>NC_064643.1:81253824-82590491 GCF_023864345.2 Schistocerca serialis cubense
ACACTCTGAATTTATATGATTTGAACCTCTCCTGTGAGTCCAGTTTTAGATTCCGATGCTTCACTTCAGGTTTACTGTATCAATTGGTCCTCCTTATTGACGATGAAACACTGAAATTGCATCCGAATTTAATACAAAAGGCACAATGCCGACTTAAGCACAAGTGGACTGACACTCTAAATTTATATGATTTGAACCTCTCCTGTGAGTCTAGTTTTAGATTCCGATACTTCACTTCAGGTTTACTGTATCCCTTGGACCTTCTTATTGACGATGAAACACTGAAATTGCATCCGAATTTAATACAAAAGGCACAATGCCGACTTAAGTACAAGAGGACAGACACTCTAACTCTCTATGATTTGAACCTCTGCTGTGAGTCCAGTTTTAGATTCCGATGCTTCACTTCTGGTTTACTGTATCCCTTGGAGCTTCTTATTGACGATGAAACACAGAAATCGCATCGAATTTAATACAAAATGCACAATGGCGACTTAAGTACAAGAGTACTTACACTCTAACTTTCTATGATTTGAGCCTCTCCTGTGAGTCCAGCTTTAAATGCCGATGCTTCACTTCAGGTTTACTGTATCCCTTGGACCTTCTTATTGACGATGAAACACAGAAATTGCATCCGAATTTAATACAAAAGGCACAATGCCGACTTAAGTACAAGAGGACTGACACTCTAACTGTCTATGATTTGAACCTCTCGTGTGAGTTCAGGTTTAGATTCCGATGCTTCACTTCAGGTTTACTGTATCCCTGGGACCTTCTTATTGACGATGAAACATTAAAATTGCATCCGAATTTAATACAAAAGACACAATGCCAACTTAAGTACAAGAGCACAGACACTCTAACTTTCTATGATTTGAACCTCTGCTGTGAGTCCAGTGTTAGGTTCCGATGCTTCACTTCAGGTTTACTGTATCCCTTGGACCCTCTTATTGACGATGAAACACAGAAATGGCATCATAATTTAATACAATTGGCACAATGCCGACTTAAGTACAAGAGGACTGACTTTCTAACTTTCTATGATTTGAACCTCTCCTGTGAGTCCTCTCTTAGATTCCGATGTTTCACTTCGGGTTTACAGTATACCTTGGACTTTCTTATTGACGATGAAACACAGAAATTGCATCCGAATTTTATACAAAAGGCACAATGCCGACTTAAGTACAAGAGGGTTGATACCATAACTTTTTATGATTTGAACCTCTCCTGTAAGTCCAGTTTTAGATTCCGATGCTTCACATCAGGTTTGCTGTCTCCCTTGGGCCTTCGTATTTACGATGAAACACAGAAATTGCATCCGAATTTGATACAAAAGGTACAATGCCGACTTAAGTACAAGAGGACTGACACTCTAACTTTCTATGATTTGAACCTCTGCTGTTAGTCCAGTTTTAGATTCCGATTCTTCACTTCAGGTTTACTGTATCCCTTGGACCTTCTTATTGACGATGAAATGCGGAAATTGCATCCAATTTTAGTACAATTGGCACAATGCCGACTTAAGTACAAGTGGACTGACACTCTAACTTTCTATGATTTGAACCTCTCCTGTGAGTCAAGTTTTAGATTCCGATGCTTCACTTCAGGTTTACTGTATACCTTGGACCTTTTTATTGACGATGAAACACAGAAATTGCAACCGAATGTAATACAAAAGGCACAATGCTGACTTAAGTACAAGAGGACTGACACTCTAACTTTCTATGATTTGAACCTCTCCTGTGAGTCAAGTTTTAGATTCCGATGCTTCACTTCAGGTTTACTGTATCCCTTGGACCTTCTTATTGACGATGAAACACAGAAATTGCATCCGAATTTAATACGAAAGGCACAATGCCGACTTAAGTACAAGAGGACTGACACTCTAACTCTCTAAGATTTGAACCTCTCCTGTGTGTCCAGTTTTAGATTCCGATGCTTCACTTCAGGTTTACTGTATCCCTTGGACCTCCTTATTGATGATGAAACACAGAAATTGCATGCGAATTTAATACAAAAGGTACAATGCCGACTTAAGTACAAGAGGACTGACACTCTAACTTTCTATGATTTGAACCTCTGCTGTTAGTCCAGTTTTAGATTCCGATTCTTCACTTCAGGTTTACTGTATACCTTGGACCTTCTTATTGACGATGATACACAGAAATCGCATCGAATTTAATACAAAATGCACAATGCCGACTTAAGTACAAGAGTACTGACACTCTAACATTCTATGATTTGAACCTCTCCTGTGAGTCCAGCTTTAAATGCCGATGCTTCACTTCAGGTTTTCTGTATCCCTTGGACCTTCTTATTGACGATGAAAGATTAAAATTGCATCCGAATTTAATACAAAAGACACAATGCCAACTTAAGTACTAGAGCACAGACACTCTAACTTTCTATGATTTGAACCTCTGTTGTGAGTCCAGTTTTAGGTTCCGATGCTTCACTTCAGGTTTACTGTATCCCTTGGACCTTCTTATTGACGATGAAACACAGAAATTGCACCCCAATTTAATACAATTGTCACAATGCCGACTTAAGTACAAGAGGACTGACACTCTAACTTTCTATGATTTGAACTTCTCCTGTGAGTCCAGTCTTAGATTCCGATGTTTCAGTTCGGATTTACAGTATACCTTGGTCCTTCTTATTGACAATGAAACATAGAAATTGCATCCGAGTTTTATACAAAAGGCACAATGCCGACTTTAGTACAAGAGGGTTGATACCATAACTTTCTATGATTTGAACCTCTCCTGTGAGTCCAGTTTTAGATTCCGATGCTTCACTTCAGGTTTGCTGTCTCCCTTGGGCCTTCTTATTGACGATCAAACACAGAAATTGCATCCGAATTTAATACAAAAGGCACAATGCCGAATTAAGTACAAGAGGACTGACACTCTAACTTTCTATGATTTGAACCTCTCCTGTGAGTCCAGTTTTAGATTCCAATGCTTCACTTCAGGTATACGGTATCCCTTGGACCTTCTTATTGACGATGAAACACAGAATTGCATCCGAATTTAGTACAAAAGGCACAATGCCGTCTTAAGTACAAGTGGACAGACACTCTAACTCTCTATGATTCGAACCTCTGCTGTGAGTACAGTTTTAGATTCCGATGCTTCACTTCAGGTTTACTGTATCCTTTGAACCTTCTTATTGACGATGAAACACAGAAATTGCATCCGAATTTAATACAAAAGGCACAACGCCGACTTAAGTACAAGAGGACTGACACTCTAACTTTCTATAATTTGAACCTCTCCTGTGAGTACAGTTTTAGATTCCGATGCTTCATTTCAGGTTTACTGTATCCCTTGGACCTTCATATTGACGATGAAACACAGAAATTGCATCAAAATATAATACAAAAGGCACAATGCTGACTTAAGTACAAGAGCACTGAGACTCTAACTTTCCAAGATTTGAACCTCTCCTGTGTGTCCAGTTTTAGGTTCCGATGCTTCACTTCAGGTTTACTGTTTCCCTTGGACCTTCTTATTGACGATGTAACGCAAAAAATTGCATCCGAATTTAATACGAAAGGCATAATGCCGACTAAAGTTCAAGAGGACTGACACTCTAACTTTCTATGATTTGAACCTCTCCTGTGAGCACAGAATTACATTCCGATGCTTCATTTCATTTTACTGTATCCCTTGGACCTTCTTATTGACGATGAAACACATAAATTGCATCGAATTTAATACAAAAGGCACAATGCCGACTAAAGTACAAGAGGACTGACGCTCTAACTTTCTATGATTTGAACCTCTCCTGTGAGTCCAGTTTTAGATTCCAATGCTTCACTTCAGGTTTACTGTATCCCTTGGAACTTCTGTTTGACGATGAAACACAGAAATTGCATCCGAATTTAGTACAAAGGCACAATTCCGACTTAAGTACAAGAGAACTGACACTCTAACATTCTATGATTTGAAACTCTGCTGTGAGTCCAGTTTTAGATTCCGATGCTTCACTTCAGGTTTACTGTATACCTTGGACCTTCTTATTGACGATGAAACACAGAAATTGCATCCGAATTTAATACAAAAGGCACAATCCCGACTTAAGTACAAGAGGACTGACACTCTAACTTTCTATGATTTGAACCTCTGCTGTGTGTCCAGTTTTAGATTCCGATGCTTCACTTCAGGTTTACTATATCCCTTGGACCTTCTAATTGAGGGTGAAACACAGAAATTGCATCCAAATATAATACAAAAGGCACAGTGCCGACTTAAGTACAAGAGGACTGACACTCTAACTTTCCAAGATTTGAACCTCTCCTGTGTCTAGTTTTAGATTCCGATGCTTCACTTCAGGTTTACAGTATACCTTGGACCTTCTTATTGACGATGTAACACATAAAATTGCATCCGAATTTAATACAAAAGGCACAATACCGACTAAAGTTCAAGAGGAATGACACTCTAACTTTCTTTGATTTGAACCTCTCCTGTGAGTACAGTTTTAGATTACGATGCTTCATTTCAATTTACGGTATCCCTTGGGCCTTCTTATTGACGATGAAACACAGAAATTGCATCCAAATTTAATACAAAAGGCACAATGCCGACTTAAGTACAAGAGGACTGACACTCTAACTCTCTAAGATCTGAACCTCTCCTGTGTGTCCAGTTTTAGATTCCGATGCTTCACTTCAGGTTTACTGTATCCCTTGGTCCTTCTTATTGACGATGAAACACAGAAATTGTATGCGAATTTAATACAAAAGACACAATGCCGACTTAAGTACAAAAGGACTGGCACTCAAACTTTCTATGATTTGAGCCTCTCCTGTGAGTCCAGTTTCAGATTGCGATGCTTCACTTCAGGTTTACTGTATCCCTTGGACCTTCTTATTGACGATGAAACACAGAAATTGCATCCGAATTTAATACAAAAGGCAAAATACCGACATAAGTACAAGAGCACTGACACTCTAACATTCTATGATTTGAACCTCTCCTGCGAGTCCAGTTTTAGATTCCGATGCTTCACTTTAGGTTTACTGTATCCCTTGGACCTTCTTATTATCGATGAAACACAGAAATTGCATCCGCATTTAATACAAAAGACACAATGCCGACTTAAGTACAAGAGGACTGACACTCTAACTTTCTCTGATTTGTACCTCTCCCGTGAGTCGAGTTTTAGATTCCGATGCTTCACTTCAGGTATACGGTATCCCTTGGACCTTCTTATTGACGATGAAACACAGAATTGCACCCGAATTTAATACAAAAGGCACAATGCCGAGTTAAGTACAAGTTTACTGACACTCTGAATTTATATGATTTGAACCTCTCCTGTGAGTCCAGTTTTAGATTCCGATGCTTCACTTCAGGTTTACTGTATCAATTGGTCCTTCTTATTGACGATGAAACACTGAAATTGCATCCGAATTTAATACAAAAGGCACAATGCCGACTTAAGCACAAGTGGACTGACACTCTAAATTTATATGATTTGAACCTCTCCTGTGAGTCTAGTTTTAGATTCCGATACTTCACTTCAGGTTTACTGTATCCCTTGGACCTTCTTATTGACGATGAAACACTGAAATTGCATCCGAATTTAATACAAAAGGCACAATGCCGACTTAAGTACAAGAGGACAGACACTCTAACTCTCTATGATTTGAACCTCTGCTGTGAGTCCAGTTTTAGATTCCGATGCTTCACTTCTGGTTTACTGTATCCCTTGGAGCTTCTTATTGACGATGAAACACAGAAATCGCATCGAATTTAATACAAAATGCACAATGGCGACTTAAGTACAAGAGTACTTACACTCTAACTTTCTATGATTTGAGCCACTCCTGTGAGTCCAGCTTTAAATGCCGATGCTTCACTTCAGGTTTACTGTATCCCTTGGACCTTCTTATTGACGATGAAACACAGAAATTGCATCCGAATTTAATACAAAAGGCACAATGCCGACTTAAGTACAAGAGGACTGACACTCTAACTGTCTATGATTTGAACCTCTCGTGTGAGTTCAGGTTTAGATTCCGATGCTTCACTTCAGGTTTACTGTATCCCTGGGACCTTCTTATTGACGATGAAACATTAAAATTGCATCCGAATTTAATACAAAAGACACAATGCCAACTTAAGTACAAGAGCACAGACACTCTAACTTTCTATGATTTGAACCTCTGCTGTGAGTCCAGTGTTAGGTTCCGATGCTTCACTTCAGGTTTACTGTATCCCTTGGACCCTCTTATTGACGATGAAACACAGAAATGGCATCATAATTTAATACAATTGGCACAATGCCGACTTAAGTACAAGAGGACTGACTTTCTAACTTTCTATGATTTGAACCTCTCCTGTGAGTCCTCTCTTAGATTCCGATGTTTCACTTCGGGTTTACAGTATACCTTGGACTTTCTTATTGACGATGAAACACAGAAATTGCATCCGAATTTTATACAAAAGGCACAATGCCGACTTAAGTACAAGAGGGTTGATACCATAACTTTTTATGATTTGAACCTCTCCTGTAAGTCCAGTTTTAGATTTCGATGCTTCACATCAGGTTTGCTGTCTCCCTTGGGCCTTCGTATTTACGATGAACCACAGAAATTGCATCCGAATTTGATACAAAAGGTACAATGCCGACTTAAGTACAAGAGGACTGACACTCTAACTTTCTATGATTTGAACCTCTGCTGTTAGTCCAGTTTTAGATTCCGATTCTTCACTTCAGGTTTACTGTATCCCTTGGACCTTCTTATTGACGATGAAATGCGGAAATTGCATCCAATTTTAGTACAATTGGCACAATGCCGACTTAAGTACAAGTGGACTGACACTCTAACTTTCTATGATTTGAACCTCTCCTGTGAGTCAAGTTTTAGATTCCGATGCTTCACTTCAGGTTTACTGTATACCTTGGACCTTTTTATTGACGATGAAACACAGAAATTGCAACCGAATGTAATACAAAAGGCACAATGCTGACTTAAGTACAAGAGGACTGACACTCTAACTTTCTATGATTTGAACCTCTCCTGTGAGTCAAGTTTTAGATTCCGATGCTTCACTTCAGGTTTACTGTATCCCTTGGACCTTCTTATTGACGATGAAACACAGAAATTGCATCCGAATTTAATACGAAAGGCACAATGCCGACTTAAGTACAAGAGGACTGACACTCTAACTCTCTAAGGTTTGAACCTCTCCTGTGTGTCCAGTTTTAGATTCCGATGCTTCACTTCAGGTTTACTGTATCCCTTGGACCTCCTTATTGATGATGAAACACAGAAATTGCATGCGAATTTAATACAAAAGGCACAATGCCGACTTAAGTACAAAAGGACTGACACTCTAACTTTTTATGATTTGAACCTCTCCTGTGAGTCCAGTTTTAGATTGCAATGCTTCACTTCAGGTTTACTGTATCCCTTGGACCTTCTTATTGACGATGAAACACAGAAATAGCATTCGAATTTAGTACAAAAGGCAAAATACCGACTTAAGTACAAGTGGACCGACACTCTAAACTTATATGATTTGAACCTCTCCTGTGGGTCCAGTTTTAGATTCCGATGCTTCACTTCAGGTTTACTGTATCCTTTGGACCTTCTTATTGACGATGAAACACTGAAATTGCATCCGAATTTAATACAAAAGACACAATGCCGACTTAAGTTCAAGAGGACTGACACTGTAACATTTTATATAATTTGAACCTCTCCTGTGAATACAGTTTTAGATTCCGATGCTTCATTTCAGGTTTACTGTATACCTTGGACCTTCTTATTGACGATGATACACAGAAATCGCATCGAATTTAATACAAAATGCACAATGCCGACTTAAGTACAAGAGTACTGACACTCTAACATTCTATGATTTGAACCTCTCCTGTGAGTCCAGCTTTAAATGCCGATGCTTCACTTCAGGTTTTCTGTATCCCTTGGACCTTCTTATTGACGATGAAAGATTAAAATTGCATCCGAATTTAATACAAAAGACACAATGCCAACTTAAGTACTAGAGCACAGACACTCTAACTTTCTATGATTTGAACCTCTGTTGTGAGTCCAGTTTTAGGTTCCGATGCTTCACTTCAGGTTTAC
Organism: Schistocerca serialis cubense; assembly: GCF_023864345.2. Lineage (NCBI taxonomy): Eukaryota > Metazoa > Arthropoda > Insecta > Orthoptera > Acrididae > Schistocerca > Schistocerca serialis. The sequence goes on from NC_064643.1 coordinate 81,261,929, forward strand.
TGTGTCCCTTGGACCTTCTTATTGACGATGAAACACAGAAATTGCACCCCAATTTAATACAATTGGCACAATGCCGACTTAAGTACAAGAGGACTGACACTCTAACTTTCTATGATTTGAACTTCTCCTGTGAGTCCAGTCTTAGATTCCGATGTTTCAGTTCGGATTTACAGTTTACCTTGGTCCTTCTTATTGACAATGAAACATAGAAATTGCATCCGAGTTTTATACAAAAGGCACAATGCCGACTTTAGTACAAGAGGGTTGATACCATAACTTTCTATGATTTGAACCTCTCCTGTGAGTCCAGTTTTAGATTCCGATGCTTCACTTCAGGTTTGCTGTCTCCCTTGGGCCTTCTTATTGACGATCAAACACAGAAATTGCATCCGAATTTAATACAAAAGGCACAATGCCGAATTAAGTACAAGAGGACTGACACTCTAACTTTCTATGATTTGAACCTCCCCTGTGAGTCCAGTTTTAGATTCCAATGCTACACTTCAGGTATACGGTATCCCTTGGACCTTCTTATTGACGATGAAACACAGAATTGCATCCGAATTTAGTACAAAAGGCACAATGCCGTCTTAAGTACAAGTGGACAGACACTCTAACTCTCTATGATTCGAACCTCTGCTGTGAGTACAGTTTTAGATTCCGATGCTTCACTTCAGGTTTACTGTATCCTTTGAACCTTCTTATTGACGATGAAACACAGAAATCGCATCGAATTTAATACAAAATGCACAATGCCGACTTAAGTACAAGAGTACTTACACTCTAACTTTCTATGATTTGAGCCTCTCCTGTGAGTCCAGCTTTAAATGCCTATGCTTCACTTCAGGTTTACTGTATCCCTAGGACCTTCTTATTGACGATGAAACACAGAAATTGCATCCGAATTTAAGACAAAAGGCACAATGCCGACTTAACTACAAGAGGACTGACACTCTAACTTTCTATGATTTGCACCGCTCCTGTGAGTCCGGTGTTAGATTCCGATGCTTCACTTCAGGTTTACTGTATACCTTGGACCTTCTTATTGACGATGCAACACAGAAATTGCATCCGAATGTAATACAAAAGGCACAATGCCCACTTAAGTACAAGAGGTCTGACACTCTAACTTTCTATGATTTGAACCTCTGCTGTGAGTCCACTTTTAGGTTCCGATGCTTCACTTCAGGTTTACTGTATCCCTTGGACCTTCTTATTGACGATGAAACACAGAAATTGCATCCGAATTTTATACAAATGGCACAATGCCGACTTAAGTACAAGAGGGTTGATACCATAACTTTCTATGATTTGAACCTCTCCTGTGAGTCCAGTTTTAGATTCCGATGCTTCACATCAGGTTTGCTGTCTCCCTTGGGCCTTCGTATTTACGATGAAACACAGAAATTGCATCCGAAATTGATACAAAAGGCACAATGCCGACTTAAGTACAAGAGGACTGACACTCTAACTTTCTGTGATTTGAACCTCTGCTGTGAGTCCAGTTTTAGATTCCGATGCTTCACTTCAGGTTTAATGTATCCCTTGGACCTTCTTATTGACGATGAAATGCGGAAATTGCATCCAATTTTAATACAATTGGCACAATGCCGAATTAAGTACAAGAGGACTGACACTCAAACTTTCTATGATTTGAACCTCTCCTGTGAGTCCAGTCTTAGATTCCGATGCTTCACTTCAGGTTTACAGTATACGCTGGACCTTCTTATTGACGATGAAACACAGAAATTGCATCAGAATTTAATACAAAATGCACAATGCCGACATAAGTATAAGAGGACTGACACTCTAACTTTCTATGTTTGAACCTCTTCTGTGAGTCCAGTTTTAGATTCCGATGCTTCACTTCAGGTTTACTGTACACCTTGGACCTTCTTATTGACGATGAAACTCAGAAATTGCATCCGAATGTAATACAAAAGGCACAATGCTGACTTAGGTACAAGAGGACTGACACTCTAACTTTCTATGATTTGAACCTCTCCTGTGAGTCAAGTTTTAGATTCCGATGCTTCACTTTAGGTTTACTGTATCCCTTGGACCTTCTTATTGACGATGAAACACAGAAATTGCATCCGAATTTAATACAAAAGGCACAATGCCGACTCAAGTACAAGAGGACTGACACTCTAACTCTCTAAGATTTGAACCTCTCCTGTGTGTCCAGTTTTTGATTCCGATGCTTCACTTCAGGTTTACTGTATCCCTTGGACCTTCTTATTGACGATGAAACACAGAAATTGCATGCGTATTTAATACAAAAGGCACAATGCCGACTTAAGTACAAAAGGACTGACACTCAAACTTTTTATGATTTGAACCTCTCCTGTGAGTCCAGTTTTAGATTGCGATGCTTCACTTCAGGTTTACTGTATCCCTTGGACCTTCTTATTGACGATGAAACACAGAAATTGCATCCGAATTTAATACAAAAGGCAAAATACCGACTTAAGTACAAGTGGACCGACACTCTAAATTTATAGGATTTGAACCTCTCCTGTGAGTCCAGTTTTAGATTCCGATGCTTCACTTCAGGTTTACTGTAGGGCTTGGACCTTCTTATTGACGATGAAACACTGAAATTGCATCTGAATTTAATACAAAAGACACAATGCCGACTTAAGTTCAAGAGGACAGACACTCTAACTCTCTATGATTTGAACCTCTGCTGTGAGTCCAGTTTTAGATTCCGATGCTTCACTTCAGGTTTACTGTATCCTTTGGACCTTCTTATTGACGATGAAACACAGAAATTGCTTCCGAATTTAATAAAAAAGGCACAATGCCGACTTAAGTACAAGAGGACTGACACTATAACGTTCTATAATTTGAACCTCTCCTGTGAGTACAGTTTTAGATTCCGATGCTTCATTTCAGGTTTACTGTATCCCTTGGACCTTATTATTGACGATGAAACACAGAAATCGCATCGAATTTAATACAAAATGCACAATGCCGACTTAAGTACAAGAGTACTGACACTCTAACTTTCTATGATTTGAACTTCTCCTGTGAGTCCAGTCTTAGATTCCGATGTTTCAGTTCGGATTTACAGTATACCTTGGACCTTCTTATTGACAATGAAACATAGAAATTGCATCCGAATTTTATACAAAAGGCACAATGCCGACTTAAGTACAAGAGGGTTGATACCGCAACTTTCGATGATTTGAACCTCTCCTGTGAGTCCAGTTTTAGATTCCGATGCTTCACTTCAGGTTTGCTGTCTCCCTTGGGCCTTCTTATTGACGATCAAACACAGAAATTGCATCCGAATTTAATACAAAAGGCACAATGCCGACTTAGGTACAAGAGGACTGACACTCTAACTTTCTATGATTTGAACCTCTCCTGTGAGTCCAGTTTTAGATTCCAATGCTTCACTTCAGGTTTACTGTATCCCGTGGACCTTCTTATTGACGATGAAACACAGAAATTGCATGCGAATTTAATACAAAAGGCACAATCCCGACTTAAGTACAACAGGACTGACACTCTAACTTTCTATGATTTGAACCTCTGCTGTGAGTCCAGTTTTAGATTCCGATGCTTCACTTCAGGTTTACAATATCCCTTGGACCTTCTAATTGACGATGAAACACAGAAATTGCCTCCAAATATAATACAAAAGGCACAATGCCGACTTAAGTACAAGAGGACTGACACTCTAACTTTCCAAGATTTGAACCTCTGCTGTGAGTACAGTTTTAGATTCCGATGCTTCATTTCAATTTACTGTATCCCTTGGACCTTCTTATTGACGATGAAACACAGAAATTGCATCGAACTTAATACAGAAGGCACAATGCCGGCTTAAGTACAAGTGGACTGACACTCTAACTGTCTATGATTTGAACCTCTCCTGTGAGTCCAGTTTTAGATTCCGATGCTTCAATTCAGGTTTACTGTGTAGCTTGGACCTTCTTATTGACGATGAAACACAGAAATTGCATCCGAATTTAATACAAAGCCACATTGCCGATTTAAGTACAAGAGGACTGACGCTCTAACTTTCTATGATTTTAACCTCTCCTGTGAGTCCAGTTTTAGATTCCGGTGCTTCACTTCAGGTTTACTGTATACCTTGGACCGTCTTATTGACAATAAAACACTGACATTGCATCCGAATTTAATACAAAAGGCACAATGACGACTTATGTACAAGAGGACTGACACTCTAACTTTCTATGATTCGAACATCTCCTGTGAGTCCAGTTTTAGATTCCGATGCTTCACTTCAGGTTTACTGTATCCCTTGGACCTTCTTATTGACGATGAAACACAGAAATTATACCCGAATTTAATACAAAAGGCACAATGTCGAGGTAAGTACAAGAGGACTGACACTATAACTTTCTATGATTTGAAACCCACCTGTGACTCCAGTTTTCGATTCCAATGCTTCACTTTACGTTTACTGTATCCCTTGGCCCTTCTTATTGACGATGAAACACAGAAATTGCATCCGAATTTAATACAAAAGGCACAATGCCGACTTAAGTACAGGAGGACTGACACTCCAACTTTCTATGATTTGAACCTCTGCTGTGAGTCCAGTTTTAGATTCCGATGCTTCACATCAGGTTTAGTGTATCCCGTGGACCTTCTTATTGACGATGAAACACAGAAATTGCATCCAAATTCAATACAAAAGGCACAATGCCGACTTAAGTAAAAGAGGAAAGACACTCTAACTCTCTACGATTTGAACCTCTCCTGTGAGTTCAGTTTTAGATTCCGATGCTTCACTTCAGGTTTACTGTATCCCTTGGACCTTCTTATTGACGATGAAACACAGGAATTGCATGCGAATTTAATACAAAAGGCACAATGCCGACTTAAGTACAAAAGGACTGACACTCAAACATTCTATGATTTGAGCCTCTCCTGTGAGTCCAGTTTCAGATTGCGATGCTTTACTTCAGGTTTACTGTATCCCTTGGACCTTCTTATTGACGATGAAACACAGAAATTGCATCCGAATTTAATACAAAAGGCAAAATACCGACATAAGTACAAGAGGACTTACACTCTTACATTCTATGATTTGAACATCTCCTGTGAGTCCAGTTTTAGATTCCGATGCTTCACTTTAGGTTTACTGTATCCCTTGGACCTTCTTATTATCGATTAAACACAAAATTGCATCCGCATTTAATACATAAGACACAATGCCGACTTAAGTACAAGAGGACTGACGCTGTAACTCTCTATGATTTGAACCTCTGCTGTGAGTCCAGTTTTAGATTCCGATGCTTCACTTCAGGTTTACTGTATCCTTTGGACCTTCTTATTGACGATGAAACACTGAAATTGCATCCGAATTTAATACAAAAGACACAATGCCGACTTAAGTACAAGAGGACAGACACTGTAACTCTCTATGATTTGAACCTCTGCTGTGAGTCCAGTTTTAGATTCCGATGCTTCACTTCAGGTTTACTGTATCCTTTGGACCTTCTTATTGACGATGACACACAGAAATTGCATCCGAATTTAGTACAAAAGGCACAATGCCGACTTAAGTACAAGAAGACCGACACTCTAACTTTATTAATTTGAACCTCTCCTGTGAGTACAGTTTTAGATTCCGATGCTTCATTTCAGGTTTACTGTATCCCTTGGACCTTCTTATTGACGTTGAAACACAGAAATCGCATCGAAGTTAATACAAAATGCACAATGCCGACTTAAGTACAAGAGTACTTACACTCAAACTTTCTATGGTTTGAGCCTCTCCTGTGAGTCCAGCTTTAAATGCCGATGCTTCTCTTCAGGTTTACTGTACCCCTAGGACCTTCTTATTGACGATGAAACACAGAAATTGCATCCGAATTTAATACAAAAGGCACAATGCCGACTTAAGTACAAGAGGACAGACACTATAACTTTCTATGTTTTGCACCGCTCCTGTGAGTCCGGTTTTAGATTCCGATGCTTCAATTCAGGTTTACTGTATACCTTGGACCTTCTTATTGACGATGATACACAGAAATTGCATCCGAATTTAATGCAAAAGGCACAATGCCGACTTAAGTACAAGAGGACTGACACTCTAACTATCTATGATTTGAATTCTCCTGTGAGTTCAGTTTTAGATTCCGATGCTTCACTTCAGGTTTACTGTATCCCTTGGACCTTCTTATTGACGATGAAACATTAAAATTGCATCCGAATTTAATACAAAAGACACAATGCCAACTTAGGCACAAGAGCACAGACACTCTAACTTTCTATGATTTGAACCTCTGCTGTGAGTCCAGTTTTAGGTTCCGATGCTTCACATCAGGCTTACTGTCTCCCTTGGGCCTTCGTAGTTACGATGAAACACAGAAATTGCATCCGAATTTGATACAAAAGGCACAATGCCGACTTAGGTACAAGAGGACTGACACTCTAACTTTCTATGATTTGAACCTCTGCTGTGAGTCCAGTTTTAGATTCCGATGCTTCACTTCAGATTTACTGTATCACTTGGACCTTCTTATTGACGATGAAACACAGAAATTGCATCCGAATTTAACACAAAAGGCACAATGCCGACTTAAGTACAAGAGGACTGACACACTAACTTTCTGTGATTTGAACCTCTCCTGTGAGACCTGTGTCAGATTCCGATGCTTCACTTCAGGTTTACTGTATCCCTTGGACCTTCTTATTGACGATGAAACACAGAAATTGTATCTGAATTTAACACAAAATGCACAATCCCGACTTAGGTACAAGAGGACTGACACTCTAACTTTCTATGATTTGAACCTCTCCTGTGAGTCCAGTTTTAGATTCCGATGCTTCACTTCATTTTTACTGTATCAGTTGGACCTTCTTATTGACGATGAAACACAGAAATTGCATCCGAATTTAATACAAAAGGCACAATGCCGACTTAAGTACAAGAGGACTGACACTCTAACTTTCTATGATTTGAAACGCTCCTGTGTGACCAGTTTTAGATTCCGATGCTTCACTTCAGGATTACAGTATACCTTGGACCTTCTTATTGACGATAAAACACAGAAATTGCATCCGAATGTAATACAAAAGGCACACTGCCGACTTAAGTACAAGAGGACTGACACTCTAACTTTCTATGATTTGCACCTCTCCTGTGAGTCCAGTTTTAGATTCCGATGCTTCACTTCTGGTTTATTGTATTTCTTGGACCTTCTAATTGACGATGAAACACAGAAATTTCATCCGACTTTAATACAAAAGGCACAATGCCGACTTAAGAACAAATGGACTGCCACTCTAACTTCCTATGATTTGAACCTCTCCTGTGAGTTCAGTTTTAGATTCCGATGCTTCACTTCATTTTTTCTGTATACCTTAGACCTTCTTATTGACGATGAAACATTAATATTGCATTCGAATTTAATACAAATGACGCAATGCCAACTTAAGTACAAGAGGACAGACAATATAACATTCTATGATTTGAACCTCTGCTGTGAGTCCAGATTTAGATTCCGATGCTTCACTTCAGGTTTACTGTATCCCTTGGACCTTCTTATTGACGACGAAATACGGAAATTGCATCCAATTTTAATACAATTGGCACAATGCCGACTTAAGTACAAGAGGACTGACACTCTAAATTTCTATGATTTGAACCTCTCCTGTGAGTCCAGTCTTGGATTCCGATGCTTCACTTCAGGTTTACAGTATACCCAGGACCTTCTTATTGACGATGGAACACAGAAATTGCAGCCGGATTTAATACAAAAGGCACAATGCCGACATAAGTACATGAGGACTGACACTGAAATATTCTATGATTTGAACCTCTCCTGTGAGTCCAGTCTTAGATTCCGATGCTTCACTTCACGTTTACAGTATACCTTGGACCTTGCTATTGACGATGAATCACAGAAATTGCATTCGAATATAATACAAATGGCACAATGCCGACATAAGTATAAGAGGACTGACACTCTAACTTTCTATGTTTGAACCTCTTCTGTGAGTCCAGTTTTGGATTCCGATGCTTCACTTCAGGTTTACTGTATACCTTGGACCTTCTTATTGACGATGAAACACAGAAATTGCATCCGAATGTAATACAAAAGGCACAATGCTGACTTAAGTACATGAGGACTGACACTCTAACTTTCTATGATTTGAACCTCTCCTGTGAGTCCAGTTCTAGTTTCCGATGCTTCACTTCAGGTTTACTGTATCCCTTGGACCTTCTTATTGACGATGGAACACAGAAATTGCATCCGAATTTAATACAAAAGGCACAATGCCGACTTAAGTACAAGCGGACTGACACTCTAACTCTCTAAGATTTGAACCTTTCCTGTGTGTCCAGTTTTAGATTCCGATGCTTCACTTCATTTTTACTGTATCCCTTGGACCCTCTTATTGACGACGAAACACGGTAATTGCATGCGAATTTAATACAAAAGGCACAATGCCGACCTAAGTACAAAAAGACTGACACTCAAACTTTCTATGATTTGAACCTCTCCTGTGAGTCCAGTTTTAGATTGCGATGCTTCACTTCAGGTTTACTGTATCCCTTGGACCTTCTTATTGACGATGAAACACAGAAATTGCATCCGAATTTAATACAAAAGGCAAAATACCGACTTAAGTACAAGTGGACCGACACTCTAAATTTATATGATTTGAACCTCTTTTGTGAGTCCAGTTGTAGATTCCGATGCTTCACTTCAGGTTTACTGTATCCCCCGGACCTTCTTATTGACGATGAAACACTGAAATTGCATCCGAATTTAATACAAAAGACACAATGCCGACTTAAGTACAAGCGGACAGACACTCTAACTCTCTATGTTTTGAACCTCTGCTGTGAGTCCAGTTTTAGATTCCGATGCTTCACTTCAGGTTTACTGTATCCTTTGGACCTTCTTATTGACGATGAAACACAGAAATTGCATCCGAATTTAATACAAAAGGCACAATGCCGACTTAAGTACAAGAGGACTGACACTCCAACTTTCTATAATTTGAACCTCTCCTGTGAGTACAGTTTTAGATTCCGATGCTTCATTTCAGGTTTACTGTATCCCTTGGACCTTCTTATTGACGATGAAACACAGAAATCGCATCGAATTTAATACAAAATGCACAATGCCGACTTAAGTACAAGAGTACTGACACTCTAACATTCTATGATTTGAACCTCTCCTGTGAGTCCAGCTTTAAATGCCGATGCTTCACTTCAGGTTTACTGTATCCCTTGGACCTTCTTATTGACGATGAAACACAGAAATTGCATCCGAATATAATACAAAAGGCACACTGCCGACTTAAGTACAAGAGGACTGACACTCTAACTTTCTATGATTTGAACCTCTCCTGTGGGTCCAGTTTTAGATTCCGATGCTTCACTTCTGGTTTACTGTATTTCTTGGACCTTCTAATTGATGATGAAACACAGAAATTTCAACCGACTTAAATACAAAAGGCACAATGCCGACTTAAGAAAAAGAGGACTGACACTCTAACTTCCTATGATTTGAACCTCTCCTGTGAGTTCAGTTTTAGATTCCGATGCTTCACTTCAGGTTTTCTGTATACCTTGGACCTTCTTATTGACGATGAATTATTAATATTGCATTCGAATTTAACACAAATGACGCAATGCAAACTTAAGTACAAAAGCACAGACACTCTAACTTCATATGATTTGAACCTCTCCTGTGAGTCCAGTCCTAGATTCCGATGCTTCATTTCAGGTTTACAGTATACCCTGGACCTTCTTATTGACGATGAAACACAGAAATTGCATCCGGATTTAATACAAAAGGCACAATGCCGACTTAAGTACAACAGGACTGACACTGAAATTTTCTATGATTTGAACCTCTCCTGTGAGTCCAGTCTTAGATTCCGATGCTTCACTTCAGGTTTACAGTATACCTTGGACCTTGCTATTGACGATGAATCACAGAAATTGCCATCGAATTTAATACAAAAGGCACAATGCCGTCATAAGTTTAAGAGGACTGACACTCTAAATTTCTATGTTCGAACCTCTTCTGTGAGTCCAGTTTTGGATTCCGATGCTTCACTTCAGGTTTACTGTATACCTTGGACCTTCTTATTGACGATGAAACACAGAAATTGCTTCCGAATGTAATACAAAAGGCACAATGCTGACTTAAGTACAAGAGGACTGACACTCTAACTTTCGTTGATTTGAACCTCTCCTGTAAGTCCAGTTCTAGATTCCGATGCTTCACTTCAGGTTTACTGTATCCCTTGGACCTTCTTATTGACGATGAAACCCAGAAATTGCATCCGAATTTAATACAAAAGGCACAATGCCGACTTAGGTACAAGAGGACTGACACTCTAACTTTCTATAACTTGAACCTCTCCTGTGAATACAGTTTTAGATTCCGATGCTTCATTTCAGGTTTACTGTATCCCTTGGACCTTCTTATTGACGATGAAACACAGAAATCGCATCGAATTTAATACAAAGTGCACAGTGCCGACTTAAGTACAAGAGTACTGACACTCTAACATTCTATGATTTGAACCTCTCCTGTGAGTCCAGCTTTAAATGCCGATGCTTCACTTCAGGTTTACTGTATCCCTTTGACCTTCTTATTGACGATGAAAGATTAAAATTGCATCCGAATTTAATACAAAAGGCACAATGCCGACTTAAGTTCAAGAGGACTGACACTCTAACTTTCTATGATTTGAACCTCTGCTGTGAGTCCAGTTTTAGATTCTGATGCTTCACTTCAGGTTTACCGTATCCCTTGGACCTTCTTATTGACGATGAAACACAGAAATTGCATCCGAATTTAATACAAAAGGCACAATGCCGACTTAAGTACAAGAGGACTGACACTCTACATTTCTATAATTTGAACCTCTCCTGTGAGTACAGTTTTAGATTCCGATGCTTCATTTCAGGTTTACTGTATCCCTTGGACCTTCTTATTGACGATGAAACACAGAAATCGCATCGAATTTAATACAAAATGCACAATGCCGACTTAAGCACAAGAGTACTGACACTCCAACTTTCTATGATTTGAACCTCTTCTCTGATTCCAGTTTTAGATTGCGATGCTTCACTTCAGGTTTACTGTATCCCTTGGACCTTCCTATTGACAATGAAACACAGAAATTGTATCCGAATTTAATACAAAAGGCACAATGCCGACTTAAGTACAAGAGGACTGACACTCTAACTTTCTACGATTTGCACCGCTCCTGTGAGTCCAGTTTTAGATTCCGATGCTTCACTTCAGGTTTACTGTATACCTTGGACCTTCTTATTGACGATGAAACACAGAAATTGCATCCGAATGTAATACAAAAGGCACAATGATTACTTAAGTACAAGAGGACTGACATTCTAACTTTCTATGATTTGAACTTCAGCTGTGAGTCCAGTTTTAGATTCCGATGCTTCACTTTAGGTTTACTGTATCATTTGGACCTTCTTATTGACGATGAAACCCAGAAATTGCATCCGAATTTAATACAAAAGGCACAATGCCGACTTAGGTACAAGAGGACTGACACTCTAACTTTCTATAACTTGAACCTCTCCTGTGAATACAGTTTTAGATTCCGATGCTTCATTTCAGGTTTACTGTATCCCTTGGACCTTCTTATTGACGATGAAACACAGAAATCGCATCGAATTTAATACAAAGTGCACAATGCCGACTTAAGTACAAGAGTACTGACACTCTAACATTCTATGATTTGAACCTCTCCTGTGAGTCCAGCTTTAAATGCCGATGCTTCACTTCAGGTTTACTGTATCCCTTAGACCTTCTTATTGACGATGAAAGATTAAAATTGCATCCGAATTTAATACAAAAGGCACAATGCCGACTTAAGTTCAAGAGGACTGACACTCTAACTTTCTATGATTTGAACCTCTGCTGTGAGTCCAGTTTTAGATTCTGATGCTTCACTTCAGGTTTACCGTATCCCTTGAACCTTTTTATTGACGATGAAGCACAGATATTGCATCGGAATTAAATTCAAAAGGCACAATGCCGAATTAAGTACAAGAGGGCTGACACTCCAACTTTCTATGATTTGAACCACTTCTCTGAGTCGAGTTTTAGATTGCGATGCATCACTTCAGGTTTACTGTATCCCTTGGACCTTCTTATTGACGATGAAACACAGAAATTGCATCCGAATTTAATACAAAAGCCACAATGTCGACTTAAGTACAAGTGGACTGACACTCTGACTTTCTATAATTTGCTCCGCTCCTGTGAGTCTAGTTTTAGATTCCGATGCTTCACTTCAGGTTTACTGTATACCTTGGACCTTCTTATTGACGATGAAACACAGAAATTGCATCCGAATGTAATACAAGAGGCACAATGCCGACTTAAGTACAAGAGGACTGACACTCTTACTTTCTATGATTTGAACCTCTCCTGTGAGTCCAGTTTTAGATTCCGATGCTTCACTTCAGGTTTACTGTATAACTTGGACCTTCTTATTGACGATGAAACACAGAAATTGCATCCGAATTTAATACAACAGGCACAATGCCGACTTAAGTACAAGAGGACTGACACTCCAACTTTCTAAGATTTGAACCTCTCCTGTGAGTTCAGTTTTAGATACCGATGCCTCACTTCAGGTTTACTGTATCCCTTGGACGTTCTTATTGACGATGAAATATTAAAATTGGATCCGAATTAAATACAAAAGACACAATGCCAACTTAAGTACAAGAGGACAGACACTTTAACTTTCTGAGATTTGAACCTTTGCTGTGAGTCCAGTTTTAGATTCCGATGCTTCACTTCAGGTTTACTGTATCCCTTGGACCTTCTTATTGACGATGAAACATAGAAATTGCATCCGAATTTAATACAAAAGGCACAATGTCGACTTAAGTACAAGTGGACTGACACTCTGACTTTCTATAATTTGCTCCGCTCCTGTGAGTCTAGTTTTAGATTCCGATGCTTCACTTCAGGTTTACTGTTTACCTTGGACCTTCTTATTGACGATGAAACACAGAAATTGCATCCGAATGTAATACAAAAGGCACAATGCCGACTTAAGTACTAGAGGACTGACACTCTTACTTTCTATGATTTGAACCTCTCCTGTGAGTCCAGTTTTAGATTCCGATGCTTCACTTCAGGTTTACTGTATAACTTGGACCTTCTTATTGACGATGAAACACAGAAATTGCATCCGAATTTAATACAAGAGGCACAATGCCGACTTAAGTACAAGAGGACTGACACTCTAACTTTCTATGATTTGAACCTCTCCTGTGAGTTCAGTTTTAGATACCGATGCTTCACTTCTGGTTTACTGTATCCCTTGGACCTTCTTATTGACGATGAAATATTACAATTGCATCCGAATTAAATACCAAAGACACAATGCTAACTTAAGTACAAGAGGACAGTCACTTTAACTTTCTGAGATTTGAACCTTTGCTGTGAGTCCAGTTTTAGATTCCGATGCTTCACTTCAGGTTTACTGTATCCCTTGGACCTTCTTATTGACGATGAAACACAGACATTGCATCCCAATTTAATACAATTGGCACAATGCCGACTTAAGTACAAGAGGACTGACACTCTAACTTTCTAGGATTTGAACCTCTCCTGTGAGTCCAGTCTTAGAATCCGATGCTTCACTTCGGGTTTACAGTTTACCTTGGACCTTCTTATTGACGATGAAACACCGAAATTGCATCCGAATTTAATACAAAAGGCACAATGCCGACATAAGTATAAGTGGACTGACACTCTAACTTTCTATGTTTGAACCTTTCCTGTGAGTCCAGTTTTAGATTCCGATGCTTCACTTCAGGTTTACTGTATACCTTGGACCTTCTTATTGACGATTAAACACAGAAATTGCATCCGAATGTAATACAAAAGGCACAATGCCGACTTAAATACAAGAGGACTGACACTCTAACTTTCTATGATTTGAACCTCTCCTGTGAGTCCAGTTTTTGATTCCGATGCTTCATTTCAGGTTTACTGTATCCCTTTGACCTTCTTATTGACGATGAAACACAGAAATTGCATCCGAATTTAATACAAATGGCACAATGCCGACTTAAGTACAAGAGGACTGACACTCTAACTTTCTATGATTTGAACCTCTCCTGTGAGTTCAGTTTTAGATTCCGATGCTTCACTTCAGGTTTACTGTATCCCTTGGACCTTCTTATTGACGATAAAACATTAAAATTGCATCCGAATTTAATACAAAAGACACAATGATAACTTAAGTAAAAGTGGAGAGACACTCTAACTTTCTATGATTTGAACCTATGCTATGAGTCCAGTTTTAGATTCCGATGCTTCACTTCAGGTTTACTGTATCTCTTGGACCATCTTATTGACGATGGAACACAGAAATTGCATCCGAATTTAACACTATTGGCACAATGCCGACTTAAGTACAAGAGGACTGACACTCTAACTTTCTATGATTTGAATCTGTCCTGTGAGTCCAGTCTTAGATTCCGATGCTTCACTTCAGGTTTACAGTATACCTTGGACCTTCTTATTGACGATGAAATACAGAAATTGCATCCGAATTTAATACAATATTCACAATGCCGACTTAAGTACAAGAGGACTAATACTATAACTTTCTATGATTTGATCCTCTCCTGTGAGTCCAGTTTTAGATTCCGATGCTTCACTTCAGGTTTACTGTATCCCTTGGACCTTCTTATTGACGATGAAACATTGAAATTGCATCCAAATTTAATACAAAAGACACAATGCCAACTTAAGTAAAAGAGAACAGACACTCAAACTTTCTATGATTTGAACCTCTGCTATGAGTCCAGTTTTAGCTTCCGATGCTTCACCTTCAGGTTTACTGTATGTCTTGGACCTTCTTATTGACGATGGAACACAGAAATTGCATCCGAATTTAATACTATTGGCACAATGCCGACTTAAGTACAAGAGGACTGACACTCTAACTTTCTACGATTTGAACCTCTGCTGTGAGTCCAGTTTTAGATTCCAATGCTTCCCTTCAGGATTACCATATCCCTTGGACCTTCTTATTGACGATGAAACACAGAGATTGCATCCGAATTTAATACAAAAGGCACAATGCCGACTTAAGTACAAGAGGACTAACACTCTAACTTTCTGTGATTTGAACCTCTGCTGTGTGTCCAGTTTTAGATTCCAATGTTTCCCTTCAGGTTTACTGTATATCTTGGGCCTTCTTATTGACGATGAAACACAGAAATTGCATCCGAAATTAACACAAAAAGCACAATGCCGACTTAAGTACAAGAGGACTAACACTCAAACTTTCTATGATTTGAACCTCTCCTGTGAGGCTAGTTTTGGATTCCGATGCTTCACTTCATTTGTACTGTACCCCTTGGACCTTCTTATTGACGATGAAAGACAGAAATTGCATCCGAATTTAATACAAAAGGCACAGTGCCGACTTACGTACAAGGGGACTGATACTATAACTTTCTATGAATTGGACCTCTCCTGTGCATCCAGTTTTAGATTCCGATTCATCACTTCAGGTTCACTGTATCCCTTGGGCCTTCTTATTGACGATGAAACACAGAAATTGCATTCGAAATTATTACAAATGGAACAATGCCTACTTAAGTACAAGAGGACTGACACTCTAAATTTCTATGATTTGAACCTCTGCTGTGAGTCCAGTTTTAGATTCCGATGCATCACTTCAGGTTTACTGTATCCCTTGGACCTTCTTATTGACGATTAAACACAGAAATTGCATCCCAATTTAATACAAAAGGCACAACGCCGACGTAAGTACAAGAGGACTGACACTCTAACTTTCTGTGATTTGAACCTCTCCTGTGAGTCCTGTTTCATATTCCGGTGCTTCACTTCCGGTTTACTGTATCCCTTGGACCTTCTTATTGACGATGAAACACAGAAATTGCATCCGGATTTAATACAAAAGGCACAATGGCGACATAACTACAACAGGACTGACACTCAAACTTTCTATGATTTGAACCTCTCCTGTGAGTCCAGTTTTAGATTCCGATGCTTCACTTCATTTGTACTGTATCCCTTGGACCTTCTTATTGACGATGAAAAACAGAAATTGCATCCGAATTTAATACAAAAGGCACAATGCCGACTTACGTACAAGGGGACTGATACTATAACTATCTATGAATTGGACCTCTCCTGTGAGTCCAGTTTTAGATTCCGATGCATCACTTCAGGTTTACTCAGGTTTACTGTATCCCTTGGGCCTTCTTATTGTCGATCAAACACAGAAATTGCATTCGAATTTAATACAAATGGAACAATGCCTACTTAAGTACAAGAGGACTGACACTCTAACTTTCTATGATTTGAACCTCTGCTGTGAGTCCAGTTTTAGATTCCGATGCATCACTTCAGGCGTACTGTATCCCTTGGACCTTCTTATTGACGATGAAACACAGAAATTGCATCCCCTATTTAATACAAAAGGCACAATGCCGACTTAAGTACAAGAGGACTGACACTCTAACTTTCTGTGATTTGACCTCTCCTGTGAGTCCTGTTTCAGATTCCGGTGCTTCACTTCAGGTTTACTGTATCCCTTGGACTTTCTTATTGACGATGAAGCACAGATATTGCATCAGAATTAAATTCAAAAGGCACAATGCCGAAATAAGTACAAGAGGACTGACACTCCAACTTTCTATGATTTGAACCTTTTCTCTGAGTCCAGTTATAGATTGCGATGCTTCACTGCAGGTTTACTGTATGCCTTGGACCTTCTTATTGGCAATGAAACACAGAAATTGCATTCGAATTTAATACAAAAGGCACAATGCCGACTTAAGTACAAGAGGAGTGACACTCTATCTTTCTATGATTTGCACCGCTCCTGTGAGTCCAGTTTTAGATTCCGATGCTTCACTTCAGGTTTACTGTATCCCTTGGACCTTGTTATTGACGATGAAACACAGAAATTGCATCCGAATTTAATACAAAAGGCACAATGCCGACTTAAGTACAGGAGGACTGACACTCTAACTTTCCGTGAATTGAATATCTCCTGTGAGTCCTGTTTCAGATTCCGATGCTTCACTTCAGGTTTACTGTATACCTTGGACCTTCTTATTGACGATGAAACACAGAAATTGCATCCGAATGTAATACAAAAGGCACAATGCCGACTTAAGTACAAGAGGACTGACACTCTTACTTTCTATGATTTGAACCTCTCCTGTGAGTCCAGTTTTAGATTCCGATGCTTCACTTCAGGTTAACTGTATCCCGTGGACCATCTTACTGACGATGAAACACAGAAATTGCATCCGAATTTAATACAAAAGGCACAATGCCGACTTAAGTACAAGAGGACTGACACTCTAACTTTCTATGATTTGAACCTCTCCTGTGAGTTCAGTTTTAGATTCCGATGCTTCACTTCAGGTTTACTGTATCCCTTGGACCTTCTTATTGACGATAAAACATTAAAATTGCATCCGAATTTAATACAAAAGACACAATGCTAACTTAAGTACAAGAGGACAGACACTCTAACTTTCTGAGATTTGAACCTCTGCTGTGAGTCTAGTTTTAGATTCCGATGCTTCACTTCAGGTTTACTGTATCCCTTGGACCTTCTTATTGACGATGAAACACAGATATTGGAGCCCAATTTCATTCAATTGGCACAATGCCGACTTAAGTACAAGAGGACTGACACTCTAACTTTCTATGATTTGAACCTCTGCTGTGAGTCCAGTTTTAGATTCCGATGCTTCACTTCAGGTTTACTGTATCCCTTGGACCTTCTTATTGACGATGAAACACAGAAATTGCATCCGAATTTAATACAAAAGGCACAATGCCAACTTGAGTATAAGAGGACTGACACTCTAACTTTCTGTGATTTGAACGTCTCCTGTGAGTCTTGTTTCAGATCCGATGCTTTACTTCAGGTTTACTGTATCCCTTGGACCTTCTTATTGACGATGAAACACCGATATTGCATCCAAATTTAACACAAAATGCACAATGCCGACTTAAGTACAAGAGGACTGACACTCTAACTTTCTATGATTTGAACCTCTCCTGTGAGTCCAGTCTTAGATTCCGATGGTTCACTTCAGATTTACTGTATCAGTTGGACCTTCTTATTAATGATGAAACACAGAAATTGCATCCGAATTTAATACAAAAGGCACAATGCCGACTTAAGTACAAGAGGACTGACACTCTAACTTTCTATGATTTGAACCGCTCCTGTTAGTCCAGTTTTAGATTCCGATGCTTCACTTCAGTTTTACTGTATACCTTGGACCTTCTTATTGACGATGAAACACAGAAATTACATCCGAATGTAATACAAAAGGCACAATGCCGACATAAGTACGAGAGGACTGACACTCTAACTTTCTATGATTTGAACCACTACTGTGAGTCCAGTTTTAGATTCCGATGCTTCACTTCTGGTTTACTGTATGTCTTGGACCTTCTAATTGACGATGAAACACAGAAATTGCATCCGAATTTAATACAAAAGGCACAGTGCCGACTTAAGTACAAGACGACTGACACTCTAACCTTCTTTGATTTGAACCTCTCCTGTGGGTTCAGTTTTAGATTCCGATGCTTCACTTCAGGTTTACTGTATCCCTTGGACCTTCTTATTGACGATGAAACGTTTAAAATTGCATCCGAATTTAATACAAAAGACACAATGTCAACATAAGTACAAGAGGACAGACACTCCAACTTTTTATGATTTGAACCTCTGCTCTGAGTCCAGTTTTAGATTCCGATGCTTCACTTCAGGTTTACTGTATCCCTTGGACCTTCTTATTGACTATGAAATACGGAAATTGCATCCGACTTTAATACAATTGCCACAATGCCGATTTAAGTACAAGAGGACTGACACTCTAACTTTCTATGATTCGAACCTTTCCTGTGAGTCCAGTTTTAGATTCCGATGTTTCACTTCAGGTTTACAGTATACCTTGGACCTTCTTATTGACGATGAAAAACAGAAATTGCATCCGAATTTAATACAAAAGGCACAATGCCGACTTAAGTACTAGAGGACTGACACTCTAACTTTCTATGATTTGAACCTCTGCTGTGAGTCCAGTCTTAGATTCCGATGCTTCGCTTCAGGTTTACAGTATACCTTGGACCTTCTTATTGACGATGAAACACAGAAATTGCATCCGAATTTAATACATAAGGCACAATGCCGACATAGGTACAAGAGCACTGACACTCTATCTTTCTATGATTAGAACCTCTCCTGTGAGTTCAGTTTTAGATTCCGATGCTTCACTTCAGGTTTGGTGTATCCCTTGGACCTTCTTATTGACGATGAATCATTAAAATTGCATCCGAATTTAGTACAAAAGGCACAATGCCAACTTAAGTAAAAGAGGACACACACTCTAACTTTCTATGATTTGAACCTCTGCTATGAGTCCAGTTCTAGATACCGATGCTTCACTTCAGGTTTACTGTATCCCTTGGACCTTCTTATTGACGATTAAACACAGAAATTGCATCCCAATTTAATACAAAAGGCACAACGCCGACGTAAGTACAAGAGGACTGACACTCTAACTTTCTGTGATTTGAACCTCTCCTGTGAGTCCTGTTTCATATTCCGGTGCTTCACTTCCGGTTTTCTGTATCCCTTGGACCTTCTTATTGACGATGAAACACAGAAATTGCATCCGGATTTAATACAAAAGGCACAATGGCGACATAAGTACAACAGGACTGACACTCAAACTTTCTATGATTTGAACCTCTCCTGTGAGTCCAGTTTTAGATTCCGATGCTTCACTTCATTTGTACTGTATCCCTTGGACCTTCTTATTGACGATGAAAAACAGAAATTGCATCCGAATTTAATACAAAAGGCACAATGCCGACTTACGTACAAGGGGACTGATACTATAACTTTCTATGAATTGGACCTCTCCTGTGAGTCCAGTTTTAGATTCCGATGCATCACTTCAGGTTTACTCAGGTTTACTGTATCCCTTGGGCCTTCTTATTGTCGATCAAACACAGAAATTGCATTCGAATTTAATACAAATGGAACAATGCCTACTTAAGTACAAGAGGACTGACACTCTAACTTTCTATGATTTGAACCTCTGCTGTGAGTCCAGTTTTAGATTCCGATGCATCACTTCAGGCGTACTGTATCCCTTGGACCTTCTTATTGACGATGAAACACAGAAATTGCATCCCCTATTTAATACAAAAGGCACAATGCCGACTTAAGTACAAGAGGACTGACACTCTAACTTTCTGTGATTTGACCTCTCCTGTGAGTCCTGTTTCAGATTCCGGTGCTTCACTTCAGGTTTACTGTATCCCTTGGACTTTCTTATTGACGATGAAGCACAGATATTGCATCAGAATTAAATTCAAAAGGCACAATGCCGAAATAAGTACAAGAGGACTGACACTCCAACTTTCTATGATTTGAACCTTTTCTCTGAGTCCAGTTATAGATTGCGATGCTTCACTGCAGGTTTACTGTATGCCTTGGACCTTCTTATTGGCAATGAAACACAGAAATTGCATTCGAATTTAATACAAAAGGCACAATGCCGACTTAAGTACAAGAGGAGTGACACTCTATCTTTCTATGATTTGCACCGCTCCTGTGAGTCCAGTTTTAGATTCCGATGCTTCACTTCAGGTTTACTGTATCCCTTGGACCTTCTTATTGACGATAAAACATTAAAATTGCATCCGAATTTAATACAAAAGACACAATGCTAACTTAAGTACAAGAGGACAGACACTCTAACTTTCTGAGATTTGAACCTCTGCTGTGAGTCCAGTTTTAGATTCCGATGCTTCACTTCAGGTTTACTGTATCCCTTGGACCTTCTTATTGACGATGAAACACAGATATTGGAGCCCAATTTCATTCAATTGGCACAATGCCGACTTAAGTACAAGAGGACTGTCACTCTAACTTTCTATGATTTGAACCTCTGCTGTGAGTCCAGTTTTAGATTCCGATGCTTCACTTCAGGTTTACTGTATCCCTTGGACCTTCTTATTGACGATGAAACACAGAAATTGCATCCGAATTTAATACAAAAGGCACAATGCCAACTTGAGTATAAGAGGACTGACACTCTAACTTTCTGTGATTTGAACGTCTCCTGTGAGTCTTGTTTCAGATCCGATGCTTTACTTCAGGTTTACTGTTCCCTTGGACCTTCTTATTGACGATGAAACACCGATATTGCATCCAAATTTAACACAAAATGCACAATGCCGACTTAAGTACAAGAGGACTGACACTCTAACTTTCTATGATTTGAACCTCTCCTGTGAGTCCAGTCTTAGATTCCGATGGTTCACTTCAGATTTACTGTATCAGTTGGACCTTCTTATTAATGATGAAACACAGAAATTGCATCCGAATTTAATACAAAAGGCACAATGCCGACTTAAGTACAAGAGGACTGACACTCTAACTTTCTATGATTTGAACCGCTCCTGTTAGTCCAGTTTTAGATTCCGATGCTTCACTTCAGTTTTACTGTATACCTTGGACCTTCTTATTGACGATGAAACACAGAAATTACATCCGAATGTAATACAAAAGGCACAATGCCGACATAAGTACGAGAGGACTGACACTCTAACTTTCTATGATTTGAACCACTACTGTGAGTCCAGTTTTAGATTCCGATGCTTCACTTCTGGTTTACTGTATTTCTTGGACCTTCTAATTGACGATGAAACAAAGAAATTGCATCCGAATTTAATACAAAAGGCACAATGCCGACTTAAGTACAAGACGACTGACACTCTAACCTTCTTTGATTTGAACCTCTCCTGTGGGTTCAGTTTTAGATTCCGATGCTTCACTTCAGGTTTACTGTATCCCTTGGACCTTCTTATTGACGATGAAACCTTTAAAATTGCATCCGAATTTAATACAAAAGACACAATGTCAACATAAGTACAAGAGGACAGACACTCCAACTTTTTATGATTTGAACCTCTGCTCTGAGTCCAGTTTTAGATTCCGATGCTTCACTTCAGGTTTACTGTATCCCTTGGACCTTCTTATTGACTATGAAATACGGAAATTGCATCCGACTTTAATACAATTGCCACAATGCCGATTTACGTACAAGAGGACTGACACTCTAACTTTCTATGATTCGAACCTTTCCTGTGAGTCCAGTTTTAGATTCCGATGTTTCACTTCAGGTTTACAGTATACCTTGGACCTTCTTATTGACGATGAAAAACAGAAATTGCATCCGAATTTAATACAAAAGGCACAATGCCGACTTAAGTACATAAGGACTGACACTCAAACTTTCTATGATTTGAACCTCTGCTGTGAGTCCAGTCTTAGATTCCGATGCTTCGCTTCAGGTTTACAGTATACCTTGGACCTTCTTATTGACGATGAAACACAGAAATTGCATCCGAATTTAATACATAAGGCACAATGCCGACATAGGTACAAGAGCACTGACACTCTATCTTTCTATGATTAGAACCTCTCCTGTGAGTTCAGTTTTAGATTCCGATGCTTCACTTCAGGTTTGGTGTATCCCTTGGACCTTCTTATTGACGATGAAACATTAAAATTGCATCCGAATTTAATACAAAAGGCACAATGCCAACTTAAGTAAAAGAGGACACACACTCTAACTTTCTATGATTTGAACCTCTGCTATGAGTCCAGTTTTAGATACCGATGCTTCACTTCAGGTTTACTGTATTCCTTGGACCTTCTTATTGACGATGAAACACAGAAATTGCATCCGAATTTAATACAATTGGCACAATGCCGACTTAAGTACAAGAGGACTGACACTCTAACTCTCTATGATTTGAACTTCTCCTGTGAGTCCAGTCTTAGATTCCGATGCTTCACGTCTGGTTTACAGTATACCTTGGACCTTCCTATCGACGATGAAACACAGAAATTGCATCCGAATTTAATACAGAAGGCACAATGCCGACTTCATTACAAGAGGACTAATACTGAACCTTTCTATGATTTGAACCTCTCCTGTGAGTCCAGTTTTAGATTCCGATGCGTCACTTCAGGTTTACTGTATCCGTTGGGCCTTCTTATTGACGCTGAAACACAGAAATTGCACCCGAGGTTAATACAAAAGGCACAATGCCGACTTAAGTACAAGAGGACTGACACTCTAACTTTCTATGATTTGAACCGCTCCTGTGAGTCCAGTTTTAGATTCCGATGCTTCACTTCTGGTTTACTGTATTTCTTGGACCTTCTAATTGACGATGAAACACAGAAATTGCATCCGAATTTAATACAAAAGGCACAATGCCGACTTAAGTACAAGAGGACTGACACTCTAACTTTCTATGATTTGAACCGCTCCTGTGAGTCCAGTTTTAGATTCCGATGCTTCACTTCAGGTTTACTGTATACCTTGGACCTTCTTATTGACGATGAAACACAGAAATTACATCCGAATGTAATACAAAAGGCACAATGCCGACATAAGTACAAGAGGACTGACACTCTAACTTTCTATGATTTGAACCACTACTGTGAGTCCAGTTTTAGATTCCGATGCTTCACTTCTGGTTTACTGTATTTCTTGGACCTTCTAATTGACGATGAAACACAGAAATTGCATCCGAATTTAATACAAAAGGCACAATGCCGACTTAAGTACAAGACGACTGACACTCTAACCTTCTTTGATTTGAACCTCTCCTGTGGGTTCAGTTTTAGATTCCGATGCTTCACTTCAGGTTTACTGTATCCCTTGGACCTGCTTATTGACGATGAAACACAGAAATTGCATCCGAATTTTGTACAAAAGGCACAATGCCGACTTAAGTACAAGAGGACTGACACTCTAACTTTCTATGATTTGAACCTCTCCTGTGAGTTCAGTTTTAGTTTGCGATGCTGCACTTCAGGTTTATTGTATCCTTTGGACCTTCCTGTTGACGATGAAACATTAAAATTGCATCCGAATGTAATACAAAAGACACAATGCAACCTTATGTAAAACAGGACAGACACTCTAACTTTCTATGATTTGAACCTCTGCTATGAGTCCAGTTTTAGATTCCGATGATTCACTTCAGGTTTACTGTATCCCTTGGACCTTCTTATTGACGATGAAACACAGAAATTGCATCCGAATTTAATGCAATTAGCACAATGCCGACTTAAGTACAAGTGGACTGACACTCTAACTTTCTATGATTTGAACCTCTCTTGTGAGTCCAGTCTTAGATTCCGATGCCTCACTTCAGGTTTACAGTGTACCATGGACCTTCTTATTGACGGTGAAACACGGAAATTGCACCCGAATTTAATACAAAAGGCACAATGAAGACTTAAGTACAAGAGGACTAATACTAAACCTTTCTATGATTTGAACCTCTCCTGTGAGTCCAGTTTTAGATTCTGATGCTTCACTTCAGGTTTACTGTATCCCTTGGACCTTCTTGTTGACGATGAAACATTAAAATTGCATCCGAATTTAATACAAAAGACACAATGCCAACTTAAGTAAAAGAGGACAGACACTCTAACTTTCTATGATTTGAACCTCTGCTATGAGTCCAGTTTTAGATTCCGATGTTTCACTTCAGGTTTACTGTATCCCTTGGACATTCTTATTGACAATGAAACACAGAAATTGCATCCGAATTTAATGCAATTGGCACAATGCCGACTTAAGTACAAGTGGACTGACATTCAAACTTTCTATGATTTGAACCTCTCCTGTGAGTCCAGTCTTAGATTCCGATGCTTCACTTCAGGTTTACAGTATACCATGGACCTTCTTATTGACGATGAAACACGGACATTGCATCCGAATTTAATACAAAAGGCACAATGCCGACTTAAGTACAAGCGGACTAATACTAAACCATTCTATGATTTGAACCTCTCCTGTGAGTCCAGTTTTAGATTCCGATGCTTCACTTCAGGTTTACTGTATCCCTTGGACCTTCTTATTGACGATGAAACACAGAAATTGCATCCGAATTTAATACAAAAGGCACAATGCCGACTTCAGTACAAGAGGACTGACACTCTAACTCTCTATGATTTGAACCTCTCCTGTGAGTCCAGTCTTAGATTCCGATGCTTCACTTCAGGTTTACAGTATACCTTGGACCTTCTTTTTGACGATAAAACACAGAAATTGCAACCGAATTTAATACAAAAGGCACAATGCCGACTTAAGTACAAGAGGACTGACACTCTAACTTTCTATGATTTGAACCGCTCCTGTGGGTCCAGTTTTAGATTCCGATGCTTCACTTCAGGTTTACTGTATACCTTGGAACTTCTTATTGACGATGAAACACAGAAATTGCATCCGAATGTAATACAAAAGGCACAATGCCGACTTAGGTACAAGAGGACTGACACTCTAACTTTCTATGATTTGATCCTCTGTTGTGAGTCACGTTTTAGATTCCGATGGTTCACTTAAGGTTTACTGTATCCCTTGGACCTTCTTCTTGACGATGAAACACAGAAATTGCATCCGAATTTAATACAAAAGGCACAATGCCGACTTAAGTACAAGAGGACTGACACTCTAACTTTCTATGATTTGCACCGCTCCTGTGAGTCCAGTTTTAGATTCCAAGCTTCACTTCAGGTTTACTGTATACCTTGGACCTTCTTATTGACGATGAAACACAGAAATTGCATCCGAATGTAATACAAAAGGCACAATGCCGACTTAAGTACAAGAGGACTGACACTCTAACTTTCTATGAATTGTACCTCTCCTGTGAGTCCAGTTTTAGATTCCGATTCTTCACCTTTGGTGTACTGTATTTCTTGGACCTTCTAATTGCCGATGAAACACAGAAATTGCATCCGAATTTAATACAAAAGGCACAATGCCGACTTAAGGACAAGACGACTGACACTCTAACTCTCTATGATTTGAACCTCTCCTGTGAGTTCAGTTTTAGATTCCAATGCTTCACTTCAGGTTTACAGTATACCTTGGACCTTCTTCTTGACGATGAAACACAGAAATTGCATCCGAATTTGATACAAAAGGCACAATGCCGACTTACGTACAAGAGGACTGACACTCAAGCTTTCTATGATTTTAACCTCCGCTGTGAGTCCAGTCTCAGATTCCGATGCTTCACTTCCGGTTTACAGTATACCTTGGACCTTCTTTTTGACGATAAAACACAGAAATTGCATCCGAATTTTTATACAAAAGGCACAACGCCGACTTAAGTACAACAGGACCGACACTCTAATTTTCTATGATTTGCATCGCTCCTGTGAGTCCAGTTTTAGATTCCGAAGCTTCACTTCAGGTTTACTGTATACCTTGGACCTTCTTATTGACGATGAAACACAGAAATTGCATGCGAATGTAATACAAAAGGCACAATGCCGACTTAAGTACAAGAGGACTGACACTCTAACTTTCTATGATTTGTACCTCTCCTGTGAGTCCAGTTTTAGATTCCGATGCTTCACTTTTGGTTTACTATATTTCTTGGACCTTCTAATTGACGATGAAACACAGAAATTGCATCCGAATTTAATACAAAAGGCACAATGCCGACTTAAGTACAAGACGACTGACACTCTAACTCTCTATGATTTGAACCTCTCCTGTGAGTTCAGTTTTAGATTCCGATGCTTCACTTCAGGTTTATTGTATCCCTTGGACCTTCTTATTGACGATGAAACATGAAAATTGCATCCGAATTCAATACAAAAGACACAATGCCAACTTAAGTACAAGAGGAGAGACACTCCAACTTTCTATGCTTTGAACCTCTGCTGTGAGTCCAGCTTTAGATTCCGATGCATCACTACAGGTTTACTGTATCCCTTTGACCCTCTTATTGACGCTGAAACACAGAAATTGCATCCGAATTTAATACTAAAGGCACAATGCCGACTTAAGTACAAGAGGACTGACACTCTAACTTTCTATGATTCGAACCGCTCCTGTGAGTCCAGTTTCAGATTCCGATGCTTCACTTCAGGTTTACTGTATACCTTGGACCTTCTTATTGACGATGAAGCACAGAAATTTCATCCGAATTTAATACAAAAGGCACAATGCCGACTTAAGTACAAGAGGAATGACACTCTAACTTTCTATGATTTGAACCTCTCCTGTGAGTCCAGTTTTTAATTCCGATGCTTCACTTCAGGTTTACTGTATCCCTTGGACTTTCTTATTGACGATGAAACACAGAAATTGCATCCGAAGTTAATACAATTGGCACAATGCCGACTTAAGTACAAGAGGACTGACACTCTAACTATATATGATTTGAACCTCTCCTCTGAGTCCAGTCTTAGATTCCGATGCTTCACTTCAGGTTTACAGTACACCTTGGACCTTCTTATTGACGATGAAACACAGAAATTGCATCTGAATTTAATACAAAAGGTACATTGCCGACTTAAGTACAAGAGGAATGACACTCTAACTTTCTCTGATTTGAACCTCTCCTGTGAGTCCAGTTTTAAATTCCGATGCTTCACTTCAGGTTTACTGTATCCCTCGGATTTTCTTATTGACGATGAAACACAGAAATTGCATTGGAATTTAAGACAATTGGCACAAGTCCGACTTAAGTACAAGGGGACTGACACTCTAACTTTCTATGATTTGAACCGCTCCTGTGAGTCCAGTCTTAGATTCCGATGCTTCACTTCAGGTTTACAGTACACCTTGGACCTTCTTATTGACGATGAAACACAGAAATTGGATCTGAATTTAATACAAAAGGCACAATGCCGACTTAAGTACAAGAGGACTGACACTCTAACTTTCTATGGTTTGAACCTCTCCTGTGAGTCCAGTTTTAGATTCCGATAGCTTCACTTCAGGTTTACTGTATCCCTTGCACCTTCTTATTGACGATGAAACACAGAATTTGCATCCGAATTTAATATAAAAGGCACAATGCTGACTTAAGTACAAGAGGACTGTCACTATAACTTTCTATGATTTGAACCTCTCCTGTGAGTTCAGTTTTAGATTCCTATGCTTCACTTCATGTTTACTGTATCCCTTGGACCTTTTTATTGACGATGAAACATTAAAATCGCATCCGAATTTAATACAAAAGACACAATGCCAACTTAAGTACAAGAGGACAGACACTCCTACTTTCTATGATGTGAACCTCTGCTGTGAGTCCAGTCTTAGATTCCGATGCTTCACTTCAGGTTTACAGTATACCTTGGACCTTCTTTTTGACCATAAAACACAGAAATTGCATCCGAATTTAATACAAAAGGCACAATGCCGACATAGGTACAAGAGGACTGACATTCTAACTTTCTATGATTTGAACCTCTCCTGTGAGTCCAGTTTTAGATTCCGATGCTTCACTTCAGGTTTACTGTATCCCTAGGACCTTCTTACTGACGATGAAACACAGAAATTGCATCCGAATTTAATACAAAAGGCACAATACCGACTTAAGTACAAGAGGACTGACACTCTAACTTTCTATGATTTGAACCGCTCCTGTGGGTCCAGTTTTAGATTCCGATGCTTCACTTCAGGTTTACTGTATACCTTGGAACTTCTTATTGACGATGAAACACAGAAATTGCATCCGAATGTAATACAAAAGGCACAATGCCGACTTAGGTACAAGAGGACTGACACTCTAACTTTGTATGATTTGAACCTCTCTTGTGAGTCACGTTTTAGATTCCGATGCTTCACTTAAGGTTTACTGTATCCCTTGGACCTTCTTCTTGACGATGAAACACAGAAATTGCATCCGAATTTAATACAAAAGGCACAATGCCGACTTAAGTACATGAGGACTGACACTCTAACTTTCTATGATTTGCACCGCTCCTGTGAGTCCAGTTTTAGATTCCGAAGCTTCACTTCAGGTTTACTGTATACCTTGGACCTTCTTATTGACGATGAAACACAGAAATTGCATCCGAATGTAATACAAAATTCACAATGCCGACATAAGTACAAGAGAACTGACACTCTGACTTTCTATGATTTGTACCTCTCCTGTGAGTCCAGTTTTAGATTCCGATGCTTCACTTTTGGTTTACTGTATTTCTTGGACCTTCTAATTGACGATGAAACACAGAAATTGCATCCGAATTTAATACAAAAGGCACAATGCCGACTTAAGTACAAGACGACTGACACTCTAACTCTCTATGATTTGAACCTCTCCTGTGAGTTCAGTTTTAGATTCCGATGCTTCACTTCAGTTTTACAGTACCCCTTGGACCTTCTTATTGACGATGAAACATTAAAATTGCATCCGAATTTAATACAAAAGCACAATTCCGACTTAAGTACAAGAGGACTGACACTCTAACTTTCTATGATTTGAACCTCTCCTGTGAGTCCAGTTTTAAATTCCGATGCTTCACTTCAGGTTTACTATATCCCTTGGACTTTCTTATTGACGATGAAACACAGAAATTGCATCCGAATTTAATACAATTGGCACAATGCCGACTTAAGTACTAGAGGACTGACACTCTAACTTTCTATGATTTGAACCTCTCCTCTGAGTCCAGTCTTACATTCCGATGCTTCACTTCAGGTTTGCAGTACACCTTGGACCTTCTTATTGACGATGAAACACAGAAATTGGATCTGAATTTAATACAATAGGCATAATGCCGACTTAAGTACAAGAGGACTGACACTCTAATTATCTATGTTTTGAACCTCTCCTGTGAGTCCAGTTTTAGATTCCGATGCTTCACTTCAGGTTTACTGTATACCATGGACCTTCTTATTGACGATGAAACACAGGAATTGCATCCGATTGTAATACAAAAGGCACAATGCCGACTTAAGTACAAGAGGACTGACACTCTAACTTTCTATGATTTGAACCTCTCCTGTGAGTCCAGTTTTAGATTCCGATAGCTTCACTTCAGGTTTACTGTATACCTTGGACCTTCTTATTGACGATGAAACACAGAATTTGCATCCGAATTTAATATAAAAGGCACAATGCTGACTTAAGTACAAGAGGACTGACACTATAACTTTCTATGATTTGAACCTCTGCTGTGAGTCCAGTTTTAGATTCCGATGCTTCTCTTCAGGTTTACTGTATCCCTTGGACCTTCTTATTGACGATGAAATACGGAAAATGCATCCGATTTAAATACAATTGGCACAATGCCGACTTAAGTACAAGAGGACTGACACTCTAACTTTCTATGATTTGAACCTCTCCTGTGAGTCCAGTCTTGGATTCCGGTGCTTCACTTCAGGTTTACAGTATACCTTGGACCTTCTTATTGACGATAAAACACAGAAATTGCATCTGAATTTATTACAAAAGGCACAATGCCGACCTAAGTACAAGAGGACTGACACTCAAACTTTCTATGATTTGAACCTCTGCTGTGAGTCCAGTCTTAGATTCCGATGCTTCACTTCAGGTTTACACTATACCTTGGACCTTCTTATTGACGATGAAACACAGAAATTGCATCCGAATTTAATACAAAAGTCAAAATGCCAACATAAGTGTAAGAGGACAGACACTCCAACTTTCTATGATTTCACCCTCTCCTGTGAGTCCAGTTTAAGATTCCGATGCTTCACTTCAGGTTTACAGTATCCCTTGGACCTTCTTACTGACGATGAAACACAGAGTTTGCATCCGAATTTAATACAAAAGGCACAATGCCGACTTAAGTACAAGAGGACTGACACTCTAACTTTCTATGATTTGAACCTCCCTGTGAGTCCAGTTTTAGATTCCGGTGCTGCACTTAAGGTTTACTCTATCCCTTGGACCTTCTTCTTGACGATGAAACACAGAAATTGCATCGGAATTTAATACAAAAGGCACAATGCCGACTTAAGTACAAGAGGACTGACACTCTAACTTTCTATGATTTGAACCTCTCCTGTGAGTCCAGCTTTAGACTCCAATGCTTCACTTCAGGTTTACTGTATCCCTTGGACCTTCTTATTGACGATGAAACACAGAAATTGCATCCGAATTTAATACAAAAGGCACAATGCCGACTTAAAGACAAGAGGACTGACACTCTAACTTTCTATGATTTGCACCGCTTCTGTGAGTCCAGTTTTAGATTCCGATGCTTCACTTCAGCTTTACTGTATACCTTGGACCTTCTTATTGACGATGAAACACAGATATTGCATCCGAATGTAATACAAAA
Organism: Schistocerca serialis cubense; assembly: GCF_023864345.2. NCBI lineage: Eukaryota > Metazoa > Arthropoda > Insecta > Orthoptera > Acrididae > Schistocerca > Schistocerca serialis. The sequence goes on from NC_064643.1 coordinate 81,293,117, forward strand.
GGCAGAATGCCGACTTACGTACAAGAGGACTGACACTCTTACTCTCTATGATTTGAACCTCTCCTGTGAGTCCAGTTTTAGATTCCGATGCTTCACTTCAGGTTTACTATACCCCTTGGACCTTCTTATTGACGATGAAACACAGAAATTGCATTAGAATTTAATACAAAAAGCACAATGCCGTCTTACGTACAAGAGGACTGACACTCTAACTTTCTGTGATTTGAACCTCTCCTGTGAGTCCTGTTTCAGATTCCGATCCTTCACTTCAGGTTTACTGTATCCCTTGGACCTTCTTATTGACGATGAAACATTAAAACTGCATCCGAATTTAATACAAAAGCACAATTCCGACTTAAGTACAAGAGGACTGACACTCTAACTTTCTATGATTTGAACCTCTCCTGTGAGTCGAGTTTTAAATTCCGATGCTTCACTTCAGGTTTACTGTATCCCTTGGACTTTCTTATTGACGATGAAACACAGAAATTGCATCCGAATTTAATACAATTGGCACAATGCCGACTTAAGTACTAGAGGACTGACTCCCTAACTTTCTATGATTTGAACCTCTGCTCTGAGTCCAGTCTTACATTCCGATGCTTCACTTATGGTTTACAGTACACCTTGGACCTTCTTATTGACGATGAAACACAGAAATTGGATCTGAATTTAATACAAAAGGCATAATGCCGACTTAAGTACAAGAGGACTGACACTCTAATTATCTATGTTTTGAACCTCTCCTGTGAGTCCAGTTTTAGATTCCGATGCTTCACTTCAGGTTTACTGTATACCTTGGACCTTCTTATTGACGATGAAACACAGGAATTGCATCCGATTGTAATACAAAAGGCACAATGCCGACTTAAGTACAAGAGGACTGACACTCTAACTTTCTATGATTTGAACCTCTCCTGTGAGTCCAGTTTTAGATTCCGATAGCTTCACTTCAGGTTTACTGTATCCCTTGGACCTTCTTATTGACGATGAAACACAGAATTTGCATCCGAATTTAATATAAAAGGCACAATGCTGACTTAAGTACAAGAGGACTGACACTATAACTTTCTTTGATTTGAACCTCTGCTGTGAGTCCAGTTTTAGATTCCGATGCTTCTCTTCAGGTTTACTGTATCCCTTGGAACTTCTTATTGACGATGAAATACGGAAAATGCATCCGATTTAAATACAATTGGCACAATGCCGACTTAAGTACAAGAGGACTGACACTCTAAGTTTCTATGATTTGAACCTCTCCTGTGAGTCCAGTCTTGGATTCCGGTGCTTCACTTCAGGTTTACAGTATACCTTGGACCTTCTTATTGACGATAAAACACAGAAATTGCATGTGAATTTATTACAAAAGGCACAATGCCGACCTAAGTACAAGAGGACTGACACTCAAACTTTCTATGATTTGAACCTCTGCTGTGAGTCCAGTCTTAGATTCCGATGCTTCACTTCAGGTTTACAGTATACCTTGGACCTTCTTATTGACGATGAAACACAGAAATTGCATCCGAATTTAATAAAAAAGTCAAAATGCCAACTTAAGTGTAAGAGGACAGACACTCCAACTTTCTATGATTTCACCCTCTGCTGTGAGTCCAGTTTTAGATTACGATGCTTCACTTCAGGTTTACAGTATCCCTTGGACCTTCTTACTGACGATGAAACACAGAGTTTGCATCCGAATTTAATACAAAAGGCACAATGCCGACTTAAGTACAAGAGGACTGACACTCTAACTTTCTATGATTTGAACCTCCCTGTGAGTCCAGTTTTAGATTCCGGTGCTGCACTTAAGGTTTACTCTATCCCTTGGACCTTCTTCGTGACGATGAAACACAGAAATTGCATCAGAATTTAATACAAAAGGCACAATGCCGACTTAAGTACAAGAGGACTGACACTCTAACTTTCTATGATTTGAACCTCTCCTGTGAGTCCAGCTTTAGACTCCAATGCTTCACTTCAGGTTTACTGTATCCCTTGGACCTTCTTATTGACGATGAAACACAGAAATTGCATCCGAATTTAATACAAAAGGCACAATGCCGACTTAAAGACAAGAGGACTGACACTCTAACTTTCTATGATTTGCACCGCTCCTGTGAGTCCAGTTTTAGATTCCGATGCTTCACTTCAGCTTTACTGTATACCTTGGAGCTTCTTATTGACGATGAAACACAGATATTGCATCCGAATGTAATAGAAAAGGCAGAATGCCGACTTACGTACAAGAAGACTGACACTCTTACTCTCTATGATTTGAACCTCTCCTGTGAGTCCAGTTTTAGATTCCGATGCTTCACTTCAGGTTTACTGTACCCCTTGGACCTTCTTATTGACGATGAAACACAGAAATTGCATTAGAATTTAATACAAAAAGCACAATGCCGTCTTACGTACAAGAGGACTGACACTCTAACTTTCTGTGATTTGAACCTCTCCTGTGAGTCCTGTTTCAGATTCCGATCCTTCACTTCAGGTTTACTGTATCCCTTGGACCTTCTTATTGACGGTGAAACGCAGATATTGCATCCAAATTTAACACAAAATGCACAATGCCGACTTAAGTACAAAGGACTGCCACTCTAACTTACTATGATTTGAACCTCTCCTGTGAGTCCAGTTTTAGATTCCGATGCTTCACTTAAGGTTTACTGTATCAGTTGGACCTCCTTATCGACTATGAAACACAGAAAATGCATCCGAATTTAATACAAAAAGCACAATGCCGACTTAAGTACAAGAGGACTGACACTCTAACTTTCTGTGATTTGAACCTCTCCTGTGAGTCCAGTTTTAGATTCCGATGTTTCCCCTCAGATTTACTGTATACCTTGAACCTCCTTATTGACGATAAAACACAGAAATTGCATCCGAATTTAACACAAAAGGCACAATGCCGACTTAAGTACAAGCGGACCGACACTCTAACTTTCTATGATTTGAACCTCTCTTGTGAGTCCAGTTTTAGATTCGGATGATTCACTTCAGGTTTACTGTATACCTTGGACCTTCTTATTGACGATGAAACACAGAAATTGCATCCGATTGTAATACAAAAGGCACAATGCCGACTTAAGTACAAGAGGACTGACACTCTAACTTTCTATGATTTGAACCTCTCCTGTGAGTCCAGTTTTAGATTCCGATAGCTTCACTTCAGGTTTACTGTATCCCTTGGACCTTCTTATTGACGATGAAACACAGAATTTGCATCCGAATTTAATATAAAAGGCACAATGCTGACTTAAGTACAAGAGGACTGACACTCTAATTTTCTATGATTTGAACCTCTCCAGTGAGTCCAGCTATAGACTCCAATGCTTCACTTCAGGTTTACTGTATCCCTTGGACCTTCTTATTGACGATGAAACACAGAAATTGCATCCGAATTTAATACAAAAGGCACAATGCCGACTTAAGTACAAGAGGACTGACACTCTAACTTTCTATGATTTGCACCGCTCCTGTGAGTCCAGTTTTAGGTTCCGATGCTTCACTTCAGCTTTACTGTATACCTTGGACCTTCTTATTCACGATGAAACACAGATATTGCATCCGAATGTAATACAAAAGGCAGAATGCCGACTTACGTACAAGAGGACTGACACTCTTACTCTCTATGATTTGAACCTCTCCTGTGAGTCCAGTTTAAGATTCCGATGCTTCACTTCAGGTTTACTGTATCCCTTGGACCTTCTTATTGACGATGAAACACAGAAATTGCATTAGAATTTAATACAAAAGGCACAATGCCGTCTTATGTACAAGAGGACTGACACTCTAACTTTCTGTGATTTGAACCTCTACTGTGAGTCCTGTTTCAGATTCCGATTCTTCACTTCAGGTTTACTGTATCCCTTGGAACTTCTTGTTGACGATGAAACACAGAAATTGGATCTGAATTTAATACAAAAGGCATAATGCCGACTTAAGTACAAGAGGACTGACACTCTAACTATCTATGTTTTGAACCTCTCCTGTGAGTCCAGTTTTAGATTCCGATGCTTCACTTCAGGTTTACTGTATACCTTGGACCTTCTTATTGACGATGAAACACAGGAATTGCATCCGATTGTAATACAAAAGGCACAATGCCGACTTAAGTACAAGAGGACTGACACTCTAACTTTCTATGATTTGTACCTCTCCTGTGAGTCCAGTTTTAGAATCCGATGCTTCACTTTTGGTGTACTGTATTTCTTGGACCTTCTAATTGCCGCTGAAACACAGAAATTGCATCCGAATTTAATACAAAAGGCACAATGCCGACTTAAGGACAACGCGACTGACACTCTAACTCTCTATGATTTGAACCTCTCCTGTGAGTTCAGTTTTAGATTCCAATGCTTCACTTCAGGTTTACAGTATACCTTGGACCTTCTTCTTGACGATGAAACACAGAAATTGCATCCGAATTTAATACAAAAGGCACAATGCCGACTTAAGTACAAGAGGACTGACACTCAAGCTTTCTATGATTTTAACCTCCGCTGTGAGTCCAGTCTCAGATTCCGATGCTTCACTTCCGGTTTACAGTATACCTTGGACCTTCTTTTTGACGATAAAACACAGAAATTGCATCCGAATTTAATACAAAAGGCACAATGCCGACATAGGTACAAGAGGACTGACATTCTAATTTTCTATGATTTGAACCTCTCCTGTGAGGCCAGTTTTAGATTCCGATGCTTCACTTCAGGTTTACTGTATCCCTTAGACCTTCTTACTGACGATGAAACACAGAAATTGCATCCGAATTTAATACAAAAGGCACAATGCCGACTTAAGTACAAGAGGACTGACACTCTAACTTTCTGTGATTTGAACCGCTCCTGTGGGTCCAGTTTTAGATTCCGATGCTTCACTTCAGGTTTACTGTATACCTTGGAACTTCTTATTCACGATGAATTACAGAAATTGCATCCGAATGTAATACAAATGGCACAATGCCGACTTAGGTACAAGAGGACTGACACTCTAACTTTCTATGATTTGTACCTCCTTTGTGAGTCACGTTTTAGATTCCGATGGTTCACTTAACGTTTACTGTATCCCTTGGACCTTCTTCTTGACGATGAAACACAGAAATTGCATCCGAATTTAATACAAAAGGCACAATGCCGACTTAAGTACAAGAGGACTGACACTCTAACTTTCTATGATTTGAACCTCTTCTGTGAGTCCAGCTTTAGTTTCCGATGCTTCACTTCAGGTTTACTGTATCGCTTGGACCTTCTTATTGACGATGAAACACAGAAATTGCATCCGAATTTAATACAAAAGGCACAATGCCGACTTAAGTACAACAGGACCGACACTCTAATTTTCTATGATTTGCATCGCTCCTGTGAGTCCAGTTTTAGATTCCGAAGCTTCACCTTAGGTTTACTGTATACCTTGGACCTTCTTATTGACGATGAAACACAGAAATTGCATCCGAATGTAATACAAATGGCACAATGCCGACTTAAGTACAAGAGGACTGACACTCTAACTTTCTATGATTTGTACCTCTCCTGTGAGTCCAGTTTTAGATTCCGATGCTTCACTTTTGGTTTACTGTATTTCTTGGACCTTCTAATTGACGATGAAACACAGAAATTGCATCCGAATTTAATACAAAAGGCACAATGCCGACTTAAGTACAAGACGACTGACACTCTAACTCTCTATGATTTGAACCTCTCCTGTGAGTTCAGTTTTAGATTCCGATGCTTCACTTCAGGTTTATTGTATCCCTTGGACCTTCTTATTGACGATGAAACATGAAAATTGCATCCGAATTCAATACAAAAGACACAATGCCAACTTAAGTACAAGAGGAGAGACACTCCAACTTTCTATGCTTTGAACCTCTGCTGTGAGTCCAGCTTTAGATTCCGATGCATCACTACAGGTTTACTGTATCCCTTTGACCCTCTTATTGACGCTGAAACACAGAAATTGCATCCGAATTTAATACTAAAGGCTCAATGCCGACTTAAGTACAAGAGGACTGACACTCTAACTTTCTATGATTCGAACCGCTCCTGTGAGTCCAGTTTCAGATTCCGATGCTTCACTTCAGGTTTACTGTATACCTTGGACCTTCTTATTGACGATGAAGCACAGAAATTTCATCCGAATTTAATACAAAAGGCACAATGCCGACTTAAGTACAAGAGGAATGACACTCTAACTTTCTATGATTTGAACCTCTCCTGTGAGTCCAGTTTTAAATTCCGATGCTTCACTTCAGGTTTACTGTATCCCTTGGACTTTCTTATTGACGATGAAACACAGAAATTGCATCCGAAGTTAATACAATTGGCACAATGCCGACTTAAGTACAAGAGGACTGACACTCTAACTATATATGATTTGAACCTCTCCTCTGAGTCCAGTCTTAGATTCCGATGCTTCACTTCAGGTTTACAGTACACCTTGGACCTTCTTATTGACGATGAAACACAGAAATTGCATCTGAATTTAATACAAAAGGTACATTGCCGACTTAAGTACAAGAGGAATGACACTCTAACTTTCTATGATTTGAACCTCTCCTGTGAGTCCAGTTTTAAATTCCGATGCTTCACTTCAGGTTTACTGTATCCCTCGGATTTTCTTATTGACGATGAAACACAGAAATTGCATTGGAATTTAAGACAATTGGCACAAGGCCGACTTAAGTACAAGGGGACTGACACTCTAACTTTCTATGATTTGAACCGCTCCTGTGAGTCCAGTCTTAGATTCCGATGCTTCACTTCAGGTTTACAGTACACCTTGGACCTTCTTATTGACGCGAAACACAGAAATTGGATCTGAATTTAATACAAAAGGCACAATGCCGACTTAAGTACAAGAGGACTGACACTCTAACTTTCTATGATTTGAACCCCTCCTGTGAGTCGAGTTTTAGATTCCGATAGCTTCACTTCAGGTTTACTGTATCCCTTGGACCTTCTTATTGACGATGAAACACAGAATTTGCATCCGAATTTAATATAAAAGGCACAATGCTGACTTAAGTACAAGAGGACTGACACTATAACTTTCTATGATTTGAACCTCTCCTGTGAGTTCAGTTTTAGATTCCGATGCTTCACTTCATGTTTACAGTATCCCTTGGACCTTTTTATTGACGATGAAACATTAAAATTGCATCCGAATTTAATACAAAAGACACAATGCCAGCTTGAGAACAAGAGGACAGACACTCCAACTTTCTATGATTTGAACCTCTGCTGTGAGTCCAGTCTTAGATTCCGATGCTTCACTTCAGGTTTACAGTATACCTTGGACCTTCTTTTTGACGATAAAACACAGAAATTGCATCCGAATTTAATACAAAATGCACAATGCCGACATAGGTACAAGAGGACTGACACTCTAACTATCTATGTTTTGAACCTCTCCTGTGAGTCCTGTTTTAGATTCCGATGCTTCACTTCAGGTTTACTGTATACCTTGGACCTTCTTATTGACGATGAAACACAGAAATTGCATCCGATTGTAATACAAAAGGCATAATGCCGACGCAAGTGCAAGAGGACTGACACTCTAACTTTCTATGGTTTGAATCTCTCCTGTGAGTCCAGTTTTAGATTCCGATAGCTTCACTTCAGGTTTACTGTATCCCTTGCACCTTCTTATTGACGATGAAACACAGAATTTGCATCCGAATTTAATATAAAAGGCACAATGCTGACTTAAGTACAAGAGGACTGTCACTATAACTTTCTATGATTTGAACCTCTCCTGTGAGTTCAGTTTTAGATTCCTATGCTTCACTTCATGTTTACTGTATCCCTTGGACCTTTTTATTGACGATGAAACATTAAAATCGCATCCGAATTTAATACAAAAGACACAATGCCAACTTAAGTACAAGAGGACAGACACTCCTACTTTCTATGATGTGAACCTCTGCTGTGAGTCCAGTCTTAGATTCCGATGCTTCACTTCAGGTTTACAGTATACCTTGGACCTTCTTTTTGACCATAAAACACAGAAATTGCATCCGAATTTAATACAAAAGGCACAATGCCGACATAGGTACAAGAGGACTGACATTCTAACTTTCTATGATTTGAACCTCTCCTGTGAGTCCAGTTTTAGATTCCGATGCTTCACTTCAGGTTTACTGTATACCTTGAACCTCCTTATTGACGATGAAACACAGAAATTGCATCCGAATTTAACACAAAAGGCACAATGCCGACTTAAGTACAAGCGGACCGACACTCTAACTTTCTATGATTTGAACCTCTCTTGTGAGTCCAGTTTTAGATTCGGATGATTCACTTCAGGTTTACTGTATACCTTGGACCTTCTTATTGACGATGAAACACAGAAATTGCATCTGATTGTAATACAAAAGGCACAATGCCGACTTAAGTACAAGAGGACTGACACTCTAACTTTCTATGATTTGAACCTCTCCTGTGAGTCCAGTTTTAGATTCCGATAGCTTCACTTCAGGTTTACTGTATCCCTTGGACCTTCTTATTGACGATGAAACACAGAATTTGCATCCGAATTTAATATAAAAGGCACAATGCTGACTTAAGTACAAGAGGACTGACACTCTAATTTTCTATGATTTGAACCTCTCCAGTGAGTCCAGCTATAGACTCCAATGCTTCACTTCAGGTTTACTGTATCCCTTGGACCTTCTTATTGACGATGAAACACAGAAATTGCATTTGAATTTAATACAAAAGGCACAATGCCGACTTACGTACAAGAGGACTGACACTCTTACTCTCTATGATTTGAACCTCTCCTGTGAGTCCAGTTTAAGATTCCGATGCTTCACTTCAGGTTTACTGTATCCCTTGGACCTTCTTATTGACGATGAAACACAGAAATTGCATTAGAATTTAATACAAAAGGCACAATGCCGTCTTATGTACAAGAGGACTGACACTCTAACTTTCTGTGATTTGAACCTCTACTGTGAGTCCTGTTTCAGATTCCGATTCTTCACTTCAGGTTTACTGTATCCCTTGGAACTTCTTGTTGACGATGAAACACAGAAATTGGATCTGAATTTAATACAAAAGGCATAATGCCGACTTAAGTACAAGAGGACTGACACTCTAACTATCTATGTTTTGAACCTCTCCTGTGAGTCCAGTTTTAGATTCCGATGCTTCACTTCAGGTTTACTGTATACCTTGGACCTTCTTATTGACGATGAAACACAGGAATTGCATCCGATTGTAATACAAAAGGCACAATGCCAACTTAAGTACAAGAGGACTGACACTCTAACTTTCTATGATTTGTACCTCTCCTGTGAGTCCAGTTTTAGATTCCGATGCTTCACTTTTGGTGTACTGTATTTCTTGGACCTTCTAATTGCCGCTGAAACACAGAAATTGCATCCGAATTTAATACAAAAGGCACAATGCCGACTTAAGGACAACGCGACTGACACTCTAACTCTCTATGATTTGAACCTCTCCTGTGAGTTCAGTTTTAGATTCCAATGCTTCACTTCAGGTTTACAGTATACCTTGGACCTTCTTCTTGACGATGAAACACAGAAATTGCATCCGAATTTAATACAAAAGGCACAATGCCGACTTAAGTACAAGAGGACTGACACTCAAGCTTTCTATGATTTTAACCTCCGCTGTGAGTCCAGTCTCAGATTCCGATGCTTCACTTCCGGTTTACAGTATACCTTGGACCTTCTTTTTGACGATAAAACACAGAAATTGCATCCGAATTTAATACAAAAGGCACAATGCCGACATAGGTACAAGAGGACTGACATTCTAACTTTCTATGATTTGAACCTCTCCTGTGAGGCCAGTTTTAGATTCCGATGCTTCACTTCAGGTTTACTGTATCCCTTAGACCTTCTTACTGACGATGAAACACAGAAATTGCATCCGAATTTAATACAAAAGGCACAATGCCGACTTAAGTACAAGAGGACTGACACTCTAACTTTCTGTGATTTGAACCGCTCCTGTGGGTCCAGTTTTAGATTCTGATGCTTCACTTCAGGTTTACTGTATACCTTGGAACTTCTTATTCACGATGAATTACAGAAATTGCATCCGAATGTAATAAAAATGGCACAATGCCGATTTAGGTACAAGAGGACTGACACTCTAACTTTCTATGATTTGTACCTCCTTTGTGAGTCACGTTTTAGATTCCGATGGTTCACTTAACGTTTACTGTATCCCTTGGACCTTCTTCTTGACGATGAAACACAGAAATTGCATCCGAATTTAATACAAAAGGCACAATGCCGACTTAAGTACAAGAGGACTGACACTCTAACTTTCTATGATTTGAACCTCTTCTGTGAGTCCAGCTTTAGTTTCCGATGCTTCACTTCAGGTTTACTGTATCGCTTGGACCTTCTTATTGACGATGAAACACAGAAATTGCATCCGAATTTAATACAAAAGGCACAATGCCGACTTAAGTACAACAGGACCGACACTCTAATTTTCTATGATTTGCATCGCTCCTGTGAGTCCAGTTTTAGATTCCGAAGCTTCACCTTAGGTTTACTGTATACCTTGGACCTTCTTATTGACGATGAAACACAGAAATTGCATCCGAATGTAATACAAATGGCACAATGCCGACTTAAGTACAAGAGGACTGACACTCTAACTTTCTATGATTTGTACCTCTCCTGTGAGTCCAGTTTTAGATTCCGATGCTTCACTTTTGGTTTACTGTATTTCTTGGACCTTCTAATTGACGATGAAACACAGAAATTGCATCCGAATTTAATACAAAAGGCACAATGCCGACTTAAGTACAAGAGGACTGACACTCTAACTTTCTATGATTCGAACCGCTCCTGTGAGTCCAGTTTCAGATTCCGATGCTTCACTTCAGGTTTACTGTATACCTTGGACCTTCTTATTGACGATGAAGCACAGAAATTTCATCCGAATTTAATACAAAAGGCACAATGCCGACTTAAGTACAAGAGGAATGACACTCTAACTTTCTATGATTTGAACCTCTCCTGTGAGTCCAGTTTTAAATTCCGATGCTTCACTTCAGGTTTACTGTATCCCTTGGACTTTCTTATTGACGATGAAACACAGAAATTGGATCTGAATTTAATACAAAAGGCACCATCCCGACTTAAGTACAAGAGGACTGACACTCTAACTATCTATGTTTTGAACCCCTCCTGTGAGTCCAGTTTTAGATTCCGATGCTTCACTTCAGGTTTACTGTATACCTTGGACCTTCTTATTGACGATGAAACACAGAAATTGCATCCGATTGTAATACAAAAGGCACAATGCCGACTTAAGTACAAGAGGACTGACACTCTAACTTTCTATGATTTGAACCCCTCCTGTGAGTCCAGTTTTAGATTCCGATAGCTTCACTTCAGGTTTACTGTATCCCTTGGACCTTCTTATTGACGATGAAACACAGAATTTGCATCCGAATTTAATATAAAAGGCACAATGCTGACTTAAGTACAAGAGGACTGACACTATAACTTTCTATGATTTGAACCTCTCCTGTGAGTTCAGTTTTAGATTCCGATGCTTCACTTCATGTTTACAGTATCCCTTGGACCTTTTTATTGACGATGAAACATTAAAATTGCATCCGAATTTAATACAAAAGACACAATGCCAGCTTGAGAACAAGAGGACAGACACTCCAACTTTCTATGATTTGAACCTCTGCTGTGAGTCCAGTCTTAGATTCCGATGCTTCACTTCAGGTTTACAGTATACCTTGGACCTTCTTTTTGACGATAAAACACAGAAATTGCATCCGAATTTAATACAAAATGCACAATGCCGACATAGGTACAAGAGGACTGACACTCTAACTATCTATGTTTTGAACCTCTCCTGTGAGTCCAGTTTTAGATTCCGATGCTTCACTTCAGGTTTACTGTATACCTTGGACCTTCTTATTGACGATGAAACACAGAAATTGCATCCGATTGTAATACAAAAGGCATAATGCCGACGCAAGTGCAAGAGGACTGACACTCTAACTTTCTATGGTTTGAATCTCTCCTGTGAGTCCAGTTTTAGATTCCGATAGCTTCACTTCAGGTTTACTGTATCCCTTGCACCTTCTTATTGACGATGAAACACAGAATTTGCATCCGAATTTAATATAAAAGGCACAATGCTGACTTAAGTACAAGAGGACTGTCACTATAACTTTCTGTGATTTGAACCTCTCCTGTGAGTTCAGTTTTAGATTCCTATGCTTCACTTCATGTTTACTGTATCCCTTGGACCTTTTTATTGACGATGAAACATTAAAATCGCATCCAAATTTAATACAAAAGACACAATGCCAACTTAAGTACAAGAGGACAGACACTCCTACTTTCTATGATGTGAACCTCTGCTGTGAGTCCAGTCTTAGATTCCGATGCTTCACTTCAGGTTTACGGTATACCTTGGACCTTCTTTTTGACCATAAAACACAGAAATTGCATCCGAATTTAATACAAAAGGCACAATGCCGACATAGGTACAAGAGGACTGACATTCTAACTTTCTATGATTTGAACCTCTCCTGTGAGTCCAGTTTTAGATTCCGATGCTTCACTTCAGGTTTACTGTATCCCTAGGACCTTCTTACTGACGATGAAACACAGAAATTGCATCCGAATTTAATACAAAAGGCACAATGCCGACTTAAGTACAAGAGGACTGACACTCTAACTTTCTATGATTTGAACCGCTCCTGTGGGTCCAGTTTTAGATTCCGATGCTTCACTTCAGGTTTACTGTATACCTTGGAACTTCTTATTGACGATGTAACACAGAAATTGCATCCGAATGTAATACAAAAGGCACAATGCCGACTTAGGTACAAGAGGACTGACACTCTAACTTTGTATGATTTGAACCTCTCTTGTGAGTCACGTTTTAGATTCCGATGCTTCACTTAAGGTTTACTGTATCCCTTGGACCTTCTTCTTGACGATGAAACACAGAAATTGCATCCGAATTTAATACAAAAGGCACAATGCCGACTGAAGTACAAGAGGACTAACACTCTAACTTTCTATGATTTGAACCTCTCCTGTGAGTCCAGCTTTAGATTCCGATGCTTCACTTCAGGTTTACAGTATCGCTTGGACCTTGTTATTGACGATGAAACACAGAAATTGCATCCTAATTTAATACAAAAGGCACAATGCCGACTTAAGTACATGAGGACTGACACTCTAACTTTCTATGATTTGCACCGCTCCTGTGAGTCCAGTTTTAGATTCCGAAGCTTCACTTCAGGTTTACTGTATACCTTGGACCTTCTTATTGACGATGAAACACAGAAATTGCATCCGAATGTAATACAAAATTCACAATGCCGACATAAGTACAAGAGAACTGACACTCTGACTTTCTATGATTTGTACCTCTCCTGTGAGTCCAGTTTTAGATTCCGATGCTTCACTTTTGGTTTACTGTATTTCTTGGACCTTCTAATTGACGATGAAACACAGAAATTGCATCCGAATTTAATACAAAAGGCACAATGCCGACTTAAGTACAAGACGACTGACACTCTAACTCTCTATGATTTGAACTTCTCCTGTGAGTTCAGTTTTAGATTCCGATGCTTCACTTCAGTTTTACAGTACCCCTTGGACCTTCTTATTGACGATGAAACATTAAAATTGCATCCGAATTTAATACAAAAGCACAATTCCGACTTAAGTACAAGAGGACAGACACTCTAACTTTCTATGATTTGAACCTCTCCTGTGAGTCCAGTTTTAAATTCCGATGCTTCACTTCAGGTTTACTGTATCCCTTGGACTTTCTTATTGACGATGAAACACAGAAATTGCATCCGAATTTAATACAATTGGCACAATGCCGACTTAAGTACTAGAGGACTGACACTCTAACTTTCTATGATTTGAACCTCTCCTCTGAGTCCAGTCTTACATTCCGATGCTTCACTTCAGGTTTACAGTACACCTTGGACCTTCTTATTGACGATGAAACACAGAAATTGGATCTGAATTTAATACAAAAGGCATAATGCCGACTTAAGTACAAGAGGACTGACACTCTAACTATCTATGTTTTGAACCTCTCCTGTGAGTCCAGTTTTAGATTCCGATGCTTCACTTCAGGTTTACTGTATACCTTGGACCTTCTAATTGACGATGAAACACAGGAATTGCATCCGATTGTAATACAAAAGGCACAATGCCGACTTAAGTACAAGAGGACTGACACTCTAACTTTCTATGATTTGAACCTCTCCTGTAAGTCCAGTTTTAGATTCCGATAGCTTCACTTCAGGTTTACTGTATACCTTGGACCTTCTTATTGACGATGAAACACAGAAATTGCATCCGATTGTAATACAAAAGGCATAATGCCGACGCAAGTACAAGAGGACTGACACTCTAACTTTCTATGGTTTGAACCTCTCCTGTGAGTCCAGTTTTAGATTCCGATAGCTTCACTTCAGGTTTACTGTATCCCTTGCACCTTCTTATTGACGATGAAACACAGAATTTGCATCCGAATTTAATATAAGAGGAACAATGCTGACTTAAGTACAAGAGGACTGTCACTATAACTTTCTATGATTTGAACCTCTCCTGTGAGTTCAGTTTTAGATTCCTATGCTTCACTTCATGTTTACTGTATCCCTTGGACCTTTTTATTGACGATGAAACATTAAAATCGCATCCGAATTTAATACAAAAGACACAATGCCAACTTAAGTACAAGAGGACAGACACTCCTACTTTCTATGATGTGAACCTCTGCTGTGAGTCCAGTCTTAGATTCCGATGCTTCACTTCAGGTTTACAGTATACCTTGGACCCTCTTTTTGACCATAAAACACAGAAATTGCATCCGAATTTGATACAAAAGGCACAATGCCGACATAGGTACAAGAATACTGACATTCTAACTTTCTATGATTTGAACCTCTCCTGTGAGTCCAGTTTTAGATTCCGATGCTTCACTTCAGGTTTACTGTATCCCTAGAACCTTCTTACTGACGATGAAACACAGAAATTGCATCCGAATTTAATACAAAAGGCACAATGCCGACTTAAGTACAAGAGGACTGACACTCTAACTTTCTATGATTTGAACCGCTCCTGTGGGTCCAGTTTTCGATTCCGATGCTTCACTTCAGGTTTACTGTATACCTTGGAACTTCTTATTGACGATGAAACGCTGAAATTGCATCCGAATGTAATACAAAAGGCACAATGCCGACTTAGGTACAAGAGGACTGACACTCTAACTTTGTATGATTTGAACCTCTCTTGTGAGTCACGTTTTAGATTCCGATGCTTCACTTAAGGTTTACTGTATCCCTTGGACCTTCTTCTTGACGATGAAACACAGAAATTGCATCCGAATTTAATACAAAAGGCACAATGCCGACTGAAGTACAAGAGGACTAACACTCTAACTTTCTATGATTTGAACCTCTCCTGTGAGTCCAGCTTTAGATTCCGATGCTTCACTTCAGGTTTACAGTATCGCTTGGACCTTGTTATTGACGATGAAACACAGAAATTGCATCCTAATTTAATACAAAAGGCACAATGCCGACTTAAGTACATGAGGACTGACACTCTAACTTTCTATGATTTGCACCGCTCCTGTGAGTCCAGTTTTAGATTCCGAAGCTTCACTTCAGGTTTACTGTATACCTTGGACCTTCTTATTGACGATGAAACACAGAAATTGCATCCGAATGTAATACAAAATTCACAATGCCAACATAAGTACAAGAGAACTGACACTCTGACTTTCTATGATTTGTACCTCTCCTGTGAGTCCAGTTTTAGATTCCAATGCTTCACTTTTGGTTTACTGTATTTCTTGGACCTTCTAATTGACGATGAAACACAGAAATTGCATCCGAATTTAATACAAAAGGCACAATGCCGACTTAAGTACAAGACGACTGACACTCTAACTCTCTATTATTTGAACCTCTCCTATGAGTTCAGTTTTAGATTCCGATGCTTCACTTCAGTTTTACAGTACCCCTTGGACCTTCTTATTGACGATGAAACATTAAAATTGCATCCGAATTTAATACAAAAGCACAATTCCGACTTAAGTACAAGAGGACTGACACTCTAACTTTCTATGATTTGAACCTCTCCTGTGAGTCCAGTTTTAAATTCCGATGCTTCACTTCAGGTTTACTGTATCCCTTGGACTTTCTTATTGACGATGAAACACAGAAATTGCATCCGAATTTAATACAATTGGCACAATGCCGACTTAAGTACTAGAGGACTGACACTCTAACTTTCTATGATTTGAACCTCTCCTCTGAGTCCAGTCTTACATTCCGATGCTTCACTTCAGGTTTACAGTACACCTTGGACCTTCTTATTGACGATGAAACACAGAAATTGGATCTGAATTTAATACAAAAGGCATAATGACGACTTAAGTACAAGAGGACTGACACTCTAACTATCTCTGTTTTGAACCTCTCCTGTGAGTCCAGTTTTAGGTTCCGATGCTTCACGTCAGGTTTACTGTATACCTTGGACCTTCTTATTGACGATGAAACACAGGAATTGCATCCGATTGTAATACAAAAGGCACAATGCCGACTTAAGTACAAGAGGACTGACACTCTAACTTTCTATGATTTGAACCTCTCCTGTGAGTCCAGTTTTAGATTCCGATAGCTTCACTTCTGGTTTACTGTATCCCTTGGACCTTCTTATTGACGATGAAACACAGAATTTGCATCCGAATTTAATATAAAAGGCACAATGCTGACTTAAGTACAAGAGGACTGACACTATAACTTTCTACGATTTGAACCTCTGCTGTGAGTCCAGTTTTAGATTCCGATGCTTCTCTTCAGGTTTACTGTATCCCTTGGACCTTCTTATCTACGATGAAATACGGAAAATGCATCCGATTTAAATACAATTGGCACAATGCCGACTTAAGTACAAGAGGACTGACACTCTAACTTTCTATGATTTGAACCTCTCCTGTGAGTCCAGTCTTGGATTCCGGTGCTTCACTTCAGGTTTACAGTATAACTTGGACCTTCTTATTGACGATAAAACACAGAAATTGCATGTGAATTTATTACAAAAGGCACAATGCCGACCTAAGTACAAGAGGACTGACACTCAAACTTTCTATGATTTGAACCTCTGCTGTGAGTCCAGTCTTAGATTCCGATGCTTCACTTCAGGTTTACAGTATACCTTGGACCTTCTTATTGACGATGAAACACAGAAATTGCATCCGAATTAAATACAAAAGGCACAATGCCTACATAAGAATAAGAGGACTGACACTCTAACTTTCTATGATTTGAACCTCTCCTGTGAGTCCAGTTCTAAATTCCGATGTTACCCTTCAGGTTTACTGTATCCCTTGGACCTTCTTATTGACGATGAAACACAGATATTGCATCCGAATTTAATACAAAAGGCACAATGCCGACTTCAGTACAAGAGGACTGACACGCTAACTTTCTATGATTTGAACCTCTCCTGTGAGTTCATTTTTAGGTTTCGATGCTTCACTTCAGGTTTACTGTATCCCTTGGACCTTCTTATTGACGATGAAACATTTAAATTGCATCCGAATTTAATACAAAAGACAAAATGCCAACTTAAGTGTAAGAGGACAGACACTCCAACTTTCTATGATTTCACCCTCTGCTGTGAGTCCAGTTTTAGATTCCGATGCCTCACTTCAGGTTTACAGTATCCCTTGGACCTTCTTACTGACGATGAAACACAGAGTTTGCATCCGAATTTAATACAAAAGGCACAATGCCGACTTAAGTACAAGAGGACTGACACTCTAACTTTCTATGATTTGAATCTCCCTGTGAGTCCAGTTTTAGATTCCGGTGCTGCACTTAAGGTTTACTCTATCCCTTGGACCTTCTTCTTGACGATGAAACACAGAAATTGAATCGGAATTTAATACAAAAGGCACAATGCCGACTTAAGTACAAGAGGACTGACACTCTAACTTTCTATGATTTGAACCTCTCCTGTGAGTCTAGCTTTAGACTCCAATGCTTCACTTCAGGTTTACTGTATCCCTTGGACCTTCTTATTGACGATGAAACACAGAAATTGCATCCGAATTTAATACAAAAGGCACAATGCCGACTTAAAGACAAGAGGACTGACACTCTAACTTTCTATGATTTGCACCGCTCCTGTGAGTCCAGTTTTAGATTCCGATGCTTCACTTCGGCTTTACTGTATACCTTGGACCTTCTTATTGACGATGAAACACAGATATTGCATCCGAATGTAATACAAAAGGCAGAATGCCGACTTACGTACAAGAGGACTGACACTCTTACTCTCTATGATTTGAACCTCTCCTGTGAGTCCAGTTTTAGATTCCGATGCTTCACTTCAGGTTTACTGTACCCCTTGGACCTTCTTATTGACGATGAAACACAGAAATTGCATTAGAATTTAATACAAAAGGCACAATGCCGTCTTACGTACAAGAGGACTGACACTCTAACTTTCTGTGATTTGAACCTCTCCTGTGAGTCCTGTTTCAGATTCCGATCCTTCACTTCAGGTTTACTGTATCCCTTGGACCTTCTTATTGACGGTGAAACGCAGATATTGCATCCAAATTTAACACAAAATGCACAATGCCGACTTAAGTACAAAGGACTGCCACTCTAACTTACTATGATTTGAACCTCTCCTGTGAGTCCAGTTTTAGATTCCGATGCTTCACTTCAGGTTTACTGTATCAGTTGGACCTCCTTATCGACTATGAAACACAGAAAATGCATCCGAATTTAATACAAAAAGCACAATGCCGACTTAAGTACAAGAGGACTGACACTCTAACTTTCTGTGATTTGAACCTCTCCTGTGAGTCCAGTTTTAGATTCCGATGTTTCCCTTCAGGTTTACTGTATACCTTGAACCTCCTTATTGACGATGAAACGCAGAAATTGCATCCGAATTTAACACAAAAGGCACAATGCCGACTTAAGTACAAGCGGACTGACACTCTAACTTTCTATGATTTGAACCTCTCTTGTGAGTCCAGTTTTAGATTCGGATGATTCACTTCAGGTTTACTGTATCCCTTGGACCTTCTTATTGACGATGAAACACAGAATTTGCATCCGAATGTAATACTAAAGGCACAATGCCGACTTAAGTACAAGAGGACTGTCACTCTAACTTTCTATGATTTGAACCTCTCCTCTGAGTCCAGTCTTACATTCCGATGCTTCACTTCAGGTTTACAGTACACCTTGGACCTTCTTATTGACGATGAAACATAGAAATTGGATCTGAATTTAATACAAAAGGCACAATGCCGACTTAAGTACAAGAGTACTGACACTCTAACTATCTATGTTTTGAACCTCTCCTGTGAGTCCAGTTTTAGATTCCGATGCTTCACTTCAGGTTTACTGTATACCTTGGACCTTCTTATTGACGATGAAACACAGAAATTGCATCCGATTGTAATACAAAAGGCACAATGCCGACTTAAGTACAAGAGGACTGACACTCTAACTTTCTATGATTTGAACCTCTCCTGTGAGTCCAGTTTTAGATTCCGATAGCTTCACTTCAGGTTTACTGTATCCCTTGGACCTTCTTATTGACGATGAAGCACAGAATTTGCATCCGAATTTAATATAAAAGGCACAATGCTGACTTAAGTACAAGAGGACTGACACTCTAATTTTCTATGATTTGAACCTCTCCTGTGAGTCCAGCTATAGACTCCAATGCTTCACTTGAGGTTTACTGTATCCCTTGGAACTTCTTATTGACGATGAAACACAGAAATTGCATCCGAATTTAATACAAAAGGCACAATGCCGACTTAAGTACAAGAGGACTGACACTCTAACTTTCTATGATTTGCACCGCTCCTGTGAGTCCAGTTTTAGATTCCGATGCTTCACTTCAGCTTTACTGTATACCTTGGACCTTCTTATTGACGATGAAACACAGATATTGCATCCGAATGTAATACAAAAGGCAGAATGCCGACTTACGTACAAGAGGACTGACACTCTTACTCTCTATGATTTGAACCTCTCCTGTGAGTCCAGTTTTAGATTCCGATGCTTCACATCAGGTTTACTGTATCCCTTGGACCTACTTATTGACGATGAAACACAGAAATTGCATTAGAATTTAATACAAAAGGCACAATGCCGTCTTATGTACAAGAGGACTGACACTCTAACTTTCTGTGATTTGAACCTCTACTGTGAGTCCTGTTTCAGATTCCGATTCTTCACTTCAGGTTTACTGTATCCCTTGGACCTTCTTATTGACGGTGAAACGCAGATATTGCATCCAAATTTAACACAAAATGCACAATGCCGACTTAAGTACAAGAGGACTTCCACTCGAACTTTCTATGATTTGAACCTCTCCTGTGAGTCCAGTTTTAGATTCCAATGCTTCACTTCAGGTTTACTGTATCAGTTGGACCTCCTTATCGACGATGCAACACAGAAAATACATCCGAATTTAATACAAAAAGCACAATGCCGACTTAAGTACAAGAGGACTGACACTCTAACTTTCTGTGATTTGAACCTCTCCTGTGAGTCCAGTTTTAGATTCCGATGTTTCCCTTCAGGTTTACTGTATACCTTGAACCTCCTTATTGACGATGAAACGCAGAAATTGCATCCGAATTTAACACAAAAGGCACAATGCTGACTTACGTACAAGCGGACTGACACTCTAACATTCTATGATTTGAACCACTCTTGTGAGTCCAGTTTTAGATTCCGATGATTCACTTCAGGTTTACTGTATCCCTTGGACCTTCTTATTGACGATGAAACACAGAAATTGCATCAGAATTTAATACTAAAGGCACAATGCCGACTTAAGTACAAGAGGACTGTCACTCTAACTTTCTATGATTTGAACCTCTCCTCTGAGTCCAGTCTTGCATTCCGATGCTTCACTTCAGGTTTACAGTACACCTTGGACCTTCTTATTGACGATGAAACATAGAAATTGGATCTGAATTTAATACAAAAGGCACAATGCCGACTTAAGTACAAGAGTACTGACACTCTAACTATCTATGTTTTGAACCTCTCCTGTGAGTCCAGTTTTAGATTCCGATGCTTCACTTCAGGTTTACTGTATACCTTGGACCTTCTTATTGACGATGAAACACAGAAATTGCATCCGATTGTAATACAAAAGGCACAATGCCGACTTAAGTACAAGAGGACTGACCCTCTAACTTTCTATGATTTGAACCTCTCCTGTGAGTCCAGTTTTAGATTCCGATAGCTTCACTTCAGGTTTACTGTATCCCTTGGACCTTCTTATTGACGATGAAACACAGAATTTGCATCCGAATTTAATATAAAAGGCACAATGCTGACTTAAGTACAAGAGGACTGACACTATAACTTTCTGTGATTTGAACCTCTGCTGTGAGTTCAGTTTTAGATTCCGATGCTTCACTTCAGGTTTACTGTATCCCTTGGACCTTCTTATTGACGATGAAACATAGAAATTGGATCTGAATTTAATACAAAAGGCACAATGCCGACTTAAGTACAAGAGGACTGACACTCTAACTTTCTATGATTTGAACCGCTCCTGTGGGTCCAGTTTTAGATTCCGATGCTTCACTTCAGGTTTACTGTATACCTTGGAACTTCTTATTGACGATGAAACACAGAAATTGCATCCGAATGTAATACAAAAGGCACAATGCCGACTTAGGTACAAGAGGACTGACACTCTAACTTTCTATGATTTGATCCTCTGTTGTGAGTCACGTTTTAGATTCCGATGGTTCACTTAAGGTTTACTGTATCCCTTGGACCTTCTTCTTGACGATGAAACACAGAAATTGCATCCGAATTTAATACAAAAGGCACAATGCCGACTTAAGTACAAGAGGACTGACACTCTAACTTTCTATGATTTGCACCGCTCCTGTGAGTCCAGTTTTAGATTCCAAGCTTCACTTCAGGTTTACTGTATACCTTGGACCTTCTTATTGACGATGAAACACAGAAATTGCATCCGAATGTAATACAAAAGGCACAATGCCGACTTAAGTACAAGAGGACTGACACTCTAACTTTCTATGAATTGTACCTCTCCTGTGAGTCCAGTTTTAGATTCCGATTCTTCACCTTTGGTGTACTGTATTTCTTGGACCTTCTAATTGCCGATGAAACACAGAAATTGCATCCGAATTTAATACAAAAGGCACAATGCCGACTTAAGGACAAGACGACTGACACTCTAACTCTCTATGATTTGAACCTCTCCTGTGAGTTCAGTTTTAGATTCCAATGCTTCACTTCAGGTTTACAGTATACCTTGGACCTTCTTCTTGACGATGAAACACAGAAATTGCATCCGAATTTGATACAAAAGGCACAATGCCGACTTACGTACAAGAGGACTGACACTCAAGCTTTCTATGATTTTAACCTCCGCTGTGAGTCCAGTCTCAGATTCCGATGCTTCACTTCCGGTTTACAGTATACCTTGGACCTTCTTTTTGACGATAAAACACAGAAATTGCATCCGAATTTAATACAAAAGGCACAACGCCGACTTAAGTACAACAGGACCGACACTCTAATTTTCTATGATTTGCATCGCTCCTGTGAGTCCAGTTTTAGATTCCGAAGCTTCACTTCAGGTTTACTGTATACCTTGGACCTTCTTATTGACGATGAAACACAGAAATTGCATGCGAATGTAATACAAAAGGCACAATGCCGACTTAAGTACAAGAGGACTGACACTCTAACTTTCTATGATTTGTACCTCTCCTGTGAGTCCAGTTTTAGATTCCGATGCTTCACTTTTGGTTTACTATATTTCTTGGACCTTCTAATTGACGATGAAACACAGAAATTGCATCCGAATTTAATACAAAAGGCACAATGCCGACTTAAGTACAAGACGACTGACACTCTAACTCTCTATGATTTGAACCTCTCCTGTGAGTTCAGTTTTAGATTCCGATGCTTCACTTCAGGTTTATTGTATCCCTTGGACCTTCTTATTGACGATGAAACATGAAAATTGCATCCGAATTCAATACAAAAGACACAATGCCAACTTAAGTACAAGAGGAGAGACACTCCAACTTTCTATGCTTTGAACCTCTGCTGTGAGTCCAGCTTTAGATTCCGATGCATCACTACAGGTTTACTGTATCCCTTTGACCCTCTTATTGACGCTGAAACACAGAAATTGCATCCGAATTTAATACTAAAGGCACAATGCCGACTTAAGTACAAGAGGACTGACACTCTAACTTTCTATGATTCGAACCGCTCCTGTGAGTCCAGTTTCAGATTCCGATGCTTCACTTCAGGTTTACTGTATACCTTGGACCTTCTTATTGACGATGAAGCACAGAAATTTCATCCGAATTTAATACAAAAGGCACAATGCCGACTTAAGTACAAGAGGAATGACACTCTAACTTTCTATGATTTGAACCTCTCCTGTGAGTCCAGTTTTTAATTCCGATGCTTCACTTCAGGTTTACTGTATCCCTTGGACTTTCTTATTGACGATGAAACACAGAAATTGCATCCGAAGTTAATACAATTGGCACAATGCCGACTTAAGTACAAGAGGACTGACACTCTAACTATATATGATTTGAACCTCTCCTCTGAGTCCAGTCTTAGATTCCGATGCTTCACTTCAGGTTTACAGTACACCTTGGACCTTCTTATTGACGATGAAACACAGAAATTGCATCTGAATTTAATACAAAAGGTACATTGCCGACTTAAGTACAAGAGGAATGACACTCTAACTTTCTCTGATTTGAACCTCTCCTGTGAGTCCAGTTTTAAATTCCGATGCTTCACTTCAGGTTTACTGTATCCCTCGGATTTTCTTATTGACGATGAAACACAGAAATTGCATTGGAATTTAAGACAATTGGCACAAGTCCGACTTAAGTACAAGGGGACTGACACTCTAACTTTCTATGATTTGAACCGCTCCTGTGAGTCCAGTCTTAGATTCCGATGCTTCACTTCAGGTTTACAGTACACCTTGGACCTTCTTATTGACGATGAAACACAGAAATTGGATCTGAATTTAATACAAAAGGCACAATGCCGACTTAAGTACAAGAGGACTGACACTCTAACTTTCTATGGTTTGAACCTCTCCTGTGAGTCCAGTTTTAGATTCCGATAGCTTCACTTCAGGTTTACTGTATCCCTTGCACCTTCTTATTGACGATGAAACACAGAATTTGCATCCGAATTTAATATAAAAGGCACAATGCTGACTTAAGTACAAGAGGACTGTCACTATAACTTTCTATGATTTGAACCTCTCCTGTGAGTTCAGTTTTAGATTCCTATGCTTCACTTCATGTTTACTGTATCCCTTGGACCTTTTTATTGACGATGAAACATTAAAATCGCATCCGAATTTAATACAAAAGACACAATGCCAACTTAAGTACAAGAGGACAGACACTCCTACTTTCTATGATGTGAACCTCTGCTGTGAGTCCAGTCTTAGATTCCGATGCTTCACTTCAGGTTTACAGTATACCTTGGACCTTCTTTTTGACCATAAAACACAGAAATTGCATCCGAATTTAATACAAAAGGCACAATGCCGACATAGGTACAAGAGGACTGACATTCTAACTTTCTATGATTTGAACCTCTCCTGTGAGTCCAGTTTTAGATTCCGATGCTTCACTTCAGGTTTACTGTATCCCTAGGACCTTCTTACTGACGATGAAACACAGAAATTGCATCCGAATTTAATACAAAAGGCACAATACCGACTTAAGTACAAGAGGACTGACACTCTAACTTTCTATGATTTGAACCGCTCCTGTGGGTCCAGTTTTAGATTCCGATGCTTCACTTCAGGTTTACTGTATACCTTGGAACTTCTTATTGACGATGAAACACAGAAATTGCATCCGAATGTAATACAAAAGGCACAATGCCGACTTAGGTACAAGAGGACTGACACTCTAACTTTGTATGATTTGAACCTCTCTTGTGAGTCACGTTTTAGATTCCGATGCTTCACTTAAGGTTTACTGTATCCCTTGGACCTTCTTCTTGACGATGAAACACAGAAATTGCATCCGAATTTAATACAAAAGGCACAATGCCGACTTAAGTACATGAGGACTGACACTCTAACTTTCTATGATTTGCACCGCTCCTGTGAGTCCAGTTTTAGATTCCGAAGCTTCACTTCAGGTTTACTGTATACCTTGGACCTTCTTATTGACGATGAAACACAGAAATTGCATCCGAATGTAATACAAAATTCACAATGCCGACATAAGTACAAGAGAACTGACACTCTGACTTTCTATGATTTGTACCTCTCCTGTGAGTCCAGTTTTAGATTCCGATGCTTCACTTTTGGTTTACTGTATTTCTTGGACCTTCTAATTGACGATGAAACACAGAAATTGCATCCGAATTTAATACAAAAGGCACAATGCCGACTTAAGTACAAGACGACTGACACTCTAACTCTCTATGATTTGAACCTCTCCTGTGAGTTCAGTTTTAGATTCCGATGCTTCACTTCAGTTTTACAGTACCCCTTGGACGTTCTTATTGACGATGAAACATTAAAATTGCATCCGAATTTAATACAAAAGCACAATTCCGACTTAAGTACAAGAGGACTGACACTCTAACTTTCTATGATTTGAACCTCTCCTGTGAGTCCAGTTTTAAATTCCGATGCTTCACTTCAGGTTTACTATATCCCTTGGACTTTCTTATTGACGATGAAACACAGAAATTGCATCCGAATTTAATACAATTGGCACAATGCCGACTTAAGTACTAGAGGACTGACACTCTAACTTTCTATGATTTGAACCTCTCCTCTGAGTCCAGTCTTACATTCCGATGCTTCACTTCAGGTTTGCAGTACACCTTGGACCTTCTTATTGACGATGAAACACAGAAATTGGATCTGAATTTAATACAATAGGCATAATGCCGACTTAAGTACAAGAGGACTGACACTCTAATTATCTATGTTTTGAACCTCTCCTGTGAGTCCAGTTTTAGATTCCGATGCTTCACTTCAGGTTTACTGTATACCATGGACCTTCTTATTGACGATGAAACACAGGAATTGCATCCGATTGTAATACAAAAGGCACAATGCCGACTTAAGTACAAGAGGACTGACACTCTAACTTTCTATGATTTGAACCTCTCCTGTGAGTCCAGTTTTAGATTCCGATAGCTTCACTTCAGGTTTACTGTATACCTTGGACCTTCTTATTGACGATGAAACACAGA
The DNA here is from genome assembly GCF_023864345.2 of Schistocerca serialis cubense. Taxonomy (NCBI): domain Eukaryota; kingdom Metazoa; phylum Arthropoda; class Insecta; order Orthoptera; family Acrididae; genus Schistocerca; species Schistocerca serialis. The sequence goes on from NC_064643.1 coordinate 81,319,430, forward strand.
ATTTGCATCCGAATTTAATATAAAAGGCACAATGCTGACTTAAGTACAAGAGGACTGACACTATAACTTTCTATGATTTGAACCTCTGCTGTGAGTCCAGTTTTAGATTCCGATGCTTCTCTTCAGGTTTACTGTATCCCTTGGACCTTCTTATTGACGATGAAATACGGAAAATGCATCCGATTTAAATACAATTGGCACAATGCCGACTTAAGTACAAGAGGACTGACACTCTAACTTTCTATGATTTGAACCTCTCCTGTGAGTCCAGTCTTGGATTCCGGTGCTTCACTTCAGGTTTACAGTATACCTTGGACCTTCTTATTGACGATAAAACACAGAAATTGCATCTGAATTTATTACAAAAGGCACAATGCCGACCTAAGTACAAGAGGACTGACACTCAAACTTTCTATGATTTGAACCTCTGCTGTGAGTCCAGTCTTAGATTCCGATGCTTCACTTCAGGTTTACACTATACCTTGGACCTTCTTATTGACGATGAAACACAGAAATTGCATCCGAATTTAATACAAAAGTCAAAATGCCAACTTAAGTGTAAGAGGACAGACACTCCAACTTTCTATGATTTCACCCTCTGCTGTGAGTCCAGTTTAAGATTCCGATGCTTCACTTCAGGTTTACAGTATCCCTTGGACCTTCTTACTGACGATGAAACACAGAGTTTGCATCCGAATTTAATACAAAAGGCACAATGCCGACTTAAGTACAAGAGGACTGACACTCTAACTTTCTATGATTTGAACCTCCCTGTGAGTCCAGTTTTAGATTCCGGTGCTGCACTTAAGGTTTACTCTATCCCTTGGACCTTCTTCTTGACGATGAAACACAGAAATTGCATCGGAATTTAATACAAAAGGCACAATGCCGACTTAAGTACAAGAGGACTGACACTCTAACTTTCTATGATTTGAACCTCTCCTGTGAGTCCAGCTTTAGACTCCAATGCTTCACTTCAGGTTTACTGTATCCCTTGGACCTTCTTATTGACGATGAAACACAGAAATTGCATCCGAATTTAATACAAAAGGCACAATGCCGACTTAAAGACAAGAGGACTGACACTCTAACTTTCTATGATTTGCACCGCTTCTGTGAGTCCAGTTTTAGATTCCGATGCTTCACTTCAGCTTTACTGTATACCTTGGACCTTCTTATTGACGATGAAACACAGATATTGCATCCGAATGTAATACAAAAGGCAGAATGCCGACTTACGTACAAGAGGACTGACACTCTTACTCTCTATGATTTGAACCTCTCCTGTGAGTCCAGTTTTAGATTCCGATGCTTCACTTCAGGTTTACTATACCCCTTGGACCTTCTTATTGACGATGAAACACAGAAATTGCATTAGAATTTAATACAAAAAGCACAATGCCGTCTTACGTACAAGAGGACTGACACTCTAACTTTCTGTGATTTGAACCTCTCCTGTGAGTCCTGTTTCAGATTCCGATCCTTCACTTCAGGTTTACTGTATCCCTTGGACCTTCTTATTGACGGTGAAACGCAGATATTGCATCCAAATTTAATACAAAATTCACAATGCCGACTTAAGTACAAGACGACTGACACTCTAACTCTCTATGATTTGAACCTCTCCTGTGAGTTCAGTTTTAGATTCCGATGCTTCACTTCAGTTTTACAGTACCCCTTGGACCTTCTTATTGACGATGAAACATTAAAACTGCATCCGAATTTAATACAAAAGCACAATTCCGACTTAAGTACAAGAGGACTGACACTCTAACTTTCTATGATTTGAACCTCTCCTGTGAGTCGAGTTTTAAATTCCGATGCTTCACTTCAGGTTTACTGTATCCCTTGGACTTTCTTATTGACGATGAAACACAGAAATTGCATCCGAATTTAATACAATTGGCACAATGCCGACTTAAGTACTAGAGGACTGACTCTCTAACTTTCTATGATTTGAACCTCTGCTCTGAGTCCAGTCTTACATTCCGATGCTTCACTTCAGGTTTACAGTACACCTTGGACCTTCTTATTGACGATGAAACACAGAAATTGGATCTGAATTTAATACAAAAGGCATAATGCCGACTTAAGTACAAGAGGACTGACACTCTAATTATCTATGTTTTGAACCTCTCCTGTGAGTCCAGTTTTAGATTCCGATGCTTCACTTCAGGTTTACTGTATACCTTGGACCTTCTTATTGACGATGAAACACAGGAATTGCATCCGATTGTAATACAAAAGGCACAATGCCGACTTAAGTACAAGAGGACTGACACTCTAACTTTCTATGATTTGAACCTCTCCTGTGAGTCCAGTTTTAGATTCCGATAGCTTCACTTCAGGTTTACTGTATCCCTTGGACCTTCTTATTGACGATGAAACACAGAATTTGCATCCGAATTTAATATAAAAGGCACAATGCTGACTTAAGTACAAGAGGACTGACACTATAACTTTCTTTGATTTGAACCTCTGCTGTGAGTCCAGTTTTAGATTCCGATGCTTCTCTTCAGGTTTACTGTATCCCTTGGAACTTCTTATTGACGATGAAATACGGAAAATGCATCCGATTTAAATACAATTGGCACAATGCCGACTTAAGTACAAGAGGACTGACACTCTAAGTTTCTATGATTTGAACCTCTCCTGTGAGTCCAGTCTTGGATTCCGGTGCTTCACTTCAGGTTTACAGTATACCTTGGACCTTCTTATTGACGATAAAACACAGAAATTGCACGTGAATTTATTACAAAAGGCACAATGCCGACCTAAGTACAAGAGGACTGACACTCAAACTTTCTATGATTTGAACCTCTGCTGTGAGTCCAGTCTTAGATTCCGATGCTTCACTTCAGGTTTACAGTATACCTTGGACCTTCTTATTGACGATGAAACACAGAAATTGCATCCGAATTTAATAAAAAAGTCAAAATGCCAACTTAAGTGTAAGAGGACAGACACTCCAACTTTCTATGATTTCACCCTCTGCTGTGAGTCCAGTTTTAGATTACGATGCTTCACTTCAGGTTTACAGTATCCCTTGGACCTTCTTACTGACGATGAAACACAGAGTTTGCATCCGAATTTAATACAAAAGGCACAATGCCGACTTAAGTACAAGAGGACTGACACTCTAACTTTCTATGATTTGAACCTCCCTGTGAGTCCAGTTTTAGATTCCGGTGCTGCACTTAAGGTTTACTCTATCCCTTGGACCTTCTTCTTGACGATGAAACACAGAAATTGCATCAGAATTTAATACAAAAGGCACAATGCCGACTTAAGTACAAGAGGACTGACACTCTAACTTTCTATGATTTGAACCTCTCCTGTGAGTCCAGCTTTAGACTCCAATGCTTCACTTCAGGTTTACTGTATCCCTTGGACCTTCTTATTGACGATGAAACACAGAAATTGCATCCGAATTTAATACAAAAGGCACAATGCCGACTTAAAGACAAGAGGACTGACACTCTAACTTTCTATGATTTGCACCGCTCCTGTGAGTCCAGTTTTAGATTCCGATGCTTCACTTCAGCTTTACTGTATACCTTGGACCTTCTTATTGACGATGAAACACAGATATTGCATCCGAATGTAATAGAAAAGGCAGAATGCCGACTTACGTACAAGAAGACTGACACTCTTACTCTCTATGATTTGAACCTCTCCTGTGAGTCCAGTTTTAGATTCCGATGCTTCACTTCAGGTTTACTGTACCCCTTGGACCTTCTTATTGACGATGAAACACAGAAATTGCATTAGAATTTAATACAAAAAGCACAATGCCGTCTTACGTACAAGAGGACTGACACTCTAACTTTCTGTGATTTGAACCTCTCCTGTGAGTCCTGTTTCAGATTCCGATCCTTCACTTCAGGTTTACTGTATCCCTTGGACCTTCTTATTGACGGTGAAACGCAGATATTGCATCCAAATTTAACACAAAATGCACAATGCCGACTTAAGTACAAAGGACTGCCACTCTAACTTACTATGATTTGAACCTCTCCTGTGAGTCCAGTTTTAGATTCCGATGCTTCACTTAAGGTTTACTGTATCAGTTGGACCTCCTTATCGACTATGAAACACAGAAAATGCATCCGAATTTAATACAAAAAGCACAATGCCGACTTAAGTACAAGAGGACTGACACTCTAACTTTCTGTGATTTGAACCTCTCCTGTGAGTCCAGTTTTAGATTCCGATGTTTCCCCTCAGATTTACTGTATACCTTGAACCTCCTTATTGACGATAAAACACAGAAATTGCATCCGAATTTAACACAAAAGGCACAATGCCGACTTAAGTACAAGCGGACCGACACTCTAACTTTCTATGATTTGAACCTCTCTTGTGAGTCCAGTTTTAGATTCGGATGATTCACTTCAGGTTTACTGTATACCTTGGACCTTCTTATTGACGATGAAACACAGAAATTGCATCCGATTGTAATACAAAAGGCACAATGCCGACTTAAGTACAAGAGGACTGACACTCTAACTTTCTATGATTTGAACCTCTCCTGTGAGTCCAGTTTTAGATTCCGATAGCTTCACTTCAGGTTTACTGTATCCCTTGGACCTTCTTATTGACGATGAAACACAGAATTTGCATCCGAATTTAATATAAAAGGCACAATGCTGACTTAAGTACAAGAGGACTGACACTCTAATTTTCTATGATTTGAACCTCTCCAGTGAGTCCAGCTATAGACTCCAATGCTTCACTTCAGGTTTACTGTATCCCTTGGACCTTCTTATTGACGATGAAACACAGAAATTGCATCCGAATTTAATACAAAAGGCACAATGCCGACTTAAGTACAAGAGGACTGACACTCTAACTTTCTATGATTTGCACCGCTCCTGTGAGTCCAGTTTTAGATTCCGATGCTTCACTTCAGCTTTACTGTATACCTTGGACCTTCTTATTCACGATGAAACACAGATATTGCATCCGAATGTAATACAAAAGGCAGAATGCCGACTTACGTACAAGAGGACTGACACTCTTACTCTCTATGATTTGAACCTCTCCTGTGAGTCCAGTTTAAGATTCCGATGCTTCACTTCAGGTTTACTGTATCCCTTGGACCTTCTTATTGACGATGAAACACAGAAATTGCATTAGAATTTAATACAAAAGGCACAATGCCGTCTTATGTACAAGAGGACTGACACTCTAACTTTCTGTGATTTGAACCTCTACTGTGAGTCCTGTTTCAGATTCCGATTCTTCACTTCAGGTTTACTGTATCCCTTGGAACTTCTTGTTGACGATGAAACACAGAAATTGGATCTGAATTTAATACAAAAGGCATAATGCCGACTTAAGTACAAGAGGACTGACACTCTAACTATCTATGTTTTGAACCTCTCCTGTGAGTCCAGTTTTAGATTCCGATGCTTCACTTCAGGTTTACTGTATACCTTGGACCTTCTTATTGACGATGAAACACAGGAATTGCATCCGATTGTAATACAAAAGGCACAATGCCGACTTAAGTACAAGAGGACTGACACTCTAACTTTCTATGATTTGTACCTCTCCTGTGAGTCCAGTTTTAGAATCCGATGCTTCACTTTTGGTGTACTGTATTTCTTGGACCTTCTAATTGCCGCTGAAACACAGAAATTGCATCCGAATTTAATACAAAAGGCACAATGCCGACTTAAGGACAACGCGACTGACACTCTAACTCTCTATGATTTGAACCTCTCCTGTGAGTTCAGTTTTAGATTCCAATGCTTCACTTCAGGTTTACAGTATACCTTGGACCTTCTTCTTGACGATGAAACACAGAAATTGCATCCGAATTTAATACAAAAGGCACAATGCCGACTTAAGTACAAGAGGACTGACACTCAAGCTTTCTATGATTTTAACCTCCGCTGTGAGTCCAGTCTCAGATTCCGATGCTTCACTTCCGGTTTACAGTATACCTTGGACCTTCTTTTTGACGATAAAACACAGAAATTGCATCCGAATTTAATACAAAAGGCACAATGCCGACATAGGTACAAGAGGACTGACATTCTAATTTTCTATGATTTGAACCTCTCCTGTGAGGCCAGTTTTAGATTCCGATGCTTCACTTCAGGTTTACTGTATCCCTTAGACCTTCTTACTGACGATGAAACACAGAAATTGCATCCGAATTTAATACAAAAGGCACAATGCCGACTTAAGTACAAGAGGACTGACACTCTAACTTTCTGTGATTTGAACCGCTCCTGTGGGTCCAGTTTTAGATTCCGATGCTTCACTTCAGGTTTACTGTATACCTTGGAACTTCTTATTCACGATGAATTACAGAAATTGCATCCGAATGTAATACAAATGGCACAATGCCGACTTAGGTACAAGAGGACTGACACTCTAACTTTCTATGATTTGTACCTCCTTTGTGAGTCACGTTTTAGATTCCGATGGTTCACTTAACGTTTACTGTATCCCTTGGACCTTCTTCTTGACGATGAAACACAGAAATTGCATCCGAATTTAATACAAAAGGCAAAATGCCGACTTAAGTACAAGAGGACTGACACTCTAACTTTCTATGATTTGAACCTCTTCTGTGAGTCCAGCTTTAGTTTCCGATGCTTCACTTCAGGTTTACTGTATCGCTTGGACCTTCTTATTGACGATGAAACACAGAAATTGCATCCGAATTTAATACAAAAGGCACAATGCCGACTTAAGTACAACAGGACCGACACTCTAATTTTCTATGATTTGCATCGCTCCTGTGAGTCCAGTTTTAGATTCCGAAGCTTCACCTTAGGTTTACTGTATACCTTGGACCTTCTTATTGACGATGAAACACAGAAATTGCATCCGAATGTAATACAAATGGCACAATGCCGACTTAAGTACAAGAGGACTGACACTCTAACTTTCTATGATTTGTACCTCTCCTGTGAGTCCAGTTTTAGATTCCGATGCTTCACTTTTGGTTTACTGTATTTCTTGGACCTTCTAATTGACGATGAAACACAGAAATTGCATCCGAATTTAATACAAAAGGCACAATGCCGACTTAAGTACAAGACGACTGACACTCTAACTCTCTATGATTTGAACCTCTCCTGTGAGTTCAGTTTTAGATTCCGATGCTTCACTTCAGGTTTATTGTATCCCTTGGACCTTCTTATTGACGATGAAACATGAAAATTGCATCCGAATTCAATACAAAAGACACAATGCCAACTTAAGTACAAGAGGAGAGACACTCCAACTTTCTATGCTTTGAACCTCTGCTGTGAGTCCAGCTTTAGATTCCGATGCATCACTACAGGTTTACTGTATCCCTTTGACCCTCTTATTGATGCTGAAACACAGAAATTGCATCCGAATTTAATACTAAAGGCTCAATGCCGACTTAAGTACAAGAGGACTGACACTCTAACTTTCTATGATTCGAACCGCTCCTGTGAGTCCAGTTTCAGATTCCGATGATTCACTTCAGGTTTACTGTATACCTTGGACCTTCTTATTGACGATGAAGCACAGAAATTTCATCCGAATTTAATACAAAAGGCACAATGCCGACTTAAGTACAAGAGGAATGACACTCTAACTTTCTATGATTTGAACCTCTCCTGTGAGTCCAGTTTTAAATTCCGATGCTTCACTTCAGGTTTACTGTATCCCTTGGACTTTCTTATTGACGATGAAACACAGAAATTGCATCCGAAGTTAATACAATTGGCACAATGCCGACTTAAGTACAAGAGGACTGACACTCTAACTATATATGATTTGAACCTCTCCTCTGAGTCCAGGCTTAGATTCCGATGCTTCACTTCAGGTTTACAGTACACCTTGGACCTTCTTATTGACGATGAAACACAGAAATTGCATCTGAATTTAATACAAAAGGTACATTGCCGACTTAAGTACAAGAGGAATGACACTCTAACTTTCTATGATTTGAACCTCTCCTGTGAGTCCAGTTTTAAATTCCGATGCTTCACTTCAGGTTTACTGTATCCCTCGGATTTTCTTATTGACGATGAAACACAGAAATTGCATTGGAATTTAAGACAATTGGCACAAGGCCGACTTAAGTACAAGGGGACTGACACTCTAACTTTCTATGATTTGAACCGCTCCTGTGAGTCCAGTCTTAGATTCCGATGCTTCACTTCAGGTTTACAGTACACCTTGGACCTTCTTATTGACGCGAAACACAGAAATTGGATCTGAATTTAATACAAAAGGCACAATGCCGACTTAAGTACAAGAGGACTGACACTCTAACTTTCTATGATTTGAACCCCTCCTGTGAGTCGAGTTTTAGATTCCGATAGCTTCACTTCAGGTTTACTGTATCCCTTGGACCTTCTTATTGACGATGAAACACAGAATTTGCATCCGAATTTAATATAAAAGGCACAATGCTGACTTAAGTACAAGAGGACTGACACTATAACTTTCTATGATTTGAACCTCTCCTGTGAGTTCAGTTTTAGATTCCGATGCTTCACTTCATGTTTACAGTATCCCTTGGACCTTTTTATTGACGATGAAACATTAAAATTGCATCCGAATTTAATACAAAAGACACAATGCCAGCTTGAGAACAAGAGGACAGACACTCCAACTTTCTATGATTTGAACCTCTGCTGTGAGTCCAGTCTTAGATTCCGATGCTTCACTTCAGGTTTACAGTATACCTTGGACCTTCTTTTTGACGATAAAACACAGAAATTGCATCCGAATTTAATACAAAATGCACAATGCCGACATAGGTACAAGAGGACTGACACTCTAACTATCTATGTTTTGAACCTCTCCTGTGAGTCCTGTTTTAGATTCCGATGCTTCACTTCAGGTTTACTGTATACCTTGGACCTTCTTATTGACGATGAAACACAGAAATTGCATCCGATTGTAATACAAAAGGCATAATGCCGACGCAAGTGCAAGAGGACTGACACTCTAACTTTCTATGGTTTGAATCTCTCCTGTGAGTCCAGTTTTAGATTCCGATAGCTTCACTTCAGGTTTACTGTATCCCTTGCACCTTCTTATTGACGATGAAACACAGAATTTGCATCCGAATTTAATATAAAAGGCACAATGCTGACTTAAGTACAAGAGGACTGTCACTATAACTTTCTATGATTTGAACCTCTCCTGTGAGTTCAGTTTTAGATTCCTATGCTTCACTTCATGTTTACTGTATCCCTTGGACCTTTTTATTGACGATGAAACATTAAAATCGCATCCGAATTTAATACAAAAGACACAATGCCAACTTAAGTACAAGAGGACAGACACTCCTACTTTCTATGATGTGAACCTCTGCTGTGAGTCCAGTCTTAGATTCCGATGCTTCACTTCAGGTTTACAGTATACCTTGGACCTTCTTTTTGACCATAAAACACAGAAATTGCATCCGAATTTAATACAAAAGGCACAATGCCGACATAGGTACAAGAGGACTGACATTCTAACTTTCTATGATTTGAACCTCTCCTGTGAGTCCAGTTTTAGATTCCGATGCTTCACTTCAGGTTTACTGTATACCTTGAACCTCCTTATTGACGGTGAAACACAGAAATTGCATCCGAATTTAACACAAAAGGCACAATGCCGACTTAAGTACAAGCGGACCGACACTCTAACTTTCTATGATTTGAACCTCTCTTGTGAGTCCAGTTTTAGATTCGGATGATTCACTTCAGGTTTACTGTATACCTTGGACCTTCTTATTGACGATGAAACACAGAAATTGCATCTGATTGTAATACAAAAGGCACAATGCCGACTTAAGTACAAGAGGACTGACACTCTAACTTTCTATGATTTGAACCTCTCCTGTGAGTCCAGTTTTAGATTCCGATAGCTTCACTTCAGGTTTACTGTATCCCTTGGACCTTCTTATTGACGATGAAACACAGAATTTGCATCCGAATTTAATATAAAAGGCACAATGCTGACTTAAGTACAAGAGGACTGACACTCTAATTTTCTATGATTTGAACCTCTCCAGTGAGTCCAGCTATAGACTCCAATGCTTCACTTCAGGTTTACTGTATCCCTTGGACCTTCTTATTGACGATGAAACACAGAAATTGCATCCGAATTTAATACAAAAGGCACAATGCCGACTTAAGTACAAGAGGACTGACACTCTAACTTTCTATGATTTGCACCGCTCCTGTGAGTCCAGTTTTAGATTCCGATGCTTCACTTCAGCTTTACTGTATACCTTGGACCTTCTTATTCACGATGAAACACAGATATTGCATCCGAATGTAATACAAAAGGCAGAATGCCGACTTACGTACAAGAGGACTGACACTCTTACTCTCTATGATTTGAACCTCTCCTGTGAGTCCAGTTTAAGATTCCGATGCTTCACTTCAGGTTTACTGTATCCCTTGGACCTTCTTATTGACGATGAAACACAGAAATTGCATTAGAATTTAATACAAAAGGCACAATGCCGTCTTATGTACAAGAGGACTGACACTCTAACTTTCTGTGATTTGAACCTCTACTGTGAGTCCTGTTTCAGATTCCGATTCTTCACTTCAGGTTTACTGTATCCCTTGGAACTTCTTGTTGACGATGAAACACAGAAATTGGATCTGAATTTAATACAAAAGGCATAATGCCGACTTAAGTACAAGAGGACTGACACTCTAACTATCTATGTTTTGAACCTCTCCTGTGAGTCCAGTTTTAGATTCCGATGCTTCACTTCAGGTTTACTGTATACCTTGGACCTTCTTATTGACGATGAAACACAGGAATTGCATCCGATTGTAATACAAAAGGCACAATGCCAACTTAAGTACAAGAGGACTGACACTCTAACTTTCTATGATTTGTACCTCTCCTGTGAGTCCAGTTTTAGATTCCGATGCTTCACTTTTGGTGTACTGTATTTCTTGGACCTTCTAATTGCCGCTGAAACACAGAAATTGCATCCGAATTTAATACAAAAGGCACAATGCCGACTTAAGGACAACGCGACTGACACTCTAACTCTCTATGATTTGAACCTCTCCTGTAAGTTCAGTTTTAGATTCCAATGCTTCACTTCAGGTTTACAGTATACCTTGGACCTTCTTCTTGACGATGAAACACAGAAATTGCATCCGAATTTAATACAAAAGGCACAATGCCGACTTAAGTACAAGAGGACTGACACTCAAGCTTTCTATGATTTTAACCTCCGCTGTGAGTCCAGTCTCAGATTCCGATGCTTCACTTCCGGTTTACAGTATACCTTGGACCTTCTTTTTGACGATAAAACACAGAAATTGCATCCGAATTTAATACAAAAGGCACAATGCCGACATAGGTACAAGAGGACTGACATTCTAACTTTCTATGATTTGAACCTCTCCTGTGAGGCCAGTTTTAGATTCCGATGCTTCACTTCAGGTTTACTGTATCCCTTAGACCTTCTTACTGACGATGAAACACAGAAATTGCATCCGAATTTAATACAAAAGGCACAATGCCGACTTAAGTACAAGAGGACTGACACTCTAACTTTCTGTGATTTGAACCGCTCCTGTGGGTCCAGTTTTAGATTCTGATGCTTCACTTCAGGTTTACTGTATACCTTGGAACTTCTTATTCACGATGAATTACAGAAATTGCATCCGAATGTAATAAAAATGGCACAATGCCGACTTAGGTACAAGAGGACTGACACTCTAACTTTCTATGATTTGTACCTCCTTTGTGAGTCACGTTTTAGATTCCGATGGTTCACTTAACGTTTACTGTATCCCTTGGACCTTCTTCTTGACGATGAAACACAGAAATTGCATCCGAATTTAATACAAAAGGCACAATGCCGACTTAAGTACAAGAGGACTGACACTCTAACTTTCTATGATTTGAACCTCTTCTGTGAGTCCAGCTTTAGTTTCCGATGCTTCACTTCAGGTTTACTGTATCGCTTGGACCTTCTTATTGACGATGAAACACAGAAATTGCATCCGAATTTAATACAAAAGGCACAATGCCGACTTAAGTACAACAGGACCGACACTCTAATTTTCTATGATTTGCATCGCTCCTGTGAGTCCAGTTTTAGATTCCGAAGCTTCACCTTAGGTTTACTGTATACCTTGGACCTTCTTATTGACGATGAAACACAGAAATTGCATCCGAATGTAATACAAATGGCACAATGCCGACTTAAGTACAAGAGGACTGACACTCTAACTTTCTATGATTTGTACCTCTCCTGTGAGTCCAGTTTTAGATTCCGATGCTTCACTTTTGGTTTACTGTATTTCTTGGACCTTCTAATTGACGATGAAACACAGAAATTGCATCCGAATTTAATACAAAAGGCACAATGCCGACTTAAGTACAAGAGGACTGACACTCTAACTTTCTATGATTCGAACCGCTCCTGTGAGTCCAGTTTCAGATTCCGATGCTTCACTTCAGGTTTACTGTATACCTTGGACCTTCTTATTGACGATGAAGCACAGAAATTTCATCCGAATTTAATACAAAAGGCACAATGCCGACTTAAGTACAAGAGGAATGACACTCTAACTTTCTATGATTTGAACCTCTCCTGTGAGTCCAGTTTTAAATTCCGATGCTTCACTTCAGGTTTACTGTATCCCTTGGACTTTCTTATTGACGATGAAACACAGAAATTGCATCCGAAGTTAATACAATTGGCACAATGCCGACTTAAGTACAAGAGGACTGACACTCTAACTATATATGATTTGAACCTCTCCTCTGAGTCCAGTCTTAGATTCCGATGCTTCACTTCAGGTTTACAGTACACCTTGGACCTTCTTATTGACGATGAAACACAGAAATTGCATCTGAATTTAATACAAAAGGTACATTGCCGACTTAAGTACAAGAGGAATGACACTCTAACTTTCTATGATTTGAACCTCTCCTGTGAGTCCATTTTTAAATTCCGATGCTTCACTTCAGGTTTACTGTATCCCTCGGATTTTCTTATTGACGATGAAACACAGAAATTGCATTGGAATTTAAGACAATTGGCACAAGGCCGACTTAAGTACAAGGGGACTGACACTCTAACTTTCTATGATTTGAACCGCTCCTGTGAGTCCAGTCTTAGATTCCGATGCTTCACTTCAGGTTTACAGTACACCTTGGACCTTCTTATTGACGCAAAACACAGAAATTGGATCTGAATTTAATACAAAAGGCACCATCCCGACTTAAGTACAAGAGGACTGACACTCTAACTATCTATGTTTTGAACCCCTCCTGTGAGTCCAGTTTTAGATTCCGATGCTTCACTTCAGGTTTACTGTATACCTTGGACCTTCTTATTGACGATGAAACACAGAAATTGCATCCGATTGTAATACAAAAGGCACAATGCCGACTTAAGTACAAGAGGACTGACACTCTAACTTTCTATGATTTGAACCCCTCCTGTGAGTCCAGTTTTAGATTCCGATAGCTTCACTTCAGGTTTACTGTATCCCTTGGACCTTCTTATTGACGATGAAACACAGAATTTGCATCCGAATTTAATATAAAAGGCACAATGCTGACTTAAGTACAAGAGGACTGACACTATAACTTTCTATGATTTGAACCTCTCCTGTGAGTTCAGTTTTAGATTCCGATGCTTCACTTCATGTTTACAGTATCCCTTGGACCTTTTTATTGACGATGAAACATTAAAATTGCATCCGAATTTAATACAAAAGACACAATGCCAGCTTGAGATCAAGAGGACAGACACTCCAACTTTCTATGATTTGAACCTCTGCTGTGAGTCCAGTCTTAGATTCCGATGCTTCACTTCAGGTTTACAGTATACCTTGGACCTTCTTTTTGACGATAAAACACAGAAATTGCATCCGAATTTAATACAAAATGCACAATGCCGACATAGGTACAAGAGGACTGACACTCTAACTATCTATGTTTTGAACCTCTCCTGTGAGTCCAGTTTTAGATTCCGATGCTTCACTTCAGGTTTACTGTATACCTTGGACCTTCTTATTGACGATGAAACACAGAAATTGCATCCGATTGTAATACAAAAGGCATAATGCCGACGCAAGTGCAAGAGGACTGACACTCTAACTTTCTATGGTTTGAATCTCTCCTGTGAGTCCAGTTTTAGATTCCGATAGCTTCACTTCAGGTTTACTGTATCCCTTGCACCTTCTTATTGACGATGAAACACAGAATTTGCATCCGAATTTAATATAAAAGGCACAATGCTGACTTAAGTACAAGAGGACTGTCACTATAACTTTCTATGATTTGAACCTCTCCTGTGAGTTCAGTTTTAGATTCCTATGCTTCACTTCATGTTTACTGTATCCCTTGGACCTTTTTATTGACGATGAAACATTAAAATCGCATCCAAATTTAATACAAAAGACACAATGCCAACTTAAGTACAAGAGGACAGACACTCCTACTTTCTATGATGTGAACCTCTGCTGTGAGTCCAGTCTTGGATTCCGATGCTTCACTTCAGGTTTACAGTATACCTTGGACCTTCTTTTTGACCATAAAACACAGAAATTGCATCCGAATTTAATACAAAAGGCACAATGCCGACATAGGTACAAGAGGACTGACATTCTAACTTTCTATGATTTGAACCTCTCCTGTGAGTCCAGTTTTAGATTCCGATGCTTCACTTCAGGTTTACTGTATCCCTAGGACCTTCTTACTGACGATGAAACACAGAAATTGCATCCGAATTTAATACAAAAGGCACAATGCCGACTTAAGTACAAGAGGACTGACACTCTAACTTTCTATGATTTGAACCGCTCCTGTGGGTCCAGTTTTAGATTCCGATGCTTCACTTCAGGTTTACTGTATACCTTGGAACTTCTTATTGACGATGTAACACAGAAATTGCATCCGAATGTAATACAAAAGGCACAATGCCGACTTAGGTACAAGAGGACTGACACTCTAACTTTGTATGATTTGAACCTCTCTTGTGAGTCACGTTTTAGATTCCGATGCTTCACTTAAGGTTTACTGTATCCCTTGGACCTTCTTCTTGACGATGAAACACAGAAATTGCATCCGAATTTAATACAAAAGGCACAATGCCGACTGAAGTACAAGAGGACTAACACTCTAACTTTCTATGATTTGAACCTCTCCTGTGAGTCCAGCTTTAGATTCCGATGCTTCACTTCAGGTTTACAGTATCGCTTGGACCTTGTTATTGACGATGAAACACAGAAATTGCATCCTAATTTAATACAAAAGGCACAATGCCGACTTAAGTACATGAGGACTGACACTCTAACTTTCTATGATTTGCACCGCTCCTGTGAGTCCAGTTTTAGATTCCGAAGCTTCACTTCAGGTTTACTGTATACCTTGGACCTTCTTATTGACGATGAAACACAGTAATTGCATCCGAATGTAATACAAAATTCACAATGCCGACATAAGTACAAGAGAACTGACACTCTGACTTTCTATGATTTGTACCTCTCCTGTGAGTCCAGTTTTAGATTCCGATGCTTCACTTTTGGTTTACTGTATTTCTTGGACCTTCTAATTGACGATGAAACACAGAAATTGCATCCGAATTTAATACAAAAGGCACAATGCCGACTTAAGTACAAGACGACTGACACTCTAACTCTCTATGATTTGAACTTCTCCTGTGAGTTCAGTTTTAGATTCCGATGCTTCACTTCAGTTTTACAGTACCCCTTGGACCTTCTTATTGACGATGAAACATTAAAATTGCATCCGAATTTAATACAAAAGCACAATTCCGACTTAAGTACAAGAGGACAGACACTCTAACTTTCTATGATTTGAACCTCTCCTGTGAGTCCAGTTTTAAATTCCGATGCTTCACTTCAGGTTTACTGTATCCCTTGGACTTTCTTATTGACGATGAAACACAGAAATTGCATCCGAATTTAATACAATTGGCACAATGCCGACTTAAGTACTAGAGGACTGACACTCTAACTTTCTATGATTTGAACCTCTCCTCTGAGTCCAGTCTTACATTCCGATGCTTCACTTCAGGTTTACAGTACACCTTGGACCTTCTTATTGACGATGAAACACAGAAATTGGATCTGAATTTAATACAAAAGGCATAATGCCGACTTAAGTACAAGAGGACTGACACTCTAACTATCTATGTTTTGAACCTCTCCTGTGAGTCCAGTTTTAGATTCCGATGCTTCACTTCAGGTTTACTGTATACCTTGGACCTTCTAATTGACGATGAAACACAGGAATTGCATCCGATTGTAATACAAAAGGCACAATGCCGACTTAAGTACAAGAGGACTGACACTCTAACTTTCTATGATTTGAACCTCTCCTGTAAGTCCAGTTTTAGATTCCGATAGCTTCACTTCAGGTTTACTGTATACCTTGGACCTTCTTATTGACGATGAAACACAGAAATTGCATCCGATTGTAATACAAAAGGCATAATGCCGACGCAAGTACAAGAGGACTGACACTCTAACTTTCTATGGTTTGAACCTCTCCTGTGAGTCCAGTTTTAGATTCCGATAGCTTCACTTCAGGTTTACTGTATCCCTTGCACCTTCTTATTGACGATGAAACACAGAATTTGCATCCGAATTTAATATAAGAGGAACAATGCTGACTTAAGTACAAGAGGACTGTCACTATAACTTTCTATGATTTGAACCTCTCCTGTGAGTTCAGTTTTAGATTCCTATGCTTCACTTCATGTTTACTGTATCCCTTGGACCTTTTTATTGACGATGAAACATTAAAATCGCATCCGAATTTAATACAAAAGACACAATGCCAACTTAAGTACAAGAGGACAGACACTCCTACTTTCTATGATGTGAACCTCTGCTGTGAGTCCAGTCTTAGATTCCGATGCTTCACTTCAGGTTTACAGTATACCTTGGACCCTCTTTTTGACCATAAAACACAGAAATTGCATCCGAATTTAATACAAAAGGCACAATGCCGACATAGGTACAAGAATACTGACATTCTAACTTTCTATGATTTGAACCTCTCCTGTGAGTCCAGTTTTAGATTCCGATGCTTCACTTCAGGTTTACTGTATCCCTAGGACCTTCTTACTGACGATGAAACACAGAAATTGCATCCGAATTTAATACAAAAGGCACAATGCCGACTTAAGTACAAGAGGACTGACACTCTAACTTTCTATGATTTGAACCGCTCCTGTGGGTCCAGTTTTAGATTCCGATGCTTCACTTCAGGTTTACTGTATACCTTGGAACTTCTTATTGACGATGAAACGCTGAAATTGCATCCGAATGTAATACAAAAGGCACAATGCCGACTTAGGTACAAGAGGACTGACACTCTAACTTTGTATGATTTGAACCTCTCTTGTGAGTCACGTTTTAGATTCCGATGCTTCACTTAAGGTTTACTGTATCCCTTGGACCTTCTTCTTGACGATGAAACACAGAAATTGCATCCGAATTTAATACAAAAGGCACAATGCCGACTGAAGTACAAGAGGACTAACACTCTAACTTTCTATGATTTGAACCTCTCCTGTGAGTCCAGCTTTAGATTCCGATGCTTCACTTCAGGTTTACAGTATCGCTTGGACCTTGTTATTGACGATGAAACACAGAAATTGCATCCTAATTTAATACAAAAGGCACAATGCCGACTTAAGTACATGAGGACTGACACTCTAACTTTCTATGATTTGCACCGCTCCTGTGAGTCCAGTTTTAGATTCCGAAGCTTCACTTCAGGTTTACTGTATACCTTGGACCTTCTTATTGACGATGAAACACAGAAATTGCATCCGAATGTAATACAAAATTCACAATGCCGACATAAGTACAAGAGAACTGACACTCTGACTTTCTATGATTTGTACCTCTCCTGTGAGTCCAGTTTTAGATTCCAATGCTTCACTTTTGGTTTACTGTATTTCTTGGACCTTCTAATTGACGATGAAACACAGAAATTGCATCCGAATTTAATACAAAAGGCACAATGCCGACTTAAGTACAAGACGACTGACACTCTAACTCTCTATTATTTGAACCTCTCCTATGAGTTCAGTTTTAGATTCCGATGCTTCACTTCAGTTTTACAGTACCCCTTGGACCTTCTTATTGACGATGAAACATTAAAATTGCATCCGAATTTAATACAAAAGCACAATTCCGACTTAAGTACAAGAGGACTGACACTCTAACTTTCTATGATTTGAACCTCTCCTGTGAGTCCAGTTTTAAATTCCGATGCTTCACTTCAGGTTTACTGTATCCCTTGGACTTTCTTATTGACGATGAAACACAGAAATTGCATCCGAATTTAATACAATTGGCACAATGCCGAGTTAAGTACTAGAGGACTGACACTCTAACTTTCTATGATTTGAACCTCTCCTCTGAGTCCAGTCTTACATTCCGATGCTTCACTTCAGGTTTACAGTACACCTTGGACCTTCTTATTGACGATGAAACACAGAAATTGGATCTGAATTTAATACAAAAGGCATAATGACGACTTAAGTACAAGAGGACTGACACTCTAACTATCTCTGTTTTGAACCTCTCCTGTGAGTCCAGTTTTAGGTTCCGATGCTTCACGTCAGGTTTACTGTATACCTTGGACCTTCTTATTGACGATGAAACACAGGAATTGCATCCGATTGTAATACAAAAGGCACAATGCCGACTTAAGTACAAGAGGACTGACACTCTAACTTTCTATGATTTGAACCTCTCCTGTGAGTCCAGTTTTAGATTCCGATAGCTTCACTTCTGGTTTACTGTATCCCTTGGACCTTCTTATTGACGATGAAACACAGAATTTGCATCCGAATTTAATATAAAAGGCACAATGCTGACTTAAGTACAAGAGGACTGACACTATAACTTTCTACGATTTGAACCTCTGCTGTGAGTCCAGTTTTAGATTCCGATGCTTCTCTTCAGGTTTACTGTATCCCTTGGACCTTCTTATCTACGATGAAATACGGAAAATGCATCCGATTTAAATACAATTGGCACAATGCCGACTTAAGTACAAGAGGACTGACACTCTAACTTTCTATGATTTGAACCTCTCCTGTGAGTCCAGTCTTGGATTCCGGTGCTTCACTTCAGGTTTACAGTATAACTTGGACCTTCTTATTGACGATAAAACACAGAAATTGCATGTGAATTTATTACAAAAGGCACAATGCCGACCTAAGTACAAGAGGACTGACACTCAAACTTTCTATGATTTGAACCTCTGCTGTGAGTCCAGTCTTAGATTCCGATGCTTCACTTCAGGTTTACAGTATACCTTGGACCTTCTTATTGACGATGAAACACAGAAATTGCATCCGAATTAAATACAAAAGGCACAATGCCTACATAAGAATAAGAGGACTGACACGCTAACTTTCTATGATTTGAACCTCTCCTGTGAGTTCATTTTTAGGTTTCGATGCTTCACTTCAGGTTTACTGTATCCCTTGGACCTTCTTATTGACGATGAAACATTTAAATTGCATCCGAATTTAATACAAAAGACAAAATGCCAACTTAAGTGTAAGAGGACAGACACTCCAACTTTCTATGATTTCACCCTCTGCTGTGAGTCCAGTTTTAGATTCCGATGCCTCACTTCAGGTTTACAGTATCCCTTGGACCTTCTTACTGACGATGAAACACAGAGTTTGCATCCGAATTTAATACAAAAGGCACAATGCCGACTTAAGTACAAGAGGACTGACACTCTAACTTTCTATGATTTGAACCTCCCTGTGAGTCCAGTTTTAGATTCCGGTGCTGCACTTAAGGTTTACTCTACCCCTTGGACCTTCTTCTTGACGATGAAACACAGAAATTGAATCGGAATTTAATACAAAAGGCACAATGCCGACTTAAGTACAAGAGGACTGACACTCTAACTTTCTATGATTTGAACCTCTCCTGTGAGTCTAGCTTTAGACTCCAATGCTTCACTTCAGGTTTACTGTATCCCTTGGACCTTCTTATTGACGATGAAACACAGAAATTGCATCCGAATTTAATACAAAAGGCACAATGCCGACTTAAAGACAAGAGGACTGACACTCTAACTTTCTATGATTTGCACCGCTCCTGTGAGTCCAGTTTTAGATTCCGATGCTTCACTTCGGCTTTACTGTATACCTTGGACCTTCTTATTGACGATGAAACACAGATATTGCATCCGAATGTAATACAAAAGGCAGAATGCCGACTTACGTACAAGAGGACTGACACTCTTACTCTCTATGATTTGAACCTCTCCTGTGAGTCCAGTTTTAGATTCCGATGCTTCACTTCAGGTTTACTGTACCCCTTGGACCTTCTTATTGACGATGAAACACAGAAATTGCATTAGAATTTAATACAAAAGGCACAATGCCGTCTTACGTACAAGAGGACTGACACTCTAACTTTCTGTGATTTGAACCTCTCCTGTGAGTCCTGTTTCAGATTCCGATCCTTCACTTCAGGTTTACTGTATCCCTTGGACCTTCTTATTGACGGTGAAACGCAGATATTGCATCCAAATTTAACACAAAATGCACAATGCCGACTTAAGTACAAAGGACTGCCACTCTAACTTACTATGATTTGAACCTCTCCTGTGAGTCCAGTTTTAGATTCCGATGCTTCACTTCAGGTTTACTGTATCAGTTGGACCTCCTTATCGACTATGAAACACAGAAAATGCATCCGAATTTAATACAAAAAGCACAATGCCGACTTAAGTACAAGAGGACTGACACTCTAACTTTCTGTGATTTGAACCTCTCCTGTGAGTCCAGTTTTAGATTCCGATGTTTCCCTTCAGGTTTACTGTATACCTTGAACCTCCTTATTGACGATGAAACGCAGAAATTGCATCCGAATTTAACACAAAAGGCACAATGCCGACTTAAGTACAAGCGGACTGACACTCTAACTTTCTATGATTTGAACCTCTCTTGTGAGTCCAGTTTTAGATTCGGATGATTCACTTCAGGTTTACTGTATCCCTTGGACCTTCTTATTGACGATGAAACACAGAATTTGCATCCGAATGTAATACTAAAGGCACAATGCCGACTTAAGTACAAGAGGACTGTCACTCTAACTTTCTATGATTTGAACCTCTCCTCTGAGTCCAGTCTTACATTCCGATGCTTCACTTCAGGTTTACAGTACACCTTGGACCTTCTTATTGACGATGAAACATAGAAATTGGATCTGAATTTAATACAAAAGGCACAATGCCGACTTAAGTACAAGAGTACTGACACTCTAACTATCTATGTTTTGAACCTCTCCTGTGAGTCCAGTTTTAGATTCCGATGCTTCACTTCAGGTTTACTGTATACCTTGGACCTTCTTATTGACGATGAAACACAGAAATTGCATCCGATTGTAATACAAAAGGCACAATGCCGACTTAAGTACAAGAGGACTGACACTCTAACTTTCTATGATTTGAACCTCTCCTGTGAGTCCAGTTTTAGATTCCGATAGCTTCACTTCAGGTTTACTGTATCCCTTGGACCTTCTTATTGACGATGAAGCACAGAATTTGCATCCGAATTTAATATAAAAGGCACAATGCTGACTTAAGTACAAGAGGACTGACACTCTAATTTTCTATGATTTGAACCTCTCCTGTGAGTCCAGCTATAGACTCCATTGCTTCACTTGAGGTTTACTGTATCCCTTGGAACTTCTTATTGACGATGAAACACAGAAATTGCATCCGAATTTAATACAAAAGGCACAATGCCGACTTAAGTACAAGAGGACTGACACTCTAACTTTCTATGATTTGCACCGCTCCTGTGAGTCCAGTTTTAGATTCCGATGCTTCACTTCAGCTTTACTGTATACCTTGGACCTTCTTATTGACGATGAAACACAGATATTGCATCCGAATGTAATACAAAAGGCAGAATGCCGACTTACGTACAAGAGGACTGACACTCTTACTCTCTATGATTTGAACCTCTCCTGTGAGTCCAGTTTTAGATTCCGATGCTTCACATCAGGTTTACTGTATCCCTTGGACCTACTTATTGACGATGAAACACAGAAATTGCATTAGAATTTAATACAAAAGGCACAATGCCGTCTTATGTACAAGAGGACTGACACTCTAACTTTCTGTGATTTGAACCTCTACTGTGAGTCCTGTTTCAGATTCCGATTCTTCACTTCAGGTTTACTGTATCCCTTGGACCTTCTTATTGACGGTGAAACGCAGATATTGCATCCAAATTTAACACAAAATGCACAATGCCGACTTAAGTACAAGAGGACTTCCACTCGAACTTTCTATGATTTGAACCTCTCCTGTGAGTCCAGTTTTAGATTCCAATGCTTCACTTCAGGTTTACTGTATCAGTTGGACCTCCTTATCGACGATGCAACACAGAAAATACATCCGAATTTAATACAAAAAGCACAATGCCGACTTAAGTACAAGAGGACTGACACTCTAACTTTCTGTGATTTGAACCTCTCCTGTGAGTCCAGTTTTAGATTCCGATGTTTCCCTTCAGGTTTACTGTATACCTTGAACCTCCTTATTGACGATGAAACGCAGAAATTGCATCCGAATTTAACACAAAAGGCACAATGCTGACTTACGTACAAGCGGACTGACACTCTAACATTCTATGATTTGAACCACTCTTGTGAGTCCAGTTTTAGATTCCGATGATTCACTTCAGGTTTACTGTATCCCTTGGACCTTCTTATTGACGATGAAACACAGAAATTGCATCAGAATTTAATACTAAAGGCACAATGCCGACTTAAGTACAAGAGGACTGTCACTCTAACTTTCTATGATTTGAACCTCTCCTCTGAGTCCAGTCTTGCATTCCGATGCTTCACTTCAGGTTTACAGTACACCTTGGACCTTCTTATTGACGATGAAACATAGAAATTGGATCTGAATTTAATACAAAAGGCACAATGCCGACTTAAGTACAAGAGTACTGACACTCTAACTATCTATGTTTTGAACCTCTCCTGTGAGTCCAGTTTTAGATTCCGATGCTTCACTTCAGGTTTACTGTATACCTTGGACCTTCTTATTGACGATGAAACACAGAAATTGCATCCGATTGTAATACAAAAGGCACAATGCCGACTTAAGTACAAGAGGACTGACCCTCTAACTTTCTATGATTTGAACCTCTCCTGTGAGTCCAGTTTTAGATTCCGATAGCTTCACTTCAGGTTTACTGTATCCCTTGGACCTTCTTATTGACGATGAAACACAGAATTTGCATCCGAATTTAATATAAAAGGCACAATGCTGACTTAAGTACAAGAGGACTGACACTATAACTTTCTATGATTTGAACCTCTGCTGTGAGTCCAGTTTTAGATTCCGATGCATCACTTCAGGTTTACTGTATCCCTTGGACCTTCTTATTGACGATGAAATACGGAAAATGCATCCGATTTAAATACACCCTGCCACAATGCCGACTTAAGTACAAGAGGACTGACACTCTAACTTTCTATGATTTGAACTGCTCTTGTGGGTCCAGTTTTAGATTACGATGTTTCACTTCAGGTTTACTGTATACCTTGGCACTTCTTATTGACGATGAAACACAGAAATTGCATCCGAATGTAATACAAAAGGCACAATGCCGACTTAAGTTCAAGAGGACTGACACTCTAACTTTCTATGATTTGAACCTCCCTGTGAGTCCAGTTTTAGATTCCGGTGCTGCACTTGAGGTTTACTCTATCCCTTGGACCTTCTTCTTGACGATGAAACACAGAAATTGCATCGGAATTTAATACAAAAGGCACAATCCCGACATAAGTACAAGGGGACTGACACTCTAACTTTCTATGATTTGAACCTCTCCTGTGAGTACAGCTTTAGACTCCAATGCTTCACTTCAGGTTTACTGTATCCCTTGGACCTTCTTATTGACGATGAAACACAGAAATTGCATCCGAATTTAATACAAAAGGCACAATGCCGACTTAAGTACAAGAGGGCTGACACTCTAACTTTCTATGATTTGCACCGCTCCTGTGAGTCCAGTTTCAGATTCCGAAGCTTCACTTCAGCTTTACTGTATACCTTGGACCTTCTTATTGACGATGAAACACAGATATTGCATCCGAATGTAATACAAAAGGCAGAATGCCGACTTAAGTACAAGAGGACTGACACTCTTACTCTCTATGATTTGAACCTCTCCTGTGAGTCCAGTTTTAGATTCCGATGCTTCACTTCAGGTTCACTGTATCCCTTGGACCTTCTTATTGACGATGAAACACAGGAATTACATACGAATGTAATACAAAAGGCACAATGCCGACTTAAGTACAAGAGGACTGACCCTCTAACTTTCTATGATTTGAACCTCTCCTGTGAGTCCAGATTTAGATTCCGATGCTTCACTTTTGGTTTACTGTGTTTCTTGGACCTTCTAATTGACGATGAAACACAGAAATTGCATCCGAATTTAATACAAAAGGCACAATGCCGACTTAAATACAAGACGACTGACATTCTAACTCTCCATGATTTGAACCTCTCCTGTGAGTTCAGTTTTAGATTCCGATGCTTCACTTCAGGTTTACTGTATCCCTTGGGCCTTCTTATTGACGATGAAACACAGAAATTGCACCCGATTTTAATAGAAAAGGCACAATGCCGACTTAAGTACAAGAGGACTGACACTCTAACTTTCTATGATTTCAACCTCTGCTGTGAGTCCAGTCTTAGATTCTGATGCTTTACTTTAGGTTTACAGTATACCTTGGACTTTCTTAGTGACGATGAAACACTGAAATTGCATCCGAATTTAATACAAAAGGCACAATGCCGACTTAAGTACAAGAGGACTAATACTAAAAATTTCTATGATTAGAACCTCTCCTGTAAGTCCAGTTTTAAATTCCGATGCTTCACTTCAGGTTTACTGTATCCCTTGGGCCTTCTTATTAACGATGAAACACAGAAATTGCACCCGAATTTAATGGAAAAGGCACAATGCCGACTTAAGTACAAGAGGACTGACGCTCTTACTTTCTATGATTTGAACCTCTGCTGTGAGTCCAGTTTTAAATTTCGATGCTTCACTTCAGGTTTACTGTATCCCTTGAACCTTCTTATTGACGATGAAACACAGAAATTGCATCCGAATTTAATACAAAAGGCACAATGCCGACTTAAGTACAAGAGGACTGACACTCTAACTTTCTATGATTTGCACCGCTCCTGTGAGTCCAGTTTTAGATTCCGATGCTTCACTTCAGCTTTACTGTATACCTTGGACCTTCTTATTGACGATGAAACACAGATATTGCATCCGAATGTAATACAAAAGGCAGAATGCCGACTTACGTACAAGAGGACTGACACTCTTACTCTCTATGATTTGAACCTCTCCTGTGAGTCCAGTTTTAGATTCCGATGCTTCACTTCAGGTTTACTGTATCCCTTGGACCTTCTTATTGACGATGAAACACAGAAATTGCATTAGAATTTATACAAAAGGCACAATGCCGTCTTAAGTACAAGAGGACTGACACTCTAACTTTCTGTGATTTGAACCTCTCCTGTGAGTCCTGTTTCAGATTCCGATTCTTCACTTCAGGTTTACTGTATCCCTTGGACCTTCTTATTGACGGTGAAACGCAGATATTGCATCCAAATTTAACACAAAATGCACAATGCCGACTTAAGTACAAGAGGACTGCCACTCTAACTTTCTATGATTTGAACCTCTCCTGTGAGTCCAGTTTTAGATTCCGATGCTTCTCTTCAGGTTTACTGTATCAGTTGGACCTCCTTATCGACGATGAAACACAGAAAATGCATCCGAATTTAATACAAAAAGCACAATGCCGACTTAAGTACAAAAGGACTGACACTCTAACTTTCTGTGATTTGAACCTCTCCTGTGAGTCCAGTTTTAGATTCCGATGTTTCCCTTCAGGTTTACTGTATACCTTGAACCTCCTTATTGACGATGAAACGCAGAAATTGCATCCGAATTTAACACAAAAGGCACAATGCCGACTTAAGTACAAGCGGACTGACACTCTAACTTTCTATGATTTGAACCTCTCCTGTGAGTACAGCTTTAGACTCCAATGCTTCACTTCAGGTTTACAGTATCCCTTGGACCTTCTTATTGACGATGAAACACAGAAATTGCATCCGAATTTAATACAAAAGGCACAATGCCGACTTAAGTACAAGAGGGCTGACACTCTAACTTTCTATTATTTGCACCGCTCCTGTGAGTCCAGTTTCAGATTCCGATGCTTCACTTCAGGTTTACTGTATACCTTGAACCTCCTTATTGACGATGAAACGCAGAAATTGCATCCGAATTTAACACAAAAGGCACAATGCCGACTTAAGTACAAGCGGACTGACACTCTAACTTTCTATGATTTGAACCTCTCTTGTGAGTCCAGTTTTAGATTCGGATGATTCACTTCAGGTTTACTGTATCCCTTGGACCTTCTTATTGACGATGAAACACAGAATTTGCATCCGAATGTAATACTAAAGGCACAATGCCGACTTAAGTACAAGAGGACTGTCACTCTAACTTTCTATGATTTGAACCTCTCCTCTGAGTCCAGTCTTACATTCCGATGCTTCACTTCAGGTTTACAGTACACCTTGGACCTTCTTATTGACGATGAAACATAGAAATTGGATCTGAATTTAATACAAAAGGCACAATGCCGACTTAAGTACAAGAGTACTGACACTCTAACTATCTATGTTTTGAACCTCTCCTGTGAGTCCAGTTTTAGATTCCGATGCTTCACTTCAGGTTTACTGTATACCTTGGACCTTCTTATTGACGATGAAACACAGAAATTGCATCCGATTGTAATACAAAAGGCACAATGCCGACTTAAGTACAAGAGGACTGACACTCTAACTTTCTATGATTTGAACCTCTCCTGTGAGTCCAGTTTTAGATTCCGATGCTTCACTTCAGGTTTACTGTATACCTCGGACCTTCTTATTGACGATGAAACACAGAAATTGCATCCGATTGTAATACAAAAGGCACAATGCCGACTTAAGTACAAGAGGACTGACACTCTAACTTTCTATGATTTGCACCGCTCCTGTGAGTCCAGTTTTAGATTCCGATGCTTCACTTCAGCTTTACTGTATACCTTGGACCTTCTTATTCACGATGAAACACAGATATTGCATCCGAATGTAATACAAAAGGCAGAATGCCGACTTACGTACAAGAGGACTGACACTCTTACTCTCTATGATTTGAACCTCTCCTGTGAGTCCAGTTTTAGATTCCGATGCTTCACTTCAGGTTTACTGTATCCCTTGGACCTACTTATTGACGATGAAACACAGAAATTGCATTAGAATTTAATACAAAAGGCACAATGCCGTCTTATGTACAAGAGGACTGACACTCTAACTTTCTGTGATTTGATCCTCTACTGTGAGTCCTGTTTCAGATTCCGATTCTTCACTTCAGGTTTACTGTATCCCTTGGACCTTCTTATTGACGGTGAAACGCAGATATTGCATCCAAATTTAACACAAAATGCACAATGCCGACTTAAGTACAAGAGGACTTCCACTCGAACTTTCTATGATTTGAACCTCTCCTGTGAGTCCAGTTTTAGATTCCAATGCTTCACTTCAGGTTTACTGTATCAGTTGGACCTCCTTATCGACGATGCAACACAGAAAATACATCCGAATTTAATACAAAAAGCACAATGCCGACTTAAGTACAAGAGGACTGACACTCTAACTTTCTGTGATTTGAACCTCTCCTGTGAGTCCAGTTTTAGATTCCGATGTTTCCCTTCAGGTTTACTGTATACCTTGAACCTCCTTATTGACGATGAAACGCAGAAATTGCATCCGAATTTAACACAAAAGGCACAATGCTGACTTAAGTACAAGCGGACTGACACTCTAACTTTCTATGATTTGAACCACTGTTGTGAGTCCAGTTTTAGATTCGGATGATTCACTTCAGGTTTACTGTATCCCTTGGACCTTCTTATTGACGATGAAACACAGAAATTGCATCAGAATTTAATACTAAAGGCACAATGCCGACTTAAGTACAAGAGGACTGTCATTCTAACTTTCTATGATTTGAACCTCTCCTCTGAGTCCAGTCTTACATTCCGATGCTTCACTTCAGGTTTACAGTACACCTTGGACCTTCTTATTGGCGATGAAACATAGAAATTGGATCTGAATTTAATACAAAAGGCACAATGCCGACTTAAGTACAAGAGTACTGACACTCTAACTATCTATGTTTTGAACCTCTCCTGTGAGTCCAGTTTTAGATTCCGATGCTTCACTTCAGGTTTACTGTATACCTTGGACCTTCTTATTGACGATGAAACACAGAAATTGCATCCGATTGTAATACAAAAGGCACAATGCCGACTTAAGTACAAGAGGACTGACCCTCTAACTTTCTATGATTTGAACCTCTCCTGTGAGTCCAGTTTTAGATTCCGATAGCTTCACTTCAGGTTTACTGTATCCCTTGGACCTTCTTATTGACGATGAAACACAGAATTTGCATCCGAATTTAATATAAAAGGCACAATGCTGACTTAAGTACAAGAGGACTGACACTATAACTTTCTATGATTTGAACCTCTGCTGTGAGTCCAGTTTTAGATTCCGATGCATCACT
The DNA here is from genome assembly GCF_023864345.2 of Schistocerca serialis cubense. NCBI lineage: Eukaryota > Metazoa > Arthropoda > Insecta > Orthoptera > Acrididae > Schistocerca > Schistocerca serialis. The sequence continues at coordinate 81,348,111 of NC_064643.1, forward strand.
TCAGGTTTACTGTATCCCTTGGACCTTCTTATTGACGATGAAATACGGAAAATGCATCCGATTTAAATACACCCTGCCACAATGCCGACTTAAGTACAAGAGGACTGACACTCTAACTTTCTATGATTTGAACTGCTCCTGTGGGTCCAGTTTTAGATTACGATGTTTCACTTCAGGTTTACTGTATACCTTGGCACTTCTTATTGACGATGAAACACAGAAATTGCATCCGAATGTAATACAAAAGGCACAATGCCGACTTAAGTTCAAGAGGACTGACACTCTAACTTTCTATGATTTGAACCTCCCTGTGAGTCCAGTTTTAGATTCCGGTGCTGCACTTGAGGTTTACTCTATCCCTTGGACCTTCTTCTTGACGATGAAACACAGAAATTGCATCGGAATTTAATACAAAAGGCACAATCCCGACATAAGTACAAGGGGACTGACACTCTAACTTTCTATGATTTGAACCTCTCCTGTGTGTACAGCTTTAGACTCCAATGCTTCACTTCAGGTTTACTGTATCCCTTGGACCTTCTTATTGACGATGAAACACAGAAATTGCATCCGAATTTAATACAAAAGGCACAATGCCGACTTAAGTACAAGAGGGCTGACACTCTAACTTTCTATGATTTGCACCGCTCCTGTGAGTCCAGTTTCAGATTCCGATGCTTCACTTCAGCTTTACTGTATACCTTGGACCTTCTTATTGACGATGAAACACAGATATTGCATCCGAATGTAATACAAAAGGCAGAATGCCGACTTAAGTACAAGAGGACTGACACTCTTACTCTCTATGATTTGAACCTCTCCTGTGAGTCCAGTTTTAGATTCCGATGCTTCACTTCAGGTTCACTGTATCCCTTGGACCTTCTTATTGACGATGAAACACAGGAATTACATCCGAATGTAATACAAAAGGCACAATGCCGACTTAAGTACAAGAGGACTGACACTCTAACTTTCTATGATTTGAACCTCTCCTGTGAGTCCAGATTTAGATTCCGATGCTTCACTTTTGGTTTACTGTGTTTCTTGGACCTTCTAATTGACGATGAAACACTGAAATTGCATCCGAATTTAATACAAAAGGCACAATGCCGACTTAAATACAAGACGACTGACATTCTAACTCTCCATGATTTGAACCTCTCCTGTGAGTTCAGTTTTAGATTCCGATGCTTCACTTCAGGTTTACTGTATCCCTTGGGCCTTCTTATTGACGATGAAACACAGAAATTGCACCCGATTTTAATAGAAAAGGCACAATGCCGACTTAAGTACAAGAGGACTGACACTCTAACTTTCTATGATTTCAACCTCTGCTGTGAGTCCAGTCTTAGATTCTGATGCTTTACTTTAGGTTTACAGTATACCTTGGACCTTCTTAGTGACGATGAAACACAGAAATTGCATCCGAATTTAATACAAAAGGCACAATGCCGACTTAAGTACAAGAGGACTAATACTAAAAATTTCTATGATTAGAACCTCTCCTGTAAGTCCAGTTTTAAATTCCGATGCTTCACTTCAGGTTTACTGTATCCCTTGGGCCTTCTTATTAACGATGAAACACAGAAATTGCACCCGAATTTAATGGAAAAGGCACAATGCCGACTTAAGTACAAGAGGACTGACGCTCTTACTTTCTATGATTTGAACCTCTGCTGTGAGTCCAGTTTTAAATTTCGATGCTTCACTTCAGGTTTACTGTATCCCTTGAACCTTCTTATTGACGATGAAACACAGAAATTGCATCCGAATTTAATACAAAAGGCACAATGCCGACTTAAGTACAAGAGGACTGACACTCTAACTTTCTATGATTTGCACCGCTCCTGTGAGTCCAGTTTTAGATTCCGATGCTTCACTTCAGCTTTACTGTATACCTTGGACCTTCTTATTCACGATGAAACACAGATATTGCATCCGAATGTAATACAAAAGGCAGAATGCCGACTTACGTACAAGAGGACTGACACTCTTACTCTCTATGATTTGAACCTCTCCTGTGAGTCCAGTTTTAGATTCCGATGCTTCACTTCAGGTTTACTGTATCCCTTGGACCTTCTTATTGACGATGAAACACAGAAATTGCATTAGAATTTATACAAAAGGCACAATGCCGTCTTAAGTACAAGAGGACTGACACTCTAACTTTCTGTGATTTGAACCTCTCCTGTGAGTCCTGTTTCAGATTCCGATTCTTCACTTCAGGTTTACTGTATCCCTTGGACCTTCTTATTGACGGTGAAACGCAGATATTGCATCCAAATTTAACACAAAATGCACAATGCCGACTTAAGTACAAGAGGACTGCCACTCTAACTTTCTATGATTTGAACCTCTCCTGTGAGTCCAGTTTTAGATTCCGATGCTTCACTTCAGGTTTACTGTATCAGTTGGACCTCCTTATCGACGATGAAACACAGAAAATGCATCCGAATTTAATACAAAAAGCACAATGCCGACTTAAGTACAAAAGGACTGACACTCTAACTTTCTGTGATTTGAACCTCTCCTGTGAGTCCAGTTTTAGATTCCGATGTTTCCCTTCAGGTTTACTGTATACCTTGAACCTCCTTATTGGCGATGAAACGCAGAAATTGCATCCGAATTTAACACAAAAGGCACAATGCCGACTTAAGTACAAGCGGACTGACACTCTAACTTTCTATGATTTGAACCTCTCCTGTGAGTACAGCTTTAGACTCCAATGCTTCACTTCAGGTTTACAGTATCCCTTGGACCTTCTTATTGACGATGAAACACAGAAATTGCATCCGAATTTAATACAAAAGGCACAATGCCGACTTAAGTACAAGAGGGCTGACACTCTAACTTTCTATTATTTGCACCGCTCCTGTGAGTCCAGTTTCAGATTCCGATGCTTCACTTCAGGTTTACTGTATCCCTTGGACCTTCTTATTGACGATGAAACACAGGAATTATATCCGAATGTAATACAAAAGGCACAATGCCGACTTAAGTACAAGAGGACTGACACTCTAACTTTCTATAATTTGAACCTCTCGTGTGAGTCCAGATTTAGATTCCGATGCTTCACTTTTGGTTTACTGTGTTTCTTGGACCTTCTAATTGACGATGAAACACAGAAATTGCATCCGAATTTAATACAAAAGGCACAATGCCGACTTAAATACAAGACGACTGACATTCTAACTCTCTATGATTTGAACCTCTCCTGTGAGTTCAGTTTTAGATTCCGATGCTTCACTTCAGGTTTACTGTATCCCTTGGGCCTTCTTATTGACAATGAAACACAGAAATTGCACCCGATTTTAATAGAAAAGGCACAATGCCGACTTAAGTACAAGAGGACTGTCACTCTAATTTTCTATGATTTGAACCTCTGCTGTGAGTCCAGTCTTAGATTCTGATGCTTTACTTTAGGTTTACAGTATACCTTGGACCTTCTTAGTGACGATGAAACACAGAAATTGCATCCGAATTTAATACAAAAGGCACAATGCCGACTTAAGTACAAGAGGACTAATACTAAAAATTTCTATGATTTGAACCTCTCCTGTGAGTCCAGTTTTAGATTCCGATGCTTCACTTCAGGTTTACTGTATCAGTTGGACCTCCTTACCGACTATGAAACACAGAAAATGCATCCGAATTTAATACAAAAAGCACAATGCCGACTTAAGTACAAGAGGACTGACACTCTAACTTTCTGTGATTTGAACCTCTCCTGTGAGTCCAGTTTTAGATTCCGATGTTTCCCTTCAGGTTTACTGTATACCTTGAACCTCCTTATTGACGATGAAACGCAGAAATTGCATCCGAATTTAACACAAAAGGCACAATGCCGACTTAAGTACAAGCGGACTGACACTCTAACTTTCTATGATTTGAACCTCTCTTGTGAGTCCAGTTTTAGATTCGGATGATTCACTTCAGGTTTACTGTATCCCTTGGACCTTCTTATTGACGATGAAACACAGAATTTGCATCCGAATGTAATACTAAAGGCACAATGCCGACTTAAGTACAAGAGGACTGTCACTCTAACTTTCTATGATTTGAACCTCTCCTCTGAGTCCAGTCTTACATTCCGATGCTTCACTTCAGGTTTACAGTACACCATGGACCTTCTTATTGACGATGAAACATAGAAATTGGATCTGAATTTAATACAAAAGGCACAATGCCGACTTAAGTACAAGAGTACTGACACTCTAACTATCTATGTTTTGAACCTCTCCTGTGAGTCCAGTTTTAGATTCCGATGCTTCACTTCAGGTTTACTGTATACCTTGGACCTTCTTATTGACGATGAAACACAGAAATTGCATCCGATTGTAATACAAAAGGCACAATGCCGACTTAAGTACAAGAGGACTGACACTCTAACTTTCTATGATTTGAACCTCTCCTGTGAGTCCAGTTTTAGATTCCGATAGCTTCACTTCAGGTTTACTGTATCCCTTGGACCTTCTTATTGACGATGAAACACAGAATTTGCATCCGAATTTAATATAAAAGGCACAATGCTGACTTAAGTACAAGAGGACTGACACTCTAATTTTCTATGATTTGAACCTCTCCTGTGAGTCCAGCTATAGACTCCAATGCTTCACTTCAGGTTTACTGTATCCCTTGGAACTTCTTATTGACGATGAAACACAGAAATTGCATCCGAATTTAATACAAAAGGCACAATGCCGACTTAAGTACAAGAGGACTGACACTCTAACTTTCTATGATTTGCACCGCTCCTGTGAGTCCAGTTTTAGATTCCGATGCTTCACTTCAGCTTTACTGTATACCTTGGACCTTCTTATTCACGATGAAACACAGATATTGCATCCGAATGTAATACAAAAGGCAGAATGCCGACTTACGTACAAGAGGACTGACACTCTTACTCTCTATGATTTGAACCTCTCCTGTGAGTCCAGTTTTAGATTCCGATGCTTCACTTCAGGTTTACTGTATCCCTTGGACCTACTTATTGACGATGAAACACAGAAATTGCATTAGAATTTAATACAAAAGGCACAATGCCGTCTTATGTACAAGAGGACTGACACTCTAACTTTCTGTGATTTGAACCTCTACCGTGAGTCCTGTTTCAGATTCCGATTCTTCACTTCAGGTTTACTGTATCCCTTGGACCTTCTTATTGACGGTGAAACGCAGATATTGCATCCAAATTTAACACAAAATGCACAATGCCGACTTAAGTACAAGAGGACTTCCACTCGAACTTTCTATGATTTGAACCTCTCCTGTGAGTCCAGTTTTAGATTCCAATGCTTCACTTCAGGTTTACTGTATCAGTTGGACCTCCTTATCGACGATGAAACACAGAAAATACATCCGAATTTAATACAAAAAGCACAATGCCGACTTAAGTACAAGAGGACTGACACTCTAACTTTCTGTGATTTGAACCTCTCCTGTGAGTCCAGTTTTAGATTCCGATGTTTCCCTTCAGGTTTACTGTATACCTTGAACCTCCTTATTGACGATGAAACGCAGAAATTGCATCCGAATTTAACACAAAAGGCACAATGCTGACTGAAGTACAAGCGGACTGACACTCTAACTTTCTATGATTTGAACCACTCTTGTGAGTCCAGTTTTAGATTCGGATGATTCACTTCAGGTTTACTGTATCCCTTGGACCTTCTTATTGACGATGAAACACAGAAATTGCATCCGAATTTAATACTAAAGGCACAATGCCAACTTAAGTACAAGAGGACTGTCACTCTAACTTTCTATGATTTGAACCTCTCCTCTGAGTCCAGTCTTACATTCCGATGCTTCACTTCAGGTTTACAGTACACCTTGGACCTTCTTATTGACGATGAAACATAGAAATTGGATCTGAATTTAATACAAAAGGCACAATGCCGACTTAAGTACAAGAGTACTGACACTCTAACTATCTATGTTTTGAACCTCTCCTGTGAGTCCAGTTTTAGATTCCGATGCTTCACTTCAGGTTTACTGTATACCTTGGACCTTCTTATTGACGATGAAACACAGAAATTGCATCCGATTGTAATACAAAAGGCACAATGCCGACTTAAGTACAAGAGGACTGACCCTCTAACTTTCTATGATTTGAACCTCTCCTGTGAGTCCAGTTTTAGATTCCGATAGCTTCACTTCAGGTTTACTGTATCCCTTGGACCTTCTTATTGACGATGAAACACAGAATTTGCATCCGAATTTAATATAAAAGGCACAATGCTGACTTAAGTACAAGAGGACTGACACTATAACTTTCTATGATTTGAACCTCTGCTGTGAGTCCAGTTTTAGATTCCGATGCATCACTTCAGGTTTACTGTATCCCTTGGACCTTCTTATTGACGATGAAATACGGAAAATGCATCCGATTTAAATACACCCTGCCACAATGCCGACTTAAGTACAAGAGGACTGACACTCTAACTTTCTATGATTTGAACTGCTCCTGTGGGTCCAGTTTTAGATTACGATGTTTCACTTCAGGTTTACTGTATACCTTGGCACTTCTTATTGACGATGAAACACAGAAATTGCATCCGAATGTAATACAAAAGGCACAATGCCGACTTAAGTTCAAGAGGACTGACACTCTAACTTTCTATGATTTGAACCTCCCTGTGAGTCCAGTTTTAGATTCCGGTGCTGCACTTGAGGTTTACTCTATCCCTTGGACCTTCTTCTTGACGATGAAACACAGAAATTGCATCGGAATTTAATACAAAAGGCACAATCCCGACATAAGTACAAGGGGACTGACACTCTAACTTTCTATGATTTGAACCTCTCCTGTGAGTACAGCTTTAGACTCCAATGCTTCACTTCAGGTTTACTGTATTCCTTAAACCTTCTTATTGACGATGAAACACAGAAATTGCATCCGAATTTAATACAAAAGGCACAACGCCGACTTAAGTACAAGAGGGCTGACACTCTAACTTTCTATGATTTGCACCGCTCCTGTGAGTCCAGTTTCAGATTCCGATGCTTCACTTCAGCTTTACTGTATACCTTGGACCTTCTTATTGACGATGAAACACAGATATTGCATCCGAATGTAATACAAAAGGCAGAATGCCGACTTAAGTACAAGAGGACTGACACTCTTACTCTCTATGATTTGAACCTCTCCTGTGAGTCCAGTTTTAGATTCCGATGCTTCACTTCAGGTTCACTGTATCCCTTGGACCTTCTTATTGACGATGAAACACAGGAATTACATCCGAATGTAATACAAAAGGCACAATGCCGACTTAAGTACAAGAGGACTGACACTCTAACTTTCTATGATTTGAACCTCTCCTGTGAGTCCAGATTTAGATTCCGATGCTTCACTTTTGGTTTACTGTGTTTCTTGGACCTTCTAATTGACGATGAAACACAGAAATTGCATCCGAATTTAATACAAAAGGCACATTGCCGACTTAAATACAAGACGACTGACATTCTAACTCTCCATGATTTGAACCTCTCCTGTGAGTTCAGTTTTAGATTCCGATGCTTCACTTCAGGTTTACTGTATCCCTTGGGCCTTCTTATTGACGATGAAACACAGAAATTGCACCCGATTTTAATAGAAAAGGCACAATGCCGACTTAAGTACAAGAGGACTGACACTCTAACTTTCTATGATTTCAACCTCTGCTGTGAGTCCAGTCTTAGATTCTGATGCTTTACTTTAGGTTTACAGTATACCTTGGACCTTCTTAGTGACGATGAAACACAGAAATTGCATCCGAATTTAATACAAAAGGCACAATGCCGACTTAAGTACAAGAGGACTAATACTAAAAATTTCTATGATTAGAACCTCTCCTGTAAGTCCAGTTTTAAATTCCGATGCTTCACTTCAGGTTTACTGTATCCCTTGGGCCTTCTTATTAACGATGAAACACAGAAATTGCACCCGAATTTAATGGAAAAGGCACAATGCCGACTTAAGTACAAGAGGTCTGACGCTCTTACTTTCTATGATTTGAACCTCTGCTGTGAGTCCAGTTTTAAATTTCGATGCTTCACTTCAGGTTTACTGTATCCCTTGAACCTTCTTATTGACGATGAAACACAGAAATTGCATCTGAATTTAATACAAAAGGCACAATGCCGACTTAAGTACAAGAGGACTGACACTCTAACTTTCTATGATTTGCACCGCTCCTGTGAGTCCAGTTTTAGATTCCGATGCTTCACTTCAGCTTTACTGTATACCTTGGACCTTCTTATTGACGATGAAACACAGATATTGCATCCGAATGTAATACAAAAGGCAGAATGCCGACTTACGTACAAGAGGACTGACACTCTTACTCTCTATGATTTGAACCTCTCCTGTGAGTCCAGTTTTAGATTCCGATGCTTCACTTCAGGTTTACTGTATCCCTTGGACCTTCTTATTGACGATGAAACACAGAAATTGCATTAGAATTTATACAAAAGGCACAATGCCGTCATAAGTACAAGAGGACTGACACTCTAACTTTCTGTGATTTGAAGCTCTCCTGTGAGTCCTGTTTCAGATTCCGATTCTTCACTTCAGGTTTACTGTATCCCTTGGACCTTCTTATTGACGGTGAAACGCAGATATTGCATCCAAATTTAACATAAAATGCACAATGCCGACTTAAGTACAAGAGGACTGCCACTCTAACTTTCTATGATTTGAACCTCTCCTGTGAGTCCAGTTTTAGATTCCGATGCTTCACTTCAGGTTTACTGTATCAGTTGGACCTCCTTATCGACGATGAAACACAGAAAATGCATCCGAATTTAATACAAAAAGCACAATGCCGACTTAAGTACAAAAGGACTGACACTCTAACTTTCTGTGATTTGAACCTCTCCTGTGAGTCCAGTTTTAGATTCCGATGTTTCCCTTCAGGTTTACTGTATACCTTGAACCTCCTTATTGACGATGAAACGCAGAAATTGCATCCGAATTTAACACAAAAGGCACAATGCCGACTTAAGTACAAGCGGACTGACACTCTAACTTTCTATGATTTGAACCTCTCCTGTGAGTACAGCTTTAGACTCCAATGCTTCACTTCAGGTTTACAGTATCCCTTGGACCTTCTTATTGACGATGAAACACAGAAATTGCATCCGAATTTAATACTAAAGGCACAATGCCGACTTAAGTACAAGAGGGCTGACACTCTAACTTTCTATGATTTGCACCGCTCCTGTGAGTCCAGTTTCAGATTCCGATGCTTCACTTCAGGTTTACTGTATCCCTTGGACCTTCTTATTGACGATGAAACACAGGAAATACATCCGAATGTAATACAAAAGGCACAATGCCGACTTATGTACAAGAGGACTGACACTCTAACTTTCTATGATTTGAACCCCTCGTGTGAGTCCAGATTTAGATTCCGATGCTTCACTTTTGGTTTACTGTGTTTCTTGGACCTTCTAATTGACGATGAAACACAGAAATTGCATCCGAATTTAGTACAAAAGGCACAATGCCGACTTAAATACAAGACGACCGACATTCTAACTCTCTATGATTTGAACCTCTCCTGTGAGTTCAGTTTTAGATTCCGATGCTTCACTTCAGGTTTACTGTATCCCTTGGGCCTTCTTATTGACAATGAAACACAGAAATTGCACCCGATTTTAATAGAAAAGGCACAATGCCGACTTAAGTACAAGAGGACTGTCACTCTAACTTTCTATGATTTGAACCTCTGCTGTGAGTCCAGTCTTAGATTCTGATGCTTTACTTTAGGTTTACAGTATACCTTGGACCTTCTTAGTGACGATGAAACACAGAAATTGCATCCGAATTTAATACAAAAGGCACAATGCCGACTTAAGTACAAGAGGACTAATACTAAAAATTTCTATGATTAGAACCTCTCCTGTAAGTCCAGTTTTAAATTCCGATGCTTCACTTCAGGTTTACTGTATCCCTTGGGCCTTCTTATTAACGATGAAACACAGAAATTGCACCCGAATTTAATGGAAAAGGCACAATGCCGACTTAAGTACAAGAGGACTGTCACTCTAACTTTCTATGATTTGAACCTCTGCTGTGAGTCCAGTCTTAGATTCTGATGCTTTACTTTAGGTTTACAGTATACCTTGGACGTTCTTAGTAACGATGAAACACAGAAATTGCATCCGAATTTAATACAAAAGGCACAATGCCGACTTAAGTACAAGAGGACTAATACTAAAAATTTCTATGATTAGAACCTCTCCTGTAAGTCCAGTTTTAAATTCCGATGCTTCACTTCAGGTTTACTGTATCCCTTGGGCCTTCTTATTAACGATGAAACACAGAAATTGCACCCGAATTTAATGGAAAAGGCACAATGCCGACTTAAGTACAAGAGGACTGACGCTCTTACTTTCTATGATTTTAACCTCTGCTGTGAGTCCAGTTTTAAATTTCGATGCTTCACTTCAGGTTTACTGTATCCCTTGAACCTTCTTATTGACGATGAAACACAGAAATTGCATCCGAATTTAATACAAAAAGCACAATGCCGACTTAAGTACAAAAGGACTGACACTCTAACTTTCTGTGATTTGAACCTCTCCTGTGAGTCCAGTTTTAGATTCCGATGTTTCCCTTCAGGTTTACTGTATACCTTGAACCTCCTTATTGACGATGAAACGCAGAAATTGCATCCGAATTTAACACAAAAGGCACAATGCCGACTTAAGTACAAGCGGACTGACACTCTAACTTTCTATGATTTGAACCTCTCCTGTGAGTACAGCTTTAGACTCCAATGCTTCACTTCAGGTTTACAGTATCCCTTGGACCTTCTTATTGACGATGAAACTCAGAAATTGCATTGGAATTTAATACAAAAGGCACAATGCCGACTTAAGTACAAGAGGGCTGACACTCTAACTTTCTATGATTTGCACCGCTCCTGTGAGTCCAGTTTCAGATTCCGATGCTTCACTTCAGGTTTACTGTATCTCTTGGACCTTCTTATTGACGATGAAACACAGGAAATACATCCGAATGTAATACAAAAGGCACAATGCCGACTTATGTACAAGAGGACTGACACTCTAACTTTCTATGATTTGAACCTCTCGTGTGAGTCCAGATTTAGATTCCGATGCTTCACTTTTGGTTTACTGTGTTTCTTGGACCTTCTAATTGACGATGAAACACAGAAATTGCATCCGAATTTAATACAAAAGGCACAATGCCGACTTAAATACAAGACGACTGACATTCTAACTCTCTATGATTTGAACCTCTCCTGTGAGTTCAGTTTTAGATTCCGATGCTTCACTTCAGGTTTACTGTATCCCTTGGGCCTTCTTATTGACAATGAAACACAGAAATTGCACCCGATTTTAATAGAAAAGGCACAATGCCGACTTAAGTACAAGAGGACTGTCACTCTAACTTTCTATGATTTGAACCTCTGCTGTGAGTCCAGTCTTAGATTCTGATGCTTTACTTTAGGTTTACAGTATACCTTGGACCTTCTTAGTGACGATGAAACACAGAAATTGCATCCGAATTTAATACAAAAGGCACAATGCCGACTTAAGTACAAGAGGACTAATACTAAAAATTTCTATGATTAGAACCTCTCCTGTAAGTCCAGTTTTAAATTCCGATGCTTCACTTCAGGTTTACTGTATCCCTTGGGCCTTCTTATTAACGATGAAACACAGAAATTGCACCCGAATTTAATGGAAAAGGCACAATGCCGACTTAAGTACAAGAGGACTGACGCTCTTACTTTCTATGATTTTAACCTCTGCTGTGAGTCCAGTTTTAAATTTCGATGCTTCACTTCAGGTTTACTGTATCCCTTGAACCTTCTTATTGACGATGAAACACAGAAATTGCATCCGAATTTAATACAAAAGGCACAATGCCGACTTAAGTACAAGAGGACTGACACTCTAACTTTCTATGATTTGCACCGCTCCTGTGAGTCCAGTTTTAGATTCCGATGCTTCACTTCAGCTTTACTGTATACCTTGGACCTTCTTATTGACGATGAAACACAGATATTGCATCCGAATGTAATACAAAAGGCAGAATGCCGACTTACGTACAAGAGGACTGACACTCTTACTCTCTATGATTTGAACCTGTCCTGTGAGTCCAGTTTTAGATTCCGATGCTTCACTTCAGGTTTACTGTATCCCTTGGACCTTCTTATTGACGATGAAACACAGAAATTGCATTAGAATTTATACAAAAGGCACAATGCCGTCTTAAGTACAAGAGGTCTGACACTCTAACTTTCTGTGATTTGAACCTCTCCTGTGAGTCCTGTTTCAGATTCCGATTCTTCACTTCAGGTTTACTGTATCCCTTGGACCTTCTTATTGACGGTGAAACGCAGATATTGCATCCAAATTTAACACAAAATGCACAATGCCGACTTAAGTACAAGAGGACTGCCACTCTAACTTTCTATAATTTGAACCTCTCCTGTGAGTCCAGTTTTAGATTCCGATGCTTCACTTCAGGTTTACTGTATCAGTTGGACCTCCTTATCGACGATGAAACACAGAAAATGCATCCGAATTTAATACAAAATGCACAATGCCGACTTAAGTACAAAAGGACTGACACTCTAACTTTCTGTGTTATTTAACCTCTCCTGTGAGTCCAGTTTTAGATTCCGATGTTTCCCTTCAGGTTTACTGTATACCTTGAACCTCCTTATTGACGATGAAACGCAGAAATTGCATCCGAATTTAACACAAAAGGCACAATGCCGACTTAAGTACAAGCGGACTGACACTCTAACTTTCTATGATTTGAAACTCTCCTGTGAGTACAGCTTTAGACTCCAATGCTTCACTTCAGGTTTACTGTATCCCTTGGACCTTCTTATTGACGATGAAACACAGAAATTGCATCCGAATGTAATACAAAAGGCACAATGCCGACTTAAGTACAAGAGGGCTGACACTCTATTTTTCTATGATTTGCACCGCTCCTGTGAGTCCAGTTTCAGATTCCGATGCTTCACTTCAGCTTTACTGTATACCTTGGACCTTCTTATTGACGATGAAACACAGATATTGCATCCGAATGTAATACAAAAGGCAGAATGCCGACTTAAGTACAAGAGGACTGACACTCTTACTCTCTATGATTTGAACCTCTCCTGTGAGTCCAGTTTTAGATTCCGATGCTTCACTTCAGGTTTACTGTATCCCTTGGACCTTCTTATTGACGATGAAACACAGAAATTGCATCCGAATTTAATACAAAAGGCACAATGCCGACTTAAGTACAAGAGGACTAATACTAAAAATTTCTATGATTAGAACCTCTCCTGTAAGTCCAGTTTTAAATTCCGATGCTTCACTTCAGGTTTACTGTATCCCTTGGGCCTTCTTATTAACGATGAAACACAGAAATTGCACCCGAATTTAATAGAAAAGGCACAATGCTGACTTAAGTACAAGAGGACTGACGCTCTTACTTTCTATGATTTGAACCTCTGCTGTGAGTCCAGTTTTAAATTTCGATGCTTCACTTCAGGTTTACTGTATCCCTTGAACCTTCTTATTGACGATGAAACACAGAAATTGCATCCGAATTTAATACAAAAGGCACAATGCCGACTTAAGTACAAGAGGACTGACACTCTAACTTTCTATGATTTGCACCGCTCCTGTGAGTCCAGTTTTAGATTCCGATGCTTCACTTCAGCTTTACTGTATACCTTGGATCTTCTTATTGACGATGAAACACAGATATTGCATCCGAATGTAATACAAAAGGCAGAATGCCGACTTACGTACAAGAGGACTGACACTCTTACTCTCTATGATTTGAACCTCTCCTGTGAGTCCAGTTTTAGATTCCGATGCTTCACTTCAGGTTTACTGTATCCCTTGGACCTTCTTATTGACGATGAAACACAGAAATTGCATTAGAATTTATACAAAAGGCACAATGCCGTCTTAAGTACAAGAGGACTGACACTCTAACTTTCTGTGATTTGAACCTCTCCTGTGAGTCCTGTTTCAGATTCCGATTCTTCACTTCAGGTTTACTGTATCCCTTGGACCTTCTTATTGACGGTGAAACGCAGATATTGCATCCAAATTTAACACAAAATGCAAAATGCCGACTTAAGTACAAGAGGACTGCCACTCTAACTTTCTATGATTTGAACCTCTCCTGTGAGTCCAGTTTTAGATTCCGATGCTTCACTTCAGGTTTACTGTATCAGTTGGACCTCCTTATCGACGATGAAACACAGAAAATGCATCCGAATTTAATACAAAAAGCACAATGCCGACTTAAGTACAAAAGGACTGACACTCTAACTTTCTGTGATTTGAACCTCTCCTGTGAGTCCAGTTTTAGATTCCGATGTTTCCCTTCAGGTTTACTCTATACCTTGAACCTCCTTATTGACGATGAAACGCAGAAATTGCATCCGAATTTAACACAAAAGGCACAATGCCGACTTAAGTACAAGCGGACTGACACTCTAACTTTCTATGATTTGAACCACTCTTGTGAGTCCAGTTTTAGATTCGGATGATTCACATCAGGTTTACTGTATCCCTTGGACCTTCTTATTGACGATGAAACACAGAAATTGCATCCGAATTTAATACTAAAGGCACAATGCCGACTTAAGTACAAGAGGACTGTCACTCTAACTTTCTATGATTTGAACCTCTCCTCTGAGTAAAGTCTTACATTCCGATGCTTCACTTCAGGTTTACAGTACACCTTGGACCTTCTTATTGACGATGAAACATAGAAACTGGATCTGAATTTAATACAAAAGGCACAATGCCGACTTAAGTACAAGAGTACTGACACTCTAACTAACTATGTTTTGAACCTCTCCTGTGAGTCCAGTTTTAGATTCCGATGCTTCACTTCAGGTTTACTGTATACCTTGGACCTTCTTATTGACGATGAAACACAGAAATTGCATCCGATTGTAATACAAAAGGCACAATGCCGACTTAAGTACAAGAGGACTGACACTCTAACTTTCTATGATTTGAACCCCTCCTGTGAGTCCAGTTTTAGATTCCGATAGCTTCACTTCAGGTTTACTGTATCCCTTGGACCTTCTTATTGACGATGAAACACAGAATTTGCATCCGAATTTAATATAAAAGGCACAATGCTGACTTAAGTACAAGAGGACTGACACTATAACTTACTATGATTTGAACCTCTGCTGTGAGTCCAGTTTTAGATTCCGATGCATCACTTCAGGTTTACTGTATCCTTTGGACCTTCTTATTGACGATGAAATACGGAAAATGCATCCGATTTAAATACACTTGCCACAATGCCGACTTAAGTACAAGAGGACTGACACTCTAACTTTCTATGATTTGAACTGCTCCTGTGGGTCCAGTTTTAGATTACGATGTTTCACTTCAGGTTTACTGTATACCTTGGCACTTCTTATTGACGATGAAACACAGAAATTGCATCCGAATGTAATACAAAAGGCACAATGCCGACTTAAGTTCAAGAGGACTGACACTCTAACTTTCTATGATTTGAACCTCCCTGTGAGTCCAGTTTTAGATTCCGGTGCTGCACTTGAGGTTTACTCTATCCCTTGGACCTTCTTCTTGACGATGAAACACAGAAATTGCATCGGAATTTAATACAAAAGGCACAATCCCGACTTAAGTACAAGAGGACTGACACTCTAACTTTCTATGATTTGAACCTCTCCTGTGAGTACTGCTTTAGACTCCAATGCTTCACTTCAGGTTTACTGTATCCCTTGGACCTTCTTATTGACGATGAAACACAGAAATTGCATCCGAATTTAATACAAAAGGCACAATGCCGACTTAAGTACAAGAGGGCTGACACTCTAACTTTCTATGATTTGCACCGCTCCTGTGAGTCCAGTTTCAGATTCCGATGCTTCACTTCAGCTTTACTGTATACCTTGGACCTTCTTATTGACGATAAAACACAGATATTGCATCCGAATGTAATACAAAAGGCAGAATGCCGACTTAAGTACAAGAGGACTGACACTCTTACTCTCTATGATTTGAACCTCTCCTGTGAGTCCAGTTTTAGATTCCGATGCTTCACTTCAGGTTTACTGTATCCCTTGGACCTTCTTATTGACGATGAAACACAGAAATTACATCCGAATGTAATTCAAAAGGCACAATGCCGACTTAAGTACAAGAGGACTGACACTCTAACTTTCTATGATTTGAACCTCTCCTGTGAGTCCAGATTTAGATTCCGATGCTTCACTTCAGGTTTACTGTATCCCTTGAACCTTCTTATTGACGATGAAACACAGAAATTGCATCCGAATTTAATACAAAAGGCACAATGCCGACTTAAGTACAAGAGGACTGACACTCTAACTTTCTATGATTTGCACCGCTCCTGTGAGTCCAGTTTTAGATTCCGATGCTTCACTTCAGCTTTACTGTATACCTTGGATCTTCTTATTGACGATGAAACACAGATATTGCATCCGAATGTAATACAAAAGGCAGAATGCCGACTTACGTACAAGAGGACTGACACTCTTACTCTCTATGATTTGAACCTCTCCTGTGAGTCCAGTTTTAGATTCCGATGCTTCACTTCAGGTTTACTGTATCCCTTGGACCTTCTTATTGACGATGAAACACAGAAATTGCATTAGAATTTATACAAAAGGCACAATGCCGTCTTAAGTACAAGCGGACTGACACTCTAACTTTCTGTGATTTGAACCTCTCCTGTGAGTCCTGTTTCAGATTCCGATTCTTCACTTCAGGTTTACTGTATCCCTTGGACCTTCTTATTGACGGTGAAACGCAGATATTGCATCCAAATTTAACACAAAATGCAAAATGCCGACTTAAGTACAAGAGGACTGCCACTCTAACTTTCTATGATTTGAACCTCTCCTGTGAGTCCAGTTTTAGATTCCGATGCTTCACTTCAGGTTTACTGTATCAGTTGGACCTCCTTATCGACGATGAAACACAGAAAATGCATCCGAATTTAATACAAAAAGCACAATGCCGACTTAAGTACAAAAGGACTGACACTCTAACTTTCTGTGATTTGAACCTCTCCTGTGAGTCCAGTTTTAGATTCCGATGTTTCCCTTCAGGTTTACTCTATACCTTGAACCTCCTTATTGACGATGAAACGCAGAAATTGCATCCGAATTTAACACAAAAGGCACAATGCCGACTTAAGTACAAGCGGACTGACACTCTAACTTTCTATGATTTGAACCACTCTTGTGAGTCCAGTTTTAGATTCGGATGATTCACATCAGGTTTACTGTATCCCTTGGACCTTCTTATTGACGATGAAACACAGAAATTGCATCCGAATTTAATACTAAAGGCACAATGCCGACTTAAGTACAAGAGGACTGTCACTCTAACTTTCTATGATTTGAACCTCTCCTCTGAGTAAAGTCTTACATTCCGATGCTTCACTTCAGGTTTACAGTACACCTTGGACCTTCTTATTGACGATGAAACATAGAAACTGGATCTGAATTTAATACAAAAGGCACAATGCCGACTTAAGTACAAGAGTACTGACACTCTAACTAACTATGTTTTGAACCTCTCCTGTGAGTCCAGTTTTAGATTCCGATGCTTCACTTCAGGTTTACTGTATACCTTGGACCTTCTTATTGACGATGAAACACAGAAATTGCATCCGATTGTAATACAAAAGGCACAATGCCGACTTAAGTACAAGAGGACTGACACTCTAACTTTCTATGATTTGAACCCCTCCTGTGAGTCCAGTTTTAGATTCCGATAGCTTCACTTCAGGTTTACTGTATCCCTTGGACCTTCTTATTGACGATGAAACACAGAATTTGCATCCGAATTTAATATAAAAGGCACAATGCTGACTTAAGTACAAGAGGACTGACACTATAACTTACTATGATTTGAACCTCTGCTGTGAGTCCAGTTTTAGATTCCGATGCATCACTTCAGGTTTACTGTATCCTTTGGACCTTCTTATTGACGATGAAATACGGAAAATGCATCCGATTTAAATACACTTGCCACAATGCCGACTTAAGTACAAGAGGACTGACACTCTAACTTTCTATGATTTGAACTGCTCCTGTGGGTCCAGTTTTAGATTACGATGTTTCACTTCAGGTTTACTGTATACCTTGGCACTTCTTATTGACGATGAAACACAGAAATTGCATCCGAATGTAATACAAAAGGCACAATGCCGACTTAAGTTCAAGAGGACTGACACTCTAACTTTCTATGATTTGAACCTCCCTGTGAGTCCAGTTTTAGATTCCGGTGCTGCACTTGAGGTTTACTCTATCCCTTGGACCTTCTTCTTGACGATGAAACACAGAAATTGCATCGGAATTTAATACAAAAGGCACAATCCCGACTTAAGTACAAGAGGACTGACACTCTAACTTTCTATGATTTGAACCTCTCCTGTGAGTACTGCTTTAGACTCCAATGCTTCACTTCAGGTTTACTGTATCCCTTGGACCTTCTTATTGACGATGAAACACAGAAATTGCATCCGAATTTAATACAAAAGGCACAATGCCGACTTAAGTACAAGAGGGCTGACACTCTAACTTTCTATGATTTGCACCGCTCCTGTGAGTCCAGTTTCAGATTCCGATGCTTCACTTCAGCTTTACTGTATACCTTGGACCTTCTTATTGACGATAAAACACAGATATTGCATCCGAATGTAATACAAAAGGCAGAATGCCGACTTAAGTACAAGAGGACTGACACTCTTACTCTCTATGATTTGAACCTCTCCTGTGAGTCCAGTTTTAGATTCCGATGCTTCACTTCAGGTTTACTGTATCCCTTGGACCTTCTTATTGACGATGAAACACAGAAATTACATCCGAATGTAATTCAAAAGGCACAATGCCGACTTAAGTACAAGAGGACTGACACTCTAACTTTCTATGATTTGAACCTCTCCTGTGAGTCCAGATTTAGATTCCGATGCTTCACTTTTGGTTTACTGTGTTTCTTGGACCTTCTAATTGACGATGAAACACAGAAATTGCATCCGAATTTAATACAAAAGGCACAATGCCGACTTAAGTACAAGACGACTGACACTCTAACTCTCTATGATTTGAACCTCTCCTGTGAGTTCAGTTTCAGATTCCGATGCTTCACTTCAGGTTTACTGTATCCCTTGGGCCTTCTTATTGACGATGAAACACAGAAATTGCACCCGATTTTAATAGAAAAGGCACAATGCCGACTTAAGTACAAGAGGACTGACACTCTAACTTTCTATGATTTGAACCTCTGCTGTGAGTCCAGTCTTAGATTCTGATGCTTTACTTTAGGTTTACAGTATACCTTGGACCTTCTTAGTGACGATGAAACACAGAAATTGCATCCGAATTTAATACAAAAGGCACAATGCCGACTTAAGTACAAGAGGACTAATACTAAAAATTTCTATGATTAGAACCTCTCCCGTAAGTCCAGTTTTAAATTCCGATGCTTCACTTCAGGTTTACTGTATCCCTTGGGCCTTCTTATTAACGATGAAACACAGAAATTGCACCCGAATTTAATAGAAAATTCACAATGCCGACTTAAGTACAAGAGGACTGACGCTCTTACTTTCTATGATTTGAACCTCTGCTGTGAGTCCAGTTTTAAATTTCGATGCTTCACTTCAGGTTTACTGTATACCTTGGAAGTTCTTATTGACGATGAAACGCAGATATTGCATCCGAATTTATCACAAAAGGCACAATGCCGACTTAAGTACAAGCGGACTGACACTCTAACTTTCTATGATTTGAACCTCTCTTGTGGGTCCAGTTTTAGATTCCGATGATTCACTTCAGGTTTACTGTATCCCTTGGACTTTCTTATTCTTATTGACGCCGAAACACAGAAATTGCATCCGAATTTAATACTAAAGGCACAATTCCGACTTAAGTACAACAGGACTGACACTCTAACTTTCTATGATTTGAACCGCTCCTGTGAGTCCAGTTTTAGATTCCGATGCTTCACTTCAGGTTTACTGTATACCTTGGACCTTCTTATTGACGATGAAACACAGAAATTGCATCCGAATTTAATACAAAAGGCACAATGCCGACTTAAGTACAAGAGGACTGACACTCTAACTTTCTATGATTTGAACCTCTCCTGTGAGTTCAATTTTAGATTCCGATGCTTCACTTCAGGTTTACTGTATCCCTTGGGCCCTTCTTATTGACGATGAAACATTAAAATTGCATCCGAATTTAATACAAAAGACAAAATACCAACTTAAGTACAAGAGTACAGACACTCCAACTTTCTATGATTCGAACCTCTGCTGTGAGTCCAGTTTTAGATTCCGATGCTTCACTTCAGGTATACAGTATCCCTTGGACCTTCTTACTGACGATGAAACACAGAAATTGCATCCGAATTTAATACAAAAGGCACAACTCCGACTTAAGTACAAGAGGACTGACACTCTAACTTTCTATGATTTGAACCGCTCCTGTGGGTCCAGTTTTAGATTACGATGTTTCACTTCAGGTTTACTGTATACCTTGGAACATCTTATTGACGATGAAACACAGAAATTGCATCCGAATGTAATACAAAAGGCACAATGCAGACTTAAGTTCAAGAGGACTGACACTCAAACTTTCTATGATTTGAACCTCTCCTGTGAGTCCAGTTTTAGATTCCGGTGCTGCACTTAAGGTTTACTCTATCGATTGGACCTTCTTCTTGACGATGAAAAACAGAAATTGCATCGGAATTTAATACAAAAGGCACAATGAAGACTTAAGTACAAGAGGACTGACACTCTAACTTTCTATGATTTGAACCTCTCCTGTGAGTCCAGCTTTAGACTCCAATGCTTCACTTCAGGTTTACTGTATCCCTTGGACCTTCTTATTGACGATGAAACACAGAAATTACATCAGAATTTAATACAAAAGGCACAATGCCGACTTAAGTACAAGAGGACTGACACTCTAACTTTCTATGATTTGCACCGCTCCTGTGAGTCCAGTTTTAGATTCCGATGCTTCACTTCAGGTTTACTATATACCTTGGACCTTCTTATTGACGATGAAACACAGATATTGCATCCGAATGTAATACAAAAGGCACAATGCCGACTTAAGTACAAGAGGACTGACACTCTTACTCTCTATGATTTGAACCCCTCCTGTGAGTCCAGTTTTAGATTCCGATGCTTCACTTCAGGTTTACTGTATCCCTTGGACCTTCTTATTGACGATGAAACACAGAAATTGCATCCGAATTTAATAAAAAAGGCACAATGCCGACTTAAGTACAAGAGGACTGACACTCTAACTTTCTATGATTTGAACCTCTCCTGTGAGTTCAGTTTTAGATTTCGATGCTTCACTTCAGGTTTACTGTATGCCTTGGGCCTTCGTATTCACGCGAAACACAGAAATTGCATCCGAATTTGATACAAAAGGCACAATGACGACTTAAGTACAAGAGGGCTGACACTCTAACATTCTATGATTTGAACCTCTGCTGTGAGTCCAGTATTAGATTCCGATGCTTCACTTCAGGTTTACTGTATCCCTTGGACCTTCTTATTGACGATGAAACACAGAAATTGCATCCGAATTTAATACAAAAGGCACAATGCCGACTTAAGTACAAGAGGACTGACACTCTAACTTTCTGTGATTTGAACCTCTCCTGTGAGTCCTGTTTCAGATTCCGATTCTTCACTTCAGGTTTACTGTATCCCTTGGACCTTCTATTTGACGGTGAAACACAGATATTGCATCCAAATTTAACACAAAATGCACAATGCCGACTTAAGTACAAGAGGACTGCCACTCTAACTTTCTATGATTTGAAACTCTCCTGTGAGTCCAGTTTTAGATTCCGATGCTTCACTTCAGGTTTACTGTATCAGTTGGACCTCCTTATCGACGATGAAACACAGAAATTGCATCCGAATTTAATACAAAAGGCACAATGCCGACTTAAGTACAAGAGGACTGACACTCTAACTTTCTATGATTTGAACCGCTCCTGTGAGTTCAGTTTTAGATTCTGATGCTTCACTTCAGGTTTACTGTATACCTTGGACCTTCTTATTGACGATGAAACACAGAAATTACATCCGAATGTAATACAAAAGGCACAATGCCGACTTAAGTACAAGAGGACTGACACTCTAACTTTCTATGATTTGAACCTCTCCTGTGAGTCCAGTTTTAGATTCCGATGTTTCCCTTCAGGTTTACTGTATACCTTGAACCTTCTTATTGACGATGTAACGCAGAAATTGCATCCGAATTTAACACAAAAGGCACAATGCCGACTTAAGTACAAGCGGACTGACACTCTAACTTTCTATGATTTGAACCTCTCTTGTGGGTCCAGTTTTAGATTCCGATGATTCACTTCAGGTTTACTGTATCCCTTGGACTTTCTTATTGACGACGAAACACAGAAATTGCATCCGAATTTAATACTAAAGGCACAACGCCGACTTAAGTACAAGAGGACTGACACTCTAACTTTTTATGATTTGAACCGCTCCTGTGGGTCCAGTTTTAGATTACGATGTTTCACTTCAGGTTTACTGTATACCTTGGAACATCTTATTGACGATGAAACACAGAAATTGCATCCGAATGTAATTCAAAAGGCACAATGTAGACTTAAGTTCAAGAGGACTGACACTCAAACTTTCTATGATTTGAACCTCTCCTGTGAGTCCAGTTTTAGATTCCGGTGCTGCACTTAAGGTTTACTCTATCGATTGGACCTTCTTCTTGACGATGAAACACAGAAATTGCATCGGAATTTAATACAAAAGGCACAATGAAGACTTAAGTACAAGAGGACTGACACTCTAACTTTCTATGATTTGAACCTCTCCTGTGAGTCCAGCCTTAGACTCCAATGCTTCACTTCAGGTTTACTGTATCCCTTGGACCTTCTTATTGACGATGAAACACAGAAATTGCATCAGAATTTAATACAAAAGGCACAATGCCGACTTAAGTACAAGAGGACTGACACTCTAACTTTCTATGATTTGCACCGCTCCTGTGAGTCCAGTTTTGATTCCGATGCTTCACTTCAGGTTTACTATATACCTTGCACCTTCTTATTGACGATGAAACACAGATATTGCATCCGAATGTAATACAAAAGGCACAATGCCGACTTAAGTACAAGAGGACTGACACTCTTACTCTCTATGATTTGAACCCATCCTGTTAGTCCAGTTTTAGATTCCGATGCTTCACTTCAGGTTTACTGTATCCCTTGGACCTTCTTATTGACGGTGAAACACAGATATTGCATCCAAATTTAACACAAAATGCACAATGCCGACTTAAGTACAAGAGGACTGCCACTCTAACTTTCTATGATTTGAACCCATCCTGTGAGTCCAGTTTTAGATTCCGATGCTTCACTTCAGGTTTACTGTATCCCTTGGACCTTCTTATTGACGATGAAACACAGAAATTGCATCCGAATTTAATACAAAAGGCACAATGCCGACTTAAGTACAAGAGGACTGACACTCTAACTTTCTATGATTTGAACCGCTCCTGTGAGTTCAGTTTTAGATTCTGATGCTTCACTTCAGGTTTACTGTATACCTTGGACCTTCTTATTGACGATGAAACACAGAAATTACATCCGAATGTAATACAAATAGCACAATGCCGACTTAAGTACAAGAGGACTGACACTCTAACTTTCTATGATTTGAACCTCTCCTGTGAGTCCAGTTTTAGATTCCGATGTTTCCCCTTCAGGTTTACTGTATACCTTGAACCTTCTTATTGACGATGTAACGCAGAAATTGCATCCGAATTTAACACAAAAGGCACAATGCCGACTTAAGTACAAGCGGACTGACACTCTAACTTTCTATGATTTGAACCTCTCTTGTGGGTCCAGTTTTAGATTCCGATGATTCACTTCAGGTTTACTGTATCCCTTGGACTTTCTTATTGACGACGAAACACAGAAATTGCATCCGAATTTAATACTAAAGGCACAATGCCGACTTAAGTACAAGAGGACTGACACTCTAACTTTCTATGATTTGAACCGCTCCTGTGAGTCCAGTTTTAGATTCCGATGCTTCACTTCAGGTCAAAAGGCACAATGCCGACTTAAGTACAAGAGGACTGACACTCTAACTTTCTATGATTTGAACCTCTCCTGTGAGTTCAGTTTTAGATTCCGATGCTTCACTTCAGGTTTACTGTATCCCTTGGACCTTCTTATTGACGTTGAAACATTAAAATTGCATCCGAATTTAATACAAAAGACAAAATGCCAACTTAAGTACAAGAGTACAGACACTCCAACTTTCTATGATTCGAACCTCTGCTGTGAGTCCAGTTTTAGATTCCGATGCTTGACTTCAGGTATACATTATCCCTTGGACCTTCTTACTGACGATGAAACACAGAAATTGCATCCGAATTTAATACAAAAGGCACAACGCCGACTTAAGTACAAGAGGACTGACACTCTAACTTTCTATGATTTGAACCGCTCCTGTGGGTCCAGTTTTAGATTACGATGTTTCACTTCAGGTTTACTGTATACCTTGGAACATCTTATTGGCGACGAAACACAGAAATTGCATCCGAATGTAATACAAAAGGCACAATGCAGACTTAAGTTCAAGAGGACTAAAACTCAAACTTTCTATGATTTGAACCTCTCCTGTGAGTCCAGTTTTAGATTCCGGTGCTGCACTTAAGGTTTACTCTATCGATTGGACCTTCTTCTTGACGATGAAACACAGAAATTGCATCGGAATTTAATACAAAAGGCACAATGAAGACTTAAGTACAAGAGGACTGACACTCTAACTTTCTATGATTTGAACCTCTCCTGTGAGTCCAGCTTTAGACTCCAATGCTTCACTTCAGGTTTACTGTATCCCTTGGACCTTCTTATTGACGATGAAACACAGAAATTGCATCAGAATTTAATACAAAAGGCACAATGCCGACTTAAGTACAAGAGGACTGACACTCTAACTTTCTATGATTTGCACCGCTCCTGTGAGTCCAGTTTTAGATTCCGATGCTTCACTTCAGGTTTAGTATATACCTTGGACCTTCTTATTGACGATGAAACACAGATATTGCATCCGAATGTAATACAAAAGGCACAATGCCGACTTAAGTACAAGAGGACTGACACTCTTACTCTCTATGATTTGAACCTCTCCTGTGAGTCCAGTTTTAGATTCCGATGCTTCACTTCAGGTTTACTGTATCCCTTGGACCTTCTTATTGACGATGTAACACAGAAATTGCATTCGATTTTAATACAAAAGGCACAATGCCGACTTAAGTACAAGAGGACTGATACTATAACTTTCTATGGCTTGAACCTCTCCTGTGAGTCCAGTTTTAGATTCCGATGCTTCACTTCAGGTTTACTGTATGCCTTGGGCCTTCGTATTCACGCGAAACACAGAAATTGCATCCGAATTTGATACAAAAGGCACAATGACGACTTAAGTACAAGAGGGCTGACACTCTAACATTCTATGATTTGAATCTCTGCTGTGAGTCCAGTATTAGATTCCGATGCTTCACTTCAGGTTTACTGTATCCCTTGGACCTTCTTATTGACGATGAAACACAGAAATTGCATCCGAATTTAATACAAAAGGCACAATGCCGACTTAAGTACAAGAGGACTGACACTCTAACATTCTGTGATTTGAACCTCTCCTGTGAGTCCAGTTTTAGATTCCGATGTTTCCCTTCAGGTTTACTGTATACCTTGAACCTTCTTATTGACGATGAAACGCAGAAATTGCATCCGAATTTAACACAAAAGGCACAACGCTGACTTAAGTACAAGCGGACTGACACTCTAACTTTCTATGATTTGAACCTCTCTTGTGAGTCAAGTTTTAGATTCCAATGATTCACTTCAGGTTTACTGTATCCCTTGGACCTTCTTATTGACGACGAAACACAGAAATTGCATCCGAATTTAATACTAAAGGCACAATGCCGACTTAAGTACAAGAGGACTGACACTCTAACTTTCTATGATTTGAACCACTCCTGTGAGTCCAGTTTTAGATTCCGATGCTTCACTTCAGGTTTACTGTATACCTTGGACCTTCCTATTGACGATGAAACACAGAAATTGCATCCGAATTTAATACAAAAGGCACAATGCCGACTTAAGTACAAGAGGACTGACACTCTAACTTTCTATGATTTGAACCTCTCCTGTGAGTTCAGTTTTAGATTCCGATGCTTCACTTCAGGTTTATTGTATCCCTTGGACCTTCTTATTGACGATGAAACATGAAAATTGCATCCGAATTTAATACAAAAGACAAAATGCCAACTTAAGTACAAGAGGACAGACACTCCAACTTTCTATGATTTGAACCTCTGTTGTGAGACCAGTTTTAGATTCCGATGCTTCACTTCAGGTTTACAGTATCCCTTGGACCTTCTTACTGACGATGAAACACAGAAATTGCATCCGAATTTAATACAAAAGGCACAATGCCGACTTAAGTACAAGAGGACTGACACTCTAACTTTCTATGATTTGAACCGCTCCTGTGGGTCCAGTTTTAGATTACGATGTTTCACTTCAGGTTTACTGTATCCCTTGGACCTTCTTACTGACGATGAAACACAGAAATTGCATCCGAATTTAATACAAAAGGCACAATGCCGACATAAGTACAAGAGGACTGACACTCTTACTTTCTATGATTTGAACCTCTCCTGTGAGTCCAGTTTTAGATTCCGGTGCTGCACTTAAGGTTTACTCTATCTATTGGACCTTCTTCTTGACGATGAAACACAGAAATTGCATCGGAATTTAATACAAAAGGCACAATGCCGACTTAAGTACAAGAGGACTGACCCTCTAACTTTCCATGATTTGAACCTCTCCTGTGAGTCCAGCTTTAGACTCCAATGCTTCACTTCAGGTTTACTGTATCCCTTGGACCTTCTTATTGACGATGAAACACACAAATTGCATCCGAATTTAATACAAAAGGCACAATGCCGACTTAAGTACAAGAGGACTGACACTCTTACCCTCTCTGATTTGAACCTCTCCTGTGAGTCCAGTTTTAGATTCCGATGCTTCTCTTCAGGTTTACTGTATCCCTTGGACCTTCTTATTGAAGATGAAACACAGAAATTGCATCCGAATTTAATACAAATGGCACAATGCCGACTTAAGTACAAGAGGACTGACACTCTAACTTTCTATGTTTTGAACCTCTCCTGCGAGTTCAGTTTTAGATTCCGATGCTTCACTTCAGGTTTAGTGTATCCCTTGGACCTTCTTATTGACAGTGAAACACAGATATTGCATCCAAATTTAACACAAAATGCACAATGCCGACTTAAGTACAAGAGGACTGCCACTCTAACTTTCTATGATTTGAACCTCTCCTGTGAGTCCAGTTTTAGATTCCGATGCTTCACTTCAGGTTTACTGTATCAGTTGGACCTCCTTATTGACGATTTAACACAGAAATTGCATCCGAATTTAATACAAAAGGCACAATGCCGACTTAAGTACAAGAGGACTGACACTCTAACTTTCTATGATTTGAACCTCTCCTGTTAGTTCAGTTTTAGATTCTGATGCTTCACTTCAGGTTTACTGTATACCTTGGACCTTCTTATTGACGATGAAACACAGAAATTACATCCGAATGTAATAGAAAAGGCACAATGTCGACTTAAGTACAAGAGGACTGACACTCTAACTTTCTATGATTTGAACCTCTCCTGTGAGTCCAGTTTTAGATTCCGATGCTTCACTTTTGGTTTACTGTATTTCTTGGACCTTCTAATTGACGATGAAACACAGAAATTGCATCCGAATTTAATACAAAAAGGACAATGCCGACTTAAGTACAAGACGACTGACACTCTAACTCTCTATGATTTGAACCTCTCCTGTGAGTTCAGTTTTAGATTCGGATGCTTCACTTCAGGTTTACTGTATCCCTTGGGCCTTCTTATTGGCGATGAAACACAGAAATTGCATCCGAATTTAATACAAAAAGCACAATGCCGACTTAAGGACAAGAGGACTGACACTCTAACTTTCTGTGATTTGAACCTCTTTTGTGAGTCCAGTTTTAGATTCCGATGCTTCACTTCAGGTTTACTGTATCAGTTGGACCTCCTTATTGACGATTTAACACAGAAATTGCATCCGAATTTAATACAAAAGGCACAATGCCGACTTAAGTACAAGAGGACTGACACTCTAACTTTCTATGTTTTGAACCTCTCCTGCGAGTTCAGTTTTAGATTCCGATGCTTCACTTCAGGTTTAGTGTATCCCTTGGACCTTCTTATTGACAGTGAAACACAGATATTGCATCCAAATTTAACACAAAATGCACAATGCCGACTTAAGTACAAGAGGACTGACACTCTAACTTTCTGTGATTTGAACCTCTCCTGTGAGTCCAGTTTTAGATTCCGATGTTTCCCTTCAGGTTTACTGTATACCTTGAACCTTCTTATTGACGATGAAACGCAGAAATTGCATCCGAATTTAACACAAACGGCACAATGCCGACTTAAGTACAAGCGGACTGACACTCTAACTTTCTATGATTTGAACCTCTCTTGCGAGTCCAGTTTTAGATTCTGATGCTTCACTTCAGGTTTACTGTATACCTTGGACCTTCTTATTGACGATGAAACACAGAAATTACATCCGAATGTAATAGAAAAGGCACAATGTCGACTTAAGTACAAGAGGACTGACACTCTAACTTTCTATGATTTGAACCTCTGTTGTGAGACCAGTTTTAGATTCCGATGCTTCACTTCAGGTTTACTGTATCAGTTGGACCTCCTTATTGACGATTTAACACAGAAATTGCATCCGAATTTAATACAAAAGGCACAATGCCGACTTAAGTACAAGAGGACTGACACTCTAACTTTCTATGTTTTGAACCTCTCCTGCGAGTTCAGTTTTAGATTCCGATGCTTCACTTCAGGTTTAGTGTATCCCTTGGACCTTCTTATTGACAGTGAAACACAGATATTGCATCCAAATTTAACACAAAATGCACAATGTCGACTTAAGTACAAGAGGACTGACACTCTAACTTTCTATGATTTGAACCTCTCCTGTGAGTCCAGTTTTAGATTCCGATGCTTCACTTTTGGTTTACTGTATTTCTTGGACCTTCTAATTGACGATGAAACACAGAAATTGCATCCGAATTTAATACAAAAAGGACAATGCCGACTTAAGTACAAGACGACTGACACTCTAACTCTCTATGATTTGAACCTCTCCTGTGAGTTCAGTTTTAGATTCGGATGCTTCACTTCAGGTTTACTGTATCCCTTGGGCCTTCTTATTGGCGATGAAACACAGAAATTGCATCCGAATTTAATACAAAAAGCACAATGCCGACTTAAGGACAAGAGGACTGACACTCTAACTTTCTGTGATTTGAACCTCTTTTGTGAGTCCAGTTTTAGATTCCGATGCTTCACTTCAGGTTTACTGTATCAGTTGGACCTCCTTATTGACGATTTAACACAGAAATTGCATCCGAATTTAATACAAAAGGCACAATGCCGACTTAAGTACAAGAGGACTGACACTCTAACTTTCTATGTTTTGAACCTCTCCTGCGAGTTCAGTTTTAGATTCCGATGCTTCACTTCAGGTTTAGTGTATCCCTTGGACCTTCTTATTGACAGTGAAACACAGATATTGCATCCAAATTTAACACAAAATGCACAATGCCGACTTAAGTACAAGAGGACTGACACTCTAACTTTCTGTGATTTGAACCTCTCCTGTGAGTCCAGTTTTAGATTCCGATGTTTCCCTTCAGGTTTACTGTATACCTTGAACCTTCTTATTGACGATGAAACGCAGAAATTGCATCCGAATTTAACACAAACGGCACAATGCCGACTTAAGTACAAGCGGACTGACACTCTAACTTTCTATGATTTGAACCTCTCTTGCGAGTCCAGTTTTAGATTCTGATGCTTCACTTCAGGTTTACTGTATACCTTGGACCTTCTTATTGACGATGAAACACAGAAATTACATCCGAATGTAATAGAAAAGGCACAATGTCGACTTAAGTACAAGAGGACTGACACTCTAACTTTCTATGATTTGAACCTCTGTTGTGAGACCAGTTTTAGATTCCGATGCTTCACTTCAGGTTTACAGTATCCCTTGGACCTTCTTACTGACGATGAAACACAGAAATTGCATCCGAATTTAATACAAAAGGCACAATGCCGACTTAAGTACAAGAGGACTGACACTCTAACTTTCTATGATTTGAACCGCTCCTGTGGGTCCAGTTTTAGATTACGATGTTTCACTTCAGGTTTACTGTATCCCTTGGACCTTCTTACTGAAGATGAATCACAGAAATTGCATCCGAATTTAATACAAAAGGCACAATGCCGACTTAAGTACAAGAGGACTGACACTCTTACTTTCTATGATTTGAACCTCTCCTGTGAGTCCAGTTTTAGATTCCGGTGCTGCACTTAAGGTTTACTCTATCTATTGGACTTTCTTCTTGACGATGAAACACAGAAATTGCATCGGAATTTAATACAAAAGGCACAATGCCGACTTAAGTACAAGAGGACTGACGCTCTAACTTTCCATGATTTGAACCTGTCCTGTGAGTCCAGCTTTACACTCCAATCCTTCACTTCAGGTTTACTGTATCCCCTGGACCTTCTTATTGACGATGAAACACACAAATTGCATCCGAATTTAATACAAAAGGCACAATGCCGACTTAAGTACAAGAGGACTGACACTCCAACTCTCTATGATTTGCACCGCTCCTGTGAGTCCAGTATTAGATTCCGATGCTTCACTTCAGGTTTACTGTATACCTTGGACCTTCTTATTGACGATGAAACACAGATATTGCATCCGAATGTAATACAAAAGGCACAATGCCGACTTAAGTACAAGAGGACTGACACTCTTACCCTCTCTGATTTGAACCTCTCCTGTGAGTCCAGTTTTAGATTCCGATGCTTCTCTTCAGGTTTACTGTATCCCTTGGACCTTCTTATTGAAGATGAAACACAGAAATTGCATCCGAATTTAATACAAAAGGCACAATGCCGACATAAGTACAAGAGGACTCACACTCTAACTTTCTATGTTTTGAACCTCTCCTGCGAGTTCAGTTTTAGATTCCGATGCTTCACTTCAGGTTTAGTGTATCCCTTGGACCTTCTTATTGACAGTGAAACACAGATATTGCATCCAAATTTAACACAAAATGCACAATGCCGACTTAAGTACAAGAGGACTGCCACTCTAACTTTCTATGATTTGAACCTCTCCTGTGAGTCCAGTTTTAGATTCCGATGCTTCACTTCAGGTTTACTGTATCAGTTGGACCTCCTTATTGACGATTTAACACAGAAATTGCATCCGAATTTAATACAAAAGGCACAATGCCGACTTAAGTACAAGAGGACTGACACTCTAACTTTCTATGTTTTGAACCTCTCCTGCGAGTTCAGTTTTAGATTCCGATGCTTCACTTCAGGTTTAGTGTATCCCTTGGACCTTCTTATTGACAGTGAAACACAGATATTGCATCCAAATTTAACACAAAATGCACAATGCCGACTTATGTACAAGAGGACTGCCACTCTAACTTTCTATGATTTGAACCTCTCCTGTGAGTCCAGATTTAGATTCCGATGCTTCACTTCAGGTTTACTGTATCAGTTGGACCTCCTTATTGACGATTTAACACAGAAATTGCATCCGAATTTAATACAAAAGGCACAATGCCGACTTAAGTACAAGAGGACTGACACTCTAACTTTCTATGATTTGAACCGCTCCTGTTAGTTCAGTTTTAGATTCTGATGCTTCACTTCAGGTTTACTGTATACCTTGGACCTTCTTATTGACGATGAAACACAGAAATTACATCCGAATGTAATAGAAAAGGCACAATGTCGACTTAAGTACAAGAGGACTGACACTCTAACTTTCTATGATTTGAACCTCTCCTGTGAGTCCAGTTTTAGATTCCGATGCTTCACTTTTGGTTTACTGTATTTCTTGGACCTTCCTATTGACGATGAAACACAGAAATTGCATCCGAATTTAATACAAAAGGCACAATGCCGTCCAGTTTTAGATTCCGATGCTTCACTTCAGGTTTACTGTATACCTTGGACCTTCCTATTGACGATGAAACACAGAAATTGCATCCGAATTTAATACAAAAGGCACAATGCCGACTTAAGTACAAGAGGACTGACACTCTAACTTTCTATGATTTGAACCTCTCCTGTGAGTCCAGTTTTAGATTCCGATGCTTCACTTTTGGTTTACTGTATTTCTTGGACCTTCTAATTGACGATGAAACACAGAAATTGCATCCGAATTTAATACAAAAAGGACAATGCCGACTTAAGTACAAGACGACTGACACTCTAACTCTCTATGATTTGAACCTCTCCTGTGAGTTCAGTTTTAGATTCGGATGCTTCACTTCAGGTTTACTGTATCCCTTGGGCCTTCTTATTGGCGATGAAACACAGAAATTGCATCCGAATTTAATACAAAAAGCACAATGCCGACATAAGGACAAGAGGACTGACACTCTAACTTTCTGTGATTTGAACCTCTTTTGTGAGTCCAGTTTTAGATTCCGATGCTTCACTTCAGGTTTACTGTATCAGTTGGACCTCCTTATTGACGATTTAACACAGAAATTGCATCCGAATGTAATACAAAAGGCACAATGCCGACTTAAGTACAAGAGGACTGACACTCTAACTTTCTATGTTTTGAACCTCTCCTGCGAGTTCAGTTTTAGATTCCGATGCTTCACTTCAGGTTTAGTGTATCCCTTGGACCTTCTTATTGACAGTGAAACACAGATATTGCATCCAAATTTAACACAAAATGCACAATGCCGACTTAAGTACAAGAGGACTGACACTCTAACTTTCTGTGATTTGAACCTCTCCTGTGAGTCCAGTTTTAGATTCCGATGTTTCCCTTCAGGTTTACTGTATACCTTGAACCTTCTTATTGACGATGAAACGCAGAAATTGCATCCGAATTTAACACAAAAGGCACAATGCCGACTTAAGTACAAGACGACTGACACTCTGACTCTCTATGATTTGAACCTCTCCTGTGAGTCCAGTTTTAGATTCCGATGTTTCCCTTCAGGTTTACTGTATACCTTGAACCTTCTTATTGACGATGAAATGCAGAAATTGCATCCGAATTTAACACAAAAGGCACAACGCTGACTTAAGTACAAGCGGACTGACACTCTAACTTTCTATGATTTGAACCTCTTTTGTGAGTCCAGTTTTAGATTCCGATGCTTCACTTCAGGTTTAGTGTATCCCTTGGACCTTCTTATTGACAGTGAAACACAGATATTGCATCCAAATTTAACACAAAATGCACAATGCCGACTTAAGTACAAGAGGACTGCCACTCTAACTTTCTATGATTTGAACCTCTCCTGTGAGTCCAGTTTTAGATTCCGATGCTTCACTTCAGGTTTACTGTATCAGTTGGACCTCCTTATTGACGATTTAACACAGAAATTGCATCCGAATTTAATACAAAAGGCACAATGCCGACTTAAGTACAAGAGGACTGACACTCTAACTTTCTATGTTTTGAACCTCTCCTGCGAGTTCAGTTTTAGATTCCGATGCTTCACTTCAGGTTTAGTGTATCCCTTGGACCTTCTTATTGACAGTGAAACACAGATATTGCATCCAAATTTAACACAAAATGCACAATGCCGACTTATGTACAAGAGGACTGCCACTCTAACTTTCTATGATTTGAACCTCTCCTGTGAGTCCAGATTTAGATTCCGATGCTTCACTTCAGGTTTACTGTATCAGTTGGACCTCCTTATTGACGATTTAACACAGAAATTGCATCCGAATTTAATACAAAAGGCACAATGCCGACTTAAGTACAAGAGGACTGACACTCTAACTTTCTATGATTTGAACCGCTCCTGTTAGTTCAGTTTTAGATTCTGATGCTTCACTTCAGGTTTACTGTATACCTTGGACCTTCTTATTGACGATGAAACACAGAAATTACATCCGAATGTAATAGAAAAGGCACAATGTCGACTTAAGTACAAGAGGACTGACACTCTAACTTTCTATGATTTGAACCTCTCCTGTGAGTCCAGTTTTAGATTCCGATGCTTCACTTTTGGTTTACTGTATTTCTTGGACCTTCCTATTGACGATGAAACACAGAAATTGCATCCGAATTTAATACAAAAGGCACAATGCCGTCCAGTTTTAGATTCCGATGCTTCACTTCAGGTTTACTGTATACCTTGGACCTTCCTATTGACGATGAAACACAGAAATTGCATCCGAATTTAATACAAAAGGCACAATGCCGACTTAAGTACAAGAGGACTGACACTCTAACTTTCTATGATTTGAACCTCTCCTGTGAGTCCAGTTTTAGATTTCGATGCTTCACTTTTGGTTTACTGTATTTCTTGGACCTTCTAATTGACGATGAAACACAGAAATTGCATCCGAATTTAATACAAAAAGGACAATGCCGACTTAAGTACAAGACGACTGACACTCTAACTCTCTATGATTTGAACCTCTCCTGTGAGTTCAGTTTTAGATTCGGATGCTTCACTTCAGGTTTACTGTATCCCTTGGGCCTTCTTATTGGCGATGAAACACAGAAATTGCATCCGAATTTAATACAAAAAGCACAATGCCGACATAAGGACAAGAGGACTGACACTCTAACTTTCTGTGATTTGAACCTCTTTTGTGAGTCCAGTTTTAGATTCCGATGCTTCACTTCAGGTTTACTGTATCAGTTGGACCTCCTTATTGACGATTTAACACAGAAATTGCATCCGAATGTAATACAAAAGGCACAATGCCGACTTAAGTACAAGAGGACTGACACTCTAACTTTCTATGTTTTGAACCTCTCCTGCGAGTTCAGTTTTAGATTCCGATGCTTCACTTCAGGTTTAGTGTATCCCTTGGACCTTCTTATTGACAGTGAAACACAGATATTGCATCCAAATTTAACACAAAATGCACAATGCCGACTTAAGTACAAGAGGACTGACACTCTAACTTTCTGTGATTTGAACCTCTCCTGTGAGTCCAGTTTTAGATTCCGATGTTTCCCTTCAGGTTTACTGTATACCTTGAACCTTCTTATTGACGATGAAACGCAGAAATTGCATCCGAATTTAACACAAAAGGCACAATGCCGACTTAAGTACAAGACGACTGACACTCTGACTCTCTATGATTTGAACCTCTCCTGTGAGTCCAGTTTTAGATTCCGATGTTTCCCTTCAGGTTTACTGTATACCTTGAACCTTCTTATTGACGATGAAATGCAGAAATTGCATCCGAATTTAACACAAAAGGCACAACGCTGACTTAAGTACAAGCGGACTGACACTCTAACTTTCTATGATTTGAACCTCTTTTGTGAGTCCAGTTTTAGATTCCGATGATTCACTTCAGGTTTACTGTATCCCTTGGACCTTCTTATTGACGACGAAACACAGAAATTGCATCCGAATTTAATACAAAAGGCACAATGCCGACTTAAGTACAAGAGGACTGACACTCTAACTTTCTATGATTTGAACCGCTCCTGTGGGTCCAGTTTTAGATTACGATGTTTCACTTCAGGTTTACTGTATCCCTTGGACCTTCTTACTGAAGATGAATCACAGAAATTGCATCCGAATTTAATACAAAAGGCACAATGCCGACTTAAGTACAAGAGGACTGACACTCTTACTTTCTATGATTTGAACCTCTCCTGTGAGTCCAGTTTTAGATTCCGGTGCTGCACTTAAGGTTTACTCTATCTATTGGACTTTCTTCTTGACGATGAAACACAGAAATTGCATCGGAATTTAATACAAAAGGCACAATGCCGACTTAAGTACAAGAGGACTGACGCTCTAACTTTCCATGATTTGAACCTGTCCTGTGAGTCCAGCTTTACACTCCAATCCTTCACTTCAGGTTTACTGTATCCCCTGGACCTTCTTATTGACGATGAAACACACAAATTGCATCCGAATTTAATACAAAAGGCACAATGCCGACTTAAGTACAAGAGGACTGACACTCCAACTCTCTATGATTTGCACCGCTCCTGTGAGTCCAGTATTAGATTCCGATGCTTCACTTCAGGTTTACTGTATACCTTGGACCTTCTTATTGACGATGAAACACAGATATTGCATCCGAATGTAATACAAAAGGCACAATGCCGACTTAAGTACAAGAGGACTGACACTCTTACCCTCTCTGATTTGAACCTCTCCTGTGAGTCCAGTTTTAGATTCCGATGCTTCTCTTCAGGTTTACTGTATCCCTTGGACCTTCTTATTGAAGATGAAACACAGAAATTGCATCCGAATTTAATACAAAAGGCACAATGCCGACATAAGTACAAGAGGACTCACACTCTAACTTTCTATGTTTTGAACCTCTCCTGCGAGTTCAGTTTTAGATTCCGATGCTTCACTTCAGGTTTAGTGTATCCCTTGGACCTTCTTATTGACAGTGAAACACAGATATTGCATCCAAATTTAACACAAAATGCACAATGCCGACTTAAGTACAAGAGGACTGCCACTCTAACTTTCTATGATTTGAACCTCTCCTGTGAGTCCAGTTTTAGATTCCGATGCTTCACTTCAGGTTTACTGTATCAGTTGGACCTCCTTATTGACGATTTAACACAGAAATTGCATCCGAATTTAATACAAAAGGCACAATGCCGACTTAAGTACAAGAGGACTGACACTCTAACTTTCTATGTTTTGAACCTCTCCTGCGAGTTCAGTTTTAGATTCCGATGCTTCACTTCAGGTTTAGTGTATCCCTTGGACCTTCTTATTGACAGTGAAACACAGATATTGCATCCAAATTTAACACAAAATGCACAATGCCGACTTATGTACAAGAGGACTGCCACTCTAACTTTCTATGATTTGAACCTCTCCTGTGAGTCCAGATTTAGATTCCGATGCTTCACTTCAGGTTTACTGTATCAGTTGGACCTCCTTATTGACGATTTAACACAGAAATTGCATCCGAATTTAATACAAAAGGCACAATGCCGACTTAAGTACAAGAGGACTGACACTCTAACTTTCTATGATTTGAACCGCTCCTGTTAGTTCAGTTTTAGATTCTGATGCTTCACTTCAGGTTTACTGTATACCTTGGACCTTCTTATTGACGATGAAACACAGAAATTACATCCGAATGTAATAGAAAAGGCACAATGTCGACTTAAGTACAAGAGGACTGACACTCCAACTTTCTATGATTTGAACCTCTCCTGTGAGTCCAGTTTTAGATTCCGATGCTTCACTTTTGGTTTACTGTATTTCTTGGACCTTCCTATTGACGATGAAACACAGAAATTGCATCCGAATTTAATACAAAAGGCACAATGCCGACTTAAGTACAAGAGGACTGACACTCTAAGTTTCTATGATTTGAACCACTCCTGTGAGTCCAGTTTTAGATTCCGATGCTTCACTTCAGGTTTACTGTATACCTTGGACCTTCCTATTGACGATGAAACACAGAAATTGCATCCGAATTTAATACAAAAGGCACAATGCCGACTTAAGTACAAGAGGACTGACACTCTAACTTTCTATGATTTGAACCTCTCCTGTGAGTTCAGTTTTAGATTCCGATGCTTCACTTCAGGTTTATTGTATCCCTTGGACCTTCTTATTGACGATGAAACATGAAAATTGCATCCGAATTTAATACAAAAGACAAAATGCCAACTTAAGTACAAGAGGACAGACACTCCAACTTTCTATGATTTGAACCTCTGTTGTGAGACCAGTTTTAGATTCCGATGCTTCACTTCAGGTTTACAGTATCCCTTGGACCTTCTTACTGACGATGAAACACAGAAATTGCATCCGAATTTAATACAAAAGGCACAATGCCGACTTAAGTACAAGAGGACTGACACTCTAACTTTCTATGATTTGAACCGCTCCTGTGGGTCCAGTTTTAGATTACGATGTTTCACTTCAGGTTTACTGTATCCCTTGGACCTTCTTACTGACGATGAAACACAGAAATTGCATCCGAATTTAATACAGAAGGCACAATGCCGACTTAAGTACAAGAGGACTGACACTCTTACTTTCTATGATTTGAACCTCTCCTGTGAGTCCAGTTTTAGATTCCGGTGCTGCACTTAAGGTTTACTCTATCTATTGGACCTTCTTCTTGACGATGAAACACAGAAATTGCATCGGAATTTAATACAAAAGGCACAATGCCGACTTAAGTACAAGAGGACTGACCCTCTAACTTTCCATGATTTGAACCTCTCCTGTGAGTCCAGCTTTAGACTCCAATGCTTCACTTCAGGTTTACTGTATCCCTTGGACCTTCTTATTGACGATGAAACACACAAATTGCATCCGAATTTAATACAAAAGGCACAATGCCGACTTAAGTACAAGAGGACTGACACTCTTACCCTCTCTGATTTGAACCTCTCCTGTGAGTCCCGTTTTAGATTCCGATGCTTCTCTTCAGGTTTACTGTATCCCTTGGACCTTCTTATTGAAGATGAAACACAGAAATTGCATCCGAATTTAATACAAATGGCACAATGCCGACTTAAGTACAAGAGGACTGACACTCTAACTTTCTATGTTTTGAACCTCTCCTGCGAGTTCAGTTTTAGATTCCGATGCTTCACTTCAGGTTTAGTGTATCCCTTGGACCTTCTTATTGACAGTGAAACACAGATATTGCATCCAAATTTAACACAAAATGCACAATGCCGACTTAAGTACAAGAGGACTGCCACTCTAACTTTCTATGATTTGAACCTCTCCTGTGAGTCCAGTTTTAGATTCCGATGCTTCACTTCAGGTTTACTGTATCAGTTGGACCTCCTTATTGACGATTTAACACAGAAATTGCATCCGAATTTAATACGAAAGGCACAATGCCGACTTAAGTACAAGAGGACTGACACTCTAACTTTCTATGATTTGAACCTCTCCTGTTAGTTCAGTTTTAGATTCTGATGCTTCACTTCAGGTTTACTGTATACCTTGGACCTTCTTATTGACGATGAAACACAGAAATTACATCCGAATGTAATAGAAAAGGCACAATGTCGACTTAAATTCAAGAGGACTGACACTCTAACTTTCTATGATTTGAACCTCTCCTGTGAGTCCAGTTTTAGATTCCGATGCTTCACTTTTGGTTTACTGTATTTCTTGGACCTTCTAATTGACGATGAAACACAGAAATTGCATCCGAATTTAATACAAAAAGGACAATGCCGACTTAAGTACAAGACGACTGACACTCTAACTCTCTATGATTTGAACCTCTCCTGTGAGTTCAGTTTTAGATTCGGATGCTTCACTTCAGGTTTACTGTATCCCTTGGGCCTTCTTATTGGCGATGAAACACAGAAATTGCATCCGAATTTAATACAAAAAGCACAATGCCGACATAAGGACAAGAGGACTGACACTCTAACTTTCTGTGATTTGAACCTCTTTTGTGAGTCCAGTTTTAGATTCCGATGCTTCACTTCAGGTTTACTGTATCAGTTGGACCTCCTTATTGACGATTTAACACAGAAATTGCATCCGAATTTAATACAAAAGGCACAATGCCGACTTAAGTACAAGAGGACTGACACTCTAACTTTCTATGTTTTGAACCTCTCCTGCGAGTTCAGTTTTAGATTCCGATGCTTCACTTCAGGTTTAGTGTATCCCTTGGACCTTCTTATTGACAGTGAAACACAGATATTGCATCCAAATTTAACACAAAATGCACAATGCCGACTTAAGTACAAGAGGACTGACACTCTAACTTTCTGTGATTTGAACCTCTCCTGTGAGTCCAGTTTTAGATTCCGATGTTTCCCTTCAGGTTTACTGTATACCTTGAACCTTCTTATTGACGATGAAACGCAGAAATTGCATCCGAATTTAACACAAAAGGCACAATGCCGACTTAAGTACAAGACGACTGACACTCTAACTCTCTATGATTTGAACCTCTCCTGTGAGTCCAGTTTTAGATTCCGATGTTTCCCTTCAGGTTTACTGTATACCTTGAACCTTCTTATTGACGATGAAATGCAGAAATTGCATCCGAATTTAACACAAAAGGCACAACGCTGACTTAAGTACAAGCGGACTGACACTCTAACTTTCTATGATTTGAACCTCTTTTGTGAGTCCAGTTTTAGATTCCGATGATTCACTTCAGGTTTACTGTATCCCTTGGACCTTCTTATTGACGACGAAACACAGAAATTGCATCCGAATTTAATACTAAAGGCACAATGCTGACTTAAGTACAAGAGGACTGACACTCTAACTTTCTATGATTTGAACCACTCCTGTGAGTCCGGTTTTAGATTCCGATGCTTCACTTCAGGTTTACTGTATACCTTGGACCTTCCTATTGACGATGAAACACAGAAATTGCATCCGAATTTAATACAAAAGGCACAATGCCGACTTAAGTACAAGAGGACTGACACTCTAACTTTCTATGATTTGAACCTCTCCTGTGAGTTCACTTTTAGATTCCGATGCTTCACTTCAGGTTTATTGTATCCCTTGGACCTTCTTATTGACGATGAAACATGAAAATTGCATCCGAATTTAATACAAAAGACAAAATGCCAACTTAAGTACAAGAGGACAGACACTCCAACTTTCTATGATTTGAACCTCTGTTGTGAGACCAGTTTTAGATTCCGATGCTTCACTTCAGGTTTACAGTATCCCTTGGACCTTCTTACTGACGATGAAACACAGAAATTGCATCCGAATTTAATACAAAAGGCACAATGCCGACTTAAGTACAAGAGGACTGACACTCTAACTTTCTATGATTTGAACCGCTCCTGTGGGTCCATTTTAGATTACGATGTTTCACTTCAGGTTTACTGTATCCCTTGGACCTTCTTACTGACGATGAATCACAGAAATTGCATCCGAATTTAATACAAAAGGCACAATGCCGACTTAAGTACAAGAGGACTGACACTCTTACTTTCTATGATTTGAACCTCTCCTGTGAGTCCAGTTTTAGATTCCGGTGCTGCACTTAAGGTTTACTCTATCTATTGGACCTTCTTCTTGACGATGAAACACAGAAATTGCATCGGAATTTAATACAAAAGGCACAATGCCGACTTAAGTACAAGAGGACTGACGCTCTAACTTTCCATGATTTGAACCTGTCCTGTGAGTCCAGCTTTACACTCCAATCCTTCACTTCAGGTTTACTGTATCCCTTGGACCTTCTTATTGACGATGAAACACACAAATTGCATCCGAATTTAATACAAAAGGCACAATGCCGACTTAAGTACAAGAGGACTGACACTCCAACACTCTATGATTTGCACCGCTCCTGTGAGTCCAGTATTAGATTCCGATGCTTCACTTCAGGTTTACTGTATACCTTGGACCTTCTTATTGACGATGAAACACAGATATTGCATCCGAATGTAATACAAAAGGCACAATGCCGACTTAAGTACAAGAGGACTGACAATCTTACCCTCTCTGATTTGAACCTCTCCTGTGAGTCCAGTTTTAGATTCCGATGCTTCTCTTCAGGTTTACTGTATCCCTTGGACCTTCTTATTGAAGATGAAACACAGAAATTGCATCCGAATTTAATACAAAAGGCACAATGCCAACATAAGTACAAGAGGACTCACACTCTAACTTTCTATGTTTTGAACCTCTCCTGCGAGTTCAGTTTTAGATTCCGATGCTTCACTTCAGGTTTAGTGTATCCCTTGGACCTTCTTATTGACAGTGAAACACAGATATTGCATCCAAATTTAACACAAAATGCACAATGCCGACTTAAGTACAAGAGGACTGCCACTCTAACTTTCTATGATTTGAACCTCTCCTGTGAGTCCAGTTTTAGATTCCGATGCTTCACTTCAGGTTTACTGTATCAGTTGGACCTCCTTATTGACGATTTAACACAGAAATTGCATCCGAATTTAATACAAAAGGCACAATGCCGACTTAAGTACAAGAGGACTGACACTCTAACTTTCTATGTTTTGAACCTCTCCTGCGAGTTCAGTTTTAGATTCCGATGCTTCACTTCAGGTTTAGTGTATCCCTTGGACCTTCTTATTGACAGTGAAACACAGATATTGCATCCAAATTTAACACAAAATGCACAATGCCGACTTAAGTACAAGAGGACTGCCACTCTAACTTTCTATGATTTGAACCACTCCTGTGAGTCCAGATTTAGATTCCGATGCTTCACTTCAGGTTTACTGTATCAGTTGGACCTCCTTATTGACGATTTAACACAGAAATTGCATCCGAATTTAATACAAAAGGCACAATGCCGACTTAAGTACAAGAGGACTGACACTCTAACTTTCTATGATTTGAACCGCTCCTGTTAGTTCAGTTTTAGATTCTGATGCTTCACTTCAGGTTTACTGTATACCTTGGACCTTCTTATTGACGATGAAACACAGAAATTACATCCGAATGTAATAGAAAAGGCACAATGTCGACTTAAGTACAAGAGGACTGACACTCTAACTTTCTATGATTTGAACCTCTCCTGTGAGTCCAGTTTTAGATTCCGATGCTTCACTTTTGGTTTACTGTATTTCGTGGACCTTCTAATTGACGATGAAACACAGAAATTGCATCCGAATTTAATACAAAAAGACAATGCCGACTTAAGTACAAGACGACTGACACTCTAACTCTCTATGATTTGAACCTCTCCTGTGAGTCCAGTTTTAGATTCCGATGTTTCCCTTCAGGTTTACTGTATACCTTGAACCTTCTTATTGACGATGAAACGCAGAAATTGCATCCGAATTTAACACAAAAGGCACAACGCTGACTTAAGTACAAGCGGACTGACACTCTAACTTTCTATGATTTGAACCTCTTTTGTGAGTCCAGTTTTAGATTCCGATGATTCACTTCAGGTTTACTGTATCCATTGGACCTTCTTATTGACGACGAAACACAGAAATTGCATCCGAATTTAATACTAAAGGCACAATGCTGACTTAAGTACAAGAGGACTGACACTCTAACTTTCTATGATTCGAACCACTCCTGTGAGTCCAGTTTTAGATTCCGATGCTTCACTTCAGGTTTACTGTATACCTTGGACCTTCCTATTGACGATGAAACACAGAAATTGCATCCGAATTTAATACAAAAGGCACAATGCCGACTTAAGTACAAGAGGACTGACACTCTAACTTTCTATGATTAGAACCTCTCCTGTGAGTTCACTTTTAGATTCCGATGCTTCACTTCAGGTTTATTGTATCCCTTGGACCTTCTTATTGACGATGAAACATGAAAATTGCATCCGAATTTAATACAAAAGACAAAATGCCAACTTAAGTACAAGAGGACAGACACTCCAACTTTCTATGATTTGAATCTCTGTTGTGAGACCAGTTTCAGATTCCGATGCTTCACTTCAGGTTTACAGTATCCCTTGGACCTTCTTACTGACGATGAAACACAGAAATTGCATCCGAATTTAATACAAAAGGCACAATGCCGACTTAAGTACAAGAGGACTGACACTCTAACTTTCTATGATTTGAACCGCTCCTGTGGGTCCAGTTTTAGATTACGATGTTTCACTTCAGGTTTACTGTATCCCTTGGACCTTCTTACTGACGATGAATCACAGAAATTGCATCCGAATTTAATACAAAAGGCACAATGCCGACTTAAGTACAAGAGGACTGACACTCTTACTTTCTATGATTTGAACCTCTCCTGTGAGTCCAGTTTTAGATTCC
This sequence comes from Schistocerca serialis cubense, assembly GCF_023864345.2. NCBI lineage: Eukaryota > Metazoa > Arthropoda > Insecta > Orthoptera > Acrididae > Schistocerca > Schistocerca serialis. The sequence continues at coordinate 81,392,040 of NC_064643.1, forward strand.
GGTGCTGCACTTAAGGTTTACTCTATCTATTGGACCTTCTTCTTGACGATGAAACACAGAAATTGCATCGGAATTTAATACAAAAGGCACAATGCCGACTTAAGTACAAGAGGACTGACGCTCTAACTTTCCATGATTTGAACCTCTCCTGTGAGTCCAGCTCTAGACTCCAATGCTTCACCTCAGGTTTACTGTATCCCTTGGACCTTCTTATTGACGATGAAACACACAAATTGCATCCGAATTTAATACAAAAGGCACAATGCCGACTTAAGTACAAGAGGACTGACACTCCAACTCTCTATGATTTGCACCGCTCCTGTGAGTCCAGTATTAGATTCCGATGCTTCACTTCAGGTTTACTGTATACCTTGGACCTTCTTATTGACGATGAAACACAGAAATTGCATCCGAATGTAATACAAAACTCACAATGCCGACTTAAGTACAAGAGGACTGACACTCTTACCCTCTCTGATTTGAACCTCTCCTGTGAGTCCACTTTTAGATTCCGATGCTTCTCTTCAGGTTTACTGTATCCCTTGGACCTTCTTATTGAAGATGAAACACAGAAATTGCATCCGAATTTAATACAAAAGGCACAATGCCGACTTAAGTACAAGAGGACTGACACTCTAACTTTCTATGTTTTGAACCTCTCCTGCGAGTTCAGTTTTAGATTCCGATGCTTCACTTCAGGTTTAGTGTATCCCTTGGACCTTCTTATTGACAGTGAAACACAGATATTGCATCCAAATTTAACACAAAATGCACAATGCCGACTTAAGTACAAGAGGACTGCCGCTCTAACTTTCTATGATTTGAACCTCTCCTGTGAGTCCAGTTTTAGATTCCGATGCTTCACTTCAGGTTTACTGTATCAGTTGGACCTCCTTATTGACGATTTAACACAGAAATTGCATCCGAATTTAATACAAAAGGCACAATGCCGACTTAAGTACAAGAGGACTGACACTCTAACTTTCTATGATTTGAACCTCTCCTGTGAGTCCAGTTTTAGATTCCGATGCTTCACTTTTGGTTTACTGTATTTCTTGGACCTTCTAATTGACGATGAAACACAGAAATTGCATCCGAATTTAATACAAAAAGGACAATGCCGACTTAAGTACAAGACGACTGACACTCTAACTCTCTATGATTTGAACCTCTCCTGTGAGTTCAGTTTTAGATTCGGATGCTTCACTTCAGGTTTACAGTATCCCTTGGGCCTTCTTATTGACGATGAAACACATTAATTGCACCCGAATTTAACAGAAAAGGCACAATGCCAAGTACAAGAGGACTGACACTCTAACTTTCTATGATTTGAACCACTGCTGTGAGTTCAGTTTTAGATTCGTATGCTTTACTTCAGGTTTACTGTATCCCTTGGGCCTTCTTATTGACGATGAAACACAGAAATTGCATCCGAATTTAATACAAAAGGCACAATGCCGACTTAAGTACAAGAGGACTAATACTAAAAATTTCTATGATTTGAACCTCTCCTGTAGGTCCAGTTTTAGATTCAGATGCTTCACTTCAGGTTTACTGTATCCCTTGGGCCTTCTTATTGACGATGAAACACAGAAATTGCACCCGAATTTAATAGAAAAGGCACAATGCCCACTTAAGTACAAGAGGACTGACACTCTAACTTTCTATGATTTGAACCTCTGCTGTGAGTCCAGTTTTAAATTTCGATGCTTCACTTCAGGTTTACTGTATCCCTTGAACCTTCTTATTGACGATGAAACACAGAAATTGCATCCGAATTTAAAGCAAAAAGCACAATGCCGACTTAAGTACAAGAGGACTGACACTCTAACTTTCTGTGATTTGAACCTCTCCTGTGAGTCCAGTTTTAGATTCCGATGTTTCCCTTCAGGTTTACTGTATACCTTGAACCTTCTTATTGACGATGAAACGCAAAAATTGCATCCGAATTTAACACAAAAGGCACAATGCCGACTTAAGTACAAGCGGACTGACACTCTAACTTTCTATGATTTGAACCTCTCTTGTGAGTCCAGTTTTAGATTCCGATGATTCACTTCAGGTTTACTGTATCCCTTGGACCTTCTTATTGACGACGAAACATAGAAATTGCATCCGAATTTAATACAAAAGGCACAATGCCGACTTAAGTACAAGAGGACTGACACTCTAACTTTCTATGATTTGAACCTCTCCTGTGAGTTCAGTTTCAGATTCCGATGCTTCACTTCAGGTTTACTGTATGCCTTCGACCTTCTTATTGACGATCAAACATTAAAATTGCATCCGAAATTAATACAAAGGACACAATGCCAACTTAAGTACAAGAGGACAGACACTCTAACTTTCTATGATTTGAACCTCTGCTGTGAGTCCAGTTTTAAATTCCGATGCTTTACTTCAGGTTTACTGTATCCCTTGGACTTTCTTATTGACGATGAAACACAGAAATTGCATCCGAATTTAATACAATTGGCACAATGCCGACTTAAGTACAAGAGGACTGACACTCTAACTTTCTATGATTTGAACCTCTCCTCTGAGTCCAGTCTTATATTCCGATGCTTCACTTCAGGTTTACTGTACACCTTGGACCTTCCTATTGACGATGAAACACAGAAATTGCATCTGAATTTAATGCAAAAGGCACAATGCCGACTTAAGTACAAGAGGACTGACACTCTAACTATCTATGTTTTGAACCTCTCCTGTGAGTCCAGTTTTAGATTCCGATGCTTCACTTCAGGTTTACTGTATACCTTGGACCTTCTTATTGACGATGAAACACAGAAATTGCATCCGAATGTAATACAAAAGGCACAATGCCGACTTAAGTACAAGAGGACTGACACTCTAACATTCTATGATTTGAACCGCTCCTGTGAGTCCAGTTTTAGATTCCGATGCTTCACTTTTGGTTTACTGTATTTCTTGGACCTTCTAATTGACGATGAAACAATGAAATTGCACCCGAATTTAATAGAAAAGGCACAATGCCGACTTAAGTACAAGAGGACTGACACTCTAACTTTCTATGATTTCAACCTCTGCTGTGAGTCCAGTTTTAAATTTCGATGCTTCACTTCAGGTTTACTGTATCCCTTGAACCTTCTTATTGACGATGGAACACAGAAATTGCATCCGAATTTAATACAAAAAGCACAATGCCGACTTAAGTACAAGAGGACTGACACTCTAACTTTCTGTGATTTGAACCTCTCCTGTGAGTCCAGTTTTAGATTCCGATGTTTCCCTTCAGGTTTACTGTATACCTTGAACCTTCTTATTGACGATGAAACGCAGAAATTGCATCCGAATTTAACACAAAAGGCACAATGCCGACTTAAGTACAAGAGGACTGCCGCTCTAACTCTCTATGATTTGAACCTCTCCTGTGAGTCCAGTTTTAGATTCCGATGATTCACTTCAGGTTTACTGTATCCCTTGGACCTTCTTATTGACGATGAAACACAGAAATTGCATCCGAATTTAATACAAAAGGCACAATGCCGACTTAAGTACAAGAGGACTGACACTCTAATTCTCTATGATTTGAACCGCTCCTGTGAGTCCAGTTTTAGATTCCGATGCTTCACTTCAGGTTTACTGTATACCTTGGACCTTCTTATTGACGATGAAACACAGAAATTGCATCCGAATTTAATACAAAAGGCACAATGCCGACTTAAGTTCAAGAGGACTGACACTCTAACTTTCTATGATTTGAACCTCTCCTGTGAGTCCAGTTTTAGATTCCGATGCTTCACTTCAGGTTTACTGTATCAGTTGGACCTCCTTATTGACGATTTAACACAGAAATTGCATAAGAATTTAATACAAAAGGCACAATGCCGACTTAAGTACAAGAGGACTGACACTCTAACTTTCTATGATTTGAACCTCTCCTGTGAGTCCAGTTTTAGATTCCGATGCTTCACTTTTGGTTTACTGTATTTCTTGGACCTTCTAATTGACGATGAAACACAGAAATTGCATCCGAATTTAATACAAAAAGGACAATGCCGACTTAAGTACAAGACGACTGACACTCTAGCACTCTATGATTTGAACCTCTCCTGTGAGTTCAGTTTTAGATTCGGATGCTTCACTTCAGGTTTACTGTATCCCTTGGGCCTTCTTATTGACGATGAAACACATTAATTGCACCCGAATTTAATAGAAAAGGCACAATGCCGACTTAAGAACAAGAGGACTGACACTCTAACTTTCTATGTTTTGAACCTCTGCTGTGAGTTCAGTTTTAGATTCGTATGCTTTACTTCAGGTTTACTGTATCCCTTGGGCCTTCTTATTGACGATGAAACACAGAAATTGCATCCGAATTTAATACAAAAGGCACAATGCCGACTTAAGTACAAGAGGACTAATACTAAAAATTTCTATGATTTGAACCTCTCCTGTAGGTCCAGTTTTAGATTCCGATGCTTCACTTCAGGTTTACTGTATCCCTTGGGCCTTCTTATTGACGATGAAACACAGAAATTGCACCCGAATTTAATAGAAAAGGCACAATGCCGACTTAAGTACAAGAGGACTGACACTCTAACTTTCTATGATTTGAACCTCTGCTGTGAGTCCAGTTTTAAATTTCGATGCTTCACTTCAGGTTTACTGTATCCCTTGAACCTTCTTATTGACGATGAAACACAGAAATTGCATCCGAATTTAAAACAAAAAGCACAATGCCGACTTAAGTACAAGAGGACTGACACTCTAACTTTCTGTGATTTGAACCTCTCCTGTGAGTCCAGTTTTAGATTCCGATGTTTCCCTTCAGGTTTACTGTATACCTTGAACCTTCTTATTGACGATGAAACGCAGAAATTGCATCCGAATTTAACACAAAAGGCACAATGCCGACTTAAGTACAAGCGGACTGACACTCTAACTTTCTATGATTTGAACCTCTCTTGTGAGTCCAGTTTTAGATTCCGATGATTCACTTCAGGTTTACTGTATCCCTTGGACCTTCTTATTGACGACGAAACATAGAAATTGCATCCGAATTTAATACAAAAGGCACAATGCCGACTTAAGTACAAGAGGACTGACACTCTAACTTTCTATGATTTGAACCTCTCCTGTGAGTTCAGTTTCAGATTCCGATGCTTCACTTCAGGTTTACTGTATGCCTTCGACCTTCTTTTTCACGATCAAACATTAAAATTGCATCCGAAATTAATACAAAGGACACAATGCCAACTTAAGTACAAGAGGACAGACACTCTAACTTTCTATGATTTGAACCTCTGCTGTGAGTCCAGTTTTAAATTCCGATGCTTTACTTCAGGTTTACTGTATCCCTTGGACTTTCTTATTGACGATGAAACACAGAAATTGCATCCGAATTTAATACAATTGGCACAATGCCGACCTAAGTACAAGAGGACTGACACTCTAACTTTCTATGATTTGAACCTCTCCTCTGAGTCCAGTCTTATATTCCGATGCTTCACTTCAGGTTTACTGTACACCTTGGACCTTCCTATTGACGATGAAACACAGAAATTGCATCTGAATTTAATGCAAAAGGCACAATGCCGACTTAAGTACAAGAGGACTGACACTCTAACTATCTATGTTTTGAACCTCTCCTGTGAGTCCAGTTTTAGATTCCGATGCTTCACTTCAGGTTTACTGCATACCTTGGACCTTCTTATTGACGATGAAACACAGAAATTGCATCCGAATGTAATACAAAAGGCACAATGCCGACTTAAGTACAAGAGGACTGACACTCTAACATTCTATGATTTGAACCGCTCCTGTGAGTCCAGTTTTAGATTCCGATGCTTCACTTTTGGTTTACTGTATTTCTTGGACCTTCTAATTGACGATGAAACTATGAAATTGCACCCGAATTTAATAGAAAAGGCACAATGCCGACTTAAGTACAAGAGGACTGACACTCTAACTTTCTATGATTTGAACCTCTCCTGTGAGTCCAGTTTTAGATTCCGATGATTCACTTAAGGTTTACTGTATCCCTTGGACCTTCTTATTGACGATGAAACACAGAAATTGCATCCGAATTTAATACAAAAGGCACAATGCCGACTTAAGTACAAGAGGCCTGACACTCTAACTTTCTATGATTTGAACCTCTCCTGTGAGTCCAGCTTTAGACTCCAATGCTTCACTTCAGGTTTGCTGTATCCCTTGGACCTTCTTATTGTCGATGAAACACAGAAATTGCATCCGAATGTAATACAAAAGGCACAATTCCGACTTAAGTACAAGAGGACTGACACTCTAACTTTCTATGATTTGAACCTCTCCTGTGAGTTCAGTTTTAGATTCCGATGCTTCACTTCAGGTTTAGTGTATCCGTTGGTCCTTCTTATTGACGATGAAACACAGAAATTGCATCCCAATTTAATACAATTGGCACAATGCCGACTTAAGTACAAGAGGACTGACACTCTAACTTTCTATGATTTGAACCTCTAATGTGAGTCCAGGTTTAGATTCCGATGCTTCACTTCGGGTTTACAGTATAACTTGGACCTTCTTATTGACGATGAAACACAGAAATTGCATCCGATTTTAATACAAAAGGCACAATGCCGACTTAAGTACAAGAGGACTGATACTATAATTTTCTATGATTTGAACCTCTCCTGTGTGTGCAGTTTTAGATTCCGATGCTTCACTTCAGGTTTACTGTATCCATTGGGCCTTCGTATTCACGATGAAACACAGAAATTGCATCCGAATTTGATACAAAAGGCACAATGACGACTTAAGTACAAGAGGGCTGACACTCTAACATTCTATGATTTGAACCTCTGCTGTGAGTCCAGTTTCAGATTCCGATGCTTCACTTCAGGTTTAGTGTATCCGTTGGTCCTTCTTATTGACGATGAAACACAGAAATTGCATCCCAATTTAATACAATTGGCACAATGCCGACTTAAGTACAAGAGGACCTACACTCTAACTTTCTATGATTTGAACCTCTAATGTGAGTCCAGGTTTAGATTCCGATGCTTCACTTCGGGTTTACAGTATAACTTGGACCTTCTTATTGACGATGAAACACAGAAATTGCATCCGATTTTAATACAAAAGGCACAATGCCGACTTAAGTACAAGAGGACTGATACTATAATTTTCTATGGTTTGAACCTCTCCTGTGTGTGCAGTTTTAGATTCCGATGCTTCACATCAGGTTTACTGTATCCATTGGGCCTTCGTATTCACGATGAAACACAGAAATTGCATCCGAATTTGATACAAAAGGCACAATGACGACTTAAGTACAAGAGGGCTGACACTCTAACATTCTATGATTTGAACCTCTGCTGTGAGTCCAGTTTCAGATTCCGATGCTTCACTTCAGGTTTACTGTATCCCTTGGACTTTCTTATTGACGATGAAACACAGAAATTGCATCCGAGTTTAATACAAAAGGCACAATGCCGACTTAAGTACAAGAGGATTGACACACTAACTTTCTGTGATTTGAACCTCTCCTGTGAGTCCTGTTTCAGTTTCCGATTCTTCAATTCAGGTTTACTGTATCCCTTGGACCTTCTTATTGACGGTGAAACACAGATATTGCATCCAAATTTAACACAAAATGCACAATGCCGACTTAATTACAAGAGGACTGCCACTCTAACTTTCTATGATTTGAACCTCTCCTGTGAGTCCAGTTTTAGATTCCGATGCTTCACTTCAGGTTTACTGTATCAGTTGGACCTCCTTATCAACGATGAAACACAGAAATTGCATCCGAATTTAATACAAAAGGCACAATGCCGGCTTAAGTACAAGAGGACTGACACTCTAACTTTCTATGATTTGAACCGCTCCTGTGAGTTCAGTTTTAGATTCTGATGCTTCACTTCAGGTTTACTGTATACCTTGGACCTTCTTATTGACGATGAAACACAGAAATTACATCCGAATGTAATACAAAAGGCACAATGCCGACTTAAGTACAAGAGGACTGACACTCTAACTTTCTATGATTTGAACCTCTCCTGTGAGTCCAGTTTTAGATTCCGAATCTTCACTTTTGGTTTACTGTATTTCTTGGACCTTCTAATTGACGATGAAACACAGAAATTGCATCCGAATTTAATACAGAAGGCACAATGCCGACTTAAGTACAAGACGACTGACACTCTAACTCTCTATGATTTGAACCTCTCCTGTGAGTTCAGTTTTAGATTCCGATGCTTCACTTCAGGTTTACTGTATCCCTTGGGCCTTCTTATTGACGATGAAACACAGAAATTGCACCCGATTTCAATAGAAAAGGCACAATGCCGACTTAAGTACAAGAGGACTGACACTCTAACTTTCTATGATTTGAACCTCTGCTGTGAGTCCAGTCTTAGATTCCGATGCTTTACTTCAGGTTTACAGTATCCCTTGGACCTTCTTACTGACGATGAAACACAGAAATTGGATCCGAATTTAATACAAAAGGCACAATGCCGAATTAAGTACAAGAATACTGACACTCTAATTTTCTATGATTTGAACCGCTCCTGTGGGTCCAGTTTTAGACTACGATGTTTCACTTCAGGTTTACTGTATACCTTGGAACTTCTTATTGACGATGAAACACAGAAATTGCATCCGAATGTAATACAAAAGGCACAATGCCGACTTAAGTTCAAGAGGACTGACACTCTAACTTTCTACGATTTGAACCTCTCCTGTGAGTCCAGTTTTAGATTCCGGTGCTGCACTGAAGGTTTACTCTATCTATTGGACCTTCTTCTTGACGATGAAACACAGAAATTGCATCGGAATTTAATACAAAAGGCACAATGCCGACTTAAGTACAAGAGGACTGACACTCTAACTTTCTATGATTTGAATCTCTCCTGTGAGCCCAGCTTTAGACTCCAATGCTTCACTTCAGGTTTACTGTATCCCTTGGACCTTCTTATTGACGATGAAACACACAAATCGCATCCGAATTTAATACAAAAGGCACAATGACGACTTAAGTACAAGAGGACTGACACTCTAACTTTCTATGATTTGCACCGCTCCTGTGAGTCCAGTTTTAGATTCCGATGCTTCACTTCAGGTTTACTGTATACCTCGGACCTTCTTATTGACGATGAAACACAGATATTGCATCCGAATGTAATACAAAAGGCACAATGCCGACTTAAGTACAAGAGGACTGACACTCTAACTTTCTGTGATTTGAACCTCTCCTGTGAGTCCAGTTTTAGATTCCGATGTTTCCCTTCAGGTTTACTGTATACCTTGAACCTTCTTATTGACGATGAAACGCAGAAATTGCATCCGAATTTAACACAAAAGGCACAATGCCGACTTAAGTACAAGCGGACTGACACTCTAACTTTCTATGATTTGAACCTCTCTTGTGAGTCCAGTTTTAGATTCCGATGATTCACTTCAGGTTTACTGTATCCCTTGGACCTTCTTATTGACGACGAAACACAGAAATTGCATCCGAATTTAATACTAAAGGCACAATGCCGACTAAAGTACAAGAGGACTGAAACTCTAACTTTCTATGATTTCAACCGCTCCTGTGAGTCCAGTTTTAGATTCCGATGCTTCACTTCAGGTTTACTGTATACCTTGGACCTTCTTATTGACGATGAAACACAGAAATTCCATCCGAATTTAATACAAAAGGCACAGTGCCGACTTATGTACAAGAGGAATGACACTCAAACTTTCTATGATTTGAACCTCTCCTGTGAGTCAGGTTTTAGATTCCGATGCTTCTCTTCAGGTTTACTGTATCCCTTGGACCTTCATATTGACGATGAAACATAGAAATTGCATCCGAATTTAATACAAAAGGCACAATGCCGACTTAAGTACAAGAGGACTGACACTCTAACTTTCTATGATTTGAACCTCTCCTGTGAGTTCAGTTTCAGATTCCGATGCTTCACTTCAGGTTTACTGTATGCCTTCGACCTTCTTATTGACGATGAAACATTAAAATTGCATCCGAAATTAATACAAAGGACACAATGCCAACTTAAGTACAAGAGGACAGACACTCTAACTTTCTATGATTTGAACCTCTGCTGTGAGTCCAGTTTTAAATTCCCATGCTTCACTTCAGGTTTACTGTATCCCTTGGACTTTCTTATTGACGATGAAACACAGAAATTGCATCCGAATTTAATACAATTGGCACAATGACGACTTAAGTACAAGAGGACTGACACTCTAACTTTCTATGATTTGAACCTCTCCTCTGAGTCCAGTCTTACATTCCGATGCTTCACTTCAGGTTTACAGTACACCTTGGACCTTCCTATTGACGATGAAACACAGAAATTGCATCTGAATTTAATACAAAAGGCACAATGCCGACTTAAGTACAAGAGGACTGACACTCTAACTATCTATGTTTTGAACCTCTCCTGTGAGTCCAGTTTTAGATTCCAATGCTTCACTTCAGGTTTACTGTATACCTTGGACCTTCTTATTGTCGATGAAACACAGAAATTGCATCAGAATGTAATACAAAAAGCACAATGCCGACTTAAGTACAAGAGGACTGACACTCTAACTTTCTGTGATTTGAATCTTTCTTGTGAGTCCAGTTTTAGATTCCGATGATTCACTTCAGGTTTACTGTATCCCTTGGACTTTCTTATTGACGATGAAACACAGAAATTGCATCCGAATTTAATACAAAAGGCACAATGCCGACTTAAGTACAAGAGGACTGACACTCTAACTCTCTATGATTTGAACCGCTCCTGTGAGTCCAGTTTTAGATTCCGATGCTTCACTTCAGGTTTACTGTATACCTTGGACCTTCTTATTGACGATGAAACACAGAAATTGCATCCGAATTTAGTACAAAAGGCACAATGCCGACTTAAGTTCAAGAGGACTGACACTCTAACCTTCTACGATTTGTACCTCTCCTGTTAGTCCAGTTTTAGATTCCGGTGCCGCACTTAAGGTTTACTCTATCTATTGGACCTTCTTCTTGACGATGAAACACAGAAATTGCATCGGAATTTAATACAAAAGGCACAATGCCGACTTAAGTACAAGAGGACTGATACTATAACTTTCTATGATTTGAACCTCTCCTGTGTGTGCAGTTTTAGATTCCGATGCTTCACTTCAGGTTTACTGTATCCCTTGGGCCTTCGTATTCACGATGAAACACAGAAATTGCATCCGAATGTAATACAAAAGGCACAATGCCGACTGAAGTACAAGAGGACTGACACTCTAACTTTCTATGAGTTGCACCGCTCCTGTCAGTCCAGTTTTAGATTCCGATGCTTCACTTCAGGTTTACTGTATACCTTGGACCTTTTTATTGACGATGAAACACAGATATTGCATCCGAATGTAATAGAAAAGGCACAATGCCGACTTAAGTACAAGAGGACTGACACTCTAACTTTCTATGATTTTAACCTCTCCTGTGAGTTCAGTTTTAGATTCCGATGCTTCACTTCAGGTTTAGTGTATCCGTTGGTCCTTCTTATTGACGATGAAACACAGAAATTGAATCCCAATTTAATACAATTGGCACAATGCCGACTTAAGTACAAGAGGACTGACACTCTAACTTTCTATGATTTGAACCTCTAATGTGAGTCCAGGTTTAGATTCCGATGCTTCACTTCGGGTTTACAGTATAACTTGGACCTTCTTATTGACAATGAAACACAGAAATTGCACTCGATTTTAATACAAAAGGCACAATGCCGACTTAAGTACAAGAGGACTGATACTATAACTTTCTGTGATTTGAACCTCTCCTGTGTGTGCAGTTTTAGTTTCCGATGCTTCACTTCAGGTTTACTGTATCCCTTGGGCCTTCGTATTCACGATGAAACACAGAAATTGCATCCGAATTTGATACAAAAGGCACAATGACGACTTAAGTACAAGAGGGCTGACACTCTAACATTCTATGATTTGAACCTCTGCTGTGAGTCCAGTTTTAGATTCCGATGCTTCACTTCAGGTTTACTGTATCCCTTGGACTTTCTTATTGACGATGAAACACAGCAATTGCATCCGAGTTTAATACAAAAGGCACAATGCCGACTTAAGTACAAGAGGACTGACACTCTAACTTTCTATGATTTGAACCGCTCCTGTGAGTCCAGTTTTAGATTCCGATGCTTCACTTCAGGTTTACTGTATACCTTGGACCTTCTTATTGACGATGAAACACAGAAATTGCATCCGAATTTAATACAAAAGGCACAGTGCCGACTTAACTACAAGAGGACTGACACTCTAACTTTCTATGATTTGAACCTCTGCTGTGAGTCCAGTCTTATATTCCGATGCTTCACTTCAGGTTTACATAACACCTTGGACCTTCCTATTGACGATGAAACACAGAAATTGCATCTGAATGTAATACAAAAGGCACAATGCCGACTTAAGTACAAGAGGACTGACACTCTTACTCTCTATGATTTGAACCTCTCCTGTGAGTCCAGTTTTAGATTCCGATGCTTCACTTCAGGTTTACTGTATTTCTTGGACCTTCTTATTGACGATGAAACACAGAAATTGCATCCGAATTTAAGACAAAAGGCACAATGCCGACTTAAGTACAAGAGGACTGACACTCTAACTTTATATGATTTGAACCTTTCTTGTGAGTCCAGTTTTAGATTCCGATGATTCACTTCAGGTTTACTGTATCCCTTGGACCTTCTTATTGACGATGAAACACAGAAATTGCATCCGAATTTAATACAAAAGGCACAATGCCGACTTAAAAACAAGAGGACTGACACTCTAACTCTCTATGATTTGAACCGCTCCTGTGAGTCCAGGTTTAGATTCCGATGCTTCACTTCGGGTTTACAGTATAACTTGCACCTTCTTACTGACGATGAAACACAGAAATTGCATCCGATTTTAATACAAAAGGCACGATGCCGACTTAAGTACAAGAGGACTGATACTATAACTTTCTATGATTTGAACCTCTGCTGTGAGTCCAGTTTTAGATTCCGATGCTTTACTTCAGGTTTACTGTATACCTTGGACCTTCTTATTGACGATGAAACACAGATATTGCATCCGAATGTAATACAAAAGGCACAATGCCGACTTAAGTACAAGTGGACTGACACTCTTACTCTCTATGATTTGAACTTCTCCTGTGAGTCGAGTTTTAGATTCCGATGCTTCACTTCAGGTTTAGTGTATCCGTTGGTCCTTCTTATTGACGATGAAACACAGAAATTGCATCCCAATTTAATACAATTGGCACAATGCCGACTTAAGTACAAGAGGACTGACACTCTAACTTTCTATGATTTGAACCTCTAATGTGAGTCCAGGTTTAGATTCCAATGCTTCACTTCGGGTTTACAGTATAACTTGGACCTTCTTATTGACGATGAAACACAGAAATTGCATCCGATTTTAATACAAAAGGCACAATGCCGACTTAAGTACAAGAGGACTGACACTCTAACTTTCTGTGATTTGAACCTCTCCTGTGAGTCCTGTTTCAGATTCCGATTCTTCAATTCAGGTTTACTGTATCCCTTGGACCTTCTTATTGACGGTGAAACACAGATATTGCATCCAAATTTAACACAAAATGCACAATGCCGACTTAAGTACAAGAGGACTGCCACTCTAACTTTCTATGATTTGAACCTCTCCTGTGAGTCCAGTTTTAGATTCCGATGCTTCACTTCAGGTTTACTGTATCAGTTGGACCTCCTTATCGACGATGAAACACAGAAATTGCATCCGAATTAAATACAAAAGGCACAATGCCGGCTTAAGTACAAGAGGACTGACACTCTAACTTTCTATGATTTGAACCGCTCCTGTGAGTTCAGTATTAGATTCTGATGCTTCACTTCAGGTTTACTGTATACCTTGGACCTTCTTATTGACGATGAAACACAGAAATTACACCCGAATGTAATACAAAAGGCACAATGCTGACTTAAGTACAAGAGGACTGACACTCTAACTTTCTATGATTTGAACCTCTCCTGTGAGTCCAGTTTTAGATTCCGATGCTTCACTTTTGGTTTACTGTATTTCTTGGACCTTGTAATTGACTATGAAACACGGAAATTGCATCCGAATTTAATACAAAAGGCACAATGCCGACTTAAGTACAAGACGACTGACACTCTAACTCTCTATGATTTGAACCTCTCCTGTGAGTTCAGTTTTAGTTTCCGATGCTTCACTTCAGGTTTACTGTATCCCTTGGGCCTTCTTATTGACGATGAAACACAGAAATTGCACCCGATTTTAATAGAAAAGGCACAATGCCGACTTAAGTACAAGAGGACTGACACTCTAACTTTCTATGATTTGAACCTCTGCTGTGAGTCCAGTCTTAGATTCCGATGCTTTACTTCAGGTTTACAGTATACCTTGGACGTTCTTATTGACGATGGAACACAGAAATTGCATCCGAATTTAATACAAAAGGCACAATGCCGACTTAAGTACAAGAGGACAAATACTAAAAATTTCTATGATTTGAACCTCTCCTGTAAGTCCAGTTTTAGATTCCGATGCTTCTCTTCAGGTTTACTGTATCCCTTGGGCCTTCTTATTGACGATGAAACACAGAAATTGCAACCGAATTTAATAGAAGAGGCACAATGCCGACTTAAGTACAAGAGGACTGACACTCTTACTTTCTTTGATTTGAACCTCTGCTGTGAGTCCAGTTTTAGATTCCGATGCTTCACTTCAGGTTTACAGTATCCCTTGGACCTTCTTACTGACGATGAAACACAGAAATTGCATCCGAATTTAATACAAAAGGCACAATGCCGACTTAAGTACAAGAGGACTGACACTCTAACTTTCTATGATTTGAACCGCTCCTGTGGGTCCAGTTTTAGATTACGATGTTTCACTTCAGGTTTACTGTATACCTTGGAACTTCTTATTGACGATGAAACACAGAAATTGCATCCGAATGTAATACAAAAGGCACAATGCCGACTTAAGTACAAGAGGACTGACACTCTTACTCTCTATGATTTGAACCTCTCCTGTGAGTCCAGTTTTAGATTCCGATGCTTCACTTCAGGTTTACTGTATCCCTTGGACCTTCTTATTGACGATGAAACACAGAAATTGCATCCGAATTTAAGACAAAAGGCACAATGCCGACTTAAGTACAAGAGGACTGACACTCTAACTTTATATGATTTGAACCTCTCCAGTGAGTTCAGTTTTAAATTCCGATGCTTCACTTCAGGTTTAGTGTATCCTTTGGTCCTTCTTATTGACGATGAAACACAGAAATTGCATCCCAATTTAATACAATTGGCACAATGCCGACTTAAGTACAAGAGGACTGACACTCTAACTCTCTATGATTTGAACCTCTCCTGTGAGTCCAGGTTTAGATTCCGATGCTTCACTTCGGGTTTACAGTATAACTTGGACCTTCTTATTGACGATGAAACACAGAAATTGCATCCGATTTTAATACAAAAGGCACAATGCCGACTTAAGTACAAGAGGACTGATACTATAACTTTCTATGATTTGAACCTCTCCTGTGAGTCCAGTTTTAGATTCCGATGCTCCACTTCAGCTTTACTGTATCCCTTGGGCCTTCGTATTCACGATGAAACACAGAAATTGCATCCGAATTTAATACAAAAGGCACAATGCCGACTTAAGTACAAGAGGACTGACACTCTAACTTTCTATGATTTGAACCGCTCCTGTGGGTTCAGTTTTAGATTCTGATGCTTCACTTCAGGTTTACTGTATACCTTGGACCTTCTTAATGACGATGAGACACACAAATTACATCCGAATGTAATACAAAAGGCACAATGCCGACTTAAGTACAAGAGGACTGACACTCTAACTTTCTATGATTTGAACCTCTCCTGTGAGTCAAGTTTTAGCTTCCGATGCTTCACTTTTGGTTTACTGTATTTCTTGGACCTTCTAATTGACGATGAAACACAGAAATTGCATCCGAATTTAATACAAAAGGCACAATGCCGACTTAAGTACAAGACGACTGACACTCTAACTCTCTATGTTTTGAACCTCTCCTGTGAGTTCAGTTTTAGATTCCGATGCTTCACTTCAGGTTTACTGTATCATTTGGGCCTTCTTATTGACGATGAAACACAGAAATTGCACCCGAATTTAATAGAAAAGGCACAATGCCGACTTAAGTACAAGAGGACTGACACTCTAACTTTTTATGATTTGAACCTCTGCTGTGAGTCCAGTCTTAGATTCCGATGCTTTACTTCAGGTTTACAGTATACCTTGTACCTTCTTATTGACGATGAAACACAGAAATTGCATCCGAATGTAATACAAAAGGCACAATGCCGACTTAAGTACAAGAGGACTAATACTAAAAATTTCTATGATATGAACCTCTCCTGTAAGTCCAGTTTTAGATTCCGATGCTTCACTTCAGGTTTACTGTATCCCTTGGGCCTTCTTATTGACGATGAAACACACAAATTGCACCCAAATATAATAGAAAAGGCACAATGCCGACTTCAGTACAAGAGGACTGACACTCTAACTTTCTATGATTTGAGCCTCTGCTGTGAGTCCAGTTTTAAATTTCGATGCTTCACTTCAGGTTTACTGTATCCCTTGAACCTTCTTATTGATTATGAAACACAGAAATTGCATCCGAATTTAAAACAAAAAGCACAATGCCGACTTAAGTACAAGAGGACTGACACTCTAACTTTCTGTGATTTGAACCTCTCCTGTGAGTCCAGTTTTAGATTCTGATGTTTCCCTTCAGGTTTACTGTATACCTTGAACCTTCTTATTGACGTTGAAACGCAGAAATTGCATCCGAATTTAATACTAAAGGCACAATGCCGAATTAGGTACAAGAGGACTGAAACTCTAACTTTCTATGATTTGAACCGCTCCTGTGAGTCCAGTTTTAGATTCCGATGCTTCACTTCAGGTTTACTGTATCCCTTGGACCTTCTTATTGACGATGAAACATAGAAATCGCATCCGAATTTAATACAAAAGGCACAATGCCGACTTAAGTACAAGAGGACTGACACTCTAACTTTCTATGATTTGAACCTCACCTGTGAGTTCAGTTTCAGTTTCCCATGCTTCACTTCAGGTTTACTGTATGCCTTCGACCTTCTTATTGACGATGAAACATTAAAATAGCATCCGAAATTAATACAAAGGAAACAATGCGAACTTAAGTACAAGAGGACAGACACTCTAACTTTCTATGATTTGAACCTCTGCTGTGAGTCCAGTTTTAAATTCCGATGCTTCACTTCAGGTTTACTGTATCCCTTGGACTTTCTTATTGACGATGAAACACAGAAATTGCATCCGAATTTAATACAATTGGCACAATGCCGACTTAAGTACAAGAGGACTGACACTCTAACTTTCTATGATTTGAACCTCTCCTCTGATTCCAGTCTTTTATTCCGATGCTTCGCTTCAGGTTTACAGTACACCTTGGACCTTCTTATTGACGATGAAACACAGAAATTGCATCTGAATTTAATACAAAAGGCACAATGCCGACTTAAGTACTAGAGGACTGACACTCTAACTATCTATGTTTTGAACCTCTCCTGTGAGTCCAGTTTTAGATTCCGATGCTTCACTTCAGGTTTACTGTATACCTTGGACCTTCTTATTGACGATGAAACACAGAAATTGCATCCGAATGTAATACAAAAGGCACAATGCCGACTTAAGTACAAGAGGACTGACACTCTAACTTTCTACGATTTGAACCTCACCTGTGAGTTCAGTTTCAGATTCCGATGCTTCACTTCAGGTTTACTGTATGCCTTCGACCTTCTTATTGACGATGAAACATTAAAATTGCATCCGAAATTAATACAAAGGACACAATGCCAACTTAAGTACAAGAGGACAGACACTCTAACTTTCTATGATTTGAACCTCTGCTGTGAGTCCAGTTTTAAATTCCGATGCTTCACTTCAGGTTTACTGTATCCCTTGGACTTTCTTATTGACGATGAAACACAGAAATTGCATCCGAATTTAAGACAAAAGGCACAATGCCGACTTAAGTACAAGAGGACTGACACTCTAACTTTATATGATTTGAACCTCTCCTGTGAGATCAGTTTTAAATTCCGATGCTTCACTTCTGGTTTAGTGTATCCTTTGGTCCTTCTTATTGACGATGAAACACAGAAATTGCATCCCAATTTAATACAATTGGCACAATGCCGACTTAAGTACAAGAGGACTGACACTCTAACTCTCTATGATTTGAACCTCTCCTGTGAGTCCAGGTTTAGATTCCGATGCTTCACTTCGGGTTTACAGTATAACTTGGACCTTCTTATTGACGATGAAACACAGAAATTGCATCCGATTTTAATACAAAAGGCACGATGCCGACTTAAGTACAAGAGGACTGATACTATAACTTTCTATGATTTGAACCTCTCCTGTGAGTCCAGTTTTAGATTCCGATGCTTCACTTCAGGTTTACTGTATCCCTTGGGCCTTCGTATTCACGATGAAACACAGAAATTGCATCCGAATTTGATACAAAAGGCACAATGCCGACTTAAGTACAAGAGGGCTGAAACTCTAACGTTCTATGATTTGAACCTTTGCTGTGAGTCCAGTTTTAGATTCCGATGCTTCACTTCAGGTTTACTGTATCCCTTGGAACTTCTTGTTGACGATGAAACACAGAAATTGCATCCGAATTTAATACAAAAGGCACAATGCCGACTTAAGTACAAGAGGTCTGACACTCTAACTATCTGTGATTTGAACCTCTCCTGTGAGTCCTCTTTCAGATTCCGATTCTTCACTTCAGGTTTACTGTAACCCTTGGACCTTCTTATTGACGGTGAAACACAGATATTGCATCCAAATTTAGCACAAAATGCACAATGCCAACTTAAGTTCAAGAGGACTGACACTCTAACTTTCTATGATTTGAACCTCTCCTGTGAGTCCAGTTTTAGATTCCGATGCTTCACTTTTGGTTTACTGTATTTCTTGGACCTTCTAATTGACGATGAAACACGGAAATTGCATCCGAATTTAATACAAAGGGCACAATGCCGACTTAAGTACAAGACGACTGACACTCTAACTCTCTATGATTTGAACCTCTCCTGTGAGTTCAGTTTTAGTTTCCGATGCTTCACTTCAGGTTTACTGTATCCCTTGGGCCTTCTTATTGACGATGAAACACAGAAATTGCACCCGATTTTAATAGAAAAGGCACAATGCCGACTTAAGTACAAGAGGACTGACACTCTAACTTTCTATGATTTGAACCTCTGCTGTGAGTCCAGTCTTAGATTCCGATGCTTTACTTCAGGTTTACAGTATACCTTGGACGTTCTTATTGACGATGAAACACAGAAATTGCATCCGAATTTAATACAAAAGGCACAATGCCGACTTAAGTACAAGAGGACAAATACTAAAAATTTCTATGATTTGAACCTCTCCTGTAAGTCCAGTTTTAGATTCCGATGCTTCTCTTCAGGTTTACTGTATCCCTTGGGCCTTCTTATTGACGATGAAACACAGAAATTGCAACCGAATTTAATAGAAGAGGCACAATGCCGACTTAAGTACAAGAGGACTGACACTCTTACTTTCTATGATTTGAACCTCTGCTGTGAGTCCAGTTTTAGATTCCGATGCTTCACTTCAGGTTTACAGTATCCCTTGGACCTTCTTACTGACGATGAAACACAGAAATTGCATCCGAATTTAATACAAAAGGCACAATGCCGACTTAAGTACAAGAGGACTGACACTCTAACTTTCTATGATTTGAACCGCTCCTGTGGGTCCAGTTTTAAATTACGATGTTTCACTTCAGGTTTACTGTATACCTTGGAACTTCTTATTGACGATGAAACACAGAAATTGCATCCGAATGTAATACAAAAGGCACAATGCCGACTTAAGTACAAGAGGACTGACACTCTTACTCTCTATGATTTGAACCTCTCCTGTGAGTCCAGTTTTAGATTCCGATGCTTCACTTCAGGTTTACTGTATCCCTTGGACCTTCTTATTGACGATGAAACACAGAAATTGCATCCGAATTTAAGACAAAAGGCACAATGCCGACTTAAGTACAAGAGGACTGACACTCTAACTTTATATGATTTGAACCTCTCCTGTGAGTTCAGTTTTAAATTCCGATGCTTCACTTCAGGTTTAGTGTATCCTTTGGGCCTTCTTATTGACGATGAAACACAGAAATTGCATCCCAATTTAATACAATTGGCACAATGCCGACTTAAGTACAAGAGGACTGACACTCTAACTCTCTATGATTTGAACCTTTCCTGTGAGTCCAGGTTTAGATTCCGATGCTTCACTTCGGGTTTACAGTATAACTTGGACCTTCTTATTGACGATGAAAGACAGAAATTGCATCCGATTTTAATACAAAAGGCACAATGCCGACTTAAGTACAAGAGGACTGATACTATAACTTTCTATGATTTGAACCTCTCCTGTGAGTCCAGTTTTAGATTCCGATGCTCCACTTCAGCTTTACTGTATCCCTTGGGCCTTCGTATTCACGATGAAACACAGAAATTGCATCCGAATTTGATACAAAAGGCACAATGACGACTTAAGTACAAGAGTGCTGCCACTCTAACATTCTATGATTTGAACCTTTGCTGTGAGTCCAGTTTTAGATTCCGATGCTTCACTTCAGGTTTACTGTATCCCTTGGAACTTCTTGTTGACGATGAAACACAGAAATTGCATCCGAATTTAATACAAGAGGCACAATGCCGACTTAAGTACAAGAGGTCTGACACTCTAACTATCTGTGATTTGAACCTCTCCTGTGAGTCCTCTTTCAGATTCCGATTCTTCACTTCAGGTTTACTGTAACCCTTGGACCTTCTTATTGACGGTGAAACACAGATATTGCATCCAAATTTAACACAAAATGCACAATGCCAACTTAAGTTCAAGAGGACTGCCACTCTAACTTTCTATGATTTGAACCTCTCCTGTGAGTCCAGTTTTAGATTCCGATGCTTCACTTCAGGTTTACTGTATCAGTTGGACCTCCTTATCGACGAAGAAACACAGAAATTGCATCCGAATTTAATACAAAAGGCACAATGCCGACTTAACTACAAGAGGACTGACACTCTAACTTTCTATGATTTGAACCGCTCCTGTGGGTTCAGTTTTAGATTCTGATGCTTCACTTCAGGTTTACTGTATACCTTGGACCTTCTTATTGACGATGAGACACACAAATTACATCCGAATGTAATACAAAAGGCACAATGCCGACTTAAGTACAAGAGGACTGACACTCTAACTTTCTATGATTTGAACCTCTCCTGTGAGTCCAGTTTTAGCTTCCGATGCTTCACTTTTGGTTTACTGTATTTCTTGGACCTTCTAATTGACGATGAAACACAGAAATTGCATCCGAATTTAATACAAAAGGCACAATGCCGACTTAAGTACAAGACGACTGACACTCTAACTCTCTATGTTTTGAACCTCTCCTGTGAGTTCAGTTTTAGATTCCGATGCTTCACTTCAGGTTTACTGTATCCCTTGGGCCTTCTTATTGACGATGAAACACAGAAATTGCACCCGAATTTAATAGAAAAGGCACAATGCCGACTTAAGTACAAGAGGACTGACACTCAAACTTTTTATGATTTGAACCTCTGCTGTGAGTCCAGTCTTAGATTCCGATGCTTTACTTCAGGTTTACAGTATACCTTGTACCTTCTTATTGACGATGAAACACAGAAATTGCATCCGAAATTAATACAAAAGGCACAATGCCGACTTAAGTACAAGAGCACTAATACTAAAAATTTCTATGATATGAACCTCTCCTGTAAGTCCAGTTTTAGATTCCGATGCTTCACTTCAGGTTTACTGTATCCCTTGGGCCTTCTTATTGACGATGAAACACACAAATTGCACCCAAATATAATAGAAAAGGCACAATGCCGACTTCAGTACAAGAGGACTGACACTCTAACTTTCTATGATTTGAACCTCTGCTGTGAGTCCAGCTTTAAATTTCGATGCTTCACTTCAGGTTTACTGTATCCCTTGAACCTTCTTATTGATTATGAAACACAGAAATTGCATCCGAATTTAAAACAAAAAGCACAATGCCGACTTAAGTACAAGAGGACTGACACTCTAACTTTCTGTGATTTGAACCTCTCCTGTGGGTCCAGTTTTAGATTCTGATGTTTCACTTCAGGTTTACTGTATCCCTTGGAACTTCTTGTTGACGATGAAACACAGAAATTGCATCCGAATTTAATACAAAAGGCACAATGCCGACTTAAGTACAAGAGGTCTGACACTCTAACTATCTGTGATTTGAACCTCTCCTGTGAGTCCTCTTTCAGATTCCGATTCTTCACTTCAGGTTTACTGTAACCCTTGGACCTTCTTATTGACGGTGAAACACAGATATTGCATCCAAATTTAACACAAAATGCACAATGCCAACTTAAGTTCAAGAGGACTGACACTCTAACTTTCTATGATTTGAACCGCTCCTGTGAGTTCAGTATTAGATTCTGATGCTTCACTTCAGGTTTACTGTATACCTTGGACCTTCTTATTGACGATGAAACACAGAAATTACATCCGAATGTAATACAAAAGGCACAATGCCGACTTAAGTACAAGAGGACTGACACTCTAACTTTCTATGATTTGAACCTCTCCTGTGAGTCCAGTTTTAGATTCCGATGCTTCACTTTTGGTTTACTGTATTTCTTGGACCTTCTAATTAACGATGAAACACGGAAATTGCATCCGAATTTAATACAAAAGGCACAATGCCGACTTAAGTACAAGAGGACTGACACTCTAACTTTCTATGATTTGAACCTCTGCTGTGAGTCCAGTCTTAGATTCCGATGCTTTACTTCAGGTTTACAGTATACCTTGGACGTTCTTATTGACGATGAAACACAGAAATTGCATCCGAATTTAATACAAAAGGCACAATGCCGACTTAAGTACAAGAGGACAAATACTAAAAATATCTATGATTTGAACCTCTCCTGTAAGTCCAGTTTTAGATTCCGATGCTTCTCTTCAGGTTTACTGTATCCCTTGGGCCTTCTTATTGACGATGAAACACAGAAATTGCAACCGAATTTAATAGAAGAGGCACAATGCCGACTTAAGTACAAGAGGACTGACACTCTTACTTTCTATGATTTGAACCTCTGCTGTGAGTCCAGTTTTAGATTCCGATGCTTCACTTCAGGTTTACAGTATCCCTTGGACCTTCTTACTGACGATGAAACACAGAAATTGCATCCGAATTTAATACAAAAGGCACAATGCCGACATAAGTACAAGAATACTGACACTCTAACTTTCTATGATTTGAACCGCTCCTGTGGGTCCAGTTTTAGATTACGATGTTTCACTTCAGGTTTACTGTATACCTTGGAACTTCTTATTGACGATGAAACACAGAAATTGCATCCGAATGTAATACAAAAGGCACAATGCCGACTTAAGTACAAGAGGACTGACACTCTTACTCTCTATGATTTGAACCTCTCCTGTGAGTCCAGTTTTAGATTCCGATGCTTCACTTCAGGTTTACTGTATCCCTTGGACCTTCTTATTGACGATGAAACACAGAAATTGCATCCGAATTTAAGACAAAAGGCACAATGCCGATTTAAGTACAAGAGGACTGACACTCTAACTTTATATGATTTGAACCTCTCCTGTGAGTTCAGTTTTAAATTCCGATGCTTCACTTCAGGTTTAGTGTATCCTTTGGTCCTTCTTATTGACGATGAAACACAGAAATTGCATCCCAATTTAATACAATTGGCACAATGCCGACTTAAGTACAAGAGGACTGACACTCTAACTCTCTATGATTTGAACCTCTCCTGTGAGTCCAGGTTTAGATTCCGATGCTTCACTTCGGGTTTACAGTATAACTTGGACCTTCTTATTGACGATGAAAGACAGAAATTGCATCCGATTTTAATACAAAAGGCACAATGCCGACTTAAGTACAAGAGGACTGATACTATAACTTTCTATGATTTGAACTTCTCCTGTGAGTCCAGTTTTAGATTCCGATGCTCCACTTCAGCTTTACTGTATCCCTTGGGCCTTCGTATTCACGATGAAACACAGAAATTGCATCCGAATTTGATACAAAAGGCACAATGACGACTTAAGTACAAGAGTGCTGCCACTCTAACATTCTATGATTTGAACCTTTGCTGTGAGTCCAGTTTTAGATTCCGATGCTTCACTTCAGGTTTACTGTATCCCTTGGAACTTCTTGTTGACGATGAAACACAGAAATTGCATCCGAATTTAATACAAGAGGCACAATGCCGACTTAAGTACAAGAGGTCTGACACTCTAACTATCTGTGATTTGAACCTCTCTTGTGAGTCCTCTTTCAGATTCCGATTCTTCACTTCAGGTTTACTGTAACCCTTGGACCTTCTTATTGACGGTGAAACACAGATATTGCATCCAAATTTAACACAAAATGCACAATGCCAACTTAAGTTCAAGAGGACTGCCACTCTAACTTTCTATGATTTGAACCTCTCCTGTGAGTCCAGTTTTAGATTCCGATGCTTCACTTCAGGTTTACTGTATCAGTTGGACCTCCTTATCGACGATGAAACACAGAAATTGCATCCGAATTTAATACAAAAGGCACAATGCCGACTTAACTACAAGAGGACTGACACTCTAACTTTCTATGATTTGAACCGCTCCTGTGGGTTCAGTTTTAGATTCTGATGCTTCACTTCAGGTTTACTGTATACCTTGGACCTTCTTATTGACGATGAGACACACAAATTACATCCGAATGTAATACAAAAGGCACAATGCCGACTTAAGTACAAGAGGACTGACACTCTAACTTTCTATGATTTGAACCTCTCCTGTGAGTCCAGTTTTAGCTTCCGATGCTTCACTTTTGGTTTACTGTATTTCTTGGACCTTCTAATTGACGATGAAACACAGAAATTGCATCCGAATTTAATACAAAAGGCACAATGCCGACTTAAGTACAAGACGACTGACACTCTAACTCTCTATGTTTTGAACCTCTCCTGTGAGTTCAGTTTTAGATTCCGATGCATCACTTCAGGTTTACTGTATCCCTTGGGCCTTCTTATTGACGATGAAACACAGAAATTGCATCCGAATTTAATAGAAAAGGCACAATGCCGACTTAAGTACAAGAGGACTGACACTCTAACTTTTTATGATTTGAACCTCTGCTGTGAGTCCAGTCTTAGATTCCGATGCTTTACTTCAGGTTTACAGTATACCTTGTACCTTCTTATTGACGATGAAACACAGAAATTGCATCCGAAATTAATACAAAAGGCACAATGCCGACTTAAGTACAAGAGGACTAATACTAAAAATTTCTATGATATGAACCTCTCCTGTAAGTCCAGTTTTAGATTCCGATGCTTCACTTCAGGTTTACTGTATCCCTTGGGCCTTCTTATTGACGATGAAACACACAAATTGCACCCAAATATAATAGAAAAGGCACAATGCCGACTTCAGTACAAGAGGACTGACACTCTAACTTTCTATGATTTGAACCTCTGCTGTGAGTCCAGTTTTAAATTTCGATGCTTCACTTCAGGTTTACTGTATCCCTTGAACCTTCTTATTGATTATGAAACACAGATATTGCATCCGAATTTAAAACAAAAAGCACAATGCCGACTTAAGTACAAGAGGACTGACACTCTAACTTTCTGTGATTTGAACCTCTCCTGTGAGTCCAGTTTTAGATTCTGATGTTTCCCTTCAGGTTTACTGTATACCTTGAACCTTCTTATTGACGATGAAACGCAGAAATTGCATCCGAATTTAATACTAAAGGCACAATGCCGACTTAGGTACAAGAGGACTGAAACTCTAACTTTCTATGATTTGAACCGCTCCTGTGAGTCCAGTTTTAGATTCCGATGCTTCACTTCAGGTTTACTGTATCCCTTGGACCTTCTTATTGACGATGAAACACAGAAATTGCATCCGAATTTAATACAAAAGGCACAATGCCGACTTAAGTACAAGAGGAATGACACTCAAACTTTCTATGATTTGAACCTCTCCTGTGAGTCAGGTTTTAGATTCCGATGCTTCACTTCAGGTTTACTGTATCCCTTGGACCTTCTTATTGACGATGAAACATAGAAATCGCATCCGAATTTAATACAAAAGGCACAATGCCGACTTAAGTACAAGAGGACTGACACTCTAACTTTCTATGATTTGAACCTCACCTGTGGGTTCAGTTTCAGATTCCCATGCTTCACTTCAGGTTTACTGTATGCCTTCAACCTTCTTATTGACGATGAAACATTAAAATTGCATCCGAAATTAATACAAAGGACACAATGCCAACTTAAGTACAAGAGGACTGACACTCTAACTTTCTATGATTTGAACCTCTGCTGTGAGTCCAGTTTTAAATTCCGATGCTTCACTTCAGGTTTACTGTATCCCTTGGACTTTCTTATTGACGATGAAACACAGAAATTGCATCCGAATTTAATACAATTGGCACAATGCCGACTTAAGTACAAGAGGACTGACACTCTAACTTTCTATGATTTGAACATCTCCTCTGAGTCCAGTCTTTTATTCCGATGCTTCGCTTCAGGTTTACAGTACACCTTGGACCTTCTTATTGACGATGAAACACAGAAATTGCATCTGAATTAAATACAAAAGGCACAATGCCGACTTAAGTACTAGAGGACTGACACTCTAACTATCTATGTTTTGAACCTCTCCTGTGAGTCCAGTTTTAGATTCCGATGCTTCACTTCAGGTTAACTGTATACCTTGGACCTTCTTATTGACGATGAAACACAGAAATTGCATCCGAATGTAATACAAAAGGCACAATGCCGACTTAAGTACAAGAGGACTGACACTCTAACTTTCTACGATTTGAACCTCACCTGTGAGTTCAGTTTCAGATTCCGATGCTTCACTTCAGGTTTACTGTATGCCTTCGACCTTCTTATTGACGATGAAACATTAAAATTGCATCCGAAATTAATACAAAGGACACAATGCCAACTTAAGTACATGAGGACAGACACTCTAACTTTCTATGATTTGAACCTCTGCTGTGAGTGCAGTTTTAAATTCCGATGCTTCACTTCTGGTTTACTGTATCCCTTGGACTTTCTTATTGACGATGAAACACAGAAATTGCATCCGAATTTAAGACAAAAGGCACAATGCCGACTTAAGTACAAGAGGACTGACACTCTAACTTTCTATGATTTGAACCTCTCCTGTGAGTCCAGTTTTAGATTCCGATGCTTCACTTCAGGTTTACTGTATCCCTTGGAACTTCTTGTTGACGATGAAACACAGAAATTGCATCCGAATTTAATACAAAAGGCACAATGCCGACTTAAGTACAAGAGGTCTGACTCTCTAACTATCTGTGATTTGAACCTCTCCTGGGAGTCCTCTTTCAGATTCCGATTCTTCACTTCAGGTTTACTGTAACCCTTGGACCTTCTTATTGACGGTGAAACACAGATATTGCATCCAAATTTAACACAAAATGCACAATGCCAACTTAAGTTCAAGAGGACTGCCACTCTAACTTTCTATGATTTGAACCTCTCCTGTGAGTCCAGTTTTAGATTCCGATGCTTCACTTCAGGTTTACTGTATCAGTTGGACCTCCTTATCGACGATGAAACACAGAAATTGCATCCGAATTTAATACAAAAGGCACAATGCCGACTTAAGTACAAGAGGACTGACACTCTCACTTTCTATGATTTGAACCGCTCCTGTGGGTTCAGTTTTAGATTCTGATGCTTCACTTCAGGTTTACTGTATCCCTTGGACCTTCTTATTGACGATGAGACACAGAAATTACATCCGAATGTAATACAAAAAGCACAATGCCGACTTAAGTACAAGAGGACTGACACTCTAACTTTGTATGATTTGAACCTCTCCTGTGAGTCCAGTTTTAGATTCCGATGCTTCACTTTTGGTTTACTGTATTTCTTGGACCTTCTAATTGACGATGAAACACAGAAATTGCATCCGAATTTAATACAAAAGGCACAATGCCGACTTAAGTACAAGACGACTGACACTTTAACTCTCTATGTTTTGAACCTCTCCTGTGAGTTCAGTTTTAGATTCCGATGCTTCACTTCAGGTTTACTGTATCCCTTGGGCCTTCTTATTGACGATGAAACACAGAAATTGCACCCGAATTTAATAGAAAAGGCACAATGCCGACTTAAGTACAAGAGGACTGACACTCTAACTTTCTATGATTTGAACCTCTGCTGTGAGTCCAGTCTTAGATTCCGATGCTTTACTTCAGGTTTACAGTATACCTTGGACCTTCTTATTGACGATGAAACACAGAAATTGCATCCGAAATTAATGCAAAAGGCACAATGCCGACTTAAGTACAAGAGGACTAATACTAAAAATTTCTATGATATGAACCTCTCCTGTAAGTCCAGTTTTAGATTCCGATGCTTCACTTCAGGTTTACTGTATCCCTTGGGCCTTCTTATTGACGATGAAACACAGAAATTGCACCCGAATATAATAGAAAAGGCACAATGCCGACTTAAGTACAAGAGGACTGACACTCTAACTTTCTATGATTTGAACCTCTGCTGTGAGTCCAGTTTTAAATTTCGATGCTTCACTTCAGGTTTACTGTATCCCTTGAACCTTCTTATTGACTATGAAACACAGAAATTGCATCCGAATTTAAAACAAAAAGCACAATGCCGACTTAAGTACAAGAGGACTGACACTCTAACTTTCTGTGATTTGAACCTCTCCTGTGAGTCCAGTTTTAGATTCTGATGTTTCCCTTCAGGTTTACTGTATACCTTGAACCTTCTTATTGACGATGAAACGCAGAAATTGCATCCGAATTTAATACTAAAGGCACAATGCCGACTTAGGTACAAGAGGACTGAAACTCTAACTTTCTATGATTTGAACCGCTCCTGTGAGTCCAGT
Organism: Schistocerca serialis cubense; assembly: GCF_023864345.2. Lineage (NCBI taxonomy): Eukaryota > Metazoa > Arthropoda > Insecta > Orthoptera > Acrididae > Schistocerca > Schistocerca serialis. The sequence goes on from NC_064643.1 coordinate 81,421,095, forward strand.
TTTAGATTCCGATGCTTCACTTCAGGTTTACTGTATCCCTTGCACCTTCTTATTGACGATGAAACACAGAAATTGCATCCGGATTTAATACAAAAGGCACAATGCCGACTTAAGTACAAGAGGAATGACACTCAAACTTTCTATGATTTGAACGTCTCCTGTGAGTCAGGTTTTAGATTCCGATGCTTCACTTCAGGTTTACTGTATCCCTTGGACCTTCTTATTGACGATGAAACATAGAAATCGCATCCGAATTTAATACAAAATGCACAATGCCGACTTAAGTACAAGAGGACTGACACTCTAACTTTCTATGATTTGAACCTCTCCTCTGAGTCCAGTCTTTTATTCCGATGCTTCGCTTCAGGTTTACAGTACACCTTGGACCTTCTTATTGACGATGAAACACAGAAATTGCATCTGAATTTAAAACAAAAGGCACAATGCCGACTTAAGTACTAGAGGACTGACACTCTAACTATCTATGTTTTGAACCTCTCCTGTGAGACCAGTTTTAGATTCCGATGCTTCACTTCAGGTTTACTGTATACCTTGGAACTTCTTATTGACGATGAAACACAGAAATTGCATCCGAATGTAATACAAAAGGCACAATGCCGACTTAAGTTCAAGAGGACTGACACTCTAACTTTCTATGATTTGAACCGCTCCTGTGAGTCAGGTTTTAGATTCCGATGCTTCACTTCAGGTTTACTGTATCCCTTGGACCTTCTTATTGACGATGAAACATAGAAATCGCATCCGAATTTAATACAAAAGGCACAATGCCGACTTAAGTACAAGAGGACTAATACTAAAAATTCCTATGATTAGAACCTCTCCTGTAAGTCCAGTTTTAAATTCCGATGCTTCACTTCAGGTTTACTGTATGCCTTTGACCTTCTTATTGACGATGAAACATTAAAATTGCATCCGAAATTAATACAAAGGACACAATGCCAACTTAAGTACAAGAGGACAGACACTCTAACTTTCTATGATTTGAACCTCTGCTTTGAGTCCAGTTTTAAATTCCGATGCTTCACTTCAGGTTTACTGCATCCCTTGGACTTTCTTATTGACGATGAAACACAGAAATTGCATCCGAATTTAAGACAAAAGGCACAATGCCGACTTAAGTACAAGAGGACTGACACTCTAACTTTATATGATTTGAACCTCTCCTGTGAGTTCAGTTTTAAATTCCGATGCTTCACTTCAGGTTTAGTGTATCTTTTGGTCCTTCTTATTGACGATGAAACACAGAAATTGCATCCCAATTTAATACAATTGGCACAATGCCGACTTAAGTACAAGAGGACTGACACTCTAACTCTCTATGATTTGAACCTATCCTGTGAGTCCAGGTTTAGATTCCGATACTTCACTTCGGGTTTACAGTATAACATGGACCTTCTTATTAACGATGAAACACAGAAATTGCATCCGATTTTAATACAAAAGGCACAATGCCGACTTAAGTACAAGAGGACTGATACTATAACATTCTATGATTTGAACCTCTCCTGTGAGTCCAGTTTTAGATTCCGATGCTTCACTTCAGGTTTACTGTATCCCCTTGGGCCCACGTATTCACGATGAAACACAGAAATTGCATCCGAATTTGATACAAAAGGCACAATGACGACTTAAGTACAAGAGGGCTGACACTCTAACATTCTATGATTTGAACCTTTGCTGTGAGTCCAATTTTAGATTCCGATGCTTCACTTCAGGTTTACTGTATCCCTTGGAACTTCTTGTTGCCGATGAAACACAGAAATTGCATCCGAATTTAATACAAAAGGCACAATGCCGACTTAAGTACAAGAGGTCTGACACTCTAACTATCTGTGATTTGAACCTCTCCTGTGAGTCCTCTTTCAGATTCCGATTCTTCACTTCAGGTTTACTGTAACCCTTGGACCTTCTTATTGACGGTGAAACACAGATATTGCATCCAAATTTAACACAAAATGCACAATGCCAACTTAAGTTCAAGAGGACTGCCACTCTAATTTTCTATGATTTGAACCTCTCCTGTGAGTCGAGTTTTAGATTCCGATGATTCACTTCAGGTTTACTGTATCAGTTGGACCTCCTTATCGACGATGAAACACAGAAATTGCATCCGAATTTAATACAAAAGGCACAATGCCGACTTAAGTACAAGAGGACTGACACTCTCACTTTCTATGATTTGAACCGCTCCTGTGGGTTCAGTTTTAGATTCTGATGCTTCACTTCAGGTTTACTGTATACCTTGGACCTTCTTATTGGCGATGAGACACAGAAATTACATCCGAATGTAATACAAAAGGCACAATGCCGACTTAAGTACAAGAGGACTGACACTCTAACTTTCTATGATTTGAACCTCTCCTGTGAGTCCAGTTTTAGATTCCGATGCTTCACTTTTGGTTTACTGTATTTCTTGGACCTTCTAATTGACGATGAAACAGAAATTGCATCCGAATTTAATACAAAAGGCACAATGCCGACTTAAGTACAAGACGACTGACACTCTAACTCTCTATGTCTTGAACCTCTCCTGTGAGTTCAGTTTTAGATTCCGATGCTTCACTTCAGGTTTACTGTATCCCTTGGGCCTTCTTATTGATGATGAAACACAGAAATTGCACCCGAATTTAATAGAAAAGGTACAATGCCGACTTAAGTACAAGAGGACTGACACTCTAACTTTCTATGATTTGAACCTCTGCTGTGAGTCCAGTCTTAGATTCCGATGCTTTACTTCAGGTTTACAGTATACCTTGGACCTTCTTATTGACGATGAAACACAGAAATTGCATCCGAAATTAATACAAAAGGCACATTGCCGACTTAAGTACAAGAGGACTAATACTAAAAATTTCTATGATATGAACCTCTCCTGTAAGTCCAGTTTTAGATTCCGATGCTTCACTTCAGGTTTACTGTATCCCTTGGGCCTTCTTATTGACGATGAAACACAGAAATTGCACCCGAATATAATAGAAAAGGCACAATGCCGACTTAAGTACAAGAGGACTGACACTCTAACTTTCTATGATTTGAACCTCTGCTGTGAGTCCAGTTTTAAATTTCGATGCTTCACTTCAGGTTTACTGTATCCCTTGAACCTTCTTATTGACTATGAAACACAGAAATTGCATCCGAATTTAAAACAAAAAGCACAATGCCGACTTAAGTACAAGAGGACTGACACTCTAACTTTCTGTGATTTGAACCTCTCCTGTGAGTCCAGTTTTAGATTCCGATGTTTCCCTTCAGGTTTACTGTATACCTTGAACCTTCTTATTGACGATGAAACGCAGAAATTGCATCCGAATTTAATACTAAAGGCACAATGCCGACTTAAGTACAAGAGGACTGAAACTTTAACTTTCTATGATTTGAACCGTTCCTGTGAGTCCAGTTTTAGATTCCGATGCTTCACTTCAGGTTTACTGTATCCCTTGGACCTTCTTATTGACGATGAAACACAGAAATTGCATCCGAATTTAATACAAAAGGCACAATGCAGACTTAAGTACAAGAGGAATGACACTCAAACTTTCTATGATTTGAACCTCTCCTGTGAGTCAGGTTTTAGATTCCGATGCTTCACTTCAGGTTTACTGTATCCCTTGGACCTTCTTATTGACGATGAAACATAGAAATCGCATCCAAATTTAATACAAAAGGCACAATGCCGACTTAAGTACAAGAGGACTGACACTCTAACTTTCTATGATTTGAACTTCACCTGTGAGTTCAGTTTCAGATTCCGATGCTTCACTTTAGGTTTACTGTATGCCTTCGACCTTCTTATTGCCGATGAAACATTAAAATTGCATCCGAAATTAATACAAAGGACACAATGCCAACTTAAGTAGAAGAGGACAGACACTCTAACTTTCTATGATTTGAACCTCTGCTGTGAGTCCAGTTTTAAATTCCGATGCTTCACTTCAGGTTTACTGTATCCCTTGGACTTTCTTATTGACGATGAAACACAGAAATTGCGTCCGAATTTAATACAATTGGCACAATGCCGACTTAAGTACAAGAGGACTGACACTCTAACTTTCTATGATTTGAACCTCTCCTCTGAGTCCAGTCTTTTATTCCGATGCTTCGCTTCAGGTTTACAGTACACCTTGGACCTTCTTATTGACGATGAAACACAGAAATTGCATCTGAATTTAATACAAAAGGCACAATGCCGACTTAAGTACTAGAGGACTGACACTCTAACTATCTATGTTTTGAACCTCTCCTGTGAGTCCAGTTTTAGATTCCGATGCTTCACTTCAGGTTTACTGTATACCTTGGACCTTCTTATTGACGATGAAACACAGAAATTGCATCCGAATGTAATACAAAAGGCACAATGCCGACTTAAGTACAAGAGGACTGACACTCTAACTTTCTATGATTTGAACCGCTCCTGTGAGTCCAGTTTTAGATTCCGATGCTTCACTTCAGGTTTACTGTATCCCTTGGACATTCTTATTGACGATGGTATACGGAAATTGCATCCGATTTTAATACAATTTGCACAATGCCGACTTAAGTACAAGAGGACTGACACTCTAACTTTCTTTGACTTGAACCTCTCCTGTAAGTCCAGTCTCAGATTCCGATGCTTTACTTCAGGTTTACAGTATACCTTGGACCTTCTTATTGACGATGAAACACAGAAATTGCATCCGAATTTAATACAAAAGGCACCATGCCGACTTAAGTACAAGAGGAATGACACTCAAACTTTCTATGATTTGAACGTCTCCTGTGAGTCAGGTTTTAGTTTCCGATGCTTCACTTCAGGTTTACTGTATCCCTTGGACCTTCTTATTGACGATGAAACATAGAAATCGCATCCGAATTTAATACAAAAGGCACAATGCCGACTTAAGTACAAGAGGACTGACACTCTAACTTTCTATGATTTGAACCTCACCTGTGAGTTCAGTTTCAGATTCCGATGCTTCACTTCAGGTTTACTGTATGCCTTCGACCTTCTTATTGACGATGAAACATTAAAATTGCATCCGAAATTAATACAAAGGACACAATGCCAACTTAAGTACAAGAGGACAGACACTCTAACTTTCTATGATTTGAACCTCTGCTGTGAGTCCAGTTTTAAATTCCGATGCTTCACTTCAGGTTTACTGTATCCCTTGGACTTTCTTATTGACGATGAAACACAGAAATTGCATCCGAATTTAATACAAAAGGCACAATGCAGACTTAAGTACAAGAGGAATGACACTCAAACTTTCTATGATTTGAACCTCTCCTGTGAGTCAGGTTTTAGATTCCGATGCTTCACTTCAGGTTTACTGTATCCCTTGGACCTTCTTATTGACGATGAAACATAGAAATCGCATCCGAATTTAATACAAAAGGCACAATGCCGACTTAAGTACAAGAGGACTGACACTCTAACTTTCTATGATTTGAACCTCACCTGTGAGTTCAGTTTCAGATTCCGATGCTTCACTTCAGGTTTACTGTATGCCTTCGACCTTCTTATTGACGATGAAACATTAAAATTGCATCCGAAATTAATACAAAGGACACAATGCCAACTTAAGTACAAGATTACAGACACTCTAACTTTCTATGATTTGAACCTCTGCTGTGAGTCCAGTTTTAAATTCCGATGCTTCACTTCAGGTTTACTGTATCCCTTGGACTTTCTTATTGACGATGAAACACAGAAATTGCATCCGAATTTAATACAATTGGCACAATGCCGACTTAAGTACAAGAGAACTGACACTCTAACTTTCTATGATTTGAACCTCTCCTCTGAGTCCAGTCTTTTATTCCGATGCTTCGCTTCAGGTTTACAGTACACCTTGGACCTTCTTATTGACGATGAAACACACAAATTGCATCTGAATTTAATACAAAAGGCACAATGCCGACTTAAGTACTAGAGGACTGACACTCTAACTATCTATGTTTTGAACCTCTCCTGTGAGTCCAGTTTTAGATTCCGATGCTTCACTTCAGGTTTACTGTATACCTTGGAACTTCTTATTGACGATGAAACACAGAAATTGCATCCGAATGTAATACAAAAGGCACAATGCCGACTTAAGTACAAGAGGACTGACACTCTAACTTTCTATGATTTGAACCGCTCCTGTGAGTCAGGTTTTAGATCCCGATGCTTCACTTCAGGTTTACTGTATCCCTTGGACCTTCTTATTGACGATGAAACACAGAAATTGCATCCGAATTTAATACAAAAGGCACAATGCAGACTTAAGTACAAGAGGAATGACACTCAAACTTTCTATGATTTGAACCTCTCCTGTGAGTCAGGTTTTAGATTCCGATGCTTCACTTCAGGTTTACTGTATCCCTTGGACCTTCTTATTGACGATGAAACATAGAAATCGCATCCGAATTTAATACAAAAGGCACAATGCCGACTTAAGTACAAGAGGACTGACACTCTAACTTTCTATGATTTGAACCTCACCTGTGAGTTCAGTTTCAGATTCCGATGCTTCACTTCAGGTTTACTGTATGCCTTCGACCTTCTTATTGACGATGAAACATTAAAATTGCATCCGAAATTAATACAAAGGACACAATGCCAACTTAAGTACAAGAGGACAGACACTCTAACTTTCTATGATTTGAACCTCTGCTGTGAGTCCAGTTTTAAATTCCGATGCTTCACTTCAGGTTTACTGTATCCCTTGGACTTTCTTATTGACGATGAAACACAGAAATTGCATCCGAATTTAATACAATTGGCACAATGCCGACTTAAGTACAAGAGAACTGACACTCTAACTTTCTATGATTTGAACCTCTCCTCTGAGTCCAGTCTTTTATTCCGATGCTTCGCTTCAGGTTTACAGTACACCTTGGACCTTCTTATTGACGATGAAACACACAAATTGCGTCTGAATTTAATACAAAAGGCACAATGCCGACTTAAGTACTAGAGGACTGACACTCTAACTATCTATGTTTTGAACCTCTCCTGTGAGTCCAGTTTTAGATTCCGATGCTTCACTTCAGGTTTACTGTATACCTTGGAACTTCTTATTGACGATGAAACACAGAAATTGCATCCGAATGTAATACAAAAGGCACAATGCCGACTTAAGTACAAGAGGACTGACACTCTAACTTTCTATGATTTGAACCGCTCCTGTGAGTCAGGTTTTAGATCCCGATGCTTCACTTCAGGTTTACTGTATCCCTTGGACCTTCTTATTGACGATGAAACATAGAAATCGCATCCGAATTTAATACAAAAGGCGCAATGCCGACTTAAGTACAAGAGGACTAATACTAAAAATTTCTATGATTAGAACCTCTCCTGTAAGTCCAGTTTTAAATTCCGATGCTTCACTTCAGGTTTACTGTATGCCTTTGACCTTCTTATTGACGATGAAACACTAAAATTGCATCTGAAATTAATACAAAGGACACAATGCCAACTTAAGTACAAGAGGACAGACACTCTAACTTTCTATGATTTGAACCTCTGCTGTGAGTCCAGTTTTAAATTCCGATGCTTCACTTCAGGTTTACTGTATCCCTTGGACTTTCTTATTGACGATGAAACACAGAAATTGCATCCGAATTTAAGACAAAAGGCACAAAGCCGACTTAAGTACAAGAGGACTGACACTCTAACTTTATATGATTTGAACCTCTCCTGTGAGTTCAGTTTTAAATTCCGATGCTTCACTTCAGGTTTAGTGTATCCTTTGGTCCTTCTTATTGACGATGAAACACAGAAATTGCATCCCAATTTAATACAATTGGCACAATGCCGACTTAAGTACAAGAGGACTGACACTCTAACTCTCTATGATTTGAACCTTTCCTGTGAGTCCAGGTTTAGATTCCGATGCTTCACTTCGGGTTTACAGTATAACATGGACCTTCTTATTGACGATGAAACACAGAAATTGCATCCGATTTTAATACAAAAGGCACAATGCCGACTTAAGTACAAGAGGACTGATACTATAACTTTCTATGATTTGAACCTCTCATGTGAGTCCAGTTTTAGATTCCGATGCTTCACTTCAGGTTTACTCTATCCCTTGGGCCCACGTATTCACGATGAAACACAGAAATTGCATCCGAATTTGATACAAAAGGCACAATGACGACTTAAGTACAAGAGGGCTGACACTCTAACATTCTATGATTTGAACCTTTGCTGTGAGTCCAGTTTTAGATTCCGATGCTTCACTTCAGGTTTACTGTATCCCTTGGAACTTCTTGTTGCCGATGAAACACAGAAATTGCATCCGAATTTAATACAAAAGGCACAATGCCGACTTAAGTACAGGAGGTCTGACACTCTAACTATCTGTGATCTGAACCTCTCCTGTGAGTCCTCTTTCAGATTCCGATTCTTCACTTCAGGTTTACTGTAACCCTTGGACCTTCTTATTGACGGTGAAACACAGATATTGCATCCAAATTTAACACAAAATGCACATTGCCAACTTAAGTTCAAGAGGACTGCCACTCTAATTTTCTATGATTTGAACCTCTCCTGTGAGTCGAGTTTTAGATTCCGATGCTTCACTTCAGGTTTACTGTATCAGTTGGACCTCCTTATCGACGATGAAACACAGAAATTGCATCCGAATTTAATACAAAAGGCACAATGCCGACTTAAGTACAAGAGGACTGACACTCTCACTTTCTATGATTTGAACCGCTCCTGTGGGTTCAGTTTTAGATTCTGATGCTTCACTTCAGGTTTACTGTATACCTTGGACCTTCTTATTGACGATGAGACACAGAAATTACATCCGAATGTAATACATAAGGCACAATGCCGACTTAAGTACAAGAGGACTGACACTCTAACTTTCTATGATTTGAACCTCTGCTGTGAGTCCAGTCTTAGATTCCGATGCTTTACTTCAGGTTTACAGTATACCTTGGACCTTCTTATTGACGATGAAACACAGAAATTGCATCCGAAATTAATACAAAAGGCACAATGCCGACTTAAGTACAAGAGGACTAATACTAAAAATTTCTATGATATGAACCTCTCCTGTAAGTCCAGTTTTAGATTCCGATGCTTCACTTCAGGTTTACTGTATCCCTTGGGCCTTCTTATTGACGATGAAACACAGAAATTGCACCCGAATATAATAGAAAAGGCACAATGCCGACTTAAGTACAAGAGGACTGACACTCTAACTTTCTATGATTTGAATCTCTGCTGTGAGTCCAGTTTTAAATTTCGATGCTTCACTTCAGGTTTACTGTATCCCTTGAACCTTCTTATTGACGATGAAACACAGAAATTGCATCCGAATTTAATGCAAAAAGTTCAATGCCGACTTAAGTACAAGAGGACTGACACTCTAACTTTCTGTGATTTGAACCTCTCCTGTGAGTCCAGTTTTAGATTCCGATGTTTCAATTCAGGTTTACTGTATAGCTTGAACCTTCTTATTGACGATGAAACGCAGAAATTGCATCCGAATTTAACACAAAAGGCACAATGCCGACTTAAGTACAAGTGGACTGACACACTAACTTTCTATGATTTGAACCTCTCTTGTGAGTCCAGTTTTAGATTCCGATAATTCACTTCAGGTTTACTGTATCCCTTAGACCTTCTTATTGACGATGAAACACAGAAATTGCAATCCGAATTTAATACAAAAGGCACAATGCCGACTTAAGTACAAGTGGACTGACACACTAACTTTCTATGATTTGAACCTCTCTTGTGAGTCCAGTTTTAGATTCCGATAATTCACTTCAGGTTTGCTGTATCCCTTGGACCTTCTTATTGACGATGAAACACAGAAATTGCATCCGAATTTAATACAAAAGGCACAATGCCGACTTAAGTACAAGAGGACTGACACTCTAACTCTCTATGATTTGAACCTCTCCTGTGAGTCCAGGTTTAGATTCCGATGCTTCACTTCGGGTTTACAGTATGACTTGGACCTTCTTATTGACGATGAAACACAGAAATTGCATCCGATTTTAATACAAAAGGCACAATGCCGACTTAAGTACAAGAGGACTGATACTATAACTTTCTATGATTTGAACCTCTCCTGTGAGTCCAGTTTTAGATTCCGATGCTTCACTTCAGGTTTACTGTATCCCTTGGGCCTTCGTATTCACGATGAAACACAGAAATTGCATCCGAATTTGATACAAAAGGCACAATGACGACTTAAGTACAAGAGGGCTGACACTCTAACATTCTATGATTTGAACCTTTGCTGTGAGTCCAGTTTTAGATTCCGATGCTTCACTTCAGGTTTACTGTATCCCTTGGAACTTCTTGTTGACGATGAAACACAGAAATTGCATCCGAATTTAATACAAAATTCACAATGCCGACTTAAGTACAAGAGGTCTGACACTCTAACTATCTGTGATATGAACCTCTCCTGTGAGTTCAGTTTTAGATTCCGATGCTTCACTTCAGGTTTACTGTATCCCTTGGGATTTCTTATTGACGATGAAACACAGAAATTGGACCCGAATTTAATAGAAAAGGCACAATGCCGACTTAACTACAAGAGGACTGACACTCTAACTTTCTATGATTTGAACCTCTGCTGTGAGTCCAGTCTTAGATTCCGATGCTTTACTTCAGGTTTACAGTATACCTTGGACCTTCTTATTGACGATGAAACACAGAAATTGCATCCGAAATTAATACAAAAGGCACAATGCCGACTTAAGTACAGGAGGACTAATACTAAAAATTTCTATGATATGAACCTCTCCTGTAAGTCCAGTTTTAGATTCCGATGCTTCACTTCAGGTTTACTGTATCCTTTGGGCCTTTTTATTGACGATGAAACACAGAAATTGCACCTGAATATAATAGAAAAGGCACAATGCCGACTTAAGTACAAGAGGACTGACACTCTAACTTTCTATGATTTGAACCTCTGCTGTGAGACCAGTTTTAAATTTCGATGCTTCACTTCAGGTTTACTGTATCCCTTGAACCTTCTTATTGACTATGAAACACAGAAATTGCATCCGAATTTAAAACAAAAAGCACAATGCCGACTTAAGTACAAGAGGACTGACACTCTAACTTTCTATGATTTGAACCTCTGCTGTGAGTCCAGTTTTAAATTTCGATGCTTCACTTCAGGTTTGTTGTATCCCTTGAACCTTCTTATTGACGATGAAACACAGAAATTGCATCCGAATTTAATACAAAAAGTTCAATGCCGACTTGAGTACAAGAGGACTGACACTCTAACTTTCTGTGATTTGAACCTCTCCTGTGAGTCCAGTTTTAGATTCCGATGTTTCCCTTCAGGTTTACTGTATACCTTGAACCTTCTTATTGACGATGAAACGCAGAAATTGCATCCGAATTTAACACAAAAGGCACAATGCCGACTTAAGTACAAGTGGACTGACACACTAACTTTCTATGATTTGAACCTCTCTTGTGAGTCCAGTTTTAGATTCAGATAATTCACTTCAGGTTTACTGTATCCCTTGGACCTTCTTATTGACGATGAAACACAGAAATTGCATCCGAATTTAATACAAAAGGCACAATGCCGACTTAAGTACAAGTGGACTGACACACTAACTTTCTATGATTTGAACCTCTCTTGTGAGTCCAGTTTTAGATTCCGATAATTCACTTCAGGTTTACTGTATCCCTTGGACCTTCTTATTGACGATGAAACACAGAAATTGCATCCGAATTTAATACAAAAGGCACAATGCCGACTTAAGTACAAGAGGACTGACACTCTAACTTTCTATGATTTGAACCGCTCCTGTGGGTTCAGTTTTAGATTCTGATGCTTCACTTCAGGTTTACTGTATACCTTGGACCTTCTTATTGACGATGAGACACAGAAATTACATCCGAATGTAATACAAAAGGCACAATGCCGACTTAAGTACAAGAGGACTGACACTCTAACTTTCTATGATTTGAACCTCTCCTGTGAGTCCAGTTTTAGATTCCGATGCTTCACTTTTGGTTTACTGTATTTCTTGGACCTTCTAATTGACGATGAAACACAGAAATTGCATCCGAATTTAATACAAAAGGCACAATGCCGACTTAACTACAAGACGACTGACACTCTAACTCTCTATGTTTTGAACCTCTCCTGTGAATTCAGTTTTAGATTCCGATGCTTCACTTCAGGTTTACTGTATCCCTTGGGCCTTCTTATTGACGATGAAACACAGAAATTGCACCCGAATTTAATAGAAAAGGCACAATGCCGACTTAAGTACAAGAGGACTGACACTCTAACTTTCTATGATTTGAACCTCTGCTGTGAGTCCAGTCTTTGATTCCGATGCTTTACTTCAGGTTTACAGTATACCTTGGACCTTCTTATTGACGATGAAACACAGAAATTGCATCCGAAATTGATACAAAAGGCACAATGCCGACTTAAGTACAAGAGGACTAATACTAAAAATTTCTATGATATGAACCATTCCTGTAAGTCCAGTTTTAGATTCCGATGCTTCACTTCAGGTTTACTGTATCCTTTGGGCCTTCTTATTGACGATGAAACACAGATATTGCACCCGAATATAATAGAAAAGGCACAATGCCGACTTAAGTACAAGAGGACTGACACTCTAACTTTCTATGATTTGAACCTCTGCTGTGAGTCCAGTTTTAAATTTCGATGCTTCACTTCAGGTTTACTGTATCCCTTGAACCTTCTTATTGACTATGAAACACAGAAATTGCATCCGAATTTAAAACAAAAAGCACAATGCCGACTTGAGTACAAGAGGACTGACACTCTAACTTTCTGTGATTTGAACCTCTCCTGTGAGTCCAGTTTTAGATTCCGATGTTTCCCTTCAGGTTTACTGTATACCTTGAACCTTCTTATTGACGATGAAACGCAGAAATTGCATCCGAATTTAATACTAAAGGCACAATGCCGACTTAAGTACAAGAGGACTGAAACTCTAACTTTCTATGACTTGAACCTCTCCTGTGAGTCCAGTTTTAGATTCCGATGCTTCACTTCAGGTTTACTGTATCCCTTGGACCTTCTTATTGACGATGAAACACAGAAATTGCATCCGAATTTAATACAAAAGGCACAATGCCGACTTAAGTACAAGAGGAATGACACTCAAACTTTCTATGATTTGAACCTCTCCTGTGAGTCAGGTTTTAGATTCCGATGCTTCACTTCAGGTTTACTGTATCCCTTGGACCTTCTTATTGACGATGAAACATAGAAATCGCATCCGAATTTAATACAAAAGGCACAATGCCGACTTAAGTACAAGAGGACTGACACTTTAACTTTCTATGATTTGAACCTCACCTGTGAGTTCAGTTTCAGATTCCGATGCTTCACTTCAGGTTTACTGTATGCCTTCGACTTTCTTCTTGACGATGAAACATTAAAATTGCATCCGAAATTAATACAAAGGACACAATGCCAACTTAAGTACAAGAGGACAGACACTCTCACTTTCTATGATTTGAACCTCTGCTGTGAGTCCATTTTAAAATTCCGATGCTTCACTTCAGGTTTACTGTATCCCTCGGTTTTTCTTATTGACGATGAAACACAGAAATTGCATCCGAATTTAATACAATTGGCACAATGCCGACTTAAGTACAAGAGGACTGACACTCTAACTTTCTATGATTTGAACCTCTCCTCTGAGTCCAGTGTTTTATTCCGATGCTTCGCTTCAGGTTTACAGTACACCTTGGACCTTCTTATTGACGATGAAACACAGAAATTGCATCTGAATTTAATACAAAAGGCACAATGCCGACATAAGTACTAGAGGACTGACACTCTAACTATCTATGTTTTGAACCTCTCCTGTGAGTCCAGTTTTAGATTCCGATGCTTCACTTCAGGTTTACTGTATACCTTGGACCTTCTTATTGACGATGAAACACAGAAATTGCATCCAAATGTAATACAAAAGGCACAATGCCGACTTAAGTACAAGAGGACTGACACTCTAACTTTCTATGATTTGAACCGCTCCTGTGAGTCCAGTTTTAGATTCCGATGCTTCACTTCAGGTTTACTGTATCCCTTGGACCTTCTTATTGACGATGATATACGGAAATTGCATCCGATTTTAATACAATTTGCACAATGCCGACTTAAGTACAAGAGGACTGACACTCTAAATTTCTTTGACTTGAACCTCTCCTGTAAGTCCAGTCTCAGATTCCGATGCTTTACTTCAGGTTTACAGTATACCTTGGACGTTCTTATTGACGATGAAACACAGAAATTGCATCCGAATTTAATACAAAAGGCACAATGCCGACTTAAGTACAAGAGGACTGACACTCTAACTTTCTATGATTTGAACCTCACCTGTGAGTTCAGTTTCAGATTCCGATGCTTCACTTCAGGTTTACTGTATGCCTTCGACTTTCTTATTGACGATGAAACATTAAAATTGCATCCGAAATTAATACAAAGGACACAATGCCAACTTAAGTACAAGAGGACAGACACTCTAACTTTCTATGATTTGAACCTCTGCTGTGAGTCCAGTTTTAAATTCCGATGCTTCACTTCAGGTTTACTGTATCCCTTGGACTTTCTTATTGACGATGAAACACAGAAATTGCATCGGAATTTAATACAATTGGCACAATGCCGACTTAAGTACAAGAGGACTGACACTCTAACTTTCTATGATTTGAACCTCTCCTCTGAGTCCAGTGTTTTATTCCGATGCTTCGCTTCAGGTTTACAGTACACCTTGGACCTTCTTATTGACGATGAAACACAGAAATTGCATCTGAATTTAATACAAAAGGCACAATGCCGACTTAAGTACTAGAGGACTGACACTCTAACTATCTATGTTTTGAACCTCTCCTGTGAGTCCAGTTTTAGATTCCGATGCTTCACTTCAGGTTTACTGTATACCTTGGACCTTCTTATTGACGATGAAACACAGAAATTGCATCCAAATGTAATACAAAAGGCACAATGCCGACTTAAGTACAAGAGGACTGACACTCTAACTTTCTATGATTTGAACCGCTCCTGTGAGTCCAGTTTTAGATTCCGATGCTTCACTTCAGGTTTACTGTATCCCTTGGACCTTCTTATTGACGATGATATACGGAAATTGCATCCGATTTTAATACAATTTGCACAATGCCGACTTAAGTACAAGAGGACTGACACTCTAACTTTCTTTGACTTGAACCTCTCCTGTAAGTCCAGTCTCAGATTCCGATGCTTTACTTCAGGTTTACAGTATACCTTGGACCTTCTTATTGACGATGAAACACAGAAATTGCATCCGAATTTAATACAAAAGGCACCATGCCGACTTACGTACATGAGGACTGACACTCAAACTTTCTATGATTTGAACCTCTGCTGTGAGTCCAGTCTTAGATTCCGAAGCTTTACTTCAGGTTTACAGTATACCTTGGACCTTCTTATTGACGATGAAACACAGAAATTGCATCCGAATTTAATACAAAAGGCACAATGCCGACTTAAGTACAAGATGACTAATACTAAAAATTTCTATGATTTGAATCTCTCCTGTAAGTCCAGTTTTAGATTCCGATGCTTCACTTCAGGTTTACTGTATCCCTTGGGCCTTCTTATTGACGATGAAACACAGAAATAGCACCCGAATTTAATAGAAAAGGCACAATGCCGACTTATGTACAAGAGGACTGACACTCTAACTTTCTATGATTTGAACCTCTGCTGTGAGTCCAGTTTTAAATATCGATGCTTCACTTCAGGTTTACTGTATCCCTTGAACCTTCTTATTGACGATGAAACACAGAAATTGCATCCGAATTTAATACTAAAAGTTCAATGCCGACTTAAGTACAAGAGGACTGACACTCTAACTTTCTGTGATTTGAACCTCTCCTGTGAGTCCAGTTTTAGATTCCGATGTTTCCCTTCAGGTTTACTGTATACCTTGAACCTTCTTATTGACGATGAAACGCAGAAATTGCATCCGAATTTAACACAAAAGGCACAATGCCGACTTAAGTACAAGTGGACTGACACACTAACTTTCCATGATTTGAACCTCTCTTGTGAGTCCAGTTTTAGATTCCGATAATTCACTTCAGGTTTACTGTATCCCTTAGACCTTCTTATTGACGATGAAACACAGAAATTGCATCCGTATTTAATACAAAATACACAATGCCGACTTAAGTACAAGAGGACTGACACTCTAACTTTCTATGATTTGAATCGCTCCTGTGAGTCCAGTTTTAGATTCCGATGCTTCACTTCAGGTTTACTGTATACCTTGGACCTTCTTATTGACGATGAAACACAGAAATTGCATCCGAATTTAATACAAAAAGCACAATGACGACTTAAGTACAAGAGGAATGACACTCAAACTTTCTATGATTTGAACCTCTCCTTTGAGTCAGATTTTAGATTCCGATGCTTCACTTCAGGTTTACTGTATCCCTTGGACCTTCTTATTGACGATGAAACATAGAAATTGCAACCGAATTTAATACAAAAGGCACAATGCCGACTTAAGCACAAGAGGACTGACACTCTAACTTTCTATGATTTGAACCTCTGCTGCGAGTCCAGTTTTTAATTCCGATTCTTCACTTCAGGTTTACTGTATGCCTTGGACTTTCTTATTGACGATGAAACACAGAAATTGCATCCGAATTTAATACAATTGGCACAATGCCGACTTAAGTACAAGAGGACTGACACTCTAACTTTCTATGATTTGAACCTCTCCTGTAAGTCCAGTCTTAGATTCCGGTGCTTCACTTCAGGTTTACTGTATCCCTTGGACTTTCTTATTGACGATGAAACACAGAAATTGCATCCGAATTTAATACAATTGGCACAATGCCGACTTAAGTACAAGAGGACTGACACTCTAACTTTCTATGATTTGAACCTCTCCTGTGAGTCCAGTCTTAGATTCCGGTGCTTCACTTCAGGTTTACAGTATACCTTGGACCTTCTTATTGACGATGAAACACTGTAATTGCATCTGAATTTAATACAAAAGGCACAATGCCGACCTAAGTACAAGAGGACTGACACTCAAACTTTCTATGATTTGAACCTCTGCTGTGAGTCCAGTCTTAGATTCCGATGCTTCACTTCAGGTTTACAGTATACCTTGGACCTTCGTATTGACGATGAAAGACAGAAATTAAATCCGAATTTAGTACAAAAGGCACAATGCCGTCATAAGTATAAGAGGACTGACACTCTAACTTTCTATGATCTGAACCGCTCCTGTGAGTCCAGTTTTAGATTCCGATGCTTCACTTCAAGTTTACTGTATACCTTGGACTTTCTTATTGACCATGAAACACAGAAATTGCATCCGAATGTATAACAAAAGGCACAATGCCGACTTAAGTACAAGAGGACGGACACTCTAACTTTCAATGATTTCAACCTCTCCTGTGAGTCCAGTTTTAGATTCCGATGCCTAACTTCAGGTTTACTGTATCCCTTATACCTTCTTATTGACGATGAAACACAGAAATTGTATCCGAATTTAATACAAAAGGCACAATGCCGACTTAAGTACAAGAGGACTGACACTCTAACTTTCTATGATTTGAACCTCTGCGGTGAGTCCAGTCTTAGATTCCGATGCTTCACTTCAGGTTTACTGTATCAGTTGGACCTCCTTATCGACGATGAAACATAGAAATTGCATCCGAATTTAATACAAAAGGCACAATGCCGACTTAAGTACAAGAGGACTGACACTCTAACTTTCTATGATTTGAACCACTCCTGTGGGTTCAGTTTTAGATTCTGATGCTTCACTTCAGGTTTACTGTATACCTTGGACCTTCTTATTGACGATGAGACACAGAAATTACATCCGAATGTAATACAAAAGGCACAATGCCGACTTAAGTACAAGAGGACTGACACTCTAACTTTCTATGATTTGAACCTCTCCTGTGAGTCCACTTTTAGATTCCGATGCTTCACTTTTGGTTTACTGTATTTCTTGGACCTTCTAATTGACGATGAAACACAGAAATTGCATCCGAATTTAATACAAAAGGCACAATGCGGACTTAAGTACAAGACGACTGACACTCTAACTCTCTATGTTTTGAACCTCTCCTGTGAGTTCAGTTTTAGATTCCGATGCTTCACTTCAGGTTTACTGTATCTCTTGGGCCTTCTTATTGACGATGAAACACAGAAATTGCACCCGAATTTAATAGAAAAGGCACAATGCCGACTTAAGTACAAGAGGACTGACACTCTAACTTTCTATGATTTGAACCTCTGCTGTGAGTCCAGTCTTAGATTCCGATGCTTTACTTCAGGTTTACAGTATACCTTGGACCTTCTTATTGACGATGAAACACATAAATTGCATCCGAAATTAATACAAAAGGCACAATGCCGACTTAAGTACAAGAGGACTAATACTAAAAATTTCTATGATTTGAACCTCTCCTGTAAGTCTAGTTTTAGATTCCGATGCTTCACTTCAGGTTTACTGTATCCTTTGGGCCTTCTTATTCGCGATGAAACACAGAAATTGCACCCGAATATAATAGAAAAGGCACAATGCCGACTTAAGTACAAGAGGACTGACACTCTAACTTTCTATGATTTGAACCTCTGCTGTGAGTCCAGTTTTAAATTTCGATGCTTCACTTCAGGTTTACTGTATCCCTTGAACCTTCTTATTGACTATGAAACACAGAAATTGCATCCGAATTTAAAACAAAAAGCACATTGCCGACTTAAGTACAAGAGGACTGACACTCTAACTTTCTATGATTTGAACCTCTGCTGTGAGTCCAGTTTTAAATTTCGATGCTTCACTTCAGGTTTACTGTATCCCTTGAACCTTCTTATTGACGATGAAACACAGAAATTGCATCCGAATTTAATACAAAAAGTTCAATGCCGACTTAAGTTCAAGAGGACTGACACTCTAACTTTCTGTGATTTGAACCTCTCCTGTGAGTCCAGTTTTAGATTCCGATGTTTCCCTTCAGGTTTACTGTATACCTTGAACCTTCTTATTGACGATGAAACGCAGAAATTGCATCCGAATTTAACACAAAAGGCACAATGCCGACTTAAGTGCAAGTGGACTGACACACTAACTTTCTATGATTTGAACCTCTCTTGTGAGTCCAGTTTTAGATTCCGATAATTCACTTCAGGTTTACTGTATCCCTTGGACCTTCTTATTGACGATGAAACACAGAAATTGCATCCGAATTTAATACAAAAGGCACAATGCCGACTTAAGTACAAGAGGAATGACACTCAAACTTTCTATGATTTGAACCTCTCCTGTGAGTCAGGTTTTAGATTCCGATGCTTCACTTCAGGTTTACTGTATCCCTTGGACCTTCTTATTGACGATGAAACATAGAAATCGCATCCGAATTTAATACAAAAGGCACAATGCCGACTTAAGTACAAGAGGACTGACACTTTAACTTTCTATGATTTGAACCTCACCTGTGAGTTCAGTTTCAGATTCCGATGCTTCACTTCAGGTTTACTGTATGCCTTCGACTTTCTTCTTGACGATGAAACATTAAAATTGCATCCGAAATTAATACAAAGGACACAATGCCAACTTAAGTACAAGAGGACAGACACTCTCACTTTCTATGATTTGAACCTCTGCTGTGAGTCCATTTTAAAATTCCGATGCTTCACTTCAGGTTTACTGTATCCCTCGGTTTTTCTTATTGACGATGAAACACAGAAATTGCATCCGAATTTAATACAATTGGCACAATGCCGACTTAAGTACAAGAGGACTGACACTCTAACTTTCTATGATTTGAACCTCTCCTCTGAGTCCAGTGTTTTATTCCGATGCTTCGCTTCAGGTTTACAGTACACCTTGGACCTTCTTATTGACGATGAAACACAGAAATTGCATCTGAATTTAATACAAAAGGCACAATGCCGACATAAGTACTAGAGGACTGACACTCTAACTATCTATGTTTTGAACCTCTCCTGTGAGTCCAGTTTTAGATTCCGATGCTTCACTTCAGGTTTACTGTATACCTTGGACCTTCTTATTGACGATGAAACACAGAAATTGCATCCAAATGTAATACAAAAGGCACAATGCCGACTTAAGTACAAGAGGACTGACACTCTAACTTTCTATGATTTGAACCGCTCCTGTGAGTCCAGTTTTAGATTCCGATGCTTCACTTCAGGTTTACTGTATCCCTTGGACCTTCTTATTGACGATGATATACGGAAATTGCATCCGATTTTAATACAATTTGCACAATGCCGACTTAAGTACAAGAGGACTGACACTCTAAATTTCTTTGACTTGAACCTCTCCTGTAAGTCCAGTCTCAGATTCCGATGCTTTACTTCAGGTTTACAGTATACCTTGGACGTTCTTATTGACGATGAAACACAGAAATTGCATCCGAATTTAATACAAAAGGCACAATGCCGACTTAAGTACAAGAGGACTGACACTCTAACTTTCTATGATTTGAACCTCACCTGTGAGTTCAGTTTCAGATTCCGATGCTTCACTTCAGGTTTACTGTATGCCTTCGACTTTCTTATTGACGATGAAACATTAAAATTGCATCCGAAATTAATACAAAGGACACAATGCCAACTTAAGTACAAGAGGACAGACACTCTAACTTTCTATGATTTGAACCTCTGCTGTGAGTCCAGTTTTAAATTCCGATGCTTCACTTCAGGTTTACTGTATCCCTTGGACTTTCTTATTGACGATGAAACACAGAAATTGCATCGGAATTTAATACAATTGGCACAATGCCGACTTAAGTACAAGAGGACTGACACTCTAACTTTCTATGATTTGAACCTCTCCTCTGAGTCCAGTGTTTTATTCCGATGCTTCGCTTCAGGTTTACAGTACACCTTGGACCTTCTTATTGACGATGAAACACAGAAATTGCATCTGAATTTAATACAAAAGGCACAATGCCGACTTAAGTACTAGAGGACTGACACTCTAACTATCTATGTTTTGAACCTCTCCTGTGAGTCCAGTTTTAGATTCCGATGCTTCACTTCAGGTTTACTGTATACCTTGGACCTTCTTATTGACGATGAAACACAGAAATTGCATCCAAATGTAATACAAAAGGCACAATGCCGACTTAAGTACAAGAGGACTGACACTCTAACTTTCTATGATTTGAACCGCTCCTGTGAGTCCAGTTTTAGATTCCGATGCTTCACTTCAGGTTTACTGTATCCCTTGGACCTTCTTATTGACGATGATATACGGAAATTGCATCCGATTTTAATACAATTTGCACAATGCCGACTTAAGTACAAGAGGACTGACACTCTAACTTTCTTTGACTTGAACCTCTCCTGTAAGTCCAGTCTCAGATTCCGATGCTTTACTTCAGGTTTACAGTATACCTTGGACCTTCTTATTGACGATGAAACACAGAAATTGCATCCGAATTTAATACAAAAGGCACCATGCCGACTTACGTACATGAGGACTGACACTCAAACTTTCTATGATTTGAACCTCTGCTGTGAGTCCAGTCTTAGATTCCGAAGCTTTACTTCAGGTTTACAGTATACCTTGGACCTTCTTATTGACGATGAAACACAGAAATTGCATCCGAATTTAATACAAAAGGCACAATGCCGACTTAAGTACAAGATGACTAATACTAAAAATTTCTATGATTTGAATCTCTCCTGTAAGTCCAGTTTTAGATTCCGATGCTTCACTTCAGGTTTACTGTATCCCTTGGGCCTTCTTATTGACGATGAAACACAGAAATAGCACCCGAATTTAATAGAAAAGGCACAATGCCGACTTATGTACAAGAGGACTGACACTCTAACTTTCTATGATTTGAACCTCTGCTGTGAGTCCAGTTTTAAATATCGATGCTTCACTTCAGGTTTACTGTATCCCTTGAACCTTCTTATTGACGATGAAACACAGAAATTGCATCCGAATTTAATACTAAAAGTTCAATGCCGACTTAAGTACAAGAGGACTGACACTCTAACTTTCTGTGATTTGAACCTCTCCTGTGAGTCCAGTTTTAGATTCCGATGTTTCCCTTCAGGTTTACTGTATACCTTGAACCTTCTTATTGACGATGAAACGCAGAAATTGCATCCGAATTTAACACAAAAGGCACAATGCCGACTTAAGTACAAGTGGACTGACACACTAACTTTCCATGATTTGAACCTCTCTTGTGAGTCCAGTTTTAGATTCCGATAATTCACTTCAGGTTTACTGTATCCCTTAGACCTTCTTATTGACGATGAAACACAGAAATTGCATCCGTATTTAATACAAAATACACAATGCCGACTTAAGTACAAGAGGACTGACACTCTAACTTTCTATGATTTGAATCGCTCCTGTGAGTCCAGTTTTAGATTCCGATGCTTCACTTCAGGTTTACTGTATACCTTGGACCTTCTTATTGACGATGAAACACAGAAATTGCATCCGAATTTAATACAAAAAGCACAATGACGACTTAAGTACAAGAGGAATGACACTCAAACTTTCTATGATTTGAACCTCTCCTTTGAGTCAGATTTTAGATTCCGATGCTTCACTTCAGGTTTACTGTATCCCTTGGACCTTCTTATTGACGATGAAACATAGAAATTGCAACCGAATTTAATACAAAAGGCACAATGCCGACTTAAGCACAAGAGGACTGACACTCTAACTTTCTATGATTTGAACCTCTGCTGCGAGTCCAGTTTTTAATTCCGATTCTTCACTTCAGGTTTACCGTATGCCTTGGACTTTCTTATTGACGATGAAACACAGAAATTGCATCCGAATTTAATACAATTGGCACAATGCCGACTTAAGTACAAGAGGACTGACACTCTAACTTTCTATGATTTGAACCTCTCCTGTAAGTCCAGTCTTAGATTCCGGTGCTTCACTTCAGGTTTACTGTATCCCTTGGACTTTCTTATTGACGATGAAACACAGAAATTGCATCCGAATTTAATACAATTGGCACAATGCCGACTTAAGTACAAGAGGACTGACACTCTAACTTTCTATGATTTGAACCTCTCCTGTGAGTCCAGTCTTAGATTCCGGTGCTTCACTTCAGGTTTACAGTATACCTTGGACCTTCTTATTGACGATGAAACACTGTAATTGCATCTGAATTTAATACAAAAGGCACAATGCCGACCTAAGTACAAGAGGACTGACACTCAAACTTTCTATGATTTGAACCTCTGCTGTGAGTCCAGTCTTAGATTCCGATGCTTCACTTCAGGTTTACAGTATACCTTGGACCTTCGTATTGACGATGAAAGACAGAAATTAAATCCGAATTTAGTACAAAAGGCACAATGCCGTCATAAGTATAAGAGGACTGACACTCTAACTTTCTATGATCTGAACCGCTCCTGTGAGTCCAGTTTTAGATTCCGATGCTTCACTTCAAGTTTACTGTATACCTTGGACTTTCTTATTGACCATGAAACACAGAAATTGCATCCGAATGTATAACAAAAGGCACAATGCCGACTTAAGTACAAGAGGACGGACACTCTAACTTTCAATGATTTCAACCTCTCCTGTGAGACCAGTTTTAGATTCCGATGCCTAACTTCAGGTTTACTGTATCCCTTATACCTTCTTATTGACGATGAAACACAGAAATTGTATCCGAATTTAATACAAAAGGCACAATGCCGACTTAAGTACAAGAGGACTGACACTCTAACTTTCTATGATTTGAACCTCTGCGGTGAGTCCAGTCTTAGATTCCGATGCTTCACTTCAGGTTTACTGTATCAGTTGGACCTCCTTATCGACGATGAAACATAGAAATTGCATCCGAATTTAATACAAAAGGCACAATGCCGACTTAAGTACAAGAGGACTGACACTCTAACTTTCTATGATTTGAACCACTCCTGTGGGTTCAGTTTTAGATTCTGATGCTTCACTTCAGGTTTACTGTATACCTTGGACCTTCTTATTGACGATGAGACACAGAAATTACATCCGAATGTAATACAAAAGGCACAATGCCGACTTAAGTACAAGAGGACTGACACTCTAACTTTCTATGATTTGAACCTCTCCTGTGAGTCCACTTTTAGATTCCGATGCTTCACTTTTGGTTTACTGTATTTCTTGGACCTTCTAATTGACGATGAAACACAGAAATTGCATCCGAATTTAATACAAAAGGCACAATGCGGACTTAAGTACAAGACGACTGACACTCTAACTCTCTATGTTTTGAACCTCTCCTGTGAGTTCAGTTTTAGATTCCGATGCTTCACTTCAGGTTTACTGTATCTCTTGGGCCTTCTTATTGACGATGAAACACAGAAATTGCACCCGAATTTAATAGAAAAGGCACAATGCCG
Organism: Schistocerca serialis cubense; assembly: GCF_023864345.2. NCBI lineage: Eukaryota > Metazoa > Arthropoda > Insecta > Orthoptera > Acrididae > Schistocerca > Schistocerca serialis. Next base: position 81,445,484 of record NC_064643.1, read on the forward strand.
ACTTAAGTACAAGAGGACTGACACTCTAACTTTCTATGATTTGAACCTCTGCTGTGAGTCCAGTCTTAGATTCCGATGCTTTACTTCAGGTTTACAGTATACCTTGGACCTTCTTATTGACGATGAAACACATAAATTGCATCCGAAATTAATACAAAAGGCACAATGCCGACTTAAGTACAAGAGGACTAATACTAAAAATTTCTATGATTTGAACCTCTCCTGTAAGTCTAGTTTTAGATTCCGATGCTTCACTTCAGGTTTACTGTATCCTTTGGGCCTTCTTATTCGCGATGAAACACAGAAATTGCACCCGAATATAATAGAAAAGGCACAATGCCGACTTAAGTACAAGAGGACTGACACTCTAACTTTCTATGATTTGAACCTCTGCTGTGAGTCCAGTTTTAAATTTCGATGCTTCACTTCAGGTTTACTGTATCCCTTGAACCTTCTTATTGACTATGAAACACAGAAATTGCATCCGAATTTAAAACAAAAAGCACATTGCCGACTTAAGTACAAGAGGACTGACACTCTAACTTTCTATGATTTGAACCTCTGCTGTGAGTCCAGTTTTAAATTTCGATGCTTCACTTCAGGTTTACTGTATCCCTTGAACCTTCTTATTGACGATGAAACACAGAAATTGCATCCGAATTTAATACAAAAAGTTCAATGCCGACTTAAGTTCAAGAGGACTGACACTCTAACTTTCTGTGATTTGAACCTCTCCTGTGAGTCCAGTTTTAGATTCCGATGTTTCCCTTCAGGTTTACTGTATACCTTGAACCTTCTTATTGACGATGAAACGCAGAAATTGCATCCGAATTTAACACAAAAGGCACAATGCCGACTTAAGTGCAAGTGGACTGACACACTAACTTTCTATGATTTGAACCTCTCTTGTGAGTCCAGTTTTAGATTCCGATAATTCACTTCAGGTTTACTGTATCCCTTGGACCTTCTTATTGACGATGAAACACAGAAATTGCATCCGAATTTAATACAAAAGGCACAATGCCGACTTAAGTACAAGGGACTGACACACTAACTTTCTATGATTTGAACCTCTCTTGTGAGTCCAGTTTTAGATTCCGATAATTCACTTCAGGTTTACTGTATCCCTTGGACCTTCTTATTGACGATGAAACACAGAAATTGCATCCGAATTGAATACAAAAGGCACAATGCCGACTTAAGTACAAGAGGACTGACACTCTAACTCTCTATGATTTGAACCTCTCCTGTGAGTCCAGGTTTAGATTCCGATGCTTCACTTCGGGTTTACAGTATAACGTGGACCTTCTTATTGACGATGAAACACAGAAATTGCATCCGATTTTAATACAAAAGGCACAATGCCGACTTAAGTACAAGAGGACTGATACTATGACTTTCTATGATTTGAACCTCTCCTGTGAGTCCAGTTTTAGATTCCGATGCTTCACTTCAGGTTTACTGTATCCCTTGGGCCTTCGTATTCACGATGAAACACAGAAATTGCATCCGAATTTGATACAAAAGGCACAATGACGACTTAAGTACAAGAGGGCTGACACTCTAACATTCTATGATTTGAACCTTTGCTGTGAGTCCAGTTTTAGATTCCGATGCTTCACTTCAGGTTTACTGTATCCCTTGGAACTTCTTGTTGACGATGAAACACAGAAATTGCATCCGAATTTAATACAAAAGGCAGAATGCCGACTTAAGTACAAGAGGTCTGACACTCTAACTATCTGTGATTTGAACCTCTCCTGTGAGTCCTCTTTCAGATTCCGATTCTTCACTTCAGGTTTACTGTAACCCTTGGACCTTCTTATTGACGGTGAAACACAGATATTGCATCCAAATTTAACACAAAATGCACAATGCCAACTTAAGTTCAAGAGGACTGCCACTCTAACTTTCTATGATTTGAACCTCTCCTGTGAGTCCAGTTTTAGATTCCGATGCTTCACTTCAGGTTTACTGTATCAGTTGGACCTCCTTATCGACGATGAAACACAGAAATTGCATCCGAATTTAATACAAAAGGCACAATGCCGACTTAAGTACAAGAGGACTGACACTCTAAATTTCTATGATTTGAACCGCTCCTGTGGGTTCAGTTTTAGATTCTGATGCTTCACCTCAGGTTTACTGTATACCTTGGACCTTCTTATTGACGATGAGACACAGAAATTACATCCGAATGTAATACAAAAGGCACAATGCCGACTTAAGTACAAGAGGACTGACACTCTAACTTTCTATGAATTGAACTTCTCCTGTGAGTCCAGTTTTAGAATACGATGCTTCACTTTTGGTTTACTGTATTTCTTGGACCTTCTAATTGACGATGATACACAGAAATTGCTTCCGAATTTAATACAAAAGGCACAATGCCGACTTAAGTACAAGACGACTGACACTCTAACTCTCTATGTTTTGAACCTCTCCTGTGAGTTCAGTTTTAGATTCCGATGCTTCACTTCAGGTTTACTGTATCCCTTGGGCCTTCTTATTGACGATGAAACACAGAAATTGCACCCGAATTTAATAGAAAAGGCACAATGCCGACTTAAGTACAAGAGGACTGACACTCTAACTTTCTATGATTTGAACCTCTGCTGTGAGTCCAGTCTTAGATTCCGATGCTTTACTTGAGGTTTACAGTATACCTTGGACCTTCTTATTGACGATGAAACACAGAAATTGCATCCGAAATTAATACAAAAGGCACAATGCCGACTTAAGTACAAGAGGACTAATACTAAAAATTTCTGTGATATGAACCTCTCCTGTAAGTCCAGTTTTAGATTCCGATGCTTCACTTCAGGTTTACTGTATCCTTTGGGCCTTCTTATTGACGATGAAACACAGAAATTGCACCCGAATATAATAGAAAAGGCACAATGCCGACTTAAGTACAAGAGGACTGACACTCTAACTATCTATGATTTGAACCTCTGCTGTGAGTCCAGTTTCAAATTTCGATGCTTCACTTCAAGTTTACTGTATCCCTTGAACCTTCTTATTGACTATGAAACACAGAAATTGCATCCGAATTTAAAACAAAAAGCACAATGCCGACTTAAGTACAAGAGGACTGACACTCTAACCTTCTGTGATTTGAACCTCTCCTGTGAGTCCAGTTTTAGATTCCGATGTTTCCCTTCAGGTTTACTGTATACCTTGAACCTTCTTATTACGATGAAACGCAGAAATTGCATCCGAATTTAATACTAAAGGCACAATGCCGACTTAAGTACAAGAGGACTGAAACTCTAACTTTCTATGATTTGAACCGCTCCTGTGAGTCCAGTTTTAGATTCCGATGCTTCACTTCAGGTTTACTGTATCCCTTGGACCTTCTTATTGACGATGAAACACAGAAATTGCATCCGAATTTAATACAAAAGCCACAATGCCGACTTAAGTACAAGAGGAATGACACTCAAACTTTCTGTGATTTGAACTTCTCCTGTGAGTCAGGTTTTAGATTCCGATGCTTCACTTCAGGTTTACTGTATCCCTTGGACCTTCTTATTGACGATGAAACATAGAAATCGCATCCGAATTTAATACAAAAGGCACAATGCCGACTTAAGTACAAGAGGACTGACACTCTAACTTTCTACGATTTGAACCTCACCTGTGAGTTCAGTTTCAGATTCCGATGCTTCACTTCAGGTTTACTGTATACCTTGGACCTTCTTATTGACGATGAAACACAGAAATTGCATCCGAATGTAATACAAAAGGCACAATGCCGACATAAGTACAAGAGGACTGACACTCTAACTTTCTATGATCTGAACCGCTCCTGTGAGTCCAGTTTTAGATTCCGATGCTTCACTTCAGGTTTACTGTATCCCTTGGACCTTCTTATTGACGATGATATACGGAAATTGCATCCGATTTTAATACAATTTGCACAATGCCGACTTAAGTACAAGAGGACTGACACTCTAACTTTCTGTAATTTGAACCTCTCCTGTGAGTCCAGTTTTAGATTCCGATGTTTCCCTTCAGGTTTACTGTATACCTTGAACCTTCTTATTGACGATGAAACGCAGAAATTGCATCCGAATTTAATACTAAAGGCACAATGCCGACTTAAGTACAAGAGGACTGAAACTCTAACTTTCTATGATTTGAACCGCTCCTGTGAGTCCAGTTTTAGATTCCGATGCTTCACTTCAGGTTTACTATATCCCTTGGACTTTCTTATTGACGATGAAACACAGAAATTGCATCCGAATTTAATACAATTGGCACAATGCCGACTTAAGTACAAGAGGACTGACACTCTAACTTTCTATGATTTGAACCTCTCCTCTGAGTCCAGTCTTTTATTCCGATGCTTCGCTTCAGGTTTACAGTACACCTTGGACCTTCTTATTGACGATGAAACACAGATATTGCATCTGAATTTAATACAAAAGGCACAATGCCGACTTAAGTACTAGAGGACTGACACTCTAACTTTCTATGTTTTGAACCTCTCCTGTGAGTCCAGTTTTAGATTCCGATGCTTCACTTCAGGTTTACTGTATACCTTGGACCTTCTTATTGATTATGAAACACGGAAATTGCATCCGAATGTAATACAAAAGGCACAATGCCGACTTAAGTACAAGAGGACTGACACTCTAACTTTCTATGATCTGAACCGCTCCTGTGAGTCCAGTTTTAGATTCCGATGCTTCACTTCAGGTTTACTGTATCCCTTGGACCTTCTTATTGACGATGATATACGGAAATTGCATCCGATTTTAATACAATTTGCACAATGCCGACTTAAGTACAAGAGGACTGACACTCTAACTTTCTTTGACTTGAACCTCTCCTGTAAGTCCAGTCTCAGATTCCGATGCTTTACTTCAGGTTTACAGTATACCTTGGACCTTCTTATTGACGATGAAACACAGAAATTGCATCCGAATTCAATACAAAAAGTTCAATGCCGACTTAAGCACAAGAGGACTGACACTCTAACTTTCTGTGATTTGAACCTCTCCTGTGAGTCCAGTTTTAGATTCCGATGTTTCCCTTCAGGTTTACTGTATACCTTGAACCTTCTTATTGACGATGAAACGCAGAAATTGCATCCGAATTTAACACAAAAGGCACAATGCCGACTTAAGTACAAGTAGACTGACACACTAACTTTATATGATTTGAACCTCTCTTGTGAGTCCAGTTTTAGATTCCGATAATTCACTTCAGGTTTACTGTATCCCTTGGACCTTCTTATTGACGATGAAACACAGAAATTGCATCCGAATTTAATACAAAATACACAATGCCGACTTAAGTACAAGAGGACTGACACTCTAACTTTCTATGATTTGAACCGCTCCTGTGAGTCCAGTTTTAGAATCCGATGCTTCACTTCAGGTTTACTGTATACCTTGGACCTTCTTATTGACGATGAAACACAGAAATTGCATCCGAATTTAATACAAAAGGCACAATGACGACTTAAGTACAAGAGGAATGACACTCAAACTTTCTATGATTTGAACCTCTCCTGTGAGTCAGGTTTTAGATTCCGATGCTTCACTTCAGGTTTACTGTATCCCTTGGACCTTCTTATTGACGATGAAATATAGAAATTGCATCCGAATTTAATACAAAAGGCACAATGCCGACTTAAGCACAAGAGGACTGACGCTCTAACTTTCTATGATTTGAACCTCTGCTGCGAGTCCAGTTTTAAATTCCGATTCTTCACTTCAGGTTTACTGTATGCCTTGGACTTTCTTATTGACGACGAAACACAGAAATTGCATCCGAATTTAATACAATTGGCACAATGCCGACTTAAGTACAAGAGGACTGACACTCTAACTTTCTATGATTTGAACCTCTCCTGTAAGTCCAGTCTTAGATTCCGGTGCTTCACTTCAGGTTTACTGTATCCCTTGGACCTTCTTATTGACGATGAAACACAGAAATTGCATCCGAATTTAATACAATTGGCACAATGCCGACTTAAGGACAAGAGGACTGACACTCTAACTTTCTATGATTTGAACCTCTCCTGTGAGTCCAGTCTTAGATTCCGGTGCTTCACTTCAGGTTTACAGTATACCTTGGACCTTCTTATTGACGATGAAACACAGAAATTGCATCTGAATTTAATACAAAAGGCACAATGCCGACCTAAGTACAAGAGGACTGACACTCAAACTTTCTATGATTTGAACCTCTGCTGTGAGTCCAGTCTTAGATTCCGATGCTTCACTTCAGGTTTACAGTATACCTTGGACCTTCGTATTGACGATGAAAGACAGAAATTAAATCCGAATTTAGTACAAAAGGCACAATGCCGTCATAAGTATAAGAGGACTGACACTCTAACTTTCTATGATCTGAACCGCTCCTGTGAGTCCAGTTTTAGATTCCGATGCTTCACTTCAAGTTTACTGTATACCTTGGACTTTCTTATTGACGATGAAACACAGAAATTGCATCCGAATGTATAACAAAAGGCACAATGCCGACTTAAGTACAAGAGGACTGACACTCTAACTTTCAATGATTTCAACCTCTCCTGTGAGTCCAGTCTTAGATTCCGATGCCTAACTTCAGGTTTACTGTATCCCTTATACCTTCTTATTGACGATGAAACACAGAAATTGCATCCGAATTTAATACAAAAGGCACAATGCCGACTTAAGTACAAGAGGACTGACACTCTAACTTTCTATGATTTGAACCTCAGCTGTGAGTCCAGTTTTAAATTTCGATGCTTCACTTCAGGTTTACTGTATCCCTTGAACCTTCTTATTGACGATGAAACGCAGAAATTGCATCCGAATTTAGCACAAAAGGCACAATGCCGACTTAAGTACAAGCGGACTGACACTCTAACTTTCTATGATTTGAACCTCTCTTGTGAGTCCAGTTTTAGATTCCGATAATTCACTTCAGGCTTACTGTATCCCTTGGACCTTCTTATTGACGATGAAACACAGAAATTGCATCCGAATTTAATACAAAAGGCACAATGCCGACTTAATTACAAGAGGACTGACACTCTAACTTTCTATGATTTGAACCGCTCCTGTGAGTCCAGTTTTAGATTCCGATTCTTCACTTCAGGTTTACTGTATACCTTGGACCTTCTTATTGACGATGAAACACAGAAATTGCATCCGAATTTAATACAAAAGGCACAATGTCGACTTAAGTACAAGAGGAATGACACTCAAACTTTCTATGATTTGAACCTCTGCTGTGAGTCCAGTCTTAGATTCCGATGTGTCACTTCAGGTTTACAGTATTCCTTGGACCTTCTTATTGACGATGAAACACAGAAATTGCATCCGAATTTTAAAAAAAATTCACAATGCCGTCATAAGTATAAGAGGACTGACACTCTAACTTTCTATGATTTGAACCTCTCTTGTGACTCCAGTTTTAGATTCCGATGCTTCACTTCAGGTTTACTGTATCCCTAGGACCTTCTTATTGACGATGAAACACAGAAATTGCATCCGAATTTAATACAAAAGGCACAATGCCGACTTAAGTACAAGAGGACTGACACTCTAACTTTCTATGATTTGAACCGCTCCTGTGAGTCCAGTTTTAGATTCCGATGCTTCACTTCAAGTTTACTGTATACCTTGGACTTTCTTATTGACGATGAAACACAGAAATTGCATCCGAATGTAATACAAAGGGCACAATGCCGACTTAAGTACAAGAGGACTGACACTCTAACTTTCTAATATTTGAACCTCTCCTGTGAGTCCAGTTTTAGATTCCGATGATTCACTTCAGGTTTACTGTATCCCTTTGACCTTCTTGTTGACGATGAAGCACAGAAATTGCATCCGAATTTAATACAAAAGACACAATGCCGACTTAAGTACAAGAGGACTGACACTCAAACTTTCTATGATTTGAACCTCTCCTGTGAGTTCAGTTTTAGATTCCGATGCTTCACTTCAGGTTTACTGTATCCCTTGGACCTTCTTATTGATGATGAAACATTGTAATTGCATCCGAATTTAATACAAAAGACACAATGCCAACTTAAGTAAAAGAGGACAGACACTCTAACTTTCTATGATTTGAACCTCTGCTGTGAGTCCACATTTAGATTCCGATGCTTCACTTCAGGTTTACTGTAACCCTTGGACCTTGTTATTGACGATGAAATACAGGAATTGCATCCGAATTTAATACAAAAGGTACAATGCCGACTTAAGTACAAGAGGATTGACACTCTAAATTTCTATGATTTGAACCTCTCTTGTGAGTTCAGTCTTAGAGTCCGATGCTTCACTTCAGGTTTACAGTATACCTTGGACCTTCGTATTGACGATGAGACACAATTACATTCGAATTTAATACAAAAGGCACAATGCCGACTTAAGTACAAGAGGACTAATAATATAACATTCTATGATTTCAACCTCTCCTGTGACTCCAGTTTTAGATTCCGATGCTTCACTTCAGGTTTACTGTATCCCTTGGGCTTTCATATTGACGATGAAAAACAAAAATTGCATCCGAATTTAATACAAAAGGCACAATGCCGACTTAAGTACAAGAGTACTGACACTCTAACTTTCTATGATTTGAACCTCTCCTGTGAGTCCAGTTTTAGATTCCGATGCTTCACTTCTGGTTTACTGTATCCCTTGGACCTACTTATTGACGATGAAACACAGTAATTGCATCCGAATTTAATACAAAAGGCACAATGCCGACTTAAGTACAAGAGGACTGACACTCTAATTTTCTATGATTTGAACCTCTGCTGAGAGTCCAGTTTTAAATTTCGATGCTTCACTTCAGGTTTACTGTATCCCTTGAACCTTCTTATTGACGATGAAACACAGAAATTGCATCTGAATTTAATACAAAAAGCACAATGCCGACTTAAGTACAAGAGAACTGACACTCTAACTTTCTGTGATTTGAACCTCTCCTGTGAGTCCAGTTTTAGATTCCGATGTTTCCCTTCAGGTTTACTGTATACCTTGAGCCTTCTTATTGACGATGAAACGCAGAAATTGCATCCGAATTTAACACAAAAGGCACAATGCCGACTTAAGTACAAGCGGACTGACACTCTAGCTTTCTATGATTTGAACCTCTCTTGTGAGTCCAGTTTTAGATTCCGATAATTCACTTCAGGTTTACTGTATCCCTTGGACCTTCTTATTGACGATGAAACACAGAAATTGCATCCGAATTTAATACAAAAGGCACAATGCCGACTTAAGTACAAGAGGACTGACACTCTAGCTTTCTGTGGTTTGAACCTCTCCTTAGAGTCCAGTTTTAAATTCCGATGTTTCCCTTCAGGTTTACTGTATACCTTGGACCTTCTTATTGACGATGAAACACAGAAATTGCAACCAAATTTAACACAAAAGGCACAATGACGACTAAAGTACAAGAGGAATGACACTCAAACTTTCTATGATTTGAACCTCTCCTGTGAGTCAGGTTTTAGATTCCGATGCTTCACTTCAGGTTTACTGTATCCCTTGGACCTTCTTATTGACGATGAAACATAGAAATTGCATCCGAATTTAATACAAAAGGCACAATGCCGACTTAAGTACAAGCGGACTGACACTCTAACTTTCTATGATTTGAACCTCTGCTGTGAGTTCAGTTTTAGATTCCGATGCTTCACTTCAGGTTTACTGTATGCCTTCGACCTTCTTATTGACGATGAAACATTAAAATTGCATCCGCAATTAATACAAAGGACACAATGCCAACTTAAGTACAAGAGGACAGACACTCTAACTTTCTATGATTTGAACCTCTGCTGTGAGTCCAGTTTTAAATTCCGATTCTCACTTCAGGTTTACTGTATCCCTTGGACTTTCTTATTGACGATGAATCACAGAAATTGCATCCGAATTTAATACAATTGGCGCAATGCCGACTTAAGTACAAGAGGACTGACACTCTAACTTTCTATGATTTGAACCTCTCCTGTGAGTCCAGTCTTATATTCCGGTGCTTCACTTCAGGTTTACAGTATACCTTGGACCTTCTTACTGACGATGAAACACAGAAATTGCATCTGAATTTAATACAAAAGGCACAATGCCGACCTAAGTACAAGAGGACTGATACTCAAACTTTCTATGATTTGAACCTCTGCTGTGAGTCCAGTCTTAGATTCCGATGCTTCACTTCAGGTTTACAGTATACCTTGGACCTTCGTATTGACGATGAAAGACAGAAATTGCATCCGAATTTAGTACAAAAGGCACAATGCCGTCATAAGTATAAGAGGACTGACACTCTAACTTTCTATGATTTGAACCGCTTCTGTGAGTCCAGTTTTAGATTCCGATGCCTAACTTCAGGTTTACTGTATCCCTTATACCTTCTTATTGACGATGAAACACAGAAATTGCATCCGAATTTAATACAAAAGGCACAATGCCGACTTAAGTACAAGAGGACTGACACTCTAACTTTCGGTTATTTGAACCCCTCCAGTGAGTCCAGTTTTGGATTCCGATGTTTCCCTTCAGGTTTACTGTATACCTTGGACCTTCTTATTGACGATGAAACACAGAAATTGCATCCGAATTTAACACAAAACGCACAATGCCGACTTAAGTACAAGAGGAATGACACTCTAACTTTCTATGATTTGAACCTCTCCCGTGAGTCCAGTTTTAGATTCCGATGCTTCACTTCAGGTTTACTGTATCCCTTGGACTTTCATATTGACGATGAAACACATAATTTGCATCCGAATTTAATATAAAAGGCACAATGCTGACTTAAGTACAAGAGGACTGACATTATAACATTCTATGATTTGAACCTCTCCAATTAGTTCAGTTTTAGATTCCGATGCTTCACTTCAGGTTTACTGTATCCCTTGGACCTTCTTGTTGACGATGAAATACGGAAAAAGCATCCGATTTTAATACAATTGGCACAATGCCGACTTAAGTACAAGAGGACTGACACTCTAACTCTCTATGATTTGAACCTCTAATGTGAGTCCAGTCTTAGATTCCGGTGCTTCACTTCAGGTTTACAGTATACCTTGGACCTTCTTATTGACGATGAAACACAGAAATTGCATGCGAATTTTAAAAAAAAGGCACAATGCCGACTTAAGTACAAGAGGACTGACACTCTAACTTTCTATGATTTGAACCTCTGCTGTGAGTCCAGTTTTAAATTTCGATGCTTCACTTCAGGTTTACTGTATCCCTTGAACCTTCTTATTGACGATGAAACTCAGAAATTGCATCCGAATTTAATACAAAAAGCACAATGCCGACTTAAGTACAAGAGGACTGACACTCTAACTTTCTGTGATTTGAGCCTCTCCTGTGAGTCCAGTTTTAGATTCCGATGTTTCTCTTCAGGTTTACTGTATACCTTGAGCCTTCTTATTGACGATGAAACGCAGAAATTGCATCCGAATTTAACACAAAAGGCACAATGCCGACTTAAAAACAAGCGGACTGACACTCTAACTTTCTATGATTTGAACCTCTCTTGAGAGTCCAGTTTTAGATTCCGATAATTCACTTCAGGTTTACTGTATCCCTTGGACCTTCTTATTGACGATGAAACACAGAATTTGCATCCGAATTTAATACAAAAGGCACAATGCCGACTTAAGTACAAGAGGACTGACACTCTAGCTTTCTGTGATTTGAACCTCTCCTGTGAGTACAGTTTTAAATTCCGATGTTTCCCTTCAGGTTTACTGTATACCTTGGACCTTCTTATTGACGATGAAACACAGAAATTGCAACCAAATTTAACACAAAAGGCACAATGACGACTAAAGTACAAGAGGAATGACACTCAAACTTTCTATGATTTGAACCTCTCCCGTGAGTCAGGTTTTAGATTCCGATGCTTCACTTCAGGTTTACTGTATCCCTTGGACCTTCTTATTGACGATGAAACATAGAAATTGCATCCGAATTTAATACAAAAGGCACAATGCCGACTTAAGTACAAGAGGACTGACACTCTAACTTTCTATGATTTGAACCTCTGCTGTGAGTTCAGTTTTAGATTCCGATGCTTCACTTCAGGTTTACTGTATGCCTTCGACATTCTTATTGACGATGAAACATTAAAATTGCATCCGCAATTAATACAAAGGACACAATGCCAACTTAAGTACAAGAGGACAGACACTCTAACTTTCTATGATTTGAACCTCTGCTGTGAGTCCAGTTTTAAATTCCGATTCTCACTTCAGGTTTACTGTATCCCTTGGACTTTCTTATTGACGATGAAACACAGAAATTGCATCCGAATTTAATACAATTGGCGCAATGCCGACTTAAGTACAAGAGGACTGACACTCTAACTTTCTATGATTTGAACCTCTCCTGTGAGTCCAGTCTTATATTCCGGTGCTTCACTTCAGGTTTACAGTATACCTTGAACCTTCTTACTGACGATGAAACACAGAAATTGCATCTGAATTTAATACAAAAGGCACAATGCCGACCTAAGTACAAGAGGACTGATACTCAAACTTTCTATGATTTGAACCTCTGCTGTGAGTCCAGTCTTAGATTCCGATGCTTCACTTCAGGTTTACAGTATACCTTGGACCTTCGTATTGACGATGAAAGACAGAAATTGCATCCGAATTTAGTACAAAAGGCACAATGCCGTCATAAGTATAAGAGGACTGACACTCTAACTTTCTATGATTTGAACCGCTTCTGTGAGTCCAGTTTTAGATTCCGATGCCTAACTTCAGGTTTACTGTATCCCTTATACCTTCTTATTGACGATGAAACACAGAAATTGCATCCGAATTTAATACAAAAGGCACAATGCCGACTTAAGTACAAGAGGACTGACACTCTAACTTTCGGTTATTTGAACCCCTCCAGTGTGACCAGTTTTGGATTCCGATGTTTCCCTTCAGGTTTACTGTATACCTTGGACCTTCTTATTGACGATGAAACACAGAAATTGCATCCGAATTTAACACAAAACGCACAATGCCGACTTAAGTACACGAGGAATGACACATTAACTTTCTATGATTTGAACCTCTCCCGTGAGTCCAGTTTTAGATTCCGATGCTTCACTTCAGGTTTACTGTATCCCTTGGACTTTCATATTGACGATGAAACACATAATTTGCATCCGAATGTAATATGAAAGGCACAATGCTGACTTAAGTACAAGAGGACTGACATTATAACATTCTATGATTTGAACCTCTCCAATTAGTTCAGTTTTAGATTCCGATGCTTCACTTCAGGTTTACTGTATCCCTTGGACCTTCTTGTTGACGATGAAATACGGAAAACGCATTCGGTTTTAATACAATTGGCACAATGCCGACTTAAGTACAAGAGGACTGACACTCTAACTCTCTATGATTTGAACCTCTAATGTGAGTCCAGTCTTAGATTCCGGTGCTTCACTTCAGGTTTACAGTATACCTTGGACCTTCTTATTGACGATGAAACACAGAAATTGCATGCGAATTTTAAAAAAAAGGCACAATGCCGACTTAAGTACAAGAGGACTGACACTCTAACTTTCTATGATTTGAACCTCTGCTGTGAGTCCAGTTTTAAATTTCGATGCTTCACTTCAGGTTTACTGTATCCCTTGAACCTTCTTATTGACGATGAAACTCAGAAATTGCATCCGAATTTAATACAAAAAGCACAATGCCGACTTAAGTACAAGAGGACTGACACTCTAACTTTCTGTGATTTGAGCCTCTCCTGTGAGTCCAGTTTTAGATTCCGATGTTTCTCTTCAGGTTTACTGTATACCTTGAGCCTTCTTATTGACGATGAAACGCAGAAATTGCATCCGAATTTAACACAAAAGGCACAATGCCGACTTAAAAACAAGCGGACTGACACTCTAACTTTCTATGATTTGAACCTCTCTTGTGAGTCCAGTTTTAGATTCCGATAATTCACTTCAGGTTTACTGTATCCCTTGGACCTTCTTATTGACGATGAAACACAGAATTTGCATCCGAATTTAATACAAAAGGCACAATGCCGACTTAAGTACAAGAGGACTGACACTCTAGCTTTCTGTGATTTGAACCTCTCCTGTGAGTCCAGTTTTAAATTCCGATGTTTCCCTTCAGGTTTACTGTATACCTTGGACCTTCTTATTGACGATGAAACACAGAAATTGCAACCAAATTTAACACAAAAGGCACAATGACGACTAAAGTACAAGAGGAATGACACTCAAACTTTCTATGATTTGAACCTCTCCTGTGAGTCAGGTTTTAGATTCCGATGCTTCACTTCAGATTTACTGTATCCCTTGGACCTTCTTATTGACGATGAAACATAGAAATTGCATCCGAATTTAATACAAAAGGCACAATGCCGACTTAAGTACAAGAGGACTGACACTCTAACTTTCTATGATTTGAACCTCTGCTGTGAGTTCAGTTTTAGATTCCGATGCTTCACTTCAGGTTTACTGTATGCCTTCGACATTCTTATTGACGATGAAACATTAAAATTGCATCCGCAATTAATACAAAGGACACAATGCCAACTTAAGTACAAGAGGACAGACACTCTAACTTTCTATGATTTGAACCTCTGCTGTGAGTCCAGTTTTAAATTCCGATTCTCACTTCAGGTTTACTGTATCCCTTGGACTTTCTTATTGACGATGAAACACAGAAATTGCATCCGAATTTAATACAATTGGCGCAATGCCGACTTAAGTACAAGAGGACTGACACTCTAACTTTCTATGATTTGAACCTCTCCTGTGAGTCCAGTCTTATATTCCGGTGCTTCACTTCAGGTTTACAGTATACATTGGACCTTCTTACTGACGATGAAACACAGAAATTGCATCTGAATTTAATACAAAAGGCACAATGCCGACCTAAGTACAAGAGGACTGACACTCAAACTTTCTATGATTTGAACCTCTGCTGCGAGTCCAGTCTTAGATTCCGATGCTTCACTTCAGGTTTACAGTATACCTTGGACCTTCGTATTGACGATGAAAGACAGAAATTGCATCCGAATTTAGTACAAAAGGCACAATGCCGTCATAAGTATAAGAGGACTGACACTCCAACTTTCTATGATTTGAACCGCTTCTGTGAGTCCAGTTTTAGATTCCGATGCTTCACTTCAAGTTTACTGTATACCTTGGACTTTCTTATTGACGATGAAACACAGAAATTGCATCCGAATGTAATACAAAAGGCACAATGCCGACTTAAGTACAAGAGGACTGACACTCTAACTTTCAATGATTTCAACCTCTCCTGTGAGTCCAGTTTTAGATTCCGATGCCTAACTTCAGGTTTACTGTATCCCTTATACCTTCTTATTGACGATGAAACACAGAAATTGCATCCGAATTTAATACAAAAGGCACAATGCCGACTTAAGTACAAGAGGACTGACACTCTAACTTTCGGTGATTTGAACCCCTCCAGTGAGTCCAGTTTTGGATTCCGATGTTTCCCTTCAGGTTTACCGTATACCTTGGACCTTCTTATTGACGATGAAACACAGAAATTGCATCCGAATTTAACACAAAAGGCACAATGCCGACTTAAGTACAAGAGGAATGACACTCTAACTTTCTATGATTTGAACCTCTCCCGTGAGTCCAGTTTTAGATTCCGATGCTTCACTTCAGGTTTACTGTATCCCTTGGACCTTCTTATTGACGATGAAACACATAATTTGCATCCGAATTTAATATAAAAGGCACAATGCTGACTTAAGTACAAGAGGACTGACATTATAACATTCTATGATTTGAACCTCTCCAATTAGTTCAGTTTTAGATTCCGATGCTTCACTTCAGGTTTACTGTATCCCTTGGACCTTCTTATTGACGATGAAATACGGAAAATGCATCCGATTTTATTACAATTGGCGCAATGCCGACTTAAGTACAAGAGGACTGACACTCTAACTCTCTATGATTTGAACCACTAATGTGAGTCCAGTCTTAGATTCCGGTGCTTCACTTCAGGTTTACAGTATACCTTGGACCTTCTTATTGACGATGAAACACAGAAATTGCATCCGAATTTAATACAAAAGGCACAATGCCGACTTAAGTACAAGAGGACTGACACTCTAACTTTCAATGATTTCAACCTCTCCTGTGAGTCCAGTTTTAGATTCCGATGCCTAACTTCAGGTTTACTGTATCCCTTATACCTTCTTATTGACGATGAAACACAGAAATTGCATCCGAATTTAATACAAAAGGCACAATGCCGACTTAAGTACAAGAGGACTGACACTCTAACTTTCGGTGATTTGAACCCCTCCAGTGAGTCCAGTTTTGGATTCCGATGTTTCCCTTCAGGTTTACTGTATACCTTGGACCTTCTTATTGACGATGAAACACAGAAATTGCATCCGAATTTAACACAAAAGACACAATGCCGACTTAAGTACAAGAGGAATGACACTCTAACTTTCTATGATTTGAACCTCTCCCGTGAGTCCAGTTTTAGATTCCGATGCTTCACTTCAGGTTTACTGTATCCCTTGGACCTTCTTATTGACGATGAAACACATAATTTGCATCCGAATTTAATATAAAAGGCACAATGCTGGCTTAAGTACAAGAGGACTGACATTATAACATTCTATGATTTGAACCTCTCCAATTAGTTCAGTTTTAGATTCCGATGCTTCACTTCAGGTTTACTGTATCCCTTGGACCTTCTTATTGACGATGAAATACGGAAAATGCATCCGATTTTAATACAATTGGCGCAATGCCGACTTAAGTACAAGAGGACTGACACTCTAACTCTCTGTGATTTGAACCACTAATGTGAGTCCAGTCTTAGATTCCGGCGCTTCACTTCAGGTTTACAGTATACCTTGGACCTTCTTATTGACGATGAAACCCAGAAATTGCATCCGAATTTTAAAAAAAGGCACAATGCCGTCATAACTATAAGAGGACTGACACTCTAACTTCCTATGATTTGAACCTTACCTGTGAGTCCAGTTTTATATTCCGATGCTTCACTTCAGGTTTACTGTATCCCTAGGACCTTCTTATTGACGATGAAACACAGAAATTGCATCCGAATTTAATACAAAAGGCACAATGCCGACTTAAGTACAAGAGGACTGACATTCTAACTTTCTATGATTTGAACCGCTCCTGTGAGTCCAGTTTTAGATTCCGATGCTTCACTTCAAGTTTACTGTATACCTTGGACTTTCTTATTGACGATGAAACACAGAAATTGCATCCGAATGTAATACAAAGGGCACAATGCCGACTTAAGTACAAGAGGACTGACACTCTAACTTTCTAATATTTGAACCTCTCCTGTGAGTCCAGTTTTAGATTCCGATGCTTCACTTCAGGTTTACTGTATCCTTTAGACCTTCTTATTGACGATGAAACACAGAAATTGCATCCGAATTTAATACAAAAGGCACAATACCGACTTAAGTACAAGAGTACTGACACGCTAACTTTCTATGATTTGAACCTCTGCTGTGAGTCCTGTTTTAGATTCCGATGCTTCACTTCAGGTTTACTGTATCCCTTGGACCATCTTATTGACGATGAAACACAGAAATTGCATCCGAATTTAATACAAAAGGCACAATGCCGACTTAAGTACAAGAGGACTGACACTCTAGCTTTCTGTGATTTGAACCTCTCCTGTGAGTCCAGTTTTAGATTCCGATGTTTCCCTTCAGGTTTACTGTATACCTTGGACCTTCTTATTGACGATGAAACACAGAAATTGCAACCAAATTTAACACAAAAGGCACAAAGCCGACTTAAGTACAATAGGACTGACACTCTAACTTTCTATGATTTGAACCTCTCCTGTGAGTCCAGTTTTAGATTCCGATGCTTCACTTCAGGTTTACTGTATCCCTTGGACCTACTTATTGACGATGAAACACAGAAATTGCATCCGAATTTAATACAAAAGGCACAATGCCGACTTAAGTACAAGCGGACTGACACTCTAACTTTCATTGATTTGAACCTATCTTGTGAGTCCAGTTTTAGATTCCGATAATTCACTTCAGGTTTACTGTATCCCTTGGACCTTCATATAGACGATGAAACACAGAAATTGCATCCGAATTTAATACAAAAGGCACAATGCCGACTTAATTACAAGAGGACTGACACTCTAACTTTCTATGATTTGAACCGCTCCTGTGAGTCCAGTTTTAGATTCCGATTCTTCACTTCAGGTTTACTGTATACCTTGGACCATCTTATTGACGATGAAACACAGAAATTGCATCCGAATTTAATACAAAAGGCACAATGACGACTAAAGTACAAGAGGAAAGACACTCAAACTTTCTATGATTTGAACCTCTCCTGTGAGTCAGGTTTTAGATTCCGATGCTTCACTTCAGGTTTACTGTATCCCTTGGACCTTCTTATTGACGATGAAACATAGAAATTGCATCCGAATTTAAGACAAAAGGCACAATGCCGACTTAAGTACAAGAGGACTGACACTCTAACTTTCTATGATTTGAACCTCTGCTGTGAGTTCAGTTTTAGATTCCGATGCTTCACTTCAGGTTTACTGTATGCCTTCGACCTTCTTATTGACGATGAAACATTAAAATTGCATCCGAAATTAATACAAAGGACACAATGCCAACTTAAGTACAAGAGGACAGACACTCTAACTTTCGGTGATTTGAACCTCTGCTGTGAGTCCAGTTTTAAATTCCGATTCTCACTTCATGTTTACTGTATCCCTTGGACTTTCTTATTGACGATGAAACACAGAAATTGCATCCGAATTTAATACAATTGGCACAATGCCGACTTAAGTACAAGAGGACTGACACTCTAACTTTCTATGATTTGAACCTCTCCTGTGAGTCCAGTCTTAAATTCCGGTGCTTCACTTCAGGTTTACAGTATACCTTGGACCTTCTTACTGACGATGAAACACAGAAATTGCATCTGAATTTAATACAAAAGGCACAATGCCGACCTAAGTACAAGAGGACTGACACTCAAACTTTCTATGATTTGAACCTCTGCTGTGAGTCCAGTCTTAGATTACGATGCTTCACTTCAGGTTTACAGTATACCTTGGACCTTCGTATTGACGATGAAAGACAGAAATTGCATCCGAATTTAGTACAAAAGGCACAATGCCGTCATAAGTATAAGAGGACTGACACTCTAACTTTCTATGATTTGAACCGCTCCTGTGAGTCCAGTTTTAGATTCCGATGCTTCACTTCAAGTTTACTGTATACCTTGGACTTTCTTATTGACGATGAAACACAGAAATTGCATCCGAATGTAATACAAAAGGCACAATGCCGACTTAAGTACAAGAGGACTGACACTCTAACTTTCAATGATTACAACCTCTCCTGTGAGTCCAGTTTTAGATTCCGATGCCTAACTTCAGGTTTACTGTATCCCTTATACCTTCTTATTGACGATGAAACACAGAAATTGCATCCGAATTTAATACAAAAGGCACAATGCCGACTTAAGTACAAGAGGACTGACACTCTAACTTTCGGTGATTTGAACCCCTCCAGTGAGTCCAGTTTTGGATTCCGATGTTTCCCTTCAGGTTTACTGTATACCTTGGACCTTCTTATTGACGATGAAAGACAGATATTGCATCCGAATTTAACACAAAAGGCACAATGCCGACTTAAGTACAAGAGGAATGACACTCTAACTTTCTATGATTTGAACCTCTCCCGTGAGTCCAGTTTTAGATTCCGATGCTTCACTTCAGGTTTACTGTATCCCTTGGACCTTCTTATTGACGATGAAACACATAATTTGCATCCGAATTTAATATAAAAGGCACAATGCTGACTTAAGTACAAGAGGACTGACATTATAACATTCTATGATTTGAACCTCTCCAATTAGTTCAGTTTTAGATTCCGATGCTTTACTTCAGGTTTACTGTATCCCTTGGACCTTCTTATTGACGATGAAACACAGAAATTGCATCCGAATGTAATACAAAGGGCACAATGCCGACTTAAGTACAAGAGGACTGACACTCTAACTTTCTATGATTTGAACCGCTCCTGTGAGTCCAGTTTTAGATTCCGACGCTTCACTTCAAGTTTACTGTATACCTTGGACTTTCTTATTGACGATGAAACACAGAAATTGCATCCGAATGTAATACAAAGGGCACAATGCCGACTTAAGTACAAGAGGACTGACACTCTAACTTTCTAATATTTGAACCTCTCCTGTGAGTCCAGTTTTAAATTCCGATGCTTCACTTCAGGTTTACTGTATCCTTTAGACCTTCTTATTGACGATGAAACACAGAAATTGCATCCGAATTTAATACAAAAGGCACAATGCCGACTTAAGTACAAGAGTACTGACACGCTAACTTTCTATGATTTGAACCTCTGCTGTGAGTCCTGTTTTAGATTCCGATGCTTCACTTAAGGTTTACTGTATCCCTTGGACCATCTTATTGACGACGAAACACAGAAATTGCATCCGAATTTAATACAAAAGGCACAATGCCGACTTAAGTACAAGAGGACTGACACTCTAGCTTTCTGTGATTTGAACCTCTCCTGTGAGTCCAGTTTTAGATTCCGATGTTTCCCTTCAGGTTTATTGTATACCTTGGACCTTCTTATTGACGATGAAACACAGAAATTGCAACCAAATTTAACACAAAAGGCACAAAGCCGACTTAAGTACAAGAGGACTGACACTCTAACTTTCTATGATTTGAACCTCTCCTGTGAGTCCAGTTTTAGATTCCGATGCTTCACTTCAGGTTTACTGTATCCCTTGGACCTACTTATTGACGATGAAACACAGAAATTGCATCCGAATTTAATACAAAAGGCACAATGCCGACTTAATTACAAGAGGACTGACACTCTAACTTTCTATGATTTGAACCGCTCCTGTGAGTCCAGTTTTAGATTCCGATTCTTCACTTCAGGTTTACTGTATACCTTGGAGCATCTTATTGACGATGAAACACAGAAATTGCATCCGAATTTAATACAAAAGGCACAATGACGACTAAAGTACAAGAGGAAAGACACTCAAATTTTCTATGATTTGAACCTCTCCTGTGAGTCAGGTTTTAGATTCCGATGCTTCACTTCAGGTTTACTGTATCCCTTGGACCTTCTTATTGACGATGAAACATAGAAATTGCATCCGAATTTAATACAAAAGGCACAATGCCGACTTAAGTACAAGAGGACTGACACTCTAACTTTCTATGATTTGAACCTCTGCTGTGAGTTCAGTTTTAGATTCCGATGCTTCACTTCAGGTTTACTGTATGCCTTCGACCTTCTTATTGACGATGAAACATTAAAATTGCATCCGAAATTAATACAAAGGACACAATGCCAACTTAAGTACAAGAGGACAGACACTCTAACTTTCTATGATTTGAACCTCTGCTGTGAGTCCAGTTTTAAATTCCGTTTCTCACTTCAGGTTTACTGTATCCCTTGGACTTTCTTATTGACGATGAAACACAGAAATTGCATCCGAATTTATTACAATTGGCACAATGCTGACTTAAGTACAAGAGGACTGACACTCTAACTTTCTATGATTTGAACCTCTCCTGTGAGTCCAGTCTTAGATTCCCGTGCTTCACTTCAGGTTTACAGTATACCTTGGACCTTCTTACTGACGATGAAACACAGAAATTGCATCTGAATTTAATACAAAAGGCACAATGCCGACCTAAGTACAAGAGGACTGACACTCAAACTTTCTATGATTTGAACCTCTGCTGTGAGTCCAGTCATAGATTACGATGCTTTACTTCAGGTTTACAGTATACCTTGGACCTTCGTATTGACGATGAAAGACAGAAATTGCATCCGAATTTAGTACAAAAGGCACAATGCCGTCATAAGTATAAGAGGACTGACACTCTAACTTTCTATGATTTGAACCGCTCCTGTGAGTCCAGTTTTAGATTCCGATGCTTCACTTCAAGTTTACTGTATACCTTGGACTTTCTTATTGACGATGAAACACAGAAATTGCATCCGAATGTAATACAAAAGGCACAATGCCGACTTAAGTACAAGAGGACTGACACTCTAACTTTCAATGATTTCAACCTCTCCTGTGAGTCCAGTTTTAGATTCCGATGCCTAACTTCAGGTTTACTGTATCCCTTATACCTTCTTATTGACGATGAAACACAGAAATTGCATCCGAATTTAATACAAAAGGCACAATGCCGACTTAAGTACAAGAGGACTGACACTCTAACTTTCGGTGATTTGAACCCCTCCAGAGAGTCCAGTTTTGGATTCCGATGTTTCCCTTCAGGTTTACTGTATACCTTGGACCTTCTTATTGACGATGAAACACAGATATTGCATCCGAATTTAACACAAAAGGCACAATGCCGACTTAAGTACAAGAGGAATGACACTCTAACTTTCTATGATTTGAACCTCTCCCGTGAGTCCAGTTTTAGATTCCGATGCTTCACTTCAGGTTTACTGTATCCCTTGGACCTTCTTATTGACGATGAAACACATAATTTGCATCCGAATTTAATATAAAAGGCACAATGCTGACTTAAGTACAAGAGGACTGACATTATAACATTCTATGATTTGAACCTCTCCAATTAGTTCAGTTTTAGATTCCGATGCTTTACTTCAGGTTTACTGTATCCCTTGGACCTTCTTATTGACGATGAAATACGGAAAATGCATCCGATTTTAATACAATTGGCACAATGCCGACTTAAGTACAAGAGGACTGACACTCTAACTCTCTATGATTTGAACCTCTAATGTGAGTCCAGTCTTAGATTCCGGTGCTTCACTTCAGGTTTACAGTATACCTTGGACCTTCTTATTGACGATGAAACACAGAAATTGCATCCGAATTTAATACAAAAGGCACAATGCCGACTTAAGTACAAGAGAACTGACACTCAAACTTTCTATGATTTGAACCTCTGCTGTGAGTCCAGTCTTAGGTTCCGATGCGTCACTTCAGGTTTACAGTATTCCTTGGACCTTCTTATTGACGATGAAACACAGAAATTGCATCCGAATTTTAAAAAAAAGGCACAATGCCATCATAAGTATAAGAGGACTGACACTCTAACTTTCTATGATTTGAACCTCTCCTGTGAGTCCAGTTTTAGATTCCGATGCTTCACTTCAGGTTTACTGTATCCCTAGGACCTTCTTATTGACGATGAAACACAGAAATTGCATCCGAATTTAATACAAAAGGCACAATGCCGACTTAAGTACAAGAGGACTGACACTCTAACTTTCTATGATTTGAACCGCTCCTGTGAGTCCAGTTTTAGATTCCGATGCTTCACTTTAAGTTTACTGTATACCTTGGACTTTCTTATTGACGATGAAACACAGAAATTGCATCCGAATGTAATACAAAGGGCACAATGCCGACTTAAGTACAAGAGGACAGACACTCAAACTTTCTAATATTTGAACCTCTCCTGTGAGTCCAGTTTTAGATTCCGATGCTTCACTTCAGGTTTACTGTATCCCTTGGACCTTCTTATTGACGATGAAACACAGAAATTGCATCCGAATTTAATACAAAAGGCACAATGCCGACTTAAGTACAAGAGTACTGACACGCAAACTTTCTATGATTTGAACCTCTGCTGTGAGTCCTGTTTTAGATTCCGATGCTTCACTTAAGGTTTACTGTATCCCTTGGACCATCTTATTGACGACGAAACACCGAAATTGCATCCGAATTTAATACAAAAGGCACAATGCCGACTTAAGTACAAGAGGACTGACACTCTAGCTTTCTGTGATTTGAACCTCTCCTGTGAGTCCAGTTTTAGATTCCGATGTTTCCCTTCAGGTTTATTGTATACCTTGGACCTTCTTATTGACGATGAAACACAGAAATTGCAACCAAATTTAACACAAAAGGCACAAAGCCGACTTAAGTACAAGAGGACTGACACTCTAACTTTCTATGATTTGAACCTCTCCTGTGAGTCCAGTTTTAGATTCCGATGCTTCACTTCAGGTTTACTGTATCCCTTGGACCTACTTATTGACGATGAAACACAGAAATTGCATCCGAATTTAATACAAAAGGCACAATGCCGACTTAATTACAAGAGGACTGACACTCTAACTTTCTATGATTTGAACCGCTCCTGTGAGTCCAGTTTTAGATTCCGATTCTTCACTTCAGGTTTACTGTATACCTTGGAGCATCTTATTGACGATGAAACACAGAAATTGCATCCGAATTTAATACAAAAGGCACAATGACGACTAAAGTACAAGAGGAAAGACACTCAAATTTTCTATGATTTGAACCTCTCCTGTGAGTCAGGTTTTAGATTCCGATGCTTCACTTCAGGTTTACTGTATCCCTTGGACCTTCTTATTGACGATGAAACATAGAAATTGCATCCGAATTTAATACAAAAGGCACAATGCCTACTTAAGTACAAGAGGACTGACACTCTAACTTTCTATGATTTGAACCTCTGCTGTGAGTTCAGTTTTAGATTCCGATGCTTCACTTCAGGTTTACTGTATGCCTTCGACCTTCTTATTGACGATGAAACATTAAAATTGCATCCGAAATTAATACAAAGGACACAATGCCAACTTAAGTACAAGAGGACAGACACTCTAACTTTCTATGATTTGAACCTCTGCTGTGAGTCCAGTTTTAAATTCCGTTTCTCACTTCAGGTTTACTGTATCCCTTGGACTTTCTTATTGACGATGAAACACAGAAATTGCATCCGAATTTATTACAATTGGCACAATGCTGACTTAAGTACAAGAGGACTGACACTCTAACTTTCTATGATTTGAACCTCTCCTGTGAGTCCAGTTTTAGATTCCGATGCTTCACTTCAGGTTTACTGTATCCCTTGGACCTACTTATTGACGATGAAACACAGAAATTGCATCTGAATATAATACAAAAGGCACAATGTCGACTTATGGACAAGAGGACTGACACTCTCACTTTCTATGATTTGGACCACTCCTGTGAGTCCAGTTTTAGATTACGATGCTTCACTTCAGGTTTAGTGTATACCTTGGACCTTCTTATTGACGATGAAGCACAGAAATTGCGTCCGAATGTAATACAAAAGGCACAATGCCGACTTAAGTACAGGAGGACTGACACTCTAACTTTCTATGATTTGAACCTCTCCTGTGAGTCCAGTTTTAGATTCCGATGCTTCACTTCAGGTTTACTGTATCCCTTGGACCTTCTTATGACGATGAAACACAGAAATTGCATCCGAATTTAATACAAAAGGCCCAATGCCGACTTAAGTACAAGATGACTGACACTCTAACTTTCTATGATTTGAACCTCTCCTGTGAGTTCAGTTTTAGATTCCGATGCTTCACTTCAGGTTTACTGTATCCCTTGGACCTTCTTATTGACGATGAAACATTAAAATTGCATCCGAAATTAATACAAAAGACACAATGCAAACTTAAGTACAAGAGGACAGACACTCTAACTTTCTATGATTTGAACCTCTACTGTGAGTCCAGTTTTAAATTCCGATGCTTCACTTCAGGTCTACTGTATCCCTTGGACCTTCTTATTGTCGATGATACACAGAATTTGCATCCGAATTTAATACAATAGGCACAATGCCGACTTAAGTACAAGAGGACTGACACTCTAACATTCTATGATTTGAAACTCTCCTGTGAGTCCAGTCTTAGATTTCGATGCTTCACTCCAGGATTACAGTATACTTTGGACCTTCTTATTGGCGATGAAACACATAAATTGCATCCGAATTTAATACAAAAGGCACAATGCCGACTTAAGTACAAGAGGACTGACACTCTCACTTTCTGTGCTTTGAACCTCTCCTGCGAGTCCAGTTTTAGATTCAGATCCTTCACTTCAGGTTTACTGTATCCCTTGGACCTTCTTATTGACGATGAAACACAGAAATTGCATCCGAATTTAATACAAAGGCACAATGCTGACTTAAGTACAAGACAACTGACACTCTAACTTTCTATGATTTGAATCTCTGCTGTGAGTCCAGTTTTAGATTCCGATGCTTCACTTCAGGTTTACTGTATCCCTTGGACCTTTTTATTGACGATGAAACACAGAAATTGCATCCGAATGTAATACAAAGGGCACAATGCCGACTTAAGTACAAGAGGACTGACACTCTAACTTTCTAATATTTGAACCTCTCCTGTGAGTCCAGTTTTAGATTCTGATGCTTCACTTCAGGTTTACTGTATCCCTTGGACCTTCTTATTGACGATGAAACACAGAAATTGCATCCGAATTTAATACAAAAGGCACAATGCCGACTTAAGTACAAGAGGACTGACACTCTCACTTTCTATGATTTGAACCTCTCCTGTGAGTTCAGTTTTAGATTCCGATGCTTCACTTCAGGTTTACTGTATCCCTTGGACCTTCTTATTGACGATGACACATTGAAATTGCATCCGAATTTAATACAAAAGACACAATGCCAACTTAAGTAAAAGAGGACAGACACTCTAACTTTCTATGATTTGAACCTCTGCTGTGAGTCCTGTTTTAGATTCCGATGCTTCACTTCAGGTTTCCTGTATCCCTTGGACCATCTTATTGACGACGAAACACAGAAATTGCATCCGAATTTAATACAAAAGGCACAATGCCGACTAAAGTACAAGAGGACTGACACACTAGCTTAAGATGATTTGAACCTCTCCTGTGAGTCCAGTTTTAGATTCCGATGTTTCCCTTCAGGTTTACTGTATACCTTGGACCTTCTTATTGACGATGAAACACAGAAATTGCAACCAAATGTAACACAAAAGGCACAAAGCCGACTTAAGTACAAGAGGACTGACACTCTAACTTTCTATGATTTGAACCTCTCCTGTGAGTCCAGTTTTAGATTCTGATGCTTCACTTCAGGTTTACTGTATCCCTTGGACCTTCTTATTGACGATGAAACATTAAAATTGCATCCGAAATTAATACAAAAGACACAATGCCAACTTAAGTACAAGAGGACAGACACTCTAACTTTCTATGATTTGAACCTCTGCTGTGAGTCCAGTTTTAAATTCCGATGCTTCACTTCAGGTCTACTGTATCCCTTGGACCTTCTTATTGACGATGATACACAGAAATTGCATCCGAATTTAATACAATAGGCACAATGCCGACTTAAGTACAAGAGGACTGACACTCTAACATTCTATTATTTGAACCTCTCCTGTGAGTCCAGTCTTAGATTTCGATGCTTCACTCCAGGTTTACAGTATACTTTGGACCTTCTTATTGACGATGAAACACAGAAATTGCATCCGAATTTAATACAAAAGGCACAATGACGACTTAAGTACAAGAGGACTGACACTCTCACTTTCTGTGCTTTGTACCTCTCCTGTGAGTCCAGTTTTAGATTCAGATGCTTCACTTCAGGTTTACTGTATCCCTTGGACCTTCTTATTGAAGATGAAACACAGAAATTGCACCCGAATTTAATACAAAGGCACAATGTCGACTTAAGTACAAGACAACTGACACTCTAACTTTCTATGATTTGAACCTCTGCTGTGAGTCCAGTTTTAGATTCCGATGCTTCACTTCAGGTTTACTGTATCCCTTGGACCTTCTTATTGTCGATGAAACACAGAAATTGCATCCGAAATTAATACAAAAGTCACAATGCCGACTTATGTACAAGAGGACTGACACTCTAACTTTATATGATTTGAACCGCTCCTGTGAGTCCAGTTTTGGATTCCGATGCTTCACTTCAGGTTTACTGTATCCCTTGGACCTTCTTATTGACGATGAAACACAGATATTGCATCCGAATTTAATACAAAAGGCACAATGCCGACTTAAGTACAAGAGGACTGACACTCTCACTTTCTATGCTTTGAACCTCTCCTGTGAGTCCAGTTTTAGATTCAGATGCTTCACTCCAGGTTTGCAGTATACCTTGAACCTTCTTATTGACGATGAAACACAGAAATTGAATCCGAATTTAATACAAAAGGCACAATGCCGACTTAAGTACAAGAATACTGACACTCTAACTTTCTATGCTTTGAACCTCTCCTGTAAGTCCAGTTTTAGATTCAGATGCTTCACTTCAGGTTTCTGTATCCCTTGGCCCTTCTTATTGACGTTGAAACACAGAAATTTCATCCGAATTTAATACAAATGGCGCAATGCCGACTTATGTACAAGATGACTGACACTCTAACCTTCTATGATTTGAACCTCTTCTGTGAGTTCAGTTTTATATTCCGATGCTTCACTTCAGGTTTACTGTATCCCTTGGACCTTCTTATTGACGATGAAACATTAAAATTGCATCCGAAATTAATACAAAAGACACAATGCCAACTTAAGTACAAGAGGACAGACACTCTAACTTTCTACGATTTGAACCTCTGCTGTGAGTCCAGTTTTAAATTCCGATGCTTCACTTCAGGTTTACTGTATCCCTTGGACCTTCTTATTGACGATGAAACACAGAAATTGCATCCGAATGTAATACAAAAGGCACAATGCCGATTTAAGTACAAGAGGAATGACACTCTAACTTTCTATGATTTGAACCTTTCCTGTGAGTCCAGTTTTAGATTCCGATGCTTCACTTCAGGTTTACTGTATCCCTTGGACCTTCTTATTGACGATGAAACATTAAAATTGCATCCGAAATAAATACAAGAGACACAATGCCAACTTAAGTACACGAGGACAGACACTCCAACTTTCTATGATTTGAACCTCTCCTCTGAGTCCAGTATTAAATTCCGACGCTGCACTTCAGGTTTACTGTATACCTTGGACCTTCTTATTGACGATGATACACAGAAATTGCATCCGAATTTAATACAATAGGCACAATGCCGACTTAAGTACAAGAGGACTGACACTCTAACATTCTATGATTTGAACCTCTACTGTGAGTCCAGTTTTAAATTCCGATGCTTCACTTCAGGTCTACTGTATCCCTTGGACCTTCTTATTGTCGATGATACACAGAATTTGCATCCGAATTTAATACAATAGGCACAATGCCGACTTAAGTACAAGA
Organism: Schistocerca serialis cubense; assembly: GCF_023864345.2. Classification (NCBI taxonomy): domain Eukaryota; kingdom Metazoa; phylum Arthropoda; class Insecta; order Orthoptera; family Acrididae; genus Schistocerca; species Schistocerca serialis. The sequence continues at coordinate 81,474,552 of NC_064643.1, forward strand.
GGACTGACACTCTAACATTCTATGATTTGAAACTCTCCTGTGAGTCCAGTCTTAGATTTCGATGCTTCACTCCAGGATTACAGTATACTTTGGACCTTCTTATTGGCGATGAAACACATAAATTGCATCCGAATTTAATACAAAAGGCACAATGCCGACTTAAGTACAAGAGGACTGACACTCTCACTTTCTGTGCTTTGAACCTCTCCTGCGAGTCCAGTTTTAGATTCAGATCCTTCACTTCAGGTTTACTGTATCCCTTGGACCTTCTTATTGACGATGAAACACAGAAATTGCATCCGAATTTAATACAAAGGCACAATGCTGACTTAAGTACAAGACAACTGACACTCTAACTTTCTATGATTTGAATCTCTGCTGTGAGTCCAGTTTTAGATTCCGATGCTTCACTTCAGGTTTACTGTATCCCTTGGACCTTTTTATTGACGATGAAACACAGAAATTGCATCCGAATGTAATACAAAGGGCACAATGCCGACTTAAGTACAAGAGGACTGACACTCTAACTTTCTAATATTTGAACCTCTCCTGTGAGTCCAGTTTTAGATTCTGATGCTTCACTTCAGGTTTACTGTATCCCTTGGACCTTCTTATTGACGATGAAACACAGAAATTGCATCCGAATTTAATACAAAAGGCACAATGCCGACTTAAGTACAAGAGGACTGACACTCTCACTTTCTATGATTTGAACCTCTCCTGTGAGTTCAGTTTTAGATTCCGATGCTTCACTTCAGGTTTACTGTATCCCTTGGACCTTCTTATTGACGATGACACATTGAAATTGCATCCGAATTTAATACAAAAGACACAATGCCAACTTAAGTAAAAGAGGACAGACACTCTAACTTTCTATGATTTGAACCTCTGCTGTGAGTCCAGTTTTAGATTCCGATGCTTCACTTCAGGTTTACTGTATACCTTGGACCTTCTTATTGACGATGAAACACAGGAATTGCATCCGAATTTAATAAAAAAGATACAATGCCGACTTAAGTACAAGAGGATTGACACTCTAAATTTCTATGATTTGAACCTCTCTTGTGAGTCCAGTCTTAGAGTCCGATGCTTCACTTCAGGTTTACAGTATACCTTGGACCTTCGTATTGACGATGAGACACAATTACATTCGAATTTAATACAAAAGGCACAATGCCGACTTAAGTACAAGAGGACTAATAATATAACATTCTATGATTTCAACCTCTCCTGTGACTCCGGTTTTAGATTCCGATGCTTCACTTGAGGTTTACTGTATCCCTTGGGCCTTCTTATTGACGATGAAACACAAAAATTGCATCCGAATTTAATACAAGAGGCACAATGCCGACTTAAGTACAAGAGTACTGACACGCTAACTTTCTATGATTTGAACCTCTGCTGTGAGTCCTGTTTTAGATTCCGATGCTTCACTTCAGGTTTCCTGTATCCCTTGGACCATCTTATTGACGACGAAACACAGAAATTGCATCCGAATTTAATACAAAAGGCACAATGCCGACTAAAGTACAAGAGGACTGACACACTAGCTTAAGATGATTTGAACCTCTCCTGTGAGTCCAGTTTTAGATTCCGATGTTTCCCTTCAGGTTTACTGTATACCTTGGACCTTCTTATTGACGATGAAACACAGAAATTGCAACCAAATGTAACACAAAAGGCACAAAGCCGACTTAAGTACAAGAGGACTGACACTCTAACTTTCTATGATTTGAACCTCTCCTGTGAGTCCAGTTTTAGATTCTGATGCTTCACTTCAGGTTTACTGTATCCCTTGGACCTTCTTATTGACGATGAAACATTAAAATTGCATCCGAAATTAATACAAAAGACACAATGCCAACTTAAGTACAAGAGAACAGACACTCTAACTTTCTATGATTTGAACCTCTGCTGTGAGTCCAGTTTTAAATTCCGATGCTTCACTTCAGGTCTACTGTATCCCTTGGACCTTCTTATTGACGATGATACACAGAAATTGCATCCGAATTTAATACAATAGGCACAATGCCGACTTAAGTACAAGAGGACTGACACTCTAACATTCTATGATTTGAACCTCTCCTGTGAGTCCAGTCTTAGATTTCGATGCTTCACTCCAGGTTTACAGTATACTTTGGACCTTCTTATTGACGATGAAACACAGAAATTGCATCCGAATTTAATACAAAAGGCACAATGACGACTTAAGTACAAGAGGACTGACACTCTCACTTTCTGTGCTTTGTACCTCTCCTGTGAGTCCAGTTTTAGATTCAGATGCTTCACTTCAGGTTTACTGTATCCCTTGGACCTTCTTATTGAAGATGAAACACAGAAATTGCATCCGAATTTAATACAAAGGCACAATGTCGACTTAAGTACAAGACAACTGACACTCTAACTTTCTATGATTTGAACCTCTGCTGTGAGTCCAGTTTTAGATTCCGATGCTTCACTTCAGGTTTACTGTATCCCTTGGACCTTCTTATTGTCGACGAAACACAGAAATTGCATCCGAAATTAATACAAAAGTCACAATGCCGACTTATGTACAAGAGGACTGACACTCTAACTTTATATGATTTGAACCGCTCCTGTGAGTCCAGTTTTGGATTCCGATGCTTCACTTCAGGTTTACTGTATCCCTTGGACCTTCTTATTGACGATGAAACACAGATATTGCATCCGAATTTAATACAAAAGGCACAATGCCGACTTAAGTACAAGAGGACTGACACTCTCACTTTCTATGCTTTGAACCTCTCCTGTGAGTCCAGTTTTAGATTCAGATGCTTCACTCCAGGTTTGCAGTATACCTTGAACCTTCTTATTGACGATGAAACACAGAAATTGAATCCGAATTTAATACAAAAGGCACAATGCCGACTTAAGTACAAGAATACTGACACTCTAACTTTCTATGCTTTGAACCTCTCCTGTAAGTCCAGTTTTAGATTCAGATGCTTCACTTCAGGTTTCTGTATCCCTTGGCCCTTCTTATTGACGTTGAAACACAGAAATTTCATCCGAATTTAATACAAATGGCGCAATGCCGACTTATGTACAAGATGACTGACACTCTAACCTTCTATGATTTGAACCTCTTCTGTGAGTTCAGTTTTATATTCCGATGCATCACTTCAGGTTTACTGTATCCCTTGGACCTTCTTATTGACGATGAAACATTAAAATTGCATCCGAAATTAATACAAAAGACACAATGCCAACTTAAGTACAAGAGGACAGACACTCTAACTTTCTACGATTTGAACCTCTGCTGTGAGTCCAGTTTTAAATTCCGATGCTTCACTTCAGGTTTACTGTATCCCTTGGACCTTCTTATTGACGATGAAACACAGAAATTGCATCCGAATGTAATACAAAAGGCACAATGCCGATTTAAGTACAAGAGGAATGACACTCTAACTTTCTATGATTTGAACCTTTCCTGTGAGTCCAGTTTTAGATTCCGATGCTTCACTTCAGGTTTACTGTATCCCTTGGACCTTCTTATTGACGATGAAACATTAAAATTGCATCCGAAATTAATACAAGAGACACAATGCCAACTTAAGTACACGAGGACAGACACTCCAACTTTCTATGATTTGAACCTCTCCTCTGAGTCCAGTATTAAATTCCGACGCTGCACTTCAGGTTTACTGTATACCTTGGACCTTCTTATTGACGATGAAACACAGATATTGCATCCGAATTTAATACAATTGGCACAATGCCGACTTAAGTACAAGAGCACTGACACTCTAATTTTCTATGATTTGAACCTCTCCTGTAAGTCCAGTCTTGAATTCCGATGCTTCACTCCAGGTTTACAGTATACCTTGGACCTTCTTATTGACGATGAAACACAGAAATTGCATCCGAATGTAATACAATTGGCACAATGCCGACTTAAGTACAAGAGGAATGACACTCTAACTTTCTATGATTTGAACCTCTGCTGTGAGTCCAGTCTTAGCTTCCGATGCGTCACTTTAGGTTTACAGTATTCCTTGGACCTTCTTATTGACGATGAAACACAGAAATTGCATCCGAATTTTAAAAAAAAGGCACAATGCCGTCATAAGTATAAGAGGACTGACACTCTGACTTTCTATGATTTGAGCCTCTCCTGTGAGTCCAGTTTTAGATTCCGATGATCCCTTCAGGTTTACTGTATCCCTAGGACCTTCTTATTGACGATGAAACACAGAAATTGCATCCGAAATTAATACAAAAGGCACAATGCCGACTTAAGTACAAGAGGACTGACACTCTAACTTTCTATGATTTGAACCGCTCCTGTGAGTCCAGTTTTAGATTACATTGCTTCACTTCAAGTTTACTGTATACCTTGGACTTTCTTATTGACGATGAAACCCAGAAATTGCATCCGAATGTAATACAAAGGGCACAATGCCGACTTAAGTACAAGAGGACTGACACTCAAACTTTCTAATATTTGAACCTCTCCTGTGAGTACAGTTTTAGATTCCGATGCTTCACTTCAGGTTTACTGTATCCCTTGGACCTTCTTGTTGACGATGAAACACAGAAATTGCATCCGAATTTAATACAAAGGCACAATGTCGACTTAAGTACAAGACAACTGACACTCTAACTTTCTATGATTTGAACCTCTGCTGTGAGTCCAGTTTTAGATTCCGATGCTTCACTTCAGGTTTACTGTATCCCTTGGACCTTCTTATTGTCGATGAAACACAGAAATTGCATCCGAAATTAATACAAAAGTCACAATGCCGACTTATGTACAAGAGGACTGACACTCTAACTTTATATGATTTGAACCGCTCCTGTGAGTCCAGTTTTGGATTCCGATGCTTCACTTCAGGTTTACTGTATCCCTTGGACCTTCTTATTGACGATGAAACACAGATATTGCATCCGAATTTAATACAAAAGGCACAATGCCGACTTAAGTACAAGAGGACTGACACTCTCACTTTCTATGCTTTGAACCTCTCCTGTGAGTCCAGTTTTAGATTCAGATGCTTCACTCCAGGTTTGCAGTATACCTTGAACCTTCTTATTGACGATGAAACACAGAAATTGAATCCGAATTTAATACAAAAGGCACAATGCCGACTTAAGTACAAGAATACTTACACTCTAACTTTCTATGGTTTGAACCTCTCCTGTAAGTCCAGTTTTAGATTCAGATGCTTCACTTCAGGTTTCTGTATCCCTTGGCCCTTCTTATTGACGTTGAAACACAGAAATTTCATCCGAATTTAATACAAATGGCACAATGCCGACTTATGTACAAGATGACTGACACTCTAACCTTCTATGATTTGAACCTCTTCTGTGAGTTCAGTTTTATATTCCGATGCTTCACTTCAGGTTTACTGTATCCCTTGGACCTTCTTATTGACGATGAAACATTAAAATTGCATCCGAAATTAATACAAAAGACACAATGCCAACTTAAGTACAAGCGGACAGACACTCTAACTTTCTACGATTTGAACCTCTGCTGTGAGTCCAGTTTTCAATTCCGATGCTTCACTTCAGGTTTACTGTATCCCTTGGACCTTCTTATTGACGATGAAACACAGAAATTGCATCCGAATGTAATACAAAAGGCACAATGCCGACTTAAGTACAAGAGGAATGACACTCTAACTTTCTATGATTTGAACCTTTCCTGTGAGTCCAGTTTTAGATTCCGATGCTTCACTTCAGGTTTACTGTATCCCTTGGACCTTCTTATTGACGATGAAACATTAAAATTGCATCCGAAATTAATACAAAAGACACAATGCCAACTTAAGTACACGAGGACAGACACTCCAACTTTCTATGATTTGAACCACTCCTCTGAGTCCTGTATTAAATTCCGACGCTGCACTTCAGGTTTACTGTATACCTTGGACCTTCTTATTGACGATGAAACACAGAAATTGCATCCGAATTTTAAAAAAAAGGCACAATGCCGTCATAAGTATAAGAGGACTGACACTCTCACTTTCTATGCTTTGAACCTCTCCTGTGAGTCCAGTTTTAGATTCAGATGTTCACTCCAGGTTTGCAGTATACCTTGAACCTTCTTATTGACGATGAAACACAGAAATTGAATCCGAATTTAATACAAAAGGCACAATGCCGACTTAAGTACAAGAATACTGACACTCTAACTTTCTATGCTTTGAACCTCTCCTGTAAGTCCAGTTTTAGATTCAGATGCTTCACTTCAGGTTTCTGTATCCCTTGGCCCTTCTTATTGACGTTGAAACACAGAAATTTCATCCGAATTTAATACAATTGGCACAATGCCGACTTAAGTACAAGAGCACTGACACTCTAATTTTCTATGATTTGAACCTCTCCTGTAAGTCCAGTCTTAGATTCCGATGCTTCACTCCAGGTTTACAGTATACCTTGGACCTTCTTATTGACGATGAAACACAGAAATTGCATCCGAATGTAATACAATTGGCACAATGCCGACTTAAGTACAAGAGGAATGACACTCTAACTTTCTATGATTTGAACCTCTGCTGTGAGTCCAGTCCTAGCTTCCGATGCGTCACTTCAGGTTTACAGTATTCCTTGGACCTTCTCATTGACGATGAAACACAGAAATTGCATCCGAATTTTAAAAAAAAGGCACAATGCCATCATAAGTATAAGAGGACTGACACTCTAACTTTCTATGATTTGAGCCTCTCCTGTGAGTCCAGTTTTAGATTCCGATGATCCCTTCAGGTTTACTGTATCCCTAGGACCTTCTTATTGACGATGAAACACAGAAATTGCATCCGAAATTAATACAAAAGGCACAATGCCGACTTAAGTACAAGAGGACTGACACTCTAACTTTCTATGATTTGAACCGCTCCTGTGAGTCCAGTTTTAGATTACATTGCTTCACTTCAAGTTTACTGTATACCTTGGACTTTCTTATTGACGATGAAACCCAGAAATTGCATCCGAATGTAATCCAAAGGGCACAATGCCGACTTAAGTACAAGAGGACTGACACTCAAACTTTCTAATATTTGAACCTCTCCTGTGAGTACAGTTTTAGATTCCGATGCTTCACTTCAGGTTTACTGTATCCCTTGGACCTTCTTGTTGACGATGAAACACAGAAATTGCATCCGAATTTAATACAAAAGGCACAATGCCGACATAAGTACAAGAGGATTGACACTCTAACTTTCTATGATTTGAACCTCTCCTGTGAGTTCAGTTTTAGATTCCGATGCTTCACTTCAGGTTTACTGTATCCCTTGGACCTTCTTATTGACGATGACACATTGAAATTGCATCCGAATTTAATACAAAAGACACAATGCCAACTTAAGTAAAAGAGGACAGACACTCTAACTTTCTATGATTTGAACCTCTGCTGTGAGTCCAGTTTTAGATTCCGATGCTTCACTTCAGGTTTACTGTATCCCTTGGACCTTCTTCTTGACGGCGAAACACAGGAATTGCATCCGAATTTAATAAAAAAGATACAATGCCGACTTAAGTACAAGAGGATTGACACTCTAAATTTCTATGATTTGAACCTCTCTTGTGAATCCAGTCTTAGAGTCCGATGCTTCACTTCAGGTTTACAGTATACCTTGGACCTTCGTATTGACGATGAGACACAATTACATTCGAATTTAATAGAAAAGGCACAATGCCGACTTAAGTACAAGAGGACTAATAATATAACATTCTATGATTTCAACCTCTCCTGTGACTCCAGTTTTAGATTCCGATGCTTCACTTCAGGTTTACTGTATCCCTTGGGCCTTCTTATTGACGATGAGACACAAAAATTGCATCCGAATTTAATACAAAAGGCACAATGCCGACTTAAGTACAAGAGTACTGACACGCTAATTTTCTATGATTTGAACCTCTGCTGTGAGTCCTGTTTTAGATTCCGATGCTTCACTTCAGGTTTACTGTATCCCTTGGACCATCTTATTGACGACGAAACACAGAAATTGCATCCGAATTTAATACAAAAGGCACAATGCCGACTTAAGTACAAGAGGACTGACACTCTAGCTTTCTGTGATTTGAACCTATCCTGTGAGTCCAGTTTTAGATTCTGATGTTTCCCTTCAGGTTTACTATATACCTTGGACCTTCTTATTGACGATGAAACACAGAAATTGCAACCAATTTTAACACAAAAGGCACAAAGCCGACTTAAGTACAAGAGGACTGACACTCTAACTTTCTATGATTTGAACCTCTCCTGGGAGTCCAGTTTTAGATTCCGATGCTTCACTTCAGGCTTACTGTATCCCTTGGACCTACTTATTGACGATGAAACACAGAAATTGCATCCGAATTTAATACAAAAGGCACAATGTCGACTTATGGACAAGAGGACTGACACCCTCACTTTCTATGATTTGAACCACTCTAGTGAGTCCAGTTTTAGATTACGATGCTTCACTTCAGGTTTACTGTATACCTTGGACCTTCTTATTGACGATGAAACACAGAAATTGCATCCGAATGTAATACAAAAGGCACAATGCCGACTTAAGTACAAGAGGACTGACACTCTAACTTTCTATGATTTGAACCTCTCCTGTGAGTCCAGTTTTAGATTCCGATGCTTCACTTCAGGTTTACTGTATCCCTTGGACCTTCTTATTGACGATGAAACACAGAAATTGCATCCGAATTTAATACAATTGGCACAATGCCGACTTAAGTACAAGAGGACTGACACTCTAACATTCTATGATTTGAACCTCTCCTGTGAGTCCAGTCTTAGATTTCGATGCTTCACACCAGGTTTACAGTATACTTTGGACCTTCTTATTGACGATGAAACACAGAAATTGCAACCAATTTTAACACAAAAGGCACAAAGCCGACTTAAGTACAAGAGGACTGACACTCTAACTTTCTATGATTTGAACCTCTCCTGGGAGTCCAGTTTTAGATTCCGATGCTTCACTTCAGGCTTACTGTATCCATTGGACCTACTTATTGACGATGAAACACAGAAATTGCATCCAAATTTAATACAAAAGGCACAATGTCGACGTATGGACAAGAGGACTGACACCCTCACGTTCTATGATTTGAACCACTCCTGTGAGTCCAGTTTTAGATTACGATGCTTCACTTCAGGTTTACTGTATACCTTGGACCTTCTTATTGACGATGAAACACAGAAATTGCATCCGAATGTAATACAAAAGGCACAATGCCGACTTAAGTACAAGAGGACTGACACTCTAACTTTCTATGATTTGAACCTCTGCTGTGAGTCCAGTTTTAGATTCCGATGCTTCACTTCAGGTTTACTGTATCCCTTGGACCTTCTTATTGACGATGAAACACAGAAATTGCATCCGAAATTAATACAAAAGACACAATGCCGACTTATGTACAAGAGGACTGACACTCTAACTTTCTATGATTTGAACCGCTCCTGTGAGTCCAGTTTTGGATTCCGTTGCTTCACTTCAGGTTTACTGTATCCCTTTTACCTTCTTATTGACGATGAAACACAGATATTGCATCCGAATTTAATACAAAAGGCACAATGCCGACTTAATTACAAGAGGACTGACACTCTCACTTTCTATGCTTTGAACCTCTCCTGTGAGTCCAGTTTTAGATTCAGATGCTTCACTCCAGGTTTACAGTATACCTTGAACCTTCTTATTGACGATGAAACATAGAAATTGCATCCGAATTTAATACAAAAGGCTCAATTCCGACTTAAGTACAAGAATACTGACACTCTAACTTTCAATGCTTTGGACCTCTCCTGTGATTCCAGTTTTAGACTCAGATGCTTCACTTCAGGTTTACTGTATCCCTTGGAATTCTTATTGACGATGAGACACAGAAATTGAATCCGAATTTAATACAAAAGGCACAATGCCGACTTAAGTACAAGAATACTGACACTCTAACTTTCTATGCTTTGAACCTCTCCTGTAAGTCTAGTTTTAGATTCAGATGCTTTACTTCAGGTTTCTGTATCCCTTGGCCCTTCTTATTGACGATGAAACACAGAAATTTCATCCGAATTTAATACAAATGGCACAATGCCGACTTATGTACAAGATGACTGACACTCTAACTTTCTATGATTTGAACCTCTCCTGTGAGTTCAGTTATATATTCCGATGCTTCACTTCAGGTTTACTGTATCCCTTGGACCTTCTTATTGACGATGAAACATCAAAATTGCATCCGAAATTAATACAAAAGACACAATGCCAACTTAAGTACAAGAGGACAGACACTCTAACTTTCTACGATTTGAACCTCTGCTGTGAGTCCAGTTTTAAATTCCGATGCTTCACTTGAGATTTACTGTATCCCTTGGACGTTCTTATTGACGATGAAACACAGAAATTGCATCCGAATGAAATACAAAAGGCACAATGGCGACTTAAGTACAAGAGGACTGACACTCTAACTTTCTATGATTTGAACCTTTCCTGTGAGTCCAGTTTTAGATTCCGATGCTTCACTTCAGGTTTACTGTATCCCTTGGACCTTCTTATTGACGATGAAACATTAAAATTGCATCCGAAATTAATACAAAAGACACAATGCCAACTTAAGTACACGAGGTCAGACACTCCAACTTTCTATGCTTTGAACCTCTCCTGTGAGTCCAGTATTAAATTCCGATGCTTCACTTCAGGTTTACTGTATCCCTTGGACCTTCTTATTGACGATGAAACACAGATATTGCATCCGAATTTAATACAATTGGCACAATGCCGACTTAAGTACAAGAGCACTGACACTCTAATTTTCTATGTTTTGAACCTCTCCTGTAAGTCCAGTCTTAGACTCCGAAGCTTCACTCCAGGTTTACAGTATACCTTGGACCTTCTTATTGACGATGAAACACAGAAATTGCATCCGAATTTAATACAAAAGGCACAATGCCGACTTAAGTACAAGAATACTACACTCTAACTTTCTATGCTTTGAACCTCTCCTGTGAGTCCAGTTTTAGACCCAGATGCTTCACTTCAGGTTTACTGTATCCCTTCGACCTTCTTATTGACGATGAAACACATAAATTGAATCCGAATTTAATACAATTGGCACAATGCCGACTTAAGTACTAGAGCCTTGACGCTCTAACTTTCTATGATTTGAACCTCTCCTGTGAGTCCAGTCTTAGATTCCGATGCTTCACTCCAGGTTTACAGTATACCTTGGACCTTCTTATTGACGATGAAAACACAGAAATTGCATCCGAATTTAATACAAAAGGCACAATGCCGACTTAAGTACAAGAATACTGACACTCTAACTTTCTATGCTTTGAACCTCTCCTGTGAGTCCAGTTTCAGACTCAGATGCTTCACTTCAGGTTTACTGTATACCTTGAACCTTCTTATTGACGATGAAACGCAGAAATTGCATCCGAATTTAACACAAAAGGCACAATGGCGACTTAAGTACAAGCGGACTGACACTCATACTTTCTATGATTTGAACTTTTCTTGTGAGTCCACTTTTAGATTCCGATGATTCACTTCAGGTTTACTGTATCCCTTGGACCTTCTTATTGACGATGAAACGCAGAAATTGCATCCGAATGTAATACAAAAGGCACAATGCCGACTTAAGTACAAGAGGACTGACACTCTAACTTTCTATGATTTGAACCGCTCCTGTGAGTCCAGTTTTAGATTCCGATGCTTCACTTCAGGTTTACTGTATACGTTGGAGCTTCTTATTGACGATGAAACACAGAAATTGCATCCGAATTTAATACAAAAGGCACAATGCCGACTTAAGTTCAAGAGGACTGACACTCTAGCTTTCTATGATTTGAACCTCTCCTGTGAGTCCAGTTTTAGTTTCCGTTGCTGCACTTAAGGTTTACTCTGTCTATTGGACCTTCTTCTTGACGATGAAACACAGAAATTGCATCGGAATTTAATACAAAAGGCACAATGCCGTCTTAAGTACAAGAGGACTGACACTCTAACATTCTATGATTTGAACCTCTCCTGTGAGTCCAGCTTTAGACTCCAATGCTTCACTTAGGGTTTACTGTATCCCTTGGATCCTCTTATTGACGATGAAACACAGAAATTGCATCCGAATTTAATACAAATGGCACAATGCCGACTTAAGTACAAGAGGACTGACACTATAACTTTCTATGATTTGAACCTCTCCTGTGAGTTCAGTTTTAGATTCCGATGCTTCACTTCAGGTTTACGGTATCCCTTGGTCCTTCTTATTGACGATGAAACACAGAAATTGCATCCCAATTTAATACTATTGGCACAATGACGAGTTAAGTACAAGAGGACTGACACTCTCACTTTCTATGATTTGAACCTTTCCTGTGAGTCCAGGTTTAGATTCCGATGCTTCACGTCGGGTTTACAGTATAACTTGGACCTTCTTATTGACGATGAAACACAGAAATTGCATCCGATTTTAATACAAAAGACAAAATGCCGACTTAAGTACAAGAGGACTGATACTATAACTTTCTATGATTTCAACCTCTCCTGTGAGTCCAGTTTTAGATTCCGATGCTTCACTTCAGGTTTACTGTATCCCTTGGACCTTCGTATTCACGATGAAACACAGAAATTGCATCCGAATTTGATACAAAAAGCACAATGACGACTTAAGTACAAGAGGGCTGACACTCTAACATTCTATGATTTGAACCTCTCCTGTGAGTTCAGTTTTAGATTCCGATGCTTCACTTCAGGTTTACTGTATCCCTTGGACTTTCTTATTGACGATGAAACACAGAAATTGCATCCGAATTTAATACAAAAGGCACAATGCCGACTTAAGTACAAGAGGACTGACACTCTAACTTTCTGTGATTTGAACCTCTCCTGTGAGTCCTGTTTCAGATTCCGATTCTTCAATTCAGGTTTACTGTATCCCTTGGACCTTCTTATTGACGGTGAAACACAGTTATTGCATCCAAATTTAACACAAAATGCACAATGCCGACTTAAGTACAAGAGGACTGACACTCTCACTTTCTGTGCTTTGAACTTCTCCTGTGAGTCCAGTTTTAGATTCAGATGCTTCACTCCAGGTTTACAGTATACCTTGAACCTTCTTATTGACGATGAAGTACAGAAATTGCATCCGAAATTAATACAAAAGACACAATGCCAACTTAAGTGCACGAGGACAGACACTCCAACTTTCTATGATTTGAACCTCTCCTGTGAGTCCAGTATTAAATTCCGATGCTTCACTTCAGGTTTACTGTATCCATTGGACCTTCTTATTGACGACGATACACAGATATTGCATCCGAATTTAATACAATTGGCACAATGCCGACTTAAGTACAAGAGCACTGACACTCTAATTTTCTATGATTTGAACCTCTCCTGTAAGTCCAGTCTTAGATTCCGATGCTTCACTCCAGGTTTACAGTATACCTTGGACCTTCTTAATGACGATGAAACACAGAAATTGCATCCGAATTTAATACAAAAGGCACATTGCCGACTTAAGTACAAGAATACTACACTCTAACTTTCTATGCTTTGAACCTCTCCTGTGAGTCCAGTTTTAGACTCAGATGCTTCACTTCAGGTTTACTGTATCCCTTCGACCTTCTTATTGACGATGAAACACATAAATTGAATCCGAATTTAATACAATTGGCACAATGCCGACTTAAGTACAAGAGCCCTGACACTCTAACTTTCTATGATTTGAACCTCTCCTGTGAGTCCAGTCTTAGATTCCGATGCTTCACTCCAGGTTTACAGTATACCTTGGACCTTCTTATTGACGATGAAACACAGAAATTGCATCCGAATTTAATACAAAAGGCACAATGCCGACTTAAGTACAAGAATACTGACACTCTAACTTTCTATGCTTTGAACCTCTCCTGTGAGTCCAGTTTCAGACTCAGATGCTTCACTTCAGGTTTACTGTATACCTTGAACCTTCTTATTGACGATGAAACGCAGAAATTGCATCCGAATTTATCACAAAAGGCACAATGCCGACTTAAGTACAAGCGGACTGACACTCGTATTTTCTATGATTTGAACTTTTCTTGTGAGTCCAGTTTTAGATTCCGATGATTCACTTCAGGTTTACTGTATCCCTTGGACCTTCTTATTGACGATGAAACACAGAAATTGCATCCGAATTTAATACAAAAGGCACAATGCCGACTTAAGTACAAGAGGACTGACACTCTAACTTTCTATGATTTGAACCGCTCCTGTGAGTCCAGTTTTAGATTCCGATGCTTCACTTCAGGTTTACTGTACACCTTGGAGCTTCTTATTGACGATGAAACACAGAAATTACATCCGAATGTAATACAAAAGGCACAATGCCGACTTAAGTACAAGAGGACTGACACTCTAACTTTCTATGATTTGAGCCTCTCCTGTGAGTTCAGTTTTAGATTCCGATGCTTCACCTTTGGTTTACTGTATTTCTTGGACCTTCTAATTGACGATGAAACACAGAAATTGCATCCGAATTTAATACAAAAGGCTTAATGCCGACTTAAGTACAAGACGACTGACACTCTAACTTTCTATGATTTGAACCTCTGCTGTGAGTCCAGTTTTAGATTCCGATGCTTCACTTCAGGTTTACTGTATCCCTTGGACCTTCTTATTGACGATGAAACACAGAAATTGCATCCGAAATTAATACAAAAGACACAATGCCCACTTATGTACAAGAGGACTGACACTCTAACTTACCATGATTTGAACCGCTCCTGTGAGTCCAGTTTTAGATTACGATGCTTCACTTCAGGTTTACTGTATACCTTGGACCTTCTTATTGACGATGAAACACAGAAATTGCATCCGAATGTAATACAAAAGGCACAATGCCGACTTAAGTACAAGAGGACTGACACTCTAACTTTCTATGATTTGAACCTCTCCTGTGAGTCCAGTTTTAGATTCCGATGCTTCACTTCAGGTTTACTGTATGCCTTGGACCTTCTTATTGACGATGAAACACAGAAATTGCATCCGAATTTAATACAAAATGCACAATGCCGACATAAGTACAAGATGACTGACACTCTAACTTTCTATGATTTGAACCTGTCCTGTGAGTTCAGTTTTAGATTCCGAAGCTTCACTTCAGGTTTACTGTATCCCTTGGACCTTCTTATTGACGATGAAACACAGAAATTGCATCCGATTTTAATACAAAAGGCACAATGCCGACTTAAGTACAAGAGGACTGATACTATAACTTTCTATGATTTGAACCTCTCCTGTGAGTCCAGTTTTAGATTCCGATGCTTCACTTCAGGTCTACTGTATCTCTTGGACCTTCTTATTGACGATGATACACAGAAATTGCATCCGAATTTAATACAATTGGCACAATGCCGACTTAAGTACAAGAGGACTGACACTCTAACATTCTATGATTTGAACTCTCCTGTGAGTCCAGTCTTAGATTTCGATGCTTCACTCCAGGTTTACAGTATACTTTGGACCTTCTTATTGACGATGAAACACAGAAATTGCAGCCGAATTTAATACAAAAGGCACAATGCCGACTTAAGTACAAGAGGACTGACACTCTCACTTTCTGTGCTTTGAACCTCTCCTGTGAGTCCAGTTTTAGATTCAGATGCTTCACTCCAGGTTTACAGTATACCTTGAACCTTCTTATTGACGATGAAGTACAGAAATTGCATCCGAAATTAATACAAAAGACACAATGCCAACTTAAGTACACGAGGACAGACACTCCAACTTTCTATGATATGAACCTCTCCTGTGAGTCCAGTATTAAATTCCGATGCTTCACTTCAGGTTTACTGTATCCCTTGGACCTTCTTATTGACGATGAAACACAGATATTGCATCCGAATTTAATACAATTGGCACAATGCCGACTTAAGTACAAGAGCACTGACACTCTAATTTTCTATGATTTGAACCTCTCCTGTAAGTCCAGTCTTAGATTCCGATGCTTCACTCCAGGTTTACAGTATACCTTGGACCTTCTTAATGACGATGAAACACAGAAATTGCATCCGAATTTAATACAAAAGGCACAATGCCGACTTAAGTACAAGAATACTACACTCTAACTTTCTATGCTTTGAACCTCTCCTGTGAGTCCAGTTTTAGACTCAGATGCTTCACTTCAGGTTTACTGTATCCCTTCGACCTTCTTATTGACGATGAAACACAGAAATTGAATCCGAATTTAATACAATTGGCACAATGCCGACTTAAGTACAAGAGCCCTGACACTCTAACTTTCTATGATTTGAACCTCTCCTGTGAGTCCAGTCTTAGATTCCGATGCTTCGCTCCAGGTTTACAGTATACCTTGGAGCTTCTTATTGACGATGAAACACAGAAATTGCATCCGAATTTAATACAAAAGGCACAATGCCGACTTAAGTTCAAGAGGACTGACACTCTAACTTTCTATGATTTGAACCTCTCCTGTGAGTCCAGCTTTAGACTCCAATGCTTCACTTAGGGTTTACTGTATCCGTTGGACCCTCTTATTGACGATGAAACACAGAAATTGCATCCGAATTTAATACAAATGGCACAATGCCGACTTAAGTACAAGAGGACTGACACTCTAACTTTCTATGATTTGAACCTCTCCTGTGAGTTCAGTTTTAGATTCCGATGCTTCACTTCAGGTTTAGTGTATCCCTTGGTCCTTCTTATTGACGATGAAACACAGAAATTGCATCCCAATTTAATACAATTGGCACAATGTCGACTTAAGTACAAGAGGACTGACACTCTAACTTTCTATGATTTGAACCTCTCCTGTGAGTCCAGGTTTAGATTCCGATGCTTCACTTCGGGTTTACAGTATAACTTGGACCTTCTTATTGACGATGCAACACAGAAATTGCATCCGATTTCAATACAAAAGGCACAATGCCGACTTAAGTACAAGAGGACTGATACTATAACTTTCTATGATTTGAACCTCTCCTGTGAGTCCAGTTTTAGATTCCGATGCTTCACTTCAGGTTTACTGTATCCCTTGGGCCTTCGTATTCACGATGAAACACAGAAATTGCATCCGAATTTGATACAAAAGGCACAATGACGACTTAAGTACAAGAGGGCTGACACTCCAACATTCTATGATTTGAACCTCTGCTGTGAGTCCAGTTTTAGATTCCGATGCTTCACTTCAGGTTTACTGTATCCCTTGGACTTTCTTATTGACGATGAAACACAGAAATTGCATCCGAATTTAATACAAAAGGCACAATGCCGACTTAAGTACAAGAGGACTGACACTCTAACTTTCTGTGATTTGAACCTCTCCTGTGAGTCCTGTTTCAGATTTCGATTCTTCAATTCAGGTTTACTGTATCCCTTGGACCTTCTTATTGACGGTGAAACACAGATATTGCATCCAAATTTAACACAAAATGCACAATGCCGACTTAAGTACAAGAGGACTGCCACTCTAAGTTTCTATGATTTGAACCTCTCCTGTGAGTCCAGTTTTAGATTCCGATGCTTCACTTTTGGTTTACTGTATTTCTTGGACCTTCTAATTGACGATGAAACACAGAAATTGCATTCGAATTTAATACAAAAGGCACAATGCCGACTTAAGTACAAGAGGACTGACACTCTCACTTTCTATGCTTTGAACCTCTCCTGTGAGTCTAGTTTTAGATTCAGATGCTTCACTCCAGGTTTACAATATACCATGAACCTTCTTATTGACGATGAAACACAGATATTGCATCCGAATTTAATACAAAAGGCACAATGGCGACTTAAGTACAAGAATGCTGAGACTCTAACTTTCTATGCTTTGAACCTCTCCTGTGAGTCCAGTTTTAGACTCAGATGCTTCACTTCAGGTTTACTGTATCCCTTGGAATTCTTATTGACGATGAAACATAGAAATTGAATCCGAATTTAATACAAAAGGCACAATGCCGACTTAAGTACAAGAATACTGACACTCTAACTTTCTATGCTTTGAACCTCTCCTGTAAGTCTAGTTTTAGATTCAGATGCTTCACTTCAGGTTTCTGTATCCCTTGGCCCTTCTTATTGACGATGAAACACAGAAATTTCATACGAATTTAATACAAATACCACAATGCCAACTTATGTACAAGATGACTGACACTCTAACTTTCTATGATTTGAACCTCTCCTGTGAGTTCAGTTTTATATTCCGATGCTTCACTTCAGGTTTACTGTATCCCTTGGACCTTCTTATTGACGATGAAACACAGAAATTGCATCCGAATTTAATACAAAAGGCACAATGCCGACTTAAGTACAAGAGGACTGACACTCTAACTTTCTATGATTTGAACCGCTCCTGTGAGTCTAGTTTTAGATTCCGATGCTTCACTTCAGGTTTACTGTATACCTTGGAGCTTCTTATTGACGATGAAACACAGAAATTGCATCCGAATTTAATACAAAAGGCACAATGCCGATTTAAGTTCAAGAGGACTGACACTCTAACTTTCTATGATTGGAACCTCTCCTGTGAGTCCAGTTTTAGATTCCGTTGCTGCACATAAGGTTTACTCTGTCTATTGGACCTTCTTCTTGACGATGAAACACAGAAATTGCATCGGAATTTAATACAAAAGGCACAATGCCGTCTTAAGTACAAGAGGACTGACACTCTAACTTTCTATGATTTGAACCTCTCCTGTGAGTCCAGCTTTAGACTCCAATGCTTCACTTAGGGTTTACTGTATCCGTTGGACCCTCTTATTGACGATGAAACACAGAAATTGCATCCGAATTTAACACAAAAGGCACAATGCCGACTTAAGTACAAGCGGACTGACACTCATATTTTCTATGATTTGAACTTTTCTTGTGAGTCCAGTTTTAGATTCCGATGATTCACTTCAGGTTTACTGTATCCCTTGGACCTTCTTATTGACGATGAAACACAGAAATTGCATCCGAATTTAATACAAAAGGCACAATGCCGACTTAAGTACAAGAGGACTGACACTCTAACTTTCTATGATTTGAACCGCTCCTGTGAGTCCAGTTTTAGATTCCGATGCTTCACTTCAGGTTTACTGTATACCTTGGAGCTTCTTATTGACGATGAAACACAGAAATTGCATCCGAATTTAATACAAAAGGCACAATGCCGACTTAAGTTCAAGAGGACTGACACTCTAACTTTCTATGATTTGAACCTCTCCTGTGAGTCCAGCTTTAGACTCCAATGCTTCACTTAGGGTTTACTGTATCCGTTGGACCCTCTTATTGACGATGAAACACAGAAATTGCATCCGAATTTAATACAAATGGCACAATGCCGACTTAAGTACAAGAGGACTGACACTCTAACTTTCTATGATTTGAACCTCTCCTGTGAGTTCAGTTTTAGATTCCGATGCTTCACTTCAGGTTTAGTGTATCCCTTGGTCCTTCTTATTGACGATGAAACACAGAAATTGCATCCCAATTTAATACAATTGGCACAATGACGACTTAAGTACAAGAGGACTGACACTCTAACTTTCTATGATTTGAACCTCTCCTGTGAGTCCAGGTTTAGATTCCGATGCTTCACTTCGGGTTTACAGTATAACTTGGACCTTCTTATTGACGATGAAACACAGAAATTGCATCCGATTTTAATACAAAAGGCACAATGCCGACTTAAGTACAAGAGGACTGATACTATAACTTTCTATGATTTGAACCTCTCCTGTGAGTCCAGTTTTAGATTCCGATGCTTCACTTCAGGTTTACTGTATCCCTTGGGCCTTCGTATTCACGATGAAACACAGAAATTGCATCCGAATTTGATACAAAAGGCACAATGACGACTTAAGTACAAGAGGGCTGACACTCTAACATTCTATGATTTGAACCTCTGCTGTGAGTCCAGTTTTAGATTCCGATACTTCACTTCAGGTTTACTGTATCCCTTGGACTTTCTTATTGACGATGAAACACAGAAATTGCATCCGAATTTAATACAAAAGGCACAATGCCGACTTAAGTACAAGAGGACTGACACTCTTACTTTCTGTGATTTGAACCTCTCCTGTGAGTCCTGTTTCAGATTCCGATTCTTCAATTCAGGTTTACTGTATCCCTTGGACCTTCTTATTGACGGTGAAACACAGATATTGCATCCAAATTTAACACAAAATGCACAATGCCGACTTAAGTACAAGAGGACTGCCACTCTAAGTTTCTATGATTTGAACCTCTCCTGTGAGTCCAGTTTTAGATTCCAATGCTTCACTTCAGGTTTACTGTATCAGTTGGACCTCCTTATCGACGATGAAACACAGAAATTGCATCCGAATTTAATACAAAAGGCACAATGCCGACTTAAGTACAAGAGGACTGACACTCTAACTTTCTATGATTTGAACCGCTCCTGTGAGTTCAGTTTCAGATTCTGATGCTTCACTTCAGGTTTACTGTATACCTTGGCCTTGTTATTGACGATGAAACACAGAAATTACACCTGATTGTAATACAAAAGGAACAATGCCGACTTAAGTACAAGAGGACTGACACTCTAACTTTCTATGATTTGAACCTCTCCTGTGAGTCCAGTTTTAGATTCTGATGCTTCACTTTTGGTTTACTGTATTTCTTGGACCTTCTAATTGACGATGAAACACAGAAATTGCATCCGAATTTAATACAAAAGGCACAATGCCGACTTAAGTACAAGAGGACTGACACTCTCACTTTCTATGCTTTGAACCTCTCCTGTGAGTCTAGTTTTAGATTCAGATGCTTCACTCCAGGTTTACAATATACCATGAACCTTCTTATTGACGATGAAACACAGATATTGCATCCGAATTTAATACAAAAGGCACAATGCCGACTTAAGTACAAGAATGCTGAGACTCTAACTTTTTATGCTTTGAACCTCTCCTGTGAGTCCAGTTTTAGACTCAGATGCTTCACTTCAGGTTTACTGTATCCCTTGGAATTCTTATTGACGATGAAACACAGAAATTGAATCCGAATTTAATACAAAAGGCACAATGCCGACTTAAGTACAAGAATACTGACACTCTAACTTTCTATGCTTTGAACCTCTCCTGTAAGTCTAGTTTTAGATTCAGATGCTTCACTTCAGGTTTCTGTATCCCTGGGCCCTTCTTATTGACGATGAAACACAGAAATTTCATACGAATTTAATACAAATGGCACAATGCCGACTTATGTACAAGATGACTGACACTCTAACTTTCTATGATTTGAACCTCTCCTGTGAGTTCAGTTTTATATTCCGATGCTTCACTTCAGGTTTACTGTATCCCTTGGACCTTCTTATTGACGATGAAACACAGAAATTGCATCCGAATTTAATACAAAAGGCACAATGCCGACTTAAGTACAAGAGGACTGACACTCTAACTTTCTATGATTTGAACCGCTCCTGTGAGTCCAGTTTTAGATTCCGATGCTTCACTTCAGGTTTACTGTATACCTTGGAGCTTCTTATTGACGATGAAACACAGAAATTGCATCCGAATTTAATACAAAAGGCACAATGCCGATTTAAGTTCAAGAGGACTGACACTCTAACTTTCTATGATTGGAACCTCTCCTGTGAGTCCAGTTTTAGATTCCGTTGCTGCACTTAAGGTTTACTCTGTCTATTGGACCTTCTTCTTGACGATGAAACACAGAAATTGCAACCCAATTTAATACAATTGGCACAATGACGACTTAAGTACAAGAGGACTGATACTCTAACTTTCTATGATTTGAACCTCTCCTGTGAGTCCAGGTTTAGATTCCGATGCTTCACTTCGGGTTTACAGTATAACTTGGACCTTCTTATTGACGATGAAACACAGAAATTGCATCCGATTTTAATACAAAAGGCACAATGCCGACTTAAGTACAAGAGGACTGATACTATAACTTTCTATGATTTGAACCTCTCCTGTGAGTCCAGTTTTAGATTCCGATGCTTCACTTCAGGTTTACTGTATCCCTTGGGCCTTCGTATTAACGATGAAACACAGAAATTGCATCCGAATTTGATACAAAAGGCACAATGACGACTTAAGTACAAGAGGGCTGACACTCTAACATTGTATGATTTGAACCTCTGCTGTGAGTCCAGTTTTAGATTCCGATGCTTCACTTCAGGTTTACAGTATCCCTTGGACTTTCTTATTGACGATGAAACACAGAAATTGCATCCGAATTTAATACAAAAGGCACGATGCCGACTTAAGTACAAGCGGACTGACACTCTAACTTTCTGTGATTTGAACCTCTCCTGTGAGTCCTGTTTCAGATTCCGATTCTTCAATTCAGGTTTACTGTATCCCTTGGACCTTCTTATTGACGGTGAAACACAGATATTGCATCCAAATTTAACACAAAAGGCACAATGCCGACTTAAGTACAAGAATACTGACACTCTAACTTCCTATGCTTTGAACCTCTCCTGTAAGTCTAGTTTTAGATTCAGATGCTTCACTTCAGGTTTCTGTATCCCTTGGCCCTTCTTATTGACGATGAAACACAGAAATTTCATACGAATTTAATACAAATGGCACAATGCCGACTTATGTACAAGATGACTGACACTCTAACTTTCTATGATTTGAACCTCTCCTGTGAGTTCAGTTTTATATTCCGATGCTTCACTTCAGGTTTACTGTATCCCTTGGACCTTCTTATTGACGATGAAACACAGAAATTGCATCCGAATTTAATACAAAAGGCACAATGCAGACTTAAGTACAAGAGGACTGACACTCTAACTTTCTATGATTTGAACCGCTCCTGTGAGTCCAGTTTTAGATTCCGATGCTTCACTTCAGGTTTACTGTATACCTTGGAGCTTCTTATTGACGATGAAACACAGAAATTGCATCCGAATTTAATACAAAAGGCACAATGCCGATTTAAGTTCAAGAGGACTGACACTCTAACTTTCTATGATTGGAACCTCTCCTGTGAGTCCAGTTTTAGATTCCGTTGCTGCACTTAAGGTTTACTCTGTCTATTGGACCTTCTTCTTGACGATGAAACACAGAAATTGCATCGGAATTTAATACAAAAGGCACAATGCCGTCTTAAGTACAAGAGGACTGACACTCTAACTTTCTATGATTTGAACCTCTCCTGTGAGTCCAGCTTTAGACTCCAATGCTTCACTTAGGGTTTACTGTATCCGTTGGACCCTCTTATTGACGATGAAACACAGAAATTGCATCCGAATTTAATACAAATGGCACAATGCCGACTTAAGTACAAGAGGACTGACACTCTAACTTTCTATGATTTGAACCTCTCCTGTGAGTTCAGTTTTAGATTCCGATGCTTCACTTCAGGTTTAGTGTATCCCTTGGTCCTTCTTAATGACGATGAAACACAGAAATTGCAACCCAATTTAATACAATTGGCACAATGACGACTTAAGTACAAGAGGACTGATACTCTAACTTTCTATGATTTGAACCTCTCCTGTGAGTCCAGGTTTAGATTCCGATGCTTCACTTCGGGTTTACAGTATAACTTGGACCTTCTTATTGACGATGAAACACAGAAATTGCATCCGATTTTAATACAAAAGGCACAATGCCGACTTAAGTACAAGAGGACTGATACTATAACTTTCTATGATTTGAACCTCTCCTGTGAGTCCAGTTTTAGATTCCGATGCTTCACTTCAGGTTTACTGTATCAGTTGGACCTCCTTATCGACGATGAAACACAGAAATTGCATCCGAATTTAATACAAAAGGCACAATGCCGACTTAAGTACAAGAGGACTGACACTCTAACTTTCAATGATTTGAACCGCTCCTGTGAGTTCAGTTTTAGATTCTGATGCTTCACTTCAGGTTTACTGTATACCTTGGCCTTCTTATTGACGATGAAACACAGAAATTACATCCGAATGTAATACAAAAGGCACAATGCCGACTTAAGTACAAGAGGACTGACACTCTAACTTTCTATGATTTGAACCTCTCCTGTGAGTCCAGTTTTAGATTCCGGTGCTTCACTTTTGGTTTACTGTATTTCTTGGACCTTCTAATTGACGATGAAACACAGAAATTGCATCCGAATTTAATACAAAAAGCACAATGCCGACTTAAGTACAAGACGACTGACACTCTAACTCTCGATTATTTGAACATCTCCTGTGAGTTCAGTTTTAGATTCCGATGCTTCACTTCCGGTTTACTGTATCCAATGGGCCTTCTTATTTACGATGAAACACAGAAATTGCACCCGATTTTAATAGAAAAGGCACAATGCCGACTTAAGTACAAGAGGACTGACACTCTAACTTTCAATGATTTCAACATCTGCTGTGAGTCCAGTCTTAGATTCCGATGCTTTACTTCAGGTTTACAGTATACCTTGGCCTTCTTATTGACGATGAAACACAGAAATTGCATCCGAATTTAATACAAAAGGCACAATGCCGACATAAGTACAAGAGGACTAATACTAAAAATTTCTATGATTTGAACCTCTCCTGTAAGTCCAGTTTTAGATTCCGATGCTTCACTTCAGGTTTACTGTATCCCTTGGGCCTTCGTATTCACGATGAAACACAGAAATTGCATCCGAATTTAATACTAAAGGCACTATGCCGACTTAAGTACAAGAGGACTGAAACTCTAACTTTCTATGATTTGAACCGCTCCTGTGGGTCCAGTTTTAGATTACGATGTTTCACTTCAGGTTTACTGTATACCTTGGAACTTCTTATTGACGATGAAACACAGAAATTGCATCCGAATGTAATACAAATGGCACAATGCCGACTTAAGTTCAAGAGGACTGACACTTTAACTTTCTACGATTTGAACCTCTGCTGTGAGTCCAGTTTTAGATTCCGGTGCTTCACTTCAGGTTTACTGTATCCCTTGGACCTTCTTATTGACGATGAAACACACAAATTGCATCCGAATTTAATACAAAGGGCACAATGCCGACTTAAGTACAAGAGGACTGACACTCTAACTTTCTATGATTTGCACCGCTCCTGTGAGTCCAGTTTTAGATTCCGATGCTTCACTTCAGGTTTACTGTATACCTTGGACCTTCTTATTGACGATGAAACACAGATATTGCATCCGAATGTAATACAAAAGGCACAATGCCGACTTAAGTACAAGAGGACTGACACTCTAACTCTCTATGATTTGAACCTCTGCTGTGAGTCCAGTTTTAGATTCCGGTGCTTCACTTCAGGTTTACTGTATCCCTTGGACCTTCTTATTGACGATGAAACACACAATATGCATCCGAATTTAATACAAAAGGCACAATGCCGACTTAAGTACAAGAGGACTGACACTCTAACTTTCTATGATTTGCACCGCTCCTGCGAGTCCAGGTTTAGATTCCGATGCTTCACTTCGGGTTTACAGTATAACTTGGACCTTCTTATTGACGATGAAACACAGAAAGTGTATCCGATTTTAATACAAAAGGCACAATGCCGACTTAAGTACAAGATGACTGATTCTATAACTTTCTATGATTTGAACCTCTCCTGTGAGTCCAGTTTTAGATTCCGATGCTTCACTTCAGGTTTACTGTATCCCTTGGGCCTTCGTATTCACGATGAAACACAGAAATTGCATCCGAATTTGATACAAAAGGCACAATGACGACTTAAGTACAAGAGGGCTGACACTCTAACATTCTATGATTTGAACCTCTGCTGTGGGTCCAGTTTTAGATTCCGATGCTTCACTTCAGGTTTACTGTATCCCTTGGACCTTCTTATTGACGATGAAACACAGAAAGTGCATCCGAATTTAATATAAAAGGCACAATGCCGACTTAAGTACAAGAGGACTGACACTCTAACTTTCTGTGATTTGAACCTTTCCTGTGAGTCCTGTTTCAGATTCCGATTCTTCACTTCAGGTTTACTGTAACACTTGGACCTTCGTATTGACGGTGAAACACAGATATTGCATCCAAATTTAACACAAAATGCACAATGCCGACTTAAGGTCAAGAGGACTGCCACTCTAACTTTCTATGATTTGAACCTCTCCTGTGAGTCCAGTCTTAGATTCCGATGCTTTACTTCAGGTTTACAGTATACCTTGGACCTTCTTATTGACGATGAAACACAGAAATTGCATCCGAATTTAATACAAAAGGCACAATGCCGACTTAAGTACAAGAGGACTGACACTCTAACTTTCAATGATTTGAACCGCTCTTGTGAGTTTAGTTTTAGATTCTGATGCTCCACTTCAGGTTTACTGTATACCTTGGCCTTCTTATTGACGATGAAACACAGAAATTACATCCGAATGCAATACAAAAGGCACAATGCCGACTTAAGTACAAGAGGACTGACACTCTAACTTTCTATGATTTGAACCTCTCCTGTGAGTCCAGTTTTAGATTCCGGTGCTTCACTTTTGGTTTACTGTATTTCTTGGACCTTCTAATTGACGATGAAACACAGAAATTGCATCCGAATTTAATACAAAAGGCACAATGCCGACTTAAGTACAAGACGACTGACACTCTAACTCTCTATGATTTGAACATCTCCTGTGAGTTCAGTTTTAGATTCCGATGCTTCACTTCAGGTTTACTGTATCCAATGGGCCTTCGTATTGACGATGAAACACAGAAATTGCACCCGATTTTAATAGAAAAGGCACAATGCCGACTTAAGTACAAGAGGACTGACACTCTAACTTTCTATGATTTCAACATCTGCTGTGAGTCCAGTCTTAGATTCCGATGCTTTACTTCAGGTTTACAGTATACCTTGGACCTTCTTATTGACGATGAAACACAGAAATTGCATCCGAATTTAATACAAAAGGCACAATGCCGACATAAGTACAAGAGGACTAATACTAAAAATTTCTATGATTTGAACCTCTCCTGTAAGTCCAGTTTTAGATTCCGATGCTTCACTTCAGGTTTACTGTATCCCTTGGGCCTTCGTATTCACGATGAAACACAGAAATTGCATCCGAATTTAATACTAAAGGCACTATGCCGACTTAAGTACAAGAGGACTGAAACTCTAACTTTCTATGATTTGAACCGCTCCTGTGGGTCCAGTTTTAGATTACGATGTTTCACTTCAGGTTTACTGTATACCTTGGAACTTCTTATTGACGATGAAACACAGAAATTGCATCCGAATGTAATACAAAAGGCACAATGCCGACTTAAGTTCAAGAGGACTGACACTCTAACTTTCTACGATTTGAACCTCTGCTGTGAGTCCAGTTTTAGATTCCGGTGCTTCACTTCAGGTTTACTGTACCCCCTTGGACCTTCTTATTGACGATGAAACACACAAATTGCATCCGAATTTAATACAAAAAGGCACAATGCCGACTTAAGTACAAGAGGACTGACACTCTAACTTTCTATGATTTGCACCGCTCCTGAAAGTCCAGTTTTAGATTCCGATGCTTCACTTCAGGTTTACTGTATACCTTGGACCTTCTTATTGACGATGAAACACAGATATTGTATCCGAATGTAATACAAAAGGCACAATGCCGACTTAAGTACAAGAGGACTGACACTCTAACTCTCTATGATTTGAACCTCTGCTGTGAGTCCAGTTTTAGATTCCGGGATTCCGGTGCTTCACTTCAGGTTTACTGTATCCCTTGGACCTTCTTATTGACGATGAAACACACAAATTGCATCCGAATTTAATACAAAAGGCACAATGCCGACTTAAGTACAAGAGGACTGACACTCTAACTTTCTATGATTTGCACCGCTCCTGTGAGTCCAGGTTTAGATTCCGATGCTTCACTTCGGGTTTACAGTATAACTTGGACCTTCTTATTGACGATGAAACACAGAAAGTGTATCCGATTTTAATACAAATTCACAATGCCGACTTAAGTACAAGATGACTGATTCTATAACTTTCTATGATTTGAACCTCTCCTGTGAGTCCAGTTTTAGATTCCGATGCTTCACTTCAGGTTTACTGTATCCCTTGGGCCTTCGTATTCACGATGAAACACAGAAATTGCATCCGAATTTGATACAAAAGGCACAATGACGACTTAAGTACAAGAGGGCTGACACTCTAACATTCTATGATTTGAACCTCTGCTGTGGGTCCAGTTTTAGATTCCGATGCTTCACTTCAGGTTTACTGTATCCCTTGGACCTTCTTATTGACGATGAAACACAGAAATTGCATCCGAATTTAATACAAAAGGCACAATGCCGACTTAAGTACAAGAGGACTGACACTCTAACTTTCTGTGATTTGAAACTTTCCTGTGAGTCCTGTTTCAGATTCCGATTCTTCACTTCAGGTTTACTGTAACACTTGGACCTTCTTATTGACGGTGAAACACAGATATTGCATCCAAATTTAACACAAAATGCACAATGCCGACTTAAGGTCAAGAGGACTGCCACTCTAACTTTCTATGATTTGAACCTCTCCTGTGAGTCCAGTTTTAGATTCAAATGCTTCACTTAAGGTTTACTGTATCAGTTGGACCTCCTTATCGACGATGAAACACAGAAATTGCATCCGAATTTAATACAAAAGGCACAATGCCGACTTAGGTACAAGAGGACTGACACTCTAACTTTCTATGATTTGAACCGCTCCTGTGAGTTCAGTTTTAGATTCTGATGCTTCACTTCAGGTTTACTGTATACCTTGGACCTTCTTATTGACGATGAAACACAG
Organism: Schistocerca serialis cubense; assembly: GCF_023864345.2. Taxonomy (NCBI): domain Eukaryota; kingdom Metazoa; phylum Arthropoda; class Insecta; order Orthoptera; family Acrididae; genus Schistocerca; species Schistocerca serialis. The sequence continues at coordinate 81,503,208 of NC_064643.1, forward strand.
AAATTACATCCGAATGTAATACAAAAGGCACAATGCCGACTTAAGTACAAGAGGACTGACACTCTAACTTTCTATGATTTGAACCTCTCCTGTGAGTCCAGTTTTAGATTCCGATGCTTCACTTTTGGTTTACTGTATTTCTTGGACCTTCTAATTGACGATGAAACAGAAATTGCATCCGAATTTAATACAAAAGGCACAATGCCGACTTAAGTACAAGACGACTGACACTCTAACTCTCTATGATTTGAACCTCTCCTGTGAGTCCAGTCTTAGATTCCGATGCTTTACTTCAGGTTTACAGTATACCTTGGACCTTCTTATTGACGATGAAACACAGAAATTGCATCCGAATTTAATACAAAAGGCACAATGCCGACTTAAGTACAAGAGGACTAATACTAAACATTTCTATGATTTGAACCTCTCCTGTAAGTCCAGTTTTAGATTCCGATGCTTCACTTCAGGTTTACTGTATCCCTTGGGCCTTCTTATTGACGATGAAACACAGAAATTGCATCCGAATTTACTACTAAAGGCACTATGCCGACTTAAGTACAAGAGGACTGAAACTCTAACTTTCTATGATTTGAACCTCTCCTCTGAGTCCAGTCTTATATTCCGATGCTTCACTTCAGGTTTACAGTACACCTTGGACCTTCTTATTGACGACGAAACACAGAAATTGCATCTGACTTTAATACATTAGCACAATGCCGACTTTAGTACAAGAGGACTGACACTCTAATTATCTATGTTTTGAACTTCTCCTGTGAGTCCAGTTTTAGATTCCGATGCTTCACTTCAGGTTTACTGTATACCTTGGACCTTCTTATTGACGATGAAACACAGAAATTGCATCCGAATTTAATACAAAAGGCACAATGCCGACTTAAGTACAAGACGACTGACACTCTAACACTCTATGATTTGAACCTCTCCTGTGAGTTCAGTTATAAATTCCGATGCTTCACTTTACGTTTACTGTATCCCTTGGACCTTCTTATTGACGACGTAACATTAAAATTGCATCCGAATTCAATACAAAAGACACAATGCTAACTTAAGTACAAGAGGACAGACACTCCAACTTTCTATGATTTGAACCTCTGCTGTGAGTCCAGTCTTAGATTCCGAAACTTTACTTCAGGTTTACAGTATACCTTGGACCCTCTTATTGACGATGAAACACAGAAATTGCATCTGAATTTAATACAAAAGGCACAATGCCGACTTAAATACAAGAGGACTAATACTAAAAATTTCTATGATTTGAACCTCTCCTGTAAGTCCAGTTTTAGATTCCGATGCTTCACTTCAGGTTTACTGTATCCCTTGGGCCTTCTTATTGACGATGAAACACAGAAATTGCACCCGAATTTAATAGAAAAGGCACAATGCCGACTTAAGTACAAGAGCACTGACACTCTAACTTTCTATGATTTGTACCTCTGCTGTGAGTCCAGTTTTAAATTTCGATGCCTCACTTCAGGTTTACTGTATCCCTTGAACCTTCTTATTGACGATGAAACACAGAAATTGCATCCGAATTTAATACAAAATGCACAATGCCGACTTAAGTACAAGAGGACTGACACTCTAACTTTCTGTGAATTGAACCTCTCCTGTGATTCCAGTTTTAGATTCCGATGTTTCCCTTCAGGTTTAGTGTATACCTTGAACCTTCTTATTGTAGATGAAACGCAGAAATTGCATCCGAAATTAACACAAAAGGCACAATGCCGACCTAAGTACAAGAGGACTGACACTCTAACTTTCTATGATTTGAACCGCTCCTGTGAGTCCAGTTTTAGATTCCGATGCTTCCCTTCAGGTTTGCTGTATTTCTTGGACCTTCTAATTGACGATGAAACACAGAAATTGCATCCGAATTTAATACAAAAGGCACAATGACGAATTAAGTACAAGAGGACAGACACTCTAACTTTCTATGATTTGAACCTCTGTTGAGAGTCCAGTTTTAAATTCCGATGCTTCACTTCAGGTTTACTGTATGCCTTCGACCTTCTTATTGACGATGAAACATTAAAATTGCATCCGAAATTAATACAAAACACAATGCCAACTTAAGTACAAGAGGACAGACACTCTAACTTTCTATGATTTGAACCTCTGTTGTGAGTCCAGTTTTAAATTCCGATGCTTCACTTCAGGTTTACTGTATCCCTTGGACTTCCTCGTTGACGATGAAACACAGAAATTGCATCCGAATTTAATACAATTGGCACAATGCCGACTTAAGTACAAGAGGACTGACACTCTTACTTTCTATGATTTGAACCTCTCCTGTGAGTCCAGTCTTATTTTCCGGTGCTTCACTTCAGGTTTATAGTATACCTTGGACCTTCTTATTGACGATGAAACACAGAAATTGCATCCGAATGTAATACAAGGGCACAATGCCGACTTAAGTACAAGAGGACTGACACTCTAACTTTCTATTATTTGAACCACTTCTGTGAGTCCAGTTTTAGATTCCGATGCTTCACTTCAGGTTTACTGTATCCCTTGGACCTTCTTATTGACGATGAAACATTGAAATTGCATCCGAATTTAATACAAAAGACACAATGCCAACTTAAGTAAAAGAGGACAGACACTCTAACTTTCTATGATTTGAACCTCTGCTGTGAGTCGAGTTTTATATTCCGATGCTTCACTTCAGGTTTACTGTATCCCTTGGACCTTCTTATTGGCGATGGAACACAGGAATTGCATCCGTATTTAATACAAAAGATACAATGCCGACTTAAGTACAAGAGGATTGACACTCTAAATTTCTATGATTTGAACCTCTCCTGTGAGTCCAGTCTTAGAGTCCGATGCTTCACTTCAGGTTTATAGTATACCTTGGACCTTCGTATTTACGATGAAACACAATTACATTCGAATTTAATACAAAAGGCACAATGCCGACTTAAGTACAAGAGGGCTAATAATATAACTTTCTATGATTTCAACCACTCCTGTGAGTCCAGTTTTAGATTCCGATGCTTCTCTTCAGGTTTACTGTATCCCTTGGACCTTCTTATTGACGATGAAACACAAAAATTGCATCCGAATTTAATACAAAAGGCACAATGCCGACTTAAGTACAAGAGTACTGACACGCTAACTTTCTATGATTTGAACCTCTGCTGTGAGTCCTGTTTTAGATTCCGATGCTTCACTTCAGGTTTACTGTATCCCTTGGACCATCTTATTGACGACGAAACACGGAAATTGCATCCGAATTTAATACAAAAGGCACAATGCCGACTTAAGTACAAGAGGACTGACACTCTAGCTTTCTGTGATTTGAACCTCTCCTGTGAGTCCAGTTTTAGATTCCGATGTTTCCCTTCAGGTTTGCTGTATACTTTGGACCTTCTTATTGACGATGAAACACAGAAATTGCATCCAAATTTAACACAAAAGGTACAAAGCCGTCTTAAGTACAAGAGGACTGACACCCTAACTTTCTATAATTTGAACCTCTCCTGTGAGTCCAGTGTTAGATTCCGATGCTTCACTTCAGGTTTGCTGTATCCCTTGGACCTTCTTATTGACGATGAAACACAGAAATTGCATCCGAATTTAATACAAAAGGCACAATGTCGACTTATTGACAAGAGGACTGACACTCTAACTTTCTATTATTTGAACCACTCCTGTGAGTCCAGTTTTAGATTACGATGCTTCACTTCAGGTTTACTGTATACCTTGGACCTTATTATTGACGATGAGACACAGAAATTGCATCCGAATGTAATACAAAAGGCACAATGCCGACATAAGTACAAGAGGACTGACACTCTAACTTTCTATGATATGATCCTCTCCTGTGAGTCCAGTTTTAGATTCCGATGCTTCACTTCAGGTTTACTGTATCCCTTGGACCTTCATATTGACGATGAAACACAGAAATTGCATCCGAATTTAATACAAAAGGCACAATGCCGACTTAAGTACAAGATGACTGACACTTTAACTTTCTATGATTTGACCCTCTCCTGTGAGTTCAGTTTTAGATTCCGCTGCTTCACTTCAGGTTTACTGTATCCCTTGGACCTTCTTATTGACGATGAAACATTAAAATTGCATCCGAATGTAATACAAAAGGCACAATGCCGACATAAGTACAAGAGGACAGACACTCTAACTTTCTATGATTTGAACCTCTGCTGTGAGTCCAGTTTCAAATTCCGATGCTTCACTTCAGGTCTACTGTATCCCCTGGACCTTCTTATTGACGATGAAACACAGAAATTGCATCCGAATTTGATACAATTGGCACAATGCCGACTTAAGTACAATAGGACTGACACTCTAACATTCTATGATTTGAACCTCTCCTGTGAGTCCAGTCTTAGATTTCGATGCTTCACTCCAGGTTTACAGAATACCTTGGACCTTCTTATTGACGATGAAACACAGAAATTGCATCCGAATTTAATACAAAAGGCACAATGCCGACTTAAGTACAAGTGGACTGACACTCTCACTTTCTGTGCTTTGAACCTCTCCTGTGAGTCCAGTTTTAGATTCAGATGCTTCACTTCAGGTTTACTGTATACCTTGGACCTTCTTTTTGACGATGAAACACAGAAATTGCGTCCGAATTTAATACAAAGGCACAATGCCGACTTAAGTACAAGACAACTGACACTCTAACCTTCTATTATTTGAACCTCTGCTGTGAGTCCAGTTTTAGATTCCGATGCTTCTTTTCAGGTTTACTGTATCCCTTGGACCTTCTTGTTGACGATGAAACACAGAAATTGCATCCGAAATTAATACAAAAGACACAATGCCAACTTAAGTAAAAGAGGACAGACACTCTAAATTTCTATGATTTGAACCTCTGCTGTGAGTCCAATTTTAGATTCCGATGCTTCACTTCAGGTTTACTGTATCCCTTGGACCTTCTTATTGACGATGAAACACAGGAATTGCATCCGAATTTAATACAAAAGATACAATGCCGACTTAAGTACAAGAGGATTGACACTCTAAATTTCTATGATTTGAACCTCTCCTGTGAGTCCAGTCTTAGAGTCCGATGCTTCACTTCAGGTTTACAGTATACCTTGGACCTTCGTATTGACGATGAAACACAATTACATTCGAATTTAATACAAAAGGCACAATGCCGACTTATGTACAAGAGGACTAATAATATAACTTTCTATGATTTCAACCTCTCCTGTGAGTCCAGTTTTAGATTCCGATGCTTCACTTCAGGTTTACTGTATCCCTTGGCCCTTCTTATTGACGATGAAACACAAAAATTGCTTCCGAATATAATACAAAAGGCACAATTCCGACTTAAGTACAAGAGTACTGACACGCCAAATTTCTATGATTTGAACCTCTGCTGTGAGTCCTGTTTTAGATTCCGATGCTTCACTTCAGGTTTACTGTATCCCTTGGACCATCTTATTGACGACGAAACACAGAAATTGCATCCGAATTTAATACAAAATGCACAATGCCGACTTAAGTACAAGAGGACTGACACTCTAGCTTTCTGTGATTTGAACCTCTCCTGTGAGTCCAGTTTTAGATTCCGATGTTTCCCTTCAGGTTTACTGTATACCTTGGACCTTCTTATTGACGATCAAACACAGAAATTGCAACCAAATTTAACACAAAAGGCACAAAGCCGACTTAAGTACAAGAGGACTGACACTCTAACTTTCTATTATTTGAACCTCTCCTGTGAGTCCAGTTTTAGATTCCGATGCTTCACTTCAGGTTTACTGTATCCCTTGGACCTTCTTATTGACGATGAAACACAGAAATTGCATCCGAATTCAATACAAAAGGCACAATGCCGACTTAAGTACAAGAGGACTGACACTCTAACTTTGTATGATTTGAACCTCTCCTGTGAGTTCAGTTTCAGATTCCGATGCTTCACTTTAGGTTTACTGTATCCCTTGGACCTTCTTATTGACGATGAAACATTGTAATTGCATCCGAATTTAATACAAAAGACACAATGCCGACTTAAGTAAAAGAGGACAGACACTCTAACTTTCTATGATTTGAACCTCTGCTGTGAGTCCAGTTTTAGATTCCGATGCTTCACTTCAGGTTTACTGTATCCCTTGGACCTTCTTATTGACGATGGAACACAGGAATTACATCCGAATTTAATACAAAAGATACAATGCCGACTTAAGTACAAGAGGATTGACACTCTAAATTTCTATGATTTGAACCTCTCCTGTGAGTCCAGTCTTAGAGTCCGATGCTTCACTTCAGGTTTACAGTATACCTTGGACCTTCGTATTGCCGATGAAACACAATTACATTCGAATTTAATACAAAAGGCACAATGCCGACTTAAGTACAAGAGGACTAATAATATAACTTTCTATGATTTCAACCACTCCTGTGAGTCCAGTTTTAGATTCCGATGCTTCTCTTTAGGTTTACTGTATCCCTTGGACCTTCTTATTGACGATGAAACACAAAAATTGCATCCGAACTTAATACAAAAGGCACAGTGCCGACTTAAGTACAAGAGTACTGACACGCTAACTTTCTATGATTTGAACCTCTGCTGTGAGTCCTGTTTTAGATTCCGATGCTTCACTTCTGGTTTACTGTATCCCTTGGACCATCTTATTGACGACGAAACACAGAAATTGCATCCGAATTTAATACAAAAGGCACAATGCCGACTTAAGTATAAGAGGACTGACACTCTAGCTTTCTGTGGTTTGAACCTCTCCTGTGAGTCCAGTTTTAGATTCAGATGTTTCCCTTCAGGTTTACTGTATACCTTGGACCTTCTTATTGACGATGAAACACAGAAATTGCATCCAAATTTAACACAAAGGGTACAAGGCCGACTTAAGTACAAGAGGACTGACACTCTAACTTTCTATGATTTGAACCTCTCCTGTGAGTCCAGTTTTAGATTCCGATGTTTCACTTCAGGTTTACTGTATCCCTTGGACCTTCTTATTGACGATGAAACATTAAAATTGCATCCGAAATTAATACAAAAGACACAATGCCAACTTAAGTACAAGAGGACTGACACTCTAATTTTCTATGATTTGAACCGCTCCTGTGAGTCCAGTTTTGGATTCCGATGCTTCACTTCAGCTTTACTGTATCCCTTGGACCTTCTTATTGACGATGAAACACAGATATTGCATCCGAATTTAATACAATTGGCACAATGCCGACTTAAGTACAAGAGGACTGACACTCTAACTTTCTATGATTTGAACATCTCCTGTGAGTCCAGTTTTAGATTCCGATGCTTCACTTCAGGTTTACTGTATCCCTTGGACCTTCTTATTGACGATGAAACATTAAAATTGCATCCGAAATTAATACTAAAGACACAATGCCAACTTAAGTACAAGAGGACTGACACTCTAAATTTCTATGATTTGAACCTCTCCTGTGAGTCCAGTTTTAGATTCCGATGCTTCACTTCAGGTTTACTGTATCCCTTGGACCTTCTTATTGACGATGAAACACAGGAATTGCATCCGAATTTAATACAAAAGATACAATGCCGACTTAAGTACAAGAGGATTGACACTCTAAATTTCTATGATTTCAACCTCTCCTGTGAGTCCAGTCTTAGAGTCCGATGCTTCACGTCAGGTTTACAGTATACCTTGGACCTTCGTATTGACGATGAAACACAATTACATTCGAATTTAATACAAAAGGCACAATGCCGACTTAAGTACAAGAGGTCTAATAATATAACTTTCTATGATTTGAACCTCTCCTGTGAGTCCAGTTTTAGATTCCGATGCTTCACTTCAGGTTTACTGTATCCCTTGGACCTTCTTATTGACGATGAAACACAAAAATTGCATCCGAATTTAATACAAAAGGCACAATGCCGACTTAAGTACAAGAGTACTGACACGCTAACTTTCTATGATTTGAACCTCTGCTGTGAGTCATGTTTTAGATTCCGATGCTTCACTTCAGGTTTACTGTATCCCTTGGACCATCTTATTGACGACGAAACACAGAAATTGCATCCGAATTTAATACAAAAGGCACAATGCCGACTTAAGTACAAGAGGACTGACACTCTAGCTTTCTGTGATTTGAACCTCTCCTGTGAGTCCAGTTTTAGATTCCGATGTTTCCCTTCAGGTTTACTATATACCTTGGACCTTCTTATTGACGATGAAACACAGAAATTGCAACCAAATTTAACACAAAAGGCACAAAGCCGACTTAAGTACAAGAGGACTGACACTCTAACTTTCTATGATTTGAACCTCTCCTGTGAGTCCAGTTTTATATTCCGATGCTTCACTTCAGGTTTACTGTATCCCTTGGACCTTCTTATTGACGATGAAACACAGAAATTGCATCCGAATTTAATACAAAAGGCACAATGTCGACTTATGGACAAGAGGACTGACACTCTAACTTTCTATGATTTGAACCACTCCTGTGAGTCCAGTTTTAGATTACGATGCTTCACTTCAGGTTTACTGTATCCCTTGGACCTTCTTATTGACGATGAAACACAGATATTGCATCCGAATTTAATACAATTGGCACAATGCCGACTTAAGTAGAAGAGGACTGACACTCTAACATTCTATGATTTGAACCTCTCCTGTGAGTCCAGTCTTAGATTCCGATGCTTCACTCCAGGTTTACAGTATACCTTGGACCTTCTTATTGACGATGAAACACAGAAATTGCATCCGAATTTAATACAAAAGGCACAATGCCGACTTAAGTACAAGAATACTGACACTCTAACATTCTATGCTTTGAACCTCTCCTGTGAGTCCAGTTTTAGTCTCAGATGCTTCACTTCAGGTTTACTGTATCCCTTGGAATTCTTATTGACGATGAAACACAGAAATTGAATCCGAATTTAATACAAAAGGCACATTGCCGACTTAAGTACAAGAATACTGACATTCTAACTTTCTATGCTTTGAACCTCTCCTGTAAGTCCAGTTTTAGATTCAGATGCTTCACTTCAGGTTTACTGTATCCCTTGGCCCTTCTTATTGACGATGAAAGACAGAAATTGCATCCGAATTTAGTACAAAAGGCACAATGCCGTCATAAGTATAAGAGGACTGACACTCTAACTTTCTATGATTTGAACCGCTCCTGTGAGTCCAGTTTTAGATTCCGATGCTTCACTTCAAGTTTACTGTATACCTTGTACTTTCTTCTTGACGATGAAACACAGAAATTTCATCCGAATGTAATACAAAAGGCACAATGCCGACTTAAGTACAAGAGGACTGACACTCTAACTTTCAACGATTTCAACCTCTCCTGTGAGTCCAGTTTTAGATTCCGATGCCTAACTTCAGGTTTACTGTATCCCTTATACCTTCTTATTGACGATGAAACACAGAAATTGCATCCGAATTTAATACAAAAGGCACAATGCCGACTTAAGTACAAGTGGACTGACACTCTAACTTTCGGTGATTTGAACCCCTCCAGTGAGTCCAGTTTTGGATTCCGATGTTTCCCTTCAGGTTTACTGTATACCTTGGACCTTCATATTGACGATGAAACACAGAAATTGCATCCGAATTTAATATAAAAGGCACAATGCTGACTTAAGTACAAGAGGACTGACACTAAAACTTTCTATGATTTGAACCTCTGCTGTGAGTCCAGTCTTAGATTCCGATGCTTCACTCCAGGTTTACAGTATACCTTGGACCTTCTTATTGACGATGAAACACAGAAATTGCATCCGAATTTTAAAAAAAAGACACAATGCCGTGTAAGTATAAGAGGACTGACACTCTAACTTTCTATGATTTGAACCTCTCCTGTGAGTCCAGTTTTAGATTCCGATGCTTCACTTCGGGTTTACTGTATCCCTAGGACCTTCTTATTGACGATGAAACACAGAAATTGCATCCGAATTTAATACAAAAGGCACAATGCCGACTTAAGTACAAGAGGACTGACACTCTAACTTTCTATGATTTGAACCGCTCCTGTGAGTCCAGTTTTAGATTCCGATGCTTCACTTCAGGTTTACTGTATCCCTTGGACCATCTTATTGACGACGAAACACAGAAATTGCATCCGAATTTAATACAAAAGGCACAATGCCTACTTAAGTACAAGAGGACTGACACTCTAGCTTTCTGTGATTTGAACCTCTCCTGTGAGTCCAGTTTTAGATTACGATGCTTCACTTCAGGTTTACTGTATCCCTTGGACCTTCTTATTGACGATGAAACACAGAAATTGCATCCGAATTTAATACAAAAGGCACAATGTCGACTTATGGACAAGAGGACTGACACTCTAACTTTCTATGATTTGAACCACTCCTGTGAGTCCAGTTTTAGATTACGATGCTTCACTTCAGGTTTACTGTATACCTTGGACCTTCTTATTGACGATGAAACACAGAAATTGCATCCGAATGTAATACAAAAGGCACAATGCCGGCTTAAGTACAAGAGGACTGACACTCTAACGTTCTATGATTTGAACCTCTCCTGTGAATCCTGTTTTAGATTCCGATCCTTCACTTCAGGTTTACTGTATCCCTTGGACCTTCTTATTGACGATGAAACACAGAAATTGCATCCGAATTTAATACAAAAGGCACAATGCCGACTTAAGTACAAGAGGACTGACACTCTAACTTTCTATGATTTGAACCTCTCCTGTGAGTTCAGTTTTAGATTCCGATGCTTCACTTCAGGTTTACTGTAACCCTTGGACGTTCTAATTGACGATGAAACATTAAAATTGCATCCGAAATTAATACAAAAGACACAATGCCAACTTAAGTACAAGAGGACAGACACTCTAACTTTCTATGATTTGAACCTCTGCTGTGAGTCCAGTTTTAAATTCCGATGCTTCACTTCAGGTCTACTGTATCCCTTGGACCTTCTTATTGACGATGAAACACAGAAATTGCGTCCGAATTTAATACAATTGGCACAATGCCGACTTAAGTACAAGCGGACTGTCACTCTAACATTCTATGATTTGAACCTCTCCTGTGAGTCCAGTCTTAGATTTCGATGCTTCACTCCAGGTTTACAGTATACCTTGGACCTTCTTATTGACGATGAAACACAGAAATTGCATCCGAATTAATACAAAAGGCAAAATGCCGACTTAAGTACAAGAGGACTGTCACTCTCACTTTCTATGCTTTGAACCTCTCCTGTGAGTCCAGTTTTAGATTCAAATGCTTCACTTCAGGTTTACAGTATACCTTGGACCTTCGTATTGACGATGAAACAAAATTACATTCGAATTTAATACAAGAGGCACAATGCCGACTAAAGTACAAGAGGACTAATAATATAACTTTCTATGATTTCAACCTCTCCTGTGACTCCAGTTTTAGATTCCGATGCTTCACATCAGGTTTACTGTATCCCTTGGGCATTCTTACTGACGATGAGACACAAAAATTGCATCCGAATGTAATATAAAGGCACAATGCCGACTTAAGTACTAGAGTACTGACACGCTAACTTTCTATGATTTGAACCTCTGCTGTGAGTCCTGTTTTAGATTCCGATGCTTACCTTCAGGTTTACTGTATGCCTTGGACCATCTTATTGACGACGAAACACAGAAATTGCATCCGAATTTAATACAAAAGGCACAATGCCGACTTAAGTACAAGAGGACTGACACTCTAGCTTTCTGTGATTTGAACCTCTCCATTGAGTCCAGTTTTAGATTCCGATGTTTCCCTTCAGGTTTACTGTATACCTTGGACCTTCTTATTGACGATGAAACACAGAAATTGCAACCAAATTTAACACAAAAGGCACAAAGCCGACTTAAGTACAAGAGGACTGACACTCTAACTTTCTATGATTTGAACCTCTCCTGTGAGTCCAGTTTTAGATTCTGATGCTTCACTTCAGGTTTACTGTATCCCTTGGACCTTCTTATTGACGATGAAACACAGAAATTGCATCCGAATTTAATACAAAGGCACAATGCCGACCTAGGTACAAGACAAATGACACTCTTAATTTCTATGCTTTGAACCTCTCCTGTGAGTCCAGTTTTAGACTCAGATGCTTCACTTCAGGTTTACTGTATCCCTTGGAATTGTTCTTGACGATGAAACACAGAAATTGAATCCGAATTTAATACAAAAGGCACAATGCCGACTTAAGTACAAGAATACTGACACTCTAACTTTCTATGATTTGAACCTCTCCTGTGAGTCCAGTTTTAGATTCTGATGCTTCACTTCAGGTTTACTGTATCCCTTGGACCTTCTTATTGACGATGAAACACAGAAATTGCATCCGAATTTAATACAAAGGCACAATGCCGACCTAGGTACAAGACAAATGACACTCTTAATTTCTATGCTTTGAACCTCTCCTGTGAGTCCAGTTTTAGACTCAGATGCTTCACTTCAGGTTTACTGTATCCCTTGGAATTGTTCTTGACGATGAAACACAGAAATTGAATCCGAATTTAATACAAAAGGCACAATGCCGACTTAAGTACAAGAATACTGACACTCTAACTTTCTATGATTTGAACCTCTGCTGTGAGTCATGTTTTAGATTCCGATGCTTCACTTCAGGTTTACTGTATCCCTTGGACCATCTTATTGACGACGAAACACAGAAATTGCATCCGAATTTAATACAATTGGCACAATGCCGACTTAAGTACACGAGGACTGACACTCTAGCTTTCTGTGATTTGAACCTCTCCTTTGAGTCCAGTTTCAGATTCCGATGTTTCCCTTCAGGTTTACTGTATACCTTGGACCTTCTTATTGACGATGAAACACAGAAATTGCAACCAAATTTAACACAAAATTCACAAAGCCGACTTAAGTACAAGAGGACTGACACTCTAACTTTCTATGATTTGAACCTCTCCTGTGAGTCCAGTTTTAGATTCCGATGCTTCACTTCAGGTTTACTGTATCCCTTGGACCTTCTTATTGACGATGAAACACAGAAATTGCATCCGAATTTAATACAAAAGGCACAATGTCGACTTATGGACAAGAGGACTGACACTCTAACTTTCTATGATTTGAACCACTCCTGTGAGTCCAGTTTTAGATTACGATGCTTCAATTCAGGTTTACTGTATCCCTTGGATCTTCTTATTGACGATGAAACATTAAAATTGCATCCGAAATTAATACAAAAGATACAATGCCAACTTAAGTACAAGAGGACTGACACTCTAACTTTCTATGATTTGAACCGCTCCTGTGAGTCCAGTTTTGGATTCCGATGCTTCACTTCAGGTTTACTGTATCCCTTGGACCTTCTTATTGACGATGAAACACAGATATTGCATCCGAATTTAATACAATTGGCACAATGCCGACTTAAGTACAAGATGACTGACACTCTAACTTTCTATGATTTGAACCTCTCCTGTGAGTTCAGTTTTAGATTCCGATGCTTCACTTCAGGTTTACTGTATCCCTTGGACCTTCTTATTGACAATGAAACATTAAAATTGCATCCGAAATTAATACAAAAGACACAATGCCAACTTAAGTACAAGAGGACAGACACTCTAACTTTCTATGATTTGAACCTCTGCTGTGAGTCCAGTTTTAAATTCCGATGCTTGACTTCAGGTCTACTGTATCCCTTGGACCTTCTTATTGACGATGAAACACAGAAATTGCGTCCGAATTTAATACAATTGGCACAATGCCGACTTAAGTACAAGAGGACTGACACTCTAACATTCTATGATTTGAACCTCTCCTGTGAGTCCAGTCTTAGATTTCGATGCTTCACTCCAGGTTTAAAGTATACCTCGGACCTTCTTATTGACGATGAAACACAGAAATTGCATCCGAATTAATACAAAAGGCAAAATGCCGACTTAAGTACAAGAGGACTGACACTCTCACTTTCTATGCTTTGAACCTCTCCTGTGAGTCCAGTTTTAGATTCAAATGCTTCACTTCAGGTTTACAGTATACCTTGGACCTTCGTATTGACGATGAAACACAATTACATTCGAATTTAATACAAGAGGCACAATGCCGACTTAAGTACAAGAGGACTAATAATATAACTTTCTATGATTTCAACCTCTCCTGTGACTCCAGTTTTAGATTCCGATGCTTCACTTCAGGTTTACTGTATCCCTTGGGCATTCTTATTGACGATGAAACACAAAAATTGCATCCGAATGTAATATAAAGGCACAATGCCGACTAAAGTACAAGAGTACTGACACGCTAACTTTCTATGATTTGAACCTCTGCTGTGAGTCCTGTTTTAGATTCCGATGCTTCACTTCAGGTTTACTGTATCCCTTGGACCATCTTTTTGACGACGAAACACAGAAATTGCATCCGAATTTAATACAAAAGGCACAATGCCTACTTAAGTACAAGAGGACTGACACTCTAGCTTTCTGTGATTTGAACCTCTCCTGTGAGTCCAGTTTCAGATTCCGATGTTTCCCTTCAGGTTTACTGTATACCTTGGACCTTCTTATTGACGATGAAACACAGAAATTGCAACCAAATTTAACACAAAAGGCACAAAGCCAACTTAAGTACAAGAGGACTGACACTCTAACTTTCTATGATTTGAACCTCTCCTGTGAGTCCAGTTTTAGATTCCGATGCTTCACTTCAGGTTTACTGTATCCCTTGGACCTTCTTATTGACGATGTAACACAGAAATTGCATCCGAATTTAATACAAAAGGCACAATGCCGACTTAAGTACAAGATGACTGACACTCTAACTTTCTATGATTTGAACCTCTCCTGTGAGTCCAGTTTTAGATTCTGATGCTTCACTTCAGGTTTACTGTATCCCTTGGACCTTCTTATTGACGATGAAACACAGAAATTGCATCCGATTTTAGTACAAAAGGCAGAATGCCGACTTAAGTACAAGATGACAGACACTCTAACTTTCTATGATTTGAACCTCTCCTGTGAGTTCAGTTTTAGATTCCGATGCTTCACTTCAGGTTTACTGTATCCCTTGGACCTTCTTATTGACTATGAAACATTAAAATTGCATCCGAAATTAATACAAAAGACACAATGCCAACTTAAGTACAAGAGGACAGACACTCTAACATTCTATGATTTGAACCTCTGCTGTGAGTCCAGTTTTAAATTCCGATGCTTCACTTCAGGTCCACTGTATACCTTGGACCTTCTTATTGACGATGAAACACAGAAATTGCGTCCGAATTTAATACAATTGGCACAATGCCGACTTAAGTACAAGAGGACTGACACTCTAACATTCTATGATTTGAACCTCTCCTGTGAGTCCAGTCTTAGATTTCAATGCTTCACTCCAGGTTTACAGTATACCTTGGACCTTCTTATTGACGATGAAACACAGAAATTGCATCCGAATTAATACAAAAGGCAAAATGCCGACTTAAGTACAAGAGGACTGACACTCTCACTTTCTATGCTTTGAACCTCTCCTGTGAGTCCAGTTTTAGATTCAAATGCTTCACTTCAGGTTTACAGTATACCTTGGACCTTCGTATTGACGATGAAACACAATTACATTCGAATTTAATACAAGAGGCACAATGCCGACTTAAGTACAAGAGGACTAATAAAATAACTTTCTATGATTTCAACCTCTCCTGTGACTCCAGTTTTAGATTCCGATGCTTCACTTCAGGTTTACTGTATCCCTTGGGCATTCTTATTGACGATGAAACACAAAAATTGCATCCGAATGTAATATAAAGGCACAATGCCGACTTAAGTACAAGAGTACTGACACGCTAACTTTCTATGATTTGAACCTCTGCTGTGAGTCCTGTTTTAGATTCCGATGCTTCACTTCAGGTTTACTGTATCCCTTGGACCATCTTATTGACGACGAAACACAGAAATTGCATCCGAATTTAATACAAAAGGCACAATGCCGACTTAAGTACAAGAGGACTGACACTCTAGCTTTCTGTGATTTGAACCTCTCCTGTGAGTCCAGTTTTAGATTCCGATGTTACCCTTCAGGTTTACTGTATACCTTGGACCTTCCTATTGACGATGAAACACAGAAATTGCAACCAAATTTAACACAAAAGGCACAAAGCCGACTTAAGTACAAGAGGACTGACACTCTAACTTTCTATGATTTGAACCTCTCCTGTGAGTCCAGTTTTGGATTCCGATGCTTCACTTCAGGTTTACTGTATCCCTTGGACCTTCTTATTGACGATGAAACACAGAAATTGCATCCGAATTTAATACAAAGGCACAATGCCGACCTAAGTACAAGACAACCGACACTCTCACTTTCTATGATTTGAACCTCTGCTGTGAGACCAGTTTTAGATTCCGATGCCTCACTTCAGGTTTACTGTATCCCTTGGACCTTCTTATTGACGATGAAACACAGAAATTGCATCCGAAATTAATACAAAAGACACAATGCCGACTTATGTACAAGAGGACTGACACTCTAACTTTCTATGATTTGAACCTCTTCTGTGAGTCCTGTTTTAGATTCCGATGCTTCACTTCAGGTTTACTGTATCCCTTGGACCATCTTATTGACGACGAAACACAGAAATTGCATCCGAATTTAATACATAAGGCACAATGCCGACTTAAGTACAAGAGGACTGACACTCTAGCTTTCTGTGATTTGAACCTCTCCTGTGAGTCCAGTTTTAGATTCCGATGTTTCCCTTCAGGTTTACTGTATACCTTGGACCTTCTTATTGACGATGAAACACAGAAATTGCAACCAAATTTTACACAAAAGGCACAAAGCCGACTTAAGTACAAGAGGACTGACACTCTAACTTTCTATGATTTGAACCTCTCCTGTGAGTCCAGTTTTAGATTCCGATGCTTCACTTCAGGTTTACTGTATCCCTTGGACCTTCTTATTGACGATGAAACACAGAAATTGCATCCGAATTTAATACAAAGGCACAATGCCGACCTAAGTACAAGACAAATGACACTCTAACTTTCTATGCTTTGAACCTCTCCTGTGAGTCCAGTTTTAGACTCAGATGCTTCACTTCAGGTTTACTGTATCCCTTGGAATTGTTCTTGACGATGAAACACAGAAATTGAATCCGAATTTAATACAAAAGGCACAATGCCGACTTAAGTACAAGAATACTGACACTCTAACTTTCTATGATTTGAACCTCTGCTGTGAGTCATGTTTTAGATTCCGATGCTTCACTTCAGGTTTACTGTATCCCTTGGACCATCTTATTGACGACGAAACACTGAAATTGCATCCGAATTTAATACAATTGGCACAATGCCGACTTAACTACAAGAGGACTGACACTCTAGCTTTCTGTGATTTGAACCTCTCCTGTGAGTCCAGTTTTAGATTCCGATGTTTCCCTTCAGGTTTACTGTATACCTTGGACCTTCTTATTGACGATGAAACACAGAAATTGCAACCAAATTTAACACAAAATTCACAAAGCCGACTCAAGTACAAGAGGACTGACACTCTAACTTTCTATGATTTGAACCTCTCCTGTGAGTCCAGTTTTAGATTCCGATGCTTCACTTCAGGTTTACTGTATCCCTTATACCCCCTTATTGACGATGAAACACAGAAATTGCATCCGAATTTAATACAAAAGGCACAATGTCGACTTATGGACAAGAGGACTGACACTCTAACTTTCTATGCTTTGAACCTCTCCTGTAAGTCCAGTTTTAGATTCAGATGCTTCACTTCAGGTTTACTGTATCCCTTGGCCCTTCTTATTGACGATGAAAGACAGAAATTGCATCCGAATTTAGTACAAAATGCACAATGCCGTCATAAGTATAAGAGGACGGACACTCTAACTTTCTATGATTTGAACCGCTCCTGTGAGTCCAGTTTTAGATTCCGATGCTTCACTTCAAGTTTACTGTATACCTTGTACTTTCTTCTTGACGATGAAACACAGAAATTCCATCCGAATGTAATACAAAAGGCACAATGCCGACTTAAGTACAAGAGGACTGACACTCTAACTTTCAACGATTTCAACCTCTTCTGTGAGTCCAGTTTAAGATTCCGATGAGTAACTTCAGGTTTACTGTATCCCTTATACCTTCTTATTGACGATGAAACACAGAAATTGCATCCGAATTTAATACAAAAGGCACAATGCCGACTTAAGTACAAGTGGACTGACACTCTAACTTTCGGTGATTTGAACCCCTCCAGTGAGTCCAGTTTTGGATTCCGATGTTTCCCTTCAGGTTTACTGTATACTTTGGACCTTCATATTGACGATGAAACACAGAAATTGCATCCGAATTTAATATAAAAGGCACAATGCTGACTTAAGTACAAGAGGACTGACACTCTAACTCTCTATGATTTGAACCTCTAATGTGAGTCCAGTCTTAGATTCCGGTGCTTCACTTCAGGTTTACAGTACACCTTGGACCTTCTTATTGACGATGAAACACAGAAATTGCATCCGAATTTAATACAAAAGGCACAATGCTGACTTAAGTACAAGAGGACTGACACTAAAACTTTCTATGATTTGAACCTCTGCTGTGAGTCCAGTCTTAGATTCCGATGCTTCACTTCAGGTTTACAGTATTCCTTGGACCTTCTTATTGACGATGAAACACAGAAATTGCATCCGAATTTTAAAAAAAAAGGCACAATGCCGTCATAAGTATAAGAGGACTGTCACTCTAACTTTCTATGATTTGAACCTCTCCAATGAGTCCAGTTTTAGATTCCGATGCTTCACTTCGGGTTTACTGTATCCCTAGGACCTTCTTATTGACGATGAAACACAGAAATTGCATCCGAATTTAATACAAAAGGCACAATGCCGACTTAAGTACAAGAGGACTGACACTCTAACTTTCTATGATTTGAACCGCTCCTGTGAGTCCAGTTTTAGATTCCGATGCTTCACTTCAGGTTTATTGTATCCCTTGGACCTTCTTATTGACGACGAAACACAGAAATTGCATCCGAATTTAATACAAAAGGCACAATGCCGACTTAAGTACAAGAGGACTGACACTCTAGCTTTCTGTGATTTGAAACTCTCCTGTGAGTCCAGTTTTAGATTCCGATGCTTCACTTCAGGTTTACTGTATCCGTTGGACCTTCTTATTGACGATGAAACACTGGAATTGCATCCGAATTTAATACAAAAGATACAATGCCGACTTAAGTACAAGAGGATTGACACTCTAAATTTCGATGATTTGAACCTCTCCTGTGAGTCCAGTCTTAGAGTACGATGCATCACTTCAGGTTTACAGTATATTTTGGACCTTCGTATTGACGATGAAACACAATTACATTCGAATTTAATACAAAAGGCACAATGCCGACTTAAGTACAAGAGGACTAATCATATAACTTTCTATGATTTCAACCTCTCCTGTGACTCCAGTTTTAGATTCCGATGCTTCACTTCAGGTTCACTGTATCCCTTGGGCCTTCTCATTGACGATGA
Organism: Schistocerca serialis cubense; assembly: GCF_023864345.2. Lineage (NCBI taxonomy): Eukaryota > Metazoa > Arthropoda > Insecta > Orthoptera > Acrididae > Schistocerca > Schistocerca serialis. Next base: position 81,522,650 of record NC_064643.1, read on the forward strand.
AACACAAAAATTGCATCCGAATTTAATACAAAAGGCACAATGCCGACTTAAGTACAAGAGTACAGACTCGCTAACTTTCTATGATTTGAACCTCTGCTGTGAGTCCTGTTTTAGATTCCGATGCTTCACTTCAGGTTTACTGTATCCCTTGGACCATCTTATTGACAACGAAACACAGAAATTGCATCCGAATTTAATACAAAAGGCACAATGCCGACTTAAGTACAAGAGGACTGACACTCTAGCTTTCTGTGATTTGAACCTCTCCTGTGAGTCCAGTTTTAGATTCCGATGTTTCCCTTCAGGTTTACTGTATACCTTGGACCTTCTTATTGACGATGAAACACAGAAATTGCAACCAAATTTAACACAAAAGGCACAAAGCCGACTTACGTACAAGAGGACTGACACTCTAACTTTCTGTGATTTGAACCTCTCCTGTGAGTCCAGTTTTAGATTCCGATGCTTCACTTCAGGTTTACTGTATCCCTTGGACCTTCTTATTGACGATGAAAAACAGAAATTGCATCCGAATTTAATACAAAAGGCACAATGTCGACTTATGGACAAGAGGACTGACACTCTAACTTTCTATGATTTGAACCACTCCTGTGAGTCCAGTTTTAGATTACGATGCTTCACTTCAGGTTTACTGTATACCTTGGACCTTCTTATTGACAATGAAACACAGAAATTGGATCCGAATGTAATACAAAAGGCACAATGCCGACTTAAGTACAAGAGGACTGACACTCTAACTTTCTATGATTTGAACCTCTCCTGTGAGTCCAGTTTTAGATTCCGATGCTTCACTTTAGGTTTAGTGTATCCCTTGGACCTTCTTATTGACGATGAAACACAGAAATTGCATCCGATTTTAATACAAAAGGCACAATGCCGACTTAAGTACAAGATGACTGACACTCTAACTTTCTATGATTTGAACCTCTCCTGTGAGTTCAGTTTTAGATTCCGATGCTTCACTTCAGGTTTACTGTATCCCTTGGACCTTCTTATTGACGATGAAACATTAAAATTGCATCCGAAATTAATACAAAAGACACAATGCCAACTTAAGTACAAGAGGACAGACACTCTAACTTTCTATGATTTGAACCTCTCCTGTGAGTCCAGTTTTAAATTCCGATGCTTCACTTCAGGTCTACTGTATCCCTTGGACCTTCTTATTGACGATGAAACACAGAAATTGCGTCCGAATTTAATACAATTGGCACAATGCCGACTTAAGTACAAGAGGACTGACACTCTAACATTCTATGATTTGAACCTCTCCTGTGAGTCCAGTTTTAGATTCCGATGCTTCACTTTAGGTTTAGTGTATCCCTTGGACCTTCTTATTGACGATGAGACATAAAATTGCATCCGAATTTAATACAAAAGGCACAATGCCTACTTAAGTACAAGATGACTGACACTCTAACTTTCTATGATTTGAACCTCTCCTGTGAGTTCAGTTTTAGATTCCGATGCTTCACTTCAGGTTTACTGTATCCCTTGGACCTTCTTATTGACGATGAAACATTAAAATTGCATCCGAAATTAATACAAAAGACACAATGCCAACTTAAGTACAAGAGGACAGACACTCTAACTTTCTATGATTTGAACCTCTCCTGTGAGTCCAGTTTTAAATTCCGATGCTTCACTTCAGGTCTACTGTATCCCTTGGACCTTCTTATTGACGATGAAACACAGAAATTGCGTCCGAATTTAATACAATTGGCACAATGCCGACTTAAGTACAAGAGGACTGACACTCTAACATTCTATGATTTGAACCTCTCCTGTGAGTCCAGTCTTAGATTTCGATGCTTCACTCCAGGTTTACAGTATACCTTGGACCTTCTTATTGACGATGAAACACAGAAATTGCATCCGAATTTAATACAAAAGGGAAAATGCCGACTTAAGTACAAGAGGACTGATTCTCTCACTTTCTTTGCTTTGAACCTCTCCTGTGAGTCCAGTTTTAGATTCAAATGCTTCACTTCAGGTTTACAGTATACCTTGGACCTTCGTATTGACGATGAAACACAATTACATTCGAATTTAATACAAAAGGCACAATGCCGACTTAAGTACAAGAGGACTAATAATATAACTTTCTATGATTTCAACCTCGCCTGTGACTCCAGTTTTAGATTCCGATGCTTCACTTCAGGTTTACTGTATCCCTTGGACCTTCTTATTGACGATGAAACACAGAAATTGCATCCGAAATTAATACAAAAGACACAATGCCGACTTATGTACAAGAGGACTGACACTCTAACTTTCTATGATTTGAACCGCTCCTGTGAGTCCAGTTTTGGATTCCGATGCTTCACTTCAGGTTTACTGTATCCCTTGGACATTCTTATTGACGATGAAACACAGATATTGCATCCGAATTTAATACAATTGGCACAATGCCGACATACGTACAAGAGGACTGACACTCTAACTTTCTATGATTTGAACCTCTCCTGTGAGTCCAGTCTTAGATTCTGATGCTTCACTCCAGGTTTACAGTATACCTTGGAACTTCTTATTGACGATGAAACACAGAAATTGCATCCGAATTTAATACAAAAGGCACAATGCCGACTTAAGTACAAGAATACTGACACTCTAACTTTCTATGCTTTGAACCTCCCCGGTGAGTCCAATTTTAGACTCAGATGCTTCACTTCAGGTTTACTGTATCCCATGAAAATCTTCTTGACGATGAAACACGGAAATTGAATCCAAATTTAATACAAAAGGCACAATGCCGACTTAAGTACAAGAATACTGACACTCTAACTTTCTATGCTTTGAACCTCTCCTGTAAGTCCAGTTTTAGATTCAGATGCTTCACTTCAGGTTTACTGTATCCCTTGGCCCTTCTTATTGACGATGAAACACAGAAATTGCATCCGAATTTAATACAAATGGCACAATGCCGACTTATGTACAAGATGACTGACACTCTAACTTTCTACGATTTGAACCTCTGCTGTGAGTCCAGTTTTAAATTCCGATGCTTCATTTCAGGTTTACTGTATACCTTGGACCTTCTTATTGACGATGAAACACAGACATTGCATCCGAATGTAATACAAAAGGCACAATTTCGACTTAAGTACAAGAGGACTGACACTCTAACTTTCTATGATTTGAACCGCTCCTGTGAGTCCAGTTTTAGATTCCGATGCTTCCCTTCAAGTTTACTGTATACCTTGGACTTTCTTATTGACGATGAAACACAGAAATTGAATCCGAATGTAATACAAAGGGCACAATGCCGACTTAAGTACAAGAGGACTGACACTCTAACTTTCAAATATTTGAACCTCTCCTGTGAGTCCAGTTTTAGATTCCGATGCTTCACTTCAGGTTTACTGTATCCCTTGGACCTTCTTATTGACGATGAAACACAGAAATTGCATTCGAATTTAATACAAAAGGCACAATGACGACTAAAGTACAAAAGGACTGACACTCTAACTTTCTATGATTTGAACCTCTCCTGTGAGTTCAGTTTTAGATTCCGATGCTTCACTTCAGGTTTACTGTATCCCTTGGACCTTCTTATTGACGATGAATCATTGAAATTGCATCCGAATTTAATACAAAAGACACAATGCCAACTTAAGTAAAAGAGGACAGACACTCTAACTTTCTATGGTTTGAACCTCTGTTGTGAGTCCAGTATTAGATTCCGATGCTTCACTTCAGGTTTACTGTATCCCTTGGACCTTCTTATTGACGATGAAACACAGGAATTGCATCCGAATTTAATAGAAAAGATACAATGCCGACTTAAGTACAAGAGGATTGACACTCTAAATTTCTATGATTTGAACCTCTCCTGTGAGTCCAGTCTTAGAGTCCGATGCTTCACTTCAGGTTTACAGTATACCTTGGACCTTCGTGTTGACGATGAAACACAATTACATTCGAATTTAATACAAAAGGCACAATGCCGACTTAAGTACAAGAGGACTAATAATATAACTTTCTATGATTTCAACCTCTCCTGTGACTCCAGTTTTAGATTCCGATGCTTCACTTCAGGTTTACTGTATCCCTTGGGCCTTCTTATTGACGATGAAACACAAAAATTGCATCCGAATTTAATACAAAAGGCACAATGCCGACTTAAGTACTAGATGACTGACACTCTAACTTTCTATGAGTTGAACCTCTCCTGTGAGTTCAGTTTTAGATTCCGATGCTTCTCTTCAGGTTTACTGTATCCCTTGGACCTTCTTATTGACGACGAAACATTAAAATTGCATCCGAAATTAATACAAAAGACACAATGCCGACTTAAGTACAAGACAACTGACACTCTAACTTTCTATGATCTAAACCTCTGCTGTGAGTCCAGTTTTAGATTCCGATGCTTCACTTCAGGTTTACTGTATCCCTTGGACCTTCTTATTGACGATGAAACACAGAAATTGCATCCGAAATTAATACAAAAGACACAATGCCGACTTATGTACAAGAGGACTGACACTCTAACTTTCTACGATTTGAACCGCTCCTGTGCGTCCAGTTTTGGATTCCGATGCTTCACTTCAGGTTTACTGTATCCCTTGGACCTTCTTATTGACAATGAAACACAGATATTACATCCGAATTTAATACAATTGGCACAATGCCGACTTAAGTACAAGAGGACTGACACTCTAACTTTCTATGATTTGAACCTCTCCTGTGAGTCCGGTCTTAGATTTCGATGCTTCACTCCAGGTTTACAGTATACCTTGGACCTTCTTATTGACGATGAAACACAGAAATTGCATCCGAATTTAATACAAAAGGGAAAATGCCGACTTAAGTACAAGAGGACTGATTCTCTCACTTTCTTTGCTTTGAACCTCTCCTGTGAGTCCAGTTTTAGATTCAAATGCTTCACTTCAGGTTTACAGTATACCTTGGACCTTCGTATTGACGATGAAACACAATTACATTCGAATTTAATACAAAAGGCACAATGCCGACTTAAGTACAAGAGGACTAATAATATAACTTTCTATGATTTCAACCTCGCCTGTGACTCCAGTTTTAGATTCCGATGCTTCACTTCAGGTTTACTGTATCCCTTGGACCTTCTTATTGACGATGAAACACAGAAATTGCATCCGAAATTAATACAAAAGACACAATGCCGACTTATGTACAAGAGGACTGACACTCTAACTTTCTATGATTTGAACCGCTCCTGTGAGTCCAGTTTTGGATTCCGATGCTTCACTTCAGGTTTACTGTATCCCTTGGACATTCTTATTGACGATGAAACACAGATATTGCATCCGAATTTAATACAATTGGCACAATGCCGACATAAGTACAAGAGGACTGACACTCTAACTTTCTATGATTTGAACCTCTCCTGTGAGTCCAGTCTTAGATTCTGATGCTTCACTCCAGGTTTACAGTATACCTTGGACCTTCTTATTGACGATGAAACACAGAAATTGCATCCGAATTTAATACAAAAGGCACAATGCCGACTTAAGTACAAGAATACTGACACTCTAACTTTCTATGCTTTGAACCTCCCCGGTGAGTCCAGTTTTAGACTCAGATGCTTCACTTCAGGTTTACTGTATCCCATGAAATTCTTCTTGACGATGAAACACGGAAATTGAATCCAAATTTAATACAAAAGGCACAATGCCGACTTAAGTACAAGAATACTGACACTCTAACTTTCTATGCTTTGAACCTCTCCTGTAAGTCCAGTTTTAGATTCCGATGCTTCACTTCAGGTTTACTGTATCCCTTGGCCCTTCTTATTGACGATGAAACACAGAAATTGCATCCGAATTTAATACAAATGGCACAATGCCGACTTACGTACAAGATGACTGACACTCTAACTTTCTACGATTTGAACCTCTGCTGTGAGTCCAGTTTTAAATTCCGATGCTTCATTTCAGGTTTACTGTATACCTTGGACCTTCTTATTGACGATGAAACACAGACATTGCATCCGAATGTAATACAAAAGGCACAATTTCGACTTAAGTACAAGAGGACTGACACTCTAACTTTCTGTGATTTGAACCGCTCCTGTGAGTCCAGTTTTAGATTCCGATGCTTCGCTTCAAGTTTACTGTATACCTTGGACTTTCTTATTGACGATGAAACACAGAAATTGCATCCGAATGTAATACAAAGGGCACAATGCCGACTTAAGTACAAGAGGACTGACACTCTAACTTTCTAATATTTGAACCTCTCCTGTGAGTCCACTTTTAGATTCCGATGCTTCACTTCAGGTTTACTGTATCCCTTGGACCTTCATATTGACGATGAAACACAGAAATTGCATTCGAATTTAATACAAAAGGCACAATGCCGACTAAAGTACAAAAGGACTGACACTCTAACTTTCTATGATTTGAACCTCTCCTGTGAGTTCAGTTTTAGATTCCGATGCTTCACTTCAGGTTTACTGTATCCCTTGGACCTTCTTATTGACGATGAAACATTGAAATTGCATCCGAATTTAATACAAAAGACACAATGCCAACTTAAGTAAAAGTGGACAGACACTCTAACTTTCTATGATTTGAACCTCTGCTGTGAGTCCAGTTTTAGATTCCGATGCTTCACTTCAGGTTTACTGTATCCCTTGGACCTTCTTATTGACGATGAAACACAGGAATTGCATCCGAATATAATACAAAAGATACAATGCCGACTTAAGTACAAGAGGATTGACACTCTAAATTTCTATGATTTGAACCTCTCCTGTGAGTCCAGTCTTAGAGTCCGATGCTTCACTTCAGGTTTACAGTATACCTTGGACCTTCGTATTGACGATGAAACACAATTACATTCGAATTTAATACAAAAGGCACAATGCCGACTTAAATACAAGAGGACTAATAATATAAATTTCTATGATTTCAACCTCTCCTGTGACTCCAGTTTTAGATTCCGATGCTTCACTTCAGGTTTACTGTATCCCTTGGGCCTTGTTATTGACGATGAAACACAAAAATTGCATCCGAATTTAATACAAAAGCACAATGCCGACTTAAGTACAAGATGACTGACACTCTAACTTTCTATGAGTTGAACCTCTCCTGTGAGTTCAGTTTTAGATTCCGATGCTTCTCTTCAGGTTTACTGTATCCCTTGGACCTTCTTATTGACGACGAAACATTAAAATTGCATCCGAAATTAATACAAAAGACACAATGCCGACTTAAGTACAAGACAACTGACACTCTAACTTTCTATGATCTAAACCTCTGCTGTGAGTCCAGTTTTAGATTCCGATGCTTCACTTCAGGTTTACTGTATCCCTTGGACCTTCTTATTGACGATGAAACACAGAAATGGCATCCGAAATTAATACAAAAGACACAATGCCGACTTATGTACAAGAGGACTGACACTCTAACTTTCTATGATTTGAACCTCTCCTGTGAGTCCAGTCTTAGATTCCGATGCTTCACTCCAGGTTTACAGTACACCTTGGACCTTCTTATTGACGATGAAACACAGAAATTGCATCCGAATTTAATACAAAAGGCACAATGCCGACTTAAGTACAAGAATACTGACACTCTTTCTATGCTTTGAACCTCTCCTGTGAGTCCAGTTTTAGACTCATATGCTTCACTTCAGGTTTACTGTATCCCTTGGAATTCTTATTGACGATGAAACACAGAAATTGAATCCGAATTTAATACAAAAGGCACAATGCCGACTTAAGTACAAGAATACTGACACTCTAACTTTCTATGCTTTGAACCTCTCCTGTAAGTCCAGTCTTAGATTCAGATGCTTCACTTCAGGTTTAATGTATCCCTTGGCCCTTCTTATTGACGATGAAACATTAAAATTGCATCCGAAATTAATACAAAAGACACAATGCCAACTTAAGTACAAGAGGACAGACACTCTAACTTTCTATGATTTGAACCTCTGCTGTGAGCCCAGTTTTAAATTCCGATGCTTCACTTCAGGTCTACTGTATCCCTTGGACCTTCTTATTGACAATGAAACACAGAAATTGCATCCGAATTTAATACAATTGGCACAATGCCGACTTAGGTAAAAGAGGACTGACACTCTAACATTCTATGATTTGAACCTCTCCTGTGAGTCCAGTCTTAGATTTCGATGCTTCACTCCAGGTTTACAGTATTCCTTGGACCTTCTTATTGACGATGAAACACAGAAATTGCATCCGAATTTATTACAAAAGGCACAATGCCGACTTAAGTACAAGAGGACTGACACTCTCACTTTCTATGCTTTGAACCTCTCCTGTGAGTCCAGTTTTAGATTCAGATGCTTCACTTCAGGTTTACTGTATCCCTTGGACCTTCTTATTGACGATGAAACACAGAAATTGCATCCGAAATTAATACAAAAGACACAATGCCGACTTATGTACAAGAGGACTGACACTCTAACTTTCTATGATTTGAACCGCTCCTGTGAGTCCAGTTTTGGATTCCGATGCTTCACTTCAGGTTTACTGTATCCCTTGGACCTTCTTATTCACGATGAAACACAGATATTGCATCCGAATTTAATACAATTGGCACAATGCCGACCTAAGTACAAGAGGACTGACACTCTAACTTTCTATGATTTGAACCTCTCCTGTGAGTCCAGTCTTAGATTCCGATGCTTCACTCCAGGTTTACAGTATACCTTGGACCTTCTTATTGACGATGAAACACAGAAATTGCATCCGAATTTAATACAAAAGGCACAATGCCGACTTAAGTACAAGAATACTGACACTCTAACTCTCTATGCTTTGAACCTCTCCTGTGAGTCCAGTTTTAGACTCAGATGCTTCACTTCAGGTTTACTGTATCCCTTGGAATTCTTATTGACGATGAAACACAGAAATTGAATCCGAATTTAACACAAAAGGCACAATGCCGACTTAAGTACAAGAATACTGACACTATAACTTTCTATGCTTTCAACCTCTCCTGTAAGTCCAGGTTTAGATTCAGATGCTTCACTTCAGGTTTACAGTATCCCTTGGCCCTTCTTATTGACGATGAAACACAGAAATTGCATCCGAATTTAATACAAATGGCACAATGCCGACTTATGCACAAGATGACTGACACTCTAACTTTCTATTATTTGAACCTCTCCTGTGAGTTCAGTTTCATGTTCCGATGCTTCACTTCAGGTTTACTGTATCCCTTGGACCTTCTTATTGACGATGAAACATTAAAATTGCATCCGAAATTAATACAAGAGACACAATGCCAACTTAAGTACAAGAGGACAGACACTCTAACTTTCTATGATTTGAACCTCTGCTGTGAGTCCAGTTTTAAATTCCGATGCTTCACTTCAGGTTTACTGTATACCTTGGACCTTCTTATTGACGATGAAACACAGAAATTGCATCCGAATGTCATACAAAGGGCACAATGGCGACTTAAGTACAAGAGGACTGACACTCTAACTTTGTATGATGTGAACCTCTCTTGTGAGTTTAGTTTTAGATTCCGATGCTTCACTTCAGGTTTACTGTATCCCTTGGACCTTCTTATTGACGATGAAACATTAAAATTGCAACCGAAATTAATACAAAAGACACAATGGAAACTTAAGTACACGAGGACAGACACTCCAACTTTCTATGATTTGAACCTCTCCTGTGAGTCCAGTATTACATTCCGATGCTTCACTTCGGGTTTACTGTATCCCTTGAACCTTCTTACTGACGATGAAACACAGATATTGCATCCGAATTTAATGCAATTGGCACAATGCCGACTTAAGTACAAGAGCACTGACACTCTAACTTTCTATGATTTGAACCTCTCCTGTGAGTCCAGTCTTAGATTCCGATGCTTCACTCCAGGTTTACAGTATACCTTGGACCTTCTTATTGACGATGAAACACAGAAACTGCATCCGAATTTAATACAAAAGGCACAATGCCGACTTAAGTACAAGAATATTGACACTCTAACTTTCTATGCTTTGAACATCTCCTGTGAGTCCAGTTTTAGTCTCAGATGCTTCACTTCAGCTTTACTGTATCCCTTGGACCTTCTTATTGACGATGAAACACAGAAATTGAATCCGAATTTTATACAAAGGCACAATGCCGACTTAGGTACAAGACAACTGACACTCTAAATTTCTATGATTTGAACTTCTGCTGTGAGTCCAGTTTTAGATTCCGATGCTTCACTTCAGGTTTACTGTATCTCTTGGCCCTTCTTATTGACGATGAAACACAGAAATTGCATCCGATTTTAATACCAAAGGCACAATGCCGACCTATGTACAAGATGACTGACACTCTAACTTTCTATGATTTGAACCTCTCCTGTGAGTTCAGTTTTAGATTCCGATGCTTCACTTCAGGTTTACTGTATCCCTTGGACCTTCTTATTGACGATGAAACATTAAAATTGCATCCGAAATTAATACAAAATTCACAATGCCAACTTAAGTACAAGAGGACAGACACTCTAACTTTCTATGATTTGAACCTCTGCTGTGAGTCCAGTTTTAAATTCCGATGCTTCACTTCAGGTTTACTGTATCCCTTGGACCTTCTTATTGTCGATGAAACACAGAAATTGCATCCGAATTTAATACAATTGGCACAATGCCGACTTAAGTACGAGAGGACTGACACTCTAACTTTCTATGATTTGAACCTCTCCTGTGAGTCCAGTTTTAGATTCAGATGCTTCACTTCAGGTTTACTGTATCCCTTGGACCCTCTTACTGACGATGAAACACAGAAATTGCATCCGAATTTAATACAAAGGCACAATGCCGACTTAAGTACAAGAGAACTGACACTCTAACGTTCTATGATTTGAACCTCTGCTGTGAGTCCAGTTTTAGATTCCGATGCTTCACTTCAGGTTTACTGTATCCCTTGGCCCTTCTTATTGACGATGAACTACAGAAATTGCATCCGAATTTAATACAAAAAGCACAGTGCCGACTTAAGTACAAGAAGACTGACACTCTAACTTTCTATGATTTGAACCTCTGCTGTGAGTCCAGTTTTAGATTCCGATGCTTCACTTCAGGATTACTGTATACCTTGGAACTTCTTATTGACGATGAAACACAGAAATTGCATCCAAATGTAATACAAAGGACACAAAGCCGACTTAAGTACAAGACGACTGACAGTCTAACTTTCTATGATTTGAACCTCTCCTGTGAGTCCAGCTTTAGATTCTGATGCTTCTCGTCAGGTTTACTGTATCCCTTGGACCTTCTTATTGTCGATGAAACACAGAAATTGCTTCCGAATTTATTACAAAGGGAACAATGCCGACTTAAGTACAAGAGGACTGACACTCTAACTTTCTATGATTTGAACCTCGCCTGTGAGTACAGTTTTAGATTCCGATGCTTCATTTTAGGTTTACTGTATCCCTTGGACCTTCTAATTGACGATGAAACACAGAAATTGCATCGAATTTAATATAAGAGGCCCAATGCCGACTTAAGTACAAGAGGACTGACACTCTAACTTTCTATGATTTGAACCTCTCCTGTGAGTCCAGTTTTAGATTCCGATGGTTCACTTCAGGTTTACTGTATCCCTTTAACCGTCTTATTGACGATGAAACACAGAAATTGCATCCGAATTAAATACAAAAGGCACAATGACGTCTTAAGTACAAGAGGACTGACACTCAAATTATCTATGATTTGAACCTCTCCTGTGAGTCCAGTTTTAGATTCCGATGCTTCACTTCAGGTGTACTGTATCCCTTGGACCTTCTCATTGACGATGAGGCACAGATATTGCATCGGAATTAAATTCAAAAGGCACAATGCCGACTTCAGTACAAGAGGACTGACACTCTAACTTTCTATGATTTGAACATCTCCTGTGAGGCCAGTTTTAGATTGAGATGCTTCACTTCAGGTTTACTGTATCCCTTGGACCTTCTTATTGACGATGAAACACAGAAATTGCAACCGAATTTAATACAAAAGGCACAATCCCGACTTAAGTACAAGAGGACCGACACTATAACTTTCGATGATTTGAACCTCTCCTGTGAGTCCAGTTTTAGATTCCGATGCTTCAGTTCAGGTTTACTGTAACAATTGGACCTTCTTATTGATAATGAAACACAGAAATTGCATCCGAATGTAATACAAAAGGCACAATGCCGACTTAAGTACAAGAGGACTGACACTCTAACTTTCTATGATTTGAACCTGTCCTGAGAGTTCAGTTTTAGATTCCGATGGTTCACTTCAGGTTTACTGTATCCCTTGGACCGTCTTATTGACGATAAAACATTAAAATTGCGTCCGAATTTAATACAAAAGACACAATGCTAACGTAAGTACAAGAGGACAGACACTCTAACTTTCTGAAATTTGAACCTCTGCTGTGAGTCCAGTTTTAGATTCCGATGCTTTACTTCAGGTTTACTGTATCCGTTGGACCTTCTTATTGTCGATGAAACACAGAAATTGCATCCCAACTTAATACACTTATCACAATGCCGACTCAAGTACAAGAGGACTCACACTCTAACTTTCTACGCTTTGAACCTCTCCTGTGAGTCCAGTTTTAGATTCCGATGCTTCACTTCAGGTTTACTGTATCCTTTGGACCTTCTAATTGACGATGAAACACAGAAATTGCATCCGAATTTAATACAAAAGGCACAATGCCGACTTAAGTACAAGAGGACCGACACTTTAACTTTCGATGATTTGAACCTCTCCTGTGAGTCCAGTTTTAGATTCCGATGCTTCACTGCAGGTTTACTGTATCCCTTGGACCTTCTTAATGACGATGAAACACAGAAATTGCATCCGAGTTTTATACAAAGGCGCAATGCCGACTTAAGTACAAGAGGACTGACACTCAAACTTTCTATGATTTGAACCTCTCCTGTGAGTCCAGTTTTAGATTCCGACGCTTCACTTCAGAGTTACTGTATCCCTTGGACCTTCTTATTGACGATGAAGCACAGATGTTGCATCGGAATTCTATTCAAAAGGCACAATGCCGTCTTAAGTACAAGGGGACTGACACTCTACCTTTCTACGATTTGAACCTCTCCTGTGAGTCCAGTTTTAGATTCCGATGCTTCACTTCAGGTTTACTGTATTCTTTGGACCTTCTTATTGACGATGAAGCACAGATATTGCATCGGAACTGAATTCAAAAGGCACAATGCCGACTTAAGTACAAGAGGACTGACACTCCAACTTTCTGTGATTTGAACCTCTCCTGTGAGTCCAGTTTTAGATTCCGATGCTTCACTTCAGGTTTACTGTATACCTTAGACCTTCTTATTGACGATGAAGCGCAGAAATTGCATTGGAATTCAATTCAAAAGGCACAATGCCGACTTATGTACAAGAGGACTGACACTCTATCTTTCTATGATTTGAACCTCTCCTGTGAGTCCAGTTTTAGATTCTGATGCTTCACTTCAGGTTTACTGTATGCCTTGGATCTTCCTATTGTCGATGAAACACAGAAATTCCTTCCGAGTTTAATACAAAGGGCACAATGCCGACTTAAGTACAAGAGGACTGACACTCTAACTTCCTATGATTTGAACCTCGCCTGTGAGTACAGTTTTAGATTCCGATGCTTCATTTCAGGTTTACTGTATCCCTTGGACCTTCTAATTGACGATGAAACACAGAAATTGCATCGAATTTAATATAAGAGTCCCAATGCCGACTTAAGTACAAAAGGACTGACACTCTAACTTTCTATGATTTGAACCTCTCCTGTGAGTCCAGTTTTAGATTCCGATGCTTCACTTCAGGTTTACTGTATCCCTTGGACCGTCTTATTGACGATGAAACATAGAAATTGCATCCGAATTAAATACAAAAGGCACAATGACGACTTAAGTACAAGAGGACTGACACTCAAATTATCTATGATTTGAACCTCTCCTGTGAGTCCAGTTTTAGATTCCGATGCTTCACATCAGGTGTACTGTATCCCTTGGACCTTCTTATTGACGATGAGGCACAGATATTGCATCGGAATTAAATTCAAAAGGCACAATGCCGACTTCAGTACAAGAGGACTGACACTCTAACTTTCTATGACTTGAACCACTCCTGAGAGTTCAGTTTTAGATACCGATGGTTCACGTCAGGTTTACTGTATACCTTGGACCGTCTTAATGACGATAAAACATTAAAATTGCGTCCGAATTTAATACAAAAGACACAATGCCGACTTAAGTACAAGATGACTGACACTCTAACCTTCTATGATTTGAACCTCTCCTGTGAGTCCAGTTTTAGATTCCCATGCTTCACTTCAGGTTTACTGTATCCCTTAGACCTTCTTATTGACGATGAAACACAGAAATTGCATTCGAATTTAATTTAAAAGGCACTATGCCGACTTAAGTACAAGAGGACTGACACTCTAACTTTCTTTGATTTGAACCTCTGCTGCGAGTCCTGTTTTAGATTCTGATGCTCCACTTCAGTTTTACTGTATCCCTTGGACCTTCTTATTGACGATGAAGCACAGAAATTGCATCGGAATTAAATTCAAAAGGCACAATGCCGACTTATGTACACGAGGATTGACACTCTAACTTTCTATGATTTGAACCTCTCCTGTGAGTCCAGTTTTAGATTCCGATGCTTCACTTCAGGTCTACTGTATGCCTTGGACCTTCTTATTGACGATGAAACGCAGAAATTGCATCCGACTTTAATACAAAAGGCACAATGCCGACTTAAATACAACAGGACTGACACTCTAACTTTCTATGATTTGAACCTCTCCTGTGAGTACAGTTTTAGATTCCAAAGCTTCATTTCAGGTTTACTGTATCCCTTGGACCTTCTTATTGACCATGAAACACAGAAATTGCATCGAATTTAATACAAAAGCTACAATGCCGACTTAAGTACAAGAGGACTGACACTCTAACTTTCTATAATTTGAACCTCTCCTGTGAGTACAATGTAGATTCCGATGCTTCACTTCAGATTTACTGTATAGCTTGGACCATCTTATTGACGATGAAACACAGAAATTGCATCCGAAATCAACACAAAGGCACAATGCCGACTTAGGTACAAGAGGACTCACACTCTAACTTTCTACGATTTGAACCTCTCCTGTGAGTCCAGTTTTAGATTCCGATGCTTCACTTCAGGTTTACTGTATCCCTTGGACCTTCTAATTGACGATGAAACACAGAAATTGCGTCCGAATTTAATACAAAAGGCACAATGCCGACTTAAGTACAAGTAGACCGACACTTTAACTTTCGATGATTCGAAGCTCTCCTGTGAGTCCAGTTTTAGATTCCGATGCTTCACTGCAGGTTTACTGTATCCCTTGGACCTTCTTATTGACGATGAAACACAGAAATTGCATCCGAGTTTTATGCAAAGGCGCAATGCCGACTTAAGTACAAGAGGACTGACACTCAAACTTTCTATGATTTGAACCTCCCCTGTGAGTCCAGTTTTAGATTCCGACGCTTCACTTCAGGTTTACTGTATCCCTTGGACCTTCTTATTGACGATGAAGCACAGATGTTGCATCGGAATTCTATTCAAAAGGCACAATGCCGACTTAAGTACGAGGGGACTGACACTCTAACTTTCTATGATTTGAACCTCTCCAGTGGGTCCAGTTTTAGATTCCGATGCTTCACTTCAAGTTTACTGTATACCTTGGAGCTTCTTGTTGACGATGAAACACAGAAAATGGATCCGAATTTAATACAAAAGGCACAATGCCGACTTATGTACTAGAGGACTGACACTCTAACTTTCTATGATTTGAACCTCTCCTGAGTCCAGTTTTAGGTCCCGATGCTTCACTTCAAGTTTACTGTATACCTAGGACCGTCTTATTGACGATGAAACCCAGAAATTGCATCCGAATTTAAAACAAAAGGCACAATGCCGACTTAAGTACAAGAGGACTGACGCTCTAACTTTCTATGATTTGAACCTCTCCTGTGAGTCCAGTTTTAGATTCCGATGCCTCACTTCAGGTTTACTGTATCCCTTGGACCTTCTTAATGACGATGAATCACTGAAATTGCATCCGAATTTAATACAAAAGACACAATGCCGACTTAAGTACAAGAGGACAGACACCCTAATTCTCTATGATTTGAACCTCTGCTGTGATTCCAGTTTTAGATTCCGATGCTTCATTTCAGGTTTACTGTATCTTTTGGACCTTCTTATTGACGATGAAACACAGAAATTGCATCCGAATTTAATACAAAAGGCACAATGCCGACTTAAGTACAAGATGACTGACACTCTAACTTTCTATGATTTGAACCTCTCCTGTGAGTCCAGTTTTAGATTCCGATGCTTCACTTCAGGTTTACTGTATCCCTTAGACCTTCTTATTGACGATGAAACACAGAAATTGCATTCGAATTTAATACAACAGGCACAATGCCGACTTAAGTACAAGAGGACTGACACTCTAACTTTCTATGATTTTAACCTCTGCTGCGAGTCCAGTTTTAGATTCTGATGCTCCACTTCAGTTTTACTGTATCCCTTGGACCTTCTTATTGACGATGAAACACAGAAATTGCATCGGAATTAAATTCAAAAGGCACAATGCCGACTTATGTACACGAGGATTGACATTCTAACTTTCTATGATTTGAACCTCTGCTGTGAGTCCAGTTTTAGATTCCGATGCTTCACATCAGGTGTACTGTATCCCTTGGACCTTCTTATTGACGATGAGGCACAGATATTGCATCGGAATTAAATTCAAAAGGCACAATGCCGACTTCAGTACAAGAGGACTGACACTCTAACTTTCTATAATTTGAACCTCTCCTGTGAGTCCAGTGTAGATTCCGATGCTTCACTTCAGATTTACTGTATAGCTTGGACCATCTTATTGACGATGAAACACAGAAATTGCATCCGAAATTAACACAAAGGCACAATGCTGACTTAAGTACAAGAGGACCCACACTCTAACTTTCTACGATTTGAACCTCTCCTGTGAGTCCAGTTTTAGATTCCGATGCTTCACTTCAGGTTTACTGTATCCCTTGGACCTTCTAATTGACGATGAAACACAGAAATTGCATCCGAATTTAATACAAAAGGCACAATGCCGACTTAATTACAAGAGGACCGACACTTTAACTTTCGATGATTTGAAACTCTCCTGTGAGTCCAGTTTTAGATTCCGATGCTTCACTACTGGTTTACTGTATCCCTTGGACCTTCTTATTGACGATGAAACACAGAAATTGCATCCGAGTTTTATACAAAGGCGCAATGCCGACTTAAGTACAAGAGGACTGACACTCAAACTTTCTATGATTTGAACCTCTCTTGTGAGTCCAGTTTTAGACTCCGACGCTTCACTTCAGGTTTACTGTATCCCTTGGACCTTCCTATTGACGATGAAGCACAGATGTTGCATCGGAATTCTATTCAAAAGGCACAATGCCGACTTATGTACAAGAGGACTGACACTCTATCTTTCTATGATTTGAACCTCTCCTGTGAGTCCAGTTTTAGATTCTGATGCTTCACTTCAGGTTTACTGTATGCCTTGGATCTTCCTATTGTCGATGAAACACAGAAATTCCTTCCGAGTTTAATACAAAGGGCACAATGCCGACTTAAGTACAAGAGGACTGACACTCTAACTTCCTATGATTTGAACCTCGCCTGTGAGTACAGTTTTAGATTCCGATGCTTCATTTCAGGTTTACTGTATCCCTTGGACCTTCTAATTGACGATGAAACACAGAAATTGCATCGAATTTAATATAAGAGTCCCAATGCCGACTTAAGTACAAAAGGACTGACACTCTAACTTTCTATGATTTGAACCTCTCCTGTGAGTCCAGTTTTAGATTCCGATGCTTCACTTCAGGTTTACTGTATCCCTTGGACCGTCTTATTGACGATGAAACATAGAAATTGCATCCGAATTAAATACAAAAGGCACAATGACGACTTAAGTACAAGAGGACTGACACTCAAATTATCTATGATTTGAACCTCTCCTGTGAGTCCAGTTTTAGATTCCGATGCTTCACATCAGGTGTACTGTATCCCTTGGACCTTCTTATTGACGATGAGGCACAGATATTGCATCGGAATTAAATTCAAAAGGCACAATGCCGACTTCAGTACAAGAGGACTGACACTCTAACTTTCTATGACTTGAACCACTCCTGAGAGTTCAGTTTTAGATACCGATGGTTCACGTCAGGTTTACTGTATACCTTGGACCGTCTTAATGACGATAAAACATTAAAATTGCGTCCGAATTTAATACAAAAGACACAATGCCGACTTAAGTACAAGATGACTGACACTCTAACCTTCTATGTTTTGAACCTCTCCTGTGAGTCCAGTTTTAGATTCCCATGCTTCACTTCAGGTTTACTGTATCCCTTAGACCTTCTTATTGACGATGAAACACAGAAATTGCATTCGAATTTAATTTAAAAGGCACTATGCCGACTTAAGTACAAGAGGACTGACACTCTAACTTTCTTTGATTTGAACCTCTGCTGCGAGTCCTGTTTTAGATTCTGATGCTCCACTTCAGTTTTACTGTATCCCTTGGACCTTCTTATTGACGATGAAGCACAGAAATTGCATCGGAATTAAATTCAAAAGGCACAATGCCGACTTATGTACACGAGGATTGACACTCTAACTTTCTATGATTTGAACCTCTCCTGTGAGTCCAGTTTTAGATTCCGATGCTTCACTTCAGGTCTACTGTATGCCTTGGACCCTCTTATTGACGATGAAACGCAGAAATTGCATCCGACTTTAATACAAAAGGCACAATGCCGACTTAAATACAACAGGACTGACACTCTAACTTTCTATGATTTGAACCTCTCCTGTGAGTACAGTTTTAGATTCCAAAGCTTCATTTCAGGTTTACTGTATCCCTTGGACCTTCTTATTGACCATGAAACACAGAAATTGCATCGAATTTAATACAAAAGCTACAATGCCGACTTAAGTACAAGAGGACTGACACTCTAACTTTCTATAATTTGAACCTCTCCTGTGAGTACAATGTAGATTCCGATGCTTCACTTCAGATTTACTGTATAGCTTGGACCATCTTATTGACGATGAAACACAGAAATTGCATCCGAAATCAACACAAAGGCACAATGCCGACTTAGGTACAAGAGGACTCACACTCTAACTTTCTACGATTTGAACCTCTCCTGTGAGTCCAGTTTTAGATTCCGATGCTTCACTTCAGGTTTACTGTATCCCTTGGACCTTCTAATTGACGATGAAACACAGAAATTGCATCCGAATTTAATACAAAAGGCACAATGCCGACTTAAGTACAAGTAGACCGACACTTTAACTTTCGATGATTCGAAGCTCTCCTGTGAGTCCAGTTTTAGATTCCGATGCTTCACTGCAGGTTTACTGTATCCCTTGGACCTTCTTATTGACGATGAAACACAGAAATTGCATCCGAGTTTTATGCAAAGGCGCAATGCCGACTTAAGTACAAGAGGACTGACACTCAAACTTTCTATGATTTGAACCTCCCCTGTGAGTCCAGTTTTAGATTCCGACGCTTCACTTCAGGTTTACTGTATCCCTTGGACCTTCTTATTGACGATGAAGCACAGATGTTGCATCGGAATTCTATTCAAAAGGCACAATGCCGACTTAAGTACAAGGGGACTGACACTCTAACTTTCTATGATTTGAACCTCTCCAGTGGGTCCAGTTTTAGATTCCGATGCTTCACTTCAAGTTTACTGTATACCTTGGAGCTTCTTGTTGACGATGAAACACAGAAAATGGATCCGAATTTAATACAAAAGGCACAATGCCGACTTATGTACTAGAGGACTGACACTCTAACTTTCTATGATTTGAACCTCTCCTGAGTCCAGTTTTAGGTCCCGATGCTTCACTTCAAGTTTACTGTATACCTAGGACCGTCTTATTGACGATGAAACCCAGAAATTGCATCCGAATTTAAAACAAAAGGCACAATGCCGACTTAAGTACAAGAGGACTGACGCTCTAACTTTCTATGATTTGAACCTCTCCTGTGAGTCCAGTTTTAGATTCCGATGCCTCACTTCAGGTTTACTGTATCCCTTGGACCTTCTTAATGACGATGAATCACTGAAATTGCATCCGAATTTAATACAAAAGACACAATGCCGACTTAAGTACAAGAGGACAGACACCCTAATTCTCTATGATTTGAACCTCTGCTGTGATTCCAGTTTTAGATTCCGATGCTTCATTTCAGGTTTACTGTATCTTTTGGACCTTCTTATTGACGATGAAACACAGAAATTGCATCCGAATTTAATACAAAAGGCACAATGCCGACTTAAGTACAAGATGACTGACACTCTAACTTTCTATGATTTGAACCTCTCCTGTGAGTCCAGTTTTAGATTCCGATGCTTCACTTCAGGTTTACTGTATCCCTTAGACCTTCTTATTGACGATGAAACACAGAAATTGCATTCGAATTTAATACAACAGGCACAATGCCGACTTAAGTACAAGAGGACTGACACTCTAACTTTCTATGATTTTAACCTCTGCTGCGAGTCCAGTTTTAGATTCTGATGCTCCACTTCAGTTTTACTGTATCCCTTGGACCTTCTTATTGACGATGAAACACAGAAATTGCATCGGAATTAAATTCAAAAGGCACAATGCCGACTTATGTACACGAGGATTGACATTCTAACTTTCTATGATTTGAACCTCTGCTGTGAGTCCAGTTTTAGATTCCGATGCTTCATTTCAGGTCTACTGTATGCCTTGGACCTTCTTATTGACGATGAAACGCAGAAATTGCATCCGACTTTAATACAAAAGGCACAATGCCGACTTAAATACAGGAGGACTGACACTCTAACTTTCTATGATTTGAACCTCTCCTGTGAGTACAGTTTTAGATTCCAATGCTTCATTTCAGGTTTGCTGTATCCCTTGGACCTTCTTATTGACCATGAAACACAAAAAATTGCATCGAATTTAATACAAAAGCTACAATGCCGACTTAAGTACACGAGGACTGACACTCTAACTTTCTATAATTTGAACCTCTCCTGTGAGTCCAGTGTAGATTCCGATGCTTCACTTCAGATTTACTGTATAGCTTGGACCATCTTATTGACGATGAAACACAGAAATTGCATCCGAAATTAACACAAAGGCACAATGCTGACTTAAGTACAAGAGGACCCACACTCTAACTTTCTACGATTTGAACCTCTCCTGTGAGTCCAGTTTTAGATTCCGATGCTTCACTTCAGGTTTACTGTATCCCTTGGACCTTCTAATTGACGATGAAACACAGAAATTGCATCCGAATTTAATACAAAAGGCACAATGCCGACTTAATTACAAGAGGACCGACACTTTAACTTTCGATGATTTGAAACTCTCCTGTGAGTCCAGTTTTAGATTCCGATGCTTCACTACTGGTTTACTGTATCCCTTGGACCTTCTTATTGACGATGAAACACAGAAATTGCATCCGAGTTTTATACAAAGGCGCAATGCCGACTTAAGTACAAGAGGACTGACACTCAAACTTTCTATGATTTGAACCTCTCTTGTGAGTCCAGTTTTAGACTCCGACGCTTCACTTCAGGTTTACTGTATCCCTTGGACCTTCCTATTGACGATGAAGCACAGATGTTGCATCGGAATTCTATTCAAAAGGCACAATGCCGACTTATGTACGCGAGGATTGACATTCTAACTTTCTATGATTTGAACCTCTCCTGAGTCCAGTTTTAGGTTCCGATGCTTCACTTCAAGTTTACTGTATACCTAGGACCGTCATATTGACCATGAAACACAGAAATTGCATCCGAATTTAAAACAAAAGGCACAATGCCGACTTAAGTACAAGAGGACTGACGCTCTAACTTTCTATGATTTGAACCTTTCCTGTGAGTCCAGTTCTAGGTTCCGATGCTTCACTTCAGGTTAACTGTATCCCTTGGACCTTCTTATTGACGATGAAACACAGAAATTGCATCCGAATTTAATACAAAAGACACAATGCCGACTTAACTACATGAGGACCGACACTATGACTTTCGCTGATTTGAACCTCTCCTGTGAGTCCAGTTTTAGATCCCGACGCTTCACTGCTGGTTTACTGTATCCCTTGGACCTTCTTATTGACGATGAAACACAGAAATTGCATCCGAGTTTAATACGACAGGCACAATGCCGACTTAAGTACAAGAGGACTGACACTCTAACTTTCTTTGATTTGAACCTCTGCTGCGAGTCCTGTTTTAGATTCTGATGCTCCACTTCAGTTTTACTGTATCCCTTGGACCTTCTTATAGACGATGAAGCACAGAAATTGCATCGGAATTAAATTCAAAAGGCACAATGCCGACTTATGTACACGAGGATTGACACTCTAACTTTCTATGATTTGAACCTCTGCCGTGAGTCCAGTTTTAGATTCCGATGCTTCACTTCAGGTCTACTCTATGCCTTGGACCTTCTTATTGACGATGAAACGCAGAAATTGCATCCGACTTTAATACAAAAGGCACAATGCCGACTTAAATACAACAGGACTGACACTCTAACTTTCTATAATTTGAACCTCTCCTGTGAGTACAATGTAGATTCCGATGCTTCACTTCAGATTTACTGTATAGCTTGGACCATCTTATTGACGATGAAACACAGAAATTGCATCCGAAATTAACACAAAGGCATAATGCCGACTTAGGTACAAGAGGACTCACACTCTAACTTTCTACGATTTGAACCTCTCCTGTGAGTCCAGTTTTAGATTCCGATGCTTCACTTCAGGTTTACTGTATCCCTTGGACCTTCTAATTGACGATGAAACACAGAAATTGCATCCGAATTTAATACAAAAGGCACAATGCCGACTTAAGTACAAGAGGACCGACACGTTAACTTTCGATGATTTGAAACTCTCCTGTGAGTCCAGTTTTAGATTCCGATGCTTCACTGCAGGTTTACTGTATCCCTTGGACCTTCTTATTGACGATGAAACACAGAAATTGCATCCGAGTTTTATGCAAAGGCGCAATGCCGACTTAAGTACAAGAGGACTGACACTCAACCTTTCTATGATTTGAACCTCCCCTGTGAGTCCAGTTTTAGATTCCGACGCTTCACTTCAGGTTTACTGTATCCCTTGGACCTTCCTATTGACGATGAAGCACAGATGTTGCATCGGAATTCTATTCAAAAGGCACAATGCCGACTTAAGTACAAGGGGACTGACACTCTAACTTTCTATGATTTGAACCTCTCCAGTGGGTCCAGTTTTAGATTCCGATGCTTCACTTCAAGTTTACTGTATACCTTGGAGCTTCTTGTTGACGATGAAACACAGAAAATGGATCCGAATTTAATACAAAAGGCACAATGCCGACTTATGTACTAGAGGACTGACACTCTAACTTTCTATGATTTGAACCTCTCCTGCGTCCAGTTTTAGGTCCCGATGCTTCACTTCAAGTTTACTGTATACCTAGGACCGTCTTATTGACTATGAAACCCAGAAATTGCATCCGAATTTAAAACAAAAGGCACAATGCCGACTTAAGTACAAGAGGACTGACGCTCTAACTTTCTATGATTTGAACCTCTCCTGTGAGTCCAGTTTTCGATTCCGATGCCTCACTTCAGGTTTACTGTATCCCTTGGACCTTCTTAATGACGATGAATACCTGAAATTGCATCCGAATTTAATACAAAAGACACAATGCCGACTTAAGTACAAGAGGACAGACACCCTAATTCTCTATGATTTGAACCTCTGCTGTGATTCCAGTTTTAGATTCCGATGCTTCATTTCAGGTTTACTGTATCTTTTGGACCTTCTTATTGACGATGAAACATAGAAATTGCATCCGAATTTAATACAAAAGGCACAATGCCGACTTAAGTACAAGATGACTGACACACTAACTTTCTATGATTTGAACCTCTCCTGTGAGTCCAGTTTTAGATTCCGATGCTTCACTTCAGGTTTACTGTATCCCTTAGACCTTCTTATTGACGATGAAACACAGAAATTGCATTCGAATTTAATACAAAAGGCACAATGCCGACTTAAGTACAAGAGGACTGACACTCTAACTTTCTATGATTTGAACCTCTGCTGCGAGTCCAGTTTTAGATTCTGATGCTCCACTTCAGTTTTACTGTATCCCTTGGACCTTCTTATTGACGATGAAACACAGAAATTGCATCGGAATTAAATTCAAAAGGCACAATGCCGACTTATGTACACGAGGATTGACATTCTAACTTTCTATGATTTGAACCTCTGCTGTGAGTCAAGTTTTAGATTCCGATGCTTCACTTCAGGTCTACTGTATGCCTTGGACCTTCTTATTGACGATGAAACGCAGAAATTGCATCCGACTTTAATACAAAAGGCACAATGCCGACTTAATTACAGGAGGACTGACACTCTAACTTTCTATGATTTGAACCTCTCCTGTGAGTACAGTTTTAGATTCCAATGTTTCATTTCAGGTTTACTGTATCGCTTGGACCTTCTTATTGACCATGAAACACAGAAATTGCATCGAATTTAATACAAAAGCTACAATGCCGACTTAAGTACACGAGGACTGACACTCTAACTTTCTATAATTTGAACCTCTCCTGTGAGTCCAGTGTAGATTCCGATGCTTCACTTCAGATTTACTGTGTAGCTTGGACCATCTTATTGACGATGAAACACAGAAATTGCATCCGAAATTAACACAAAGGCACAATGCCGACTTAAGTACAAAAGGACTCACACTCTAACTTTCTACGATTTGAACCTCTCCTGTGAGTCCAGTTTTAGATTCCGATGCTTCACTTCAGGTTTACTGTATCCCTTGGACCTTCTAATTGACGATGAAACACAGAAATTGCATCCGAATTTAATACAAAAGGCACAATGCCGACTTAACTACAAGAGGACCGACACTTTAACTTTCGATGATTTGAAACTCTCCTGTGAGTCCAGTTTTAGATTCCGATGCTTCACTACTGGTTTACTGTATCCCTTGGACCTTCTTATTGACGATGAAACACAGAAATTGCATCAGAGTTTTATACAAAGGCGCAATGCTGACTTAAGTACAAGAGGACTGACACTCAAACTTTCTATGATTTGAACCTCCCCTGTGAGTCCAGTTTTAGATTCCGACGCTTCACTTCAGGTTTACTGTATCCCTTGGACCTTCTTATTGACGATGAAGCACAGATGTTGCATCGGAATTCTATTCAAAAGGCACAATGCCGACTTAAGTACAAGGGGACTGACACTCTAACTTTCTATGATTTGAACCTCTCCAGTGGGTC
Source organism: Schistocerca serialis cubense (assembly GCF_023864345.2). Taxonomy (NCBI): domain Eukaryota; kingdom Metazoa; phylum Arthropoda; class Insecta; order Orthoptera; family Acrididae; genus Schistocerca; species Schistocerca serialis. The sequence goes on from NC_064643.1 coordinate 81,548,006, forward strand.
CAGTTTTAGATTCCGATGCTTCACTTCAAGTTTACTGTATACCTTGGAGCTTCTTGTTGACGATGAAACACAGAAAATGGATCCGAATTTAATACAAAAGGCACAATGCCGACTTATGTGCTAGAGGACTGACACTCTAACTTTCTATGATTTGAACCTCTCCTGAGTCCCGTTTTAGGTCCCGATGCTTCACTTCAAGTTTACTGTATACCTAGGACCGTCTTATTGACGATGAAACCCAGAAATTGCATCCGAATTTAAAACAAAAGGCACAATGCCGACTTAAGTACAAGAGGACTGACGCTCTAACTTTCTATGATTTGAACCTCTCCTGTGAGTCCAGTTTTAGATTCCGATGCCTCACTTCAGGTTTACTGTATCCCTTGGACCTTCTTAATGACGATGAATCACTGAAATTGCATCCGAATTTAATACAAAAGACACAATGCCGACTTAAGTACAAGAGGACAGACACCCTAATTCTCTATGATTTGAACCTCTGCTGTGATTCCAGTTTTAGATTCCGATGCTTAATTTCAGGTTTACTGTATCTTTTGGACCTTCGTATTGACGATGAAACACAGAAATTGCATCCGAATTTAATACAAAAGGCACAATGCCGACTTAAGTACAAGATGACTGACACTCTAACTTTCTATGATTTGAACCTCTCCTGTGAGTCCAGTTTTAGATTCCGATGCTTCACCTCAGGTTTACTGTATCCCTTAGACCTTCTTATTGACGATGAAACACAGAAATTGCATTCGAATTTAATACAAAAGGCACAATGCCGACTTAAGTACAAGAGGACTGACACTCTAACTTTCTATGATTTTAACCTCTGCTGCGAGTCCAGTTTTAGATTCTGATGCTCCACTTCAGTTTTACTGTATCCCTTGGACCTTCTTATTGACGATGAAACACAGAAATTGCATCGGAATTAAATTCAAAAGGCACAATGCCGACTTATGTACACGAGGATTGACATTCTAACTTTCTATGATTTGAACCTCTGCTGTGAGTCCAGTTTTAGATTCCGATGCTTCATTTCAGGTCTACTGTATGCCATGGACCTTCTTATTGACGATGAAACGCAGAAATTGCATCCGACTTTAATACAAAAGGCACAATGCCGACTTAAATACAGGAGGACTGACACTCTAACTTTCTATGATTTGAACCTCTCCTGTGAGTACAGTTTTAGATTCCAATGCTTCATTTCAGGTTTGCTGTATCCCTTGGACCTTCTTATTGACCATGAAACACAAAAAATTGCATCGAATTTAATACAAAAGCTACAATGCCGACTTAAGTACACGAGGACTGACACTCTAACTTTCTATAATTTGAACCTCTCCTGTGAGTCCAGTGTAGATTCCGATGCTTCACTTCAGATTTACTGTATAGCTTGGACCATCTTATTGACGATGAAACACAGAAATTGCATCCGAAATTAACACAAAGGCACAATGCTGACTTAAGTACAAGAGGACTCACACTCTAACTTTCTACGATTTGAACCTCTCCTGTGAGTCCAGTTTTAGATTCCGATGCTTCACTTCAGGTTTACTGTATCCCTTGGACCTTCTAATTGACGATGAAACACAGAAATTGCATCCGAATTTAATACAAAAGGCACAATGCTGACTTAATTACAAGAGGACCGACACTTTAACTTTCGATGATTTGAAACTCTCCTGTGAGTCCAGTTTTAGATTCCGATGCTTCACTACTGGTTTACTGTATCCCTTGGACCTTCTTATTGACGATGAAACACAGAAATTGCATCCGAGTTTTATACAAAGGCGCAATGCCGACTTAAGTACAAGAGGACTGACACTCAAACTTTCTATGATTTGAACCTCTCTTGTGAGTCCAGTTTTAGACTCCGACGCTTCACTTCAGGTTTACTGTATCCCTTGGACCTTCCTATTGACGATGAAGCACAGATGTTGCATCGGAATTCTATTCAAAAGGCACAATGCCGACTTATGTACGCGAGGATTGACATTCTAACTTTCTATGATTTGAACCTCTCCAGTGGGTCCAGTTTTAGATTCCGATGCTTCACTTCAAGTTTACTGTATTCCTTGGAGCTTCTTGTTGACGATGAAACACAGAAAATGCATCCGAAATTAATACAAAAGGCACAATGCCGACTTATGTACAAGAGGACTGACACTCTAACTTTCTATGATTTGAACCTCTCCTGAGTCCAGTTTTAGGTTCCGATGCTTCACTTCAAGTTTACTGTATACCTAGGACCGTCATATTGACCATGAAACACAGAAATTGCATCCGAATTTAAAACAAAAGGCACAATGCCGACTTAAGTACAAGAGGACTGACGCTCTAACTTTCTATGATTTGAACCTTTCCTGTGAGTCCAGTTCTAGGTTCCGATGCTTCACTTCAGGTTAACTGTATCCCTTGGACCTTCTTATTGACGATGAAACACAGAAATTGCATCCGAATTCAATACAAAAGACACAATGCCGACTTAACTACATGCGGACCGACACTATGACTTTCGCTGATTTGAACCTCTCCTGTGAGTCCAGTTTTAGATTCCGATGCTTCACTGCTGGTTTACTGTATCCCTTGGACCTTCTTATTGACGATGAAACACAGAAATTGCATCCGAGTTTAATACGAAAGGCACAATGCCGACTTAAGTACAAGAGGACTGACACTCTAACTTTCTTTGATTTGAACCTCTGCTGCGAGTCCTGTTTTAGATTCTGATGCTCCACTTCAGTTTTACTGTATCCCTTGGACCTTCTTATAGACGATGAAGCACAGAAATTGCATCGGAATTAAATTCAAAAGGCACAATGCCGACTTATGTACACGAGGATTGACACTCTAACTTTCTGTGATTTGAACCTCTGCTGTGAGTCCAGTTTTAGATTCCGATGCTTCACTTCAGGTCTACTCTATGCCTTGGACCTTCTTATTGACGATGAAACGCAGAAATTGCATCCGACTTTAATACAAAAGGCACAATGCCGACTTAAATACAACAGGACTGACACTCTAACTTTCTATAATTTGAACCTCTCCTGTGAGTACAATGTAGATTCCGATGCTTCACTTCAGATTTACTGTATAGCTTGGACCATCTTATTGACGATGAAACACAGAAATTGCATCCGAAATTAACACAAAGGCATAATGCCGACTTAGGTACAAGAGGACTCACACTCTAACTTTCTACGATTTGAACCTCTCCTGTGAGTCCAGTTTTAGATTCCGATGCTTCACTTCAGGTTTACTGTATCCCTTGGACCTTCTAATTGACGATGAAACACAGAAATTGCATCCGAATTTAATACAAAAGGCACAATGCCGACTTAAGTACAAGAGGACCGACACGTTAACTTTCGATGATTTGAAACTCTCCTGTGAGTCCAGTTTTAGATTCCGATGCTTCACTGCAGGTTTACTGTATCCCTTGGACCTTCTTATTGACGATGAAACACAGAAATTGCATCCGAGTTTTATGCAAAGGCGCAATGCCGACTTAAGTACAAGAGGACTGACACTCAACCTTTCTATGATTTGAACCTCCCCTGTGAGTCCAGTTTTAGATTCCGACGCTTCACTTCAGGTTTACTGTATCCCTTGGACCTTCCTATTGACGATGAAGCACAGATGTTGCATCGGAATTCTATTCAAAAGGCACAATGCCGACTTAAGTACAAGGGGACTGACACTCTAACTTTCTATGATTTGAACCTCTCCAGTGGGTCCAGTTTTAGATTCCGATGCTTCACTTCAAGTTTACTGTATACCTTGGAGCTTCTTGTTGACGATGAAACACAGAAAATGGATCCGAATTTAATACAAAAGGCACAATGCCGACTTATGTACTAGAGGACTGACACTCTAACTTTCTATGATTTGAACCTCTCCTGAGTCCAGTTTTATGTCCCGATGCTTCACTTCAAGTTTACTGTATACCTAGGACCGTCTTATTGACTATGAAACCCAGAAATTGCATCCGAATTTAAAACAAAAGGCACAATGCCGACTTAAGTACAAGAGGACTGACGCTCTAACTTTCTATGATTTGAACCTCTCCTGTGAGTCCAGTTTTCGATTCCGATGCCTCACTTCAGGTTTACTGTATCCCTTGGACCTTCTTAATGACGATGAATACCTGAAATTGCATCCGAATTTAATACAAAAGACACAATGCCGACTTAAGTACAAGAGGACAGACACCCTAATTCTCTATGATTTGAACCTCTGCTGTGATTCCAGTTTTAGATTCCGATGCTTCATTTCTGGTTTACTGTATCTTTTGGACCTTCTTATTGACGATGAAACATAGAAATTGCATCCGAATTTAATACAAAAGGCACAATGCCGACTTAAGTACAAGATGACTGACACACTAACTTTCTATGATTTGAACCTCTCCTGTGAGCCCAGTTTTAGATTCCGATGCTTCACTTCAGGTTTACTGTATCCCTTAGACCTTCTTATTGACGATGAAACACAGAAATTGCATTCGAATTTAATACAAAAGGCACAATGCCGACTTAAGTACAAGAGGACTGACAGTCTAACTTTCTATGATTTGAACCTCTGCTGCGAGTCCAGTTTTAGATTCTGATGCTCCACTTCAGTTTTACTGTATCCCTTGGACCTTCTTATTGACGATGAAACACAGAAATTGCATCGGAATTAAATTCAAAAGGCACAATGCCGACTTATGTACACGAGGATTGACATTCTAACTTTCTATGATTTGAACCTCTGCTGTGAGTCAAGTTTTAGATTCCGATGCTTCACTTCAGGTCTACTGTATGCCTTGGACCTTCTTATTGACGATGAAACGCAGAAATTGCATCCGACTTTAATACAAAAGGCACAATGCCGACTTAAACACAGGAGGACTGACACTCTAACTTTCTATGATTTGAACCTCTCCTGTGAGTACAGTTTTAGATTCCAATGCTTCATTTCAGGTTTACTGTATCGCTTGGACCTTCTTATTGACCATGAAACACAGAAATTGCATCGAATTTAATACAAAAGCTACAATGCCGACTTAAGTACACGAGGACTGACACTCTAACTTTCTATAATTTGAACCTCTCCTGTGAGTCCAGTGTAGATTCCGATGCTTCACTTCAGATTTACTGTGTAGCTTGGACCATCTTATTGACGATGAAACACAGAAATTGCATCCGAAATTAACACAAAGGCACAATGCCGACTTAAGTACAAAAGGACTCACACTCTAACTTTCTACGATTTGAACCTGTCCTGTGAGTCCAGTTTTAGATTCCGATGCTTCACTTCAGGTTTACTGTATCCCTTGGACCTTCTAATTGACGATGAAACACAGAAATTGCATCCGAATTTAATACAAAAGGCACAATGCCGACTTAACTACAAGAGGACCGACACTTTAACTTTCGATGATTTGAAACACTCCTTTGAGTCCAGTTTTAGATTCCGATGCTTCACTACTGGTTTACTGTATCCCTTGGACCTTCTTATTGACGATGAAACACAGAAATTGCATCAGAGTTTTATACAAAGGCGCAATGCTGACTTAAGTACAAGAGGACTGACACTCAAACTTTCTATGATTTGAACCTCCCCTGTGAGTCCAGTTTTAGATTCCGACGCTTCACTTCAGGTTTACTGTATCCCTTGGACCTTCTTATTGACGATGAAGCACAGATGTTGCATCGGAATTCTATTCAAAAGGCACAATGCCGACTTAAGTACAAGGGGACTGACACTCTAACTTTCTATGATTTGAACCTCTCCAGTGGGTCCAGTTTTAGATTCCGATGCTTCACTTCAAGTTTACTGTATACCTTGGAGCTTCTTGTTGACGATGAAACACAGAAAATGGATCCGAATTTAATACAAAAGGCACAATGCCGACTTATGTACTAGAGGACTGACACTCTAACTTTCTATGATTTGAACCTCTCCTGAGTCCAGTTTTAGGTCCCGATGCTTCACTTCAAGTTTACTGTATACCTAGGACCGTCTTATTGACGATGAAACCCAGAAATTGCATCCGAATTTAAAACAAAAGGCACAATGCCGACTTAAGTACAAGAGGACAGACACCCTAATTCTCTATGATTTGAACCTCTGCTGTGATTCCAGTTTTAGATTCCGATGCTTCATTTCAGGTTTACTGTATCTTTTGGACCTTCTTATTGACGATGAAACATAGAAATTGCATCCGAATTTAATACAAAAGGCACAATGCCGACTTAAGTACAAGATGACTGACACACTAACTTTCTATGATTTGAACCTCTCCTGTGAGTCCAGTTTTAGATTCCGATGCTTCACTTCAGGTTTACTGTATCCCTTAGACCTTCTTATTGACGATGAAACACAGAAATTGCATTCGAATTTAATACAAAAGGCACAATGCCGACTTAAGTACAAGAGGACTGACAGTCTAACTTTCTATGATTTGAACCTCTGCTGCGAGTCCAGTTTTAGATTCTGATGCTCCACTTCAGTTTTACTGTATCCCTTGGACCTTCTTATTGACGATGAAACACAGAAATTGCATCGGAATTAAATTCAAAAGGCACAATGCCGACTTATGTACACGAGGATTGACATTCTAACTTTCTATGATTTGAACCTCTGCTGTGAGTCAAGTTTTAGATTCCGATGCTTCACTTCAGGTCTACTGTATGCCTTGGACCTTCTTATTGACGATGAAACGCAGAAATTGCATCCGACTTTAATACAAAAGGCACAATGCCGACTTAAACACAGGAGGACTGACACTCTAACTTTCTATGATTTGAACCTCTCCTGTGAGTACAGTTTTAGATTCCAATGCTTCATTTCAGGTTTACTGTATCGCTTGGACCTTCTTATTGACCATGAAACACAGAAATTGCATCGAATTTAATACAAAAGCTACAATGCCGACTTAAGTACACGAGGACTGACACTCTAACTTTCTATAATTTGAACCTCTCCTGTGAGTCCAGTGTAGATTCCGATGCTTCACTTCAGATTTACTGTGTAGCTTGGACCATCTTATTGACGATGAAACACAGAAATTGCATCCGAAATTAACACAAAGGCACAATGCCGACTTAAGTACAAAAGGACTCACACTCTAACTTTCTACGATTTGAACCTGTCCTGTGAGTCCAGTTTTAGATTCCGATGCTTCACTTCAGGTTTACTGTATCCCTTGGACCTTCTAATTGACGATGAAACACAGAAATTGCATCCGAATTTAATACAAAAGGCACAATGCCGACTTAACTACAAGAGGACCGACACTTTAACTTTCGATGATTTGAAACACTCCTTTGAGTCCAGTTTTAGATTCCGATGCTTCACTACTGGTTTACTGTATCCCTTGGACCTTCTTATTGACGATGAAACACAGAAATTGCATCAGAGTTTTATACAAAGGCGCAATGCTGACTTAAGTACAAGAGGACTGACACTCAAACTTTCTATGATTTGAACCTCCCCTGTGAGTCCAGTTTTAGATTCCGACGCTTCACTTCAGGTTTACTGTATCCCTTGGACCTTCTTATTGACGATGAAGCACAGATGTTGCATCGGAATTCTATTCAAAAGGCACAATGCCGACTTAAGTACAAGGGGACTGACACTCTAACTTTCTATGATTTGAACCTCTCCAGTGGGTCCAGTTTTAGATTCCGATGCTTCACTTCAAGTTTACTGTATACCTTGGAGCTTCTTGTTGACGATGAAACACAGAAAATGGATCCGAATTTAATACAAAAGGCACAATGCCGACTTATGTACTAGAGGACTGACACTCTAACTTTCTATGATTTGAACCTCTCCTGAGTCCAGTTTTAGGTCCCGATGCTTCACTTCAAGTTTACTGTATCCCTTGGACCTTCTTAATGACGATGAATCACTGAAATTGCATCCGAATTTAATACAAAAGACACAATGCCGACCTAAGTACAAGAGGACAGACACCCTAATTCTCTATGATTTGAACCTCTGCTGTGATTCCAGTTTTAGATTCCGATGCTAAATTTCAGGTTTACTGTATCTTTTGGACCTTCGTATTGACGATGAAACACAGAAATTGCATCCGAATTTAATACAAAAGGCACAATGCCGACTTAAGTACAAGATGACTGACACTCTAACTTTCTATGATTTGAACCTCTCCTGTGAGTCCAGTTTTAGATTCCGATGCTTCACTTCAGGTTTACTGTATCCCTTAGACCTTCTTATTGACGATGAAACACAGAAATTGCATCCGAATTTAATACAAAAGACACAATGCCGACTTAACTACATGCGGACCGACACTATGACTTTCGCTGATTTGAACCTCTCCTGTGAGTCCAGTTTTAGATTCCGATGCTTCACTGCTGGTTTACTGTATCCCTTGGACCTTCTTATTGACGATGAAACACAGAAATTGCATCCGAGTTTAATACGAAAGGCACAATGCCGACTTAAGTACAAGAGGACTGACTCTCTAACTTTCTTTGATTTGAACCTCTGCTGCGAGTCCTGTTTTAGATTCTGATGCTCCACTTCAGTTTTACTGTATCCCTTGGACCTTCTTATAGACGATGAAGCACAGAAATTGCATCGGAATTAAATTCAAAAGGCACAATGCCGACTTATGTACACGAGGATTGACACTCTAACTTTCTATGATTTGAACCTCTGCTGTGAGTCCAGTTTTAGATTCCGATGCTTCACTTCAGGTCTACTCTATGCCTTGGACCTTCTTATTGACGATGAAACGCAGAAATTGCATCCGACTTTAATACAAAAGGCACAATGCCGACTTAAATACAACAGGACTGACACTCTAACTTTCTATAATTTGAACCTCTCCTGTGAGTACAATGTAGATTCCGATGCTTCACTTCAGATTTACTGTATAGCTTGGACCATCTTATTGACGATGAAACACAGAAATTGCATCCGAAATTAACACAAAGGCATAATGCCGACTTAGGTACAAGAGGACTCACACTCTAACTTTCTACGATTTGAACCTCTCCTGTGAGTCCAGTTTTAGATTCCGATGCTTCACTTCAGGTTTACTGTATCCCTTGGACCTTCTAATTGACGATGAAACACAGAAATTGCATCCGAATTTAATACAAAAGGCACAATGCCGACTTAAGTACAAGAGGACCGACACGTTAACTTTCGATGATTTGAAACTCTCCTGTGAGTCCAGTTTTAGATTCCGATGCTTCACTGCAGGTTTACTGTATCCCTTGGACCTTCTTATTGACGATGAAACACAGAAATTGCATCCGAGTTTTATGCAAAGGCGCAATGCCGACTTAAGTACAAGAGGACTGACACTCAACCTTTCTATGATTTGAACCTCCCCTGTGAGTCCAGTTTTAGATTCCGACGCTTCACTTCAGGTTTACTGTATCCCTTGGACCTTCCTATTGACGATGAAGCACAGATGTTGCATCGGAATTCTATTCAAAAGGCACAATGCCGACTTAAGTACAAGGGGACTGACACTCTAACTTTCTATGATTTGAACCTCTCCAGTGGGTCCAGTTTTAGATTCCGATGCTTCACTTCAAGTTTACTGTATACCTTGGAGCTTCTTGTTGACGATGAAACACAGAAAATGGATCCGAATTTAATACAAAAGGCACAATGCCGACTTATGTACTAGAGGACTGACACTCTAACTTTCTATGATTTGAACCTCTCCTGAGTCCAGTTTTAGGTCCCGATGCTTCACTTCAAGTTTACTGTATACCTAGGACCGTCTTATTGACGATGAAACCCAGAAATTGCATCCGAATTTAAAACAAAAGGCACAATGCCGACTTGAGTACAAGAGGACTGACGCTCTAACTTTCTATGATTTGAACCTCTCCTGTGAGTCCAGTTTTAGATTCCGATGCCTCACTTCAGGTTTACTGTATCCCTTGGACCTTCTTAATGACGATGAATCACTGAAATTGCATCCGAATTTAATACAAAAGACACAATGCCGACTTAAGTACAAGAGGACAGACACCCTAATTCTCTATGATTTGAACCTCTGCTGTGATTCCAGTTTTAGATTCCGATGCTTAATTTCAGGTTTACTGTATCTTTTGGACCTTCGTATTGACGATGAAACACAGAAATTGCATCCGAATTTAATACAAAAGGCACAATGCCGACTTAAGTACAAGATGACTGACACTCTAACTTTCTATGATTTGAACCTCTCCTGTGAGTCCAGTTTTAGATTCCGATGCTTCACTTCAGGTTTACTGTATCCCTTAGACCTTCTTATTGACGATGAAACACAGAAATTGCATTCGAATTTAATACAAAAGGCACAATGCCGACTTAAGTACAAGAGGACTGACACTCTAACTTTCTATGATTTTAACCTCTGCTGCGAGTCCAGTTTTAGATTCTGATGCTCCACTTCAGTTTTACTGTATCCCTTGGACCTTCTTATTGACGATGAAACACAGAAATTGCATCGGAATTAAATTCAAAAGGCACAATGCCGACTTATGTACACGAGGATTGACATTCTAACTTTCTATGATTTGAACCTCTGCTGTGAGTCCAGTTTTAGATTCCGATGCTTCATTTCAGGTCTACTGTATGCCATGGACCTTCTTATTGACGAAGAAACGCAGAAATTGCATCCGACTTTAATACAAAAGGCACAATGCCGACTTAAATACAGGAGGACTGACACTCTAACTTTCTATGATTTGAACCTCTCCTGTGAGTACAGTTTTAGATTCCAATGCTTCATTTCAGGTTTGCTGTATCCCTTGGACCTTCTTATTGACCATGAAACACAAAAAATTGCATCGAATTTAATACAAAAGCTACAATGCCGACTTAAGTACACGAGGACTGACACTCTAACTTTCTATAATTTGAACCTCTTCTGTGAGTCCAGTGTAGATTCCGATGCTTCACTTCAGATTTACTGTATAGCTTGGACCATCATATTGACGATGAAACACAGAAATTGCATCCGAAATTAACACAAAGGCACAATGCTGACTTAAGTACAAGAGGACTCACACTCTAACTTTCTACGATTTGAACCTCTCCTGTGAGTCCAGTTTTAGATTCCGATGCTTCACTTCAGGTTTACTGTATCCCTTGGACCTTCTAATTGACGATGAAACACAGAAATTGCATCCGAATTTAATACAAAAGGCACAATGCTGACTTAATTACAAGAGGACCGACACTTTAACTTTCGATGATTTGAAACTCTCCTGTGAGTCCAGTTTTAGATTCCGATGCTTCACTACTGGTTTACTGTATCCCTTGGACCTTCTTATTGACGATGAAACACAGAAATTGCATCCGAGTTTTATACAAAGGCGCAATGCCGACTTAAGTACAAGAGGACTGACACTCAAACTTTCTATGATTTGAACCTCTCTTGTGAGTCCAGTTTTAGACTCCGACGCTTCACTTCAGGTTTACTGTATCCCTTGGACCTTCCTATTGACGATGAAGCACAGATGTTGCATCGGAATTCTATTCAAAAGGCACAATGCCGACTTATGTACGCGAGGATTGACATTCTAACTTTCTATGATTTGAACCTCTCCAGTGGGTCCAGTTTTAGATTCCGATGCTTCACTTCAAGTTTACTGTATTCCTTGGAGCTTCTTGTTGACGATGAAACACAGAAAATGCATCCGAAATTAATACAAAAGGCACAATGCCGACTTATGTACAAGAGGACTGACACTCTAACTTTCTATGATTTGAACCTCTCCTGAGTCCAGTTTTAGGTTCCGATGCTTCACTTCAAGTTTACTGTATACCTAGGACCGTCATATTGACCATGAAACACAGAAATTGCATCCGAATTTAAAACAAAAGGCACAATGCCGACTTAAGTACAAGAGGACTGACGCTCTAACTTTCTATGATTTGAACCTTTCCTGTGAGTCCAGTTCTAGGTTCCGATGCTTCACTTCAGGTTAACTGTATCCCTTGGACCTTCTTATTGACGATGAAACACAGAAATTGCATCCGAATTTAATACAAAAGACACAATGCCGACTTAACTACATGAGGACCGACACTATGACTTTCGCTGATTTGAACCTCTCCTGTGAGTCCAGTTTTAGATTCCGATGCTTCACTGCTGGTTTACTGTATCCCTTGGACCTTCTTATTGACGATGAAACACAGAAATTGCATCCGAGTTTAATACGAAAGGCACAATGCCGACTTAAGTACAAGAGGACTGACACTCTAACTTTCTTTGATTTGAACCTCTGCTGCGAGTCCTGTTTTAGATTCTGATGCTCCACTTCAGTTTTACTGTATCCCTTGGACCTTCTTATAGACGATGAAGCACAGAAATTGCATCCGAATTAAATTCAAAAGGCACAATGCCGACTTATGTACACGAGGATTGACACTCTAACTTTCTATGATTTGAACCTCTGCTGTGAGTCCAGTTTTAGATTCCGATGCTTCACTTCAGGTCTACTCTATGCCTTGGACCTTCCTATTGACGATGAAACGCAGAAATTGCATCCGACTTTAATACAAAAGGCACAATGCCGACTTAAGTACAACAGGACTGACACTCTAACTTTCTATAATTTGAACCTCTCCTGTGAGTACAATGTAGATTCCGATGCTTCACTTCAGATTTACTGTATAGCTTGGACCATCTTATTGACGATGAAACACAGAAATTGCATCCGAAATTAACACAAAGGCACAATGCCGACTTAGGTACAAGAGGACTCACACTCTAACTTTCTACGATTTGAACCTCTCCTGTGAGTCCAGTTTTAGATTCCGATGCTTCACTTCAGGTTTACTGTATCCCTTGGACCTTCTAATTGACGATGAAACACAGAAATTGCTTCCGAATTTAATACAAAAGGCACAATGCCGACTTAAGTACAAGAGGACCGACACGTTAACTTTCGATGATTTGAAACTCTCCTGTGAGTCCAGTTTTAGATTCCGATGCTTCACTGCAGGTTTACTGTATCCCTTGGACCTTCTTATTGACGATGAAACACAGAAAATGCATCCGAGTTTTATGCAAAGGCGCAATGCCGACTTAAGTACAAGAGGACTGACACTCAACCTTTCTATGATTTGAACCTCCCCTGTGAGTCCAGTTTTAGATTCCGACGCTTCACTTCAGGTTTACTGTATCCCTTGGACCTTCCTATTGACGATGAAGCACAGATGTTGCATCGGAATTCTATTCAAAAGGCACAATGCCGACTTAAGTACAAGGGGACTGACACTCTAACTTTCTATGATTTGAACCTCTCCAGTGGGTCCAGTTTTAGATTCCGATGCTTCACTTCAAGTTTACTGTATACCTTGGAGCTTCTTGTTGACGATGAAACACAGAAAATGGATCCGAATTTAATACAAAAGGCACAATGCCGACTTATGTACTAGAGGACTGACACTCTAACTTTCTATGATTTGAACCTCTCCTGAGTCCAGTTTTAGGTCCCGATGCTTCACTTCAAGTTTACTGTATACCTAGGACCGTCTTATTGACTATGAAACCCAGAAATTGCATCCGAATTTAAAACAAAAGGCACAATGCCGACTTAAGTACAAGAGGACTGACGCTCTAACTTTCTATGATTTGAACCTCTCCTGTGAGTCCAGTTTTCGATTCCGATGCCTCACTTCAGGTTTACTGTATCCCTTGGACCTTCTTAATGACGATGAATACCTGAAATTGCATCCGAATTTAATATAAAAGACACAATGCCGACTTAAGTACAAGAGGACAGACACCCTAATTCTCTATGATTTGAACCTCTGCTGTGATTCCAGTTTTAGATTCCGATGCTTCATTTCAGGTTTACTGTATCTTTTGGACCTTCTTATTGACGATGAAACATAGAAATTGCATCCGAATTTAATACAAAAGGCACAATGCCGACTTAAGTACAAGATGACTGACACACTAACTTTCTATGATTTGAACCTCTGCTGTGATTCCAGTTTTAGATTCCGATGCTTAATTTCAGGTTTACTGTATCTTTTGGACCTTCGTATTGACGATGAAACACAGAAATTGCATCCGAATTTAATACAAAAGGCACAATGCCGACTTAAGTACAAGATGACTGACACTCTAACTTTCTATGATTTGAACCTCTCCTGTGAGTCCAGTTTTAGATTCCGATGCTTCACTTCAGGTTTACTGTATCCCTTAGACCTTCTTATTGACGATGAAACACAGAAATTGCATTCGAATTTAATACAAAAGGCACAATGCCGACTTAAGTACAAGAGGACTGACACTCTAACTTTCTATGATTTTAACCTCTGCTGCGAGTCCAGTTTTAGATTCTGATCCTCCACTTCAGTTTTACTGTATCCCTTGGACCTTCTTATTGACGATGAAACACAGAAATTGCATCGGAATTAAATTCAAAAGGCACAATGCCGACTTATGTACACGAGGATTGACATTCTAACTTTCTATGATTTGAACCTCTGCTGTGAGTCCAGTTTTAGATTCCGATGCTTCATTTCAGGTCTACTGTATGCCATGGACCTTCTTATTGACGATGAAACGCAGAAATTGCATCCGACTTTAATACAAAAGGCACAATGCCGACTTAAATACAGGAGGACTGACACTCTAACTTTCTATGATTTGAACCTCTCCTGTGAGTACAGTTTTAGATTCCAATGCTTCATTTCAGGTTTGCTGTATCCCTTGGACCTTCTTATTGACCATGAAACACAAAAAATTGCATCGAATTTAATACAAAAGCTACAATGCCGACTTAAGTACACGAGGACTGACACTCTAACTTTCTATAATTTGAACCTCTTCTGTGAGTCCAGTGTAGATTCCGATGCTTCACTTCAGATTTACTGTATAGCTTGGACCATCATATTGACGATGAAACACAGAAATTGCATCCGAAATTAACACAAAGGCACAATGCTGACTTAAGTACAAGAGGACTCACACTCTAACTTTCTACGATTTGAACCTCTCCTGTGAGTCCAGTTTTAGATTCCGATGCTTCACTTCAGGTTTACTGTATCCCTTGGACCTTCTAATTGACGATGAAACACAGAAATTGCATCCGAATTTAATACAAAAGGCACAATGCTGACTTAATTACAAGAGGACCGACACTTTAACTTTCGATGATTTGAAACTCTCCTGTGAGTCCAGTTTTAGATTCCGATGCTTCACTACTGGTTTACTGTATCCCTTGGACCTTCTTATTGACGATGAAACACAGAAATTGCATCCGAGTTTTATACAAAGGCGCAATGCCGACTTAAGTACAAGAGGACTGACACTCAAACTTTCTATGATTTGAACCTCTCTTGTGAGTCCAGTTTTAGACTCCGACGCTTCACTTTAGGTTTACTGTATCCCTTGGACCTTCCTATTGACGATGAAGCACAGATGTTGCATCGGAATTCTATTCAAAAGGCACAATGCCGACTTATGTACGCGAGGATTGACATTCTAACTTTCTATGATTTGAACCTCTCCAGTGGGTCCAGTTTTAGATTCCGATGCTTCACTTCAAGTTTACTGTATTCCTTGGAGCTTCTTGTTGACGATGAAACACAGAAAATGCATCCGAAATTAATACAAAAGGCACAATGCCGACTTATGTACAAGAGGACTGACACTCTAACTTTCTATGATTTGAACCTCTCCTGAGTCCAGTTTTAGGTTCTGATGCTTCACTTCAAGTTTACTGTATACCTAGGACCGTCATATTGACCATGAAACACAGAAATTGCATCCGAATTTAAAACAAAAGGCACAATGCCGACTTAAGTACAAGAGGACTGACGCTCTAACTTTCTATGATTTGAACCTTTCCTGTGAGTCCAGTTCTAGGTTCCGATGCTTCACTTCAGGTTAACTGTATCCCTTGGACCTTCTTATTGACGATGAAACACAGAAATTGCATCCGAATTTAATACAAAAGACACAATGCCGACTTAACTACATGAGGACCGACACTATGACTTTCGCTGATTTGAACCTCTCCTGTGAGTCCAGTTTTAGATTCCGATGCTTCACTGCTGGTTTACTGTATCCCTTGGACCTTCTTATTGACGATGAAACACAGAAATTGCATCCGAGTTTAATACGAAAGGCACAATGCCGACTTAAGTACAAGAGGACTGACACTCTAACTTTCTTTGATTTGAACCTCTGCTGCGAGTCCTGTTTTAGATTCTGATGCTCCACTTCAGTTTTACTGTATCCCTTGGACCTTCTTATAGACGATGAAGCACAGAAATTGCATCGGAATTAAATTCAAAAGGCACAATGCCGACTTATGTACACGAGGATTGACACTCTAACTTTCTATGATTTGAACCTCTGCTGTGAGTCCAGTTTTAGATTCCGATGCTTCACTTCAGGTCTACTCTATGCCTTGGACCTTCCTATTGACGATGAAACGCAGAAATTGCATCCGACTTTAATACAAAAGGCACAATGCCGACTTAAATACAACAGGACTGACACTCTAACTTTCTATAATTTGAACCTCTCCTGTGAGTACAATGTAGATTCCGATGCTTCACTTCAGATTTACTGTATAGCTTGGACCATCTTATTGACGATGAAACACAGAAATTGCATCCGAAATTAACACAAAGGCACAATGCCGACTTAGGTACAAGAGGACTCACACTCTAACTTTCTACGATTTGAACCTCTCCTGTGAGTCCAGTTTTAGATTCCGATGCTTCACTTCAGGTTTACTGTATCCCTTGGACCTTCTAATTGACGATGAAACACAGAAATTGCTTCCGAATTTAATACAAAAGGCACAATGCCGACTTAAGTACAAGAGGACCGACACGTTAACTTTCGATGATTTGAAACTCTCCTGTGAGTCCAGTTTTAGATTCCGATGCTTCACTGCAGGTTTACTGTATCCCTTGGACCTTCTTATTGACGATGAAACACAGAAAATGCATCCGAGTTTTATGCAAAGGCGCAATGCCGACTTAAGTACAAGAGGACTGACACTCAACCTTTCTATGATTTGAACCTCCCCTGTGAGTCCAGTTTTAGATTCCGACGCTTCACTTCAGGTTTACTGTATCCCTTGGACCTTCCTATTGACGATGAAGCACAGATGTTGCATCGGAATTCTATTCAAAAGGCACAATGCCGACTTAAGTACAAGGGGACTGACACTCTAACTTTCTATGATTTGAACCTCTCCAGTGGGTCCAGTTTTAGATTCCGATGCTTCACTTCAAGTTTACTGTATACCTTGGAGCTTCTTGTTGACGATGAAACACAGAAAATGGATCCGAATTTAATACAAAAGGCACAATGCCGACTTATGTACTAGAGGACTGACACTCTAACTTTCTATGATTTGAACCTCTCCTGAGTCCAGTTTTAGGTCCCGATGCTTCACTTCAAGTTTACTGTATACCTAGGACCGTCTTATTGACTATGAAACCCAGAAATTGCATCCGAATTTAAAATAAAAGGCACAATGCCGACTTAAGTACAAGAGGACTGACGCTCTAACTTTCTATGATTTGAACCTCTCCTGTGAGTCCAGTTTTCGATTCCGATGCCTCACTTCAGGTTTACTGTATCCCTTGGACCTTCTTAATGACGATGAATACCTGAAATTGCATCCGAATTTAATACAAAAGACACAATGCCGACTTAAGTACAAGAGGACAGACACCCTAATTCTCTATGATTTGAACCTCTGCTGTGATTCCAGTTTTAGATTCCGATGCTTCATTTCAGGTTTACTGTATCTTTTGGACCTTCTTATTGACGATGAAACATAGAAATTGCATCCGAATTTAATACAAAAGGCACAATGCCGACTTAAGTACAAGATGACTGACACACTAACTTTCTATGATTTGAACCTCTCCTGTGAGTCCAGTTTTAGATTCCGATGCTTCACTTCAGGTTTACTGTATCCCTTAGACCTTCTTATTGACGATGAAACACAGAAATTGCATTCGAATTTAATACAAAAGGCACAATGCCGACTTAAGTACAAGAGGACTGACACTCTAACTTTCTATGATTTGAACCTCTGCTGCGAGTCCAGTTTTAGATTCTGATGATCCACTTCAGTTTTACTGTATCCCTTGGACCTTCTTATTGACGATGAAACACAGAAATTGCATCCGAATTTAATACAAAAGGCACAATGCCGACTTAACTACAAGAGGACCGACACTTTAACTTTCGATGATTTGAAACTCTCCTGTGAGTCCAGTTTTAGATTCCGTTGCTTCACTTCAGGTTTACTGTATCCCTTGGACCTTCTAATTGACGATGAAACACAGAAATTGCATCCGAATTTAATACAAAAGGCACAATGCCGACTTAACTACAAGAGGACCGACACTTTAACTTTCGATGATTTGAAACTCTCCTGTGAGTCCAGTTTTAGATTCCGATGCTTCACTACTGGTTTACTGTATCCCTTGGACCTTCTTATTGACGATGAAACACAGAAATTGCATCAGAGTTTTATACAAAGGCGCAATGCTGACTTAAGTACAAGAGGACTGACACTCAAACTTTCTATGATTTGAACCTCTCTTGTGAGTCCAGTGTTAGACTCCGACGCTTCACTTCAGGTTTACTGTATCCCTTGGACCTTCCTATTGACGAAGAAGCACAGATGTTGCATAGGAATTCTATTCAAAAGGCACAATGCCAACTTAAGTACAAGGGGACTGACACTCTAACTTTCTATGATTTGAATCTCTCCAGTGGGTCCAGTTTTAGATTCCGATGCTTCACTTCAAGTTTACTGTATTCCTTGGAGCTTCTTGTTGACGATGAAACACAGAAAATGCATCCGAAATTAATACAAAAGGCACAATGCCGACTTATGTACAAGAGGACTGACACTCTAACTTTCTATGATTTGAACCTCTCCTGAGTCCAGTTTTAGGTTCCGATGCTTCACTTCAAGTTTACTGTATACCTAGGACCGTCATATTGACGATTAAACACAGAAATTGCATCCGAATTTAAAACAAAAGGCACAATGCCGACTTAAGTACAAGAGGACTGACGCTCTAACTTTCCATGATTTGAACCTTTCCTGTGAGTCCAGTTCTAGGTTCCGATGCTTCACTTCAGGTTAACTGTATCCCTTGGACCTTCTTATTGACGATGAAACACAGAAATTGCATCCGAATTTAATACAAAAGACACAATGCCGACTTAACTACATGAGGACCGACACTATGACTTTCGATGATTTGAACCTCTCCTGTGGGTCCAGTTTTAGATTCCGATGCTTCACTGCTAGTTTACTGTATCCCTTGGACCTTCTTATTGACGATGAAACACAGAAATTGCATCCGAGTTTAATACGAAAGGCGCAATGCCGACTTAAGTACCAGAGGACTGACACTTAAACTTTCTATGATTTGAACCCCTCCTGTGAGTCCAGTTTTAGATTCCGATGCTTCACTTCAGGTTTACTGTATCCCTTGGACCTTCTTATTAACGATGTAACACATAAAATTGCATCCGAATTTAATACAAAAGGCACAATGCCGACTTATGTACAAGAGGACTGACACTCTAACTTTCTATGATTTGAACCTCTCCTGAGTCCAGTTTTAGGTTCCGATGCTTCACTTCAAGTTTACTGTAAACCTAGGACCGTCTTATTGACGATGAAACACAGAAATTGCATCCGAATTTCATACAAAAGACACAATGCCGACTTAAGTACAAGAGGACTGACGCTCTAACTTTCTATGATTTGAACCTTTCCTGTGAGTCCAGTTCCAGATTCCGATGCTTCACTTCAGGTTAACTGTATCCCTTGGACATTCTTATTGACGATGAAACACAGAAATTGCATCCGAACATAATACAAAAGACACAATGCCGACTTATGTACATGAGGACCGACACTATGACTTTCGATGATTTGAACCTCTCCTGTGAGTCCAGTTTTAGATTCCGATGCTTCACTGCTGGTTTACTGTATCCCTTGGACCTTCTTATTGACGATGAAACACAGAAATTGCATCCGAGTTTAATACGAAAGGCTCAATGCCGACTTAAGTACAAGAATACTGACACTTAAACTTTCAATGATTTGAACCCCTCCTGTGAGTCAAGTTTTAGATTCGGATGCCTCACTTCAGGTTTACTGTATCCCTTGGACCTTCTTGATGACGATGAATCACTGAAATTGCATCCGAATTTAATACAAAAGACACAATGCCGACTTAAGTACAAGAGGACAGACACCCTAATTCTCTATGATTTGAACCTCTGCTGTGATTCCAGTTTTAGATTCCGATGCTTCATTTCAGGTTTACTGTTTCTTTTGGACCTTCTTATTGACGATGAAACACAGAAATTGCATCCGAATTTAATACAAAAGGCACAATGCCGACTTAAGTACAAGATGACTGACACTCTAACTTTCTATGATTTGAACCTCTCCTCTGAGTCCAGTTTTAGATTCCGATGCTTCACTTCAGGTTTACTGTATCCCTTAGACCTTCTTATTGACGATGAAACACAGAAATTGCATTCGAATTTAATACAAAAGGCACAATGCCGACTTAAGTACAAGAGGACTGACACTCTAACTTTCTATGATTTGAACCTCTGCTGCGAGTCCAGTTTTAGATTCTGATGCTCCACTTCAGTTTTACTATATCCCTTGGACCTTCTTATTGACGATGAAGCACAGAAATTGCATCGGAATTAAATTCAAAAGGCTTAATGCCGACTTATGTACACGAGGATTGACACTCTAACTTTCTATGATTTGAACCTCTGCTGTGAGTCCAGTTTTAGATTCCGATGCTTCACTTCAGGTCTACTGTATGCCTTGGACCTTCTTAATGACAATGAAACGCAGAAATTGCATCCGACTTTAATACAAAAGGCACAATGCCGACTTAAATACAAGAGGACTGACACTCTAACTTTCTATGATTTGAACCTCTCCTGTGAGTACAGTTTTAGATTCCAATGCTTCATTTCAAGTTTACTGTATCCCTTGGACCTTCTTATTGACCATGAAACACAGAAATTGCATCGAATTTAATACAAAAGCTACAATGCCAACTTAAGTACAAGAGGACTGACACTCTAACTTTCTATAATTTGAAGCTCTCCTGTGAGTCCAGTGTAGATTCCGATGCTTCACTTCAGATTTACTGTATAGCTTGGACCATCTTATTGACGATGCAACACAGACATTGCATCAGAAATTAACACAAAGGCACAATGAAGACTGAAGTACAAGACGACTCACACTCTAACTTTCTACGATTTGAACCTCTCCTGTGAGTCCAGTTTTAGATTCCGATGCTTCACTTCAGGTTTACTGTATCCCTTGGACCTTCTAATTGACGATGAAACACAGAAATTGCATCCGAATTTAATACAAAAGGCACAATGCCGACTTATGTACAAGAGGACCGACACATTAACTTTCGATGATTTGAAACTCTCCTGTGAGTCCAGTTTTAGATTCCGATGCTTCACTGCAGGTTTACTGTATCCCTTGGACCTTCTTATTGACGATGAAACACAAAAATTGCATCCGAGATTTATACAAAGGCGCAATGCCGACTTAAGTACAAGAGGACTGACACTCAAACTTTCTATGATTTGAACCTCTCCTGTGAGTCCAGTTTTAGATTCCGACGCTTCACTTCAGGTTTACTGTATCCCTTGGACCTTCCTATTGACGATGAAGCACAGATGTTGCATCGGAATTCTATTCAAAAGGCACAATGCCGACTTAAGTACAAGGGGACTGACACTCTAACTTTCTATGATTTGAACCTCTCCAGTGGGTCCAATTTTAGATTCCGATGCTTCACTTCAAGTTTACTGTATACCTTGGAGCTTCTTGTTGACGATGAAACACAGAAAATGCAGCCGAATTTAATACAAAAGGCACAATGCCGACTTAAGTACCAGAGGACTGACACTTAAACTTTCTATGATTTGAACCCCTCCTGTGAGTCCAGATTTAGATTCCGATGCTTCACTTCAGGTTTACTGTATCCCTTGGACCTTCTTATTAACGATGTAACACATAAATTTGCATCCGAATTTAATACAAAAGGCACAATGCCGACTTATGTACAAGAGGACTGACACTCTAACTTTCTATGATTTGAACCTCTCCTGAGTCCAGTTTTAGGTTCCGATGCTTCACTTCAAGTTTACTGTAAACCTAGGACCGTCTTATTGACGATGAAACACAGAAATTGCATCCGAATTTAATACAAAAGACACAATGCCGACTTATGTACATGAGGACCGACACTATGACTTTCGATTATTTGAACCTCTCCTGTGAGTCCAGTGTTAGATTCCGATGCTTCACTTCAGGTTTACTGTATCCCTTGGACCTTCTTATTGACGATGAAGCACTGAAATTGCATCCGAATTTAATACAAAAGACACAATGCCGACTTAATGACAAGAGGACTTACACAACAACTTTCTATGAATTGAACCTCTCCTGTGAGTCCAGTTTCAGATTCCGATGTTTCACTTCAGGTTTACTGTATCCCTTGGACCTTCTTATTGACGATGAATCACAGAAATTGCATCCGAATTTAATACAAAAGGCACAATGCCGACTTAAGTAAAAGAGGACCGACACTATAACTTTCGATGATTTGAACCTCTCCTGTGAGTCCAGTGTTAGATTCCGATGCTTCACTTCAGGTTTACTGTATCACTTGGGCCTTCTTATTGACGGTGAAACACAGAAGTTGCATTCGAATTTAATACAAATTGCACAATGCCGACTAAAGAACAAGAGGACTGACACTTTAACTTACTATGATTTGAACCTCTGCTGTGAGTCCAGTTTTAGATTCCGATGCTTCACTTCAGGTTTACTGTATCCCTTGGACCTACTTATTGTCGATGAAACACATAAATTGCATCCGAATTTAATACAAATGGCACAATGCCGACTTAAGTACAGGCGGACTGACACTCTAACTTTCTACGATTTGAACCTATCCTGTGAGTCCAGTTTTAGATTCCGATGCTTCACTTCAGGTTTACTGTATCCCTTGGACTCTCTTACTGACAATGAAACACAGAAATTGCATCCGAATTTAATACAAAAGGCACAATGCCGACGTAAAAACAAGAGGACTGACACCCTAACTCCCTATGATTTGAACCTCTCCTGTGAGTCCAGTTTTAGATTCCGATGCTTCACTTCAGATTTACTGTATAATTTGGACCTTCTTATTGACCATGATACACAGAAATTGCATCCGAATTTAATACAAAGGGGACAAAGCCGACTTAAGTACAAGAGGACTGACACTCTAACTTTCTGTGATTTGAACCTCTACTGTGAGTCCAGTTTTTGATTCTGATGCTTCACTTCAGTTTTACTGTATACCTAGGACCGTCTTATTGACGATGAAACACAGAAATTGCATCAGAATTTAAAACAAAAGGCACAATGCCGACTTAAGTACAAGAGGACTGGCACTCTAACATTCTATGATTTGAACCTCTCCTGTGAGTCCAGTTTTAGATTCCGATGCTTCACTTCTGGTTTACTGTATCCCTTGGACCTTCTTATTGACGATGAAACACAGATATTGCATCCGAATTTAATACAAAAGGCACAATGCCGAGGTAAGTACAAGAGGACTGATACTATAACTTTCTATGATTTGAACCTCTCCTGTGAGTCCAGTTTTAGAATCCGATGCTTCACTTCAGGTTTACTGTATCCCTTGGACCTTCGTATGGACGATGAATCACAGAACTTGCATCCGAATTTAATACAAAATGCACAATGCCGACTTATGTACTAGAGGTCTGACACTCTAATTTTCTATGATTTGCACCTATCCTGTGAGTTCAGTTTTAGATTCCGATGCTTCACTTCAGGTTTACTGTATACCTTGGACCTTCTTGTTGACGATGAAACACAGAAATTGCATTCGAATTTAATACAAAAGGCACAATGCCGACCTAAGTACAAGAGGACTGACACTCTAACTTTCTATGATTTGAACCTCTCCTGTGAGTCCAGTTTTAGAATCCGATGTTTCATTTCAGTTTTCCTGTATCCCTTGGACCTTCTTATTGACGATGAAGCACAGATTTTGCGTCGGAATTAAATTCAAAAGGCACAATGCCGACTTAAGTACAAGAGGACTGACACTCTAACTCCCTATGATTTGAACCTCCCCTGTGAGTCCAGTTTTAGATTCCGATGCTTCACTTCAGGTTTACTGTATCCCTTGGACCTTCTTATTGACGATGAAACACAGAAATTGCATCCGAATTTAATACAAAAGGCACAATGCCGACTTAAGTAAAAGAGGACCGACACTATAACTTTCGATGATTTGAACCTCTCCTGTGAGTCCAGTGTTAGATTCCGATGCTTCACTTCAGGTTTACTGTATCACTTGGGCCTTCTTAATGACGGTGAAACACAGAAGTTGCATTCGAATTTAATACAAAGTGCACAATGCCGACTTAAGTACAAGAGGACTTACACTTTAACTTACTATGATTTGAACCTCTGCTGTGAGTCCAGTTTTAGATTCCGATGCTTCACTTCAGGTTTACTGTATTCCTTGGACCTTCTTATTGTCGATGAAACACAGAAATTGCATCCGAATTTAATACAAATGGCACAATGCCGACTTAAGTACAAGCGGACTGACACTCTAACTTTCTATGATTTGCACCTATCCTGTGATTCCAGTTTTAGATTCCGATGCTTCACTTCAGGTTTACTGTATCCCTTGGACTCTCTTACTGACAATGAAACACAGAAATTGCATCCGAATTTAATACAAAAGGCACAATGCCGACGTAAAAACAAGAGGACTGACACTCTAACATTCTATGATTTGAACCTCTCCTGTGAGTCCAGTCTTAGATTCCGATGCTTCACTTCAGGTTTAGTATATCCCTTGGACCTTCTTATTGACGATGAAACTCAGAAATTGCATCCGAATTTAATACAAAAGGCACAATGCCGACTTACGTACAAGGGGACTGACACTCTATTTTCCTTTGATTTGCACCTCTCCTGTGAGTCCTGTTTTAGATTCCGATGCTTCACTTCAGGTGTACTGTATCCCTTGGACCTCCTTATTGTCCATGAAACACAGAAATTGCATCCGAATTTAATACAAAAGGCACAATGCCGACTTAAGTACAAGAGGACTGACGCTCTAACTCCCTATGATTTGAACCTCTCCTGTGAGTCCAGTTTTAGATTCCGATGCTTCACTTCAGGTTTACTGTATAATTTGGACCGTCTTATTGACGATGTAACACAGAAATTACATCCGAATTTAATACAAAAGGCACAAAGCCGACTTAAGTACAAGAGGACTGATACTCTAACTTTCTGTGATTTGAACCTCTACTGTGAGTCCAGTTTTTGATTCCGATGCTTCACTTCACTTTTACTGTATACCTAGGACCGTCTTATTGACGATGAAACACAGAAATTGCATCCGAATTTAAAACAAAAGGCACAATGCCGACTTAAGTACAAGAGGACTGGCACTCTAACTTTCTATGATTTGAACCTCTCCTGTGAGTCCAGTTTTAGATTCCGATGCTTCACTTCTGGTTTACTGTATCCCTTGGACCTTGTTATTGACGATGAAACACAGATATTGCATCCGAATTTAATACAAAATGCACAATGCCGACTTAAGTACAAGAGGTTTGACACTCTAATTTTCTATGATTTGCACCTATCCTGTGAGTTCAGTTAAGGATTCCGATGCTTCACTTCAGGTTTACTGTATACCTTGGACCTTCTTGTTGACGATGAAACACAGAAATTACATCCGAATTTAATACAAAAGGCACAATGCCAACTTAAGTACAAGGGGACTGACACTCTATTTTCCTATGATTTGAACCTCTCCTGTGAGTCCTGTTTTAGATTCCGATGCTTCTCTTCAGATTTACTGTATACCTTGGACCGTCTTATTGACGATGTAACACAGAAATTACATCCGAATTTAATACAAAAGGCACAATGCCGACTTAAGTACAAGAGGACTGACACTCTAACTTTCTATGATTTGAACCTCTCCTGTGAGTCCAGTTTTAAATTCCGATGCTTAACTCTGGTTTACTGTATCCCTTGGACCTTCTTATTGACGATGAAACACAGATATTGCATCCGAATTTGATACAAAAGGCACAATGCCGAGGTAAGTACAAGAGGACTGACACTATAACTTTCTATGATTTGAACCTCTCCTGTGAGTCCAGTTTTAGATTCCGATGCTTCACTTCAGGTTTACTGTATCCCTTGGGCCTTCTTATTGCCGATGAAACACAGAAATTGCATCCGAATTTAATACAAAAGGCACAATGCAGACTTAAGTACAAGAGGACTGCCACTCTAACTTTCTATGATTTGAACCTCTCCTGTGAGTTCAGTTTTAGATTCCGATGCTTCACTTCTGGTTTACTGTATCCCTTGGACCTTCTTATTGACGATGAAACATAGATATTGCATCCGAATTTAATACAAAAGGCACAATGCCGAGGTAAGTACAAGAGGACTGACACTACAACTTTCTATGATTTGAACCTCTCCTGTGAGTCCAGTTTTAGATTCCGATGCTTCACTTCAGGTTTACTGTATCCCTTGGGCCTTCTTATTGACGATGAAACATAGAAATTGCATCCGAATTTAATACAAAAGGCACAATGCCGACTTAAGTACAAGAGGACTGACACTCTAACTCCCTATGATTTGAACCTCCCCTGTGAGTCCAGTTTTAGATTCCGATGCTTCACTTCAGGTTTACTGTATCCCTTGGACCTTCTTATTGACGATGAGACACAGAAATTGCATCCGAATTTAATACAAAAGGCACAATGCCGACTTAAGTAAAAGAGGACCGACACTATAACTTTCGATGATTTGAACCTCTCCTGTGAGTCCAGTGTTAGATTCCGATGCTTCACTTCAGGTTTACTGTTTCACTTGGGCCTTCTTATTGACGGTGAAACACAGAAGTTGCATTCGAATTTAATACAAAGTGCACTATGCCGACTTAAGTACAAGAGGACTTACACTTTAACTTACTATGATTTGAACCTCTGCTGTGAGTCCAGTTTTAGATTCCGATGCTTCACTTCAGGTTTACTGTATTCCTTGGACCTTCTTATTGTCGATGAAACACAGAAATTGCATCCGAATTTAATGCAAATGGCACAATGCCGACTTAAGTACAAGCGGACTGACACTCTAACTTTCTATGATTTGCACCTATCCTGTGATTCCAGTTTTAGATTCCGATGCTTCACTTCAGGTTTACTGTATCCCTTGGACTCTCTTACTGACAATGAAACACGGAAATTGCATCCGAATTTAATACAAAAGGCACAATGCCGATGTAAAAACAAGAGGACTGACACTCTAACTTTCTATGATTTGAACCTCTCCTGTGAGTCCAGTTTTAGATTCCGATGCTTCACTTCAGGTTTACTGTATCCCTTGGGCCTTCTTATTGCCGATGAAACACAGAAATTGCATCCGAATTTAATACAAAAGGCACAATGCAGACTTAAGTACAAGAGGACTGCCACTCTAACTTTCTATGATTTGAACCTCTCCTGTGAGTTCAGTTTTAGATTCCGATGCTTCACTTCTGGTTTACTGTATCCCTTGGACCTTCTTATTGACGATGAAACATAGATATTGCATCCGAATTTAATACAAAAGGCACAATGCCGAGGTAAGTACAAGAGGACTGACACTACAACTTTCTATGATTTGAACCTCTCCTGTGAGTCCAGTTTTAGATTCCGATGCTTCACTTCAGGTTTACTGTATCCCTTGGGCCTTCTTATTGACGATGAAACATAGAAATTGCATCCGAATTTAATACAAAAGGCACAATGCCGACTTAAGTACAAGAGGACTGACACTCTAACTCCCTATGATTTGAACCTCCCCTGTGAGTCCAGTTTTAGATTCCGATGCTTCACTTCAGGTTTACTGTATCCCTTGGACCTTCTTATTGACGATGAGACACAGAAATTGCATCCGAATTTAATACAAAAGGCACAATGCCGACTTAAGTAAAAGAGGACCGACACTATAACTTTCGATGATTTGAACCTCTCCTGTGAGTCCAGTGTTAGATTCCGATGCTTCACTTCAGGTTTACTGTTTCACTTGGGCCTTCTTATTGACGGTGAAACACAGAAGTTGCATTCGAATTTAATACAAAGTGCACTATGCCGACTTAAGTACAAGAGGACTTACACTTTAACTTACTATGATTTGAACCTCTGCTGTGAGTCCAGTTTTAGATTCCGATGCTTCACTTCAGGTTTACTGTATTCCTTGGACCTTCTTATTGTCGATGAAACACAGAAATTGCATCCGAATTTAATGCAAATGGCACAATGCCGACTTAAGTACAAGCGGACTGACACTCTAACTTTCTATGATTTGCACCTATCCTGTGATTCCAGTTTTAGATTCCGATGCTTCACTTCAGGTTTACTGTATCCCTTGGACTCTCTTACTGACAATGAAACACGGAAATTGCATCCGAATTTAATACAAAAGGCACAATGCCGATGTAAAAACAAGAGGACTGACACTCTAACATTCTATGATTTGAACCTCTCCTGTGAGTCCAGTTTTAGAATCCGATGTTTCATTTCAGTTTTCCTGTATCCCTTGGACCTTCTTATTGACGATGAAGCACAGATTTTGCGTCGGAATTAAATTCAAAAGGCACAGTGCCGACTTAAGTACAAGAGGACTGACACTCTAACTCCCTATGATTTGAACCTCCCCTGTGAGTCCAGTTTTAGATTCCGATGCTTCACTTCAGGTTTACTGTATCCCTTGGACCTTCTTATTGACGATGAAACACAGAAATTGCATCCGAATTTAATACAAAAGGCACAATGCCGACTTAAGTACAAGAGGACTGACGCTCTAACTCCCTATGATTTGAACCTCTCCTGTGAGTCCAGTTTTAGATTCCGATGCTTCACTTCAGGTTTACTGTATAATTTGGACCTTCTTATTGACGATGAAACACAGAAATTGCATCCGAATTTAATACAAAAGGCACAATGCCGAGGTAAGTACAAGAGGACTGATACTATAACTTTCTATGATTTGAACCTCTCCTGTGAGTCCAGTTTTAGAATCCGATGCTTCACTTCAGGTTTACTGTATCCCTTGGACCTTCTTATGGACGATGAATCACAGAACTTGCATCCGAATTTAATACAAAATGCACAATGCCGACTTAAGTACAAGAGGTTTGACACTCTAACTTTCTATGATTTGCACCTATCCTGTGAGTTCAGTTATAGATTCCGATGCTTCACTTCAGGTTTACTGTATACCTTGGACCTTCTTGTTGACGATGAAACACAGAAATTGCATCCGAATTTAATGCAAATGGCACAATGCCGACTTAAGTACAAGCGGACTGACACTCTAACTTTCTATGATTTGCACCTATCCTGTGATTCCAGTTTTAGATTCCGATGCTTCACTTCAGGTTTACTGTATCCCTTGGACTCTCTTACTGACAATGAAACACAGAAATTGCATCCGAATTTAATACAAAAGGCACAATGCCGACGTAAAAACAAGAGGACTGACACTCTAACATTCTATGATTTGAAACTCTCCTGTGAGTCCAGTATTAGATTCCGATGCTTCACTTCAGGTTTATAGTATACCTTGGACCTTCTTATTGACGATGAAACACAGAAATTGCATCCGAATTTAATACAAAAGGCACAATGCCGACTTAAGTACAAGGGGACTGACACTCTAACTTTCTATGATTTGAACCTCTCCTGTGAGTCCAGTTTTAGATTCCGATGCTTCACTTCTGGTTTACTGTATCCCTTGGACCTTGTTATTGACGATGAAACACAGATATTGCATCCGAATTTAATACAAAAGGCACAATGCCGACTTAAGTACAAGGGGACTGACACTCTATTTTCCTATGATTTGAACCTCTCCTGTGAGTCCTGTTTTAGATTCCGATGCTTCTCTTCAGATTTACTGTATACCTTGGACCGTCTTATTGACGATGTAACACAGAAATTACATCCGAATTTAATACAAAAGGCACAATGCCGACTTAAGTACAAGAGGACTGACACTCTAACTTTCTATGATTTGAACCTCTCCTGTGAGTCCAGTTTTAGATTCCGATGCTTCATTTCAGGTTTACTGTATCTTTTGGACCTTCTTATTGACGATGAAACACAGATATTGCATCCGAATTTGATACAAAAGGCACAATGCCGAGGTAAGTACAAGAGGACTGACACTATAACTATCTATGATTTGAACCTCTCCTGTGAGTCCAGTTTTAGATTCCGATGCTTCACTTCAGGTTTACTGTATCCCTTGGGCCTTCTTATTGCCGATGAAACACAGAAATTGCATCCGAATTTAATACAAAAGGCACAATGCAGACTTAAGTACAAGAGGACTGACACTCTAACTTTCTATGATATGAACCTCTCCTGTGAGTTCAGTTTTAGATTCCGATGCTTCACTTCTGGTTTACTGTATCCCTTGGTCCTTCTTATTGACGATGAAACACAGATATTGCATCCGAATTTAATACAAAAGGCACAATGCCGAGGTAAGTACAAGAGGACTGACACTACAACTTTCTATGATTTGAACCTCTCCTGTGAGTCCAGTTTTAGATTCCGATGCTTCACTTCAGGTTTACTGTATCCCTTGGGCCTTCTTATTGACGATGAAACATAGAAATTGCATCCGAATTTAATACAAAAGGCACAATGCCGACTTAAGTACAAGAGGACTGACACTCTAACTCCCTATGATTTGAACCTCCCCTGTGAGTCCAGTTTTAGATTCCGATGCTTCACTTCAGGTTTACTGTATCCCTTGGACCTTCTTATTGACGATGAAACACAGAAATTGCATCCGAATTTAATACAAAAGGCACAATGCCGACTTAAGTAAAAGAGGACCGACACTATAACTTTCGATGATTTGAACCTCTCCTGTGAGTCCAGTGTTAGATTCCGATGCTTCACTTCAGATTTACTGTTTCACTTGGGCCTTCTTATTGACGGTGAAACACAGAAGTTGCATTCGAATTTAATACAAAGTGCACAATGCCGACTTAAGTACAAGAGGACTTACACTTTATTTTACTATGATTTGAACCTCTGCTGTGAGTCCAGTTTTAGATTCCGATGCTTCACTTCAGGTTTACTGTATTCCTTGGACCTTCTTATTGTCGATGAAACACAGAAATTGCATCCGAATTTAATACAAATGGCACAATGCCGACTTAAGTACAAGCGGACTGACACTCTAACTTTCTATGATTTGCACCTATCCTGTGATTCCAGTTTTAGATTCCGATGCTTCACTTCAGGTTTACTGTATCCCTTGGACTCTCTTACTGACAATGAAACACAGAAATTGCATCCGAATTTAATACAAAAGGCACAATGCCGATGTAAAAACAAGAGGACTGACACTCTAACATTCTATGATTTGCACCTCTCCTGTGAGTCCAGTCTTAGATTCCGATGCTTCACTTCAGGTTTATAGTATACCTTGGACCTTCTTATTGACGATGAAACACAGAAATTGCATCCGAATTTAATACAAAAGGCACAATGCCGACTTAAGTACATGGGGACTGACACTCTATTTTCCTTTGATTTGCACCTTTCCTGTGAGTCCTGTTTTAAATTCCGATGCTTCACTTCAGGTGTACTGTATCCCTTGGACCTCCTTATTGTCGATGAAACACAGAAATTGCATCCGAATTTAATACAAAAGGCACAATGCCGACTTAAGTACAAGAGGACTGACGCTCTAATTCCCTATGATTTGAACCTCTCCTGTGAGTCCAGTTTTAGATTCCGATGCTTCACTTCAGGTTTACTGTATAATTTGGACCTTCTTATTGACGATGAAACACAGAAATTGCATCCGAATTTAATACAAAGGGCACAAAGCCGACTTAAGTACAAGAGGACTGATACTCTAACTTTCTGTGATTTGAACCTCTCCTGTGAGTCCAGTTTTTGATTCCGATGCTTCACTTCACTTTTACTGTATACCTAGGACCGTCTTATTGACGATGAAACACAGAAATTGCATCCGAATTTAAAACAAAAGGCACAATGCCGACTTAAGTACAAGAGGACTGGCACTCTAACTTTCTACGATTTGAACCTCTCCTGTGAGTCCAGTTTTAGATTCCGATGCTTCACTTCTCGTTTACTGTATCCCTTGGACCTTGTTATTGACGATGAAACACAGAAATTGCATCCGAATTTAATACAAAGGGCACAAAGCCGACTTAAGTACAAGAGGACTGATACTATAACTTTCTATGATTTGCACCTCTCCTGTGAGTCCAGTTTTAGAATCCGATGCTTCACTTCAGGTTTACTGTATCCCTTGGACCTTCTTGTTGACGATGAAACACAGAACTTGCATCCGAATTTAATACAAAATGCACAATGCCGACTTAAGTACAAGAGGTTTGACACTCTAATTTTCTATGATTTGCACCTATCCTGTGAGTTCAGTTTTAGATTCCGATGCTTCACTTAAGGTTTACTGTATACCTTGGACCTTCTTGTTGACGACGAAACACAGAAATTGCATCCGAATTTAATACAAAAGGCACAATGCCGACTTAAGTACAAGGGGACTGACACTCTATTTTCCTATGATTTGTACCTCTCCTGTGAGTCCTGTTTCAGATTCCGATGCTTCTCTTCAGATTTACTGTATACCTTGGACCGTCTTATTGACGATGTAACACAGAAATTACATCCGAATTTAATACAAAAGGCTCAATGCCGACTTAAGTACAAGAGGACTGACACTCTAACTATCTACGATTTCAACCTCTCCTGTGAGTCCAGTTTTAGAATCCGATGTTTCATTTCAGTTTTCCTGTATCCCTTGGACCTTCTTATTGACGATGAAGCACAGATTTTGCGTCGGAATTAAATTCAAAAGGCACAATGCTGTCTTAAGTACAAGAGGACAGACACTCTAACTCCCTATGATTTGAGCCTCCCCTGTGAGTCCAGTTTTAGATTCCGATGCTTCACTTCAGGTTTACTGTATAATTTGTACCTTCTTATTGACGATGAAACACAGAAATTGCATCCGAATGTAATACAAAGGGCACAAAGCCGACTTAAGTACAAGAGGACTGACACTCTAACTTTCTGTGATTTGAACCTCTACTGTGAGTCCAGTTTTTGATTCAGATGCTTCACTTCAGTTTTACTGTATACCTAGGACCGTCTCATTGACGATGAAACACAGAAATTGCATCAGAATTTAAAACAAAAGGCACAATGCCGACTTAAGTACAAGAGGACTGACACTCTAACTTTCTATGATTTGAACCTCTCCTGTGAGTCCAGTTTTAAATTCCGATGCTTAACTCTGGTTTACTGTATCCCTTGGACCTTCTTATTGACGATGAAACACAGATATTGCATCCGAATTTGATACAAAAGGCACAATGCCGAGGTAAGTACAAGAGGACTGACACTATAACTTTCTATGATTTGAACCTCTCCTGTGAGTCCAGTTTTAGATTCCGATGCTTCACTTCAGGTTTACTGTATCCCTTGGGCCTTCTTATTGCCGATGAAACACAGAAATTGCATCCGAATTTAATACAAAAGGCACAATGCAGACTTAAGTACAAGAGGACTGACACTACAACTTTCTACGATTTGAACCTCTCCTGTGAGTCCAGTTTTAGATTCCGATGCTTTACTTCAGGTTTACTGTATCCCTTGGGCCTTCTTATTGACGTGAAACATAGAAATTGCATCCGAATTTAATACAAAAGGCACAATGCCGACTTAAGTACAAGAGGACTGACACTCTAACTCCCTATGATTTGAACCTCCCCTGTGAGTCCAGTTTTAGATTCCGATGCTTCACTTCAGGTTTACTGTATCCCTTGAACCTTCTTATTGACGATGAAACACAGAAATTGCATCCGAATTTAATACAAAAGGCACAATGCCGACTTAAGTAAAAGAGGACCGACACTATAACTTTCGATGATTTGAACCTCTCCTGTGAGTCCAGTGTTAGATTCCGATGCTTCACTTCAGGTTTACTGTTTCACTTGCGCCTTCTTATTGACGGTGAAACACAGAAGTTGCATTCGAATTTAATACAAAGTGCACAATGCCGACTTAAGTACAAGAGGACTTACACTTTATTTTACTATGATTTGAACCTCTGCTGTGAGTCCAGTTTTAGATTCCGATGCTTCACTTCAGGTTTACTGTATTCCTTGGACCTTCTTATTGTCGATGAAACACAGAAATTGCATCCGAATTTAATACAAATGGCACAATGCCGACTTAAGTACAAGCGGACTGACACTCTAACTTTCTATGATTTGCACCTATCCTGTGATTCCAGTTTTAGATTCCGATGCTTCACTTCAGGTTTACTGTATCCCTTGGACTCTCTTACTGACAATGAAACACAGAAATTGCATCCGAATTTAATACAAAAGGCACAATGCCGATGTAAAAACAAGACGACTGGCACTCTAACATTCTATGATTTGAACCTCTCCTGTGAGTCCAGTCTTAGATTCCGATGCTTCACTTCAGGTTTACTGTATAATTTGGACCTTCTTATTGACGATGAAACACAGAAATTGCATCCGAATTTAATACAAAGGGCACAAAGCTGACTTAAGTACAAGAGGACTGATACTCTAACTTTCTGTGATTTGAACCTCTCCTGTGTGTCCAGTTTTTGATTCCGATGCTTCACTTCACTTTTACTGTATACCTAGGACCGTCTTATTGACGATGAAACACAGAAATTGCATCCGAATTTAAAACAAAAGGCACAATGCCGACTTAAGTACAAGAGGACTGGCACTCTAACTTTCTATGATTTGAACCTCTCCTGTGAGTCCAGTTTTAGATTCCGATGCTTCACTTCTCGTTTACTGTATCCCTTGGACCTTGTTATTGACGATGAAACACAGATATTGCATCCGAATTTAATACAAAAGGCACAATGCCGAGGTAAGTACAAGAGGACTGATACTATAACTTTCTATGATTTGAACCTCTCCTGTAAGTCCAGTTTTAGAATCCGATGCTTCACTTTAGGTTTACTGTATCCCTTGGACCTTCTTATTGACGATGAAACACAGAACTTGCATCCGAATTTAATACAAAATGCACAATGCCGACTTAAGTACAAGAGGTTTGACACTCAAATTTTCTATGATTTGCACCTATCCTGTGAGTTCAGTTTTAGATTCCGATGCTTCACTTCAGGTTTACTGTATACCTTGGACCTTCTTGTTGACGATGAAACACAGAAATTGCATCCGAATTTAATACAAAAGGCACAATGCCGACTTAAGTACAAGGGGACTGACACTCTATTTTCCTATGATTTGAACCTCTCCTGTGAGTCCTGTTTTAGATTCCGATGCTTCTCTTCAGATTTACTGTATACCTTGGACCGTCTTATTGACGATGTAACACAGAAATTACATCCGAATTTAATACAAAAGGCACAATGCCGACTTATGTACAAGAGGACTGACACTCTAACTTTCTATGATTTGAACCTCTCCTGTGAGTCCAGTTTTAGATTCCGATGCTTCACTTCAGGTTTACTGTATCCCTGGGACCATCTTATTGACGATGAAGCACAGAAATTGCATCGGAATTAAATTCAAAAGGCATAATGCCGACGTATGTACAAGAGGACTAGCACTCTATCTTTCTATGATTTGAACCACTCCTGTGAGTTCAGTTTCAGATCTCGATGCTTCACTTCAGGTTTACTGTATCCCTTGGTCCTTCTTATTGACGATGTAACACAGATATTACATCCGAATTTAATACAAAAGTCACAATGCCGACTAAAGTAAAAGAGGACAGATACTCTAACTTTCTATGATTTGAACCACTGCTGTGAGTCCAGTTTTAGATTCCGATGCTTCTCTTCAGATTTACTGTATACCTTGGACCGTCTTATTGACGATGTTACACATAAATTACATCCGAATTTAATACAAAAGGCACAATGCCGACTTATGTACAAGAGGACTGACACTCTAACTTTCTATGATTTAAACCTCTCCTGTGAGTCCAGTTTTAGAATCCGATGCTTCATTTCAGTTTTCCTGTATACCTTGGACCTTCTTATTGACGATGAGGCACATATATTGCGTCGGAATTAAATTCAAAAGGCACAATGCCGACTTAAGTACAAGAGGACTGACACTCTAACTCCCTATGATTTGAACCTCTCCTGTGAGTCCAGTTTTAGATTCCGATGCTTCACTTCAGGTTTACTGTATAATTTGGACCTTCTTATTGACGATGAAACACAGAAATTGCATCCGAATTTAATACAAAGGGCACAAAGCCGACTTAAGTACAAGAGGACTGACACTCTAACTTTCTGTGATTTGAACCTCTACTGTGAGTCCAGTTTTTTATTCCAATGCTTCACTTCAGTTTTACTGTATACCTAGGACCGTCTTATTGACGATGAAACACAGATATTGCATCAGAATGTAAAACAAAAGGCACAATTCCGACATAAGTACAAGAGGACTGACACTCTAACTTTCCATGATTAGAACCTCTCCTGTGAGTCCAGTTTTAGATTCCGATGCTTCACTTCTGGTTTACTGTATCCCCTGGACCTTCTTATTGACGATGGAACACAGATATTGCATCCGAATTTGATACAAAAGGCACAATGCCGAGGTAAGTACAAGAGGACGGACACTATAACTTTCTATGATTTGAACCTCTCCTGTGAGTCCAGTTTTAGATTCCGATGCTTCACTTCAGGTTTACTGTATCCCTTGGGCCTTCTTATTGACGATGAAACACAGAAATTGCATCCGAATTTAATACAAAAGGCACAATGCCGACTCAAGTACAAGAGGACTGACACTCTAACTTTCTATGATTTGAACCTCTCCTGTGAGTCCAGTTTTAGATCCCGATGCTTCACTTCAGGTTTACTGTATAACTTGGACCTTCTTGTTGTCGATGAAACACAGAAATTGCATCCGAATTTGATACAAAAGACACAATGCCGACTTAAGTACAAGAGGACCGACACTATGACTTTCGATGATTTGAACCTCTCCTGTGAGTCCAGTGTTAGATTCCGATGCTTCACTTCAGGTTTACTGTATCACTTGGGCCTTCCTATTGACGGTGAAACACAGAAGTTGCATCCGAATTTAATACAAATGGCACAATGCCGACGTAGGTACAAGAGGACTGACTCTCTAACTTACTATGATTTGAACCTCTGCTGTGAGTCCAGTTTTAAATTCCGATGCTTCACTTCAGGTTTGCTGTATCCTTCGGACCTTCTTATTGTCGATGAAACACAGTTATTGCATCCGAATTTAATACAAAAGGCACAATGCCGACTTAAGTACAAGAGGACTGGCACTCTAACTTTCTATGATTTGAACCTCTCCTGTGAGTCCAGTTTTAGAATCCGATGCTTCATTTCAGTTTTCCTGTATCCCTTGGACCTTCTTATTGACGATGAAGCACAGATATTGCGTCGGAATTAAATTCAAAAGGCACAATGTTGACTTAAGTACAAGAGGACTGACACTCTAACTCCCTATGATTTGAACCTCTCCTGTGAGTCCAGTTTTAGATTCCGATGCTTCACTTCAGGTTTACTGTATAATTTGGACCTTCTTATTGACGATGAAACACAGAAATTGCATCCGAATTCAATACAAAGGGCACAAGGCCGACTTAAGTACAAGAGGACTGACACTCTAACTTCCTGTGATTTGAACCTCTACTGTGAGTCCAGTTTTTGATTCCGATGCTTCACTTCAGTTTTACTATATACCTAGGACCGTCTTATTGACGATGAAACACAGAAATTGCTTACGAATTTAAATCAAAAGGCACAATGCCGACTTAAGTACAAGAGGACTGGCACTCCAACTTTCTATGATTTGAACCTCTCCTGAGTCCAGTTTTAGATTCCGATGCTTCACTTCAGGTTTACTTTATACCTAGGACCGACTTATTGACGATGAAACACAGAAATTGCATCCGAATTTAAAACCAAAGGCACAATGCCGACTTAAGTACAAGAGGACTGACACTCTAATTTTCTATGATTTGAACCTCTCCTGTGAGTCCAGTTTTAGATTCCGATGCTTCACTTCAGGTTTACTGTATCCCTGGGACCATCTTATTGAAGATGAAGCACAGAAATTGCATCCGAGTTAAATTCAAAAGGCATAATGCCGACTTATGTACAAGAGGACTGACACTTTAACTTTATATGATTTCAACCTCTCCTGTGAGTCCAGGTTAAGATTGCGATGCTTCACTTCAGGTTTACTGTATCCCTTGGACCTTCTTATTAGCGATGAAACAGAGAAATTGCATCCGAATTTAATACAAAAGTCACAATGACGACTTAAGTACAAGAGGACTGACACTCTAACTATCTATGATTTGAACCTCTCCTGTGAGTCCAGTTTTAGATTCCGATGCTTCACCTCAGGTTTACTGTATACCTTGGACCTTCTTATTGACGATGAAGCACAGAAATTGCATCGGAATTAAATTAGAAATGCACAATGCCGACTTCAGTACAAGAGGACTGACACTCTAACTTTTTATGATTTGAACTTCTCCCGTGAGTCCAGTTATAGATTCCGATGCTACACCTCAGGTTTACTGTATCCCATCGACCTGCTTATTGACGATGAAACACAGAAATAGCATTCGAATTTAATACAAAAGGCACAATGCCGTCTTATGTACAAGAGGACTGCCACTCTAACTTTCTATGATTTGAACCTCTCCTGTGAGTCCAGTTTTAGATTCCGATGCTTCACTTCAGTCTTACTGTATACCTTGGACCTTCTTATTGACGATGAAGCACAGAAATTGCGTCGGAATTAAATTCAAAAGGCACAATGCCGACTTAAGTACTAGAGGACTGACACTCTAACATTCGATGTTTTGAACCACTCCTGTGAGTCCAGTTTTAGATTCCCATGCTTCACTTCAGGTTCACAGTATACCTTGGACCATCTTATTGACGATGAAACACAGAAATTGCATCTGAATTTAATACAAAAGGCACAATGCCGACTTAAGTACAAGAGGACTGACACTCTAACTTCCTATGATTTGAACCTCTCCTGTGAGTCCAGTTTTAGATTCCGATGCTTCACTTCAGGTTTACTGTATCCTTTCGACCTTCTTAATGACGAAGAAACACAGAAATTGCATCAGAATTTAATACAAAAAGCACTATGCCGACTTAAATACAAGAGGACTGACACTCTAATTTTCTATGATTTGAACCTCTCCTGTGTGACCAGTTTTAGATTCCGATGCTTCACTTCAGGTTTACTGTATCCCTGGGACCACCTTATTGACGATGAAGCACAGAAATTGCATCGGAATTAAATTCAAAAGGCATAATGCCGACTTATGTACAAGTGGTCTGACACTCTAACTTTCTACTATTTGAACCTCTCCTGTGAGTCCAGTTACAGATTCCGATGCTTCACTTCAGGTTTACTTTATCCCTTGGACCCTCCTACTGACAATGAAACACGGAGATTGCATCTGACTTTAATATAAAAGGCACAATGCCGACTTAAGTACAAGAGGACTGACACTCTAATTCTCTATGATTATAACCTCTCCTGTGGTTCCAGTTTTAGATTTCGATGCTTCACTTCAGGTTTACTGTATCCATAGGACCTTCTTATTGACGATGAAACACAGAAATTGCATCCGAAATTAATACAAAAGGCACAATGCCGACTTAACTACAAGAAAACTGACTCTCTAACTTTCTTTGATTTGAACCTCTCCGGTGAGTCCACATTAAATTCCGATGCTTCACTTCAGGTTTACTGTATCCATTGGATCTTCTTACTGACGATGAAACACTGATATTGCATCCGAATTTAATACAAAAGGCACAATGCCGACTGAAGTACAAGCGGACTGACACTCTAATTCTCGATGATTTGAACCTCTCCTGTGAGTCCAGTTTTAGATTTCGATGCTTCACTTCAGGTTTACTGTATCCCTTGGACCTTCTTATTGACGAATTAACACAGATATTGCATCCGAATTTAATACAAAAGGCACAATGCCGACTAAAGTACAAGAGGACAGACACTCTAACTTTCTATGATTTGAACCTCTGCTGTGAGTCCAGTTTTAGATTCCGATGCATCACTTCAGGTTTACTTTATCCCTTGGACCCTCTTACTGACAGTGAAACACGGAAATTGCATCCGAAATTAATATAAAAGGCACAATGCCGACTTAAGTACAAGAGGACTGACACTCTAATTCTCTATGATTATAACCTCTCCTGTGGTTCCAGTTTTATATTTCGATGCTTCACTTCAGGTTTACTGTATCCCTTGGACCTTCTTATTGACGATGAAACACAGAAATTGCATCCGAATTTAATACAAAAGGCACAATGCCGACTTAACTACAAGAAAACTGACTCTCTAACTTTCTTTGATTTGAACCTCTCTGGTGAGTCCAGTTTTAGATTCCGATGCTTCACTTCAGGTTTACTGTATCCATTGGATCTTTTTATTGACGATGAAACACTGACATTGCATCCGAATTTAATACAAAAGGCACAATGTCGACTGAAGAACAAGAGGACTGACACTCTAATTCTCGATGATTTGAACCTCTCCTGTGAGTCCAGTTTTAGATTTCGATGCTTCACTTCAGGTTTACTGTATCCCTTGGACCTTCTTATTCACGATGAAACACAGATATTGCATCCGAATTTAATACAAAAGGCACAATGCCGACTAAAGTACAAGAGGACAGACACTCTAACTTTCTTTGATTTGAACCTCTGCTGTGAGTCCAGTTTTAGATTCCGATGCTTCACTTCAGGTTTACTTTATCCCTTGGACCCTCTTACTGACACTGAAACGAGGAAATTGCATCCGAAATTAATATAAAAGGCACAATGCCGACTTAAGTACAAGAGGACTGACACTCTAATTCTCTATGATTATAACCTCTCCTGTGGGTCCAGTTTTAGATTTCGATGCTTCACTTCAGGTTTACTGTA
The DNA here is from genome assembly GCF_023864345.2 of Schistocerca serialis cubense. Lineage (NCBI taxonomy): Eukaryota > Metazoa > Arthropoda > Insecta > Orthoptera > Acrididae > Schistocerca > Schistocerca serialis. The sequence continues at coordinate 81,589,192 of NC_064643.1, forward strand.
TCCCTTGGACCTTCTTATTGACGATGAAACACAGAAATTGCATCCGAATTTAATACAAAAGGCACAATGCCGACTTAACTACAAGAGGACTGACTCTCTAACTTTCTTTGATTTGAACCTCTCCGGTGAGTCCAGTTTTAGATTCCGATGCTTCACTTCTGGTTTACTGTATCTCTTGGACCTTCTTATTGACGATGAAACACAGAACTTGCATCCGAATTTAATACAAAAGGCACAATGCCGACTTAAGTACAAGAGGACTGACACTCTAACTTTCTATGATTTGAATCTCTCCTGTGAGTCCAGTTTTAGTTTCCGATGCTTCACTTCAGGTTTACTGTATCCCTTGGACCTTCTTATTGACGATGAAACACAGAAATTGCATCCGAATTTAATACAAAAGGCACAATGCCGACTTAAGTACAAGAGGACTGACACTCTAACTTTATATGATTTGAACCTCTCCTGTGTGTCCAGTTTTAGCTTCCGATGCTTCACTTCAGGTTCACTATATCCCTTGGACTTTCTTATTGACGATGAACCACAGAAATTGCATCCGAATTTAAACAAAAAGGCATAATGCCGACTTATTTACAAGAGGACTGACACTTTAACTTTCTATGATTTGAACCTCTCCTGTGAGTCCAGATTTAGATTGCGATGCTTCACTTCAGGTTTACTGTATCCCTTGGACCTTGTTATTGACGATGAAACACAGAAATTGCATCCGAATTTAATACAAAAAGCACAATGCCGACTTAAGTACAAGAAGACTGACACTCTAACTTTCTATGATTTTAACCTCTCCAGTGAGTCCAGTTTTAGATTCCGATGCTTCACTTCAGGTTTACTGTATCCCTTGGACCTTCTTATTGACGATGAAACACAGAAATTACATCCGAATTCAATACAAGAGGCACAATGCCGACTTACGTACAAGAGGAAGTGACACTCTAATTTTCTATGATTTGAACCTGTCCTGTGAGTCCAGTTTTAGATTCCGATGCTTCACTTCAGGTTTACTGTATCCCTTGGACCTTCTTATTGACGATGTAACACAGATATTGCATCCATATTTAATACAAAATACACAATGCCGACTAAAGTACAAGTGGACAGACACTCTAACATTCTATGATTTGAACCTCTGCTGTGAGTCCAGTTATAGATTCCGATGCTTTACTTCAGGTTTACTGTATCCCTTGGACCCTCTTACTGACAATGAAACACAGAAATTGCATCCGAATTTAATACAAAAGGCACAATGCCGACTTAAGTACAAGAGGACTGACACTCTAACTTTCTATGATTTGAACCTCTCCTGTGAGTCCTGTTTTAGATTCCGATGCTTCACTTCAGGTGTACTGTATCCCTTTGACCTCCTTATTGACGATGAAGCACAGAAATTGCATCCGAATTTAATACAAAAGGCACAATGCCGACTTAAGTACAATAGGACTGACACTCTAACTTTCTATGAATTGAACCTCTCCTGTGAGTCCAGTTTTAGATTCCGATGCTTCCCTTCAGGTTTGCTGTATCCGTTCGACCTTCTTATTAACGATGAAACACAGAAATTGCATCCGAATTTAATACAAAAAGCACAATGCCGACTTCAGTATAAGAGGACTGACACTCTAATTTTCTATGATTTGAACCTCTCCTGTGAGTCCAGTTTTAGATTCCGATGCTTCACTTCAGGTTAACTGTATCCCTTGGACCTTCTTATTGACGATGAACCACAGAAATTGCATTCGAATTTAAAAAAATGGCATAATGCCGACTTAAGTACAAGGGGACTGACACTCTAACTTCCTATGATTTGAACCTCTCCTGTGAGTCCAGTTTTAGATTCCGATGCTTCACTTCAGGTTTACTGTATCCCTTGGACCTTCTTATTGACGATGAAACACAGAAATTGCATCCGAATTTAATACAAAAGGCACAATGCCGTCTTAAGTACAAGAGGACTGACACTTTAACTTTCTATGATTTGAACCTCTCCAGTGAGGCCAGTTATACATTCCCATGCTTCACTACAGGTTTACTGTATCCGTTGGACCTTCTTATTGACGATGAAACACATAAATTGCATCCGAATTCAATACAAAATGCACAATGCCGACATACGTACAAGAGGACTGACACTCTAACTTTCTATGATTTGAAACTCTCCTGTGAGTTCAGTTTTAGATTCTGATGCTTCACTTCAGGTTTACTGTATTCCTTGGACCTTCTTATTGACGATGAAACACAGAAATTGCATCGGAATTAAACACAAAAAGCACAATGCCGACTTAAGTACAAGATTACTGACACTCTAACTTTCTATGATTTGACCGTCCCCTGTGAGTCCAGTTATGGATTCCGATGCTTCACCACAGGATTACTGTATACCATGAACCTTCTTGTAGCCGCTGAAGTACAGAAATTGCATCGGAATTAAATTCAAAAGGCACAATACCTACTTAAGTACAAGAGGACTGACACTCTAGCATTCTATGATTTGAACCTCACCTGTGAGTCCAGTTTCAGATTCCGATGCTTCACTTCAGGTTTACTGTAACCATTGGACCTTCTTATTGACGATGAAACACAGAAATTGCATCCGAATTTAATACAAAGGGCACAATGCCGACTTAAGTACAAGAGGACTGACGCTCTAACTCTCTATGATTTGAACCTCTCCTGTGAGTCCAGTTTCAGATTTCGATGCTTCACTTCAGGTTTACTGTATCCCTTGGACCTTCTTATTAACGATGAAACACAGCAATTGCATCCGAATTTAATACAAAACGCACAATGCCGACTTAAGTACAAAGGGACTGACACTCTTACTTTCAATGATTTGAACCTCTCCTAGGAGCCCAGTTTTAGATTCCGATGCCTTACTTCAGATTTACTGTGTACCTTGGACCTCCTTATTGACGATGAAACACAGAAATTGCATCGGAATTAAATTCAAAAGGCACAATACCTACTTAAGTACAAGGGGACTGACACTCTAGTATTCTATGATTTGAACCTCACCTGTGAGTCCAGTTTCAGATTCCGATGCTTCACATCAGGTTTACTGTAACCATTGGACCTTCTTATTGACGATGAAACACAGAAATTGCATCCGAATTTAATACAAAAGGCACAATGCCGACATAAGTACAAGAGGACTGACACCCTAACTTTCTACGATTTGAACCTCTGCTGTGAGCCCAGTTTTAGATTCCGATGCTTCACTTCAGGTTTACTGTATCCTTTGGACCTTCTTATTGACGATGAAACACAGAAATTGCATCCGAATTTAATACAAAAGGCAGAATGCCGACTTAAGTACAAGCGGACTGACACTCTAACTTTCTATGATTTGAACCTCTGCTGTGAGTCCAGTTTTAGATTCCGATGCTTTACTTCAGGTTTACTGTATCCCTTCGACCCTCTTACTGACAATGAAACACAGAAATTGCATCCGAATTTAATACAAAAGGCACAATGCCGACTTAAGTACAAGAGGACTGACACTCTAACTTTCTATGATTTGAACCTCTCCTGTGAGTCCAGTCTTACATTCCGATGCTTCACTTGCGGTTTACAGTATACCTTGGACCATCTTCTTGACGATGAAACACAGAAATTGCATCCGAATTTAGTACAAAAGGCACAATGCTGACTTAAGTACAAGAGGACTGACACTCTAACTTACTATGATTTGAACCTCTCCTGTGAGTCCTATTTTAGATTCCGATGCTTCACTTGAGGTGTACTGTAACCCTTGGACCTCCTTATTGACGATGAAACACAGAAATTGCATCCGAATTTAATACAAAAGGCACAATGCCGACTTAAGTACAAGAGGACGGACACTCTAACTTTCTATGAATTGAACCTCTCCTGTGAGTCCAGTTTTAGATTCCGATGCTTCACTTCAGGTTTACTGTATCCCTTCGACCTTCTTATTAACGATGAAACACAGAAATTGCATCCGAATTTAATACAAAAAGCACAATGCCGACTTCAGTACAAGAGGACTGACACTCTAATTTTCTATGATTTGAACCTCTCCTGTGAGTCCAGTTTTAGATTCCGATGCTTCACTTCAGGTTAACTGTATCCCTGGGACCTTCTTATTGACGATAAACCACAGAAATTGCATTCGAATTTAAACAAATGGCATAATGCCGACTTAAGTACAAGGGGACTGACACTCTAACTTTCTATGATTTGAACCTCTCCTGTGAGTCCAGTTTTAGATTCCGATGCTTCACTTCAGGTTTACTGTATAACTTGGACCTTCTTATTGACGATGAAACACAGAAATTGCATCCGAATTTAATACAAAAGGCACAATGCCGACTTAAGTACAAGAGGACTGACACTCTAACTTTCTATGATTTGAACCCCTCCAGTGAGTCCAGTTATACATTCCGATGCTTCACTACAGGTTTACTGTATCCCTTGGACCTTCTTATTGACGATGAAACACAGACATTGCATCCGAATTCAATCCAAAATGCACAATGCAGACTTACGTACAAGAGGACTGGCACTCTAACCTTCTATGATTTGAACCTCTCCTGTGAGTTCAGTTTTAGATTCTGATGCTTCACTTCAGGTTTACTGTATTCCATGGACCTTCTTATTGACGATGAAACACAGAAATTGCATCCGAGTTTAATACAAAAGGCACAATGACGACTTAAGTACAAGAGGCCTGACACTCTAACTTTCTATGATGTGAACCTCTCCTGTGAGTCCAGTTTTAGATTCCGATGCTTCACCTCTGGTTTACTCTATACCTTGGACCTTCTTATTGATGATGAAGCACAGATATTTCGTCGGAATTAAATTCAAAAGGCACAATGCCGACTTAAGTACGAGAGGACTACACTCTAACATTCAATGCTTTGAACCTCTCCTGTGAGTCCAGTTTTAGATTCCGATGCTTCCCTTCAGGTTTACTGTATCCCTTGGACCTTCTTATTGACGATGAAACACAGAATTAGCATCGGAATTACATTCAAAAGGCTCTATGCCGACTTAAGTACAAGATGACTGACACTCTAACTTTCTATGATTTGAACTTCTCCTGTGAGTCCAGTTTTAGATTCCCATGCTTCACTTCAGGTTTACTGTATCCCTTGGACCTTCTTATTGACGATGAAACACAGATATTGCATCCGAATATAATACAAAAGTCACAATGGCGACTTAAGTACAAAAGGACTGACACTCTTACTTTCTATGATTTGAACCTCTCTAAGGAGCCCAGTTTTGGATTCCGATGCTTTACTTCAGGTTTACTGTATACCTTGGACCTCCTTATTGACGATGAAACACAGAAATTGCATCCGAATTTAATACAAAAGGCACATGCCGACTTAAGTACAAGAGGACTGCCAGTCTAACGTCCTATGATTTGAACCTCTCCTGTATGTCCAGTTTTAGATTCCGATGCTCCACTTCTGATTTACTGTATACCTTGGACCTTCTTATTGATGATGAAACACAGATATTGCGTCGGAATTAAATTCAAAAGGCACAATACCGACTTAAGTACGAGAGGACTGACACTCTAATATTCAATGTTTTGAACCTCTGCTGTGAGTCCAGTTTTAGATTCCGTGCTTCCCTTCAGGTTTACTGTGTCCCTTGGACCTTCTTATTGACGATGAAACACAGAAATTGCATCCGAATTTAATATAAAAGTCACAATGGCGACTTAAGTGCAAAAGGACTGACACTCTTAATTTCTATCGTTTGAACCTATCCTAGGAGCCCAGTTATGGATTCCGATGCTTTACTTCAGGTTTACTGTATCCCTTGGACCTTCTTATTGACGATGAACCACAGAAATTGCATCGGAATTAAATTCAAAAGGCAAAATACCCACTTAAGTACAAGAGGACTGACACGCTAACTTTCTATGATTTGAACCTATCCTAGGAGCCCAGTTTTAGATTCCGATGCTTCACTTCAGGTTTACTGTATCCCTTGGACCTTCTTATTGACGATGAAACACAGAAATTGCATCCGAAATTAATACAAAAGCCATAATGCCGACTTAAGTACAAGAGGACTGACACTCTAACTTTCTATGATTTGAACCTCTCCAGTGAGTCCAGTTATACATTCCGATGCTTCACTACAGGTTTACTGTATCCCTTGGACCTTCTTATTGACGATGAAACACAGAAATTGCATCCGAATTCCATACAAAATGGACAATGCCGACTTACGTACAAGACGACTGACACTCTAACCTTCTATGTTTTGAACCTCTCCTGTGAGTCCTGTTTTAGATTCCGATGCTTCACTTCAGGTGTACTGTATCCCTTGGACCGCCTTATTGACGATGAAACACAGAAATTGCATCCGAATTTAATACAAAAGGCACAATGCCGACTTAAGTACAAGAGGATTGACACTCTAACTTTCCATGAATTGAACCTCTCCTGTGAGTCCAGTTTTAGATTCCGATGCTTCACTTCAGGTTTACTGTATCCCTTCGACCTTCTTATTAACGATGAAACACAGAAATTGCATCCGAATTTAATACAAAAAGCACAATGCCGTCTTCAGTACAAGAGGACTGACACTCTAATTTTCTATGATTTCAACCTCTAATGTGAGTCCAGTTTTAGATTCTGATGCTTCACTTCAGGTTAACTGTATCCCTTGGATCTTCTTATTGACGATGAACCACAGAAATTGCATTCGAATTTAAACAAATGACATAATGCCGACTTAAGTACAAGGGGACTGACACTCTAACTTTCTATGATTTGAACCTCTCCTGTGAGTCCAGTTTTAGATTCCGATGCTTCACTTCAGGTTTACTGTATCCCTTGGACCTTCGTATTGACGATGAAACACAGAAATTGCATCCGAATTTAATACAAAAGTCACAATGCCAACTTAAGTACAAGAGGACTGACACTCTATCTTTCTATGATTTGAACCTCTCCAGTGAGTCCAGTTATACATTCCGATGCTTCACTACAGGTTTACTGTATCCCTTGGACCTTCTTATTGACGATGAAACACAGAAATTGCATCCGAATTTAATACAAAAGGCACAATGACGACTTAAGTACAAGAGGCCTGACACTCTAACTTTCTATGATGTGAACCTCTCCTGTGAGTCCAGTTTTAGATTCCGATGCTTCACCTCTGGTTTACTGTATACCTTGGACCTTCTTATTGATGATGAAGCACAGATATTGCGTCGGAATTAAATTCAAAAGGCACAATGCCGACTTAAGTACGAGAGGACTGACACTCTAACATTCAATGTTTTGAACCTCTCCTGTGAGTCCAGTTTTAGATTCCGATGCTTCCCTTCAGGTTTACTGTATCCCTTGGACCTTCTTATTGACGATGAAACACAGAATTAGCATCGGAATTACATTCAAAAGGCTCTATGCCGACTTAAGTACAAGATGACTGACACTCTAACTTTCTATGATTTGAACTTCTCCTGTGAGTCCAGTTTTAGATTCCCATGCTTCACTTCAGGTTTACTGTATCCCTTGGACCTTCTTATTGACGATGAAACACAGATATTGAATCCGAATATAATACAAAAGTCACAATGGCGACTTAAGTACAAAAGGACTGACACTCTTACTTTCTATGATTTGAACCTCTCCTAGGAGCCAGGTTTTGGATTCCGATGCTTTACTTCAGGTTTACTGTATACCTTGGACCTCCTTATTGACGATGAAACACAGAAATTGCATCCGAATTTAATACAAAAGGCATAGTGCCGACTTAAGTACAAGAGGACTGCCAGTCCTACTTCCTATGATTTGAACCTCTCCTGTGAGTCCAGTTTTAGATTCCGATGCTCCACTTCAGATTTACTGTATACCTTGGACCTTCGTATTGATGATGAAGCACAGATATTGCGTCGGAATTAAATTCAAAAGGCACAATACCGACTTAAGTACGAGAGGACTGACACTCTAACATTCAATGTTTTGAACCTCTCCTGTGAGTCCATTTTTAGATTCCGATGCTTCCCTTCAGGTTTACTGTATCCCTTGGACCTTCTTATTGACGATGAAACACAGAAATTGCATCCGAATTTAATACAAAAGTCACAATGGCGACTTAAGTACAAAAGGACTGACACTCTTAATTTCTATGGTTTGAACCTATCCTAGGAGCCCAGTTTTGGATTCCGATGCTTTACTTCAGGTTTACTGTATCCCTTGGACCTCCTTATTGACGATGAAACACAGAAATTGGTTCGGAATTAAACACAAAAAGCACAATGCCAACTTAAGTAAAAGATTACTGACACTCTAACTTACTATGATTTGACCGTCCCCTGTGAGTCCAGTTTTGGATTCCGATGCTTCACCACATATTTACTGTATACCTTGAACCTTCTTGTAGACGATGAAGTACAGAAATTGCATCGGAATTAAATTCAAAAGGCACAATACCTACTTAAGTACAAGAGGACTGACACTCTAACTTTCTATGATTTGAACCTCTCCTGTGAGTCCTGTTTCAGATTCCGATGCTTCACTTGAGGTGTACTGTATCCCTTGGACCTCCTTATTGATGATGAAACACAGAAATTGCATCCGAATTTAATACAAAAGGCACAATGCCAACTTAAGTACAAGAGGACTGACACTCTAACTTTCTATGAATTGAACCTCTCCTGTAAGTCCAGTTATACATTCCGATGCTACACTACAGGTTAACTGTATCCCTTGGACCTTCTTATTGACGATGAACCACAGAAATTGCATTCGAATTTAAAAAAATGGCATAATGCCGACTTAAGTACAAGGGGACTGACACTCTAACCTTCTATGATTTCAACCTCTCCTGTGAGTTCAGTTTTAGATTCCGATGCTTCACTTCAGGTTTACTGTATCCCTTGGACCTTCTTATTGACGATGAAACACAGAAATTGCATCCGAATTTAATACAAAATGCACAATGCCGACTTAAGTACAAGAGGACTGACACTCTAACTTTCTATGATTTGAACCTCTCCAGTGAGTCCAGTTATACATTCCGATGCTTCACTACAGGTTTACTGTATCCCTTGGACCTTCTTATTGACGATGAAACACAGAAATTGCATCCGAATTTAATACAAAAGGCACAATGACGACTTAAGTACAAGAGGCCAGACACTCTAACTTTCTATGATGTGAACCTCTCCTGTGAGTCCAGTTTTAGATTCCGATGCTTCACCTCTGGTTTACTGTATTCCTTGGACCTTCGTATTGATGATGAAGCACAGATATTGCGTCGGAATTAAATTCAAAAGGCACAATGCGGACTTAAGTACGAGAGGACTGACACTCTAACATTCAATGTTTTGAACCTCTCCTGTGAGTCCGGTTTTAGATTCCGATGCTTCCCTTCAGGTTTACTGTATCCCTTGGACCTTCTTATTGACGATGTAACACAGATTTTGCATCGGAATTACATTCAAAAGGCTCTATGCCGACTTAAGTACAAGAGGACTGACACTCTAACTTTATATGATTTGAACCTCTCCTGTGAGTCCAGCTTTAGCTTCCGATGCTTCACTTCAGGTTTACTGTATCCCTTGGACCTTCCTATTGACGATGAGCCACTGAAATTGCATCCGAATTTAAACAGAAGGCATAATGCCGACTTATTTACAGGAGGACTGACACTTTAACTTTCTATGATTTGAACCTCTCCTGTGAGTCCAGTTTTAGATTGCGATGCTTCACTTCAGGTTTACTGTATCCCTTGGACCTTCTTATTGACGATGAAACACAGAAATAGCATCCGAATTTAATACAAAGAGCACAATGCCGACTTAAGTACAAGAGGACTGCCACTCTAACTTTCTATGATTTGAACCTCTCCAGTGAGTCCAGTTTTAGATTCCGATGCTTCACTTCAGGTTTACTGTATCCCTTGGACCTTCTTATTGACGATGAAACACAGAAATTGCATCGGAATCTAATACAAAAGGCAGAATGCAGACTTAAGTACAAGCGGACTGACACTCTAACTTTCTATGATTTGAACCTGTCCTGTGAGTCCAGTTTTAGATTCCGATGCTTCACTTCAGGTTTACTGTATCCCTTGGACCTTCTTATTGACGATGAAACACAGTTATTGCATCCGAATTTAACACAAAAGGCACAATGCCGACATAAGTACAAGAGGACTGACACCCTAACTTTCTACGATTTGAACCTTTGCTGTGAGCCCAGTTTTAGATTCCGATGCTTCACTTCAGGTTTACTGTTCCCTTGGACCTTCTTATTGACGATGAAACACAGAAATTGCATCGGAATCTAATACAAAAGGCACAATGCCGACTAAAGTACAAGTGGACAGACACTCTAACTTTCTATGATTTGAACCTCTGCGGTGAGTCCAGTTTTAGATTCCGATGCTTTATATCAGGTTTACTGTATCCCTTGGACCCTCTTACTGACAATGAAACACAGATATTGCATCCGAATTTAATACAAGAGGCACAATGTCGACTTAAGTACAAGAGGACTGACACTCTAATTTTCTATGATTTGAACCTCTCCTGTGAGTCCAGTTTTAGATTCCGATGCTCCACTTCAGGTTAGATTTATCCCTAGGACCTTCTTATTGACGATGAACCACAGAAATTGCATTCGAATTTAAACAAATGGCATAATGCCGACTTAAGTACAAGGGGACTGACACTCTAACTTTCTATGATTTGAACCTCTCCTGTGAGTCCAGTTTTAGATTCCGATGCTTCACTTCAGGTTTACTGTATCCCTTGGACCTTCTTATTGACGATGAAACACAGAAAATGCATCCGAATTTAATACAAAAGGCACAATGCCGACTTAAGTACAAGAGGACTGACACTCTAACTTTCTATGATTGGAACCTCTCCAGTGAGTCCAGTTATACATTCCGATGCTTCACTACAGGTTTACTGTATCCCTTGGACCGTCTTATTGACGATGAAACACAGAAATTGCGTCCGAATTCAATACAAAATGCACGATGCCGACTTACGTACAAGAGGACTGACACTCTAACTTTCTATGATTTGAACCTCTCCTGTGAGTTCAGTTTAAGATTCTGATGCTTCACTTCAGGTTTACTGTATTCCTTGGACCTTCTTATTGACGATGAAACACAGAAATTGCATCCGAATTTAATACAAAAGGCACAATGACGTCTTAAGTACAAGAGGCCTGACACTCTAACTTTCTATGATTTGAACCTCTCCTGTGAGTCCAGTTTTAGTTTCCGATGCTTCACCTCTGGTTTACTGTATACCTTGGACCTTCTTATTGATGATGAAGCACAGATATTGCGTCGGAATTAAATTCAAAAGGCACAATGCCGACTTAAGTACGAGAGGACTGACACTCTAACGTTCAATGTTTTGAACCTCTCCTGTGAGTCCGGTTTTAGATTCCGATGCTTCCCTTCAGGTTTACTGTATCCCTTGGACCTTCTTATTGACGATGAAACACAGAATTTGCATCGGAATTACATTCAAAAGGCACTATGCCGACTTAAGTACAAGAGGACTGACACTCTTACTTTCTATGATTTGAACCTCTCCTAGGAGCCCAGTTTTGGATTCCGATGCTTTACTTCAGGTTTACTGTATACCTTGGACCTCCTTATTGTCGATGAAACACAGAAATTGCATCGGAATTGAACACAAAAAGCACAATGCCGACTTAAGTACAAGATTACTGACACTCTAACTTTCTATGATTTGACCGTCCCCTATGAGTACAGTTTTTGATTCCCATGCTTCACCACAGGTTTACTGTACACGTTGAACCTTCTTGTAGACGCTGAAGTACAGAAATTGCATCGGAATTAAATTCAAAAGGCACAATACATACTTAAGTACAAGAGGACTGACACTCTAGCATTCTATGATTTGAACCCCTCCTGTGAGTCCAGTTTCAGATTCCGATGCTTCATTTCAAGTTTACTGTAACCATTGGACCTTCTTATTGACGATGAAACACAGAAATTGCATCCGAATTTGATACAAAAGGCACAATGCCGACTTAAGTACAAGAGGACTGACGCTCTAACTCTCTATGATTTGAACCTCTCCTGTGAGTCCAGTTTTAGATTTCGATGCTTCACTTCAGGTTTACCGTATCCCTTGGACCTTCTTATTGACGATGAAACACAGAAATTGCATCCGAATTTAATACAAAAGTCACAATGGCGACTTAAGTACATAAGGACTGACGCTCTTACTTTCTATGATTTGAACCTCTCCTAGGAGCCCAGTTTTAGATGCCGATTCCTTACTTCAGATTAACTGCGTACCTTGGACCTCCTTATTGACGATGAAACACAGAAATTGCATCGGAATTAAATACAAAAAGCACAATGCCGACTTAAGTACAAGAGGACTAACACTCTAACTTTCTATGATTTGTACGTCCCCTGTGAGTCCAGTTTTGGATTCCGATGCTTCACTTCAGGTTCACTGTATACCTTGAACCTTCTTATAGACGCTGAAGCACAGATATTGCATCGGAATTAAATTCAAAAGGCACAATACCTACATAAGTACAAGAGGACTGACACTATAACATTCTATGATTTAAACCTCTCCTGTGAGTCCAGTTTTAGATTCCCATGCTTCACTTCAGGTTTACTATGTCCCTTGGACTTTCTTATTGACGATGAAACTCAGAAATTGCATCCGAATTTAATACAAAAGGCACAATGCCGACGTAAGTACAAGAGGACCGACCCTATAACTTTCGATGATTTGAACCTCTCCTGTGAGTCCAGGTTTAGATTCCGATGCTTCACTTCAGGTTTACTGTAACCCTTGGGCCGTCTTATTGACGATGAAACACAGATGTTGCATCCGAATTTAATACAAAGGGCACAATGCCGACTTAAGTTCAAGAGGACTGACAATCTAACTTTCTGTGATTTGAACCTCTGCTGTGAGTCCAGTTTTATATTTCGATGCTTCACTTCAGGTTTACTGTATCCCTTGGAACCTCTTATTGACGATGAATCATAGTTATTGCATCCGAATTTAATACAAAAGGCACAGTGCCGACATAAGTACAAGAGGACTGACACTCTAACTTTCTATGATTTGAACCTCTACAGTGAGGCCAGTTATACATTCCGATGCTTCACTACAGGTTTACTGTATCCCTTGGACCTTCTTATTGACGATGAAACACAGAAATTGCATCCGAATTCCATACAAAATGCACAATTCCGACTTACGTACAAGAAGACTGACACTCTAACTTTCTATGATTTGAACCTCTCCTGTGAATCCTGTTTTACATTCCGATGCTTCACTTCAGGTGTACTGTATCCCTTGGACCTCCTTATTGACGATGAAACACAGAAATTGCATCCGAATTTAATAAAAAGGCACAATGCCGACTTGAGTACAAGAGGACTGACACTCTAACTTTCTATGATGTGAATCTCTCCAGTGAGTCCAGTTATACATTCCGATGCTTCACTACAGGTTTACTGTATCCCTTGGACCTTCTTATTGACGATGAAACACAGACATTGCATCCGAATTCAATACAAAATGCACAATGCCGACTTACGTACAAGAGGACTGACACTCTAACTTTCTATGATTTGAACCTCTCCTGTGAGTTCAGTTTTAGATTCTGATGCTTCACTTCAGGTTTACTGTATTCCGTGGACCTTCTTATTGACGATGAAACACAGAAATTGCATCCGAATTTAATACAAAAGGCACAATGACGACTTAAGTACAAGAGGCCTGACACTCTAACTTTCTATGATTTGAACCTCTCCAGTGAGTCCAGTTTTAGATTCCGATGCTTCACTTCAGATTTACTGTATCCCTTGGATCTTCTTATTGACGATGAAACACAGAAATTACATCCGAATTCAATACAAGAGGCACAATGCCGACTTACGTACAAGAGGACTGACACTCTAACTTTCTATGATTTGAACCTCTCCTGTGAGTTCAGTTTCCGATTCTGATGCTTCACTTCAGGTTTACTGTATCCCATGGACCTTCTTATTGACGATGAAACACAGTTATTGCATCCGAATTTAACACAAAAGGCACAATGCCGACATAAGTACAAGAGGACTGACACCCTAACTTTCTACGATTTCAACCTTTGCTGTGAGCCCAGTTTTAGATTCCGATGCTTCACTTCAGGTTTACTGTATCCCTTGGACCTTCTTATTGACGATGAAACACAGAAATTGCATCCGAATTTAATACAAAAGGCAGAATGCCGACTTAAGTACAAGCGGACTGACAGTCTAACTTTCTATAACTTGAACCTGTCCTGTGAGTCCAGTTTTAGATTCCGATGCTTCACTTCAGGTTTACTGTATCCCTTGGACCTTGTTATTGACGATGGAACACAGATATTGCATCCAAATTTAATACAAAAGGCACAATGCCGACTAAAGTACAAGTGGACAGACACTCTAACTTTCTATGATTTGAACCTCTGCTGTGAGTCCAGTTTTAGATTCCGATGCTTTACTTCAGGTTTACTGTATCCCTTGGACCTTCTTATTGACGATGAAACACAGAAATTACATCCGAATTCAATACAAGAGGCACAATGCCGACTTACGTTCAAGAGGACTGACACTCTAATTTTCTATGATTTGAACCTCTCCTGTGAGTTCAGTTTCAGATTCTGATGCTTCACTTCAGGTTTACTGTATCCCTTGGACCTTCTTATTGACGATGAAACACAGAAATTGCATCCGAATTTAATACAAAAGGCAGAATGCCGACTTAAGTACAAGCGGACTGACACTCTAACTTTCTATGATTTGAACCTGTCCTGTGAGTCCAGTTTTAGATTCCGATGCTTCACTTCAGGTTTACTGTATCCCTTGGACCTTCTTATTGACGATGTAACACAGATATTGCATCCAAATTTAATACAAAAGGCACAATGCCGACTAAAGTACAAGTGGACAGACACTCTAACTTTCTATGATTTGAACCTCTGCTGTGAGTCCAGTTTTAGATTCCGATGCTTTACTTCAGGTTTACTGTATCCCTTGGACCCTCTTACTGACAATGAAACACAGAAATTGCATCCGAATTTAATACAAGAGGGAAAATGCCGACTTCAGTACAAGAGGACTGACACTCTAACTTTCGATGATTTGAACCTCTCCTGTGAGTCCAGTGTTAGATTCCGATGCTTCACTTGAGGTTTACAGTTTACCTTGGACCATCTTATTGACGACGAAACACAGAAATTGCGTCCGAATTTAATACAAAAGGCACAATGCCGACTTAAGTACAAGAGGACTGACACTCTAACATTCTATGAATTGAACCTCTCCTGTGAGTCCAGTTTTAGATTCCGATGCTTCACTTCAGGTTTACTGTATCCCTTCGACCTTCTTATTAACGATGAAACACAGAAATTGCATCCGAATTTAATACAAAAAGCACAATGCCGACTTTAGTACAAGAGGACTGACACTCTAATTTTCTATGATTTGAACCTCTCCTGTGAGTCCAGTTTTAGATTCCGATGCTTCACTTCAGGTTAGATGTATCCCTTGGACCTTCTTATTGACGATGAACCACAGAAATTGCATTCGAATTTAAACAAATGGCATAATGCCGACTTAAGTACAAGGGGACTGACACTCTAACTTTCTATGATTTGAACCTCTCCTGTGAGTCCAGTTTTAGATTCCGATGCTTCACTTCAGGTTTACTGTATCCCTTGGACCTTCTTATTGACGATGAAACACAGAAATTGCATCGGAATTAAATACAAAAGGCACAATGCCGACTTAAGTACAAGAGGACTGACACTCTAACTTTCTATGATTTGAACCTCTCCAGTGAGTCCAGTTACACATTCCGATGCTTCACTACAGGTTTACTGTATCCCTTGGACCGTCTTATTGACGATGAAACACAGAAATTGCATCCGAATTCAATACAAAATGCACAATGCCGACATACGTACAAGAGGACTGACACTCTAACTTTCTATGATTTGAACCTCTCCTGTGAGTTCAGTTTTAGATTCTGATGATTCACTCCAGGTTTACTGTATTCCTTGGACCGTCTTATTGACGATAAAACACAGAAATTGCATCCGAATTTAATACAAAAGGCACAATGAAAACTTAAGTACAAGAGGCCTGCCACTCTAACTTTCTATGATGTGAACCTCTCCTGTGAGTATAGTTTTAGATTCCGATGCTTCACCTCTGGTTTACTGTATACCTTGGACCTTCTTATTGATGATGAGGCACAGATATTGCGTCGGAATTAAATTCAAAAGGCACAATGCCGACTTAAGTACGAGAGGACTGACACTGTAACATTCAATGTTTTGAACCTCTCCTGTGAGTCCGGTTTTAGATTCCGATGCGTCCCTGCAGGTTTACTGTATCCCTTGGACCTTCTTATTGACGATGAAACACAGAATTTGCATCGGAATTACATTCAAAAGGCACTATGCCGACTTAAGTACAAGAGGACTGACACTCTAACTTTCTATCATTTGAACTTCTCCTGTGAGTCCAGTTTTAGATTCCCATGCCTCACTTCAGGTTTACTGTATCCCTTGGACCTTCTTATTGACGATGAAACACAGAAATTGCATCCGAATTTAATACAAAAGGCACAATGCCGACTTAAGTACAAGAGGACAGACGCTCTAACTCTCTATGATTTGAACCTCTGCTGTGAGTCCAGTTTTAGATTTCGATGCTTCACTTCAGGTTTACTGTACCCCTTGGAACCTCTTATTGACGATGAAACACAGTTATTGCATCCGAATTTAATACAAAAGGCACAGTGCCGACATAAGTACAAGAGGAATGACACCCTAACTTTTTACGATTTGAACCTCTGCTGTGAGTTCAGTTTCAGATTCTGATGCTTCACTTCCGGTTTACTGTATTCCTTGGACCTTCTTATTGACGATGAAACACAGAAATTGCATCCGAATTTAATACAAAAGGCACAATGACGACATAAGTACAAGAGGCCTGACACTCTAACTTTCTATGATTTGTACCTCTCCTGTGAGTCCAGTTTTAGATTCCGATGCTACACCTCAGCTTTACTGTATACCTTGGACCTTCGTATTGACGATGAAGCACAGTAATTGAATCGGAATTAAATTCAAAAGGCACAATGCCGACTTAAGTACAAGAGGACTGACACTCTAACTTTCTATGATTTAAACATCTCCGGTGAGTCCAGTTTTAGATTCCGATCCTTCACTTCAAGGTTACTGTATCCCATGGACCTTCTTATTGACGATGAAACACAGAAATTGCATCCGCATTTAATACAAAAGGCATAGTGCCGACTTAAGTACAAGAGTACTGCCAGTCTAACTTCCTATGATTTGAACCTCTCCTGTGAGTCCAGTTTTAGATTCCGATGTTTCACTTCAGGTTTACAGTATACCTTGTACCATTTTATTGACGATGAAACACAGAAATTGCATCCGAATTTAATACAAAAGGCACAGTGCCAACTTACGTACAAGACGACTGACACTCTAACTTTCTATGATTTGAACTTCTCCTGTGAGTCCAGTTTTGGATTCCCATGCTTCACTTCAGGTTTACTGTATCCCTTGGACCTTCTTATTGACGATGAAACACAGATGTTGCATCCGAATTTAACACAAAAGTCACAATGGCGACTTAAGTACAAAAGGACTGACACTCTTACTTTCTATGATTTTAACGTCCCCTGTGAGTCTAGTTTTAGATTCCGATGCTTCACGTCAGGTTTACTTTATACCTTGAACCTTCTTATAGACGCTGAAGCACAGAAATTGCATCGGAATTAATTTCAAAAGGCACAATATCAACTTAAGTACAAGAGGACTGACACTCTAACATTCTATGATTTAAACCTCTCCTGTGAGTCCAGTTTCAGATTCCGATGCTTCCCTTCAGGTTTACTGTATCCATTGGACCTTCTTATTGACGATGAAACACAGAAATAGCATCTGAATTTAATACAAAAGGCACAATGCCGACTTAAGTACAAGAGGACTGACACTCTAACTCTCTATGTTTTGAACCTCTCCTGTGAGTCCAGTTTTAGATTTCGATGCTTCACTTCAGGTTTACTGCATCCCTTGGACCTTCTTATTGACGATGAAACACAGAAATTGCATCCGAATTTAATACAAAATGCACAATGCCGACTTAAGTACAAGCGGACCGACACTCTAACTTTCTATGATTTGAACCTCTCCTGTGAGTCCAGTTTTAGATTCCGATGCTTCTTTTCAGGTTTACTGTAACCCTTGGGCCGTCGTATTGGCGATGAAACACAGAAGTTGCATCCGAATTTAATACAAAGAGCACAATGCCGACTTAAGTACAAGAGGACTGACAGTCTAACTTTCTACGATTTGAACCTCTGGGGGCGGCCCAGTTTTAGATTCCGATGCTTCACTTCAGGTTTACTGTATCCCTTGGACATCCTTATTGACGATGAAAAACAGAAATTGCATCCGAATTTAATACAAAATGCACAATGCCGACTTAAGTACAAGCGGACCGACACTCTAACTTTCTATGATTTGAACCTCTCCTGTGAGTCCAGTTTTAGATTCCGATGCTTCACTTCAGGTTTACTGTATCCCTTGGACCATCTTATTGACGATCAAACACAGAAATTGCATCCGAATTTAATACAAAAGGCACAATGCCGACTTAAGTACAAGAGGACTGACACTCTAACTTTCTATGATTTGAACCTCTCCTGTGAGTCCTGTTTTAGATTCCGATGCTTCACTTCAGGTGTACTGTATCCCTTGGACCTCCTTATTGACGATGAAACACAGAAATTGCATCTGAATTTAATAAAAAAAGCACAATGCCGACTTAAGTACAAGAGGACTGACACTCTAATTTTCTATGATTTGAACCTCTCCTGCGAGTCCAGTATTAGATTCCGATGCTTCACTTCAGGTTTACTGTATCCCTGGGACCACCTTATTGACGATGAAGCACAGAAATTGCATCGGAATTAAATTCAAAAGGCATAATGCCGATTTATGTACAAGAGGACAGGCACCCTAACTTTCAACGATTTGAACCTCTGCTGTGAGCCCAGTTTTAGATTCCGATGCTTCACTTCAGGTTTACTGTATCCCTTGGACATTCTTATTGACGATGAAACACAGAAATTGCATCCGAATTTAATACAAAAAGCACAATGCCGATTTAAGTACAAGCGGACTGACACTCTAACTTTCTATGATTTGAACCTCTCCTGTGAGTCCAGTTTTAGATTCCGATGCTTCACTTCAGGTGTACTGTATACCTTGGACCTCCTTATTGTCGATAAAACACAGAAATTGCATCGGAATTAAATACAAAAAGCACAATGCCGACTTAAGTACAAGAGGACTGACACTCTAACTTTCTATGATTTGAACGTCCCCTGTGAGTCCAGTTTTAGATTCCGATGCTTCACTTCAGGTTTACTTTATACCTTGAACCTTCTTATAGACGCTGAAGCACAGAAATTGCATCGGAATTAAATTCAAAAGGCACAATACCAACTTAAGTACAAGAGGACTGACACTCTAACTCTCTATGATTTGAACCTCTCCTGTTAGTCCAGTTATAGATTTCGATGCTTCACTTCAGGTTTACTGCATCCCTTGGACCTTCTTATTGACGATGAAACTCAGAAATTGCATCCGAAATTAATACAAAAGGCACAATGCCGACTTAAGTACAAGAGGACCGACACTATAACTTTCGATGATTTGAACCTCTCCTGTGAGTCCAGTTTTAGATTCCGATGCTTCTTTTCAGGTTTACTGTAACCCTTGGGCCGTCGTATTGGCGATGAAACACAGAAGTTGCATCCGAATTTAATACAAAGAGCACAATGCCGACTTAAGTACAAGAGGACTGACAATCTAACTTTCTACGATTTGAACCTCTGGGGGCGGCCCAGTTTTAGATTCCGATGCTTCACTTCAGGTTTACTGTATCCCTTGGACATCCTTATTGACGATGAAAAACAGAAATTGCATCCGAATTTAATACAAAATGCACAATGCCGACTTAAGTACAAGCGGACCGACACTCTAACTTTCTATGATTTGAACCTCTCCTGTGAGTCCAGTTTTAGATTCCGATGCTTCACTTCAGGTTTACTGTATCCCTTGGACCATCTTATTGACGATCAAACACAGAAATTGCATCCGAATTTAATACAAAAGGCACAATGCCGACTTAAGTACAAGAGGACTGACACTCTAACTTTCTATGATTTGAACCTCTCCTGTGAGTCCTGTTTTAGATTCCGATGCTTCACTTCAGGTGTACTGTATCCCTTGGACCTCCTTATTGACGATGAAACACAGAAATTGCATCTGAATTTAATAAAAAAAGCACAATGCCGACTTAAGTACAAGAGGACTGACACTCTAATTTTCTATGATTTGAACCTCTCCTGTGAGTCCAGTATTAGATTCCGATGCTTCACTTCAGGTTTACTGTATCCCTGGGACCACCTTATTGACGATGAAGCACAGAAATTGCATCGGAATTAAATTCAAAAGGCATAATGCCGATTTATGTACAAGAGGACAGGCACCCTAACTTTCAACGATTTGAACCTCTGCTGTGAGCCCAGTTTTAGATTCCGATGCTTCACTTCAGGTTTACTGTATCCCTTGGACATTCTTATTGACGATGAAACACAGAAATTGCATCCGAATTTAATACAAAAAGCACAATGCCGATTTAAGTACAAGCGGACTGACACTCTAACTTTCTATGATTTGAACCTCTCCTGTGAGTCCAGTTTTAGATTCCGATGCTTCACTTCAGGTGTACTGTATACCTTGGACCTCCTTATTGTCGATAAAACACAGAAATTGCATCGGAATTAAATACAAAAAGCACAATGCCGACTTAAGTACAAGAGGACTGACACTCTAACTTTCTATGATTTGAACGTCCCCTGTGAGTCCAGTTTTAGATTCCGATGCTTCACTTCAGGTTTACTTTATACCTTGAACCTTCTTATAGACGCTGAAGCACAGAAATTGCATCGGAATTAAATTCAAAAGGCACAATACCAACTTAAGTACAAGAGGACTGACACTCTAACTCTCTATGATTTGAACCTCTCCTGTGAGTCCAGTTATAGATTTCGATGCTTCACTTCAGGTTTACTGCATCCCTTGGACCTTCTTATTGACGATGAAACTCAGAAATTGCATCCGAAATTAATACAAAAGGCACAATGCCGACTTAAGTACAAGAGGACCGACACTATAACTTTCGATGATTTGAAGCTCTCCTGTGAGTCCAGTTTTAGATTCCGATGCTTCACTTCAGGTTTACTGTAACCCTTGGGCCGTCTTATTGACGATGAAACACAGAAGCTGCTTCCGAATTTAATACAAAGGGCACAATGCCGACTTAAGTACAAGAGGACTGACAGTCTAAATTTCTACGATTTGTACCTCTGGGGGCGGCCCAGTTTTAGATTCCGATGCTTCACTTCAGGTTTACAGTAACCCTTGGACATCCTTATTGACGATGAAACACAGAAATTGCATCCGAATTTAATACAAACCGCACAATGCCGACTTAAGTACAAGCGGACCGACACTCTAACTTTCTATGATTTGAACCTCTCCTGTGAGTCCAGTCTTAGATTCCGATGCTTAACTTCAGGTTTACTGTATCCCTTGGACCTTCTTATTGACGATGAAACACAGATGTTGCATCCGAATTTAACACAAAAGTCACAATGGCGACTTAAGTACAAAAGGACTGACACTCTTACTTTCTATGATTTTAACGTCCCCTGTGAGTCTAGTTTTAGATTCCGATGCTTCACGTCAGGTTTACTTTATACCTTGAACCTTCTTATAGACGCTGAAGCACAGAAATTGCATCGGAATTAATTTCAAAAGGCACAATATCAACTTATGTACAAGAGGACTGACACTCTAACATTCTATGATTTAAACCTCTCCTGTGAGTCCAGTTTCAGATTCCGATGCTTCCCTTCAGGTTTACTGTATCCATTGGACCTTCTTATTGACGATGAAACACAGAAATAGCATCTGAATTTAATACAAAAGGCACAATGCCGACTTAAGTACAAGAGGACTGACACTCTAACTCTCTATGTTTTGAACCTCTCCTGTGAGTCCAGTTTTAGATTTCGATGCTTCACTTCAGGTTTACTGCATCCCTTGGACCTTCTTATTGACGATGAAACACAGAAATTGCATCCGAATTTAATACAAAATGCACAATGCCGACTTAAGTACAAGCGGACCGACACTCTAACTTTCTATGATTTGAACCTCTCCTGTGAGTCCAGTTTTAGATTCCGATGCTTCTTTTCAGGTTTACTGTAACCCTTGGGACGTCGTATTGGCGATGAAACACAGAAGTTGCATCCGAATTTAATACAAAGAGCACAATGCCGACTTAAGTACAAGAGGACTGACAATCTAACTTTCTACGATTTGAACCTCTGGGGGCGGCCCAGTTTTAGATTCCGATGCTTCACTTCAGGTTTACTGTATCCCTTGGACATCCTTATTGACGATGAAAAACAGAAATTGCATCCGAATTTAATACAAAATGCGCAATGCCGACTTAAGTACAAGCGGACCGACACTCTAACTTTCTATGATTTGAACCTCTCCTGTGAGTCCAGTTTTAGATTCCGATGCTTCACTTCAGGTTTACTGTATCCCTTGGACCATCTTATTGACGATCAAACACAGAAATTGCATCCGAATTTAATACAAAAGGCACAATGCCGACTTAAGTACAAGAGGACTGACACTCTAACTTTCTATGATTTGAACCTCTCCTGTGAGTCCTGTTTTAGATTCCGATGCTTCACTTCAGGTGTACTGTATCCCTTGGACCTCCTTATTGACGATGAAACACAGAAATTGCATCTGAATTTAATAAAAAAAGCACAATGCCGACTTAAGTACAAGAGGACTGACACTCTAATTTTCTATGATTTGAACCTCTCCTGCGAGTCCAGTATTAGATTCCGATGCTTCACTTCAGGTTTACTGTATCCCTGGGACCACCTTATTGACGATGAAGCACAGAAATTGCATCGGAATTAAATTCAAAAGGCATAATGCCGATTTATGTACAAGAGGACAGGCACCCTAACTTTCAACGATTTGAACCTCTGCTGTGAGCCCAGTTTTAGATTCCGATGCTTCACTTCAGGTTTACTGTATCCCTTGGACATTCTTATTGACGATGAAACACAGAAATTGCATCCGAATTTAATACAAAAAGCACAATGCCGATTTAAGTACAAGCGGACTGACACTCTAACTTTCTATGATTTGAACCTCTCCTGTGAGTCCAGTTTTAGATTCCGATGCTTCACTTCAGGTGTACTGTATACCTTGGACCTCCTTATTGTCGATAAAACACAGAAATTGCATCGGAATTAAATACAAAAAGCACAATGCCGACTTAAGTACAAGAGGACTGACACTCTAACTTTCTATGATTTGAACGTCCCCTGTGAGTCCAGTTTTAGATTCCGATGCTTCACTTCAGGTTTACTTTATACCTTGAACCTTCTTATAGACGCTGAAGCACAGAAATTGCATCGGAATTAAATTCAAAAGGCACAATACCAACTTAAGTACAAGAGGACTGACACTCTAACTCTCTATGGTTTGAACCTCTCCTGTTAGTCCAGTTATAGATTTCGATGCTTCACTTCAGGTTTACTGCATCCCTTGGACCTTCTTATTGACGATGAAACTCAGAAATTGCATCCGAAATTAATACAAAAGGCACAATGCCGACTTAAGTACAAGAGGACCGACACTATAACTTTCGATGATTTGAACCTCTCCTGTGAGTCCAGTTTTAGATTCCGATGCTTCTTTTCAGGTTTACTGTAACCCTTGGGCCGTCGTATTGGCGATGAAACACAGAAGTTGCATCCGAATTTAATACAAAGAGCACAATGCCGACTTAAGTACAAGAGGACTGACAATCTAACTTTCTACGATTTGAACCTCTGGGGGCGGCCCAGTTTTAGATTCCGATGCTTCACTTCAGGTTTACTGTATCCCTTGGACATCCTTATTGACGATGAAAAACAGAAATTGCATCCGAATTTAATACAAAATGCACAATGCCGACTTAAGTACAAGCGGACCGACACTCTAACTTTCTATGATTTGAACCTCTCCTGTGAGTCCAGTTTTAGATTCCGATGCTTCACTTCAGGTTTACTGTATCCCTTGGACCATCTTATTGACGATCAAACACAGAAATTGCATCCGAATTTAATACAAAAGGCACAATGCCGACTTAAGTACAAGAGGACTGACACTCTAACTTTCTATGATTTGAACCTCTCCTGTGAGTCCTGTTTTAGATTCCGATGCTTCACTTCAGGTGTACTGTATCCCTTGGACCTCCTTATTGACGATGAAACACAGAAATTGCATCTGAATTTAATAAAAAAAGCACAATGCCGACTTAAGTACAAGAGGACTGACACTCTAATTTTCTATGATTTGAACCTCTCCTGTGAGTCCAGTATTAGATTCCGATGCTTCACGTCAGGTTTACTGTATCCCTGGGACCACCTTATTGACGATGAAGCACAGAAATTGCATCGGAATTAAATTCAAAAGGCATAATGCCGATTTATGTACAAGAGGACAGGCACCCTAACTTTCAACGATTTGAACCTCTGCTGTGAGCCCAGTTTTAGATTCCGATGCTTCACTTCAGGTTTACTGTATCCCTTGGACATTCTTATTGACGATGAAACACAGAAATTGCATCCGAATTTAATACAAAAAGCACAATGCCGATTTAAGTACAAGCGGACTGACACTCTAACTTTCTATGATTTGAACCTCTCCTGTGAGTCCAGTTTTAGATTCCGATGCTTCACTTCAGGTGTACTGTATACCTTGGACCTCCTTATTGTCGATAAAACACAGAAATTGCATCGGAATTAAATACAAAAAGCACAATGCTGACTTAAGTAAAGAGGACTGACACTCTAACTTTCTATGATTTGAACGTCCCCTGTGAGTCCAGTTTTAGATTCCGATGCTTCACTTCAGGTTTACTTTATACCTTGAACCTTCTTATAGACGCTGAAGCACAGAAATTGCATCGGAATTAAATTCAAAAGGCACAATACCAACTTAAGTACAAGAGGACTGACACTCTAACTCTCTATGATTTGAACCTCTCCTGTGAGTCCAGTTATAGATTTCGATGCTTCACTTCAGGTTTACTGCATCCCTTGGACCTTCTTATTGACGATGAAACTCAGAAATTGCATCCGAAATTAATACAAAAGGCACAATGCCGACTTAAGTACAAGAGGACCGACACTATAACTTTCGATGATTTGAAGCTCTCCTGTGAGTCCAGTTTTAGATTCCGATGCTTCACTTCAGGTTTACTGTAACCCTTGGGCCGTCTTATTGACGATGAAACACAGAAGCTGCTTCCGAATTTAATACAAAGGGCACAATGCCGACTTAAGTACAAGAGGACTGACAGTCTAAATTTCTACGATTTGTACCTCTGGGGGCGGCCCAGTTTTAGATTCCGATGCTTCACTTCAGGTTTACAGTAACCCTTGGACATCCTTATTGACGATGAAACACAGAAATTGCATCCGAATTTAATACAAACCGCACAATGCCGACTTAAGTACAAGCGGACCGACACTCTAACTTTCTATGATTTGAACCTCTCCTGTGAGTCCAGTCTTAGATTCCGATGCTTAACTTCAGGTTTACAGTATACCTTGGACCATCTTATTGACGATGAAACACAGAAATTGCATCCGAATTTAATACAAAAGGCACAATGCCGACTTGAGTACAAGAGGACTGACACTCTAACTTTCTATGATTTGAACCTCTCCTGTGAGTCCTGTTTTAGATTCCGATGCTTCACTTCAGGTGTACTGTATCCCTTGGACCTCCTCATTGACGGTGAAACACAGAAGATGCATCCGAATTTAATACAAAAGGCACAATGCCGATTTAAGTACTAGAGAACTGACACTCTAACTTTCTATGATTTGAACCTCTCCTGTGAGTCCAGTTTTAGATTCCGATGCTTCACTTCAGGTTTACTGCATCCCTTGGACCTTCTTATTGACGATGAAACACAGAAGTTGCATCTGAATTTAATACAAAAAGCACAATGCGGCCTTAAGTAAAAGAGGACCGACACTCTAATTTTCTATGATTTGAACCTCTCCTGTGAGTCCAGTATTAGATTCCGATGCATCACTTCAGGTTTACTGTATCCCTGGGACCACCGTATTGACGATTAAGCACAGAAATTGCATCGGAATAAAATTCAAAAGGCATAATGCCGACTTATGTACAAGAGGTCAGACACTCTAACTTTCTATTATATGAACCTCTCCTGTGAGTCCAGTATCAGATTCCGATGCTTCACTTCAGGTTTACTGTATCCATTGGATCTTCTTATTGACGATGAAACACTGATATTGATTCCGAATTTAATACAAATGGCACAATGCCGACTTAAGTACAAGAGGACTGACACTCTAATTCTCTATGATTTGAACCTCTCCGGTGAGTCCAGTTTTAGACTCCGATGCTTCACTACAGGTTTACTGAATCAAATGGAACTTCTTATTGACGATGAAACACAGAAATTGCATCCGAATTTAATACAAAAGGCACAATGCCGACTTAAGTACAAGAGGACTGACACTCTAACTTTCTATGATTTGAACCTCTACTGAGAGTCCCGTTTTAGATTCCGATGCTTCACTTCAGGTTTACTGTACCCTTGGACCTTCTTATTGACGATGAACCACAGAAATTGCATCCGAATTTAAACAAAAGGCATAATGCCGACTTAAGTACAAGGGGACTGACACTCTAACTTTCTATGATTTGAACCTCTCCTGTGAGTCCAGTTTTAGATTCCGATGCTTCACTTCAGGTTTACTGTATCCCTTGGACCTTCTTATTGACGATGAAACACAGAAATTGCATCCGAATTCAATACAAAAGGCACAATGCCGACTTAAGTACAAGAGGACTGACACTCTAACTTTCTATGATTTGAACCTCTCATGTGAGTCCAGTTTTAGATTTCGATGCTTCACCTCAGGTTTACTACATACCTTGGACCTTTTTATTGACGATGAAGCACAGTAATTGCATCGGAATTAAATTCAAAAGGCACAATGCCGACTTAAGTACAAGAGGACTGACACTCTAACTTTCTATGATTTGAACATCTCCGGTGAGTCCAGTTTTAGATTCCGATGCTTCACTTCAGGTTTACTGTATCCCTTGGACCTTCTTATTAACGATGAAACACAGAAATTGCATCCGAATTTAATACAAAAGGCAGAATGCCGACTTAAGTACAAGCGGACTGACACTCTAACTTTCTATGATTTGAACCTGTCCTGTGAGTCCAGTTTTAGATTCCGATGCTTCACTTCAGGTTTACTGTATCCCTTGGACCTTCTTATTGACGATGTAACACAGATATTGCATCCAAATTTAATACAAAAGGCACAATGCCGACTAAAGTACAAGTGGACAGACACTCTAACTTTCTATGATTTGAACCTCTGCTGTAAGTCCAGTTTTAGATTCCGATGCTTTACTTCAGGTTTACTGTATCCCTTGGACCCTCTTACTGACAATGAAACACAGAAATTGCATCCGAATTTAATACAAGAGGCAAAATGCCGATTTAAGTACAAGAGGACTGACACTCTAACTTTCTATGAATTGAACCTCTCCTGTGAGTCCAGTTTTAGATTCCGATGCTTCACTTCAGGTTTACTGTATCCCTTCGACCTTCTTATTTACGATGAAACACAGAAATTGCATCCGAATTTAATACAAAAAGCACAATGCCGACTTCAGTACAAGAGGACTGACACTCTAATTTTCTATGATTTGAACCTCTCCTGTGAGTCCAGTTTTAGATTCCGATGCTTCACTTCAGGTTAGATGTATCCCTTGGACCTTCTTATTGACGATGAACCACAGAAATTGCATTCGAATTTAAACAAATGGCATAATGCCGACTTAAGTACAAGGGGACTGACACTCTAACTTACTATGATTTGAACCTCTCCTGTGAGTCCAGTTTTAGATTCCGATGGTTCACTTCAGGTTTACTGTATCCCTTGGACCTACTTATTGACGATGAAACACAGAAATTGCATCCGAATTTAATACAAAAGGCACAATGCCGACTTAAGTACAAGAGGACTGACACTCTAACTTTCTATGATTTGAACCTCTCCAGTGAGTCCAGTTATACATTCCGATGCTTCACTACAGGTTTACTGTATCCCTTGGACCGTCTTATTGACGATGAAACACAGAAATTGCATCCGAATTCAATACAAAATGCACAATGCCGACTTACGTACAAGAGGACTGACACTCTAACTTTCTATAATTTGAACCTCTCCTGTGAGTTCAGTTTTAGATTCTGATGCTTCACTTCAGGTTTACTGTATTCCTTGGACCTTCTTATTGACGATAAAACACAGAAATTGCATCCGAATTTAATACAAAAGGCACAATGACGACTTAAGTACAAGAGGCCTGATTCTCTAACTTTCTATGATGTGAACCTCTCCTGTGAGTCCAGTTTTAGATTCCGATGCTTCACCTCTGGTTTACTGTATACCTTGGACCTTCTTATTGATGATGAAGCACAGATATTGCGTCGGAATTAAATTCAAAAGGCACAATGCCGACTTAAGTACGAGAGGACTGACACTCTAACATTCAATGTTTTGAACCTCTCCTGTGAGTCCGGTTTTAGATTCCGATGCTTCCCTTCAGGTTTACTGTATCCCTTGGACCTTTTTATTGACGATGAAACACAGAATTTGCATCGGAATTACATTCAAAAGGCACTATGCCGACTTAAGTACAAGAGGACTGACACTCTAACTTTCTATCATTTGAACTTCTCCTGTGAGTCCAGTTTTAAATTCCCATGCCTCACTTCAGGTTTACTGTATCCCTTGGACCTTCTTATTGACGATGAAACACAGATATTGCATCCGAATTTAATACAAAATTCACAATGGCGACTTAAGTGCAAAAGGACTGACCTCTTATTTTCTATGATTTGAACCTCTCCTAGGAGCCCAGTTGTGGATTCCGATGCTTTACTTCAGGTTTACTGTATACCTTGGACCTCCTTATTGACGATGAAACACAGAAATTGCATCGGAATTAAACACAAAAAGCACAATGCCGACTTAAGTACAAGATTACTGACACTCTAACTTTATATGATTTGACCGTCCCCTATGAGTCCAGTTTTGGATTCCGATGCTTCACCACAGGTTTACTGTATACCTTGAATCTTCTTGTAGACGCTGAAGTACAGAAATTGCATCGGAATTAAATTCAAAAGGCACAATACCTACTTAAGCACAAGAGGACTGACACTCTAGCATTCTATGATTTGAACCTCTCCTGTGAGTCCAGTTTCAGCTTCCGATGCTTCATTTCAGGTTTACTGTAACCATTGGACCTTCTTATTGGCGACGAAACACAGAAATTGCATCCGAATTTAATACAAAAGGCACAATGCCGACTTAAGTACAAGAGGACTGACGCTCTAACTCTCTATGATTTGAACCTCTCCTGTGAGTCCAGTTTTAGATTTCGATGCTTCACTTCAGGTTTACTGTATCCCTTGGACCTTCTTATTGACGATGAAACACAGAAATTGCATCCGAATTTAATACAAAAGTCACAATGGCGACTTAAGTACAAAAGGACTGACACTCTTACTTTATATGATTTGAACCTCTCCTAGGAGCCCAGTTTTAGATTCCGATGCCTTACTTCAGATTTACTGCGTACCTTGGACCTCCTTATTGACGATGAAACACAGAAATTGCATCGGAATTAAATACAAAGGGCACAATACCTACATAAGTACAAGAAGACTGACACTATAACATTCTATGATTCAAACCTCTCCTGTGAGTCCAGTTTTAGATTCCCATGCTTCACTTCAGGTTTAGTATATCCCTTGGACCTTCTTATTGACGATGAAACTCAGAAATTGCATCCGAATTTAATACAAAAGGCACAATGCCGACCTAAGTACAAGAGGACCGACCCTATAACTTTCGATGATTTGAACCTCTCCTGTGAGTCCAGTTTTAGATTCCGATGCTTCACTTCAGGTTTACTGTAACCCTTGGGCCGTCTTATTGACGATGAAACACAGAAGTTGCATCCGAATTTAATACAAAGGGCACAATGCCGACTTAAGTACAAGAGGACTGACAATCTAACTTTCTATGATTTGAACCTCTGCTGTGAGTCCAGTTTTAGATTTCGATGCTTCACTTCAGGTTTACTGTATCCCTTGGAACCTCTTATTGACGATGAAACACAGTTATTGCATCCGAATGTAATACAAAAGGCACAGTGCCGACATAAGTACAAGAGGAATGACACCCTAACTTTCTACGATTTGAACCTCTGCTGTGAGTTCAGTTTTAGATTCTGATGCTTCACTTCCGGTTTACTGTATTCCTTGGACCTTCGTATTGATGATGAAACACAGAAATTGCATCCGAATTTAATACAAAAGGCACAATGACGACATAAGTACAAGAGGCCTGACACTCTAACTTTCTATGAATTGTACCTCTCCTGTGAGTCCAGTTTTAGATTCCGATGCTACACCTCAGCTTTACTGTATACCTTGGACCTTCGTATTGACGATGAAACACAGAAATTGAATCGGAATTAAATTCAAACGGCACAATGCCGACTTAAGTACAAGAGGACTGACACTCTAACTTTCTATGATTTTAACCTCTCCTGTGAGTCCAGTGTTATATTCCGATGCTTCACTTGAGGTTTACAGTTTACCTTGGACCATCTTATTGACGACGAAACACAGAAATTGCGTCCGAATTTAATACAAAAGGCACAATGCCGATTTAAGTACAAGAGGACTGACACTCTAACTTTCTATGAATTGAACCTCTCCTGTGAGTCCAGTTTTAGATTCCGATGCTTCACTTCAGGTTTACTGTATCCCTTCGACCTTCTTATTTACGATGAAACACAGAAATTGCATCCGAATTTAATACAAAAAGCACAATGCCGACTTCAGTACAAGAGGACTGACACTCTAATTTTCTATGATTTGAACCTCTCCTGTGAGTCCAGTTTTAGATTCCGATGCTTCACTTCAGGTTAGATGTATCCCTTGGACCTTCTTATTGACGATGAACCACAGAAATTGCATTCGAATTTAAACAAATGGCATAATGCCGACTTAAGTACAAGGGGACTGACACTCTAACTTACTATGATTTGAACCTCTCCTGTGAGTCCAGTTTTAGATTCCGATGGTTCACTTCAGGTTTACTGTATCCCTTGGACCTACTTATTGACGATGAAACACAGAAATTGCATCCGAATTTAATACAAAAGGCACAATGCCGACTTAAGTACAAGAGGACTGACACTCTAACTTTCTATGATTTGAACCTCTCCAGTGAGTCCAGTTATACATTCCGATGCTTCACTACAGGTATACTGTATCCCTTGGACCGTCTTATTGACGATGAAACACAGAAATTGCATCCGAATTCAATACAAAATGCACAATGCCGACTTACGTACAAGAGGACTGACACTCTAACTTTCTATGATTTGAACCTCTCCTGTGAGTTCAGTTTTAGATTCTGATGCTTCACTTCAGGTTTACTGTATTCCTTGGACCTTCTTATTGACGATAAAACACAGAAATTGCATCCGAATTTAATACAAAAGGCACAATGACGACTTAAGTACAAGAGGCCTGATTCTCTAACTTTCTATGATGTGAACCTCTCCTGTGAGTCCAGTTTTAGATTCCGATGCTTCACCTCTGGTTTACTGTATACCTTGGACCTTCTTATTGATGATGAAGCACAGATATTGCGTCGGAATTAAATTCAAAAGGCACAATGCCGACTTAAGTACGAGAGGACTGACACTCTAACATTCAATGTTTTGAACCTCTCCTGTGAGTCCGGTTTTAGATTCCGATGCTTCCCTTCAGGTTTACTGTATCCCTTGGACCTTTTTATTGACGATGAAACACAGAATTTGCATCGGAATTACATTCAAAAGGCACTATGCCGACTTAAGTACAAGAGGACTGACACTCTAACTTTCTATCATTTGAACTTCTCCTGTGAGTCCAGTTTTAAATTCCCATGCCTCACTTCAGGTTTACTGTATCCCTTGGACCTTCTTATTGACGATGAAACACAGATATTGCATCCGAATTTAATACAAAAGTCACAATGGCGACTTAAGTGCAAAAGGACTGACACTCTTATTTTCTATGATTTGAACCTCTCCTAGGAGCCCAGTTGTGGATTCCGATGCTTTACTTCAGGTTTACTGTATACCTTGGACCTCCTTATTGACGATGAAACACAGAAATTGCATCGGAATTAAACACAAAAAGCACAATGCCGACTTAAGTACAAGATTACTGACACTCTAACTTTATATGATTTGACCGTCCCCTATGAGTCCAGTTTTGGATTCCGATGCTTCACCACAGGTTTACTGTATACCTTGAATCTTCTTGTAGACGCTGAAGTACAGAAATTGCATCGGAATTAAATTCAAAAGGCACAATACCTACTTAAGCACAAGAGGACTGACACTCTAGCATTCTATGATTTGAACCTCTCCTGTGAGTCCAGTTTCAG
Source organism: Schistocerca serialis cubense (assembly GCF_023864345.2). Classification (NCBI taxonomy): domain Eukaryota; kingdom Metazoa; phylum Arthropoda; class Insecta; order Orthoptera; family Acrididae; genus Schistocerca; species Schistocerca serialis. The sequence goes on from NC_064643.1 coordinate 81,621,977, forward strand.
CTTCCGATGCTTCATTTCAGGTTTACTGTAGCCATTGGACCTTCTTATTGGCGACGAAACACAGAAATTGCATCCGAATTTAATACAAAAGGCACAATGCCGACTAAAGTACAAGAGGACTGACGCTCTAACTCTCTATGATTTGAACCTCTCCTGTGAGTCCAGTTTTAGATTTCGATGCTTCACTTCAGGTTTACTGTATCCCTTGGACCTTCTTATTGACGATGAAACACAGAAATTGCATCCGAATTTAATACAAAAGTCACAATGGCGACTTAAGTACAAAAGGACTGACACTCTTACTTTCTATGATTTGAACCTCTCCTAGGAGCCCAGTTTTAGATTCCGATGCCTTACTTCAGATTTACTGCGTACCTTGGACCTCCTTATTGACGATGAAACACAGAAATTGCATCGGAATTAAATACAAAGGGCACAATACCTACATAAGTACAAGAAGACTGACACTATAACATTCTATGATTCAAACCTCTCCTGTGAGTCCAGTTTTAGATTCCCATGCTTCACTTCAGGTTTAGTATATCCCTTGGACCTTCTTACTGACGATGAAACTCAGAAATTGCATCCGAATTTAATACAAAAGGCACAATGCCGACCTAAGTACAAGAGGACCGACCCTATAACTTTCGATGATTTGAACCTCTCCTGTGAGTAAAGTTTTAGATTCCGATGCTTCACTTCAGGTTTACTGTAACCCTTGGGCCGTCTTATTGACGATGAAACACAGAAGTTGCATCCGAATTTAATACAAAGGGCACAATGCCGACTTAAGTACAAGAGGACTGACAATCTAACTTTCTATGATTTGAACCTCTGCTGTGAGTCCAGTTTTAGATTTCGATGCTTCACTTCAGGTTTACTGTATCCCTTGGAACCTCTTATTGACGATGAAACACAGTTATTGCATCCGAATGTAATACAAAAGGCACAGTGCCGACATAAGTACAAGAGGAATGACACCCTAACTTTCTACGATTTGAACCTCTGCTGTGAGTTCAGTTTTAGATTCTGATGCTTCACTTCCGGTTTACTGTATTCCTTGGACCTTCGTATTGACGATGAAACACAGAAATTGCATCCGAATTTAATACAAAAGGCACAATGACGACATAAGTACAAGAGGCCTGACACTCTAACTTTCTATGAATTGTACCTCTCCTGTGAGTCCAGTTTTAGATTCCGATGCTACACCTCAGCTTTACTGTATACCTTGGACCTTCGTATTGACGATGAAACACAGAAATTGAATCGGAATTAAATTCAAACGGCACAATGCCGACTTAAGTACAAGAGGACTGACACTCTAACTTTCTATGATTTAAACATCTCCGGTGAGTCCAGTTTTAGATTCCGATGCTTCACTTCAGGGTTACTGTATCCCATGGACCTTCTCATTGACGATGAAACACAGATGTTGCATCCGAATTTAACACAAAAGTCACAATGGCGACTTAAGTACAAAAGGACTGACACTCTTACTTTCTATGATTTGAACCTCTCCTAGGAGCCCAGTTTTGGATTCCGATGCTTTACTTCAGGTTTACTGCATACCTTGGACCTCCTTATTGACGATGAAACACAGAAATTGCATCGGATCTAAACACAAAAAGCACAATGCCGACGTTAGTACAAGAGGACTGACACTCTATCTTTCTATGATTTGAACGTCCCCTGTGAGTCCAGTTTTGGATTCCGATGCTTCACCACAGGTTTACTGTATACCTTTTACCTTCTTGTAGACGCTGAAGTACAGAAATTGCATCGGAATTAAATTCAAAAGGCACAATATCTACTTAAGTACAAGAGGACTGACACACTAGCATTCTATGATTTGAACCTCTCCTGTGAGTCCAGTTTCAGATTCCGATGCTTCACTTCAGGTTTACTGTATCCTTTGGACCTTCTTATTGACGATGAAACACAGAAATTGCATCCGAATTTAATACAAAAGGCACAATGCCGACTTAAGTACAAGTGGACTGGCGCTCTAACTCTCTATGATTTGAACCTCTCCTGTGATTCCAGTTTTAGATTCCGATGCTTCACTTCAGGTTTACTGTAACTCTTGGGCCGTCTTATTGACGATGAAACACAGAAGTTGCATCCGAATTTAATACAAAGGGCACAATGCCAACTTAAGTACAAGAGGACTGACAATCGAACTTTCTATGATTTGAACCTGTGCTGTGAGTCCAGTTCTAGATTCCGATGCTTCACTTCAGGTTTACTGTATCCCTTGGACCTTCTTATTGACGATGAAACACAGGTATTGCATCCGAATTTAATACAAAAGGCACAGTGCCGACATAAGTACAAGAGGACTGGCACCCTAACTTTCTACGATTTGATCCTCTGCTGTGAGCCCAGTTTTAGATTACGATGCTACACTTCCGGTTTACTGTATCCCTTGGACATTCTTATTGACGATGAAACACAGAAATTGCATTCGAATTTAATACAAAAGGCACAATGCCGACTTAAGTACAAGAGGACTGACACTCTAACTCTCTATGATTTGAACCTCTCCTGTGAGTCCAGTTTTAGATTTCGATGCTTCACTTTAGGTTTACTGTATCCCTTGGACATTCGTATTGACGATGAAACACAGAAATAGCATCGGAATTAAATACAAAAGGCACAATGCCGACTTAAGTACAAGAGGACTGACACTCTAACTTTCTATGATTTTAACGTCCCCTGTGAGTCCAGTTTTAGATTCCGATGCTTCACGTCAGGTTTACTTTATACCTTGAACCTTCTTATAGACGCTGAAGCACAGAAATTGCATCGGAATTAATTTCAAAAGGCACAATATCAACATAAGTACAAGAGGACTGACACTCTAACATTCTATGATTTAAACCTCTCCTGTGAGTCCAGTTTCAGATTCCGATGCTTCCCTTTAGGTTTACTGTATCCATTGGACCTTCTTATTGACGATGAAACACAGAAATAGCATCCGAATCTAATACAAAAGGCACAATGCCGACTTAAGTACAAGAGGACTGACACTCTAACTCTCTATGTTTTGAACCTCTCCTGTGAGTCCAGTTTTAGATTTCGATGCTTCACTTCAGGTTTACTGCATCCCTTGGACCTTCTTATTGACGATGAAACTCAGAAATTGCATCCGAATTTAATACAAAAGGCACAATGCCGACTTAAGTACAAGAGGAACGACACTATAACTTTCGATGATTTGAACCTCTCCTGTGAGTCCAGTTTTAGATTCCGATATTCTTTTCAGGTTTACTGTAACCCTTGGGCCGTCGTATTGACGATGAAACACAGAAGTTGCATCCGAATTTAATACAAAGGGCACAATGCCGACTTAAGTACAAGAGGACTGACAATCTAACTTTCTACGATTTGAACCTCTGGGGGCGGCCCAGTTTTAGATTCCGATGCTTCACTTCAGGTTTACTGTATCCCTTGGACATCCTTATTGACGATGAAACACAGAAATTGCATCCGAATTTAATACAAAAGGCACAATGCCGACTTAAGTACAAGCGGACCGACACTCTAACTTTCTATGATTTGAACCTCTCCTGTGAGTCCAGTTTTAGATTCCGATGCTTCACTTCAGGTTTACTGTGTCCCTTGGACCAACTTATTGACGATGAAACACAGTAATTGCATGCGAATACAATACAAAAGGCACAATGCCGACTTAAGTACAAGAGGACTGACACTCTAACTTTCTATGATTTGAACCTCTCCTGTGAGTCCTGTTTTAGATTCCGATGCTTCACTTCAGGTTTACTGTATCCCTGGGACCACCTTATTGACGATGAAGCACAGAAATTGCATCGGAATTAAATTCAAAAGGCATAATGCCGATTTATGTACAAGAGGTCAGGCACCCTAACTTTCAACGATTTGAACCTCTGCTGTGAGCCCAGTTTTAGATTCCGATGTTTCACTTCAGGTTTACTGTATCCCTTGGACATTCTTATTGACGATGAAACACAGAAATTGCATCCGAATTTAATACAAAAAGCACAATGCCGATTTAAGTACAAGCGGACTGACACTCTAACTTTCTATGATTTGAACGTCCCCTGTGAGTCCAGTTGTAGATTCCGATGCTTCACTTCAGGTTTACTTTATACCTTGAACCTTCTTATAGACGCTGAAGCACAGAAATTGCATCGGAATTAAATTCAAAAGGCACAATACCAACTTAAGTACAAGAGGACTGACACTCTAACATTCTATGATTTAAACCTCTCCTGTGAGTCCAGTTTCAGATTCCGATGCTTCACTTCAGGTTTACTGTATCCATTGGACCTTCTTATTGACGATGAAACACAGAAATTGCATCCGAATTTAATACAAAAGGCACAATGCCGACATAAGTACAAGAGGACTGACACTCTAACTCTCTATGATTTGAACCTCTCCTGTGAGTCCGGTTATAGATTTCGATGCTTCACTTCAGGTTTACTGCATCCCTTGGACCTTCTTATTGACGATGAAACTCAGAAATTACATCCGAAATTAATACAAAAGGCACAATGCCGACTTAAGTACAAGAGGACCGACACTCTAACTTTCGATGATTTGAACCTCTTCTGTGAGTCCAGTTTTAGATTCCGATGCTTCACTTCAGGTTTACTGTAACCCTTGGGCCGTCTTATTGACGATGTAACACAGAAGTTGCATCCGAATTTAATACAAAGGGCACAATGCCGACTTGAGTACAAGAGGACTGACACTCTAACTTTCTATGATTTGAACCTCTCCTGTGAGTCCTGTTTTAGATTCCGATGCATCACTTCAGGTTTACTGTATCCCTGGGACCACCTTATTGACGATTAAGCACAGAAATTGCATCGGAATTAAATTCAAAAGGCATAATGCCGACTTATGTACAAGAGGTCAGACACTCTAACTTTCTATTATATGAACCTCTCCTGTGAGTCCAGTATCAGATTCCGATGCTTCACTTCAGGTTTACAGTATCCATTGGATCTTCTTATGGACGATGAAACTCTGATATTGCATCCGAATTTAATACAAATGGCACACTGCCGACTTAAGTACAAGAGGACTGACACTCTAATTCTCTATGATTTGAACCTCTCCTGTGAGTCCAGTTTTAGATTTCTATGCTTCACTTCAGGTTTACTGTATCCCTTGGACCTTCTTATTGACGATGAAACACAGAAATTCATATCCGAATTTAATACAAAAGGCACAATGCCGACTTAGGTACAAGAGGACTGACTCTCTAACTTTCTTTGATTTGAACCTCTCCGGTAAGTCCAGTTTTAGACTCCGATGCTTCACTACAGGTTTACTGAATCAAATGGAACTTCTTATTGACGATGAAACACAGAAATTGCACCCGAATTTAATACAAAAGGCACAATGCCGACTTAAGTACAAGAGGACTGACACTCTAACTTTCTATGATTTGAACCTCTCCTGTGAGTCCCGTTTTAGATTCCGATGCTTCACTTCAGGTTAACTGTATCCCTTGGACCTTCTTATTGACGATGAACCACAGAAATTGCATCCGAATTTAAACAAAAGGCATAATGCCGACTTAAGTACAAGGGGACTGACACTCTAACTTTCTATGATTTGAACCTCTCCTGTGAGTCCAGTTTTAGATTCCGATGCTTCACTTCAGGTTTACTGTATCCCTTGGACCTTCTTATTGACGATGAAACACAGAAATTGCATCCGAATTCAATACAAAAGGCACAATGCCGACTTAAGTACAAGAGGACTGACACTCTAACTTTCTATGATTTGAACCTCTCATGTGAGTCCAGTTTTAGATTTCGATGCTTCACCTCAGGTTTACTACATACCTTGGACCTTTTTATTGACGATGAAGCACAGTATTTGCATCGGAATTAAATTCAAAAGGCACAATGCCGACTTAAGTGCAAGAGGACTGACACTCTAACTTTCTATGATTTGAACATCTCCGGTGAGTCCAGTTTTAGATTCCGATGCTTCACTTCAGGTTTACTGTATACCTTGGACCTTCTTATTGACGATAAATCACAGAAATTGCGTCGGAATTAAATTCAAAAGGCACAATGCCGACTTAAGTACGATAGGACTGACACTCTAACATTCAATGTTTTGAATCACTCTTGTGAGTCCAGTTTTAGATTCCGATGTTTAACTTCAGGTTTACAGTATACTCTGGACCATCTTATTGACGATGAAACACAGAAATTGCATCCGAATTTAATACAAATGCACAATGCCGACTTAAGTATAAGAGGACTGACTATCTAACTTTCTAGGATTTGAACCTCTCCTGTGAGTAGAAATTCAGATTCCGATGCTTCACTTCAGGTTCACTGTATCCCTTGGTTCTTCTTATTGACGATGAAACTCAGAAATTGCGTCCGAATTTAATACAAAAGGCACAATGCCGACATAAGTAGAAGAGGACTGACACTCTAACTTTATATGATTTGAACCTCTCCTGTGAGTCCAGTTTTAGATTCCGATGCTTCACTTCAGGTTTACTGCATCCCTTGGACCTTCTTTTTGACGATGAACCACAGAAATTGCATCCGAATTTAAACAAAAGGCATAATGCCGACTTAAGTACAAGAGGACTGACACTCTAACTCTCTATGATTTGAACCTCTCCTGTGAGTCCAGTTTTGGATTCCGATGCTTCACTTCAGGTTTACTGTATCCCTTGGACCTTCTTATTTACGATGAAACACAGAAATTGCATCCGAATTTAATACAAAAGGCACAATGCCGACTTACGTACAAGACAACTGACACTCTAACTTTCTATGATTTGAACCTCTCCTGTGAGTCCAGTTTTAGATTCTGATGCTTCACTTCAGGTTTAAGGTATCCCTTGGACCTTGTTATTGACGAAGAAACACAGAAATTGCATCCGAATTTAATACAAAAGGCACAATGACGACTTAAGTACAAGAGGACTGCCACTCTAACTTTCTATGATTTGAACCTCTCCTGTGAGTCCAGTTATAGATTCCGCTGCTTCACTTCAGGTTTACTGTATACCTTGGACCTTCTTATTGACGATTAGGCACAGATGTTGCGTCGGAATGAAATTCAAAAGGCACAATGCCGACTTAAGTACGAGAGGGCTGACACTCTGACATTCAATGTTTGAACCTCTCCTGTGAGTCCAGTTTTAGATTCCGATGCTTCACTTCAAATTTACTGTATCCCTTGGACCTTCTTATCGACGAACACAGAAATTGCATCGGAATTACATTCAAAAGGCACTATGCCGACTTAAGTACAAGAGGACTGACACTCTAACTTTCTATGATTTGAACTTCTCCTGTGAGTCCAGTTTTAGATTCCGATGCTTCACTTCATGTATACTGTATATCTTCTACCTTCTTATTGACGATGAAGCATAGAAATTGCATCGGAATTAAATTGAAAAGGCGCAATTCCGACTTAAGTACAAGGGGTCTGAGACTCTAATTTTCTATGATTTGAATATCTCCTGTGAGTCCAGTTTTAGAATCCGATGCTTCAATTCAGGATTACTGTATCCCTTGGACCTTCTTATTGACGATGAAACACCGATAATGCATCCGAATTTAATACAAAAGTCACAATGGCGACTTAAGTACAATAGGACTGACACTCTTACTTTCTATGATTTGAACCTCTCCTAGGAGTCCAGTTTTAGATTCCGATGCTTTACTTCAGGTTTATTGTATACCTTGGATCTCCTTATTGACGATGAAACACAGAAATTGCATTAGAATTAAATACAAACGGCTCAATGCCGACTTATGTACAAGAGGACTGACACTCTAACTTTCTATGATTTGAACGTCCCCCCTGTCTTTCCAGTTTTAGATTCCGATGCTTCACTTCAGGTTTACTGTATCCCTTGGACCTTCGTATTGACGATGAAACTCAGAAATTGCATCCGAATTTAATACAATAATCACAATGCCGACTTAAGTACAAGAGGACCGACACTATAACTTTCGATGATTTGAACCTCTCCTGTGAGTCCAGTTTTAGATTCCGATGCTTCACTTAAGGTTTCCTGTAACCCTTGGGCCGTCTTATTGACGATGAAACACAGAAATTGCATCCGAATTTAATACAAAAGGCACAATGCCGACTTAAGTGCAAGAGGACTGACACTCTAACATTCTATGATTAACCTCTCCTGTGAGTCCAGTTTTAGATTTCGATGCTTCACTTCAGGTTTACTGTATCCCTTGGACCTTCTTATTGACGATGAATCACAGAAATTGCATCCCAACTTAATACAAAAGGCACAATGCCGACTTATGAACAAAAGGACTGACACTCTAACTTCCTATGATTTGAATCTCTCCTGTGAGTCCAGTTTTAGATTCCGATGCTTCACTTCAGGTGTACTGTATCCCTTGGACCTTCTTATTGACGATGAAACACAGAAATTGTATCCGAATTTAATACAAAAGGCACAATGCCAACATACGTACAAATGGACTGACACTCTAGCTTTATATGATTTGAACCTCTCCTGTGAGTCCAGTTTTAGATTCCGATGCTTCACTTGAGGTTTACTGTATCCCTTGGACCTTCTTATTGACGATGAACCACAGAAAGTGCATCCGAATTTAAACAAATGGCATAATGCCGACTTAGGTACAAGAGGACTGACACTCTAACTTCCTATGATTTGAACTTCTCCTGTGAGTCCAGTTTTAGATTCCGATGCTTCACTTCAGATTTACTGTATCCCTTGGACCTTCTTATTGACGATGAAACACAGAAAATGCATTGGAGTTACATTCAAAAGGCACAATACCTACTTATGTTCAAGAGGACTGACACTCTAACATTCTATGAGTCGAACCTCTCCTGTGAGTCCAGTTTCAGATTCCGATGCTTAACTTCGGGTTTACTGTATACCTTGAACCTTCTTATAGACGCTGAAGCACAGAAATTGCATCGGAAATAAATTCAAAAGGCACAATACCTACCTAAGTACAAGAGGACTGACACTCTAACATTCTATGATTTGAACCTCTCCTGTCAGTCCAGTTTCAGATTCCGATGCTTCAGTTCAGGTTTACTGTATCCATTGCACCTTCTTATTGACGATGAAACACAGAAATTGCATCCGAATTCAATACAAGAGGCACAATGCCGACTTACGTACAAGAGGACTGACACTCTAACTTTCTATGATTTGAACCTCTCCTGTGAGTAGAGTTATAGATTCCGCTGCTTCACTTCACGTTTACTGTATCCCATGGACCTTCTTATTGACGATGAATCACAGAAATTGCATCCCAATTTAATACAAAAGGCACAATGCCGACTTTTGAACAAAAGGACTGACACTCTAACTTCCTATGATTTGAATCTCTCCTGTGAGTCCAGTTTTAGATTCCGATGCTTCACTTCAGGTTAACTGTTTCCCTTGGGCCTTCTTATTGACGATGAAACACAGACATTGCATCCCAATTTAATACAAAAGGCACAATGCCGACTTAAGAACAAGAGGACTGACACTCTAACTTTCAGTGATTTGAATCTCTCCTGTGAGTTCAATTTTAGATTCTGATGCTTCAGTTCAGGTTTAATGTATCCCTTGGACAATCTTATTGACGAAGGAACACAGAAATTGCATCCGAATTTAATACAAAAGGCACAATGACGACTTAAGTACAAGAGGACTGACACTCCAACTATCTATGATTTGAACCTCTCCTGTGAGTCCAGTTTTAGATTCCGATGCTTCACCTCAGGTTGACGGTATACCTTGGACCTTCGTATTGACGATGAAGCACAGAAATTGCATCGGAATTAAATTCAAAATGCACAATGCCGACGTAAGTACAAGAGGACTGACACTCTAACTTTCTATGATTTGAACATCTCCTGTGAGTCCAGTTTTAGATTCCGATGCTTCACTTCAGGTTTACTGTATCCCTTGGACCTTCTTATTGACGATGAAACACAGATATTGCATCCGAATTTAATACAAAAGTCACAATGGCGACTTAAGTACAATTGGAATGACACTCTTAATTTTTCTATGATTTGAACCTCTCCTAGGAGTCCAGTTTTAGATTCCGATGCTTTACTTCAGGTTTACTGTATACCTTGGACCTCCTTATTGACGATGAAACACAGAAATTGCATCGGAATTAAATACAAAAGGCACAATGCCGACTTACGTACAAGAGGACTGACTCTCTAACTTTCTATGGTTTGAACGTCCCCCCTGTGAGTCCAGTTTCAGATTCCGATGCTTCACCTCAAGTTTACTGTATCCCTTGGACCTTCTTATTGACGATGAAACACAGAAATTGCATCCGAATTTAATTCAAAAGGCACAATGATGACTTAAGTACAAGAGGTCTTACACTCTAACTCTCTAAGATTTGAACCTCACCTGTGAGTCCAGTTTTAGATTTCAATGCTTCACTTCATTTTTACTGCATGCTTGGACCTTCTTATTGACGATGAAACACAGGAATTGCATCCGAATTCAATACAAAAGGCACAATGCCGACTTATGTACAAGAGGACTGACCCTCTAACTTTCTATGATTTCAACCTCTCCTGTGTGTCCAGTTTTAGATTCCGATGCTTCACATCAGGTTTACTGTATCCCTTGGACCTTCTTATTGACGATGAAACACAGAATTTGCATCGGAATAAAAGTCAAAAGGCACAATGCCGTCTTAAGTACAAGAGGACTGACGCCCTACTTTCTATGATTTGAACCTCTCCTGTGAGTCCAGTTTTAGATTCCGATGCTTCACTTTAGGTTTACTGTATATCTTGGACCTTCTTATTGACAATGAAACACAGAAATTGCAACCGAATTTAATACAAAAGGCACAATGCCGACTTAAGTACAAGAGGTCTTACACTCTAACCCTCTAGGATTCGAACCTCTCCTGTGAGTCCAGTTTTAGATTTCGATGCTTCACTTCAGTTTTGCTGTACCCTTGGACCTTCTTATTGACGATGAAACACAGGAATTGCATCCGAATTCAATACAAATGGCACAATGCCAACGTAAGTACAAGAGGACTGACTCTCTAACTTTCTATGATTTGAACCTCTCCTGTGAGTCCAGTTTTAGATTCCGATGCTTCACTTCAGGTTTACTGTATCCCTTGGACCTTCTTATTGACGATGAAACACAGAAATTGCATCCGAACTTAATACAAAAGGCACAATGACGACTTATGTACAAGAGGACTGACACTTTAACTTTCTGTGATTCGAATCTCTCCTGTGAGTCCTGTTTTAGATTTCGATGCTTCACTTCAGGGTTACTGTATTCCTTGAACCTTCTTATTGACGTTGAAGCACAGAAATTGCGTCGGAATTAAATTCAAAAGGCACAATGCCGACTTAAGTATGAGAGGACTGTCACCCTAGCATTCAATGTTTTGAACCTCTCCTGTGAGTTCACTTTTAGATTCCGATGCTTCACTTCTGGTTAACTGTATCCCTTGGAACTTCTTATTGACGATGAAACACAGAAATTGCATCGGAATAAAAGTCAAAAGGCACAATGCCGTCTTAAGTACAAGAGGACTGACCCCCTATTTTCTATGATTTGAACCTCTCCTGTGAGTCCAGTTTTAGATTCCGATGCTTCACTTTAGGTTTACTGCGTATCTTGGACCTTCTTATTGACGTTGAAGCACAGAAATTGCGTCGGAATTAAATTCAAAAGGCACAATGCTGACGTAAGTGCAAGAGGACTGGCACTCTAACTTTCTATGATTTGAACCTCTCCTGTGAGTCCAGTTTCAGATTCCGATGCTTCACTTCAGGTTTACTGTATACCTTGAGAGTTCTTATTGAAGATGAAGCACAGAAATTGCGTCGGAATTAAATTCAAATGGCACAATGCCGACTTAAGTACGAGAGGACTGTCACTCTAGCATTCAATGTTTTGAACCTCTCCTGTGAGTCCGGTTTTAGATTCCGATGCTTCACTTCAGGTTTACTGTATCCCTCGGACCTTCATATTGACGATGAAACACAGAAATTGCATCGGAATAAAATTCAAAAGGCACAATGCCGACTTAAGTACAAGAGGACTGACGCTCTAACTTTCTATGATTTGAACCTCTCCTGTGAGTCCTGTTTTAGATTCCGATGCTTCACTTCAGGTTTACTGTACATCTTGGACCTTCTTATTGACGATGAAACACAGAAATTGCATCGGAATTAAATTCATTCCGACTTAAGTACAGGAGGACTGACACTCTAACTTTCTATGATTTGAACCTCTCCTGTGAGTCCAATTTTAGAATCCGATGCTTCACTTCAGGTTTAGTGTATCCCTTGGACCATCTTATTAACGATGGAACACAGATATTGCATTAGAATTTGATACAAAAGTCACAATGCCGACTTAAGTACAAGCGGACTTACAGTCTTACTTTCTAAGATTTGAATCTCTCCTGTGAGACCAGTTTTAGATTCCGATGCTTTACTTCAGGTGTACTGTATACCTTGGACCTCCTTATTGACGATGAAACACAGAAATTGCATCGGAATTAAATACAAAGGGCACAATGCCGACTTAAGTACAAGAGTACTGACACTCTAACTTTCTATGAATTGAACCTCTCCTGTGAGTCCCGTTTTAGATCTCGATGCTTCACTTCAGGTTTACTGTATCCCTTGGACCTTCTTATTGACGATGAAACACAGAAATTGCATCCGAATTCAATACAAATGGCACAATGCCGACTTAAGTACAAGAGGACTGACACTCTAAATTTCTATGATTTGAACCTCTCCTGTGAGTCCAATTTTAGAATCCGATGCCTCACTTCAGGTTTTGTGTATCCCTTGGACCTTCTTATTGACGATGAAATACAGAAATTGCATCCGAATTTAATACAAAAGTCACAATGGCGACTTAAGTACAATAGGACTGACACTCTTACTTTCTATGATTTGAATCTCTCCTAAGACACCAGTTTTAGATACCGATGCTTTACTTCAGGTTTACTATACACCTTGGACCACCTTATTGACGATGAAACACAGAAATGGCATGGGAATTAAATACAAAAGGCACAATGCCGACTTAAGTACAAGAGGACTGACACTCTAACTTCTATGATGTGAACATCTTCCCTGTGAGTCCAGTTTTAGATTCCGATGCTTCACTTCAGGTTTACTGTATACCTTGAACCTTCTTCTTGACGATGAAGCACAGAAATTTCATCGGAATTAAATTCAAAATGCACAATACCTATTTAAGTACAAGAGGAATGACACTCTAACTTTCTATGATTTGAACCTCTCCTGTGTGTCCAGTTTTAGATTCCGATGCTTTACATCAGGTTTACTGTATCCCTTGGACCTTCTTATTGACGATGAAACACAGAAATTGCATTAGAATTAAATACAAAAGGCACAATGCCGACCTAAGTACAACTGGACTGACATTATAACTTTCTGTGATTTGAACCTCTCCTGTGAGTCCAGTTTTAGATTCCGATGCTTCACTCCAGGTTTACTGTATCCCATGGACCTTCTTATTGACGATGAAAAACAGAAATTGCATCCGAATTCAATACAAAAGTCATAATGCCGACTTAAGTACAAGAAGACTGACACTCTAACTTTCTATGATTTGAACCTCTCCTGTGAGTCCACTTTTAGATTCTGATGCTTCACTTCAGGTCTACTGTATCCCTTGGACGTTCTTATTGACGATGAAACACAGCAATTGCATCCGAATTCAATACAAAAGGCACTATGACGACTTAAGTACAAGAGGACTGACACTCTAACTTTCTATGATTTGAAACTCTGCTGTGAGTCCAGTTTAAGATTCCAATGCTTCATCTCAGGTTTACTGTATACCTTGGACCTTCTTATTGACGATGAAGCACAGTTATTGCATCGGAATTAAATTCAAAAGGCACAATGCTGACTTAAGTACAAGAGGACTGACACTCTAACTTTCTGTGATTTGAACATCTCCTGTGAGTCCAGTTTTAGATTCCGATGCTTCACTTCAGGTTCACTGTATCCCATGGACCTTCTTACTGACGATGAAACACAGAAATTGCATCCGAATTTAATACAAAAGTCACAATGCCGACTTAAGTACAAGCGGACTGACAGTCTTACTTTCTAAGATTTGAATCTCTCCTGTGAGACCAGTTTTAGATTCCGATGCTTTACTTCAGGTGTACTGTATACCTTGGACCTCCTTATTGACGATGAAACACAGAAATTGCATCGGAATTAAATACAAAGGGCACAATGCCGACTTAAGTACAAGAGTACTGACACTCTAATTTTCTATGAATTGAACCTCTCCTGTGAGTCCCGTTTTAGATCTCGATGCTTCACTTCAGGTTTACTGTATCCCTTGGACCTTCTTATTGACGATGAAACACAGAAATTGCATCAGAATTCAATACAAATGGCACAATGCCGACTTAAGTACAAGAGGACTGACACTCTAACTTTCTATGAATTGAACCTCTCCTGTGAGTCCCGTTTTAGATTCCGATGCTTCTCCTCAGTGACTGTATCCCTTGGACATTCTTATTGACGATGAAACACAGAAATTGCATCCGAATTTAATACAAAAGGCACAATGCCTACTTAAGTACAAGAGGGCTGAAACTCTAAACTTCTTTAATTTGAACCTCTCCTGTGAGTCCAGTTTTAGATTCTGATGCTTCACTTCAGGTGTACTGTATATTTTGGAACTTCTTATTGACGATGAAGCACAGAAATTGCGCCGGAATTAAATTAAAAAGGCACAATCCCGACTTAAGTACGAGAGGACTGACACTGTAACTTTCTATGATTTGAACCTCTCCTGGGAACTCAGTTTTAGATTCTGATGCTTTACTTCAGTTTTTCTGTATACGTTGGACCTTCTTATTGACGATGAAACACAGAAATTGCATCCGAATTAAATACAAAAGGCACAATGCCGACTTAAGTACGAGTGGACTGACACTCTAACATTCAATGTTTGAACCTCTATTGTGAGTCCAGATTTAGTTTCCGATGCTTCACTTCAGGTTTACTGTATCCCTTGGACATTCTTATTGACGATGAAACACAGAAATTGCATCGGAATTACATTCAAAAGGCACTATGGCGACATAAGTACAAGAGGACTGACACTCTAACTTTATTTGATTTGAATATCTCCTGTGAATCCAGTTTTAGAATCCGATGCTTCAATTCAGGATTACTGTATCCCTTGGACCTTCCCATTGACGAAGAAACACAGATATTGCATCCGAATTTAATACAAAAGTCACAATGGTGACTTAAGTACAATAGGACTGACACTCTTACTTTATATGATTTTAATCTCTCCTAAGAGACCAGTTTTAGATACCGATGCTTTACTTCAGGTTTACTGTACACCTTGGACCACCTTATTGACGATGAAACACAGAAATGGTATGGGAACTAAATACAAAAGGCACAATGCCGACTTAAGTACAAGAGGACTGACACTCTAACTTTCTATGATTTGAACATCTTCCCTGTGAGTCCAGTTTTAGATTCCGATGCTTCACTTCAGGTTTACTGTATACCTTGAACCTTCTTATTGACGATGAAGCACAGAAATTACATCCGAAATATATTCAAAACGCACTATACCTACTTAAGTACAGGAGGACTGACACTCTAACTTTCTATGATTTGAACCTCTCCTGTGTGTCCAGTTTTAGATTCCGATGCTTCACATCAGGTTTACTCTATCCCTTGGACCTTCTTATTGACGATGAAACACAGAAAATGCATTAGAATTTAATACAAAAGGCACAATGCCGACCTAAGTACAACTGGACTGACACTATAACTTTCTATGATTTGAACCTCTCCTGTGAGTCCAGTTTTAGATTCCGATGCTTCACTCCAGGTTTACTGTATCCCTTGGACCTTCTTATTGACGACGAAAAACAGAAATTGCATCCGAATTCAATACAAAAGTCACAACGCCGACTTAAGTACAAGAGGACTGACACTCTACCTTTCTATGATTTGAACCTCTCCTGTGAGTCCAGTTTTAGATTCTGATGCTTCACTTCAGGTCTACTGTATCCCTTGGACGTTCTTATTGACGATGAAACACAGCAATTGCATCCGAATTCAATACAAAAGGCACAATGACGACTTAAGAACAAGAGGACTGACACTCTAACTTTCTATGATTTGAAACTCTGCTGTGAGTCCAGTTTAAGATTCCAATGCCTCATCTCAGGTTTACTGTATACCTTGGACCTTCTTATTGACGATGAAGCGCAGAAACTGCATCGGAATTAAATTCAAAAGGCACAATGCTGACTTAAGTACAAGAGGACTGACACTCTAACTTTCTGTGATTTGAACATCTCCTGTGAGTCCAGTTTTAGATTCCGATGCTTCACTTCAGTTTCACTGTATCCCATGGACCTTCTTATTGACGATGAAACACAGAAATTGCATCCGAATTTAATACAAAAGGCACAATGCCGACTTAAGTACAAGAGGACTGACACTCTAACTTTCTATGATTTGAACCTCTCCTGTGAGTCCAGTTTTAGATTCCGATGCTTCACTTCAGGTTTACTGTATACCTTGAACCTTCTTATTGACGATGAAGCACATAAATTGCGTCGGAGTTAAATTCAAAAGGCACAATGCTGACTTAAGTACGAGAGAACTGTCACTCTAACATTCAATGTTTTGAACCTCTCCTGTGAGTCCAGTTTTAGATTCCGATGCTTCCCTTCAGGTTAACTGTATCCCTTGGACCTTCTTATTGACGACGACATACAGAAATTGCATCGGAAGTAATCTCAAAAGGCACAATGCCGACTTAAGTACAAGAGGACTGACGCTCTAATTCTCTATGATTTGAACCTCTCCTGTGAGTCCAGTTTTAGATTCCGATGCTTCACTTCACGTTTACTGTATCCCTTGGACCTTCTTATTGACAATGAAACACAGAAATTGCATCCGAATTTAATACAAAAGGCACAAGGCCGACTTAAGTACAAAAGGACTGACACTCTAAATTTCTATGATTTGAACCTCTCCTGTGAGTCCAGTTTTAGAATCCGATGCTTCACTTCTGGTTTAGTGTATTCCTTGGACCTTCTTATTGACGATGAAACACAGAAATTGCATCCGAACTTAATTCAAAATCATAATGCCGACTTCAGTACAAGAGGACTGACACTCGAACTTTCTATGATCTGAAAATCTCCTGTGAGTCCAGTTTCAGAATCCGATGCTTCACTTCTGGTTTACCGTATCCCTTAGACCTTCTTATTGACGATGAAACACCGATATTGCATCCGATTTTAATACAAAAGGTACAATGCCAACTTAAGTACAAGACGACTGACACTCTAACTTTCTATGAATTGAACCTCTCCTGTGAGTCCCGTTTTAGATTCCGAAGCTTCATTTCAGGTTTACTGTATCCCTTGGACCTTCTTATTGACGATGAAACACAAAAATTGCATCCAAATTTAATACAAAAGGCACAATGCCGACTTATGTACAAGAGGACAGACACTCTAAAATTCTATGATTTGAACCTCTCCTGTGAGTACAGTTTTAGATTCCGATGCTTCACTTCAGGTGTACTGTGTATTTTGGAACTTCTTATTGACGATGAAGCAAAGACATTGCGCCGGAAATAAATTAAAAAGACACACAATGCCGACTTAAGTACGAGAGGACTGCCACTCTAACTTTCTATGATTTGAACCTCTCCTGAGAATCCAGTTTTAGATTCTGATGCTTCACTTCAATTTTACTGTATACCTTGGACCTTCTTATTGACGATGAAACACAGAAATTGCATGCGAATTTAATACAAAATGCACAATGCCGACTTAAGTACAAGACGACTGACACTCTAAGTTTCTATGATTTGAACCTCTCCTGTGAGTCCAGTTTTAGATTCCGATGCTTCACTTCAGGTTTACTGTATCCCTTGGACCTTCCTATTGACCATGAAACACATAAATTCCATCCGAATTTAATACAAAAGGCACAATGCCGACTTAAGTACAAGAGGACTAACACTCTAACTTTCTATGATTTGAACCTCTCTTGTGAGTCCAGTTTTAGATTCCGATGCTTCACTTCAAGTTAACTGTATACCTTGGACCTTCTTATTGACGGCGAAATACAGAAATTGCATCGGAATTAAATTCAAAAGTCACAATGCCGACTTAAGTACAAGAGGACTGACACTCTAACTTTCTATGATATGAACCTCTCCTGTAAGTCCAGTTTTAGATACCAATGCTTCACTTCAGGTTTACTGTATACCTTGGACCTTCTTATTGACGGCGAAATACAGAAATTGCATCGGAATTAAATTCAAAAATCACAAGGCCGACTTAAGTACAAGGGGACCGACACTCTAACTTTCAATGATTCGAACCTCACCTGTGAGTCCAGTTTTAGATTCCGATGCTTCACTTCGGGTTTACTGTATCCCTTGAACCTTCTTATTGACGATGAAACACAGAAATTGCATCCGAATTTAATACAAAAGGCACAATGCCGACTTAAGTACAACTGGACTGACACTATAACTTTCTATGATTTGAACCTCTCCTGTGAGCCCAGTTTTAGATTCCGATGCTTTACGTCTGGTTTACTGTATCCATTGGACCTTCTTATTGACGATGAAACACAGAAATTGCATCCGAATTCATTACAAAAGGCACAATGCCGACATAAGTACAAGAGGGCTGACACTCTAACTTTCTATGATTTGAACCACTCCTGTGAGTCCAGTTTTAGATTCCGATGCTTCACTTCAGGTTTACTGTATGCCTTGGACCTTCTTATTGACGATGAAGCACAGATATTGCATCCGAATTTAATACAAAAGGCACAATGCCGACTTAAGTACAAGAGGACTGACACTCTAAATTTCTATGATTTGAACCTCTCCTGTGAGTCCAGTTTTAGATTCCGATGCTTCACTTCAGGTGTACTGTATATCTTGGAACTTCTTATTGACGATGAAGCACAGAAATTGCGCCGGAATTAAATTAAAACGGCACAATGCCGACTTAAGTACGAGAGGACTGACACTCTAAGTTTCTATGATTTGAACCTCTCCTGTGAATCCAATTTTAGATTCCGATGCTTCACTTCAGGTTTACTGTATACCTTGGACCATCTTATTGACGATGAAACACAGTAATTGCATCGAATTAAATTCTAACGGCACAAAGACGACATCAGTACAAGAAGACTGACACTCTAAATTTCTATGATATGAACCTCTCCTGGGAGTCCAGTTTTAGATACCGATGTTTCACTCAGGTTTACTGTATACCTTGGACCTTCTTATTGACGGCGAAACACAGAAATTGCATCGGAATTAAATTCAAAAGTCACAATGCCGACATAAGTACAAGAGGACTGACACTCTAACTTTCAATGATTCGAACCTCTCCTGTGAGTCCAGTTTTAGATTCCGATGCTTCACTTCCGGTTTACTGTATCCCTTGGACCTTCTTATTGACGATGAAACACAGATATTGCATCCGAATTTAATAAAAATTCACAATTCCGAATTAAGTACAAGAGGACTCACACTCTAACTTTCTATGATTTGAACCTCTCCTGTGAGTCCAATTTTAGAATCCGATGCTTTACTTCAGGTTTAGTGTATCCCTTGGTCCTTCTTATTGACGATGAAACACAGATATTGCATAAGAATTTAATACAAAAGTAACAGTGCCGACCTAAGTACAAGCGGACTGACACTCTTACTTTCTATGATTTGAATCTCACCTAGGAGTCTAGTTTTAGATTCTGATGCTTTACTTCAGGTTTACTGTATACCTTGGACCTCCTTATTGACGATGAAACACAGATATTGCATCGGAATTAAATACAAACCCTACAAAGACGACTTAAGTACAAGAGGACTGACACTCTAACTTTCTATGATATGAACCTCTCCTGTGAGCCCCGTTTTTGATTCCGATGCTTCACTTCAGGTTTACTGTATTCCTTGGACATTCTTATTGACGAAGAAACACAGAAATTGCATCCGAATTTAATAGAAAAGGCACAATGCAGATTTAAGTACAAGAGGACTGACACTCTAACTTTCTATGATTTGAACTTCTCCTGTGAGTCCAGTTTTAGATTCCGATGCTTCACTTCAGGTTTACTGTATACCTTGGACCTTCTTATTGACGATGAAACACAGAAATTGCATCGAATTAAATTCAAACCCTTTAAAGACGACTTAAGTACAAGAGGACTGACACTCTAACTTTCTATGATATGAACCTCTCCTGTAAGTCCAGTTTTAGATACCGATGCTTCACTTCAGGTTTCCTGTATACCTTGGACCTTCTTATTAACGGCGAAATACGGAAATTGCATCGGAATTAAATTCAAAAATCAAATTGCCGACTTAAGTACAAAAGGACTGACACTCTAACTTTCAATGATTCGAACCTCACCTGTGAGTCCAGTTTTAGATTCCGATGCTTCACTTCGGGTTTACTGTATCCCTTGGACCTTCTTATTGACGATGAAACACAGAAATTGCATCCGAATTTAACACAAAAGGCACAATGCCGACTTAAGTACAACTGGACTGACACTCTAACTTTCTATGATTTGAACCTCTCCTGTGAGTCCAGTTTTAGATTCCGATGCTTCACTTCAGGTTTACTGTATACCTTGGACCTTCTTATTGACAATAAAGCACAGAAATTGCGTCGGAATTAAATACAAAAGGCACAATGCCAACTTAAGAACAAGAGGACGGACACACTAACTTTCTATGATTTGAACCTCTCCTGTGAGTCCAGTTTTAGATTCCGATGCTTTACGTCAGGATTACTGTATCCATTGGACCTTCTTATTGACGATGAAACACAGAAATTGCGTCCGAATTCACTACAAAAGGCACAATGCCGACATAAGTACAAGAGGGCTGACACTCTAACTTTCTATGATTTGAACCTCTCCTGTGAGTCCAGTTTTAGATTCCGATGCTTCACTTCAGGTTTACTGTATACCTTGGACCTTCTTATTCACGATGAAACACAGAAATTGCATTGAATTAAATTCAAAAGGCACAAAGCCGACTTAAGTACAAGAGGACTGACACTCTAACTTTCTATGATTTGAACCTCTCCTGTGAGTCCAATTTTAGAATCCGATGCTTCACTTCAGGTTAAGTGTAACCCTTGGTCCTTCTTATTGACGATGAAACACAGATATTGCATAAGAATTTAATACAAAAGTAACAGTGCCGACTTAAGTACAAGCGGACTGACACTCTTACTTTCTAAGATTTGAATCTCACCTAGGAGTCTAGTTTTATATTCTGATGCTTTACTTCAGGTTTACTGTATACCTTGGACCTCCTTATTGACGATGAAACACAGATATTGCATCGGAATTAAATACAAAAGGCACAATGCCGACTTAAGTACAAGAGTACTGACACTCTAACTTTCTATGAATTGAACCTCTCCTGTGAGCCCCGTTTTTGATTCCGATGCTTCACTTCAGGTTTACTGTATTCCTTGGACATTCTTATTGACGATGAAACACAGAAATTGCATCCGAATTTAATAGAAGAGGCACCATGCAGATTTAAGTACAAGAGGACTGACACTCTAACTTTCTATGATTTGAACCTCTCCTGTGAGTCCAGTTTTAGATTCCGATGCTTCACTTCAGGTTTAGTGTATACCTTGGACCTTCTTATTGACGTTGAAGCGTAGATACTGCGCCGGAATTAAATTAAAAAGGCACAATGCCGACTTCAGTTCGAGAGGACTGACACTCTAACTTTCTATGATTTGAACCTCTCCTGTGAATCCAATTTTAGATTCCGAAGCTTCACTTCAGGTTTACTGTATACCTTGTACCTTCTTATTGACGATGAAACACAGAAATTGCATCGAATTAAATTCAAACGGCACAAAGACTACTTAAGTACAAGAGGACTGACACTCTAACTTTCTATGATTTGAACCTCTCCTGTGAGTCCAGTTTTAGATTCCGATGCTTCACGTCAGGTTTACTGTATGCCTTGGACCTTCTTATTGACGATGAAGCACAGATATTGCATCCGAATTTAATAGAAAAAGCACAATGCCGACTTAAGTACAAGAGGAGTGACACTCAAAATTTATATGATTTGAACCTCTCCTGTGAGTCCAGTTTTAGATTCCGATGCTTCACTTCAGGTGTACTGTATATCTTGGAACTTCTTATTGACGATGAAGCACAGTAATCGCGCCGGAATTAAATTAAAACGCACAATGCCGACTTAAGTACGAGAGGACTGACACTCTAAGTTTCCATGATTTGAACCTCTCCTGTGAATCCAATTTTAGATTCCGATGCTTCACTTCAGGTTTACTGTATACCTTGTACCTTCTTATTGACGATGAAACACAATAATTGCATCCGCATTTAATACAAAAGGCATAATTCCGTATTAAGTTTAAGAGGACTGACACTCTAACTTTCAATGAATTGAACCTATCCTGTGAGTCCAGTTTTAGATTCCGATGCTTCACTTCAGGTTTACTGTATACCTTGGACCTTCTTATTCACGATGAAACACAGAAATTGCATTGAATTAAATTCAAAAGGCACAAAGCCGACTTAAGTACAAGACGACTGACACTCTAACTTTCTATGATTTGAACCTCTCCTGTGAGTCCAGTTTTAGAATCCGATGCTTCACTTCAGGTTTAGTGTATCCCTTGGTCCTTGTTATTGACGATGAAACACAGATATTGCATAAGAATTTAACACAAAAGTCATAGTGCCGACTTAAGGACAAGCTGACTGACACTCTTACTTTCTAAGATTTGAATCTCACCTAGGAGTCTAGTTTTAGATTCCGGTGCTTTACTTCAGGTTTACTGTACACCTTGGACCTTCTTATTGACGATGAAACACAGATATTGCATCGGAATTAAATACAAAAGGCACAATGCCGACTTAAATACAAGAGTACTGACACTCTAACTTTCTATAAGAATTGAACCTCTCCCGTGAGCCCCGTTTTTGATTCCGATGCTTCACTTCAGGTTTACTGTATCCCTTGGACCTTCTTATTGACGATGTAGCACAGAAATTGCATCGGAAATAATTTCAAATACACAATTCCGACTTAAGTACAAGAGGACTGACACTCTAACTTTCTATTATTTGAACCTCTCCTGCGAGTCCAGTTTTAGATTCCGATGCTTCACTTCAGGTGTACTGTATATCTTGGAACTTCTTATTGACGATGAAGCACAGATACTGCGCCGGAATTAAATTAAAAAGGCACAATGCCGACTTAAGTACGAGAGGACTGACACTCTAACTTTCTATGATTTGAACCTCTCCTGTGAATCTAATTTTAGATTCCGATGCTTCACTTCAGGTTTACTGTATACCTTGGACCTTCTTATCGACGATGAAACACAGAAATTGCATCGAATTAAATTCAAACCCTACAAAGACGACTTAAGTACAAGAGGACTGACACTCTAACTTTCAATGATTCGAACCTCACCTGTGAGTCCAGTTTTAGATTCCGATGCTTCTCTTTGGGTTTACTGTATCCCTTGGACCTTCTTATTGACGATGAAACACAGAAATTGCATCCGAATTTAATACAAAAGGCACAATGCCGACTTAAGTACAACTGGACTGACACTCTAACTTTCTATGATTTGAACCTCTCCTGTGAGTCCAGTTTTAGATTCCGATGCTTCACTTCAGGTTTACTGTATACCTTGGACATTCTTATTGACAATGAAGCACAGAAATTGCGTCGGAATTAAATACAAAAGGCACAATGCCAACTTAAGAACAAGAGGACGGACACTCTAACTTTCTA
Organism: Schistocerca serialis cubense; assembly: GCF_023864345.2. Classification (NCBI taxonomy): domain Eukaryota; kingdom Metazoa; phylum Arthropoda; class Insecta; order Orthoptera; family Acrididae; genus Schistocerca; species Schistocerca serialis. The sequence goes on from NC_064643.1 coordinate 81,645,858, forward strand.
TGATTTGAACCTCTCCTGTGAGTCCAGTTTTAGATTCCGATGCTTTACGTCAGGTTTACTGTATCCATTGGACCTTCTTATTGACGATGAAACACAGAAATTGCATCCGAATTCATTACAAAAGGCACAATGCCGACATAAGTACAAGAGGGCTGACACTCTAACTTTCTATGATTTGAACCACTCCTGTGAGTCCAGTTTTAGATTCCGATGTTTCACTTCAGGTTTACTGTATGCCTTGGACCTTCTTATTGACGATGAAGCACAGATATTGCATCCGAATTTAATACAAAAGGCACAATGCCGACTTAAGTACAAGAGGACTGATACTCAAAATTTCTATGATTTGAACCTCTCCTGTGAGTCCAGTTTTAGATTCCGATGCTTCACTTCAGGTGTACTGTATATCTTGGAACTTCTTATTGACGATGAAGCACAGAAATTGCGCCGGAATTAAATTAAAACGGCACAATGCCGACTTAAGTACGAGAGGACTGACACACTAAGTTCCTATGATTTGAACCTCTCCTGTGAATCCAATTTTAGATTCCGATGCTTCACTTCAGGTTTACTGTATACCTTGTACCTTCTTATTGACGATGAAACACAGAAATTGCATCCGCATTTAATACAAAAGGCATAATTCCGTATTAAGTACAAGAGGACTGACACTCTAACTTTCAATGAATTGAACCTCTCCTGTGAGTCCAGTTTTTGATTCCGATGCTTCACTTCAATTTTACTGTATACCTTGTACCTTCTTATTGACGATGAAACACAGAAATTGCATCCGCATTTAATACAAAAGGCATAATTCCGTATTAAGTACAAGAGGACTGACACTCTAGCTTTCTATGATTTGAACCTCTCCTGTGAGTCCAATTTTAGAATCCGACGCTTCACTTCAGGTTTAGTGTAACCCTTGGTCCTTCTTATTGACGATGAAACACAGATATTGCATAAGAATTTAACACAAAAGTCACAGTGCCGACTTAAGTACAAGCTGACTGACGCTCTTACATTCTAAGATTTGAATCTCACCTAGGAGTCTAGTTTTAGATTCCGGTGCTTTACTTCAGGTTTACTGTATACCTTGGACCTCCTTATTGACGATGAAACACAGAAATTTCATCGGAATTAAATACAAAAGGCACAATGCCGACTTAAGTAAGAGAGTACTGACACTCTAACTTTCTATGAATTGAACCTCTCATGTGTGTCCCGTTTTAGATTCCGATGCTTCACTTCAGGTTTACTGTATCCCTTGGACCTTCTTATTGACCATGAAACACAGAAATTGCATCCGAATTTAATAGAAAAGGCACAATGCAGATTTAAGTATAGGAGGACTGACACTCTAGCTTTCTATGATTTGAACCTCTCTTGTGAGTCCAGTTTTAGATTCCGATGCTTCACTTCAGGTTTACTGTATATCTTGGACCTTCTTATTGACGTTGAAGCACAGAAATTGCATCGGAATTAAATTCAAATACACAATTCCGACTTAAGTACAAGTGGACTGACACTCTAACTTTCTATGATTTGAACCTCTCCTGTGAGTCCAGTTTTAGATTCCGATGCTTCACTTCAAGTGTACTGTATATCTTGGAACTTCTTATTGACGATGAAGCACAGATATTGCGCCGGAATTAAATTAAAAAGGCACAATGCCGACTTAAGTACGAGAGGACTGACACTCTAACTTTCTATGATTTGAACCTCTCCTGTGAATCCAATTTTAGATTCCGATGCTTCACTTCAGGTTAACTGTATACCTTGGACCTTGTTACTGACGATGAAACACAGAAATTGCATCGAATTAAACTCAAATGGCACAAAGACGACTTAAGTACAAGAGGACTGACACTCTAACTTTCTATGATGTGAACCTCTCCTGTAAGTCCATTTTAAGATACCGATGCTTCTCTTCAGGTTTACTGTATACCTTGGACCTTCTTATTGACGGCGAAATACAGAAATTGCATCGGAATAAAATACAAAAGGCACAATGCCGAATTAAGTACAAGAGGACTGACACTCTAACTTTCAATGAATTGATCCTCTCCAGTGAGTCCAGTTTTAGATTCTGATGCTTCACTTCAGGTTTGCTGTGTACCTCGGACCTTGTTATTCACGATGAAACACAGAAATTGCATTGAATTAAATTCAAAAGGCACAAAGCCGACTTAAGTACAAGAGGACTGACACTCTAACTTTCTATGATTTGAACCTCTCCTGTGAGTCCAATTTTAGAATCCGATGCTTCACTTCAGGTTTTGTGTATCCCTTGGTCCTTCTTATTGACGATGAAACACAGATATTGCATAAGAATTTAATACAAAAGTCACAGTGCCGACTTAAGTACTAGCTGACTGACACTCTTACTTTCTAAGATTTGAATCTCACCTAGGAGTCTAGTTTTAGATTCCGGTGCCTTACTTCAGGTTTACTGTATGCCTTGGACCTTCCTATTGACGATGAAGCACAGATATTGCATCCGAATTTAATACAAAAGTCACAATGCCGAATTAAGTACAACCGGACTGACACTCTTTCAATGAATTGAACCTCTCCTGAGAGTCCAGTTTTAGATTCCGATGCTTCACTTCAGGTTTACTGTATACCTTGTACCTTCTTATTGACGATGAAACACAGAAATTGCATCGAATTACATTCAAACGGCACAAAGACTACTTAAGTACAAGAAGACAGACACTCTAACTTTCTATGATATAAACCTCTCCTGTGGGTCCAGTTTTAGATACCGATGCTTCACTTCAGGTTTACTGTATATCTTGGACCTTCTCATTGACGGTGAAACACAGAAATTGCATCGGAATTAAATTCAAAAGTCACAATGTCGACTTAAGTACAAGAGGACTGACACTCTAACTTTCAATGATTCGAACCTCTCCTGTGAGTCCAGTTTTAGATTCCGATGCTTCACTTCGGGTTTACTGTATCCCTTGGACCTTCTTATTGACGATGAAACACAGAAATTGCATCCGCATTTAATACAAAAGGCATAATTCCGAATTAAGTACAAGAGGACTGACACTCTAACTTTCCATGAATTGAACCTCTCCTGTGAGTCCAGTTTTAGATTCCGATGCTTCACTTCAGGTTTACTATATACCTTGGACCTTCTTATTCACGATGAAACACAGAAATTGCATTGAATTAAATTCAAAAGGCGTAAAGCCGACTTAAGTACAAGAGGACTGACACTCTAACTTTCTATGATTTGAACCTCTCCTGTGAGTCCAATTTTAGAATCCGATGCTTCACTTCAGGATTAGTGTATCCCTTGGTCCTTCTTATTGACGATGAAATACAGATATTGCATAAGAATTTAATACAAAAGTCACAGTGCCGGCTTAAGTACAAGCTGACTGACACTCTTACTTTCTAAGATTTGAATCTCACCTAGGAGTCTAGTTTTAGATTCCGGTGCTTTACTTCAGGTTTACTGTATACCTTGGACCTCCTTATTGACGATGAAACACAGAAATTGCATCGGAATTAAATACAAAAGGCACAATGCCGACTTAAATACAAGAGTACTGACACTCTAACTTTCTATGAATTGAACCTCTCCTGTGTGTCCCGTTTTAGATCCGATGCTTCACTTCAGGTTTACTGTATCCCTTGGACTTCTTATTGACGATGAAGCACTGAAATTGCATCGGAATTAAATTCAAATACACAATTCCGACTTAAGTACAAGAGGACTGACACTCTAACCATCTATGATTTGATCCTCTCCTGTGAGTCCAGTTTTAGATTCCGATGCTTCACTTCAGTTGTACTGTATATCTTGGAACTTCTTATTTACGATGAAGCACAGATATTGCGCCGGCATTAAATTAAAAAGGCACAATGCCGACTTAAGTACGAGAGGACTGACACTCTAACTTTCTATGATTTGAACCTCTAATGTGAATCCAATTTTGGATTCCGATGCTTCACTTCAGGTTTACTGTGTACCTTGGACCTTCTTACTGACGATGAAACACAGAAATTGCATCGAATTAAATTCAAATGGCACAAATACGACTTAAGTACAAGAGGACTGACACTCTAACTTTCTATGATATGAACCTCTCCTGTAAGTCCATTTTAAGATACCGATGCTTCACTTCAGGTTTACTGTATACCTTGGACCTTCTTATTGACGGCGAAATACAGAAATTGCATCGGAATTAAATACAAAAGGCACAATGCCGAATTAAGTACAAGAGGACTGACACTCTAACTTTCAATGATTTGAACCTCTCCAGTGAGTCCAGTTTTAGATTCCGATGCTTCACATCAGGATTACTGTATACCTTGGACCTTCTTATTCACGATGAAACACAGAAATCGCATTGAATAAGATTCAAAAGGCACAAAGCGAACTTAAGTACAAGAAGACTGATACTCTAAGTTTCTACGATTTGAACCTCTCCTGTGAGTCCAATTTTAGAAACCGATGCTTCACTTCAGGTTTAGTGCATCCCTTGGTCCTTCGTATTGACGATGCAACACAGATATTGCATAAGAATTTAGTACAAAAGTCACAGTGCCGACTTAAGTACAAGCGGACTGACACTCTTACTTTCTAAGATATGAATCTCACCTAGGAGTCTAGTTTTAGATTCCGATACTTTACTTCAGGTTTACTGTATACCTTGGACCCCCTTATTGACGATGAAACACAGAAATTGCATCGGAATTAAATTCAAAAGTCACAATGCCGACTTAAGTACAAGAGGACTTACACTCTAACTTTCAATGATTCGAACCTCTCCTGTGAGTCCAGTTTTAGATTCCGATGCTTCACTTCGGGTTTACTGTATCCCTTCTACCTTCTTATTGACGATGAAACACAGATATTGCATCCGAATTTAATACAAAAGGCACAATGCCGAATTAAGTACAAGAGGACTGACACTCTAACTTTCAATGAATTGAACCTCTCCTGTGAGTCCAGTTTTAGATTCCTATGCTTCACTTCAGGTTTCCTGTATACCATGGACCTTCTTATTGACAATGAAGCACAGAAATTGCGTCGGAATTAAATACAAAAGGCACAATGCCAACTTAAGAACAAGAGGACGGACACTCTAACTTTCTATGATTAGAACCTCTCCTGTGCGTCCAGTTTTAGATTCCGATGCTTTACGTCAGGTTTACTGTATCCATTGGACCTTCTTATTGACGATGAAACACAGAAGATGAATCCGAATTCATTACAAAAGGCACAATGCCGACTTAAGTACAAGAGGGCTGACACTCTAACTTTCTATGATTTGAACCTCTCCTGTGAGTCCAGTTTTAGATACCGATGCTTCACTTCAGGTTTACTGTATGCCTTGGACCGTCTTATTGACGATGAAGCACAGATATTGCATCCGAATTTAATACAAAAGGCACAATGCCGACTTAAGTACAAGAGGACCGACACTCTAAATTTCTATGATTTGAACCTCTCCTGTGAATCCCGTTTTAGATTCCGATGCTTCACTTCAGGTTTACTGTATCCCTTGGACCTTCTTATTGACGATGAAACACAGAAATTGCATCCGAATTTAATACAAAAGGCACAATGACGAGTTATGTACAAGAGGATCGACACTCTAAATTTCTATGATTTGAACCTCTCCTGTGAGTCCAGTTTTAGATTCCGATGCTTCACTTCAGGTGTACTGTATATCTTGGAACTTCTTATTGACGATGAAGCACAGAAATTGCGCCGGAATTAAATTAAAAAGGCACAATGCCGACTTAATTACGATAGGACTGCCACTCTAACCTTCTATGATTTGAACCCCTCCTGTGAATCCAGTTTTAGATTCTGATGCTTCACTTCAGTTTTACTGTATACCTTGGACCTTCTTATTGACGATGAAACACAGAAATTGCATCCGAATTTAATACAAAAGGCAATGCCGACGTAAGTACAAGAGGACTGACACTCTAACTTTCTATGATTTGAACCACCCCTGTGAGTCCAGTTATAGATTCCTATGCTTCACTTCAGGTTTACTGTATCCCTTGGACCTTCCTATTGACCATGAAACACAGAAATTCCATCCGAATTTAATACAAAAGGCACAATGCCGACTTAAGTACAAGAGGACTGACACTCTAACTTTCTATGATTTGAACCTCTCCTGTGAGTCCAGTTTTGGATTCCGATGCTTTACGTCAGGTTTACTGTATCCATTGGACCTTCTTATTGACGATGAAACACAGAAGATGAATCCGAATTCATTACAAAATTCACAATGCCGACTTAAGTCAAGAGGGCTGACAATCTAACTTTCTATGATTTGAACCTCTCCTGTGAGTCCAGTTTTAGATTCCGATGCTTCACTTCAGGTTTACTGCATGCCTTGGACCGTCTAATTCACGATGAAGCACAGATATTGCATCCGAATTTAATACAAAAGGCACAACGCCGACTTAAGTACAAGAGGACTGACACTCTAATTTTCTATGATTTGAACCTCTCCTGTGAGTCCAGTTTTAGATTCCGATGCTTCACTTCAGGTGTACTGTATATCTTGGAACTTCTTATTGACGATGAAGCACAGAAATTGCGTCGGAATTAAATTAAAACGGCACAATGCCGACTTAAGTACGAGAGGACTGACACTCTAAGTTTCTATGATTTGAACCTCTCCTGTGAATCCAATTTTAGATTTCGATGCTTCACTTCAGGTTTACTGTATACCTTGGACCTTCTTATTGACGATGAAACACAGAAATTGCATCGAATTAAATTCAAACGGCACAAAGACGACTTAAGTACAAGAGGACTGACACTCTAACTTTCTATGATATGAACCTCTCACGTGAGTCCAGTTTTAGATACCGATGCTTCACTTCAGGTTTACTGTATACCTTGGACCTTCTTATTGACGGCGAAACACAGAAATTGCATCGGAATTAAACTCAAAAGTCACAATGCCGACTTACGTACAAGAGGACTGACACTCTAACTTTCAATGATTCGAACCTCTCCTGTGAGTCCAGTTTTAGATTCCGATGCTTCACTTCGGGTTTACTGGATCCCTTGGTCCTTCTTATTCACGATGAAACACAGATATTGGATAAGAATTTATTACAAAAGTCACAGTGCCGACTTAAGTACAAGCTTACTGACACTCTTACTTTCTAAGATTTGAATCTCACCTAGGAGTCCAGTTTTAGATTCCAATGCTTTACTTCAGGTTTACTGTATACCTTGGACCTCCTTATTGACGATGAAACACAGAAATTGCATCGGAATTAAATACAAAAGGCACAATGCCGACTTATGTAAAAGGGGACCGACACTCTAAATTTCTATGATTTGAACCTCTCCTGTGAATCCCGTTTTAGATTCCGATGCTTCACTTCGGGTTTACTGTATCCCTTGGACCTTCTTATTGACGATGAAACACAGAAATTGCATCGGAATTTAATACAAAATGCACAATGCCGACTTATGTACAAGAGGACCGACACTCTAAATTTCTATGATTTGAACCTCTCCTGTGAGTCCAGTTTTAGATTCCGATGCTTCACTTCAGGTGTACTGTATATCTTGGAACTTCTTATTGACGATGAAGCACAGAAATTGCGCCGGAATTAAATTAAAAAGGCACAATGCCGACTTAATTACGAGAGGACTGCCACTCTAACTTTCTATGATTTGAACCTCTCCTGTGAAACCAGTTTTAGATTCCGATGCTTCACTTCAGTTTTACTGTATACCTTGGACCTTCTTATTGACGATGAAACACAGAAATTGCATCCGAATTTAATACAAAAGGCACAATGCCGACGTAAGTACAAGAGGACTGACACTCTAACTTTCTATGATTTGAACCTCTCCTATGAGTCCAGTTATAGATTCCGATGCTTCACTTCAGGTTTACTGTATCCCTTGGACCTTCCTATTGACCATGAAACACAGAAATTCCATCCGAATTTAATACAAAAGGCACAATGCCGACTTAAGTACAAGAGGACTGACAATCTAACTTTCTATGATTTGAACCTCTCCTGTGAGTCCAGTTTTAGATTCCCATGCTTCACTTCATGTTAACTGTATACCTTGGACCTTCTTATGACGATGAAACACAGTAATTGCATCCGAATTTTATAGAAAAGGCACAATGCAGATTTAAGTACAAGAGGACTGACACTCTAACTTTCTATGATTTGAACCTCTCCTGTGAGTCAAGTTTTAGATTTGATGCTTCACTTCAGGTGTACTGTATACCTTGGACCTTCTTATTGACGATGAAGCACAGAATTTGCGTCGGAATTAATTTCAAAAGGCACAATGCCGACTTAAGTACGAGAAGACTGACACTCTAACTTTCTATGATTTGAACCTCTCCTGTGGGTCCAGTTTTAGATTCCATTGCTTTACGTCTGGTTTACTGTATCCCTTGGACCTTCTTATTGACGATGAAACACAGAAATTGCATCCGATTTCATTACAAAAGGCACAATGCCGACTTAAGTACAAGAGGTGTGACACTCTAATTTTCTATGATTTGAACCTCTCCTGCGAGTCCAGTTTTAGATTCCAATGCTTCACTTCAGGTTTACTGTACACCTTTGACCTTCTTATTGACGATGAAACACAGATATTGCATCCGAATTTAATACAAAAGGCACAATGCCGACTTAAGTACAAGAGGACTGACGCTCTAACTTTGTATGAAATGAACCTCTCCTGTGAGTCCAGTTTTAGATTCCGACGCTTCACTTCAGGTTTACTGTATGCCTTGGACCTTCTTATTGACGATGAAGCACAGATATTGCATCCGAATTTAATACAAAAGGCACAATGCCCACTTAAGTACAAGAGGACTGACACTCTAAATTTCTATGATTTGAACCTCTCCTGTGAATCCAATTTTAGATTCCGATGCTTCACTTCAGGGTTACTGTATACCTTGGACCTTTTTATTGACGATGAAACACAGAAATTGCATCGAATTAAATTCAAACGGTACAAAGACGACTTAAGTACAAGAGGACTGACACTCTAACTTTCTATGATACGAACCTCTCCTGTGAGTCCAGTTTTAGATTACGATGCTTCACTTCAGGTTTACTGTATACCTTGGACCTTCTTATTGACGGCGAAACGCAGAAATTGCATCGTAATTAAATTCAAAAGTCAAAATGCCGACTTAAGTACAAGGGGACTGACACTCTAACTTTCTATGATACGAACCTCTCCTGTGAGTCCAGTTTTAGATTCCGATGCTTCACTTCGGGTTTACTGTATCCCTTGGACCTTCTTAATGACGATGAAACACAGATATTGCATCCGAATTTAATATAAAAATCCCAATGCCGAATTAAGTACAAGATGACTGACACTCTAACTATCAATGAATTGAACCTCTCCTGTGAGTCCAGTTTTAGATTCCGATGCTTCACTTCAGGTTTCTGTATACCTTGGACCTTCTTATTCACGTTGAAACACAGAAATTGCATTGAATTAAATTCAAAAGGCACAAAGCCGACTTAAGTACAAGAGGACTGACATTCTAACTTTCTATGATTTGAACCTCTCCTGTTAGTCCAATCTTAGAATCCGATGCTTCACTTCAGGTTTAGTGTATCCCTTGGTCCTTCTTATTGACGATGAAACACAGATATTGCATTAGAATGTAATACAAAAGTCACTATGCCGACTTAAGTAGAAGCGGACTGACACTCTTACTTTCTAAGATTTGAATCTCTCCTAGGAGTCCAGTTTTAGATTCCGATGCTTTACTTCTGGTTTACTGTATACCTTGGACCTCCTTTTTGACGATTAAACACAGAAATAGCATCGGAATTAAATACAAAAGCCACAATGATGACTTAAGTACAAGAGTACTGACACTCTAAGTTTCTATGAATTGAACCTCTCCAGTGAGTCCCGTTTTAGATTCCGATGCTTCACTTCAGGTTTACTGAATCCCTTGGACCAGATTATTGACGATGAAACACAGAAATTGCATCCGAATTTAATACAAAAGGCACAATGACGACTTAAGTACAAGAGGACTGACACTCTAACTTTCTATGATTTGAAACTCTGCTGTGAGTCCAGTTTAAGATTCCAATGCTTCACCTCAGGTTTACTGTATACCTTGGACCTTCTTATTGACGATGAAGCACAGAAATTGCATCGGAAGTAAATTCAAAAGGCACAATGCCGACTTAAGTACAAGAGGACTGACACTGTAACTTTCTATGAATAGAACCTCTCCTGTGAGTCCAGTTTTAGATTTCGATGCTTCATTTCAGGTTTTCAGTATACCTTGAACCTTCTTATTGACGATGAAGCACAGAAATTGCGAGGGAATTAAATTAAAAAGGCACAATGCCGACTTAAGTACGAGAGGACTGTCACTCTAACATTCAATGATTTGAACCTCTCCTGTGAGTCCAGTTTTAGATTCCGATGCTTCACTTCAGGTTAACTGTATCCCTTGGACCTTCTTATTCACGATGAAGCACAGAAATTGCATCGGATTTAAATTCAAATACACAATTCCGACTTATGTACAAGGGACTGACACTCTAACTTTCTATGATTTGAACCTCTCCTGTGAGTCCAATTTTAGAATCCAATGCTTCACTTCAGGTTTAGTGTATCCCTTGGTCCTTCTTATTGACGATGAAACATAGATATTGCATTAGAATTTAATACAAAAGTCACAATGCCGACTTATGTACAGGCGGACTGACACTCTTACTTTCTAAGATTTGAATCTCTCCTAGGAGTCCAGTTTTAGATTCCGATGCTTTACTTCAGGTTTACTGTATACCTTGGACCTCCTTATTGACGATGAAACACGGAAATTGCATCGGAATTAAATACAAAAGGCACAATGCCGACTTAAGTACAAATGGACTGACACTCTAAATTTCTATGATTTGAACCTCTCCTGTGAGTCCAATTTTAGAATCCGATGCTTCACTTCTGGTTTAGTGTATCCCTCGGACCTTCTTATTGACGATGAAACATAGAAATTGCATCCGAACTTAATTCAAAATCACAATGCCGACTTAAGTACAAGAGGACTGACACTCGAACTTTCTATGATCTGAAAATCTCATGTGAGTCCAGTTTTAGAATCCGATGCTTCACTTCAGGTTTACTGTATCCCTTGGACCTTCTTATTGACGATGAAACACAGATATTGCATCCGATTTTTATACAAAAGGCACAATGCCGACTTAAGTACAAGAGTACTGACACTCTAAGTTTCTATGAATTGAACCTCTCCTGTGAGTCCCGTTTTAGATTCCGATGCATCACTTCAGGTTTACTGTATCCCTTGGACCTTCTTATTGACGATGAAACACAGAAATTGCATCCGAATTTAATACAAAAGGCACAATGCCGACTTAAGTACAAATGGACTGACACTCTAAATTTCTATGATTTGAACCTCTCCTGTGAGTCCAATTTTAGAATCCGATGCTTCACTTCTGGTTTAGTGTATCCCTCGGACCCTCTTATTGACGATGAAACATAGAAATTGCATCCGAACTTAATTCAAAATCACAATGCCGACTTAAGTACAAGAGGACTGACACTCGAACTTTCTATGATCTGAAAATCTCATGTGAGTCCAGTTTTAGAATCCGATGCTTCACTTCAGGTTTACTGTATCCCTTGGACCTTCTTATTGACGATGAAACACAGATATTGCATCCGATTTTTATACAAAAGGCACAATGCCGACTTAAGTACAAGAGGACTGACACTCTAACTTTCTATGATTTGAACCTCTCCTGTGAATCCAATTTTAGATTCCGATGCTTCACTTCAGGTTTACTGCATACCTTGGACCTTTTTATTGACGATGAAACACAGAAATTGCATCGAATTAAATTCAAACGGCACAATGACGACTTAAGTACTAGAGGACTGACACTCTAACATTCTATGATTTGAACCTCTGCTGTGAGTCCAGTTTAAGATTCCAACGCTTCACCTCAGGTTTACTGTATACCTTAGACCTTCTTATTCACGTTGAAACACAGAAATTGCATTGAATTAAATTCAAAAGGCACAAAGCCGACTTAAGTACAAGAGGACTGACACTCTAACTTTCTATGATTTGAACCTCTCCTGTGAGTCCACTTTTAGAATCCGATGCTTCACTTCAGGTTTAGTGTATCCCTTGGTCCTTCTTATTGACGATGAAACACAGATATTGCATTAGAATGTAATACAAAAGTCACAATGCCGACTTAAGTACAAGCAGACTGACACTCTTACTTTCTAAGATTTGAATCTCTCCTAGGAGTCCAGTTTTAGATTCCGATGCTTCACTACGGGTTTACTGTATCCCTTGGACCTTCTTATTGACGATGAAACACAGAAATTGCATCCGAATTTAATTCAAAATCACAATGCCGACTTAAGTACAAGAGGACTGAGACTCGAACTTTCTATGATCTGAAAATCTCCTGTGAGTCCAGTTTTAGAATCCAATGCTTCACTTCAGGTTTACTGTATCCCTTGGACCTTCATATTGACGATGAAACACAGATATTGCATCCGATTTTTATACAAAAGGAACAATGCCGACATAAGTACAAAAGGAGTGACACTCTAAATTTCTATGATTTGAACCTCTCCTGTGAGTCCAGCTTTAGATTCCGATGCTTCACTTCAAATTTTACTCTATACCTTGGACCTTCTTATTGACGATGAATCACAGAAATTGCATCGAATAAAATTCCAAAGGCACAATGCCGACTTAAGTACGAGAGGACTGACACTATAACATTCTATGATTTGAACCTCTCCTGTAAGTCCAGTTTTAGATTCCGATGCTTCACTTCAAGTGTACTGTATACCTTGGACCTTCTTATTGACGATGAAGCACAGAAATTGCGTCGGAATTAAATACAAAAGGCACAGTGCTAACTTAAGAACAAGAGGACGGACACTCTATATTTCTATGATTTGAACTTCTGCTGTGAGTCCAGTTTTAGACTCCGATGCTTTACGTCAGGTTTACTGTATCCCTCTCACCTTCTTATTGACGATGAAACACAGATATTGCATCCGATAGTTATACAAAAGGCACAATGCCGACTTAAGTACAAGAGGACTGACACTCTAACTTTCTATGATTTGAACCTCTCCTGTGAGTCCAGCTTTGGTTTCCGATGCTTCAATTCAGGTTTACTGTATCCCTTGGACCTTCCTCTTGACCATGAGACACAGAAATTGCATCCGAATTTAATACAAATGGCACAATGCCGACGTAAGTACAAGAGGACTGACACTCTAACTTTCTATGATTTGAACCTCTCCTGTGAGTCCAGTTTTAGATTTCGATGCTTTACTTCAGGTTTACTGTATCGCTTGGACCTTCCTATTGACGATGAAACACAGTAATTGCATCCGAATTTAATACAAAAGGCACAATGCCGAATTAAGTACAAGAGGATTGACACTCTAACTTTCTATGATTTGAACCTCTCCTGTGAGTCCAGTTTTAGATTCCGATGCTTCACTACGGGTTTACTGTATCCCTTGGACCTTCTTATTGACGATCAAACACAGAAATTGCATCCGAATTTAATCCAAATGTACAATGCCGAATTAAGTACAAGAGGACTCACACTCTAACTTTCAATGATTTGAACCTCTCCTGTGAGTCCAGTTTTAGATTCCGAAACTTCACTTCAGGTTTACTGTATACCTTGGACCTTCTTATTCACGATGAAACAAAGAAATTGCATTGAATTAAGTTCAAAAGGCACAATGCCGACTTGAGTACAAGAGGACTGACACTCTCACCTCCTATGATTTGAACCACTCCTGTGAGTCCAGTTTTAGTTTCCGATGCTTCACTTCAGGTTTACTGCATCCCTTGGTCCTTCTTATTGACGATGAAACACAGAAATAGCATCCGAATTTAATACAAAAGGCAAAATGCCGACTTAAGTACAAGAGGACTGACACTCTAACTTCCTATGATTTGAACCTCTCCTGTGAGTCCAGTATTAGATTACGATGCTTCACTTCAGGTTCACTGTATACCTTGGACCTTCTTATTGACGATGAAACACAGAAATTGCATCCGAATTTAATACAAATGCCTCAATGCCGACTTACGTACAAGAGGACTGACACTCTAACTTTCTATGATTTGAACCTCTCCTGTGAGTCCAGTTTTAGATTCCGATGCTTCACTTCAGGTTTACTGTATCCCTTGTACCTTCCTATGGACCATGAAACACAGAAATTGCATCGGGATTTAATACAAAAGGCACAATGGCGACTTAAGTACAAGAGGACTGACACTCTAACTTTCTATGATTTGAACCTCTCCTGTCAGTCCAGTTTTAGATTCAGATGGTTCACTTAAAGTGTACTGTATTCCTTGGAAATTCTTATTGACGATGAAACACAGAAATTGCGTCGGAATTAAATACAAAAGGCACAATGCCGACTTAAGTACAAGAGAACGGACACTCTAACTTTCTATGATTGGAACCTCTCCTGTGAGTCCAGTTTTAGATTCCGATGCTTCACTTCAGGTTTACTGTGTACTTTGGACCTTCTTATTGACGGCGAAACACAGAAATTGCATCGGAATTAAATTCAAAGGGCACAATGCCGGCTTAAGTACGAGAGCACTGACACTCTAACTTTCTATGATTTGAACCTCTCCCGTGAATCCAATTTTAGATTCCGATGCTTCACTTCAGGTTTACTGTATACCTTGGACCTTTTTATTGACGATGAAACACAGAAATTGCATCGAATTAAATTCAAACGGCACAAAGACGACTTAAGTACAAGAGGACTGACACTCTAACTTTCTATGATATGAACCTCTCCTGTGAGTCCAGTTTTAGATTCCGATGCTTCACTTCAGGTTTACTGTATACCTTGGACCTTCTTATTGACGGCGAAACACAGAAATTGCATCGGAATTAAATTCAAACGTCACAATGCCGACTTAAGTACAAGAGGACTGACACTCTAACTTTCAATGATTCGAACCTCTCCTGTGAGTCCAGTTTTAGATTCCGATGCTTCACTTCGGGTTTACTGTATCCCTTGGACCTTCTTAATGACGATGAAACACAGATATTGCATCCGAATTTAATATAAAAATCCCAATGCCGAATTAAGTACAAGATGACTGACACTCTAACTTTCAATGAATTGAACCTCTCCTGTGAGTCCAGTTTTAGATTCCGATGCTTCACTTCAGGTTTACTGTATACCTTGGACCTTCTTATTCACGTTGAAACACAGAAATTGCATTGAATTAAATTCAAAAGGCACAAAGCCGACTTAAGTACAAGAGGAGTGACACTCTAAGTTTCTATGATTTGTACCTCTCCTGTGAGTCCAATTTTAGAATCCGATGCTTCACTTCAGGTTTAGTGTATCCCTTGGTCCTTCTTATTGACGATGAAACACAGATATTGCATTAGAATGTAATACAAAAGTCACAATGCCGACTTAAGTACAAGCGGACTGACACTCTTACTTTCTAAGACTTGAATCTCTCCCAGGAGTTCAGTTTTAGATTCCGATGCTTTACTTCTGGTTTACTGTATACCTTGGACCTCCTTTTTGACGAATAAGCACAGAAATTGCATCGGAATTAAATACAAAATGCACAATGATGACTTAAGTACAAGAGTACTGACACTCTAAGTTTCTATGAATTGAACCTCTCCAGTGAGTCCCGTTTTAGATTCCGATGCTTCACTTCAGGTTTTCTGTATCCCTTGGACCATATTATTGACGATGAAACACAGAAATTGCATTGGAATTTAATACAAAAGGCACAATGATGACTTAAGTACAAGAGGACTGACACTCTAACTTTCTATGATTTGAACCTCTGCTGTGAGTCCAGTTTAAGATTCCAATGCTTCACCTCAGGTTTACTGTATACCTTGGACCTTCTTATTGACGATGAAGCACAGAAATTGCATCGGAATTAAATTCAAATACACAATTCCGACTTATGTACAAGGGACTGACACTCTAACTTTCTATGATTTGAACCTCTCCTGTGAGTCCAATTTTAGAATCCAATGCTTCACTTCAGGTATAGTGTATCCCTTGGTCCTTCTTATTGACGATGAAACATAGATATTGCATTAGAATTTAATACAAAAGTCACAATGCCGACTTAAGTACAAGCGGACTGACACTCTTACTTTCTAAGATTTGAATCCCTCCTAGGAGTCCAGTTTTAGATTCCGATGCTTCACTACGGGTTTACTGTATCCGTTGGACCTTCTTATTGACGATGAAACACAGAAACTGCATCCGAATTTAATTCAAAATCACAATGCCGACTTAAGTACAAGAGGACTGACACTCGAACTTTCTATGATCTGAAAATCTCCTGTGAGTCCAGTTTTAGATTCTGATGCTTCACTTCTCGTTTACTGTATACCTTGGACCTTGTTATTGACGACGAATCACAGAAATTGCATCGAATTAAATTCAAAAGGCACAATGCCGACTTAAGTACGAGAATACTGACACTATAACATTCTATGATTTGAACCTCTCCTGTAAATCCACTTTTAGATTCCGATGCTTCACTTCAAGTGTACTGTATACCTTGGACCTTCTTATTGACGATGAAGCACAGAAATTGCGTCGGAATTAAATACAAAAGGCACTATGCTAACTTAAGAACAAGAGGACGGACACTCTAACTTTCTATGATTTGAACTTCTCCTGTGAGTCCAGTTTTAGATTCCAATGCTTTACGTCAGGTTTACTGTATCCCTCTCACCTTCTATTTGACGATGAAACACAGATATTGCATCCGATATTTATACAAAAGGCACAATGCCGACTTAAGTACAAGAGGACTGACACTCTAACTTTCAATGAATTGAACCTCTCCTGTGAGTCCAGTTTTAGAGTGAGATGCTTCACTTCAGGTTTACTGTATACCTTGGACCTTCTTATTCACGATGAAACACTGAATTTGCATTGAATTAAATTCAAAAGGCACAATGCCGACTTCAGTACAAGAGGACTGGCACTCTAACTCTCTATGATTTGAACCACTCCTGTGAGACTGGTTTTAGTTTCCGATGCTTCACTTCAGATTTACTGTATCCCTTGGACCTTCTTATCGACGATGAAACACAGAAATTGCATCCGAATTTAATACAAAAGGCACAATGCTGACTTAAGTAAAAGAGGACTGACACTCTAACTTTCTATGATTTGAACCTCTCCTGTGAGTCCAGTATTAGATTACGATGCTTCACTTCAGGTTTACTGTATACCTTGGACCTTCTTATTGACGATGAAACACAGAAATTGCATCCGAATTTAATACAAAGGGCTCAATGCCGACTTAAGTACAAGAGGACTGACTCTCTAACTTTCTATGATTGAACCTCTCCTGTGATTCCAGTTTTGGTTTCCGATGATTCAATTGAGGTTTACTGTATCGCTTGGACCTTCCTCTTGACCATGAAACACAGAAATTGCATCCGAATTTAATACAAATGGCACAATGCCGACGTAAGTACAAGAGGACTGACACTCTAACTTTCTATGATTTGAACCTCTCCTGTGAGTCCAGTTTTAGATTCCGATGCTTTACTTCAAGTTTACTCCATCGCTTGGACCTTCCTGTTGACGATGAAACACAGTAACTGCATCCGAATTTAATACAAAAGTCACAATGCCGACTTAAGTACAAGCGGACTGACACTCTTACTTTCTAAGATTTTAATCTCTCCTAGGAGTCCAGTTTTAGATTCCGATGCTTCACTACGGGTTTACTGTATCCCTTGGACCTTCTTATTGACGATGAAACACAGAAATTGCATCCGAATTTAATTCAAAATCACAATGCCGACTTAAGTACAAGAGGACTGACACTCGAACTTTCTATGTTCTGAAAATCTCCTGTGAGTCCAGTTTTAGAATCCAATTCTTCACTTCAGGTTTATTGTATCCCTTGGACCCTCTTATTGACGATGAAACACAGATATTGCATCCGACTTTTATACAAAAGGCACAATGCCGAATTAAGTACAAGAGGACTGACACTCTAAATTTCTATGAATTGAACCTCTCCTGTGAGTCCCATTTTAGATTCCGATGCTTCACTTCAGGTTTACTGTATCCCTTGGGCCTTCTTATTGACGATGAAACACAGAAATTGCATCCGAATTTAATACAAAAGGCACAATGCCGACTTAAGTACAAGAGGACTGACACTCTAAATTTCTATGATTTGAACCTCTCCTGTGAGTCCAGTTTTAGATTCCAATGCTTCACTTCAGGTGTACTGTATATCTTGGAACTTCTTATTGACGATGAAGCACAGAAATTGCGCCGGAATTAAATTAAAAAGGCACAATGCCGACTTAAGTACGAGAGGACTGACACTCTAACTCTCTATGATTTGAACCTCTCATGTGAGTTTAGCTTTAGATTCCGATGCTTCACTTCAAATTTTACTGTATACCTTGGACCATCTTATTGACGATGAAACACAGTAATAGCATCCGAATTTAATAGAAAAGGCACAATGCAGATTTAAGTACAAGAGGACTGACACTCTAACTTTCTATGATTTGAACCTCCCTGTGGGTCAAGATTTCGATTCCGATGCTTCACTTCAGGTGTACTGTATACCTTGGACCTTCTTATTGACGATGAAGCACAGAATTTGCGTCGGAATTAATTTCAAAAGTCACAATGCCGACTTAAGTACGAGAGGAATGACACTCTAACTTTCTATGATTTGAACCTCTCCTGTAAGTTCAGTTTTAGATTCCGATGGTTCACTTCAAGTGTACTGTATACCTTGGACCTTCTTATTGACGATGAAGCAAAGAAATTGCGTCGGAATTAAATACAAAAGGCACAATGCTAACTTAAGAACAAGAGGACGGACACTCTAACTTTCTATGATTTGAACTTCTCCTGTGAGTCCAGTTTTAGATTCCGATGCTTTACGTCAGGTATACTGTATCCCTGTCACCTTCTTGTTGACGATGAAACACAGATTTTGCATCCGATATTTCTACAAAAGGCACAATGCCGACTTAAGCACAAGAGGACTGACACTCTAACTTTCAATGAATTGAACCTCTCCTGTGAGTCCAGTTTTAGATTGAGATGCTTCACTTCAGGTTTACTGTATACCTTGGACCTTCTTATTCACGATGAAACACTGAATTTGCATTGACTTAAATTCAAAAGGCACAATGCCGACTTCAGTACAAGAGGACTGACACTCTAACTCTCTATGATTTGAACCACTCCTGTGAGTCTAGTTTTAGTTTCCGATGCTTCACTTCAGATTTACTGTATCCTTTGGACCTTCTTATTGACGATGAAACACAGAAATTGCATCCGAATTTAATTCAAAATCACAATGCCGACTTAAGTACAAGAGGACTGACACTCGAACTTTCTATGATCTGAAAATCTCCTGTGAGTCCAGTTTTAGATTCCGATGCTTTACTTCAGGTTTACTGTATCGCTCGGACCTTCCTATTGACGATGAAACACAGTAACTGCATCCGAATTTAATACAAAAGTCACAATGCCGACTTAAGTACAAGCGGACTGACACTCTTACTTTCTAAGATTTGAATCCCTCCTGGGAGTCCAGTTTTAGATTCCGATGCTTCCCTACGGGTTTACTGTATCCCTTGGACCTTCTTATTGACGATGAAACACAGAAATTGCATCAGAATTTAATTCAAAATCACAATGCCGACTTAAGTACAAGAGGACTGACACTCGAACTTTCTATGATCTGAAAATCCCCTGTGAGTCCAGTTATAGAATCCGATGCTTCACTTCAGGTTTATTGTATCCCTTGGACCTTCTTATTGACGATGAAACACAGATATTGCAGCCGATTTTTATACAAAAGGCACAAGGCCGACTTAAGTACAAGAGGACTGACACTCTAACTTTCTATGAATTGAACCTCTCCTGTGAGTCCCGTTTTAGATTCCGATGCTTCACTTCAGGTTTACTGCATCCCTTGGACCTACTTATTGACGATGAAACACAGAAATTGCATCCGAATTTAATACAAAAGGCACAATGCCGACTTAAGTACAAGAGGACTGATACTCTAAATTTCTATGATTTGAACCTCTCCTGTGAGTCCAGTTTTGGAATCCTATGCTTCACTTCTCGTTTACTGTATACCTTGGACCTTCTTATTGACGATGAATCACAGAAATTGCATCGAATTAAATTCAAAAGGCACAATGCCGACTTAAGTACGAGAGGACTGACACTATAAGATTCTATGATTTGAACCTCTCCTGTAAGTTCAGTTTTAGATTCCGATGCTTCACTTCAAGTGTACTGTATACCTTGGACCTTCTTATTGACGATGAAGCACAGAAAGTGCGTCGGAATTAAATACAAAAGGCACAATGCTAACTTAAGAACAAGAGGACGGACACTCTAACTTTCTATGATTTGAACTTCTCCTGTGAGTCCAGTTTTAGATTCCGATGCTTTACGTCAGGTATACTGTATCCCTGTCACCTTCTTATTGACGATGAAACACAGATTTTGCGTCCGATATTTCTACAAAAGGCACAATGCCGACTTAAGCACAAGAGGACTGACACTCTAACTTTCAATGAATTGAACCTCTCCTGTGAGTCCAGTTTTAGATTGAGATGCTTCACTTCAGGTTTACTGTATACCTTGGACCTTCTTATTCACAATGAAACACTGAATTTGCATTGACTTAAATTCAAAAGGCACAATGCCGACTTCAGTACAAGGGGACTGACACTCTAACTCTCTATGATATGAACCACTCCTGTGAGTCTAGTTTTAGTTTCCGATGCTTCACTTCAGATTTACTGTATCCCTTGGACCTTCTTATTGACGATGAAACACAGAAATTGCATCCGAATTTAATTCAAAATCACAATGCCGACTTAAGTACAAGAGGACTGACACTCGAACTTTCTATGATCTGAAAATCTCCTGTGAGTCCAGTTTTAGATTCCGATGCTTTACTTCAGGTTTACTGTATCGCTCGGACCTTCCTATTGACGATGAAACACAGTAACTGCATCCGAATTTAATACAAAAGTCACAATGCCGACTTAAGTACAAGCGGACTGACACTCTTACTTTCTAAGATTTGAATCCCTCCTGGGAGTCCAGTTTTAGATTCCGATGCTTCCCTACGGGTTTACTGTATCCCTTGGACCTTCTTATTGACGATGAAACACAGAAATTGCATCAGAATTTAATTCAAAATCACAATGCCGACTTAAGTACAAGAGGACTGACACTCGAACTTTCTATGATCTGAAAATCTCCTGTGAGTCCAGTTATAGAATCCGATGCTTCACTTCAGGTTTATTGTATCCCTTGGACCTTCTTATTGACGATGAAACACAGATATTGCAGCCGATTTTTATACAAAAGGCACAATGCCGACTTAAGTACAAGAGGACTGACACTCTAACTTTCTATGAATTGAACCTCTCCTGTGAGTCCCGTTTTAGATTCCGATGCTTCACTTCAGGTTTACTGCATCCCTTGGACCTTCTTATTGACGATGAAACACAGAAATTGCATCCGAATTTAATACAAAAGGCACAATGCCGACTTAAGTACAAGAGGATTGATACTCTAAATTTCTATGATTTGAACCTCTCCTGTGAGTCCAGTTTTGGAATCCTATGCTTCACTTCTCGTTTACTGTATACCTTGGACCTTCTTATTGACGATGAATCACAGAAATTGCATCGAATTAAATTCAAAAGGCACAATGCCGACTTAAGTACGAGAGGACTGACACTATAACATTCTATGATTTGAACCTCTCCTGTACGTTCAGTTTTAGATTCCGATGCTTCACTTCAAGTGTACTGTATACCTTGGACCTTCTTATTGACGATGAAGCACAGAAAGTGCGTCGGAATTAAATACAAAAGGCACAATGCTAACTTAAGAACAAGAGGACGGACACTCTAACTTTCTATGATTTGAACTTCTCCTGTGAGTCCAGTTTTAGATTCCGATGCTTTACGTCAGGTATACTGTATCCCTGTCACCTTCTTATTGACGATGAAACACAGATTTTGCGTCCGATATTTCTACAAAAGGCACAATGCCGACTTAAGCACAAGAGGACTGACACTCTAACTTTCAATGAATTGAACCTCTCCTGTGAGTCCAGTTTTAGATTGAGATGCTTCACTTCAGGTTTACTGTATACCTTGGACCTTCTTATTCACGATGAAACACTGAATTTGCATTGACTTAAATTCAAAAGGCACAATGCCGACTTCAGTACAAGAGGACTGACACTCTAACTCTCTATGATATGAACCACTCCTGTGAGTCTAGTTTTAGTTTCCGATGCTTCACTTCAGATTTACTGTATCCCTTGGACCTTCTTATTGACGATGAAACACAGAAATTGCATCCGAATTTAATTCAAAATCACAATGCCGACTTAAGTACAAGAGGACTGACACTCGAACTTTCTATGATCTGAAAATCTCCTGTGAGTCCAGTTTTAGATTCCGATGCTTTACTTCAGGTTTACTGTATCGCTCGGACCTTCCTATTGACGATGAAACACAGTAACTGCATCCGAATTTAATACAAAAGTCACAATGCCGACTTAAGTACAAGCGGACTGACACTCTTACTTTCTAAGATTTGAATCCCTCCTGGGAGTCCAGTTTTAGATTCCGATGCTTCCCTACGGGTTTACTGTATCCCTTGGACCTTCTTATTGACGATGAAACACAGAAATTGCATCAGAATTTAATTCAAAATCACAATGCCGACTTAAGTACAAGAGGACTGACACTCGAACTTTCTATGATCTGAAAATCTCCTGTGAGTCCAGTTATAGAATCCGATGCTTCACTTCAGGTTTATTGTATCCCTTGGACCTTCTTATTGACGATGAAACACAGATATTGCAGCCGATTTTTATACAAAAGGCACAATGCCGACTTAAGTACAAGAGGACTGACACTCTAACTTTCTATGAATTGAACCTCTCCTGTGAGTCCCGTTTTAGATTCCGATGCTTCACTTCAGGTTTACTGCATCCCTTGGACCTTCTTATTGACGATGAAACACAGAAATTGCATCCGAATTTAATACAAAAGGCACAATGCCGACTTAAGTACAAGAGGATTGATACTCTAAATTTCTATGATTTGAACCTCTCCTGTGAGTCCAGTTTTGGAATCCTATGCTTCACTTCTCGTTTACTGTATACCTTGGACCTTCTTATTGACGATGAATCACAGAAATTGCATCGAATTAAATTCAAAAGGCACAATGCCGACTTAAGTACGAGAGGACTGACACTATACATTCTATGATTTGAACCTCTCCTGTAAGTTCAGTTTTAGATTCCGATGCTTCACTTCAAGTGTACTGTATACCTTGGACCTTCTTATTGACGATGAAGCACAGAAAGTGCGTCGGAATTAAATACAAAAGGCACAATGCTAACTTAAGAACAAGAGGACGGACACTCTAACTTTCTATGATTTGAACTTATCCTGTGAGTCCAGTTTTAGATTCCGATGCTTTACGTCAGGTATACTGTATCCCTGTCACCTTCTTATTGACGATGAAACACAGATTTTGCATCCGATATTTCTACAAAAGGCACAATGCCGACTTAAGCACAAGAGGACTGACACTCTAACTTTCAATAAATTGAACCTCTCCTGTGAGTCCAGTTTTAGATTGAGATGCTTCACTTCAGGTTTACTGTATACCTTGGACCTTCTTATTCACGATGAAACACTGAATTTGCATTGACTTAAATTCAAAAGGCACAATGCCGACTTCAGTACAAAGGGACTGACACTCTAACTCTCTATGATTTGAACCACTCCTGTGAGTCTAATTTTAGTTTCCGATGCTTCACTTCAGATTTACTGTATCCCTTGGACCTTCTTATTGACGATGAAACACAGAAATTGCATCCGAATTTAATTCCAAATCACAATGCCGACTTAAGTACAAGAGGACTGACACTCGAACTTTCTATGATCTGAAAATCTCCTGTGAGTCCAGTTTTAGAATCCGATGCTTCACTTCAGGTTTACTGTATACCTTGGACCTTCTTATTCACGATGAAACACAGAAATTGCATCGAATTAAATTCAAAAGGCACAATGCCGACTTGAGTACAAGAGGACTGACACTCTCACCTCCTATGATTTGAACCACTCCTGTGAGTCCAGTTTTAGTTTCCGATGCTTCACTTCAGGTTTACTGTATCCCTTGGTCCTTCTTATTGACGATGAAACACAGAAATTGCATCCGAATTTAATGCAAAACGCAAAATGCCGACTTAAGTACAAGAGGACTGACACTCTAACTTCCTATGATTTGAACCTCTCCTGTGAGTCCAGTATTAGATTACGATGCTTCACTTCAGGTTCACTGTATACCTTGGACCTTCTTATAGACGATGAAACACAGAAATTGCATCCGAATTTAGTACAAATGCCTCAATGCCGACTTAGGTACAAGAGGACTCACTCTCTAACTTTCTATGATTTGAACCTCTCCTGTGAGTCCAGTTTTAGATTCCGATGCTTCACTTAAGGTTTACTGTATCCCTTGGACCTTCCTATGGACCATGAAACACAGAAATTGCAACGGAATTTAATACAAAAGGCACAATGGCGACTTAAGTACAACAGGACTGACACTCTAACTTTTTATGATTTGAACCTCTCCTGTCAGTCCAGTTTTAGATTCCGATGGTTCACTTAAAGTGTACTGTATTCCTTGGAAATTCTTATTGACGATGAAACACAGAAATTGCGTCGGAATTAAATACAAAAGGCACAATGCCGACTTAAGTACAAGAGAACGGACACTCTAACTTTCTTTGATTTGAACCTCTCCTGTGAGTTCGGTTTTAGATTCCGATGCTTCACTTCAGGTTTACTGTATACTTTGGACCTTCTTATTGACGGCGAAACACAGATATTGCATCCGATTTTAATTCAAAATCACAATGCCGACTTAAGTACAAGAGGACTGACACTCGAACTTTCTATGATCTGAAAATCTCCTGTGAGTCCAGTTTTAAAATCCGATGCTTCACTTCAGGTTTACTGTATCCCTTGGACCTTCTTATTGACGATGAAACACAGATATTGCATCCGATTTCTATACAAAAGGCACAATGCTGACTTAAGTACAAGAGGACTGACACTCTAACTTTCTATGAATTGAACCTCTCCTGTGAGTCCCGTTTTAGATTCCGATGCTTCACTTCAGGTTTACTGTATCCCTTGGACCTTCTTATTGACGATGAAACACAGAAATTGCATCCGAATTTAATAAAAAGGCACAATGCCGACTTATGCACAAGAGGACTGACACTCTAAATTTCTATGATTTGAACCTCTCCTGTGAGTCCAGTTTTAGATTCCGATGCTTCACTTCAGGTATACTGTATATCTTGGAACTTCTTATCGACGATGAAGCACAGAAATTGCGCCGGAATTAAATTAAAAAGACACAATGCCGACTTAAGTACGAGATGACTAACACTCTAACTTTCTATGAATTGAACGTCTCCTGTGAGTCCCGTTTTAGATTCCGATGCTTCACTTCAGGTTTACTGTATCCCTTGGACCTTCTTATTGACGATGAAACACAGATATTGCATCCGATTTCTATACAAAAGGCACAATGCCGACTTAAGTACAAGAGGACTGACACTCTAACTTTCGATGATTTGAACCTCTCCTGTGAGTCAAGTTTTCGATTCCGATGCTTCACTTCAGGTGTACTGTATACCTTGGACCTTCTTATTGACGATGAAGCACAGAATTTGCGTCGGAATTAATTTCAAAAGGCACAATGCCGACTTAAGTACGAGAGGAATTACACTCTAACTTTCTATGATTTGAACCTCTCCTGTGAGTCCAGTTTTAGATTCCGATGCTTCACTTCTCGTTTACTGTATACCTTGGACCTTCTTATTGACGATGAATCACAGAAATTGCATCGAATTAAATTCAAAAGGCACAATGCCGACTTAAGTACGAGAGGACTGACACTATTACATTCTATGATTTGAACCTCTCCTGTAAGTCCAGTTTTAGATTCCGATGCTTCTCTTCAAGTGTACTGTATACTTAGGACCTTCTTATTGACGATGAAACACAGAAATTGCATCCGAATTTAAGAGGATAGGCTCAATGCCGACTTAAGTACAAGAGGACTAACACTCTAACTTTCTATGATTTGAACCTCTCCTGTGAGTCCAGTTTTAGATTCCGATGCTTCACTTAAGGTTTGCTGTATCCCTTGGACATTCCTATGGACCATGAAACACAGAAATTGCATCGGAATATAATACAAAAGGCACAATGGCGACTTAAGTACAACAGGACTGACACTCTAACTTTCTATGATTGAACCTCTCCTGTGAGTCCAGTTTTGGTTTCCGATGCTTCAATTCAGGTTTACTGTATCCCTTGGACCTTCCTCTTGACCATCAAACACAGAAATTGCATCCGAATTTAATACAAATGGCACAATGCCGACGTAAGTACAAGAGGACTGACACTCTAACTTTCTATGATTTGAACCTCTCCTGTGAGTCCAGTTTTAGATTCCGATGCTTTACTTCAGGTTTACTGTATCGCTTGGACCTTCCTATTGACGATGAAACACAGTAATTGCATCCGAATTTAATACAAAAGTCACAATGCCGACTTAAGTACAAGCGGACTGACACTGTTACTTTCTAAGATTTGAATCTCTCCTAGGAGTCCAGTTTTAGATTCCGATGCTTCACTACGGGTTTACTGTATCACTTGGACCTTCTTATTGACGATGAAACACAGAAATTGCATCCGAATTTAATTCAAAATCACAATGCCGACTTAAGTACAAGAGGACTGACACTCGAACTTTCTATGATCTGAAAATCTCCTGTGAGTCCAGTTTTAGAATCCGATGCTTCACTTCAGGTTTACTGTATCCCTTGGACCTTCTTATTGACGATGAAACACAGATATTGCATCCGATTTTTATACAAAAGGCACAATGCCGACTTAAGTACAAGAGGACTGACACTCTAACTTACTATGAATTGAACCTCTCCTGTGAGTCCAGTTTTAGATTCCGATGCTTCACTTCAGGTGTACTGTATATCTTGGAACTTCTTATTGACGATGAAGCACAGAAATTGCGCCGGAATTAAATTAAAAAGGCACAATGCCGACTTAAGTACGAGAGGACTGACACTCTAACTTTCTATGATTTGAACCTCTCCTGTGAGTCCAGCTTTAGATTCCGATGCTTCACATCAAATTTTACTGTATACCTTGGACCATCTTATTGACGATGAAACACAGTAATAGCATCCGAATTTAATAGAAAAGGCACAATGCAGATTTAAGTAAAAGAGGACTGACACTCTAACTTACTATGAATTGAACCTCTCCTGTGAGTCCAGTTTTAGATTCCGATGCTTCACTTCAGGTGTACTGTATATCTTGGAACTTCTTATTGACGATGAAGCACAGAAATTGCGCCGGAATTAAATTCAAAAGGCACAATGCCGACTTAAGTACGAGAGGACTGACACTATAACATTCTATGATTAGAACCTCTCCTGTAAGTCCAGTTTTAGATTCCGATGCTTCACTTCAAGTGTACTGTATACCTTGGACCTTCTTATTGACGATGAAGCACAGACATTGCGTCGGAATTAAATACAAAAGGCACAATGCTAACTTAAGAACAAGAGGACGGAAACTCTAACTTTCTATGATTTGAAATTCTCCTGTGAGTCCAGTTTCAGATTCCGATGCTTTACGTCAGGTTTACTGTATCCCTCTCACCTTCTTATTGACGATGAAACACAGATATTGCATCCGATATGTATACAAAAGGCACAATGCCGACTTAAGTACAAGAGGACTGACACTCTAACTTTCAATGAATTGAACCTCTCCTGTGAGTCCAGTTTTAGATTGAGATGCTTCACTTCAGGTGTACTGTATATCTTGGAACTTCTTATTGACGATGAAGCACAGAAATTGCGCCGGAATTAAATTAAAAAGGCACAATGCCGACTTAAGTACGAGAGGAATGACACTCTAACTTTCTATGATTTGAACCTCTCCTGTGAGTCCAGTTTTAGATTCCGATGCTTCACTTCTCGTTTACTGTATACCTTGGACCTTCTTATTGATGATGAATCACAGAAATTGCACCGAATTAAATTCAAAAGGCACAATGCCGACTTAAGTACGAGAGGACTGACACTATAACATTCTATGATTTGAACCTCTCCTGTAAGTCCAGTTTTAGATTCCGATGCTTCACTTCAAGTGTACTGTATACCTTGGACCTTCTTATTGACGATGAAGCACAGACATTGCGTCGGAATTAAATACAAAAGGCACAATGCTAACTTAAGAACAAGAGGACGGAAACTCTAACTTTCTATGATTTGAACTTCTCCTGTGAGTCCAGTTTCAGATTCCGATGCTTTACGTCAGGTTTACTGTATCCCTCTCACCTTCTTATTGACGATGAAACACAGATATTGCATCCGATATGTATACAAAAGGCACAATGCCGACTTAAGTACAAGAGGACTGACACTCTAACTTTCAATGAATTGAACCTCTCCTGTGAGTCCAGTTTTAGATTGAGATGCTTCACTTCAGGTTTACTGTATACCTTGGACCTTCTTATTCACGATGAAACACTGAATTTGCATTGAATTAAATTCAAAAGGCACAATGCCGACTTCAGTACAAGAGGACTGACACTCTAACTTTCTATGATTTGAACCTCACCTATGAGTCCAGTATTAGATTACGATGCTTCACTTCAGGTTTACTGTATACCTTGGACCTTCTTATTGACGATGGAACACAGAAATTGCATCCGAGTTTAATACAAAAGGCTCAATGCCGACGTAAGTACAAGAGGACTGACACTCTAACTTTCTATGAATTGAACCTCTCCTGTGAGTCCAGTTTTAGATTCCGATGCTTTACTTCAGGTTTACTGTATCGCTTGGACCTTCCTATTGACGATGAAACACAGTAATTGCATCCGAATTTAATACAAAAGGCACAATGCCGAATTAAGTACAAGAGGATTGACACTCTAACTTTCTATGATTTCAACCTCTCCTGTGAGCCGAGTTTTAGATTCCGATGCTTCACTTCAGGTTTGCCGTATACCTTGGACCTTCTTATTGACGGCGAAACACAGAAACTGCATCGGAATTAAATTCAAAAGTCACAATGCCGACTTAAGTACAAGAGGACTGACACTCTAACTTTCTATGATTTAAACCTCTCCTGTGAGTCCAGTTTTAGATTCCGATGCTTCACTACGGGTTTACTGTATCCCTTGGACCTTCTTATTGACGATGAAACACAGAAATTGCATCCGAATTTAATACAAAAGGTACAATGCCGAATTAAGTACAAGAGGACTCACACTCTAACATTCAATGATTTGAACCTCTCCTGTGAGTCCAGTTTTAGATTCCGTTGCTTCACTTCAGGTTTACTGTATACCTTCGACCTTCTTATTCACGATGAAACACAATAATTACATCGAATTAAATTCAAAAGGCACAATGCCGACTTGAGTACAAGAGGACTGACACTCTCACCTCCTATGATTTGAACCACTCCTGTGAGTCCAGTTTTAGTTTCCGATGATTTACTTCAGGTTTACTGTATCCCTTGCTCCTTCTTATTGACGATGAAACACAGAAATTGCATCCGAATTTAATACAAAAGGCAAAATGCCGACTTAAGTACAAGAGGACTGACACTCTAACTTCCTATGATTTGAACCTCTCCTGTGAGTCCAGTATTAGATTACGATGCTTCACTTCAGGTTCACTGTATACCTTGGACCTTCTTATTGACGATGAAACACAGAAATTGCATCCGAATTTAATAGAAATGCCTCAATGCCGACTTAAGTACAAGAGGACTGACACTCTAACTTTCTATGATTTGAACCTCTCCTGTTTGTCCAGTTTTAGATTCCGATGCTTCACTTCAGGTTTACTGTATCCCTTGGACCTTCTTATTGACGATGAAACACAGAAATTGCATCCGAATTTAATACAAATGCCTCAATGCCGACTTAAGTACAAGAGGACTGACGCTCTAACTTTCTATGATTTGAACCTCTCCTGTGAGTCCAGTTTTAGATTCCGATGCTTCACTTCAGGTTTACTGTATCCCTTGAACCTTCCTATGGACCATGAAACACACTAGTTGCATCGGAATTTAATACAAAAGGCACAATGGCGACTTAAGTACAAGAGGACTGACACTCTAACTTTCTATGAGTTGAACCTCTCCTGTCAGTCCAGTTTTAGATTCCGATGGTTCACTTAAAGTGTACTGTATTCCTTGGAAATTCTTATTGACGATGAAACACAGAACTTGCGTCGGAATTAAATACAAAAGGCACAATGACGGCTTAAGTACAAGAGAACGGACACTCTAACTCTCTATGATTTGTACCTCTCCTGTGAGTCCAGTTTTAGATTAAGATGCTTCACTTCAGGTTTACTGTATACCTTGGACCTTCCTATTCACGATGAAACACTGAAATTGCATTGAATTAAATTCAATAGGGACAATGCCGACTTCAGTACAAGAGGACTGACACTCTAAGTCTCTATGATTTGAACCACTCCTGTGAGTCTAGTTTTAGTTTCCGATGCTTCACTTCAGGTTTACTGTATACTTTGGACCTTCTAATTGAAGGCGAAACACAGAAATTGCATCGGAATTAAATTCAAAAGGCACAATGCCGGCTTAAGTACAAGAGGACAGACACTCTAACTTTCATTGATTTGTACCACTCCTGTGAGTCCACTTTTAGGTTCCGGTGTTTCACTTCAGGTTTCCTGTATACCTTGGAGCTTCTTATTGACGATGAATCACAGAAATTGCATCGAAATAAATTCAAAAGGCGGAATGCCGACTTAAGTACGAGAGGACTGACACTCTAACATTCTATGATTTGAACCTCTCCTGTAAGTCCAGTTTTAGATTCCGATGCTTCACTTCAAGTGTACTGTGTACCTTGGACCCTCTTATTGACGATGAAGCACAGAAATTGCGTCGGAATTAAGTACAAAAGGCACAATGCCAACTTAAGAACAAGCGGACGGACACTCTAACTCTCTATGATTTGTACCTCTCCTGTGAGTCCAGTTTTAGATTAAGATGCTTCACTTCAGGTTTACTGTATACCTTGGACCTTCCTATTCACGATGAAACACTGAAATTGCATTGAATTAAATTCAATAGGGACAATGCCGACTTCAGTACAAGAGGACTGACACTCTAACTCTCTATGATTTGAACCACTCCTGTGAGTCTAGTTTTAGTTTCCGATGCTTCACTTCAGGTTTACTGTATCCCTTGAACCTTCTTATTGACGATGAAACACAGAAATTGCATCCGAATTTAATACAAAGGGCACAATGCTGACTTAAGTACAAGAGGACTGACACTCTAACTTTCTATGATTTGAACCTCTCCTGTGAGTCCAGTATTAGATTACGATGCTTCACTTCAGGTTTACTGTATACCTTGGACCTTCTTATTGACGATGAAACACAGAAATTGCATCCGAATTTAATACAAAAGGCTCAATGCCGACTTAAGTACAAGAGGACTGACACTCTAACTATCTATGATTGAACCTGTCCTGTGAGTCCAGTTTTGGTTTCCGATGGTTCAGTTCAGGTTTCCTGTATCCCTTGGACCTTCCTCTTGACCATGGAACACAGAAATTGCATCCGAATTTAATACAAATGGCACAATGCCGACGTAAGTACAAGAGGACTGACACTCTAACTTTCTGTGATTTGAACCTCTCCTGTGAGTCCAGTTTTAGATTCCGATGCTTTACTTCAGGTTTACTGTATCGCTTGGACCTTCCTATTGACGATGAAACACAGTAATTGCATCCGAATTTAATACAAAAGGCACAATGCCGAATTAAGTACAAAAGGATTGACACTCTAACTTTCTATGATATGAACCTCTCCTGTGAGCCGAGTTTTAGATTCCGATGCTTCACTTCAGGTTTGCTGTATACCTTGGACCCTCTTATTGACGGCGAAACACAGAAATTGCATCGGAATTAAATTCAAAAGTCACAATGCCGACTTAAGTACAAGAGGACTGACACTCTAACTTTCTATGATATGAACCTCTCCTGTGAGTCCAGTTTTAGATTCCGATGCTTCAGTATGGGATTACTGTATCCCTTGGACCTTCTTATTGACGATGAAACACAGAAATTGCATCCGAATTTAATACAAAAGGTACAATGCCGAATTAAGTACAAGAGGACTCGCACTCTAACTTTCAATGATTTGAACCTCTCCTGTGAGACCAGTTTTAGATTCCGATGCTTCACTTCAGGTTTACTGTATACCTTGGACCTTCTTATGCTCGATGAAACACAGAAATTGCATCGAATTAAATTCAAAAGGCACATTGCCGACTTGAGTACAAGAGGACTGACACTCTCACCTCCTATGATTTGAACCACTCCTGTGAGTCCAGTTTTAGTTTCCGATGCTTCACTTCAGGTTTACTGTATCCCTTGGACCTTCTTATCGACGATGAAACACAGAAATTGCATCCGAATTTAATACAAAAGGCAAAATGCCGACTTAAGTACAAGAGGACTGACACTCTAACTTCCTATGATTTGAACCTCTCCTGTGAGTCCAGTATTAGATTACGATGCTTCACTTCAGGTTTACTGTATACCCAGGACCTTCTTATTGACGATGAAACACAGAAATTGCATCCGAATTTAATACAAATGCCTCAATGCCGACTTAAGTACAAGAGGACTGTCACTCTAACTTTCTATGATTTGAACCTCTCCTGTCAGGCCAGTTTTAGATTCCGATGGTTCACTTAAAGTGTACTGTATTCCTTGGACCTTCTTATTGACGATGAAGCACAGAAATTGCATCGGAATTAAATTCAAAAGGCACAATGCCGACTTAAGTACAAGAGGACTGACACTGTAACTTTCTATGAATAGAACCTCTCCTGTGAGTCCAGTTTTAGATTTCGATGCTTCACTTCAGGTTTACTATATACCTTGAACCTTCTTATTGACGATGAAGCACAGAAATTGCGACGGAATTAAATTAAAAAGGCACAATGCCGACTTAAGTACGAGAGGACATTCACTCTAACATTCAATGTTTTGAACCTCTCCTGTGAGTCCAGTTTTAGATTCCGATGCTTCACTTCAGGTTAACTGTATCCCTTGGACCTTCTTATTGACGATGAAACACAGAAATTGCATCGGAATTGAATTCAAAAGGCACAATGCCGACTTAAGTACAAGAGGAATGACGCTCTAATTTTCTTTGATTTGAACCTCTCCTGTGAGTCCAGTTTTAGATTCCGATGCTTCACTTCAGGTTTACTGTATATCTTGGTCCTTCTTATTGACGATGAAGCACAAAAATTGCGACGGAATTAAATTAAAAAGGCACAATGCCAACTTAAGTGCGAGAGGACAGTCACTCTAACATTCAATGCTTTGAACCTCTCCTGTGAGTCCAATTTTAGAATCCAATGCTTCACTTCAGGTTTAGTGTATCCCTTGGTCCTTCTTATTGACGATGAAACATAGATATTGCATTAGAATTTAATACAAAAGTCACAATGCCGACTTAAGTACAGGCGGACTGACACTCTTACTTTCTAAGATTTGAATCTCTCCTAGGAGTCCAGTTTTAGATTCCGATGCTTTACTTCAGGTTTACTGTATACCTTGGACCTCCTTATTGACGATGAAACATAGAAATTGCATCGGAATTAAATACAAAAGGCACAATGCCGACTTAAGTACAAGAGTACTGACACTCTAAGTTTCTATGAATTGAACCTCTCCAGTGAGTCCCGTTTTAGATTCCGATGCATCACTTCAGGTTTACTGTATCCCTTGGACCTTCTTATTCACGATGAAACACAGTAATTGCATCCGAATTTAATACAAAAGGCACAATGCCGACTTAAGTACAAAAGGAGTGACACTCTAAATTTCTATGATTTGAACCTCTCCTGTGAATCCAATTTTAGAATCCGATGCTTCACTTCTGGTTTAGTGTATCCCTTGGACCTTCATATTGACGATGAAACATAGAAATTGCATCCGAACTTAATTCAAAATCACAATGCCGACTGAAGTACTAGAGGACTGATACTCGAACTTTCTATGATATGAAAATCTCCTGTGAGTCCAGTTTTAGAATCCGATGCTTCACTTCAGGTTTACTGTATCCCTTGGACCTTCTTATTGACGATGAAACACAGATACTGCATCCGATTTTTATACAAAAGGCACAATGCCGACTTAAGCACAAGAGGACTGACACTCTAAATTTCTATGATTTGAACCTCTCCTGTGAGTCCAGTTTTAGATTCCGATGCTTCACTTCAGGTGTACTGTATATCTTGGAACTTCATATTGACGATGAAGCACAGAAATTCCGCCGGAATTAAATTAAAAAGGCACAATGCCGACTTAAGTACGAGAGGACTGACACTCTAACTTTCTCTGATTTGAACCTCTCCTGTGAATCCAATTTTAGATTCCGATGCTTCACTTTAGGTTTACTGTATACCTTGGACCTTTTTATTGACGATGTAACATAGAAATTGCATCGAATTAAATTCAAACGGCACAAAGACGACTTAAGTACAAGAGGACTCACACTCTAACTTTCTATGATATGAACCTCTCCTGTGAGTCCAGTTTTAGATTCCGATGCTTCACTTCACGTTTACTGTATACCTTGGACCTTCTTATTGAAGGCGAAACACAGAAATTGCATCGGAATTAAATTCAAAAGTCACAATCCCGAGTTAAGTACAAGAGGACTGACACTCTAACTTTGAATGATTCGAACCTCTCCTGTGAGTCCAGTTTTAGATTCCGATGCTTCACTTCGGGTTTATTGTATCCCTTGGACCTTCTTAATGACGATGAAACACAGATATTGCATCCGAATTTAATATTAAAATCCCAATGCCGAATTAAGTACAAGATGACTGACACTCTAACTTTCAATGAATTGAACCCCTCCTGTGAGTCCAGTTTTAGATTCCGATGCTTCACTACAGGTTTATTGTATACCTTGGACCTTCTTATTCACGTTGAAACACATAAATTGCATTGAATTAAATTCAAAAGGCACAAAGCCGACTTAAGTACAAGAGGACTGACACTCTAACTTTCTATGATTTGAACCTCTCCTGTGAGTCCAATTTTAGAATCCGGTGCTTCACTTCAGGTTTAGTGTATCCCTTGGTCCTTCTTATTGACGATGAAACACAGATATTGCATTAGAATGTAATACAAAAGTCACAATGCCGACTTAAGTACAAGAGGACTGACACTCGAACTTTCTATGATCTGAAAATCTCCTGTGAGTCCAGTTTTAGAATCCGATGCGTCACTTCAGGTTTACTGTATCCCTTGGACCTTCTTATTGACGATGAAACACAGATATTGCATCCGAATTTAATAGAAAAGGCACAATGCAGATTTAAGTACAAGAGGACTGACACTCTAACTTTCGATGATTTGAACCTCTCCAGTGAGTCAAGTTTTCGATTCCGATGCTTCACTTCAGGTGTACTGTATACCTTGGACCTTCTTATTGACGATGAAGAACAGAATTTGCGTCGGAATTAATTTCAAAAGGCACAATGCCGACTTAAGTAAGAGAGGAATGATACTCTAACTTTCTATGATTTGAACCTCTCCTGTGAGTCCAGTTTTAGATTCCGATGCTTCACTTCTCGTTTACTGTATACCTTGGACCTTCTTATTGACGATGAATCACAGAAATTGCATCGAATTAAATTCAAAAGGCACAATGCCGACTTAAGTACGAGAGGACTGACACTATTACATTCTATGATTTGAACCTCTCCTGTAAGTCCAGTTTTAGATTCCGATGCTTCACTTCAAGTGTACTGTATACTTAGGACCTTCTTATTGACGATGAAACACAGAAATTGCATCCGAATTTAATACAAAAGGCTCAATGCCGACTTAAGTACAAGAGGACTGACACTCTAACTTTCTATGATTGAACCTCTCCTGTGAGTCCAGTTTTGGTTTCCGATGCTTCAATTCAGGTTTACTGTATCCCTTGGACCTTCCTCTTGACCATGAAACACAGAAATTGCATCCGAAGTTAATACAAATGGCACAATGCCGACGTAAGTGCAAGAGGACTGACACTCTAACTTTCTATGATTTGAACCTCTCCTGTGAGTCCAGTTTTAGATTCCGATGCTTTACTTCAGGTTTACTGTATCGCTTGGACCTTCCTATTGACGATGTAACACAGTAATTGCATCCGAATTTAATACAAAAGTCACAATGCCGACTTAAGTACAAGCGGACTGACACTCTTACTTTCTAAGATTTGAATCTCTCCTAGGAGTCCAGTTTTAGATTCCGATGCTTCACTACGGGTTTACTGTATCCCTTGGACCTTCTTATTGACGATGAAACACAGAAATTGCATCCGAATTTAATTCAAAATCACAATGCCGACTTAAGTACAAGAGGACTGACACTCGAACTTTCTATGATCTGAAAATCTCCTGTGAGTCCAGTTTTAGAATCCGATGCCTCACTTCAGGTTTACTGTATCCCTTGGACCTTCTTATTGACGATGAAACACAGATATTGCATCCGATTTTTATACAAAAGGCACAATGCCGACTTAAGTACAAGAGGACTGACACTCTAACTTTCTATGAATTGAACCTCTCCTGCGAGTCCAGTTTTAGATTCCGATGCTTCACTTCAGGTGTACTGTATATTTTGGAACTTCTTATTGACGATGAAGCACAGAAATTGCGCCGGAATTAAATTAAAAAGGCACAATGCCGACTTAAGTACGAGAGGACTGACACTCTAACTTTCTCTGATTTGAACCTCTCCTGTGAGTCCAGCTTTAGATTCCGATGCTTCACATCAAATTTTACTGTATACCTTGGACCATCTTATTGACGATGAAACACAGTAATACCATCCGAATTTAATAGAAAAGGCACAATGCAGATTTAAGTACAAGAGGACTGACACTCTAACTTTCTATGATTTGAACCTCTCCTGTGAGTCAAGTTTTCGATTCCGATGCTTCACTTCAGCTGTACTGTATACCTTGGACCTTCTTATTGACGATGAAGCACAGAATTTGCGTCGGACATAATTTCAAAAGCCACAATGCCGACTTAAGTACGAGAGGAATGACACTCTAACTTTCTATGATTTGAACCTCTCCTGTCAGTCCAGTTTTAGATTCCGATGCTTCACTTCTCGTTTACTGTATACCTTGGACCTTCTTATTGATGATGAATCACAGAAATTGCACCGAATTAAATTCAAAAGGCACAATGCCGACTTAAGTACGAGAGGACTGACACTATAACATTCTATGATTTGAACCTCTCCTGCAAGTCCAGTTTTAGATTCCGATGCTTCACTTCAAGTGTACTGTATACCTTGGACCTTCTTATTCACGATGAAACACTGAATTTGCATTGAATTAAATTCAAAAGGCACAATGCAGACTTCAGTACAAGAGGACTGACACTCTAACTTTCTATGATTTGAACCTCACCTATGAGTCCAGTATTAGATTACGATGCTTCACTTCAGGTTTACTGTATACCTTGGACCTTCTTATTGACGATGAAACACAGAAATTGCATCCGAGTTTAATACAAAAGGCTCAATGCCGACTTAAGTACAAGAGGACTGACACTCTAACTTTCTATGATTGAACCCTCTCCTGTGAGTACAGTTTTGGTTTCCGACGCTTCAATTCAGGTTTACTGTATCCCTTGGACATTCCTCTTGACCATGAAACACAGAAATTGCATCCGAATTTAATACAAATGTCACAATGCCGACGTAAGTACAAGAGGACTGACACTCTAACTTTCTATGAATTGAACCTCTCCTGTGAGTCCAGTTTTAGATTCCGATGCTTTACTTCAGGTTTACTGTATCGCTTGGACCTTCCTATTGACGATGAAACACAGTAATTGCATCCGAATTTAATACAAAAGGCACAATGCCGAATTAAGTACAAGAGGATTGACACTCTAACTTTCTATGATTTCAACCTCTCCTGTGAGCCGAGTTTTAGATTACGATGCTTCACTTCAGGTTTGCCGTATACCTTGGACCTTCTTATTGACGGCGAAACTTAGAAATTGCATCGGAATTAAATTCAAAAGTCACAATGCCGACTTAAGTACAAGAGGACTGACACTCTAACTTTCTATGATTTAAACCTCTCCTGTGAGTCCAGTTTTAGATTCCGATGCTTCACTACGGGTTTACTGTATCCCTTGGACCTTCTTATTGACGATGAAACACAGAAATTGTATCCGAATTTAATACAAAAGGCAAAATGCCGACTTAAGTACAAGAGGACTGACACTCTAACTTCCTATGATTTGAACCTCTCCTGTGAGTCCAGTATTAGATTACGATGCTTCACTTCAGGTTCACTGTATACCTTGGACCTTCTTATTGACGATGAAACACAGAAATTGCATCCGAATTTAATAGAAATGCCTCAATGCCGACTTAAGTACAAGAGGACTGACACTCTAACTTTCTATGATTTGAACCTCTCCTGTGTGTCCAGTTTTAGATTCCGATGCTTCACTTCAGGTTTACTGTATCCCTTGGACCTTCTTATTGACGATGAAACACAGAAATTGCATCCGAATTTAATACAAATGCCTCAATGCCGACTTAAGCACAAGAGGACTGACGCTCTAACTTTCTATGATTTGAACCTCTCCTGTGAGTCCAGTTTTAGATTCCGATGCTTCACTTCAGGTTTACTGTATCCCTTGGACCTTCCTATGGACCATGAAACACACTAGTTGCATCGGAATTTAATACAAAAGGCACAATGGCGACTTAAGTACAAGAGGACTGACACTCTAACTTTCTATGATTTGAACCTCTCCTGTCAGTCCAGTTTTAGATTCCGATGGTTCACTTAAAGTGTACTGTATTCCTTGGAAATTCTTATTGACGATGAAACACAGAAATTGCGTCGGAATTAAATACAAAAGGCACAATGACGGCTTAAGTACAAGAGAACGGACACTCTTACTTTCTTTGATTTGAACCTCTCCTGTGAGTCCAGTTTTAGATTAAGATGCTTCACTTCAGGTTTACTGTATACCTTGGACCTTCCTATTCACGATGAAACACTGAAATTGCATTGAATTAAATTCAATAGGGACAATGCCGACTTCAGTACAAGAGGACTGACACTCTAACTCTCTATGATTTGAACCACTCCTGTGAGTCTAGTTTTAGTTTCCGATGCTTCACTTCAGGTTAACTGTATCCCTTGAACCTTCTTATTGACGATGAAACACAGAAATTGCATCCGAATTTAATACAAAGGGCACAATGCTGACTTAAGTACAAGAGGACTGACACTCTAACTTTCTATGATTTGAACCTCTCCTGTGAGTCCAGTATTAGATTACGATGCTTCACTTCAGGTTTACTGTATACCTTGGACCTTCTTATTGACGATGAAACACAGAAATTGCATCCGAATTTAATACAAAAGGCTCAATGCCGACTTAAGTACAAGAGGACTGACACTCTAACTTTCTATGATTGAACCTCTCCTGTGAGTCCAGTTTTGGTTTCCGATGGTTCAGTTCAGGTTTCCTGTATCCCTTGGACCTTCCTCTTGACCATGGAACACAGAAATTGCATCCGAATTTAATACAAATGGCACAATGCCGACGTAAGTACAAGAGGACTGACACTCTAACTTTCTGTGATTTGAACCTCTCCTGTGAGTCCAGTTTTAGATTCCGATGCTTTACTTCAGGTTTACTGTATCGCTTGGACCTTCCTATTGACGATGAAACACAGTAATTGCATCCGAATTTAATACAAAAGGCACAATGCCGAATTAAGTACAAAAGGATTGACACTCTAACTTTCTATGATATGAACCTCTCCTGTGAGCCGAGTTTTAGATTCCGATGCTTCACTTCAGGTTTGCTGTATACCTTGGACCCTCTTATTGACGGCGAAACACAGAAATTGCATCGGAATTAAATTCAAAAGTCACAATGCCGACTTAAGTACAAGAGGACTGACACTCTAACTTTCTATGATATGAACCTCTCCTGTGAGTCCAGTTTTAGATTCCGATGCTTCAGTATGGGATTACTGTATCCCTTGGACCTTCTTATTGACGATGAAACACAGTAATTGCATCCGAATTTAATACAAAAGGCACAATGCCGACTTAAGTACAAAAGGAGTGACACTCTAAATTTCTATGATTTGAACCTCTCCTGTGAATCCAATTTTAGAATCCGATGCTTCACTTCTGGTTTAGTGTATCCCTTGGACCTTCATATTGACGATGAAACATAGAAATTGCATCCGAACTTAATTCAAAATCACAATGCCGACTTAAGTACTAGAGGACTGATACTCGAACTTTCTATGATATGAAAATCTCCTGTGAGTCCAGTTTTAGAATCCGATGCTTCACTTCAGGTTTACTGTATCCCTTGGACCTTCTTATTGACGATGAAACACAGATACTGCATCCGATTTT
Source organism: Schistocerca serialis cubense (assembly GCF_023864345.2). Lineage (NCBI taxonomy): Eukaryota > Metazoa > Arthropoda > Insecta > Orthoptera > Acrididae > Schistocerca > Schistocerca serialis. The sequence goes on from NC_064643.1 coordinate 81,686,591, forward strand.
TATACAAAAGGCACAATGCCGACTTAAGTACAAGAGGACTGACACTCTAAATTTCTATGATTTGAACCTCTCCTGTGAGTCCAGTTTTAGATTCCGATGCTTCACTTCAGGTGTACTGTATATCTTGGAACTTCATATTGACGATGAAGCACAGAAATTCCGCCGGAATTAAATTAAAAAGGCACAATGCCGACTTAAGTACGAGAGGACTGACACTCTAACTTTCTCTGATTTGAACCTCTCCTGTGAATCCAATTTTAGATTCCGATGCTTCACTTCAGGTTTACTGTATACCTTGGACCTTTCTATTGACGATGTAACATAGAAATTGCATCGAATTAAATTCAAACGGCACAAAGACGACTTAAGTACAAGAGGACTGACACTCTAACTTTCTATGATATGAACCTCTCCTGTGAGTCCAGTTTTAGATTCCGATGCTTCACTTCACGTTTACTGTATACCTTCGACCTTCTTATTGACGGCGAAACACAGAAATTGCATCGGAATTAAATTCAAAAGTCACAATCCCGAGTTAAGTACAAGAGGACTGACACTCTAACTTTCAATGATTCGAACCTCTCCTGTGAGTCCAGTTTTAGATTCCGATGCTTCACTTCGGGTTTATTGTATCCCTTAGGCCTTCTTAATGACGATGAAACACAGATATTGCATCCGAATTTAATATTAAAATCCCAATGCCGAATTAAGTACAAGATGACTGACACTCTAACTTTCAATGAATTGAACCTCTCCTGTGAGTCCAGTTTTAGATTCCGATGCTTCACTTCAGGTTTATTGTATACCTTGGACCTTCTTATTCACGTTGAAACACATAAATTGCATTGAATTAAATTCAGAAGGCACAAAGCCGACTTAAGTACAAGAGGACTGACACTCTAACTTTCTATGATTTGAACCTCTCCTGTGAGTCCAATTTTAGAATCCGATGCTTCACTTCAGGTTTAGTGTATCCCTTGGTCCTTCTTATTGACGATGAAACACAGATATTGCATTAGAATGTAATACAAAAGTCACAATGCCGACTTAAGTACAAGAGGACTGACACTCGAACTTTCTATGATCTGAAAATCTCCTGTGAGTCCAGTTTTAGAATCCGATGCTTCACTTCAGGTTTACTGTATCCCTTGGACCTTCTTATTGACGATGAAACACAGATATTGCATCCGATTTTTATACAAAAGGCACAATGACGACTTAAGTACAAGAGGACTGACACTCTAACTTTCTATGAATTGAACCTCTCCTGTGAGTCCCGTTTTAGATTCCGATGCTTCACTTCATTTTACTGTATCCCTTGGACCTTCTTATTGACGATGAAACACAGAAATTGCATCTGAATTTAATACAAAAGGCACAATGCCGACTTAAGTACAAGAGGACTGACACTCTAAATTTCTATGATTTGAACCTCTCCTGTGAGTCCACTTTTAGTTTCCGATGCTTCACTTCAGGTGTACTGTATATCTTGGAACTTCTTATTGACGATGAAGCACAGAAATTGCGCCGGAATTAAATTAAAAAGGCACAATGCCGACTTACGTACGAGAGGACTGACACTCTAACTTTCTTTGATTTGAACCTCTCCTGTGAGTCCAGTTTTAGATTCCGATGCTTCACTACGGGTTAACTGTATCCCTTGGACCTTCTTATTGACGATGAAACACAGAAATTGCATCCGAATTTAATACAAAAAGTACAATGCCGAATTCAGTACAAGAGGACTCAGACTTCAACTTTCAATGATTTGAACCTCTCCTGTGAGTCCAATTTTAGATTCCGATGCTTCACTTCATTTTACTGTATACCTTGGACCTTTCTATTGACGATGTAACATAGAAATTGCATCGAATTAAATTCAAACGGCACAAAGACGACTTAAGTACAAGAGGACTGACACTCTAACTTTCTATGATATGAACCTCTCCTGTGAGTCCAGTTTTAGATTCCGATGCTTCACTTCACGTTTACTGTATACCTTGGACCTTCTTATTGACGGCGAAACACAGAAATTGCGCCGGAATTAAATTAAAAAGGCACAATGCCGAATTAAGTACAAGAGGACTCACACTCTAACATTCTATGATTTGAACCTCTCCTGTCAGTCCAGTTTTAGATTCCGATGGTTCACTTAAAGTGTACTGTATTCCTTGGAAATTCTTATTGACGATGAAACACAGAAATTGCGTCGGAATTAAATACAAAAGGCACAATGCCCACCTAAGTACAAGAGAACGGACACTCTAACTTTCTATGATTTGAACCTCTCCTGTGAGTCCAGTTTTAGATTCCGATGCTTCATTTCAGATTTACTGAATACTTTGGACCTTCTTATTGACGGCGAAACACAGAAATTGCATCGGAATTAAATTCAAAAGGCACAATGCCGGCTTAAGTACAAGAGGACTGGCACTCTAACTTTCAATGATTTGTACCTCTCCTGTGAGTCCAGTTTTTGGTTCCGATGCTTCACTTCAGGTTTACTGTATACCTTGGACCCTCTTATTGACGATGAAACACAGAAATTGCATCGAATTAAATTCAAAAGGCACAATGCCGACTTAAGTACAAGAGTACTGACACTATAACTTTCTTTGATTTGAACCTCTCCTGTGAGTCCAGTTTTAGATTCCGATGCTTCACTTCAAGTTTACTGTATCCCTTGGACCTTCTTATTGACGATGAAGCACAGAAATTGCGTCGGAATTAAATTCAAAAGGCACAATGCCGACTTAAGTACGAGAGGACTGACACTCCTACTTTCTATGATTTGAACCTCTCCTGTGAGTCCAGTTTTAGATTCCGATGGTTCACTTCTCGTTTACTGTATACCTTGGACCTTTTTATTGACGATGAATCACAGAAATTGCACCGAATTAAATTCAAAAGGCACAATGCCGACTTAAGTACGAGAGGACTGACACTCTAACATTCTATGATTTGAACCTCTCCTGTAAGTCCAGTTTTAGATTCCGATGCTTCACTTCAAGTTTACTGTATACCTTGGACCTTCTTATTGACGATGAAGCACAGAAATTGCGTCGGAATTAAGTACGAAAGGCACAATGCCGACTTAAGTACAAGAGGACTGACACTCTAACTTTCTTTGATTTGAACCTCTCCTGTGAGTCCAGTTTTAGATTAAGATGCTTCACTTCAGGTTTACTGTATACCTTGGACCTTCTTATTCACGATTAAACACTGAAATTGCATTGAATTAAATTCAAAAGGCACAGTGCCGAGTTCAGTACAAGAGGACTGACACTCTAACTCTCTATGATTTGAACCACTCCTGTGAGTCTAGTTTTAGTTTCCGATGCTTCACTTCAGATTTACTGTATCCCTTGGACCTTCTTATTGACGATGAAACACGGAAATTGCATCCGAATTTAATACAAAAGGCACAATGCTGACTTAAGTACAAGAGGACTGACACTCTAACTTTCTATGATTTGAACCTCTCCTGTGAGTCCAGTATTAGATTACGATGCTTCACTTCAGATTTACTGTATACCTTGGACCTTCTTATTGACGATGAAACACAGAAATTGAATCCTAATTTAATACAAATGGCTCAATGCCGACGTAAGTACAAGAGGACTGACACTCTAACTTTCTATGATTTGAACCTCTCCTGTGAGTCCAGTTTTAGATTCCGATGCTTCACTACGGGTTTACTGTATCCCTTGGACCTTCTTATTGACGATGAAACACAGAAATTGCATCCGAATTTAATACAAAAAGTACAATGCCGAATTCAGTACAAGAGGACTCAGACTTCAACTTTCAATGATTTGAACCTCTCCTGTGAGTCCAGTTTTAGATTCCGATGCTTCACTTCAGGTTTACTGTATACCTTGGACCTTCTTATTCACGATGAAACACATAAATCGCATCGAGTTAAATTCAAAAGGCACAATGCCGACTTGAGTACAAGAGGACTGACACTCTCACCTCCTATGATTTGAACCACTCCTGTGAGTCCAGATTTAGTTTCCGATGCTTCACTTCAGATTTACTGTATACATTGGACCTTCTTATTGACGATGAAACACAGAAATCGCATCCGAATTTAATAGAAATGCCTCAATGCCGACTTAAGTACAAGAGGACTGACACTCTAACTTTCTATGATTTGAACCTCTCCTGTCAGTCCAGTTTTAGATTCCGATGGTTCACTTAAAGTGTACTGTATTCCTTGGAAATTCTTATTGACGATGAAACACAGAAATTGCGTCGGAATTAAATACAAAAGGCACAATGCCGACTTAAGTACAAGAGAACGGACACTCTAACTTTCTATGATTTGAACCTCTCCTGTGAGTCCAGTTTTAGATTCCGATGCTTCACTTCAGGTTTACTGCATACTTTTGACCTTCTTATTGACGGCGAAACACAGAAATTGCATCGGAATTAAATTCAAAAGGCACAATGCCGGCTTAAGTACAAGAGGACTGGCACTCTAACTTTCAATGATTTGTACCTCTCCTGTTAGTCCAGTTTTAGGTTCCGATGCTTCACTTCAGGTTTACTGTATACCTTGGACCTTCTTATTGACGATGAAACACAGAAATTGCATCGAATTAAATTCAAAAAGCACAAAGCCGACTTTAGTACGAGAGGACTGACACTCTAACATTCTATGATTTGAACCTCTCCTGTAAGTCCAGTTTTAGATTCCGATGCTTCACTTCAAGTGTACTGTATTCCTTGGACCTTCTTATTGACGATGAAGCACAGAAATTGCGTCGGAATTAAATACAAAAATCACAATGCTAACTTAAGAACAAGAGGACGGACACTCTAACTTTCTATGATTTGAACTTCTCCTGTGAGTCCAGTTTTAGATTCCGATGCTTTACGTCAGGTTTACTGTATCCCTTTCACCTTCTTATTGACGATGAAACACAGATATTGCATTCGACATTTATACAAAAGGCACAATGCCGACTTAAGTACAAGAGGACTGACACTCTAACTTTCTATGATTGAACCTCTCCTGTGAGTCCAGTTTTGGTTTCCGATGCTTCAATTCAGGTTTACTGTATCCCTTGGACCTCCTCTTGACCATGAAACACAGAAATTGCATCCGAATTTAATACAAATGGCACAATGCCGACGTAAGTACAAGAGGACTGACACTCTAACTTTCTATGATTTGAACCTCTCCTGTGAGTCCAGTTTTAGATTCCGATGCTTCACTACGGGTTTACTATATCCCTTGGACCTTCTTACTGACGATGAAACACAGAAATTGCATCCGAATTTAATACAAAAGGTACAATGCCGAATTAAGTACAAGAGGACTCACACTCTAACTTTCAATGATTTGAACCTCTCCTGTGAGTCCAGTATTAGATAACGATGCTTCACTTCAGGTTCACTGTGTACCTTGGACCTTCTTATTGACGATGAAACACAGAAATTGCATCCGAATTTAATACAAATGCCTCAATGCCGACAGAAGTACAAGAGGACTGACACTCTAACTTTCTATGATTTCAACCTCTCCTGTCAGTCCAGTTTTAGATTCCGATGGTTCACTTAAAGTGTACTGTATTCCTTGGAAATTCTTATTGACGATGAAACACAGAAATTGCGTCGGAATTAAATACAAAAGGCACAATGCCGACTTAAGTACAAGAGAACGGACACTCTAACTTTCTATGATTTGAACCTCTCCTGTGAGTCCAGTTTTAGATTCCGATGCTTCACCTCTGATTTACTGTATACTTTGGACCTTCTTATTGACGGCGAAACACAGAAATTGCATCGGAATTAAATTCAAAATTCACAATGCCGGCTTAAGTACAAGAGGACTGGCACTCTAACTTTCAATGATTTGTACCTCTCCTGTGAGTCCAGTTTTAGGTTCCGATGCTTCACTTCAGGTTTACTGTATACCTTGGACCTTCTTATTGACGATGAAACACAGAAATTGCATCGCATTAAATTCAAAAGGCACAATGCCGACTTAAGTACAAGAGGACTGACACTCTAACTTTCTATGATTTGAACCTCTCCTGTGAGTCCAGTTTTAGATTCCGATGCTTCACTTCAGGTTTACTGTATCCCTTGGACCTTCTTATTGACGATGAAGCACAGAAATTGCGTCGGAATTAAATTCAAAAGGCACAATGCCGACTTAAGTACGAGAGGACTGACACTCCTACTTTCTATGATTTGTACCTCTCCTGTGAGTCAAGTTTTAGATTCCGACGGTTCACTTCTCGTTTACTGTATACCTTGGACCTTCTTATTGACGATGAATCACAGAAATTGCAACGAATTAAATTCAAAAGGCACAATGCCGACTTAAGTACGAGAGGACTGACACTCTAACATTCTATGATTTGAACCTCTCCTGTAAGTCCAGTTTTAGATTCCGATGCTTCACTTCATGTGTACTGTATACCTTGGACCTTCTTATTGACGATGAAGCACAGAAATTGCGTCGGAATTAAGTACAAAGGCACAATGCCGACTTAAGTACAAGAGGACTGACACTCTAACTTTCAATGAATTGAACCTCTCCTGTGAGTCCAGTTTTAGATTAAGATGCTTCACTTCAGGTTTACTGTATACCTTGGACCTTCTTATTCACGATGAAACACTGAAATTGCATTGAATTAAATTCAAAAGGCACAGTGCCGAGTTCAGTACAAGAGGACTGACACTCTAACTCTCTATGATTTGAACCACTCCTGTGAGTCTAGTTTTAGTTTCCGATGCTTCACTTCAGATTTACTGTATCCCTTGGACCTTCTTATTGACGATGAAACACGGAAATTGCATCCGAATTTGATACAAAAGGCACAATGCTGACTTAAGTACAAGAGGACTGACACTCTAACTTTCTATGATTTGAACCTCTCCTGTGAGTCCAGTATTAGATTACGATGCTTCACTTCAGATTTACTGTATACCTTGGACCTTCTTAATGACGATGAAACACAGAAATTGAATCCTAATTTAATACAAATGGCTCAATGCCGACGTAAGTACAAGAGGACTGACACTCCAACTTTCTATGATTTGAACCTCTCCTGTGAGTCCAGTTTTAGATTCCGATGCTTCACTACGGGTTTGCTGTATCCCTTGGACCTTCTTATTGACGATGAAACACAGAAATTGCATCCGAATTTAATACAAAAAGTACAATGCCGAATTCAGTACAAGAGGACTCAGACTTTAACTTTCAATGATTTGAACCTCTCTTGTGAGTCCAGTTTTAGATTCCGATGCTTCACTTCAGGTTTACTGTATACCTTGGACCTTCTTATTCACGATGAAACACATAAATCGCATCGAGTTAAATTCAAAAGGCACAATTCCGACTTGAGTACAAGAGGACTAACACTCTCACCTCCTATGATTTGAACCACTCCTGTGAGTCCAGTTTTAGTTTCCGATGCTTCACTTCAGGTTTACTGTATCCCTTGGACATTCTTATTGACGACGAAACACAGAAATTGCATCCGAATTTAATACAAAAGGCAAAATGCCGACTTAAGTACAAGAGGACTGACACTCTAACTTCCTATGATTTGAACCTCTCCTGTGCGTCCAGTATTAGATAACGATGCTTCACTTCAGGTTCACTGTGTACCTTGGACCTTCTTATTGACGATGAAACACAGAAATCGCATCCGAATTTAATAGAAATGCCTCAATGCCGACTTAAGTACAAGAGGACTGACACTCTAACTTTCTATGATTTGAACCTCTCCTGTCAGTCCAGTTTTAGATTCCGATGGTTCACTTAAAGTGTACTGTATTCCTTGGAAATTCTTATTGACGATGAAACACAGAAATTGCGTCGGAATGAAATACAAAAGGCACAATGCCGACTTAAGTACAAGAGAACGGACACTCTAACTTTCTATGATTTGAACCTCTCCTGTGAGTCCAGTTTTAGATTCCGATGCTTCACTTCAGGTTTACTGCATACTTTTGACCTTCTTATTGACGGCGAAACACAGAAATTGCATCGGAATTAAATTCAAAAGGCACAATGCCGGCTTAAGTACAAGAGGACTTGCACTCTAACTTTCAATGCTTTGTACCTCTCCTGTTAGTCCAGTTTCAGATTCCGATGCTTCACTTCAGGTTTACTGTATACCTTGGACCTTCTTATTGACGATGAAACACAGAAATTGCGTCGAATTAAATTCAAAAAGCACAATGCCGACTTTAGTACGAGAGGACTGACACTCTAACATTCTATGATTTGAACCTCTCCTGTAAGTCCAGTTTTAGATTCCGATGCTTCACTTCAAGTGTACTGTATTCCTTGGACCTTCTTATTGACGATGAAGCACAGAAATTGCGTCGGAATTAAATACAAAAGGCACAATGCTAACTTAAGAACAAGAGGACGGACACTCTAACTTTCTATGATTTGAACTTCTCCTGTGAGTCCAGTTTTAGATTCCGATGCTTTACGTCAGGTTAACGGTATCCCTTTCACCTTCTTATTGACGATGAAACACAGATATTGCATTCGACACTTATACAAAAGGCACAATGCCGACGCAAGTATAAGAGGACTGACACTCTAACTTTCTATGATTGAACCTCTCCTGTGAGTCCAGTTTTGGTTTCCGATGCTTCAATTCAGGTTTACTGTATCCTTTGTACCTTCCTCTTGACCATGAAACACAGAAATCGCATCCGAATTCAATAGAAATGCCTCAATGCCGACTTAAGTACAAGAGGACTGACACTCTAACTTTCTATGATTTGAACCTCTCCTGTGAGTCCAGTTTTAGATTCCGATGCTTCACCTCTGATTTACTGTATACTTTGGACCTTCTTATTGACCGCGAAACACAGAAATTGCATCGGAATTAAATTCAAAAGGCACAATGCCGGCTTAAGTACAAGAGGACTGGCACTCTAACTTTCAATGATTTGTACCTCTCCTGTGAGTCCAGTTTTAGGTTCCGATGCTTCACTTCAGGTTTACTGTATACCTTGGACCTTCTTATTGACGATGAAACACAGAAATTGCATCGAATTAAATTCAAAAGGCACAATGCCGAGTTAAGTACAAGAGGACTGACACTCTAACTTTCTATGATTTGAACCTCTCCTGTGAGTCCAGTTTTAGATTCCGATGCTTCACTTCAGGTTTACTGTATCCCTTGGACCTTCTTATTGACGATGAAGCACAGAAATTGCGTCGGAATTAAATTCAAAAGGCACAATGCCGACTTAAGTACGAGAGGACTGACACTCCTACTTTCTATGATTTGAACCTCTCCTGTGAGTCAAGTTTTAGATTCCGATGGTTCACTTCTCGATTACTGTATACCTTGGACCTTCTTATTAACGATGAATCACAGAAATTGCATCGAATTAAATTCAAAAGGCACAATGCCGACTTAAGTACGAGAGGACTGACACTCTAACATTCTATGATTTGAACCTCTCCTGTAAGTCCAGTTTTAGATTCCGATGCTTCACTTCAAGTGTACTGTATACCTTGGACCTTCTTATTCACGATGAAACACTGAAATTGCATTGAATTAAATTCAAAAGGCACAGTGCCGAGTTCAGTACAAGAGGACTGACACTCTAACTCTCTATGATTTGAACCACTTCTGTGAGTCTAGTTTCAGTTTCCGATGCTTCACTTCAGATTTACTGTATCCCTTGGACCTTCTTATTGACGATGAAACACGGAAATTGCATCCGAATTTAATACAAAAGGCACAATGCTGACTTAAGTACAAGAGGACTGACACCCTAACTTTCTATGATTTGAACCTCACTGTGAGTCCAGTATTAGATTACGATGCTTCACTTCAGGTTTACTGTATACCTTGGACCTTCTTATTGACGATGAAACACAGAAATTGAATCCTAATTTAATACAAATGGCTCAATGCCGACTTAAGTACAAAAGGACTGACACTCTAACTTTCTATGATTGAACCTCTCCTGTGAGTCCAGTTTTGGTTTCCGATGCTTCAATTCAGGTTTACTGTATACCTTGGACCTTCCTCTTGACCATGAAACACAGAAATTGCATCCGAATTTAATACAAATGGCACAATGCCGACGTAAGTACAAGAGGACTGACACTCTAACTTTCTATTATTTGAACCTCTCCTGTGAGTCCAGTTTTAGATTCCGATGCTTCACTACGGGTTTACTGTATCCCTTGGACCTTCTTATTATAAATGAAACACAGAAATTGCATCCGAATTTGATACAAAAAGTACAATGCCGAATTAAGTACAAGAGGACTCAGACTTTAACTTTCAATGATTTGAACCTCTCTTGTGAGTCCAGTTTTAGATTCCGATGCTTCACTTCAGGTTTACTGTATACCTTGGACCTTCTTATTCACGATGAAACACAGAAATCGCATCGAGTTAAATTCAAAAGGCACAATGCCGACTTGAGTACAAGAGGACTGACACTCTCACCTCCTATGATTTGAACCACTCCTGTGAGTCCAGTTTTAGTTTTCGATGCTTCACTTCAGGTTTACTGTATCCCTTGGACCTTCTTATTGACGATGAAACACAGAAATTGCATCCGAATTTAATACAAAAGGCAAAATGCCGACTTAGGTACAAGAGGACTGACACTCTAACTTCCTATGATTTGAACCTCTCCTGTGAGTCCAGTATTAGATTCCGATGCTTCACTTCAGGTTTACTGCATACTTTTGACCTTCTTATTGACGGCGAAACACAGAAATTGCATCGGAATTAAATTCAAAAGGCACAATGCCGGCTTAAATACAAGAGGACTGGCACTCTAACTTTAAATTATATGTACCTCTCCTGTGAGTCCAGTTTTAGGTTCCGATGCTTCACTTCAGGTTTACTGTATACCTTGGACCTTCTTATTGACGATGAAACACAGAAATTGCATCGAATTAAATTCAAAAGGCACAATGCCGACTTAAGTACAAGAGGACTGACACTCTAACTTTCTATGATTTGAACCTCTCCTGTGAGTCCAGTTTTAGATTCCGATGCTTCACTTCAGGTTTACTGTATCCCTTGGACCTTCTTATTGACGTTGAAGCACAGAAATTGCGTCGGAATTAAATTCAAAAGGCACAATGCCGACTTAAGTACGAGAGGGCTGACACTCCTACTTTCTATGATTTGAACCTCTCCTGTGAGTCCAGTTTTAGATTCCGATGGTTCACTTCTCGTTTACTGTATACCTTGGACTTTCTTATTGACGATGAATCACAGAAATTGCATCGAATTAAATTCAAAAGACACAATGCCGACTTAAGTACGAGAGGACTGACATTCTAACATTCTATGATTTGAACCTCTCCTGTGAGTCCAGTTTTAGATTAAGATGATTCACTTCAGGTTTACTGTATACCTTGGACCTTCTTATTCACGATGAAACACTGAAATTGCATTTAATTAAATTCAAAAGGCACAATGCCGAGTTCAGTACAAGAGGACTGACACTCTAACTCTCTATGATTTGAACCACTCCTGTGAGTCTAGTTTTAGTTTCCGATGCTTCACTTCAGATTTACTGTATCCCTTGGACCTTCTTATTGACGATGAAACACGGAAATTGCATCCGAACTTAATACAAAAGGCACATTGCTGACTTATGTACAAGAGGACTGACACTCTAACTTTCTATGATTTGAACCTCTCCTGTGAGTCCAGTATTAGATTACGATGCTTCACTTCAGGTTTACTGTATACCTTGGACCTTCTTATTGACGATGAAACACAGAAATTGCATCCTAATTTAATACAAATGGCTCAATGCCGACTTAAGTACAAAAGGACTGACACTCTAACTTTCTATGATTGAACCTCTCCTGTGAGGCCAGTTTTGGTTTCCGATGCTTCAATTCAGGTTTACTGTATCCCTTGGACCTTCCTCTTGACCATGAAACACAGAAATTGCATCCGAATTTAATACAAATGGCACAATGCCGACGTTAGTACAAGTGGACTGACACTCTAACTTTCTATGATTTGAACCTCTCCTGTGAGTCCAGTTTTAAATTCCGATGCTTCACTACGGGTTTACTGTATCCCTTGGACCTTCTTATTGACGATGAAACACAGAAATTGCATCCGAATTTAATACAAAAAGTACAATGCCGAATTAAGTACAAGAGGACTCAGACTCTAACTTTCAATGATTTGAACCTCTCCTGTGAGTCCAGTTTTAGATTCCGATGCTTCTCTTCAGGTTTACTATATACCTTGGACCATCTTATTCACGATGAAACACAGAAATTGCATCGAGTTAAATTCAAAAGGCACAATGCCGACTTGAGTACAAGAGGACTGACACTCTCACCTCCTATGATATGAACCACTCCTGTGAGTCCAGTTTTAGTTTCCGATGCTTCACTTCAGGTTTACTGTATCCCTTGGACCTTCTTATTGACGATGAAACACAGAAATTCCATCCGAATGTAATGCAAAAGGCAAAATGCCGACTTAAGTACAAGAGGACTGACACTCTAACTTCCTATGATTTGAACCTCTCCTGTGAGTCCAGTATTAGATTACGATGCTTCACTTCAGGTTTACTGTATACCTTGGACCTTCTTATTGACGATGAAACACCGAAATTGCATCCTAATTTATTACAAATGGCTCAATGCCGACTTAAGTACAAAAGGACTGACACTCTAACTTTCTATGATTGAACCTCTCCTGTGAGTCCAGTTTTGGTTTCCGATGCTTCAATTCAGGTTTACTGTATCCCTTGGACCTTCCTCTTGACCAGGAAACACAGAAATTGCATCCGAATTTAATACAAATGGCACAATGCCGACGTAAGTACAAGTGGACTGACACTCTAACTTTCTATGATTTGAACCTCTCCTGTGAGTCCAGTTTTAGATTCCGATGCTTCACTACGGGTTTACTGTATCCCTTGGACCTTCTTATTGACGATGAAACACAGAAATTGCATCCGAATGTAATACAAAAGGCAAAATGCCGACATAAGTACAAGAGGACTGACACTCTAACTTTCTATGATTTGAACCTCTCCTGTCAGTCCAGTTTTAGATTCCGATGGTTCACTTAAAGTGTACTGTATTCCTTGGAAATTCTTATTAACGATGAAACACAGAAATTGCGTCGAAATTAAATACAAAAGGCACAATGCCGACTTAAGTACAAGAGAACGGACACTCTAACTTTCTATGATTTGAACCTCTCCTGTGAGTCCAGTTTTAGATTCCGATGCTTCACTTCAGGTTTACTGTATACTTTGGACCTTCTTATTGACGGCGAAACACAGAAATTGCATCGGAATTAAATTCAAAAGGCACAATGCCGGCTTAAGTACAAGAGGACTGGCACTCTACCTTTCAATGATTTGTACCTCTCCTGTGAGTCCAGTTTTAGGTTCCGATGCTTCACTTCAGGTTTACTGTATACCTTGGACCTTCTTATTGACGATGAAACACAGAAATTGCATCGAATTAAATTCAAAAGGCACAATGCCGACTTAAGTACAAGAGGACTGACACTCTAACTTTCTATGATTTGAACCTCTCCTGTGAGTCCAGTTTTAGATTCCGATGCTTCACTTCAGGTTTACTGTATCCCTTGACCTTCTTATTGACGATGAAGCACAGAAATTGCGTCGGAATTAAATTCAAAAGGCACAATGCCGACTTAAGTACGAGAGGACTGACACTCCTACTTTCTATGATTTGAACCTCTCCTGTGAGTCCAGTTTTAGATTCCGATGGTTCACTTCTCGTTTACTGCATACCTTGGACCTTCTTATTGACGATGAATCACAGAAATTGCATCGAATTAAATTCAAAAGGCACAATGCCGACTTAAGTACGAGAGGACTGACATTCTAACATTCTATGATTTGAACCTCTCCTGTAAGTCCAGTTTTAGATTCCGATGCTTCACTTCAAGTGTACTGTATACCTTGGACCTTCTTATTGACGATGAAGCACAGAAATTGCGTCGGAATTAAGTACAAAAGGCACAATGCCGACCTAAGTACAAGAGGACTGACACTCTAACTTTCAATGAATAGAACCTCTCCTGTGAGTCCTGTTTTAGATTAAGATGCTTCACTTCAGGTTTACTGTATACCTTGGACCTTCTTATTCACGATGAAACACTGAAATTGCATTGAATTAAATTCAAAAGGCACAATGCCGACTTCAGTACAAGAGGACTGACACTCTAACTCTCTATGATATGAACCACTCCTGTGAGTCTAGTTCTAGTTTCCGATGCTTCACTTCAGATTTACTGTATCCCTTGAACCTTCTTATTGACGATGAAACACAGAAATTGCATCCGAATTTAATACAAAGGGCACAATGCTGACTTAAGTACAAGAGGACTGACACTCTAACTTTCTATGATTTGAACCTCTCCTAAGAGTCCAGTATTAGATTACGATGCTTCACTTCAGGTTTACTGTATACCTTGGACCTTCTTATTGACGATGAAACACAGAAATTGCATCCGAATTTAATACAAAAGGCTCAATGCCGACTTAAGTACAAGAGGACTGACACTTTAACTTTCTATGATTCAACCTCTCCTGTGAGTCCAGTTTTGGTTTCCGATGTTTCAATTCAGGTTTTCTGTATCCCTTGGACCTTCCTCTTGACCATGAAACACAGAAATTGCATCCGAATTTAATACAAATGGCACAATGCCGACGTAAGTACAAGAGGACTGACACTCTAACTTTCTATGATTTGAACCTCTCCTGTGAGTCCAGTTGTAGATTCCGATACTTTACTTCAGGTTTACTGTATCGCTTGGACCTTCCTATTGACGATGAAACACAGTAATTGCATCCGAATTTAAAACAAAAGGCACATTGCCGAATTAAGTACAAGGGGATTGACACTCTAACTTTCTATGATATGAACCTCTCCTGTGAGCCGAGTTTTAGATTCCGATGCTTCACTACAGGTTTGCTGTATACCTTGGACCTTCTTATTGATGGCGAAACACAGAAATTGCATCGGAATTAAATTCAAAAGTCACAATGCCGAATTAAGTACAAGAGGACTCACACTCTAACTTTCAATGATTTGAACCTCTCCTGTGAGTCCAGTTTTAGATTCCGATGCTACACTTCAGGTTTACTGTATACCTTGGACCTTCTTATTAACGATGAAACACAGAAATTGCATCGTATTAAATTCAAAAGGCACAATGCCGACTTGAGTACAAGAGGACTGACACTCTCACCTCCTATGATTTGAACCACTCCTGTGAGTCCAGTTTTAGTTTCCGATGCTTCACTTCATGTTTACTGTATCCCTTGGACCTTCTTATCGACGATGAAACACAGAAATTGCATCCGAATTTAATACAAAAGGCAAAATGCCGACTTAAGTACAAGAGGACTGACACTCTAACTTCCTATGATTTGAACCTCTCCTGTGAGTCCAGTATTAGATTACGATGCTTCACTTCAGGTTCACTGTATACCCAGGACCTTCTTATTGACGATGAAACACAGAAATTGCATCCGAATTCAATACAAATGCCTCAATGCCGACTTAAGTACAAGAGGACTGACACTCTAACTTTCTATGATTTGAACCTCTCCTGTGAGTCCAGTTTTAGATTCCGATGCTTCACTTCAGGTTTACTGTATCCCTTGGACCTTCTTATTGACGATGAAGCACAGAAATTGCGTCGGAATTAAATTCAAAAGGCACAATGCCGACTTAAGTACGAGAGGACTGACACTCCTACTTTCTATGATTTGAACCTCTCCTGTGAGTCAAGTTTTAGATTCCGATGGTTCACTTCTCGATTACTGTATACCTTGGACCTTCTTATTAACGATGAATCACAGAAATTGCATCGAATTAAATTCAAAAGGCACAATGCCGACATAAGTACGAGAGGACTGACACTCTAACATTCTATGATTTGAACCTCTCCTGTAAGTCCAGTTTTAGATTCCGATGCTTCACTTCAAGTGTACTGTATACCTTGGACCTTCTTATTCACGATGAAACACTGAAATTGCATTGAATTAAATTCAAAAGGCACAGTGCCGAGTTCAGTACAAGAGGACTGACACTCTAACTCTCTATGATTTGAACCACTTCTGTGAGTCTAGTTTTAGTTTCCGATGCTTCACTTCAGATTTACTGTATCCCTTGGACCTTCTTATTGACGATGAAACACGGAAATTGCATCCGAATTTAATACAAAAGGCACAGTGCTGACTTAAGTACAAGAGGACTGACACCCTAACTTTCTATGATTTGAACCTCACTGTGAGTCCAGTATTAGATTACGATGCTTCACTTCAGGTTTACTGTATACCTTGGACCTTCTTATTGACGATGAAACACAGAAATTGAATCCTAATTTAATACAAATGGCTCAATGCCGACTTAAGTACAAAAGGACTGACACTCTAACTTTCTATGATTGAACCTCTCCTGTGAGTCCAGTTTTGGTTTCCGATGCTTCAATTCAGGTTTACTGTATCCCTTGGACCTTCCTCTTGACCATGAAACACAGAAATTGCATCCGAATTTAATACAAATGGCACAATGCCGACGTAAGTACAAGAGGACTGACACTCTAACTTTCTATTATTTGAACCTCTCCTGTGAGTCCAGTTTTAGATTCCGATGCTTCACTACGGGTTTACTGTATCCCTTGGACCTTCTTATTATAAATGAAACACAGAAATTGCATCCGAATTTGATACAAAAAGTACAATGCCGAATTAAGTACAAGAGGACTCAGACTTTAACTTTCAATGATTTGAACCTCTCTTGTGAGTCCAGTTTTAGATTCCGATGCTTCACTTCAGGTTTACTGTATACCTTGGACCTTCTTATTCACGATGAAACACAGAAATCGCATCGAGTTAAATTCAAAAGGCACAATGCCGACTTGAGTACAAGAGGACTGACACTCTCACCTCCTATGATTTGAACTACTCCTGTGAGTCCAGTTTTAGGTTCCGATGCTTCACTTCAGGTTTACTGTAAACCTTGGACCTTCTTATTGACGATGAAACACAGAAATTGCATCGAATTAAATTCAAAAGGCACAATGCCGACTTAAGTACAAGAGGACTGACACTCT
Source organism: Schistocerca serialis cubense (assembly GCF_023864345.2). Lineage (NCBI taxonomy): Eukaryota > Metazoa > Arthropoda > Insecta > Orthoptera > Acrididae > Schistocerca > Schistocerca serialis. Next base: position 81,703,696 of record NC_064643.1, read on the forward strand.
AACTTTCTATGATTTGAACCTCTCCTGTGAGTCCAGTTTTAGATTCCGATGCTTCACTTCAGGTTTACTGTATCCCTTGGACCTTCTTATTGACGATGAAGCACAGAAATTGCGTCGGAATTAAATTCAAAAGGCACAATGCCGACTTAAGTACGAGAGGGCTGACACTCCTACTTTCTATGATTTGAACCTCTCCTGTGAGTCCAGTTTTAGATTCCGATGGTTCACTTCTCGTTTACTGTATACCTTGGACTTTCTTATTGACGATGAATCACAGAAATTGCATCGAATTAAATTCAAAAGACACAATGCCGACTTAAGTACGAGAGGACTGACACTCTAACATTCTATGATTTGAACCTCTCCTGTAAGTCCAATTTTAGATTCCGATGCTTCACTTCAAGTGTACTGTATACCTTGGACCTTCTTATTGACGATGAAGCAAAGAAATTGCGTCGGAATTAAGTACAAAAGGCACAATGCCGACTTAAGTACATGAGGACTGACACTCTAACTTTCAATGAATTGAACCTCTCCTGTGAGTCCAGTTTTAGATTAAGATGATTCACTTCAGGTTTACTGCATACCTTGGACCTTCTTATTCACGATGAAACACTGAAATTGCATTTAATTAAATTCAAAAGGCACAATGCCGAGTTCAGTACAAGAGGACTGACACTCTAACTCTCTATGATTTGAACCACTCCTGTGAGTCTAGTTTTAGTTTCCGATGCTTCACTTCAGATTTACTGTATCCCTTGGACCTTCTTATTGACGATGAAACACGGAAATTGCATCCGAATTTAATACAAAAGGCACATTGCTGACTTAAGTACAAGAGGACTGACACTCTAACTTTCTATGATTTGAACCTCTCCTGTGAGTCCAGTATTAGATTACGATGCTTCACTTCAGGTTTACTGTATACCTTGGACCTTCTTATTGACGATGAAACACAGAAATTGCATCCTAATTTAATACAAATGGCTCAATGCCGACTTAAGTACAAAAGGACTGACACTCTAACTTTCTATGATTGAACCTCTCCTGTGAGTCCAGTTTTGGTTTCCGATGCTTCAATTCAGGTTTACTGTATCCCTTGGACCTTCCTCTTGACCATGAAACACAGAAATTGCATCCGAATTTAATACAAATGGCACAATGCCGACGTAAGTACAAGTGGACTGACACTCTAACTTTCTATGATTTGAACCTCTCCTGTGAGTCCAGTTTTAGATTCCGATGCTTCACTACGGGTTTACTGTATCCCTTGGACCTTCTTATTGACGATGAAACACAGAAATTGCATCCGAATTTAATACAAAAAGTACAATGCCGAATTAAGTACAAGAGAACTCAGACTCTAACTTTCAATGATTTGAACCTCTCCTGTGAGTCCAGTTTTAGATTCCGATGCTTCTCTTCAGGTTTACTATATACCTTGGACCATCTTATTCACGATGAAACACAGAAATTGCATCGAGTTAAATTCAAAAGGCACAATGCCGACTTGAGTACAAGAGGACTGACACTCTCACCTCCTATGATATGAACCACTCCTGTGAGTCCAGTTTTAGATTCCGATGCTTCACTTCAGGTTTACTGTATACTTTGGACCTTCTTATTGACGGCGAAACACAGAAATTGCATCGGAATTAAATTCAAAAGGCACAATGCCGGCTTAAGTACAAGAGGACTGGCACTCTACCTTTCAATGATTTGTACCTCTCCTGTGAGTCCAGTTTTAGGTTCCGATGCTTCACTTCAGGTTTACTGTATACCTTGGACCTTCTTATTGACGATGAAACACAGAAATTGCATCGAATTAAATTCAAAAGGCACAATGCCGACTTAAGTACAAGAGGACTGACACTCTAACTTTCTATGATTTGAACCTCTCCTGTGAGTCCAGTTTTAGATTCCGATGCTTCACTTCAGGTTTACTGTATCCCTTGGACCTTCTTATTGACGATGAAGCACAGAAATTGCGTCGGAATTAAATTCAAAAGGCACAATGCCGACTTAAGTACGAGAGGACTGACACTCCTACTTTCTATGATTTGAACCTCTCCTGTGAGTCCAGTTTTAGATTCCGATGGTTCACTTCTCGTTTACTGCATACCTTGGACCTTCTTATTGACGATGAATCACAGAAATTGCATCGAATTAAATTCAAAAGTCACAATGCCGACTTAAGTACGAGAGGACTGACATTCTAACATTCTATGATTTGAACCTCTCCTGTAAGTCCAGTTTTAGATTCCGATGCTTCACTTCAAGTGTACTGTATACCTTGGACCTTCTTATTGACGATGAAGCACAGAAATTGCGGCGGAATTAAGTACAAAAGGCACAATGCCGACTTAAGTACAAGAGGACTGACACTCTAACTTTCAATGAATAGAACCTCTCCTGTGAGTCCTGTTTTAGATTAAGATGCTTCACTTCAGGTTTACTGTATACCTTGGACCTTCTTATTCACGATGAAACACTGAAATTGCATTGAATTAAATTCAAAAGGCACAATGCCGACTTCAGTACAAGAGGACTGACACTCTAACTCTCTATGATATGAACCACTCCTGTGAGTCTAGTTCTAGTTTCCGATGCTTCACTTCATGTTTACTGTATCCCTTGGACCTTCTTATCGACGATGAAACACAGAAATTGCATCCGAATTTAATACAAAAGGCAAAATGCCGACTTAAGTACAAGAGGACTGACACTCTAACTTCCTATGATTTGAACCTCTCCTGTGAGTCCAGTATTAGATTACGATGCTTCACTTCAGGTTCACTGTATACCCAGGACCTTCTTATTGACGATGAAACACAGAAATTGCATCCGAATTCAATACAAATGCCTCAATGCCGACTTAAGTACAAGAGGACTGACACTCTAACTTTCTATGATTTGAACCTCTCCTGTGAGTCCAGTTTTAGATTCCGATGCTTCACTTCAGGTTTACGGTATCCCTTGGACCTTCCTATGGACCATGAAACACAGAAATTGCATCGGAATTTAATACAAAAGGCACAATGGCGACTTAAGTAAAAGAGAACGGACACTCTAACTTTCTATGATTTGAACCTCTCCTGTGAGTCCAGTTTTAGATTCCGATGCTTCACTTCAGGTTTACTGTATACTTTGGACCTTCTTATTGACGGCGAAACACAGAAATTGCATCGGAATTAAATTCAAAAGGCACAATGCCGGCTTAAGTACAAGAGGACTGGCACTCTAACTTTCAATGATTTGTACCTCTCCTGTGAGTCCAGTTTTAGGTTTCGATGCTTCACTTCAGGTTTACTGTATACCTTGGACCTTCTTATTGACGATGAAACACAGAAATTGCATCGAATTAAATTCAAAAGGCACAATGCCGACTTAAGTACAAGAGGACTGACACTCTAACTTTCTATGATTTGAACCTCTCCTGTGAGTCCAGTTTTAGATTCCGATGCTTCACTTCAGGCTTACTGTATCCCTTGGACCTTCTTATTGACGATGAAGCACAGAAATTGCGTCGGAATTAAATTCAAAAGGCACAATGCCGACTTAAGTACGACGAGACTGACACTCCTACTTTCTATGATTTGAACCTCTCCTGTGAGTCCAGTTTTAGATTCCGATGGTTCACTTCTCTTTTACTGTATACCTTGGACCTTCTTATTGACGATGAATCACAGAAATTGCATCGAATTATATTCAAAAGGCACAATGCCGACTTAAGTACGAGAGGACTGACACTCTAACCTTCTATGATTTGAACCTCTCCTGTAAGTCCAGTTTTAGATTCCGATGCTTCACTTCAAGTGTACTGTATACCTTGGACCTTCTTATTGACGATGAAGCACAGAAATTGCGTCGGAATTAAGTACAAAAGGCACAATGCCGACTTAAGTACAAGCGGACTGACACTCTAACTTTCAATGAATTGAACCTCTCCTGTGAGTACAGTTTTAGATTAAGATGCTTCACTTCAGGTTTACTGTATACCTTGGACCTTCTTATTCACGATGAAACACTGAAATTGCATTGAATTAAATTCAAAAGGCACAATGCCGACGTCAGTACAAGAGGACTGACACTCTAACTCTCTATGATTTGAACCTCTCCTGTGAGTCCAGTATTAGATTACGATCCTTCACTTCAGGTTTACTGTATACCTTGGACCTTCCTATTGACGATGAAACACAGTAATTGCATCCGAATTTAATACAAATGGCACAATGCCGAATTAAGTACCAGAGGATTGACACTCTAACTTTCTATGATATGAACCTCCCCTGTAAGCCGAGTTTTAGATTCCGATGCTTCACTTCAGGTTTGCTGTATACCTTGGACCTTCTTATTGACGGCGAAACAAAGAAATTGCGTCGTAATTAAATTCAAAAGTCACAATGCCGAATTAAGTACAAGAGGACTCACACTCTAACTTGCAATGATTTGAACCTCTCCTGTGAGTCCAGTTTTAGATTCCGATGATTCACTTCAGGTTTACTGTATACCTTGGACCTTCTTATTGACGATGAAACACAGAAATTGCATCCTAATTTAATACAAAAGGCTCAATGTCGACTTTAGTACAAGAGGACTGACACTCTAACTTTCTATGATTGAACCTCTCCTGTGAGTCCAGTTTTGGTTTCCGATGGTTCAATTCGGGTTTTCTGTATCCCTTGGACCTTCCTCTTGACCATGAAACACAGAAATTGCATCCGAATTTAATACAAATGGCACAATGCCGACGTAAGTACAAGAGGACTGACACTCTAACTTTCCATGATTTGAACCTCTCCTGTGGGTCCAGTTTTAGATTCCGATACTTTACTTCAGGTTTACTGTATCGCTTGGACCTTCCTATTGACGATGAAACACAGTAATTGCATCCGAATTTAATACAAATGGCACAATGCCGAATTAAGTACAAGAGGATTGACACTCTAACTTTCTATGATATGAACCTCTCCTGTGAGCCGAGTTTTAGATTCCGATGCTTCACTTCAGGTTTGCTGTATACCTTGGACCTTCTTATTGACGGCGAAACACAGAAATTGCATCGGAATTAAATTCAAAAGTCACAATGCCGAATTAAGTACAAGAGGACTCACACTCTAACTTTCAATGATATGAACCTCTCCTGTGAGTCCAGTTTTAGATTCCGATGCTTCACTTCAGGTTTACTGTATACCTTGGACCTTCTTATTGACGATGAAACACAGAAATTGCATCGAATTAAATTCAAAAGGCACAATGCCGACTTGAGTACAAGAGGACTGACACTCTCAACCCCTATGATTTGAACCACTCCTGTGAGTCCAGTTTTAGTTTCCGTTGCTTCACTTCAGGTATACTGTACCCCTTGGACCTTCTTATCGACGATGAAACACAGAAATTGCATCCGAATTTAATACAAAAGGCAAAATGCCGACTTAAGTACAAAAGGACTGACTCTCTAACTTCCTATGATTTGAAACTCTCCTGTGAGTCCAGTATTAGATTACGATGCTTCACTTCAGGTTCACTGTATACCCAGGACCTTCTTATTGACGATGAAACACAGAAATTGCATCCGAATTTAATACAAATGCCTCAATGCCGACTTAAGTACAAGAGGACTGACACTCTAACTTTCTATGATTTGAACCTCTAATGTGAGTCCAGTTTTAGATTCCGATGCTTCACTTCAGGTTTACTGTATCCCTTGGACCTTCCTATGGACCATGAACCACAGAAATTGCATCGGAATTTAATACAAAAGGCACAATGCCGACTTAAGTACACGAGGATTGACACTCTAACTTCATATGATTTGAACCTCTCCTGTCAGTCCAGTTTTAGATTCCGATGGTTCACTTAAAGTGTACTGTATTCCTTGGAAATTCTTATTGACGATGAAACACAGAAATTGCGTCGGAATTAAATACAAAAGGCACAATGCCGACTTAAGTACAAGAGAACGGACACTCTAACTTTCTATGATTTGAACCTTTCCTGTGAGTCCAGTTTTAGATTCCGATGCTTCACTTCAGGTTTACTGTATACTTTGGACCTTCTTATTGACGGCGAAACACAGAAATTGCATCGGAATTAAATTCAAAAGGCACAATGCCGGCTTAAGTACAAAAGGACTGACACTCTAACATTCAATGATTTGTACCTCTCCTGTGAGTCCAGTTTTAGGTTCCGATGCTTCACTTCAGGTTTACTGTATACCTTGGACCTTCTTATTGACGATGAAACACAGAAATTCCATCGAATTAAATTCAAAAGGCACAATGCCGACTTAAGTACAAGAGGACTGACACTCTAACTTTCTGTCATTTGAACCTCTCCTGTGAGTCCAGTTTTAGATTCCGATGCTTCACGTCAAGTTTACTGTATCCCTTGGACCTTCTTATTGACGATGAAACACAGATTTTGCATCCGAATTTATTACAAAAGGCACAATGCCGACTTAAGTACAAGAGGACTGACACTCTAACTTTCTATGATTTGAACCTCTCCTGTGAGTCCAGTTTTAGATTCCGATGCTTCACTTCAGGTTTACTGTATACCTTGGACCTTCTTATTCACGATAAAACACAGAAATTGCATCGAATTAAATTCAAAAGGCACAATGCCGACTTGAGTACAAGAGGACTGACACTCTCAACTCCTATGATTTGAACAACTCCTGTGAGTCCAGTTTTAGTTTCGTTGCTTCACTTCAGGTTTACTGTATCCCTTGGACCTTCTTATTGACGGCGAAACACAGAAATTGCATCGGAATTAAATTCAAAAGGCGCAATGCCGACTTCAGTACACGAGGACTGACACTCTAACTCTCTATGATTTGAACCACTCCTGTGAGGCTAGTTTTAGTTTCCGATGCTTCACTTCAGATTTACTGTATCCCTTGAACCTTCTTATTGACGATGAAACACAGAAATTGCATCCGAATTTAATACAAAAGGCACAATGCTGACTTAAGTACAAGAGGACTGACATTCTAACTTTCTATGATTTGAACCTCTCCTGTGAGTCCAGTATTAGATTCCGATGCTTCACTTCAGGTTTACTGTATACCTTGGACCTTCTTATTGACGATGAAACACAGAAATTGCATCCGAATTCAATACAAAAGGCTCAATGCCGACTTAAGTACAAGAGGACTGACACTCTAACTTTCTATGATTGAACCTCTCCTGTGAGTCCAGTTTTGGTTTCCGATGGTTCAATTCGGGTTTTCTGTATCCCTTGGACCTTCCTCTTGACCATGAAACACAGAAATTGCATCCGAATTTAATACAAATGGCACAATGCCGACGTAAGTACAAGAGGACTGACACTCTAACTTTCCATGATTTGAACCTCTCCTGTGAGTCCAGTTTTAGATTCCGATACTTTACTTCAGGTTTACTGTATCGCTTGGACCTTCCTATTGACGATGAAACACAGTAATTGCATCCGAATTCAACACAAATGGCACAATGCCGAATTAAGTACAAGAGGATTGACACTCTAACTTTCTATGATATGAACCTCCCCTGTAAGCCGAGTTTTAGATTCCGATGCTTCACTTCAGGTTTGCTGTATACCTTGGACCTTCTTATTGACGGCGAAACACAGAAATTGCGTCGGAATTAAATTCAAAAGTCACAATGCCGAATTAAGTACAAGAGGACTCACACTCTAACTTTCAATGATTTGAACCTCTCCTGTGAGTCCAGTTTTAGATTCCGATGCTTCACTTCAGGTTTACTGTATACCTTGGACCTTCTTATTCACGATAAAACACAGAAATTGCATCGAATTAAATTCAAAAGGCACAATGCCGACTTGGGTACAAGAGGACTGACACTCTCAACTCCTATGATTTGAACCACTCCTGTGAGTCCAGTTTTAGTTTCCGTTGCTTCACTTCAGGTTTACTGTATCCCTTGGACCTTCTTATTGACGGCGAAACACGGAAATTGCATCGGAATTAAATTAAAAAGGCGCAATGCCGACTTCAGTACAAGAGGACTGACACTCTAACTCTCTATGATTTGCACCACTCCTGTGAGTCTAGTTTTGGTTTCCGATGCTTCACTTCAGATTTACTGTATCCCTTGAACCTTCTTATTGACGATGAAACACAGAAATTGCATCCGAATTTAATACAAAAGGCACAATGCTGACTGAAGTACACGAGGACTGACACTCTAACATTCTATGATTTGAACCTCTCCTGTGAGTCCAGTATTAGATTACGATGCTTCACTTCAGGTTTACTGTATACCTTGGACCTTCTTATTGACGATGAAACACAGAAATTGCATCCGAATTTAATACAAAAGGCTCAATGTCGACTTAAGTACAAGAGGACTGACACTCTAACTTTCTATGATTGTACCTCTCCTGTGAGTCCAGTTTAGGTTTCCGATGTTTCAATTCGGGTTTTCTGTATCCCTTGGACCTTCCTCTTGACCATGAAACACAGACACTGCATCCGAATTTAATACAAATGGCACAATGCCGACGTAAGTACAAGAGGACTGACACTCTAACTTTCCATGATTTGAACCTCTCCTGTGGGTCCAGTTTTAGATTCCGCTACTTTACTTCAGGTTTACTGTATCGCTTGGACCTTCCTATTGACGATGAAACACAGTAGTTGCATCCGAATTTAATACAAATGGCACAATGCCGAATTAAGTACAAGAGGATTGACACTCTAACTTTCTGTGATATGAACCTCTCCTGTGAGCCGAGTTTTAGATTCCGATGCTTCACTTCAGGTTTGCTGTATACCTTGGACCTTCTTATTGACGGCGAAACACAGAAATTGCATCGGAATTAAATTCAAAAGTCACAATGCCGAATTGAGTACAAGAGGACTCACACTCTAACTTTCAATGATATGAACCTCTCCTGTGAGTCCAGTTTTAGATTCCGATGCTTCACTTCAGGTTTACTGTATACCTTGGACCTTCTTATTCACGATGAAACACAGAAATTGCATCGAATTAAATTCAAAAGGCACAATGCCGACTTGAGTACAAGAGGACTGACACTCTCAACCCCTATGATTTGAACCACTCCTGTGAGTCCAGTTTTACTTTCCGTTGCTTCACTTCAGGTTTACTGTACCCCTTGGACCTTCTTATCGACGATGAAACACAGAAATTGCATCCGAATTTAATACAAATGCCTCAATGCCGACTTAAGTATAAGAGGACTGACACTCTAACTTTCTATGATTTGAACCTCTCCTGTGAGTCCAGCTTTAGATTCCGATGCTTCACTTCAGGTTTACTGTATCCCTTGGACCTTCCTATGAACCATGAAACACAGAAATTGCATCGGAATTTAATACAAAAGGCACAATGGCGACTTAAGTAAAAGAGGACTGACACTCTAACTTTCTATGATTTGAACCTCTCCTGTGAAACCTGTTTTAGATTCCGATGCTTCACTTCAGGTTTACTGTATACCTTGGAAATTCTTTTTGACGATGAAGCACAGAAAATGCGTCGGAATTAAATACAAAAGGCACAATGCCGACTTAAGTACACGAGGACTGACACTCTAACTTCATATGATTTGAACCTCTCCTGTCAGTCCAGTTTTAGATTGCAATGCTTCACTTCATTTTTACTGTTTACCTTGGACTTTCTTTTTGACGATGAAGCACAAAAAATGCGTCGGAATTAAATACAAAAGGCACAAATCCGACTTAAGTACACGAGGACTGACACTCTAACTTCATATGATTTGAACCTCTCCTGTCAGTCCAGTTTTAGATTCCGATGGTTCACTTAAAGTGTACTGTATTCCTTGGAAAATCTTATTGACGATGAAACACAGAAATTGCGTCGGAATTAAATACAAAAGGCACAATGCCGACTTAAGTACAAGAGAACGGACACTCTAACTTTCTATGATTTGAACCTTTCCTGTGAGTCCAGTTTTAGATTCCGATGCTTCACTTCAGGTTTACTGTATACTTTGGACCTTCTTATTGACGGCGAAACACAGAAATTGCATCGGAATTAAATTCAAAAGGCACAATGCCGGCTTAAGTACAAGAGGACTGACACTCTAACTTTCAATGATTTGTACCTCTCCTGTGAGTCCAGTTTTAGGTTCCGATGCTTCACTTCAGGTTTACTGTATACCTTGGACCTTCTTATTGACGATGAAACACAGAAATTGCATCGAATTAAATTCAAAAGGCACAATGCCGACTTAAGTACAAGAGGACTGACACTCTAACTTTCTGTGATTTGAACCTCTCCTGTGAGTCCAGTTTTAGATTCCGATGCTTCACGTCAGGTTTACTGTATCCCTTGGACCTTCTTATCGACGATGAAACACAGATTTTGCATCCGAATTTAATACAAAAGGCACAATGCCGACTTAAGTACAAGAGGACTGACACTCTAACTTTCTATGATTTGAACCTCACCTGTGAGTCCAGAATTAGATTCCGATGCTTCACGTCAGGATTACTGTATCCCTTGGACCTTCTTATTGACGATGAAACACAGATATTGCGGCGGAATTTAATACAAAAGGCACAATGCCGAAATAAGTACAAGAGGACTGACACACTATTTTTTAATGATTTGAACCTCTCCTGTGAGTAAACTTTTAGATTCCGATGCTTCACTTCCGGTTTACTGTATACCTCGGACCTTCTTATTGACGATGAAACACAGATATTGCATCCAAATTTAATACAAAAGGCACAATGCTGACTAAAGTACAAGAGGACTTACACTCTCAACTCCTATGATTTGAACCACTCCTGTGAGTCCAGTTTTAGTTTCCGTTGCTTCACTTCAGGTTTACTGTATCCCTTGGACCTTCTTATTCTGCGGCGAAACACAGAAATTGCATCGAATTAAATTCAAAAGGCACAATGCCGACTTGGGTACAAGAGGACTGACACTCTCAACTCCTATGATTTGAACCACTCCTGTGAGTCCAGTTTTAGTTTCCGTTGCTTCACTTCAGGTTTACTGTATCCCTTGGACCTTCTTATTGACGGCGAAACACGGAAATTGCATCGGAATTAAATTAAAAAGGAGCAATGCCGACTTCAGTACAAGAGGACTGACACTCTAACTCTCTATGATTTGCACCACTCCTGTGAGTCTAGTTTTGGTTTCCGATGCTTCACTTCAGATTTACTGTATCCCTTGAACCTTCTTATTGACGATGAAACACAGAAATTGCATCCGAATTTAATACAAAAGGCACAATGCTGACTGAAGTACACGAGGACTGACACTCTAACATTCTATGATTTGAACCTCTCCTGTGAGTCCAGTATTAGATTACGATGCTTCACTTCAGGTTTACTGTATACCTTGGACCTTCTTATTGACGATGAAACACAGAAATTGCATCCGAATTTAATACAAAAGGCTCAATGTCGACTTAAGTACAAGAGGACTGACACTCTAACTTTCTATGATTGAACCTCTCCTGTGAGTCCAGTTTTGGTTTCCGATGGTTCAATTCGGGTTTTCTGTATCCCTTGGACCTTCCTCTTGACCATGAAACACAGAAATTGCATCCGAATTTAATACAAATGGCACAATGCCGACGTAAGTACAAGAGGACTGACACTCTAACTTTCCATGATTTGAACCTCTCCTGTGGGTCCAGTTTTAGATTCCGATACTTCACTTCAGGTTTACTGTATCCCTTGGACCTTCCTATGGACCATGAAACACAGAAATTGCATCGGAATTAAATTCAAAAGTCACAATGCCGAATTAAGTACAAGAGGACTCACACTCTAACTTTCAATGATATGAACCTCTCCTGTGGGTCCAGTTTTAGATTCCGATGCTTCACTTCAGGTTTACTGTATACCTTGGACCTTCTTATTCACGATGAAACACAGAAATTGCATCGAATTAAATTCGAAAGGCACAATGCCGACTTGAGTACAAGAGGACTGACACTCTCAACCCCTATGATTTGAACCACTCCTGTGAGTCCAGTTTTACTTTCCGTTGCTTCACTTCAGGTTTACTGTACCCCTTTGACCTTCTTATCGACGATGAAACACAGAAATTGCATCCGAATTTAATACAAAAGGCAAAATGCCGACTTAAGTACAAGAGGACTGACACTCTAACTTCCTATGATTTGAAACTTTCCTGTGAGTCCAGTATTAGATTACGATGCTGCACTTCAGGTTCACTGTATACCCAGGACCTTCTTATTTACGATGAAACACAGAAATTGCATCCGAATTTAATACAAATGCCTCAATGCCGACTTAAGTACAAGAGGACTGACACTCTAACTTTCTATGATTTGAACCTCTCCTGTGAGTCCAGTTTTAGATTCCGATGCTTCACTTCAGGTTTACTGTATCCCTTGGACCTTCCTATGGACCATGAAACACAGAAATTGCATCGGAATTTAATACAAAAGGCACAATGGCGACTTAAGTAAAAGAGGACTGACACTCTAACTTTCTTTGATTTGAACCTCTCCTGTGAAACCTGTTTTAGATTCCGATGCTTCACTTCAGGTTTACTGTATACCTTGGAAATTCTTTTTGACGATGAAGCACAGAAAATGCGTCGGAATTAAATACAAAAGGCACAATGCCGACTTAAGTACACGAGGACTGACACTCTAACTTCATATGATTTGAACCTCTCCTGTCAGTCCAGTTTTAGATTGCAATGCTTCACTTCATTTTTACTGTTTACCTTGGACTTTCTTTTTGACGATGAAGCACAAAAAATGCGTCGGAATTAAATACAAAAGGCACAAATCCGACTTAAGTACACGAGGACTGACACTCTAACTTCATATGATTTTAACCTCTCCTGTCAGTCCAGTTTTAGATTCCGATGTTTCACTTAAAGTGTACTGTATTCCTTGGAAATTCTTATTGACGATGAAACACAGAAATTGCGTCGGAATTAAATACAAAAGGCACAATGCCGACTTAAGTACAAGAGAACGGACACTCTAACTTTCTATGATTTGAACCTTTCCTGTGAGTCCAGTTTTAGATTCCGATGCTTCACTTCAGGTTTACTGTATACTTTGGACCTTCTTATTGACGGCGAAACACAGAAATTGCATCGGAATTAAATTCAAAAGGCACAATGCCGGCTTAAGTACAAGAGGACTGACACTCTAACTTTCAATGATTTGTACCTCTCCTGTGAGTCCAGTTTTAGGTTCCGATGCTTCACTTCAGGTTTACTGTATACCTTGGACCTTCTTATTGACGATGAAACACAGAAATTGCATCGAATTAAATTCAAAAGGCCCAATGCCGACTTAAGTACAAGAGGACTGACACTCTAACTTTCTGTGATTTGAACCTCTCCTGTGAGTCCAGTTTTAGATTCCGATGCTTCACGTCAGGTTTACTGTATCCCTTGGACCTTCTTATCGACGATGAAACACAGATTTTGCATCCGAATTTAATACAAAAGGCACAATGCCGACTTAAGTACAAGAGGACTGACACTCTAACTCTCTATGATTTGAACCTCACCTGTGAGTCCAGAATTAGATTCCGATGCTTCACGTCAGGTTTACTGTATCCCTTGGACCTTCTTATTGACGATGAAACACAGATATTGCGGCGGAATTTAATACAAAAGGCACAATGCCGAAATAAGTACAAGAGGACTGACACACTATTTTTTAATGATTTGAACCTCTCCTGTGAGTAAACATTTAGATTCCGATGCTTCACTTCCGGTTTACTGTATACCTCGGACCTTCTTATTGACGATGAAACACAGATATTGCATCCAAATTTAATACAAAAGGCACAATGCTGACTTAAGTACAAGAGGACTTACACTCTAACTATCTATGAATTGAACCTCTCCTGTGAGTCCAGTTTTAGATTCCGATGCTTCACCTCAGTTTTACTGTATACCTTTAACTTCTTATTGACGGCGAAAGACAGAAATTGCATCGGAACTAAATTCAAATGTCACAACGCCGACTTAAGTACAAGAGGACTGACACTCCTACTTTCTATGATTTGAACCTCTCCTGTGAGTCCAGTTTTAGATTCCGATACTTCACCTCAGGTTTACTGTATACCTAGGACCTTCTTATTGACGGCGAAACACAGAAATTGTATCGAAATTAAATTCAAAAGTCACAACGTCAAATGAAGTACAAGAGGACTGACACTCTAACTTTCTATGATTTGAACCTCTCCTGTGAATCCAGTTTTAGATTCCGATGCTTCACTACTGGTTTACTGTATACCTTCGACCTTCTTATTGACGATGAAACACCGGAATTGAATCGAATAAAATTCAAAAGGCACAATGCCGACTTAAGTACAAGAGCTCTGACACTCTAACTTTCTATGATTTGAAACTCTCCTGTGAGTCCAGTTTTAGATTCCGATGCTTCACTTCAGGTTTACTGTATACCTTGGACCTTCTTATTCACGATAAAACACAGAAATTGCATCGAATTAAATTCAAAAGGCACAATGCCGACTTGGGTACAAGAGGACTGACACTCTCAACTCCTATGATTTGAACCACTCCTGTGAGTCCAGTTTTAGTTTCCGTTGCTTCACTTCAGGTTTACTGTATCCCTTGGACCTTCTTATTGACGGCGAAACACAGAAATTGCGTCGGAATTAAATTCAAAAGTCACAATGCCGAATTAAGTACAAGAGGACTCACACTCTAACTTTCAATGATTTGAACCTCTCCTGTGAGTCCAGTTTTAGATTCCGATGCTTCACTTCAGGTTTACTGTATACCTTGGACCTTCTTATTCACGATAAAACACAGAAATTGCATCGAATTAAATTCAAAAGGCACAATGCCGACTTGGGTACAAGAGGACTGACACTCTCAACTCCTATGATTTGAACCACTCCTGTGAGTCCAGTTTTAGTTTCCGTTGCTTCACTTCAGGTTTACTGTATCCCTTGGACCTTCTTATTGACGGCGAAACACGGAAATTGCATCGGAATTAAATTAAAAAGGAGCAATGCCGACTTCAGTACAAGAGGACTGACACTCTAACTCTCTATGATTTGCACCACTCCTGTGAGTCTAGTTTTGGTTTCCGATGCTTCACTTCAGATTTACTGTATCCCTTGAACCTTCTTATTGACGATGAAACACAGAAATTGCATCCGAATTTAATACAAAAGGCACAATGCTGACTGAAGTACACGAGGACTGACACTCTAACATTCTATGATTTGAACCTCTCCTGTGAGTCCAGTATTAGATTACGATGCTTCACTTCAGGTTTACTGTATACCTTGGACCTTCTTATTGACGATGAAACACAGAAATTGCATCCGAATTTAATACAAAAGGCTCAATGTCGACTTAAGTACAAGAGGACTGACCCTCTAACTTTCTATGATTGAACCTCTCCTGTGAGTCCAGTTTTGGTTTCCGATGGTTCAATTCGGGTTTTCTGTATCCCTTGGACCTTCCTCTTGACCATGAAACACAGAAATTGCATCCGAATTTAATACAAATGGCACAATGCCGACGTAAGTACAAGAGGACTGACACTCTAACTTTCCATGATTTGAACCTCTCCTGTGGGTCCAGTTTTAGATTCCGATACTTCACTTCAGGTTTACTGTATCCCTTGGACCTTCCTATGGACCATGAAACACAGAAATTGCATCGGAATTAAATTCAAAAGTCACAATGCCGAATTAAGTACAAGAGGACTCACACTCTAACTTTCAATGATATGAACCTCTCCTGTGAGTCCAGTTTTAGATTCCGATGCTTCACTTCAGGTTTACTGTATACCTTGGACCTTCTTATTCACGATGAAACACAGAAATTGCATCGAATTAAATTCAAAAGGCACAATGCCGACTTGAGTACAAGAGGACTGACACTCTCAACCCCTATGATTTGAACCACTCCTGTGAGTCCAGTTTTACTTTCCGTTGCTTCACTTCAGGTTTACTGTACCCCTTTGACCTTCTTATCGACGATGAAACACAGAAATTGCATCCGAATTTAATACAAAAGGCAAAATGCCGACTTAAGTACAAGAGGACTGACACTCTAACTTCCTATGATTTGAAACTTTCCTGTGAGTCCAGTATTAGATTACGATGCTGCACTTCAGGTTCACTGTATACCCAGGACCTTCTTATTTACGATGAAACACAGAAATTGCATCCGAATTTAATACAAATGCCTCAATGCCGACTTAAGTACAAGAGGACTGACACTCTAACTTTCTATGATTTGAACCTCTCCTGTGAGTCCAGTTTTAGATTCCGATGCTTCACTTCAGGTTTACTGTATCCCTTGGACCTTCCTATGGACCATGAAACACAGAAATTGCATCGGAATTTAATACAAAAGGCACAATGGCGACTTAAGTAAAAGAGGACTGACACTCTAACTTTCTATGATTTGAACCTCTCCTGTGAAACCTGTTTTAGATTCCGATGCTTCACTTCAGGTTTACTGTATACCTTGGAAATTCTTTTTGACGATGAAGCACAGAAAATGCGTCGGAATTAAATACAAAAGGCACAATGCCGACTTAAGTACACGAGGACTGACACTCTAACTTCATATGATTTGAACCTCTCCTGTCAGTCCAGTTTTAGATTGCAATGCTTCACTTCATTTTTACTGTTTACCTTGGACTTTCTTTTTGACGATGAAGCACAAAAAATGCGTCGGAATTAATTACAAAAGGCACAAATCCGACTTAAGTACACGAGGACTGACACTCTAACTTCATATGATTTTAACCTCTCCTGTCAGTCCAGTTTTAGATTCCGATGTTTCACTTAAAGTGTACTGTATTCCTTGGAAATTCTTATTGACGATGAAACACAGAAATTGCGTCGGAATTAAATACAAAAGGCACAATGCCGACTTAAGTACAAGAGAACGGACACTCTAACTTTCTATGATTTGAACCTTTCCTGTGAGTCCAGTTTTAGATTCCGATGCTTCACTTCAGGTTTACTGTATACTTTGGACCTTCTTATTGACGGCGAAACACAGAAATTGCATCGGAATTAAATTCAAAAGGCACAATGCCGGCTTAAGTACAAGAGGACTGACACTCTAACTTTCAATGATTTGTACCTCTCCTGTGAGTCCAGTTTTAGGTTCCGATGCTTCACTTCAGGTTTACTGTATACCTTGGACCTTCTTATTGACGATGAAACACAGAAATTGCATCGAATTAAATTCAAAAGGCCCAATGCCGACTTAAGTACAAGAGGACTGACACTCTAACTTTCTGTGATTTGAACCTCTCCTGTGAGTCCAGTTTTAGATTCCGATGCTTCACGTCAGGTTTACTGTATCCCTTGGACCTTCTTATCGACGATGAAACACAGATTTTGCATCCGAATTTAATACAAAAGGCACAATGCCGACTTAAGTACAAGAGGACTGACACTCTAACTTTCTATGATTTGAACCTCACCTGTGAGTCCAGAATTAGATTCCGATGCTTCACGTCAGGTTTACTGTATCCCTTGGACCTTCTTATTGACGATGAAACACAGATATTGCGGCGGAATTTAATACAAAAGGCACAATGCCGAAATAAGTACAAGAGGACTGACACACTATTTTTTAATGATTTGAACCTCTCCTGTGAGTAAACTTTTAGATTCCGATGCTTCACTTCCGGTTTACTGTATACCTCGGACCTTCTTATTGACGATGAAACACAGATATTGCATCCAAATTTAATACAAAAGGCACAATGCTGACTTAAGTACAAGAGGACTTACACTCTAACTATCTATGAATTGAACCTCTCCTGTGAGTCCAGTTTTAGATTCCGATGCTTCACCTCAGTTTTACTGTATACCTTTAACTTCTTATTGACGGCGAAAGACAGAAATTGCATCGGAACTAAATTCAAATGTCACAACGCCGACTTAAGTACAAGAGGACTGACACTCCCACTTTCTATGATTTGAACCTCTCCTGTGAGTCCAGTTTTAGATTCCGATACTTCACCTCAGGTTTACTGTATACCTAGGACCTTCTTATTGACGGCGAAACACAGAAATTGTATCGAAATTAAATTCAAAAGTCACAACGTCAAATGAAGTACAAGAGGACTGACACTCTAACTTTCTATGATTTGAACCTCTCCTGTGAATCCAGTTTTAGATTCCGATGCTTCACTACTGGTTTACTGTATACCTTCGACCTTCTTATTGACGATGAAACACCGAAATTGAATCGAATAAAATTCAAAAGGCACAATGCCGACTTAAGTACAAGAGCTCTGACACTCTAACTTTCTATGATTTGAAACTCTCCTGTGAGTCCAGTTTTAGATTCCGATGCTTCACTTCAGGTTTACTGTATACCTTGGACCTTCTTATTCACGATAAAACACAGAAATTGCATCGAATTAAATTCAAAAGGCACAATGCCGACTTGGGTACAAGAGGACTGACACTCTCAACTCCTATGATTTGAACCACTCCTGTGAGTCCAGTTTTAGTTTCCGTTGCTTCACTTCAGGTTTACTGTATCCCTTGGACCTTCTTATTGACGGCGAAACACAGAAATTGCATCGAATTAAATTCAAAAGGCACAATGCCGACTTGGGTACAAGAGGACTGACACTCTCAACTCCTATGATTTGAACCACTCCTGTGAGTCCAGTTTTAGTTTCCGTTGCTTCACTTCAGGTTTACTGTATCCCTTGGACCTTCTTATTGACGATGAAACACAGAAATTGCATCCGAATTTAATACAAAAGGCACAATGCTGACTGAAGTACACGAGGACTGACACTCTAACATTCTATGATTTGAACCTCTCCTGTGAGTCCAGTATTAGATTACGATGCTTCACTTCAGGTTTACTGTATACCTTGGACCTTCTTGTTGACGATGAAACACAGAAATTGCATCCGAATTTAATACAAAAGGCTCAATGTCGACTTAAGTACAAGAGGACTGACACTCTAACTTTCTATGATTGAACCTCTCCTGTGAGTCCAGTTTTGGTTTCCGATGGTTCAATTCGGGTTTTCTGTATCCCTTGGACCTTCCTCTTGACCATGAAACACAGAAATTGCATCCGAATTTAATACAAATGGCACAATGCCGACGTAAGTACAAGAGGACTGACACTCTAACTTTCCATGATTTGAACCTCTCCTGTGGGTCCAGTTTTAGATTCCGATACTTCACTTCAGGTTTACTGTATCCCTTGGACCTTCCTATGGACCATGAAACACAGAAATTGCATCGGAATTAAATTCAAAAGTCACAATGCCGAATTAAGTACAAGAGGACTCACACTCTAACTTTCAATGATATGAACCTCTCCTGTGAGTCCAGTTTTAGATTCCGATGCTTCACTTCAGGTTTACTGTATACCTTGGACCTTCTTATTCACGATGAAACACAGAAATTGCATCGAATTAAATTCAAAAGGCACAATGCCGACTTGAGTACAAGAGGACTGACACTCTCAACCCCTATGATTTGAACCACTCCTGTGAGTCCAGTTTTACTTTCCGTTGCTTCACTTCAGGTTTACTGTACCCCTTTGACCTTCTAATCGACGATGAAACACAGAAATTGCATCCGAATTTAATACAAAAGGCAAAATTCCGACTTAAGTACAAGCGGACTGACACTCTAACTTCCTATGATTTGAAACTTTCCTGTGAGTCCAGTATTAGATTACGATGCTTCACTTCAGGTTCACTGTATACCCAGGACCTTCTTATTGACGATGAAACACAGAAATTGCATCCGAATTTAATACAAATGCCTCAATGCCGACATAAGTACAAGAGGACTGACACTCTAACTTTCTATGATTTGAACCTCTCCTGTGAGTCCAGTTTTAGATTCCGATGCTTCACTTCAGGTTTACTGTATCCCTTGGACCTTCCTATGGACCATGAAACACAGAAATTGCATCGGAATTTAATACAAAAGGCACAATGGCGACTTAAGTAAAAGAGGACTGACACTCTAACTTTCTATGATTTGAACCTCTCCTGTGAGTCCTGTTTTAGATTCCGATGCTTCACTTCAGGTTTACAGAATACCTTGGAAATTCTTTTTGACGATGAAGCACAGAAAATGCGTCGGAATTAAATACAAAAGGCACAATGCCGACTTAAGTACACGAGGACTGACACTCTAACTTCATATGATTTGAACCTCTCCTGTCAGTCCAGTTTTAGATTCCAATGCTTCACTTCATTTTTACTGTTTACCTTGGACTTTCTTTTTGACGATGAAGCACAAAAAATGCGTCGGAATTAAATACAAAAGGCACAAATCCGACTTAAGTACACGAGGACTGACACTCTAACTTAATATGATTTGAACCTCTCCTGTCAGTCCAGTTTTAGATTCCGATGGTTCACTTAAAGTGTACTGTATTCCTTGGAAATTCTTATTGACGATGAAACACAGAAATTGCGTCGGAATTAAATACAAAAGGCACAATGCCGACTTAAGTACAAGAGAACGGACACTCTAACTTTCTATGATTTGAACCTTTCCTGTGAGTCCAGTTTTAGATTCCGATGCTTCACTTCAGGTTTACTGTATACTTTGGACCTTCTTATTGACGGCGAAACACAGAAATTGCATCGGAATTAAATTCAAAAGGCACAATGCCGGCTTAAGTACAAGAGGACTGACACTCTAACTTTCAATGATTTGTACCTCTCCTGTGAGTCCAGTTTTAGGTTCCGATGCTTCACTTCAGGTTTACTGTATACCTTGGACCTTCTTATTGACGATGAAAACAGAAATTGCATCGAATTAAATTCAAAAGGCACAATGCCGACTTAAGTACCAGAGGACTGACACTCTAACTTTCTGTGATTTGAACCTCTCCTGTGAGTCCAGTTTTAGATTCCGATGCTTCACGTCAGGTTTACTGTATCCCTTGGACCTTCTTATCGACGATGAAACACAGATTTTGCATCCGAATTTAATACAAAAGGCACAATGCCGACTTAAGTACAAGAGGACTGACACTCTAACTTTCTATGATTTGAACCTCACCTGTGAGTCCAGAATTAGATCCGATGCTTCACTTCAGGTTCACTGTATCCCTTGGACCTTCTTATTGACGATGAAACACAGATATTGCGGCGGAATTTAATACAAAAGGCACAATGCCGAAATAAGTACAAGAGGACTGACACACTATTTTTTAATGATTTGAACCTCTCCTGTGAGTAAAGTTTTAGATTCCGATGCTTCACTTCCGGTTTACTGTATACCTCGGACCTTCTTATTGACGATGAAACACAGATATTGCATCCAAATTTAATACAAAAGGCACAATGCTGACTTAAGTACAAGAGGACTTACACTCTAACTATCTATGAATTGAACCTCTCCTGTGAGTCCAGTTTTAGATTCCGATGCTTCACCTCAGTTTTACTGTATACCTTGGACCTTCTTATTGACGGCGAAACACAGAAATTGTATCGAAATTAAATTCAAAAGTCACAACGTCAAATGAAGTACAAGAGGACTGACACTCTAACTTTCTATGATTTGAACCTCCCCTGTGAATCCAGTTTTAGATTCCGATGCTTCACTACAGGTTTACTGTATACCTTGGACCTTCTTATTGACGATGAAACACAAAAATTGAATCTAATAAAATTCAAAAGGCACAATGCCGACTTAAGTACAAGAGGTCTGACACACTAACTTTCTATGATTTGAAACTCTCCTGTAAGTCCAGTTATAGATTCCGATGCTTCACGTCAAGTGTACTGTATACCTTGGACCTTCTTATTGACGATGAAGCACAGAAATTGCGTCGGAATTAAATACAAGGGCACAATGCCGACTTAAGTACAAGAGGATGGACACTAATTTTCTATGATTTGAACCTCTCCTGTGAGTCCAGTTTTAGATTCCGATGCTTCACTTCAGGTTTACTGTATCCCTTGGACCTTCCTATTGACGATGAAACACAGAAAGTGCATCCGAATTCATTTCAAAAGGCACTATGCCGACTTAGGTACAAGAGGGCTGACACTCTAACTTTCTATGATTTGGTCCTCTCCTGTGAGTCCAGTTTTAGATTACGATGCTTTACTTCAGGTATACTGTATCGCTTGGACCTTCCTATTGACGATTAAACACAGTAATTGCATCCGAATTTAATACAAAAGGCACAATGCCGAATTAAGTACAAGAGGATTGACACACTAACTTTCTATGATTTGAACCTCTTCTTTGAGTCCAGTTTTACATTCCGATGCTTCACTTCTGGTTTAATTTATACCTTGGACCTTCTTATTGACGATGAAACACAGAAATTGCATCCGAATTTAATACAAAAGGCACAATGCCGACTTAAGTACAAGAGGACTTACACTCTAACTTTGTATAAAATGAACCTCTCCTGTGAGTCCAGTTTTAGATTCCGATGCTTCACTTCATGTTTACTGTATACCTTGGACATTCTTATTGACGACGGAACACAGAAAATGTAGCGGAAAGAAATTCAAATTCACAATGCCGATTTATTTACAAGAGGACTGACACTGTAACTTTCTATGATTTAAATCTCCCCTGTGTGATCCTGTTTTTGATTCCGATGCTTCATTTCAGGTTTTCTGTATCCCTTGGTCCTTCATATTGACGATGAAACACAGAAATTGCATCCGAATATAATACAAAAGGCACAATGCCGACTTAAGTACAAGGGGACTGACACTCTAACTTTCTATGGTTTGAACCTCTCCTGGTAGTCCAGTTTTTGATTCCGATGCTTCACTTCATGTTTACTGTATACCTTGGACCTTCTTAATGACGTCGAAACACAGAAATTGCAACGGAATTTAATTCAAAAGGCACAATGCCGACTTAAGTACAAGAGGACTGACACTCTAACTTTCTATGTTTTGAGACTCTCCTGTGAAACCCGTTTTAGATTCCGATGCTTCACTTCAGGTTTACTGTATGCCTTGGACCTTCTTCTTGACGGCGAAACATAGAAATTGCATCGGAATTAAATTCAAAAGTCACAATGCCGACTTAAGTACAAGAGGAGTGACACTCTAACTTTCTATGATTTGAACCTCTCCTGTGAGTCCAGTATTATATTACGATGCTTCACTTCGTGTTTACTGTATACCTTGGACCTTCTTATTGCCGATGAAACACAGAAATTGCATCCGAATTTAATTCCAAAGACTCAATGCCGACTTAAGTACAAGAGGACTGACAACCTAAGTTTCTATGATTTGAACCTCTCCTGCGAGTCCAGTTTTGGATTCCGATGCCTCAGTTCAGGTTTACTGTATAGCTTGGACCTTCCTCTTGACCATGAAACACAGAAATTGCAGCCGAATTTAATACAAAAGGCACAATGCCGACGTAATTACAAGAGGACTGACACTCTAACTTTCTATGATTTGAACCTCTCCCGTGCGTCCAGTTTTAGATTCCGAAGCTTCACTTCAGGTGTACTGCATACTTTGGACCTTCTTATTGACGATGAAGCACAGGTATTGCGTCGGAATTAAATTCAAATTGCACAATGACGACTTACGTACAAGAGGACTGACACTCTAACTTTCTATGATTTGAACCTCTCCTGTGAGTCCAGTTTTAGATTCCGATGCTTCACCTCAGGTTTACTGTATACCTTGGACCTTCTTATTGACGATGAAACACAGATATTGCATCCGAATTTAATACAAGAGGCACAATGCCGAATCAAGTACAAGAGGACTGACACTCTAACTTTCAATGATTTGAACCTCTCCTGTGAGTCCAGTTTTAGTTTCCG
The DNA here is from genome assembly GCF_023864345.2 of Schistocerca serialis cubense. Taxonomy (NCBI): domain Eukaryota; kingdom Metazoa; phylum Arthropoda; class Insecta; order Orthoptera; family Acrididae; genus Schistocerca; species Schistocerca serialis. Next base: position 81,727,470 of record NC_064643.1, read on the forward strand.
ATGCTTCACTTCTGGTTTACTGTATACCTTCGACCTTCTTATTGACGATGAAACACAGAAATTGCATCCGAATTTAATACAAAAGGCACAATGCCGACTTAAGTACAAGAGGACTGACACTCTAACTTTCTATGATTTGAACCTCTCCTGCGAGTCCAGTTTTAGATTCCGATGGTTCATTTCTCGTTTACTGTATTCCTTGGACCTTGTAATTGACGAAGAAACACAGAAATTGCATCGAATAAAATTCAAAAGGCACTATGCCGACTTAAGTACAAGAAGGCTGACACTGTAACTTTCTATGATTTGAACCTCTCCTGTGAGTCCAGTTTTAGATTCCGATGCTTTACTTCAGGCTTACTGTATCGCTTGGACCTTCCTATTGACGATGAAACACAGTAATTGCATCCGAATTTAATACAAAAGCCACAATGCCGAATTAAGTACAAGAGGATTGCCACTCTAACTCTCTATGATTTCAACCTCTCCTGTGAGACCAGTTTTAGATTCCGATGCTTCACTTCAGGTTTACTGTATACCTTGGACCTTCTTATTGACGATGAAACACAGAAATTGCATCCGAATTTAATACAAAAGGCACAATGCCGACATAAGTACAAGAGGACTGACCCTGTAACTTTCTATGATTTAAATCTCCCCTGTGTGATCCAGTTTTTGATTCCGATGCTTCACTTCAGGTTTACTGTATCCCTTGGACCTTCTTATTGACGACGAAACACAGAAATTGCATCGGAATGAAATTCAAAAGGCACAATGCCGACTTATGTACAAGAGGACTGACCCTGTAATTTTCTGTGATTTAAATCTCCCCTGTGTGAACCAGTTTTTGATTCCGATGCTTCACGTCAGGTTTACTGTATCCCTTGGACCTTCATATTGACGATGAAACACAGAAATTGCATCCGAAATTAATACAAAAGGCACTATGCCGACTTAAGTACAATAGGACTGACACTCTACCTTTCAATGAATTGAACCTCTCCTGTGAGTCCAGTTGTAGATTCCGATGCTTCACTTCAGGTTTACTGTATACCTTGGACCTTCTTATTCACGATGAAACACAGAAATAGCATCGAATTAAATTCAAAAGGCACAATGCCGACTTTAGTACAAGAGGACTGACACTCTAACTTTCTATGATTTGAACCTCTCCTGTAAGTCCAGTTATAGAATCCGATGCTTCACGTCAAGTGTACTGTATACCTTGGACCTTTTTATTGACGATGAAGCACAGAAATAGCGTCGGAATTAAATACAAAGGAACAATGCCGACTTAAGTACAAGAGGACTGACACTCTACCTTTCAAAGATTCGAACCTCTCCTGTGAGTCCAGTTTTGGATTCCGATGCTTCGCTTCGGGTTTACTGTATCCCTTGGAACTTCTTATTGACGACGAAACACAGAAATTGCATCGGAATGAAATTCAAAAGGCACAATGCCGACTTATGTACAAGAGGACTGACCCTGTAATTTTCTGTGATTTAAATCTCCCCTGTGTGAACCAGTTTTTGATTCCGATGCTTCACGTCAGGTTTACTGTATCCCTTGGACCTTCAGATTGACGATGAAACACAGAAATTGCATCCGAAATTAATACAAAAGGCACTATGCCGACTTAAATACAATAGGACTGACACTCTACCTTTCAATGAATTGAACCTCTCCTGTGAGTCCAGTTGTAGATTCCGATGCTTCACTTCAGGTTTACTGTATACCTTGGACCTTCTTATTCACGATGAAACACAGAAATAGCATCGAATTAAATTCAAAAGGCACAATGCCGACTTTAGTACAAGAGGACTGACACTCTAACTTTCTATGATTTGAACCTCTCCTGTAAGTCCAGTTATAGAATCCGATGCTTCACGTCAAGTGTACTGTATACCTTGGACCTTTTTATTGACGATGAAGCACAGAAATAGCGTCGGAATTAAATACAAAGGAACAATGCCGACTTAAGTACAAGAGGACTGACACTCTACCTTTCAAAGATTCGAACCTCTCCTGTGAGTCCAGTTTTGGATTCCGATGCTTCGCTTCGGGTTTACTGTATCCCTTGGAACTTCTTATTGACGATGAGACACAGATATTGCATCCGAATATAATACAAAAGGCACAATGCCGAAATAAGTACAAGAGGACTGACACTCTAACTGTCTATGATTTGAACCACTCCTGTGAGTCCAGTTTTAGTTTCCGATGCTTCACTTCTGGTATACTGTATCCCTTGGACCTTGTTATTAACGATGAAACACAGAAATTGCATCCGAATTTAATACAAAAGTCACAATGCCGACGTAAGTACAAGAGGAATGATACTCTAAATTTCTATGATTTGAACCTCTCCTGAGAGTCCAGTATTAGATAACGATGCTTCACTTCAGGTGTACTGTATACCGATGACCTTCTTATTGACGATGAAGCACAGAAATTGCGTAGGAATTAATTTCAAAATGCACAATGCCGACTTAAGTACAAGAGGTCTGACACTCTAACTTTCTATGATTTGAACCTCTCCTGTAAGTCCGGTTATTGATTCCGATGCTTCACGTCAAGTGTACTGTATACCTTGGACTTTCTTATTGACGATGAAGCACAGAAATTGTTTCGGAATTAAATACAAAGGCACAATGCCGACTTAAGTATAAGATTACGGACACTCTAACTTTCTATGATATGAACCTCTCCTGTGAGTCCAGTTTTAGATTCTGATGCTTCACTTCAGGTTTACTGTATCCCTTGGACCTTCTTATTGACGATGAAACACAGAAATTGCATCCGAATTCATTACAAAAGGCACTCAGCCGACGTAAGTACAAGTGGGCTGACACTCTAACTTTCTATGATTTGAACCTCTCCTGTGAGTCCAGTTTTAGATTCCGATGCTTTACTTCAGGTTTACTGTATCGCTTGGACCTTCCTATTGTCGATGAAACACAGTAATTGCATCCGAATTTAATACAAAAGGCACGATGCCGAATTAAGTACAAGAGGATTGACACTCTAACTTTCTGTGATTTGAACCTCTCCTGTGAGTCCAGTTTTAGATTCCGATGCTTTACTTCAGGTATACTGTATCGCTTGGACCTTCCTATTGACGATGAAACACAGTAATTGCATCCGAATTTAATACAAAAGGCACAATGCCGAATTAAGTACAAGAGGATTGACACTCTAACTTTCTATGATTTGAACCTCTCCTGTGAGTCCAGTTTTAGATTCCCATGCTTTACTTCAGGATTACTGTATCGCTTGGACCTTCCTATTGACGATGAAACACAGTAATTGCATCCGAATTTAATACAAAACTCACAATGCCGAATTAAGTACAAGAGGACTTACACTCTAACTTTGTATTAAATGAACCTCTCCTGTGAGTCCAGTTTTAGATTCCGATGCTTCACTTCATGTTTACTGCATACCTTGGACCTTCTTATTGACGACGAAACACAGAAATTGCATCGGAATGAAATTCAAAAGGCACAATGCCGACTTATGTACAAGAGGACTGACACTGTAACTTTCTATGATTTGAATCTCCCCTGTGTGATACAGTTTTTGATTCCGATGCTTTACTTCAGGTTTACTATATCCCTTGGACCTTCTTATTGACGATGAAACACAGAAATTGCTTCTGAATTAAATACAAAGGCACAATGCAGACTTAAGTACAAGATTACGGACACTCTAACTTTCTATGATATGAACCTCTCCTGTGAGTCCAGTTTTAGATTCCGATGCTTTACTTCATGTTTACTGCATACCTTGGACCTTCTTATTGACGACGAAACACAGAAATTGCATCGGAATGAAATTCAAAAGGCACAATGCCGACTATTGTACAAGAGGACTGACACTGTAACTTTCTATGGTTTGAATCTCCCCTGTGTGGTCCAGTTTTTGATTCCGATGCTTTACTTCAGGTTTACTGTATCCCTTGGACCTTCATATTGACGATGAAACACAGAAATTGCATCCGAAATTAATACAAAAGGCACAATGCCGACTTAAGTACAATAGGACTGACAGTCTAACTTTCTATGATTTGAAACTCTTCTGTGAAACCAGTTTTAGATTCTGATGCTTCACGTCAGGTTTACTGTATGCCTTGGACCTTCTTCTTGACGGCGAAACATAGAAATTGCATCGGAATTAAATTCAAAAGGCACAATGTCGGCTTAAGTACAAAAGAGCTGACACTCTACCTTTCAATGAATTGAACCTCTCCTGTGAGTCCAGTTTTAGATTCCGATGCTTCACTTCAGGTTTACTGTGTACCTTGGACCTTCTTATTCACGATGAAACACAGAAATTGCATCGAATTAAATTCAAAAGGCACAATGCAGACTTTAGTACAAGAGGACAGACACTCTAACTTTCTATGATTTGAACCTCTCCTGTGAGTCCAGTATTAGATTACGATGCTTCACTTCTGGTGTACTGTATACCGTGGACCTTCTTATTGACGATGAAGCACAGAATTGCGTAGGAATTAATTTCAAAAGGCACAATGCCGACTTAAGTACAAGACGTCTGACACTCTAACTTTCTATGATTTGAACCTCTCCTGTAAGTCCGGTTATTGATTCCAATGCTTCACGTCAAGTGTACTGTATACCTTGGACTTTCTTATTGACGATGAAGCACAGAAATTGTTTCGGAATTAAATACAAAGGCACAATGCCGACTTACGTACAAGATTACGGACACTCTAACTTTCTATGATATGAACCTCTAATGTGAGTCCAGTTTTAGATTCCGATGCTTCACTTCAGGTTTACTGTATCCCTTGGACCTTCTTATTGACGATGAAACACAGAAATTGCATCCGAATTCATTACAAAAGGCACTCAGCCGACTTAAGTACAAGTGGGCTGATACTCTAACTTTCTATGATTTGAACCTCTCCTGTGAGTCCAGTTTTAGATTCCGATGCTTTACTTAAGGTTTACTGTATCGCTTGGACCTTCCTATTGTCGATGAAACACAGTAATTGCATCCGAATTTAATACAAAAGGGACAATGCCGAATTAAGTACAAGAGGATTGACACTAACTTTCTATGATTTGAACCTCTCCTGTGAGTCCAGTTTTAGATTCCGATGCTACACTTCAGGTATACTGTATACCTTGGACCTTCTTAGTGACGATGAAACACAGACATTGCATCGAATTAAATTCAAAAGGCACAATGCCGACATAACTACAAGAGGACTGACACTCTAACATTCTATGTTTTGACCCAATCCTGTAAGTCCAGTTTTAGATTCCGTTGGTTCACTTCAAGTGTACCGTATTCCTTGGAAATTCTTATTGACGATGAAGAACAGAAATTGCGTCGGAATTACATACAAAAGGCACAATGCCGACTTAAGTACAAGAGGAAAGACACTCTAACTTTCTATGATATGAACCTCTCCTGTGTGTCCAGTTATGGATTCCGATACATCACTTCAGGTTTACTGTATTCCTTGGACCTTCTTATTGACGATGAAACACAGAAATTGCATCCGAATTTAATACAAAAGGCACAATGCCGAATAAGTACAAGGGGACTGACACTCTAACTTTCAATGATTTGAACCACTCCTGTGAGTCCAGTTTTAGATTCCAATGCTTTACTTCAGGTTTACTGTATCGCTTGGACCTTCCTATTGTCGATGAAACACAGTAATTGCATCCGAATTTAATACAAAAGGGACAATGCCGAATTAAGTACAAGAGGATTGACACTAACTTTCTATGATTTGAACCTCTCCTGTGAGTCCAGTTTTAGATTCCGATGCTTCACTTCAGGTATACTGTATACCTTGGACCTTCTTATTGACGATGATACACAGAAACTGCATCCGAATTTAATACAAAAGGCACAATGCCGAATAAGTACAAGGGGACTGACACTCTAACTTTCAATGATTTGTACCTCTCCTGTGAGTCCAGTTTTAGATTCCGATGCTTCACTTCAGGAATTCTGTATACCTTGGACCTTCTTATTGACGATGAAACACAGAAATTGCATCTAATTAAATTCAAAAGGCACAATACCGACTTAAGTACAAGAGGCCTGACACTCTAACTTTCTATGATTTGAACATCTCCTGTGAGTCCAGTTTTAGATTCCGATGCTTCACTTCAGGTTTACTGTATCCCTTGGACTTTCTTATTGACGATGAAGCACAGAAATTGCGTCGGAATTAAATTCAAATGGCACAATGCCGACTTAAGCACGAGAGGACTGACACTTTTACTTTCTGTGATTTGAACCTCTCCTGTGAGTCCAGTTTTAGATTCCAATGCTTCACTTCATTTTTACTGTTTACATTGGACCTTCTTTTTGACGATGAAGCACAGAAAATGGGTCGGAATTAAATACAAAAGGCACAATGCCGACTTAAGTACAAGAGGACTGACACTCTATCTTTCTGTGATTTGAACCTCTCCTGTGAGCCCAGTTTTAGATTCCGATGCTTCACTTCAGGTTTACTGTATCCCTTGGACCTTCTTATTGACGATGAAACAAAGAAATTGCCGCGGAATTTAATACAAAAGGCACAATGCCGATTTAAGTACAAGAGGACTGACACACTAACTTTCAATGATTTGAACCTCTGCTATGGGTCCAGTTTTAGATTCCGATGCTTCACTTCAGATTTACTGTATACCATGGACCTTCTTATTGACGATGAAACACAGAAATTGCATCGAATTAAATTCAAAAGGCACAATGCCGACTTAAATACAAAAGGATTGATACTCTAACTTTCTATGATTTGAACCTCTCCTGTGAGTCCAGTTTTAGATTCCGATGCTTTACTTCAGGTATACTGTATCGCTTGGACCTTCCTATTGACGATGAAACACAGTAATTGCATCCGAATTTAATACAAAAGGAACAATGCCGAATTAAGTACAAGAGGACTTACACTCTAACTTTGTATGAAATGAACCTCTCCTGTGAGTCCAGTTTTAGATTCCGATGCTTCACTTCATGTTTACTGCATACCTTGGACCTTCTTATTGACGACGAAACACAGAAATTGCATCGGAATGAAATTCAAAAGGCACAATGCCGACTTATGTACAAGAGGACTGACACTGTAACTTTCTATGATTTTAATCTCCCCTGTGTGATCCAGTTTTTGATTCCAATGCTTTACTTCAGGTTTACTATATCCCTTGGACCTTCTTCTTGACGGCGAAACATAGAAATTGCATCGGAATTAAATTCAAAAGGCACAATGCCGACATAAGTACAAGAGGACTGACACTCTAACTTTCTATGATTTGAACCTCTCCTGCGAGTCCAGTATTAGATTCCGATGCTTCACTTCTGGTTTACTGTATACCTTGGACCTTCTTATTGATGGCGAAACACAGAAATTGCATCGGAATTAAATTCAAAAGTCACAATGCCGACTTAAGCACAAGAGGACTGACACTCTAACTTTCTATGATTTGAACCTCTCCTGTGAGTTCAGGTTTAGATTCCGATGCTTCGCTTCGGGTTTACTGTATCCCTTGGACCTTCTTATTGACGATGAAACACAGAAATTGCATCCGAAATTAATACAAAAGGCACTATGCCGAATTAAGTACAAGAGGACTGACACGCTTACTTTCAATGATTTGAACCTCTCCTGTGAGTCCAGTTATAGATTCCGATGCTTCACTTCAGGTTTACTGTATACCTTGGAGCTTCTTATTCACGATGAAACACAGAAATTGCATCCGAATTTAATTCAAAAGGCACAATGCCGACGTAAGTACAAGAGGACTGACACTCTAACTTTCTATGATTTGAACCTCTCCTGTGAGTCCAGTATTAGATTACGATGCTTAACTTCTGGTGTACTGTATACCGTGGACCTTCTTATTGACGATGAAGCACAGAAATTGCGTCAGAATTAATATCAAAAGTCACAATGCCGACTTAAGTACGAGAGGACTGTCATTTTAACTTTCTATGATTTGGACCTTTCCTGTGAGTCCAGTCTTAGATTCCGATGGTTCACTTCTCGTTTACTGTGTACCTTAGACCTTCTTATGGACGAGGAAACACAGAAATTACATCGAATAAAATTCAAAAGGCACAATGCCGACTTAAGTACAAGAGGTCTGACACTCTAACTTTCTATGATTTGAACCTCTCCTGTAAGTCCAGTTATTGATTCCGATGCTTCACGTCAAGTGTACTGTATACCTTGGACTTTCTTATTGACGATGAAACACAGTAATTGCATCCGAATTTAATACAAAAGGAACAATGCCGAATTAAGTACAAGAGGATTGACACTCTAACTTTCTATGATTTGAACCTCTCCTGTGAGTTCAGGTTTAGATTCCGATGCTTCGCTTCAGGTTTACTGTATCGCTTGGACCTTCCTATTGACGATGAAACACAGTAATTGCATCCGAATTTAATACAAAAGGCACAATGCCGAATTAAGTACAAGAGGACTTACACTCTAATTTTGTATGAAATGAACCTCTCCTGTGAACCAGTTTTAGATTCCGATGCTTCACTTCATGTTTACTGCATACCTTGGACCTTCTTATTGACGACGAAACACAGAAATTGCATCGGAATGAAATTCAAAAGGCACAATGCCGACTATTGTACAAGAGGACTGACACTGTAACTTTCTATGGTTTGAATCTCCCCTGTGTGGTCCAGTTTTTGATTCCGATGCTTTACTTCAGGTTTACTGTATCCCTTGGACCTTCATATTGACGTTGAAACACAGAAATTGCATCCAAAATTAATACTAAAGGCACAATGCCGACTTAAGTACAAGAGGACTGACAGTCTAACTTTCTGTGATTTGAAACTCTTCTGTGAAACCAGTTTTAGATTCCGATGCTACACTTCAGGTTTACTGTATGCCTTGGACCTTCTTCTTGACGGCGAAACATAGAAATTGCATCGGAATTAAATTCAAAAGGCACAATGCCGACTTAAGTACAAAAGGGCTGACACTCTACCTTTCTATGTTTTGAACATCTCCTGTGAGTCCAGTTTTAGATTCCGATGCTTCACTTCTGCTTTACTGTATACCTTGGACCGTCTTATTGACGGCGAAACACAGAAATTGCATCGGAATTAAATTCAAAAGTCACAATGCCGACTTAAGTACGAGAGGACTGACACTCTAACTTTCTATGATTTGAACCTCTCCTGTGAGTCCAGTTTTAGATTCCGATGCTTCACTACGGGTTTACTGTATCCCTTGGACCTTCTTATTGACGATGAAACACAGAAATTGCATCCGAAATTAATACAAAAGGCACAATGCCGAATTAAGTACAAGAGGACTGACACTCTAACTTTCAATGATTTGAACCTCTCCAGTGAGTCCAGTATTAGATTACGATGCTTCACTTCAGGTTTACTGTATACCCTGGACTTTCTTATTGACGATGAAAGACAGAAACTGCATCCGAATTTAATACAAAAGGCTCAATGCCGACTTAAGTACAAGAGGACTGACACTCTAACTTTCTATGATTTGAACCTCTCCTGTGAGTCCAGTCTTAGATTCCGATGCTTGACTTCAGATTTACTGTATCCCTTGGACCTTCCAATGGATCCTGAAACACAGAAATTGCATCCGAATTTAATACAAAAGGCACAATGCCGACTTAAGTACAAGACTGACTCTCTAACTTTCTATGATTTGAACCTCTCCTGTGAGTCCAGTTTTAGATTCCTATGCTTTACTTCAGGTTTACTGTATACCTTGGACCTTCTTATTGACGATGAAACACAGTAATTGCATCCGAATGTAATAGAAAAGGCACAATGCAGATTTAAGTACAAGAGTTCTGACACTCTAAATTTCTATGATTTGAACCTCTCCTGTGAGTCCAGTTTTAGATTCCGATGCTTCACTTCAGGTGTACTGAATACCTTGGACAATCTTAGTGACGATGAAACACAGAAATTGCATCGAATTAAATTCAAAAGGCACAATGCCGACATAACGACAAGAGGACTGACACTCTAACATTCTATGATTTGTACCTCTCCTGTGATTCCAGTTTTAGATTCCGATGCTTCACTTCTGGTTTACTGTACCCCTTGGACCTCCTTATTGACGTAGAAACACAGAAATTGCATCCAAATTTAATACAAAAGGCACAATGCCGACATAAGTACATGAGGACTGACACTCTAACTTTCTATCATTTGATCCTCTCCTGTGTCTCCAGTTTTAGTTTCCGATACTTCACTTCAGGTTTACTGTATACCTTGGACCTTCTTATTGACGATGAAGCACAGAAATTGCGTCGGAATTAAATTCAAAAGGCACAATGCCGAATTAAGTACAAGAGGACTGACACTCTAACTTTCAATGATTTGTACCTCTCCTGTGAGTCCAGTTTTAGATTCCGATGCTTCACTTCAGGTTTACTGTATCCCTTGGACCTTCGTATTGACGATGAAGCACAGAAATTACGTCGGAATTAAATTCAAATACCACAATGCCGACTTAAGCACGAGAGGACTGACACTCTTACTTTCTGTGATTTGAACCTCTCCTGTGAGTCCAGTTTTAGATTCCGATGCTTCACTTCAGGTTTACTGTATACCTTGGACCTTCTTATTGACGATGAAACACAAAAATTGCATCGAATTAAATTGAAAAGGCACAATGCCGACTTAAGTACAAGAGGACTGACACTCTATCTTTCTGTGATTTGAACCTCTCCTGTGAGTCCAGTTTTAGATTCCGATGCTTCACTTCAGGTTTACTGTATCACTTGGTCCTTCTTATTGACGATGAAACGCAGAAATTGCGGCGGAATTTAATACAAAAGGCACAATGCCGAATTAAGTACAAGAGGACTGACACACTAACTTTCAATGATTTGAACCTCTGCTATGAGTCCAGTTTTAGATTCCGATGCTTCACTTCAGATTTACTGTATACCATGGACCTTCTTATTGACGATGAAACACAGAAATTGCATCGAATTAAATTCAAAAGGCACAATGCCGACTTAAATACAAAAGGACTGATACACTAACTTTCTATGATTTGAACCTCTTCTGTGATTCCTGTTTTAGATTCCGATGCTTCACTTCAGGTTTACTGTATCCCTTGGACCTTCTTATTGACGACGAAACACAGTAATTGCATCCGAACTTTATTCAAAATCACAGTGCCGACTTAAGTACAAGAGGACTGACACTCTCACTTTCTATGATTTGAACCTCTCCTGTGATTCCAGTTTTAGATTCCGATGCTTCACTTCTGGTTTACTGTACCCCTTGGTGTACCTTATTGACGTAGAAACACAGAAATTGCATCCAAATTTAATACAAAAGGCACAATGCCGACATAAGTACATAAGGACTGACACTCTAACTTTCTATCATTTGACCCTCTCCTGTGAGTCCAGTTTTAGTTTCCGATGCTTCACTTCAGGTTTACTGTATACCTTGGACCTTCTTATTGACGATGAAGCACAGAAATTGCGTCGGAATTAAATTCAAAAGGCACAATGCCGAATTAAGTACAAGAGGACTGACACTCTAACTTGATATGATTTGAGCCTCTCCTGTGAGACCAGTTGTAGATTGCGATGCATCACTTTAGGTTTACTGTATCCCTTCGACCTTGTTATTGACGATGAAACACAGATATTGCATCGGAATTAAATTCAAAAGGCACAATGCCGACTTAAGTACATGAGGACTGACACTATAACTTTCTATGATTTGAACCTCTCCTGTGAGTCCGGGTTTAGATTCCGATGCTTCACTTCAGGTTTACTGTATCCCTTGGACCTTGTTATTGACGATGAAACACAGAAATTGCATCCGAATTTAATACAAAAGGCAAAATGCCGACTTAAGTACAAGTGGACTGACACTCTAACTTCCGATGATTTGATCCTCTCCTGTGAGTCCAGTATTAGATTATGATGCTTCACTTCAGGTTTACTGCATCCCTTGGACCTTCCAATGGACCATGAAACACAGAAATTGCATCCGAATTTAATACAAAAGGCACAATGCCGACTTAAGTACAAGAGGACTGACACTCTAACTTTCTATGATTTGAACCTCTCCTGTGAGTCCAGTTTTAGATACCGATGCTTCACTTCAGGTTTACTGTATAACTTGGACCTTCTAATTGACGATGAAACACAGTATTTGCATCCGAATTTAACAGAAAAGGCACAATGCAGATTTATGTACAAGAGGACTGACACTCTAATTTTCTATGATTTGAACCTCTCCTGTGAGTCCAGTATTAGATTACGATGCTTAACTTCTGGTGTACTGTATACTGCGGACCTTCTTATTGACGATGAAGCACAGAAATTGCGTCGGAATTAATATCAAAAGGCACAATGCCGACTTAAGTACGGAAGGACTGTCATTTTAACTTTCTATGATTTGAACCTCTCCTGTGAGTCCAGTCTTAGATTCCGATGGTTCACTTCTCGTTTACTGTATACCTTAGACCTTCTTATGGGCGAAGAAACACAGAAATTGCATCGAATAAAATTCAAATGCACAATGCCGACTTAAGCACAAGCTGTCTGACACTCTAACTGTCTATGATTTGAACCTCTCCTGTAAGTCCAGTTATTGATTCCGATGCTTCACGTCAAGTGTACCGTATACCTTGGTTTTTCTTATTGACGATGAAGCACAGAAATTGCTTCTGAATTAAATACAAAGGCACAATGCCGACTTAAGTACAAGATTATGGACACTCTAACTTTCTATGATATGAACCTCTCCTGTGAGTCCAGTTTTGGATTCCGATGCTTCACTTCAGGTTTACTGTATCCCTAGGACCTTCTTATTGACGATGAAACACAGAAATTGCATCCGAATTCATTACAAAAGGCACTATGCCGACTTAAGTACAAGAGGGCTGACACTCTAACTTTCTATGATTTGAACCTCTCCTGTGAGTCCAGTTTTAGATTCCGATGCTTTACTTCAGGTTTACTGTATCGCTTGGACCTTCCTATTGACGATGAATCACAGTAATTGCATCCGAATTTAATACAAAAGGCACAATGCCGAATTAAGTACAAGAGGACTTACACTCTAATTTTGTATGAAATGAACCTCTCCTGTGAGTCCAGTTTTAGATTCCGATGCTTCACTTCATGTTTACTGCATACCTTGGACCTTCTTATTGACGACGAAACACAGATATTGCATCCGAATGAAATTCAAAAGGCACAATGCCGACTATTGTACAAGAGGACTGACACTGTAACTTTCTATGGTTTGAATCTCCCCTGTGTGGTCCAGTTTTTGATTCCGATGCTTTACTTCAGGTTTACTGTATCTCTTGGACCTTCATATTGACGATGAAACACAGAAATTGCATCCGAATTCATTACAAAAGGCACTCAGCCGACTTAAGTACAAGTGGGCTGATACTCTAACTTTCTATGATTTGAACCTCTCCTGTGAGTCCAGTTTTAGATTCCGATGCTTCACTTCAGGTTTACTGTATACCTTGGACCTTCTTATTCACGATGAAACACAGAAATTGCATCGAATTAAATTCAAAAGGCACAATGCCGACTTTAGTACAAGAGGACTGACACTCTAACTTTCTATGATTTGAACCACTCCAGTGAGTCCAGTTTTAGTTTCCGATGCTTCACTTCTGGTTTACTGTATCCCTTGGACCTTGTTATTAACGATGAAACACAGAAATTGCATCCGAATTTAATACAAAAGTCACAATGCCGACGTAAGTACAAGAGGACTGATACTCTAAATTTCTATGATTTGAACCTCTCCTGTGGGTCCAGTATTAGATTACGATGCTTCACTTCAGGTTTACTGTATCCCTTGGACCTTCCTCTTGACCATGAAACACAGAAATTGCATCCGAATTTAATTCAAAAGGCACAATGCCGACGTAAGTACAAGAGGACTGACACTCTAACTTTCTATGATTTGAACCTCTCCTGTGAGTCCATTATTAGATTACGATGCTTCACTTCAGGTGTACTGTATACCGTGGACCTTCTTATTGACGATGAAGCACAGAAATTGCGTAGGAATTAATTTCAAAAGGCACAATGCCGACTTAAGTACAAGAGGTCTGACACTCTAACTTTCTATGATTTGAACCTCTCCTGTAAGTCCGGTTATTGATTCCGATGCTTCACGTCAAGTGTACTGTATACCTTGGACTTTCTTATTGACGATGAAGCACAGAAATTGTTTCGGAATTAAATACAAAGGCACAATGCCGACTTAAGTACAAGATTACGGACACTCTAACTTTCTATGATATGAACCTCTCCTGTGAGTCCAGTTTTAGATTCCGATGCTTCACTTCAGGTTTACTGTATCCCTTGGACCTTCTTATTGACGATGAAACACAGAAATTGCATCCGAATTCATTACAAAAGGCACTCAGCCGACTTAAGTACAAGTGGGCTGATACTCTAACTTTCTATGATTTGAACCTCTCCTGTGAGTCCAGTTTTAGATTCCGATGCTTTACTTCAGGTTTACTGTATCGCTTGGACCTTCCTATTGTCGATGAAACACAGTAATTGCATCCGAATTTAATACAAAAGGGACAATGCCGAATTAAGTACAAGAGGATTGACACTAACTTTCTATGATTTGAACCTCTCCTGTGAGCCCAGTTTTAGATTCCGATGCTTCACTTCAGGTGTACTGTATACCTTGGACCTTCTTAGTGACGATGAAACACAGAAATTGCATCGAATTAAATTCAAAAGGCACAATACCGACATAACTACAAGAGGACTGTCACTCTAACATTCTATGATTTGACCCAATCCTGTAAGTCCAGTTTTAGATTCCGTTGGTTCACTTCAAGTGTACCGTATTCCTTGGAAATTCTTATTGACGATGAAGAACAGAAATTGCGTCGGAATTAAATACAAAAGGCACAATGCCGACTTAAGTACAAGAGGAAAGACACTCTAACTTTCTGTGATTTGATCCTCTCCTCTGTGTCCAGTTATGGATTCCGATACATCACTTCTGGTTTACTGTATTCCTTGGACCTTCTTATTGACGATGAAACACAGAAATTGCATCCGAATTTAATACAAAAGGCACAATGCCGAATAAGTACAAGGGGACTGACACTCTAACTTTCAATGATTTGTACCTCTCCTGTGAGTCCAGTTTTAGGTTCCGATGCTTCACTTCACGTTTACTGAATACCTTGGACCTTCTTATCGACGATGAAGCTCAGAAATTGCATCTAATTAAATTCAAAAGGCACAATGCCGACTTAAGTACAAGAGGCCTGACACTCTAACTTTCTATGATTTGAACATCTCCTGTGAGTCCAGTTTTAGATTCCGATGCTTCACTTCAGGTTTACTGTATCCCTTGGACTTTCTTATTGACGATGAAGCACAGAAATTGCGTCGGAATTAAATTCAAATGGCACAATGCCGACTTAAGCACGAGAGGACTGACACTCTTACTTTCTGTGATTTGAACCTCTCCTGTGAGTCCAGTTTTGGATTCCGATGCTTCACTTTAGGTTTACTGTATACCTTGGACCTTCTTATTGACGATGAAACACAAAAATTGCATCGAATTAAATTGAAAAGGCACAATGCCGACTTAAGTACAAACGGACTGACACTCTAACTTTCTATGATTTGAACCTCTCCTGTGAGTCCAGTTTTAGATTCCAATGCTTCACTTCATTTTTACTGTTTACATTGGACCTTCTTTTTGACGATGAAGCACAGAAAATGCGTCGGAATTAAATACAAAAGGCACAATGCCGACTTAAGTACAAGAGGACTGACACTCTATCTTTCTGTGATTTGAACCTCTCCTGTGAGTCCAGTTTTAGATTCCGATGCTTCACTTCAGGTTTACTGTATCCCTTGGACTTTCTTATTGACGATGAAACACAGAAATTGCCGCGGAATTTAATACAAAAGGCACAATGCCGATTTAAGTACAAGAGGACTGACACACTAACTTTCAATGATTTGAACTTCTGCTATGAGTCCAGTTTTAGATTCCGATGCTTCACTTCAGGTTTACTGTATCCCTTGGACCTTCTTATTGACGATGAAACACAGAAATTGCATCCGAATTCATTACAAAAGGCACTCAGCCGACTTAAGTACAAGTGGGCTGATACTCTAACTTTCTATGATTTGAACCTCTCCTGTGAGTCCAGTTTTAGATTCCGATGCTTTACTTCAGGTTTACTGTATCGCTTGGACCTTCCTATTGTCGATGAAACACAGTAATTGCATCCGAATTTAATACAAAAGGGACAATGCCGAATTAAGTACAAGAGGATTGACACTAACTTTCTATGATTTGAACCTCTCCTGTGAGCCCAGTTTTAGATTCCGATGCTTCACTTCAGGTGTACTGTATACCTTGGACCTTCTTAGTGACGATGAAACACAGAAATTGCATCGAATTAAATTCAAAAGGCACAATACCGACATAACTACAAGAGGACTGACACTCTAACATTCTATGATTTGACCCAATCCTGTAAGTCCAGTTTTAGATTCCGTTGGTTCACTTCAAGTGTACCGTATTCCTTGGAAATTCTTATTGACGATGAAGAACAGAAATTGCGTCGGAATTAAATACAAAAGGCACAATGCCGACTTAAGTACAAGAGGAAAGACACTCTAACTTTCTGTGATTTGATCCTCTCCTCTGTGTCCAGTTATGGATTCCGATACATCACTTCTGGTTTACTGTATTCCTTGGACCTTCTTATTGACGATGAAACACAGAAATTGCATCCGAATTTAATACAAAAGGCACAATGCCGAATAAGTACAAGGGGACTGACACTCTAACTTTCACTGATTTGTACCTCTCCTGTGAGTCCAGTTTTAGGTTCCGATGCTTCACTTCACGTTTACTGAATACCTTGGACCTTCTTATCGACGATGAAGCTCAGAAATTGCATCTAATTAAATTCAAAAGGCACAATGCCGACTTAAGTACAAGAGGCCTGACACTCTAACTTTCTATGATTTGAACATCTCCTGTGAGTCCAGTTTTAGATTCCGATGCTTCACTTCAGGTTTACTGTATCCCTTGGACTTTCTTATTGACGATGAAGCACAGAAATTGCGTCGGAATTAAATTCAAATGGCACAATGCCGACTTAAGCACGAGAGGACTGACACTCTTACTTTCTGTGATTTGAACCTCTCCTGTGAGTCCAGTTTTGGATTCCGATGCTTCACTTTAGGTTTACTGTATACCTTGGACCTTCTTATTGACGATGAAACACAAAAATTGCATCGAATTAAATTGAAAAGGCACAATGCCGACTTAAGTACAAACGGACTGACACTCTAACTTTCTATGATTTGAACCTCTCCTGTGAGTCCAGTTTTAGATTCCAATGCTTCACTTCATTTTTACTGTTTACATTGGACCTTCTTTTTGACGATGAAGCACAGAAAATGCGTCGGAATTAAATACAAAAGGCACAATGCCGACTTAAGTACAAGAGGACTGACACTCTATCTTTCTGTGATTTGAACCTCTCCTGTGAGTCCAGTTTTAGATTCCGATGCTTCACTTCAGGTTTACTGTATCCCTTGGACTTTCTTATTGACGATGAAACACAGAAATTGCCGCGGAATTTAATACAAAAGGCACAATGCCGATTTAAGTACAAGAGGACTGACACACTAACTTTCAATGATTTGAACTTCTGCTATGAGTCCAGTTTTAGATTCCGATGCTTCATTTCAGATTTACTGTATACCATGGACCTTCTTATTGACGATGAAACACAGAAATTGCATCGAATTAAATTCAAAAGGCACAATGTCGACTTAAATACAAAAGGACTGATACTCTAACTTTCTATGATTTGAACCTCTCCTGTGAGTCCAGTATTAGATTACGATGCTTCACTTCAGGTGTACTGTATACCGTGGACCTTCTTATTGACGATGAAGCACAGAAATTGCGTAGGAATTAATTTCAAAAGGCACAATGCCGACTTAAGTACAAGAGGTCTGACACTCTAACTTTCTATGATTTGAACCTCTCCTGTAAGTCCGGTTATTGATTCCGATGCTTCACGTCAAGTGTACTGTATACCTTGGACTTTCTTATTGACGATGAAGCACAGAAATTGTTTCGGAATTAAATACAAAGGCACAATGCCGACTTAAGTACAAGATTACGGACACTCTAACTTTCTATGATATGAACCTCTCCTGTGAGTCCAGTTTTAGATTCCGATGCTTCACTTCAGGTTTACTGTATCCCTTGGACCTTCTTATTGACGATGAAACACAGAAATTGCATCCGAATTCATTACAAAAGGCACTCAGCCGACTTAAGTACAAGTGGGCTGATACTCTAACTTTCTATGATTTGAACCTCTCCTGTGGGTCCAGTTTTAGATTCCGATGCTTTACTTCAGGTTTACTGTATCGCTTGGACCTTCCTATTGTCGATGAGACACAGTAATTGCATCCGAATTTAATACAAAAGGGACAATGCCGAATTAAGTACAAGAGGATTGACACTTTTTTCTATGATTTGAACCTCTCCTGTGAGTCCAGTTTTAGATTCCGATGCTTCACTTCAGGTGTACTGTATACCTTGGACCTTCTTAGTGACGATGAAACACAGAAATTGCATCGAATTAAATTCAAAAGGCACAATACCGACATAACTACAAGAGGACTGACACTCTAACATTCTATGATTTGACCCAATCCTGTAAGTCCGGTTTTAGATTCCGTTGGTTCACTTCAAGTGTACCGTATTCCTTGGAAATTCTTATTTACGATGAAGAACAGAAATTGCGTCGGAATTAAATACAAAAGGCACAATGCCGACTTAAGTACAAGAGGAAAGACACTCTAACTTTCTGTGATTTGATCCTCTCCTCTGTGTCCAGTTATGGATTCCGATACATCACTTCAGGTTTACTGTATTCCTTGGACCTTCTTATTGACGATGAAACACAGAAATTGCATCCGAATTTAATACAAAAGGCACAATGCCGAATAAGTACAAGGGGACTGACACTCTAACTTTCAATGATTTGTACCTCTCCTGTGAGTCCAGTTTTAGGTTCCGATGCTTCACTTCACGTTTACTGAATACCTTGGACCTTCTTATCGACGATGAAGCTCAGAAATTGCATCTAATTAAATTCAAAAGGCACAATGCCGACTTAAGTACAAGAGGCCTGGCACTCTAACTTTCTATGATTTGAACATCTCCTGTGAGTCCAGTTTTAGATTCCGATGCTTCACTTCAGGTTTACTGTATCCCTTGGACTTTCTTATTGACGATGAAGCACAGAAATTGCGTCGGAATTAAATTCAAATGGCACAATGCCGACTTAAGCACGAGAGGACTGACACTCTTGCTTTCTGTGATTTGAACCTCTCCTGTGAGTCCAGTTTTGGATTCCGATGCTTCACTTTAGGTTTACTGTATACCTTGGACCTTCTTATTGCCGATGAAACACAAAAATTGCATCGAATTAAATTGAAAAGGCACAATGCCGACTTAAGTACAAACGGACTGACACTCTAACTTTCTATGATTTGAACCTCTCCTGTGAGTCCAGTTTTAGATTCCAATGCTTCACTTCATTTTTACTGTTTACATTGGACCTTCTTTTTGACGATGAAGCACAGAAAATGCGTCGGAATTAAATACAAAAGGCCCAATGCCGACTTAAGTACAAGAGGACTGACACTCTATCTTTCTGTGATTTGAACCTCTCCTGTGAGTCCAGTTTTAGATTCCGATGCTTCACTTCAGGTTTACTGTATCCCTTGGACCTTCTTATTGACGATGAAACACAGAAATTGCCGCGGAATTTAATACAAAAGGCACAATGCCGATTTAAGTACAAGAGGACTGACACACTAACTTTCAATGATTTGAACTTCTGCTATGAGTCCAGTTCTAGATTCCGATGCTTCATTTCAGATTTACTGTATACCATGGACCTTCTTATTGACGATGAAACACAGAAATTGCATCGAATTAAATTCAAAAGGCACAATGTCGACTTAAATACAAAAGGACTGATACTCTAACTTTCTATGATTTGAACCTCTCCTGTGAGTCCAGTTTTAGATTCCGATGCTTTACTTCAGGTATACTGTATCGCTTGGACCTTCCTATTGACGATGAAACACAGTAATTGCATCCGAATTTAATACAAAAGGCACAATGCCGAATTAAGTACAAGAGGATTGACACTCTAACTTTCTATGATTTGAACCTCTCCTGTGAGTCCAGTTTTAGATTCCGATGCTTTACTTCAGGATTACTGTATCGCTTGGACCTTCCTATTGACGATGAAACACAGTAATTGCATCCGAATTTAATAAAAAAGGAACAATGCCGAATTAAGTACAAGAGGACTTACACTCTAACTTTGTATGAAATGAACCTCTCCTGTGAGTCCAGTTTTAGATTCCGATGCTTCACTTCATGTTTACTGCATACCTTGGACCTTCTTATTGACGACGAAACACAGAAATTGCATCGGAATGAAATTCAAAAGGCACAATGCCGACTTATGTACAAGAGGACTGACACTGTAACTTTCTATGATTTGAATCTCCCCTGTGTGATCCAGTTTTTGATTCCAATGCTTTACTTCAGGTTCACTATATCCCTTGGACCTTCTTCTTGACGGCGAAACATAGAAATTGCATCGGAATTAAATTCAAAAGGCACAATGCCGACTTAAGTACAAGAGGACTGACACTCTAACTTTCTATGATTTGAACCTCTCCTGTGAGTCCAGTTTTAGATTCCGATGCTTCACTTCATGTTTACTGCATACCTTGGAACTTCTTATTGACGACGAAACACAGAAATTGCATCGGAATGAAATTCAAAAGGCACAATGCCGACTATTGTACAAGAGGACTGACACTGTAACTTTCTATGGTTTGAATCTCCCCTGTGTGGTCCAGTTTTTGATTCCGATGCTTTACTTCAGGTTCACTGTATCCCTTGGACCTTCATATTGACGATGAAACACAGAAATTGCATCCGAAATTAATACTAAAGGCACAATGCCGACTTAAGTACAAGAGGACTGACAGTCTAACTTTCTGTGATTTGAAACTCTTCTGTGAAACCAGTTTTAGATTCCGATGCTACACTTCAGGTTTACTGTATGCCTCGGACCTTCTTCTTGACGGCGAAACATAGAAATTGCATCGGAATTAAATTCAAAGGCACAATGCCGACTTAAGTACAAAAGGGCTGACACTCTACCTTTCTATGATTTGAACATCTCCTGTGAGTCCAGTTTTAGATTCCGATGCTTCACTTCTGGTTTACTGTATACCTTGGACCTTCTTATTGACGGCGAAACACAGAAATTGCATCGGAATTAAATTCAAGTCACAATGCCGACTTAAGTACGAGAGGACTGACACTCTAACTTTCTATGATTTGAACCTCTCCTGTGAGTCCAGTTTTAGATTCCGATGCTTCACTACGGGTTTACTGTATCCCTTGGACCTTCTTATTGACGATGAAACACAGAAATTGCATCCAAAATTAATACAAAAGGCACAATGCCGAATTAAGTACAAGAGGACTGACACTCTAACTTTCTGTGATTTGAACCACTCCTGTGAGTCCAGTTTTAGTTTCCGATGCTTCACTTCAGGTTTGCTGTATCCCTTGGACCTTCTTATTGACGATGAAACACAGAAATTGCATCCGAATTTAGTACAAAAGACAAAATGCCGACTTAAGTACAAGTGGACTGACACTCTAACTTCCTATGATTTGAACCTGTCCTGTGAGTCCAGTATTAGATTACGATGCTTCACTTCAGGTTTACTGTATACCCTGGATTTTCTTATTGACGATGAAAGACAGAAACTGCATCCGAATTTAATACAAAAGGCTCAATGCCGACTTAAGTACAAGAGGACTGACTATCTAACTTTCTATGATTTGAACCTCTCCTGTGAGTCCAGTCTTAGATTCCGATGCTTCACTTCAGATTTACTGTATCCCATGGACCTTCCAATGGATCATGAAACACAGAAATTGCATCCGAATTTAATACAAAAGGCACAATGCCGACTTAAGTACAAGACTGACACTCTAACTTTCTATGATTTGAACCTCTCCTGAGAGTCCAGTTTTAGATTCCAATGCTTTACTTCAGGTTTACTGTATACCTTGGACCTTCTTATTGACGATGAAACACAGTAATTGCATCGAATTAAATTCAAAAGGCACAATGCCGACATAACGACAAGAGGACTGACACTCTAACAGTCTATGATTTGAACCAATCCTGTAAGTCCAGTTTTAGATTCCGTTGGTTCACTTCAAGTGTACCGTATTCCTTGGAAATTCTTATTGACGATGAAGCACAGAAATTGCGTCGGAATTAAATACAAAAGGCACAATGCCGACTTAAGTACAAGGGGAAAGACACTCTAACTTTCTATGATTTGAACCTCTCCTGTGTGTCCAGTTATGGATTCCGATACATCACTTCAGGTTTACTGTATTCCTTGGACCTTCTTATTGACGATGAAACACAGAAATTGCATCCGAATTTAATACAAAAGGCACAATGCCGAAATAAGTACAAGGGGACTGACACTCTAACTTTCAATGATTTGTACCTCTCCTGTGAGTCCAGTTTTAGGTTCCGATGCTTCACTTCACGTTTACTGAATACCTTGGACCTTCTTATCGACGATGAAGCTCAGAAATTGCATCTAATTAAGTTCAAAAGGCACAATGCCGACTTAAGTACAAGAGGACTGACACTCTAACTTTCTATGATTTGAACATCTCTTGTGAGTCCAGTTTTAGATTCCGATGCTTCACTTCAGGTTTACTGTATCCCTTGGACCTTCGTATTGACGATGAAGCACAGAAATTGCGTCGGAATTAAATTCAAATAGCACAATGCCGACTTAAGCACGAGAGGACTGACACTCTTACTTTCTGTGATTTGAACCTCTCCTGTGAGTCCAGTTTTAGATTCCGATGCTTCACTTCAGGTTTACTGTATACCTTGGACCTTCTTATTGACGATGAAACACAAAAATTGCATCGAATTAAATTGAAAAGGCACAATGCCGACTTAAGTACAAGCGGACTGACACTCTAACTTTCTATGATTTGAACCTCTCCTGTGAGTCCAGTTTTAGATTCCAATGCTTCACTTCATTTTTACTGTTTACCTTGGACCTTCTTTTTGACGATGAAGCACAGAAAATGCGTCGGAATTAAATACAAAAGGCACAATGCCGACTTAAGTACAAGAGGACTGACACTCTATCTTTCTGTGATTTGAACCTCTCCTGTGAGTCCAGTTTTAGATTCCGATGCTTCACTTCAGGTTTACTGTATCACTTGGACCCTCTTATTGACGATGAAACACAGAAATTGCGGCGGAATTTAATACAAAAGGCACAATGCCGAATTAAGTACAAGAGGTCTGACACACTAACTTTCAATGATTTGAACCTCTGCAATGAGACCAGTTTTAGATTCCGATGCTTCACTTCAGATTTACTGTATACCATGGACATTCTTACTGACGATGAAACACAGAAATTGCATCGAATTAAATTCAAAAGGCACAATGCCGACTTAAATACAAAAGGACTGATACACTAACTTTCTATGATTTGAACCTCTTCTGTGATTCCTGTTTTAGATTCCGATGCTTCACTTCAGGTTTGCTGTATCCCTTGGACCTTCTTATTGACGACGAAACCCAGTAATTGCATCCGAACTTAATTCAAAATCACAGTGCCGACTTAAGTACAAGAGGACTGACACTCTCACTTTCTATGATTTGAACCTCTCCTGTGATTCCAGTTTTAGATTCCGATGCTTCACTTCTGGTTTACTGTACCCCTTGGACCTCCTTGTTGACGTAGAAACACAGAAATTGCATCCAAATTTAATACAAAAGGCACAATGCCGACATAAGTACATGAGGACTGACACTCTAACTTTCTATCATTTGATCCTCTCCTGTGAGTCCAGTTTTAGTTTCCGATGCTTCACTTCAGGTTTACTGTATACCTTGGACCTTCTTATTGACGATGAAGCACAGAAATTGCGTCGGAATTAAATTCAAAAGGCACAATGCCGAATTAAGTACAAGAGGACTGACACTCTAACTTGATATGATTTGAACCTCTCCTGTGAGTCCAGTTGTAGATTGCGATGCATCACTTTAGGTTTACTGTATCCCTTCGACCTTGTTATTGACGATGAAACACAGAAATTGCATCGGAATCAAATTCAAAAGGCACAATGCCGACTTAAGTACATGAGGACTGACACTATAACTTTCTATGATTTGAACCTCTCCTGTGAGTCCAGGTTTAGATTCCGATGCTTCACTTCAGGTTTACTGTATCCCTTGGACCTTGTTATTGACGATGAAACACAGAAATTGCATCCGAATTTAATACAAAAGGCAAAATGCCGACTTAAGTACAAGTGGACTGACACTCTAACTTCCGATGATTTGATCCTCTCCTGTGAGTCCAGTATTAGATTACGATGCTTCACTTCAGGTTTACTGCATCCCTTGGACCTTCCAATGGACCATGAAACACAGAAATTGCATCCGAATTTAATACAAAAGGCACAATGCCGACTTAAGTACAAGAGGACTGACACTCTAACTTTCTATGATTTGAACCTCTCCTGTGAGGCCAGTTTTAGATACCGATGCTTCACTTCAGGTTTACTGTATAACTTGGACCCTCTAATTGACGATGAAACACAGTAATTGCATCCGAATTTAATAGAAAAGGCACAATGCAGATTTATGTACAAAAGGACTGACACTCTAATTTTCTATGATTTGAACCTCTCCTGTGAGTCCAGTTTTAGATTCCGATGCTTCACTTCAGGTGTACTGTATCCCTTGGACCTTCTTATTGACGATGAAACACAGAAATTGCATCGAAATAAATTCAAAAGGCACAATGCCGACATGACTACAAGAGGACTGACACTCTAACGTTCCATGATTTGAACCTCTCCTGTAAGTCCAGTTTTAGATTCCGTTGGTTCCCTTCAAGTGTACTGTATTCCATGAAAATTGTTATTGACGATGAGGCACAGAAATTGCGTCGGAATTAAGTACAATAGTCACAATACCGACTTATATACAAGAGAACGGACACACTAACTTTCTATGATATGAACCTCTCCTGTGAGTCCGGTTTTAGATTCCGATGCTTCACTTCAGGTTTACTGTATCCCTTGGACCTTCTCATTGACGATGAAGCACAGAAATAGCGTCGGAATTAAATTCAAAAGGCACAATGCCGACTTAAGCACAAAAGGACTGACACTCTAACTTTCTATGATTTGAACCTCTCCTGTGAGTCCCATTTTAGATTCCGATGCTTCACTTCAGGTTTACTGTATCCCTTGGACCTACTTATTGGCGATGAAACACAGAAATTGCGGAGGAATTAAATACAAAAGGCACAATGCCGAATTAAGAACAAGAGGACTGACACACTAACTTTCAATGATTTGAACCTCTCCTGTGAGTCCAGTTTTAGATTCCGATGCTTCACTTCAGATTTACTGTAAACCTTGAACCTCCTTATTGACAATGAAACACAGAAATTGCATCGAAATTAAATTCAAAAGGCACAATGCCGACCTAAGTACAAGAGGTCTGACACTTTTACTTTCTATGATTTGAACCTCTCCTGTGATTCCAGTTTTAGATTCCGATGCTTCACTTCTGGTTTACTGTACCCCTTGGACCTTCTTATTGACTTAGAAACACAGAAATTGCATCCAAATTTAGTACAAAAGGCACAATGCCGAGTTAAGTACATGAGGACTGACACTCTAACTTTCTATCATTTGAACCTCTCCTGTGAGTCCAGTTTTAGATTCCGATGCTTCACTTCAGGTTTACTGTATACCTTGGACCTTCTTATTGACGATGAAGCACAGATATTGCGTCGGAATTAAATTCAAAAGGCACTATTTAGACTTAAGTACAAGAGGACTGACACTCTAACTTGCTATGATTTGAACCTCTCCTGTGAGTCCAGTTGTAGATTGCGATGCATCACTTCAGGTATACTGTATCCCATGGACATTGTTATTGACGATGAAACACAGCAATTGCATCGGAATTAATTTCAAAAGGCACAATGCCGACATAAGTACATGAGGACTGACACTATAACTTTCTAAGATTTGAACCTCTCCTGTGAGTCCAGTTTTAGATTCCGATGCTTCACTTCAGGTTTACTGTATACCTTGGATCTTCTTATTGACGATGAAGCTCAGAGATAGCATCGGAATTAAATTCGAAAGGCACAATGCCAACATATGTACAAGAGGACTGACACTCTAACTTTTTATTATTTGAACCTCTCCTGTGAGTCCAGTGTTAGATTCCGATGCTTCACTTCAGGTTTACTGTATCCCTTGGACCTTCTTATTGACGATGAAATACAGATATTGCATCCGAATTAAATACAAAAGGCACAATGCCGACTTAAGTACAAGAGGACTGACACTCTAACTTTCTATGAATTGAGCCTCTCCTGTGAGTCCAGTTTTACATTCCGATGCTTTACTTCAGGTTTACTGTATCCCTTGGACCTTCCTATTGACGATGAAGCACAGAAATTGCATCGGAATTAAAATCAAAAGGCACAATGCCGACTTAAGTACAAGAGGACTGACACTCTAACTTTCTATGAAGTGAACCTCTCCTGTCAGTCCAGTTTTAGATTCCGATGCTTCACTTCAGGTTTACTGTATCCCTTGGACTTTCTTATTGACGATGAAACACAGAAATAGCAACCGAATTGAATACAAAAGGCACAATGCCGACATAAGGACAAGACGACTGACACTCTAACTTTCTATGATTTGAACCTCTCCTGAGAGTCCAGTTTTAGATTCCGATACTTCACTTCAGGTTTACTGTATACCGTGGACCTTCTTATTGACGAAGAAACACAGTAATTGCATCCCAATTTAATACAAAATGCACAATGCCGACTTAAGTACAAGAGGACTGACACTTTAACTTTCTATGAAGTGAACCTCTCCTGTCAGTCCAGTTTTAGATTCCGATGCTTCACTTCAGGTTTACTGTATCCCTTGGACTTTCTTATTGACGATGAAACACAGAAATAGCAACCGAATTGAATACAAAAGGCACAATGCCGACATAAGGACAAGAGGACTGACACTCTAACTTTCTATGATTTGAACCTCTCCTGAGAGTCCAGTTTTAGATTCCGATACTTCACTTCAGGTTTACTGTATACCGTGGACCTTCTTATTGACGAAGAAACACAGTAATTGCATCCCAATTTAATACAAAATGCACAATGCCGACTTAAGTACAAGAGGACTGACACTTTAACTTTCTATGATTTGAACATCTCCTGTGAGTCCAGTTTTAGATTCCGATGCTTCACCTCAGGTTTACTGTATACCTTGGACCTTCTTATTGACGATGAAACACAGAAATTGCATCGAATAAAATCAAAAGGCACAATGCCGACTTAAGTACAAGAGGACTGACACTCTAACTTTCTATGATTTGAACCTCTACTGTGAGTCCAGTTCTTGATTCCAATGCTTCACTTCAATTTTACTGTTTACCTTGTCCTTCTTTTTGACGATGAAGCACAGAAAATGCGTCTGAATTAAATACAAAAGGTACAATGCCGACCTAAGTACAAGAGGACTGACACTCTAACTTTCTGTGATTTGAACCTCTCCTGTGAGTCCAGTTTTAGATTCCGATGCTTCACTTCAGGTTTACTGTATCCCTTGGACCTTCTTATTCACGATGAAACACAGAAATTGCATCCGAATTTAATTCAAAAGGCACAATGCCGACGTAAGTACAAGAGGACTGACACTCTAACTTTCTATGATTTGAACCTCTCCTGTGAGTCCAGTATCAGATTACGATGCTTAACTTCTGGTGTACTGTATACCGTGGACCTTCTTATTGACGATGAAGCACAGAAATTGCGTCGGAATTAATATCAAAAGTCACAATGCCGACTTAAGTACGACAGGACTGTCATTTTAACTTTCTATGATTTGAACCTTTCCTGTGAGTCCAGTCTTAGATTCCGATGGTTCACTTCTCGTTTACTGTGTACCTTAGACCTTCTTATGGACGAAGAAACACAGAAATTGCATCGATTAAAATTCAAAAGGCACAATGCCGACTTAAGTACAAGAGGTCTGACCCTCTAACTTTCTATGATTTGAACCTCTCCTGTAAGTCCAGTTTTAGATTCCGATGCTCCACTTCATGTTTACTGCATACCTTGGACCTTCTTATTGACGACGAAACACAGAAATTGCATCGGAATGAAATTCAAAAGGCACAATACCGATTATTGTACAAGAGGACTGACACTGTAACTTTCTATGGTTTGAATCTCCCCTGTGTGGTCCAGTTTTTGATTCCGATGCTTTACTTCAGGTTTACTGTATCCCTTGGACCTTCATATTGACGATGAAACACAGAGATTGCATCCGAAATTAATACTAAAGGCACAATGCCGACTTAAGTACAAGGGGACTGACAGTCTAACTTTCTGTGATTTGAAACTCTTCTGTGAAACCAGTTTTAGATTCCGATGCTACACTTCAGGTTTACTGTATACCTTGGACCTTCTTATTGACGGCGAAACACAGAAATTGCATCGGAATTATATTCAAAAGTCACAATGCCGACTTAAGTACGAGAGGACTGACACTCTAACTTTCTATGATTTGAACCTCTCCTGTGAGTCCAGTTTTAGATTCCGATGCTTCACTACGGGTTTACTGTATCCCTTGGACCTTCTTATTGACGATGAAACACAGAAATTGCATCCGAAATTAATACAAAAGGCTCAATGCCGAATTAAGTACAAGAGGACTGACACTCTAACTTTCAATGATTTGAACCTCTCCTGTGAGTCCAGTTTTAGATTCCGATGCTTCACTTCAGGTTTACTGTACACCTTGGACCTTCTTATTCGCGATGAAACACAGAAATTGCATCGAATTAAATCAAAAGGCACAATGCCGACTTGAGTACAAGAGGACTGACACTCTAACTTTCTGTGATTTGAACCACTCCTGTGAGTCCAGTTTTAGTTTCCGATGCTTCACTTCAGGTTTACTGTATCCCTTGGACCTTCTTATTGACGATGAAACACAGAAATTGCATCCGAATTTAATACAAAAGACAAAATGCCGACTTAAGTACAAGTGGACTGACACTCTAACTTCCTATGATTTGAACCTCTCCTGTGAGTCCAGTATTAGATTACGATGCTTCACTTCAGGTTTACTGTATACCCTGGACTTTGTTATTGACGATGAAAGACAGAAACTGCATCCGAATTTAATACAAAAGGCTCAATGCCGACTTAAGTACAAGAGGACTGACACTCTAACTTTCTATGATTTGAACCTCTCCTGTGAGTCCAGTCTTAGATTCCGATGCTTCACTTCAGATTTACTGTATCCCTTGGACCTTCCAATGGATCATGAAACACAGAAATTGCATCCGAATTTAATACAAAAGGCACAATGCCGACTTAAGTACAAGACTGACACTCTAACTTTCTATGATTTGAACCTCTCCTGTGAGTCCAGTTTTAGATTCCGATGCTTCACTTCAGGTGTACTGAATACCTTGGACCTTCTTAGTGACGATGAAACACAGAAATTGCATTGAATTAAATTCAAAAGGCACAATGCCGACATAACGACAAGAGGACTGACACTCTAACATTCTATGATTTGAACCAATCCTGTAAGTCCAGTTTTAGATTCCGTTGGTTCACTTCAAGTGTACCGTATTCCTTGGAAATTCTTATTGACGATGAAGCACAGAAATTGCGTCGGAATTAAATACAAAAGGCACAATGCCGACTTAAGTACAAGAGGAAAGACACTCTAACTTTCTATGATTTGAACCTCTCCTGTGTGTCCCGTTATGGATTCCGATACATCACTTCAGGTTTACTGTATTCCTTGGACCTTCTTATTGACGATGAAACACAGAAATTGTATCCGAATTTAATACAAAAGGCACAATGCCGAATTAAGTACAAGGGGACTGACACTCTAACTTTCAATGATTTGTACCTCTCCTGTGAGTCCAGTTTTAGGTCCCGATGCTTCACTTCACGTTTACTGAATACCTTGGACCTTCTTATCGACGATGAAGCTCAGAAATTGCATCTAATTAAGTTCAAAAGGCACAATGCCGACTTAAGTACAAGAGGACTGACACTCTAACTTTCTATGATTTGAACAACTCCTGTGAGTCCAGTTTTACATTCCGATGCTTCACTTCAGGTTTACTGTATCCCTTGGACCTTCGTATTGACGATGAACCACAGAAATTGCGTCGGAATTAAATTCAAATAGCACAATGCCGACTTAAGCACGAGAGGACTGACACTCTTACTTTCTGTGATTTGAACCTCTCCTGTGAGTCCAGTTTTAGATTTCGATGCTTCACTTCAGGTTTACTGTATATTTTGGACCTTCTTATTGACGATGAAACACAGAAATTGCGGCGGAATTTAATGCAAAAGGCACAATGCCGAATTAAGTACAAGAGGACTGACACACTAACTTTCAATGATTTGAACCTCTGCTATGAGACCAGTTTTAGATTCCGATGCTTCACTTCAGATTTACTGTATACCATGGACCTTCTTATTGACGATGAAACACAGAAATTGCATCGAATTAAATTCAAAAGGCACAATGCCGACTTAAATACAAAAGGACAGATACACTAACTTTCTATGATTTGAACCTCTTCTGTGATTCCTGTTTTAGATTCCGATGCTTCACTTCAGGTTTACTGTATCCCTTGGACCTTCTTATTGACGACGAAACCCAGTAATTGCATCCGAACTTAATTCAAAATCACAGTGCCGACTTAAGTACAAGAGGACTGACACTCTCACTTTCTATGATTTGAACCTCTCCTGTGATTCCAGTTTTCGATTCCGATGCTTCACTTCTGGTTTACTGTACCCCTTGGACCTCCTTATTGACGTAGAAACACAGAAATTGCATCCAAATTTAATACAAAAGGCACAATGCCGACATAAGTACATGAGGACTGACACTCTAACTTTCTATCATTTGATCCTCTCCTGTGAGTCCAGTTTTAGTTTCCGATGCTTCACTTCAGGTTTACTGTATACCTTGGACCTTCTTATTGACGATGAAGCACAGAAATTGCGTCGGAATTAAATTCAAAAGGCACAATGCCGAATTAAGTCAAGAGGACTGACACTCTAACTTGATATGATTTGAACCTCTCCTGTGAGTCCAGTTGTAGATTGCGATGCATCACTTTAGGTTTACTGTATCCCTTCGACCTTGTTATTGACGATGAAACACAGAAATTGCATCGGAATTAAATTCAAAAGGCACAATGCCGACTTAAGTACATGAGGACTGACACTATAACTTTCTATAATTTGAACCTCTCCTGTGAGTCCAGTCTTAGATTCCCATGCTTCACTTCAGTTTTACTGTATCCCTTGGACCTTCCAATGGACCATGAAACACAGAAATTGCATCCGAATTTAATAGAAAAGGCACAATGCAGATTTATGTACAAGAGGACTGACACTCTAATTTTCTACGATTTGAACCTCTCCTGTGAGTCCAGTTTTAGATTCCGATGCTTCACTTCAGGTGTACTGTATCCCTTGGACCTTCTTATTGACGATGAAACACAGAAATTCATCGAAATAAATTCAAAAGGCACAATTCCGACATGACTACAAGAGGACTGACACTCTAACGTTCTATGATTTGAACCTCTCCTGTAAGTCCAGTTTTAGATTCCGTTGGTTCACTTCAAGTGTACTGTATTCCATGAAAATTGTTATTGACGATGAGGCACAGAAATTGCGTCGGAATTAAGTACAATAGGCACAATACCGAATTATGTACAAGAGAACGGACACTCTAACTTTCTATGATATGAACCTCTCCTGTGAGTCCAGTTTTAGATTCCGATGCTTCACTTCAGGTTTACTGTATCCCTTGGACCTTCTCATTGACGATGAAGCACAGAAATTCCGTCGGAATTAAATTCAAAAGGCACAATGCCGACTTAAGCACGAGAGGACTGACACTCTTACTTTCTATGATTTGAACCTCTCCTGTGAGTCCAGTTTTAGATTCCGATGCTTCACTTCAGGTTTACTGTATCCCTTGGACCTACTTATTGGCGATGAAACACAGAAATTGCGGAGGAATTTAATACAAAAGGCACAATGCCGAATTAAGAACAAGAGGACTGACACACTAACTTTCAATGATTTGAACCTCTACTGTGAGTCCAGTTTTAGATTCCGATGCTTCACTTCAGATTTACTGTAAACCTTGAACCTCCTTATTGAAAATGAAACACAGAAATTGCATCGAATTAAATTCAAAAGGCACAATGCCGACTTAAACACAAAAGGACTGACACTCTAACTTTCTATGATTTGAACCTCTCCTGTGAGTCCCGTTTTAGATTCCGATGCTTCACTTCAGGTTTACTGTATCCCTTGGACCTTCTTGTTGACGATGAAGCACAGAAATTGCATCGAAATTAAATTCAAAAGGCACAATGCCGACCTAAGTACAAGAGGTCTGACACTTTTACTTTCTATGATTTGAACCTCTCCTGTGATTCCAGTTTTAGATTCCGATGCTTCACTTCTGGTTTACTGTACCCCTTGGACCTTCTTATTGACGTAGAAACACAGAAATTGTATCCAAATTTAGTACAAAAGGCACAATGCCGAGTTAGGTACATGAGGACTGACACTCTAACTTTCTATCATTTGAACCTCTCCTGTGAGTCCAGTTTTAGATTCCGATGCTTCACTTAAGGTTTACTGTATACCTTGGACCTTCTTATTGACGATGAAGCACAGATATTGCGTCGGAATTAAATTCAAAAGGCACTATTTAGACATAAGTACAAGAGGATTGACACTCTATCTTGCTATGATTTGAACCTCTCCTGTGAGTCCAGTTGTAGATTGCGATGCATCACTTCAGGTATACTGTATCCCTTGGACATTGTTATTGACGATGAAACACAGCAATTGCATCGGAATTAATTTCGAAAGGCACAATGCCGACATAAGTACAAGAGGACTGACACTCTAACTTTTTATTATTTGAACCTCTCCTGTGAGTCCAGTGTTAGATTCCGATGCTTCACTTCAGGTTTACTGTATCCCTTGGACCTTCTTATTGACGATGAAATACAGATATTGCATCCGAATTAAATACAAAAGGCACAATGCCGACTTAAGTACAAGAGGACTGACACTCTAACTTTCTATGAATTGAGCCTCTCCTGTGAGTCCAGTTTTAGATTCCGATGCTTTACTTCAGGTTTACTGTATCCCTTGGACCTTCCTCTTGACGATGAAGCACAGTAATTGCATCGGAATTAAAATCAAAAGGCACAATGCCGACTTAAGTACAAGAGGACTGACACTCTAATTTTCTATGATTTGAACCTCTTCTGTGAGTCCAGTTTTAGATTTTGATGCATCACTTCAGGTTTAGTGTATCACTTGGACCTTCTTATTGACGATGAAACACAGAAATTGCATCCAAACTCATTACAAAAGGCACAATGCCGACTTAAGTACAAGAGGAATGACACTCTAACTTTCTATGATTGGAACCTCTCCTGTGAGTTCAGTTTTAGATTCCGATGCTTTACTTCAGGTTTACTGTATACCTTGGACCTTCTTATTGACGATGAAACACAGAAATTGCATCCGAATTTAATACAAAAGGCACAATACCGAATTAAGTACAAGAGGACTGACACTCTAACTTTCTATGATTTGAACCTCTCCTGTGAGTCCAGTTTTAGATTCCAATGCTTCACTTCATTTTTACTCTTTACCTTGGACCTTCTTTTTGACGATGAAGCACAGAAAATGCGTCGGAATTAAATACAAAAGGCACAATGCCGACTTAAGTACAAGAGGACTGACACTCTATCTTTCTGTGATTTGAACCTCTCCTGTGAGTCCAGTTTTAGATTCCGATGCTTTACTTCAGGTTTACTGTATCACTTGGACCTTCTTATTGACGATGAAACACAGAAATTGCGGCGGAATTTAATACAAAAGGCACAATGTCGAATTAAGTACAAGAGGACTGACACACTAACTTTCAATGATTTGAACCTCTGCTATGAGACCAGTTTTAGATTCCGATGCTTCACTTCAGATTTACTGTATACCATGGACCTTCTTATTGACGATGAAACACAGAAATTGCATCGAATTAAATTCAAAAGGCACAATGCCGACTTTAATACAAAAGGACTGATACACTAACTTTCTATGATTTGAACCTCTTCTGTGATTCCTGTTTTAGATTCCGATGCTTCACTTCAGGTTTACTGTATCCCTTGGACCTTCTTATTGACGACGAAACCCAGTAATTGCATCCGAACTTAATTCAAAATCACAGTGCCGACTTAAGTACAAGAGGACTGACACTCTCACTTTCTATGATTTGAACCTCTCCTGTGATTCCAGTTTTAGATTCCGATGCTTCACTTCTGGTTTACTGTACCCCTTGGACCTCCTTATTGACGTAGAAACACAGAAATTGCATCCAAATTTAATACAAAAGGCACAATGCCGACATAAGTACATGAGGACTGACACTCTAACTTTCTATCATTTGATCCTCTCCTGTGAGTCCAGTTTTGGTTTCCGATGCTTCACTTCAGGTTTACTGTATACCTTGGACCTTCTTATTGACGATGAAGCACAGAAATTGCGTCGGAATTAAATTCAAAAGGCACAATGCCGAATTAAGTACAAGAGGACTGACACTCTAACTTGATATGATTTGAACCTCTCCTGTGAGTCCAGTTGTAGATTGCGATGCATCACTTTAGGTTTACTGTATCCCTTCGACCTTGTTATTGAGGATGAAACACAGAAATTGCATCGGAATTAAATTCAAAAGGCACAATGCCGACTTAAGTACATGAGGACTGACACTATAACTTTCTATGATTTGAACCTCTCCTGTGAGTCCAGTTTTAGATACCGATGCTTCACTTCAGGTTTACTGTATAACTTGGACCTTCTAATTGACGATGAAACACAGTAATTGCATCCGAATTTAATAGAAAAGGCACAATGCAGATTTATGTACAAGAGGACTGACACTCTAATTTTCTATGATTTGAACCTCTCCTGTGAGTCCAGTTTTAGATTCCGATGCTTCACTTCAGGTGTACTGTATCCCTTGGACCTTCTTATTGACGATGAAACACAGAAATTGCATCGAAATAAATTCAAAAGGCACAATGCCGACATGACTACAAGAGGACTGACACTCTAACGTTCTATGATTTGAACCTCTCCTGTAAGTCCAGTTTTAGATTCCGTTGGTTCACTTCAAGTGTACTGTATTCCATGAAAATTGTTATTGACGATGAGGCACAGAAATTGCGTCGGAATTAAGTACAATAGGCACAATACCGACTTATGTACAAGAGAACGGACACTCTAACTTTCTATGATATGAACCTCTCCTGTGAGTATAGTTTTAGATTCCGATGCTTCACTTCAGGTTTACTGTATCCCTTGGACCTTCTCATTGACGATGAAGCACAGAAATTGCGTCGGAATTAAATTCAAAAGGCACAATGCCGACTTAAGCACGAGAGGACTGACACTCTTACTTTCTATGATTTGAACCTCTCCTGTGAGTCCAGTTTTAGATTCCGATGCTTCACTTCAGATTTACTGTAAACCTTGAACCTCCTTATTGACAATGAAACACAGAAATTGCATCGAATTAAATTCAAAAGGCACTATGCCGACTTAAACACAAAAGGACTGACACTCTAACTTTCTATGATTTGAACCTCTCCTGTGAGTCCCGTTTTAGATTCCGATGCTTCACTTCAGGTTTACTGTATCCCTTGGACCTTCTTATTGACGATGAAACATTAAAATTGCATCCGAAATTAATACAAAGGACACAATGCCAACTTAAGTACAAGAGGACAGACACTCTAACTTTCTATGATTTGAACCTCTGCTGTGAGTCCAGTCTTATATTCCGATGCTTCACTTCAGGTTTACAGTACACCTTGGACCTTCCTATTGACGATGAAACACAGAAATTGCATCTGAATGTAATACAAAAGGCACAATGCCGACTTAAGTACAAGAGGACTGACACTCTAACTTTCTATCATTTGAACCTCTCCTGTGAGTCCAGTTTTAGATTCCGATGCTTCACTTCAGGTTTACTGTATACCTTGGACCTTCTTATTGACGATGAAGCACAGATATTGCGTCGGAATTAAATTCAAAAGGCACTATTTAGACTTAAGTACAAGAGGACTGACACTCTAACTTGCTATGATTTGAACCTCTCCTGTGAGTCCAGTTGTAGATTGCGATGCATCACTTCAGGTATACTGTATCCCTTGGACATTGTTATTGACGATGAAACACAGCAATTGCATCGGAATTAATTTCAAAAGGCACAATGCCGACATAAGTACATGAGGACTGACACTATAACTTTCTATGATTTGAACCCCTCCTGTGAGTCCAGTTTTAGATTCCGATGCTTCACTTCAGGTTTACTGTATACCTTGGACCTTCTTATTGACGGCAAAACACAGATATTGCATCGGCATTAAATTCAAAAGGCACAATGCCGGCTTAATTAGAAGAGGACTGACACTAACTTTCAATGATTTGAACCTCTCCTGTGAGTCCAGTTATGGATTCCGATGCTTCACTTCAGGTTTACTGTATCCCTTGGACCTTCTTATTGACGATGAAACACAGAAATTGCACTCGAATTTAATACAAATGCACAATGCCGAATTAAGTACAAGAGGACTGACACTCTAACTTTCAATGATTTGTACCTCTCCTGTGAATCCAGTTTTAGGTTCCGATGCTTCACTTCAGGTTTACTGTATACCTTGGATCTTCTTATTGACGATGAAACACAGAAATTGCATCGTATTAAATTAAACGTCACAACGCCCACTTTAGTACAAGAGGACTGATACTCTAACTTTCTATGATTTGAACTTCTCCTGTGAGTCAAGTTTTAGATTCCGATGCTTCACTTCAGGTTTACTGTATCCCTTGGACCTTCTTATTGACGATGAAACACAGAAATTGCATCCGAATTTAATACAAAAGGCATAATGCCGACTTAAGTACAAGAGGACTGACACACTAACTTTCAATGATTTGTACCTCTCCTGTGAGTACAGTTTTAGGTTCCGATGCTTCACTTTAGGTTTACTGTATACCTTGGACCTTCTTATTGACGATGAAACACAGAAATGGCATCGAATTTAATTCAAAAGGCACAATGCCGACTTAAGAACAAGAGGACTGACACACCAACTTTCTATGATTTGAACCTCTCCTGTGAGTCCGGTTTTAGGTTCCGATGCTTCACTTCAGGTGTACTGTATACCTTAGACATTCTTATTGACGATGAAACACAGATTTTGCATTCGAATTTAATACAAAAGGCAAAATGCCGACTTAAGTACAAGAGGACTGACACTCTAACTTTCTATGATGTGAACCTGTCCTGTCAGTCCAGTTTTAGATTCCGATGCTTCACTTCAGGTTTACTGTATCCCTTGGACTTTCTTATTGACGATGAAACACAGAAATAGCAACCGAATTTAACACAAAAGGCACAATGCCGACATAAGGACAAGAGGACTGACACACTAACTTTCTATGATTTGAACCTATCCTGTGAGTCCAGTTTTAGATTCCGATACTTCACTTCAGGTTTACTGTATACCGTGGACCTTCTTATTGACGAAGAAACACAGTAATTGCATCCCAATTTAATACAAAATGCACAATGCCGACTTAAGTACAAGAGGACTGACACTCTAACACTCTATGATTTGAACATCTCCTGTGAGTCCAGTTTTAGATTCCGATGCTTCACCTCAGGTTTACTGTATACCTTGGACCTTCTTATTGACGATGAAACACAGAAATTGCATCGAATAAAATCAAAAGGCACAATGCCGACTTAAGTACAAGAGGACTGACACTCTAACTTTCTATGATTTGAACCTCTACTGTGAGTCCAGTTCTTGATTCCAATGCTTCACTTCAATTTTACTGTTTACCTTGTCCTTCTTTTTGACGATGAAGCACAGAAAATGCGTCGGAATTAAATACAAAAGGTACAATGCCGACCTAAGTACAAGAGGACTGACACTCTAACTTTCTGTGATTTGAACCTCTCCTGTGAGTCCAGTTTTAGATTCCGATGCTTCATTTCAGGTTTACTGTATCACTTGGACCTTCTATTGGCGATGATACACAGATTTTGCATCCGAATTTAATACAAAAGGCACAATGACGACTTAAGTACAAGAGGACTGACACTCTAACTTTCTATGATTTGAACCTCTCCTGTGAGTCCAGAATTAGATTCCGATGCTTCACTTCAGGTTTACTGTATCCCTTGGACCTTCTTATTGACGATGAAACGCAGAAATTGCGGCGGAAATTAATACAAAAGGCACAATGCCGGATTAAGTACAAGAGGACTGACACACTAACTTTCAAAGATTTAAACCTTTCCTGTGAGTCCAGTTTTAGATTCCGATGCTACACTTCAGGTTTACTGTATACCTCTGACCTTCTTATTGACGATGAAACACAGAAATTGCATCGAATTCAATTCAAAAGGCACAATGCCGACTTAAATACAAGAGGACTGACACTCTAACTTTCTATGATTTGAACCTCTCCTGTGAGTCCAGTTTTAGATTCCGATGCTTCACTTCATGTTTACTGTATCCCTTGGACCTTCTTAATGACGATGAAACACAGAAATTGCATCCGAATTTAATACAAAAGGCACAATGCTGACTTAAGTACAAGAGGACTGACACCGCAACTTTCTATGATTTGAACCTCTCCTGTGAGTCCAGTTTTACATTCCTATGCTTCACTTCAGGTTTACTGTATCCCTTGGAATTTCTTATTGACGATGAAACACAGTAATTGCATCCGAACTTAATTCAAAGTCACAGTGCCGACTTTTATACAAGAGGACTGACACTCTAACTTTCTATGAATTGAACCTCTCCTGTGAGTCTTGTGTTAGATTCCGATGCTTCACTTCAGGTTTACTGTATCCCTCGGACCTTCTTATTGACGATGAAACACAGATATTGCATCCGAATTGTATACAAAAGGCACAATGCCGACTTAAGTACAAGAGGACTGACATTCTAACTTTCTATGATTTGAACCTCTTCTGTGAGTCCAGTTTTAGATTTTGATGCATCACTTCAGGTTTACTGTATCACTTGGACCTTCTTATTGACGATGAAACACGGAAATTGCATCCGAACTCATTACTAAAGGCACAATGCCGACTTAAGTACAAGAGGAATGACACTCTAACTTTCTATGATTTAAACCTCTCCTGTGAGTTCAGTTTTAGATTCCGATGCTTTACTTCAGGTTTACTGTATACCTTGGACCTTCTTATTGACGATGAAACACAGAAATTGCATCCGAATTTAATACAAAAGGCACAATGCCGACTTAAGTACAAGAGGACTGACATTCTAACTTTCTATGATTTGAACCTCTTCTGTGAGTCCAGTTTTAGATTTTGATGCATCACTTCAGGTTTACTGTATCACTTGGACCTTCTTATTGACGATGAAACACGGAAATTGCATCCGAACTCATTACTAAAGGCACAATGCCGACTTAAGTACAAGAGGAATGACACTCTAACTTTCTATGATTTGAACCTCTCCTGTGAGTTCAGTTTTAGATTCCGATGCTTTACTTCAGGTTTACTGTATACCTTGGACCTTCTTATTGACGATGAAACACAGAAATTGCATCCAAATTTAATACAAAAGGCACAATGCCGACTTAAGTACAAGAGGACTGACACTCTAACTTTCTATGATCTGAACCTCTCCTGTGAGTAAAGTTTTAGATTCCGATGATTCACTTCAGGTTTACTGTATCCCTTGGACCTTCTTGTTGACGATGAAGCACAGAAATTGCATCGGAATTAAATTCAAAAGGCACAATGCCGACCTAAGTACAAGAGGTCTGACACTTTTACTTTCTATGAATTGAACCTCTCCTGTGATTCCAGTTTTAAATTCCAATGCTTCACTTCTGGTTTACTGTACCCCTTGGACCTTCTTATTGACGTAGAAACACAGAAATTGCATCCAAATTTAATACAAAAGGCACAATGCCGACTTAAGTACATGAGGACTGACACTCTAACTTTCTATCATTTGAACCTCTCCTGTGAGTCCAGTTTTAGATTCCGATGCTTCACTTCAGGTTTACTGTATGCCTAGGACATTCTTATTGCCGGCGAAACACAGAAATTGCATCGGAATTAAATTCAAAGGGCACAATGCCGGCTTAAGTACAAGAGGACTGACACTCTAACTTTCTGTGATTTGAACCTCTCCTGTGAGTCCAGTTATGGATTCCGATGCTTCACTTCAGGTTTACTGTATCCCTTGGAGATTCTTATTGACGATGAAGCACAGAAATTGCATCCGAATTTAAAACAAAAGGCACAATGCCGAATTAAGTACAAGAGGACTGACACTCTAACTTTCTATGATTTGAACCTCTCCTGTGAGTCCGGTTTTAGGTTCCGATGCTTCACTTCAGGGGTACTGTATACCTTGGACATTCTTGTTGACGATGAAACACTGAAATTGCATTCGAATTTAATACAAAAGGCAAAATGCCGACTTAAGTACAAGAGGACTAACACTCTAACTTTCTATGATTTGAACCTCTCCTGTGAGTCCAGTTTTAGATTCCGATGCTTCACTTCAGGTTTACTGTATCCCTTGGACTTTCTTATTGACGATGAAACACAGAAATAGCATCCGAATTTAATACAAAAGGCACAATGCCGACATAAGGGCACGAGGACTGACACTCTAACTTTCTATGATTTGAACCTCTCCTGTGAGTCCTGTTTTAGATTCCGATACTTCACTTCAGGTTTACTGTATACCGTGGACCTTCTTATTGACGAAGAAACACAGTAATTGCATCCCAATTTAATACAAAAGGCACAATGCCGACTTAAGTACATGAGGACTGACACTATAACTTTCTATGATTTGAACCTCTCCTGTGGGTCCAGTTTTAGTTTTTGATGCATCACTTCAGGTTTACTGTATACCTTGGACATTCTTATTGACGATGAAACACAGAAATTGCATCCGAACTCATTACAAAAGGCACAATGCCGACTTAAATACAAGAGGACTGACACTCTAACTTTCTATGATTTGAACCTCTCCTGTGAGTCCAGTTTTAGATTCCGATGCTTCACTTCATGTTTACTGTATCCCTTGGACCTTCTTAATGACGATGAAACACAGAAATTGCATCCGAATTTAATACAAAAGGCACAAT
Source organism: Schistocerca serialis cubense (assembly GCF_023864345.2). Taxonomy (NCBI): domain Eukaryota; kingdom Metazoa; phylum Arthropoda; class Insecta; order Orthoptera; family Acrididae; genus Schistocerca; species Schistocerca serialis. The sequence continues at coordinate 81,769,026 of NC_064643.1, forward strand.
GCTGACTTAAGTACAAGAGGACTGACACCGCAACTTTCTATGATTTGAACCTCTCCTGTGAGTCCAGTTTTACATTCCTATGCTTCACTTCAGGTTTACTGTATCCCTTGGACCTTCTTATTGACGATGAAACACAGTAATTGCATCCGAACTTAATTCAAAGTCACAGTGCCGACTTTAATACAAGAGGACTGACACTCTAACTTTCTATGAATTGAACCTCTCCTGTGAGTCTTGTGTTAGATTCCGATGCTTCACTTCAGGTTTACTGTATCCCTCGGACCTTCTTATTGACGATGAAACACAGATATTGCATCCGAATTGTATACAAAAGGCACAATGCCGACTTAAGTACAAGAGGACTGACATTCTAACTTTCTATGATTTGAACCTCTTCTGTGAGTCCAGTTTTAGATTTTGATGCATCACTTCAGGTTTACTGTATCACTTGGACCTTCTTATTGACGATGAAACACGGAAATTGCATCCGAACTCATTACTAAAGGCACAATGCCGACTTAAGTACAAGAGGAATGACACTCTAACTTTCTATGATTTAAACCTCTCCTGTGAGTTCAGTTTTAGATTCCGATGCTTTACTTCAGGTTTACTGTATACCTTGGACCTTCTTATTGACGATGAAACACAGAAATTGCATCCGAATTTAATACAAAAGGCACAATGCCGACTTAAGTACAAGAGGACTGACATTCTAACTTTCTATGATTTGAACCTCTTCTGTGAGTCCAGTTTTAGATTTTGATGCATCACTTCAGGTTTACTGTATCACTTGGACCTTCTTATTGACGATGAAACACGGAAATTGCATCCGAACTCATTACTAAAGGCACAATGCCGACTTAAGTACAAGAGGAATGACACTCTAACTTTCTATGATTTGAACCTCTCCTGTGAGTTCAGTTTTAGATTCCGATGCTTTACTTCAGGTTTACTGTATACCTTGGACCTTCTTATTGACGATGAAACACAGAAATTGCATCCAAATTTAATACAAAAGGCACAATGCCGACTTAAGTACAAGAGGACTGACACTCTAACTTTCTATGATCTGAACCTCTCCTGTGAGTAAAGTTTTAGATTCCGATGATTCACTTCAGGTTTACTGTATCCCTTGGACCTTCTTGTTGACGATGAAGCACAGAAATTGCATCGGAATTAAATTCAAAAGGCACAATGCCGACCTAAGTACAAGAGGTCTGACACTTTTACTTTCTATGAATTGAACCTCTCCTGTGATTCCAGTTTTAAATTCCAATGCTTCACTTCTGGTTTACTGTACCCCTTGGACCTTCTTATTGACGTAGAAACACAGAAATTGCATCCAAATTTAATACAAAAGGCACAATGCCGACTTAAGTACATGAGGACTGACACTCTAACTTTCTATCATTTGAACCTCTCCTGTGAGTCCAGTTTTAGATTCCGATGCTTCACTTCAGGTTTACTGTATGCCTAGGACATTCTTATTGCCGGCGAAACACAGAAATTGCATCGGAATTAAATTCAAAGGGCACAATGCCGGCTTAAGTACAAGAGGACTGACACTCTAACTTTCTGTGATTTGAACCTCTCCTGTGAGTCCAGTTATGGATTCCGATGCTTCACTTCAGGTTTACTGTATCCCTTGGAGATTCTTATTGACGATGAAGCACAGAAATTGGATCCGAATTTAAAACAAAAGGCACAATGCCGAATTAAGTACAAGAGGACTGACACTCTAACTTTCTATGATTTGAACCTCTCCTGTGAGTCCGGTTTTAGGTTCCGATGCTTCACTTCAGGGGTACTGTATACCTTGGACATTCTTGTTGACGATGAAACACTGAAATTGCATTCGAATTTAATACAAAAGGCAAAATGCCGACTTAAGTACAAGAGGACTAACACTCTAACTTTCTATGATTTGAACCTCTCCTGTGAGTCCAGTTTTAGATTCCGATGCTTCACTTCAGGTTTACTGTATCCCTTGGACTTTCTTATTGACGATGAAACACAGAAATAGCATCCGAATTTAATACAAAAGGCACAATGCCGACATAAGGGCACGAGGACTGACACTCTAACTTTCTATGATTTGAACCTCTCCTGTGAGTCCTGTTTTAGATTCCGATACTTCACTTCAGGTTTACTGTATACCGTGGACCTTCTTATTGACGAAGAAACACAGTAATTGCATCCCAATTTAATACAAAAGGCACAATGCCGACTTAAGTACATGAGGACTGACACTATAACTTTCTATGTTTTGAACCTCTCCTGTGGGTCCAGTTTTAGTTTTTGATGCATCACTTCAGGTTTACTGTATACCTTGGACATTCTTATTGACGATGAAACACAGAAATTGCATCCGAACTCAATACAAAAGGCACAATGCCGACATAAGTACAAGAGGAATGACACTCTAACTTTCTATGATTTGAACCTCTCCTGTGAGTTCAGTTTTAGATTCCGATGCTTTACTTCAGGTTTACTGTATACCTTGGACCTTCTTATTGACGATGAAACACAGAAATTGCATCCGAATTTAATACAAAAGGCACAATTCCGAATTAAGTACAAGAGGACTGACACTCTAAATTTCTATGATTTGAACCACTCCTGTGAGTCCAGCTTTAGATTCCGATGCTTCACTTCAGGTTTACTGTATACCTTGGACCTTCTTATTAATGGCGAAACACAGATATTGCATCAGCATTAAATTCAAAAGGCACAATGCCGGCTTAATTACAAGAGGACTGTCACTCTAACTTTCAACGATTTGAACCTCTCCTGTGAGTCCAGTTATGGATTCGATGCTTCAATTCAGGTCTACTGTATCCCTTGGACCTTCTTATTGGCGATGAAGCACAGAAATAGCATCCGAATTTAATACAAATGCACAATGCCGAATTAAGTACAAGAGGACTGACACTCTAACTTTCAATGATTTGTACCTCTCCTGTGAATCCAGTTTTAGGTTCCGACGCTTCACTTCAGGTTTACTGTATACCTTGGACCTTCTTATTGACGATGAAACACAGAAATTGCATCGAATTAAATTCAAACGTCACAATGACGACTTAAGTACAAGAGGACTGATACTCTAACTTTCTATGATTTGAACCTCTCATGTGAGTCCAGTTTTAGATTCCGATGCTTTACTTCAGGTTTACTGTATCCCTTGGACCTTCTTATTGACGATGAAACACAGGAATTGCAACCGAATTTAATACAAAGGGCATAATGCCGACTTAAGTACAAGAGGACTGACACTCTAACTTTCTATGATTTGAACCTCTCCTGTGAGTCTAGTTTCAGATTCCGATGCTTCACTTCATTTTTACTGTTTACCTTGTCCTTCTTTTTGACGATGAAGCTCAGAAAATGCGTCGGAATTAAATACAAAAGGTACAACGCCGACTTAAGTACAAGAGGACTGACACTCTAACTTTCTGTGATTTGAACCTCTCCTGTGAGTCCAGTTTTAGATTCCGATGCTTCACTTCAGGTTTACTGTATCACTTGTACCTTCTTATTGGCGATGATACACAGAATTTGCATCCGAATTTAATACAAAAGGCACAATGACGACTTAAGTACGAGAGGACTGACACTCTAACTTTCTATGATTTGAACCTCTCCTGTAAGTCCAGAATTAGATTCCGATACTTCACTTCAGGTTTACTGTATCCCTTGGACCTTCTTATTGACGATGAAACACAGAAATTGCGGCGGAAATTAATACAAAAGGCACAATGCCGGATTAAGTACAAGAGGACTCACACTCTAACTTTCTATGATTTGAACCTCTGCTGTGAGTCCAGTTTTAGATTCCGATGCTTCACTTCTGGTTTACTGTATCCCTTGGACCTTCTTAATGACGATGAAACACAGAAATTGCATCCGTATTTAATTCAAAGTCACGGTGACGACATAAGTACAAGAGGACTGACACTCTAACTTTCTATGAATTGAACCTCTCCTGTGAGTCCAGTTCTAGATTCCGATGCTTCACTTCAGGTTTACTGTATCCCTTGGACCTTCTTATAGACGATGAAACACAGAAATAGCATCGGAATTAAATTCATAAGGCACAATGCCGACATAAGTACAAGAGGACTGACACTCTAACTTTTTAGGAATTGAACCACTCCTGTGAGTCTTGTGTTAGATTCCTATGCTTCACTTCAGGTTTACTGTATCCCTCGGAAATTCTTATTGACGATGAAAAGCAGATATTGCATCCGAATTTAATACAAAAGGCACAATGCTGACTTAAGTACAAGAGGACTGACACTCTAACTTTCTATGATTTGAACCTCTCCTGGGAGTCCAGTTTTAGATTCCGATGCTTCACTTCAGGTTTAGTATATACCTTGGACCTCCTTATTGACGATGAATCACAGAAATTGCATCGGAATTAAATACAAAATGCACAATGCTGACTTATGTACAAGTGGATTGACACTCTAACTTTTTATGATTTAAACATCTGCTGTGAGTCCAGTTTTAGACACCGATGCTTCACTTCAGGTTTACTGTATACCTTGGACCTTCTTATTGACGACGAAACACTGAAATTGCATCGGAATTAAATTCAAAAGGCACAATGACGACTTAAGTACAAGAGGACTGACACTCTTACTTTCTATGATTTGAATCTCTCCTGTGAGTCCAGTTTTAGATTCCGATGCTTCACTTCAGGTTTTCTGTATCCCTTGGATCTTCTTATTGACGATGGAACACAGAAATTGCATCCGAATTTAATACAAAAGGCACAATGCCGACTTAAGTACAAGAGGACTGACACTCTAACTTTCTATCATTTGAACCTCTCCTGTGAGTCCAGTTTTAGAATCCGATGCTTCACTTCAGGTTTACTGTATACCTTGGACCTTCTTATTGACGATGAAACACAGAAATTGCATCGAATTAAATCCAAAAGGCACAATGCCGACTTAAGTACAAGAGGACTGACACTCTAACTTTCTATGCTCTGATCCTCTCCTGTGAGTCCAGTTTTAGATTCCGATGCTTCACTTCAGGTTTACTGTATACCTTGGACCTTCTTATTGACAATGAAGCACAGAAATTGCATCAGAATTAAATTCAAAAGGCACAATGCCGACTTAAGTACAAGAGGACTGACACTCTATCTTTCTATGATTTGAACCTCTCCTGTGAGTCTTGTGTTAGATTCCGATGCTTCACTTCAGGTTTGCTGTATCCCTTGGACCTTCTTATTGACGATGAAACACAGAAATTGCATCCGAATTTAATACAAAAGCACAATGCCGACTTAAGTACAAGAGGACTGACACTCTAACTTTCTATGATTTGAACCTCTCCTGTGAGTCCAGTTTTAGATTCCGATGCTTCAGTTCAGGTTTACTGTATACTTTGGACCTTCTTAATGACGATGAAGCGCAGAAATTGCATCTGAATTAAATTCAAGACGCACAATGCCGACTTAAGTACAAGTGGACTGACACTCTAACTATCTATGATTTGAACCTCTCCTGTCAGTCCAGTTTTAGATTCCGATGTTTCACTTCAGGTTCACTGGATACCTTGGACTTTCTAATTGACGACTAAACACAGAAATTGAATCGGAATTAAATTCAAAAGGCACATTGCCGACTTAAGTACATGAGGACTGACACTCTAACATTCTATGACTTGAACCTCTCCTGTGAGTCCAGTTTTAGATTCCGATGCTTCACTTCAGGGTTATTGTATCCCTTGGACCTTCTTATTGACGATGAAACACAGAAATTGCATCCGAATTTAGTACAAAAGGCACAATGCGAACTTAAGTACAAGAGGACTGACACTCTAACTTTCTATGATTTGAACCTCTCCTGTGAGTCCAGTTTTAGATTCCGATGCTTCAGTTCAGGTTTACTGTATACTTTGGACCTTCTTAATGACGATGAAGCGCAGAAATTGCATCTGAATTAAATTCAAGACGCACAATGCCGACTTAAGTACAAGTGGACTGACACTCTAACTATCTATGATTTGAACCTCTCCTGTGAGTCCAGTTCTTGATTCCGATGCTTCACTTCAGGTTTAGTGTATCCCTTGGACCTTCTTATTAAAGATGAAACACAGAAATTGAATCCGAATTTAGTACAAAAGGCACAATGCTGGCTTAAGTACAAGAGGACTGACTATGTTACTTTCTATGATTTCAACCTCTCCTGTGAGTCCAGTTTTAGATTGCGATGCTTCACTGGAGGTTTACTGTATACCTTGGACCTTCTTATTGACGACGAAACACAGAAATTGCATCGGAATTAAATTTAAAAAGCACAATGACGACTTAAGTACAAGAGGACAGACACTCTTACTTTCTATGATTTGAATCTCTCCTGTGAGTCCAGCTTTAGATTCCGATGCTTCACTTCAGGTTTACTGTATCCCTTGGACCTTCTTATTGACGATGAAACACAGAAATTGCATCCGAATTCAATACAAAAGACATAATGCCGACTTAAGTACAAGAGGACTGACACTCTAACTTTCTATGATTTGAACCTCTCCTGTGAGTCTAGTTTCAGATTCCGATGCTTCACTTCAGCTTTACTGTATGCCTAGGACCTTCTTATTGCCGGCGAAACACAGAAATTGCATCGGAATTAATTTCAAAAGGCACAATGTCGGCTTAAGTACAAGAGGACTGACATTCTAACTTTCTGTGATTTGAACCTCTCCTGCGAGTCCAGTTATGGATTCCGATGCTTCACTTCAGGTTTACTGTATCCCTTGGACATTCTTATTGACGATGAAACACAGAAATTGCATCCGAATTTAATACAAAAGGCACAATGCCGGATTAAGTACAAGAGGACTCACACTCTAACTTTCTATGATTTGAACCTCTGCTGTGAGTCCAGTTTTAGATTCCGATGCTTCACTTCTGGTTTACTGTATCCCTTGGACCTTCTTAATGACGATGAAACGCAGAAATTGCATCCGTATTTAATTCAAAGTCACGGTGACGACATAAGTACAAGAGGACTGACACTCTAACTTTCTATGAATTGAACCTCTCCTGTGAGTCCAGTTCTAGATTCCGATGCTTCACTTCAGGTTTTGCTGTATCCCTTGGACCTTCTTATAGACGATGAAGCATAGTAGTAGCATCGGAATTAAATTCATAAGGCACAATGCCGACATAAGTACAAGAGGACTGACACTCTAACTTTTTAGGAATTGAACCACTCCTGTGAGTCTTGTGTTAGATTCCTATGCTTCACTTCAGGTTTACTGTATCCCTCGGACCTTCTTATTGACGATGAAAAGCAGATATTGCATCCGAATTTAATACAAAAGGCACAATGCTGACTTAAGTACAAGAGGACTGACACTCTAACTTTCTATGATTTGAACCTCTCCTGGGAGTCCAGTTTTAGATTCCGATGCTTCACTTCAGGTTTAGTATATACCTTGGACCTTCTTATTGACGATGAATCACAGAAATTGCATCGGAATTAAATACAAAACGCACAATGCTGACTTATGTACAAGTGGATTGACACTCTAACATTTTATGATTTAAACATCTGCTGTGAGTCCAGTTTTAGACACCGATGCTTCACTTCAGGTTTACTGTATACCTTGGACCTTCTTATTGACGACGAAACACTGAAATTGCATCGGAATTAAATTCAAAAGGCACAATGACGACTTAAGTACAAGAGGACTGACACTCTTACTTTCTATGATTTGAATCTCTCCTGTGAGTCCAGTTTTAGATTCCGATGCTTCACTTCAGGTTTTCTGTATCCCTTGGATCTTCTTATTGATGATGGAACACAGAAATTGCATCCGAATTTAATACAAAAGGCACAATGCCGACTTAAGTACAAGCGGACAAACACTCTAACTTTCTATCATTTGAACCTCTCCTGTGAGTCCAGTTTTAGAATCCGATGCTTCACTTCAGGTTTACTGTATACCTTGGACCTTCTTATTGACGATGAAACACAGAAATTGCATCGAATTAAATCCAAAAGGCACAATGCCGACTTAAGTACAAGAGGACTGACACTCTAACTTTCTATGCTCTGATCCTCTCCTGTGAGTCCAGTTTTAGATTCCGATGCTTCACTTCAGGTTTACTGTATACCTTGGACCTTCTTATTGACAATGAAGCACAGAAATTGCATCAGAATTAAATTCAAAAGGCACAATGCCGACTTAAGTACAAGAGGACTGACACTCTATCTTTCTATGATTTGAACCTCTCCTGTGAGTCTTGTGTTAGATTCCGATGCTTCACTTCAGGTTTGCTGTATCCCTTGGACCTTCTTATTGACGATGAAACACAGAAATTGCATCCGAATTTAATACAAAAGCACAATGCCGACTTAAGTACAAGAGGACTGACACTCTAACTTTCTGTCATTTGAACCTCTCCTGTGAGTACAGTTTTAGATGCCGATGCTTCACTTCGGGTTTTTCTGTATACCTTGGACCTTCTTATTGACGGCGAAACACAGAAATTGCATCGGAATTAAATTCAAAAGGCACAATGCCGACTTAAGTACACGAGGACTGACACTCTAACTTACTATGATTTGAACCTCTCCTGTCAGTCCAGTTTTAGATTCCGATGTTTCACTTCAGGTTCACTGGATACCTTGGACTTTCTAATTGACGACTAAACACAGAAATTGAATCGGAATTAAATTCAAAAGGCACATTGCCGACTTAAGTACATGAGGACTGACACTCTAACATTCTATGACTTGAACCTCTCCTGTGAGTCCAGTTTTAGATTCCGATGCTTCACTTCAGGGTTACTGTATCCCTTGGACCTTCTTATTGACGATGAAACACAGAAATTGCATCCGAATTTAATACAAAAGGCACAATGCGAAATTAAGTACAAGAGGACTGACACTCTAACTTTCTATGATTTGAACCTCTCCTGTGAGTCCAGTTTTAGATTCCGATGCTTCAGTTCAGGTTTACTGTATACTTTGGACCTTCTTAATGACGATGAAGCGCAGAAATTGCATCTGAATTAAATTCAAGACGCACAATGCCGACTTAAGTACAAGTGGACTGTCACTCTAACTATCTATGATTTGAACCTCTCCTGTGTGTCCAGTTTTTGATTCCGATGCTTCACTTCAGGTTTAGTGTATCCCTTGGACCTTCTTATTAAAGATGAAACACAGAAATTGCATCCGAATTTAGTACAAAAGGCACAATGCTGACTTAAGTACAAGAGGACTGACTATGTTACTTTCTATGATTTGAACCTCTCCTGTGAGTCCAGTTTTAGATTGCGATGCTTCACTGGAGGTTTACTGTATACCTTCGACCTTCTTATTGACGACGAAACACAGAAATTGCATCGGAATTAAATTTAAAAAGCACAATGACGACTTAAGTACAAGAGGACTGACACTCTTACTTTCTATGATTTGAATCTCTCCTGTGAGTCCAGCTTTAGATTCCGATGCTTCACTTTAGGTTTACTGTATCCCTTGGACCTTCTTATTGACGATGAAACACAGAAATTGCATCCGAATTCAATACAAAAGACATAATGCCGACTTAAGTACAAGAGGACTGACACTCTAACTTTCTATGATTTGAACCTCTCCTGTGAGTCTAGTTTCAGATTCCGATGCTTCACTTCAGCTTTACTGTATGCCTAGGACCTTCTTATTGCCGGCGAAACACAGAAATTGCATCGGAATTAATTTCAAAAGGCACAATGCCGGCTTAAGTACAAGAGGACTGACATTCTAACTTTCTGTGATTTGAACCTCTCCTGCGAGTCCAGTTATGGATTCCGATGCTTCACTTCAGGTTTGCTGTATCCCTTGGACATTCTTATTGACGATGAAACACAGAAATTGCATCCGAATTTAATACAAAAGGCACAATGCCGAATTAAGTACAAGAGGACTGACACTCTAACTTTCAATGATTTGTACCTCTCCTGTGAGTCCAGTTTTAGGTTCCGATGCTTCACTTTAGGTTTACTGTATACCTTGGACCTTCTTATTGACGATGAAACACAGAAATTGCATCGAATTGAATTCAAAAGGCACAATGCCGACATAAGAACAAGAGGACTGACACACTAACTTTCTATGATTTGAACCTCTCCTGTGAGTCCGGTTTTAGGTTCCGATGCTTCACTTCAGGGGTACTGTATACCTTGGACATTCTTGTCGACGATGAAACACAGAAATTGCATTCGAATTTAATACAAAAGGCAAAATGCCGACTTAAGTACAAGAGGACTAACACTCTAACTTTATATGATTTGAACCTCTCCTGTGAGTCCAGTTTTAGATTCCGATGCTTCACTTCAGGTTTACTGTATCCCTTGGACTTTCTTATTGACGATGAAACACAGAAATAGCATCCGAATTTAATACAAAAGGCACAATGCCGACATAAGGGCACGAGGACTGACACTCTAACTTTCTATGATTTGAACCTCTCCTGTGAGTCCTGTTTTAGTTTCCGTTACTTCACTTCAGGTTTACTGTATACCGTGGACCTTCTTATTGACGAAGAAACACAGTAATTGCATCCCAATTTAATACAAAAGGCACAATGCCGACTTAAGTGCATGAGGACTGACACTATAACTTTCTATGATTTGAACCTCTCCTGTGAGTCCAGTTTTAGTTTTTGATGCATCACTTCAGGTTTACTGTATACCTTGGACCTTCTTATTGACGATGAAACACAGAAATTGCATCCGAACTCATTACAAAAGGCACAATGCCGACATAAGTACAAGAGGAATGACACTCTAACTTTCTTTGATTTGAACATCTCCTGTGAGTTCAGTTTTAGATTCCGATACTTTACTTCAGGTTTACTGTATACCTTGGACCTTCTTATTGACGATGAAACACAGAAATTGCATCCGAATTTAATACAAAAGGCACAATTCCGAATTAAGTACAAGAGGACTGACACTCTAAAAATCTATGATTTGAACCACTCCTGTGAGTCCAGTTTTAGATTCCGATGCTTCACTTCAGGTTTACTGTATACCTTGGACCTTCTTATTGACGGCGAAACACAGATATTGCATCAGCATTAAATTCAAAAGGCACAATACCGGCTTAATTACAAGAGGACTGTCACTCCAACTTTCAACGATTTGAACCTCTCCTGTGAGTCCAGTTATGGATTCCGATGCTTCAATTCAGGTCTACTGTATCCCTTGGACCTTCTTATTGACGATGAAACACAGAAATTGCATCCGAATTTAATACAAATGCACAATGCCGAATTAAGTACAAGAGGACTGACACTCTAACTTTCATTGATTTGTACCTCTCCTGTGAATCCAGTTTTAGGTTCCGATGCTTCACTTCAGGTTTACTGTATACCTTGGACCTTCTTATTGACGATAAAACACAGAAATTGCATCGAATTAAATTCAAACGTCACAATGACGACTTAAGTACAAGAGGACTGACACTCTAACTTTCTATGATTTGAACCTCTCCTGTGAGTCCAGTTTTAGATTCCGATGCTTCAGTTCAGGTTTACTGTATACTTTGGACCTTCTTAATGACGATGAAGCGCAGAAATTGCATCTGAATTAAATTCAAGACGCACAATGCCGACTTAAGTACGAGTGGACTGACACTCTAACTATCTATGATTTGAACCTCTCCTGTGAGTCCAGTTTTTGATTCCGATGCTTCACTTCAGGTTTAGTGTATCCCTTGGACCTTCTTATTAAAGATGAAACACAGAAATTGCATCCGACTTTAGTACAAAAGGCACAATGCTGACTTAAGTACAAGAGGACTGACTATGTTACTTTCTATGATTTGAACCTCTCCTGTGAGTCCAGTTTTAGATTGCGATGCTTCACTGGAGGTTTACTGTATACCTTGGACCTTCTTATTGACGACGAAACACAGAAATTGCATCGGAATTAAATTTAAAAAGCACAATGACGACTTAAGTACAAGAGGACTGACACTTTTACTTTCTATGATTTGAATCTCTCCTGTGAGTCCAGCTTTAGATTCCGATGCTTCACTTCAGGTTTACTGTATCCCTTGGACCTTCTCATTGACGATGAAACACAGAAATTGCATCCGAATTCAATACAAAAGACATAATGCCGACTTAAGTACAAGAGGACAGACACTCTAACTTTCTATGATTTGAACCTCTCCTGTGAGTCTAGTTTCAGATTCCGATGCTTCACTTCAGTTTTACTGTATGCCTAGGACCTTCTTATTGCCGGCGAAACACAGAAATTGCATCGGAATTAATTTCAAAAGGCACAATGCCGGCTTAAGTACAAGAGGACTGACATTCTAACTTTCTGTGATTTGAACCTCTCCTGCGAGTCCAGTTATGGATTCCGATGCTTCACGTCAGGTTTACTGTATCCCTTGGACATTCTTATTGACGATGAAACACAGAAATTGCATCCGAATTTAATACAAAAGGCACAATGCCGAATTAAGTACAAGTGGACTGACACTCTAACTTTCAATGATTTGTACCTCTCCTGTGAGTCCAGTTTTAGGTTCCGATGCTTCACTTTAGGTTTACTGTATACCTTGGACCTTCTTATTGACGATGAAACACAGAAATTGCATCGAATTAAATTCAAAAGGCACAATGCCGACATAAGAACAAGAGGACTGACACACTAACTTTCTATGATTTGAACCTCTCCTGTGAGTCCGGTTTTAGGTTCCGATGCTTCACTTCAGGGGTACTGTATACCTTGGACATTCTTGTCGACGATGAAACACAGAAATTGCATTCGAATTTAATACAAAAGGCAAAATGCCGACTTAAGTACAAGAGGACTAACACTCTAACTTTATATGATTTGAACCTCTCCTGTGAGTCCAGTTTTAGATTCCGATGCTTCACTTCAGGTTTACTGTATCCCTTGGACTTTCTTATTGACGATGAAACACAGAAATAGCATCCGAATTTAATACAAAAGGCACAATGCCGACATAAGGGCACGAGGACTGACACTCTAACTTTCTATGATTTGAACCTCTCCTGTGAGTCCTGCTTTAGATTCCGTTACTTCACTTCAGGTTTACTGTATACCGTGGACCTTCTTATTGACGAAGAAACACAGTAATTGCATCCCAATTTAATACAAAAGGCACAATGCCGACTTAAGTGCATGAGGACTGACACTATAACTTTCTATGATTTGAACCTCTCCTGTGGGTCCAGTTTTAGTTTTTGATGCATCACTTTAGGTTTACTGTATACCTTGGACCTTCTTATTGACGATGAAACACAGAAATTGCATCCGAACTCATTACAAAAGGCACAATGCCGACATAAGTACAAGAGGAATGACACTCTAACTTTCTATGATTTGAACCTCTCCTGTGAGTTCAGTTTTAGATTCCGATACTTTACTTCAGGTTTACTGTATACCTTGGACCTTCTTATTGACGATGAAACACAGAAATTGCATCCGAATTTAATACAAAAGGCACAATTCCGAATTAAGTACAAGAGGACTGACACTCTAAATTTCTATGATTTGAACCACTCCTGTGAGTCCAGTTTTAGATTCCGATGCTTCACTTCAGGTTTACTGTATACCTTGGACCTTCTTATTGACGGCGAAACACAGATATTGCATCAGCATTAAATTCAAAAGGCACAATACCGGCTTAATTACAAGAGGACTGTCACTCCAACTTTCAACGATTTGAACCTCTCCTGTGAGTCCAGTTATGGATTCCGATGCTTCAATTCAGGTCTACTGTATCCCTTGGACCTTCTTATTGACGATGAAACACAGAAATTGCATCCGAATTTAATACAAATGCACAATGCCGAATTAAGTACAAGAGGACTGACACTCTAACTTTCATTGATTTGTACCTCTCCTGTGAATCCAGTTTTAGGTTCCGATGCTTCACTTCAGGTTTACTGTATACCTTGGACCTTCTTATTGACGATAAAACACAGAAATTGCATCGAATTAAATTCAAACGTCACAATGACGACTTAAGTACAAGAGGACTGATACTCTAACTTTCTATGATTTGAACCACTCATGTGAGTCCAGTTTTAGATTCCGATGCTTCACTTCAGGTTTACTGTATCCCTTGGACCTTCTTATTGACGATGAAACACAGGAATTGCAACCGAATTTAATACAAAGGGCATAATGCCGACTTAAGTACAAGAGGACTGACACTCTAACTTTCTATGATTTGAACCTCTCCTGTGAGTCTAGTTTCAGATTCCGATGCTTCACTTCAGGTTTACTGTATGCCTAGGACCTGCTTATTGCCGGGGAAACACAGAAATTGCATCGGAATTAAATTCAAAAGGCACAATGCCGGCTTAAGTACAAGAGGACTGAAACTCTAACTTTCTGTGATTTGAACCTCTCCTGCGAGTCCAGTTATGGATTCCGATGCTTCACTTCATGTTTACTGTATCCCTTGGACATTCTTATTGACGATGAAACACAGAAATTGCATCCGAATTTAATACAAAAGGCACAATGCCGAATTAAGTACAAGAGGACTGACACTCTAACTTTCAATGATTTGTACCTCTCCTGTGAGTCCAATTTTAGGTTCCGATGCTTCACTTTAGGTCTACTGTATACCTTGGACCTTCTTATTGACGATGAAACACAGAAATTGCATCGAATTAAATTCAAAAGCCACAATGCCGACTTAAGAACAAGCGGACTGACACTCTAACTTTCTATGATTTGAACCTCTCCTGTGAGTCCAGTTTTAGATTCCGATGCTTCGCTTCAGGTTTACTGTATCCCTTGGACTTTCTTATTGACGATGAAACACAGAAATAGCATTCGAATTTAATTCAAAAGTCACATCGCCGACATAAGGACAAGAGGACTGACACACTAACTTTCTATGATTTGAACCTCTCCTGTGAGTCCAGTTTAAGATTCCGATACTTCACTTCAGGTTTACTGTATACCGTGGACCTTCTTATTGACGAAGAAACACAGTAATTGGATCTCAATTTAATACAAAAGGCACAATGCCGACATAAGTACAAGAGGACTGACACTCTAACTTTCTATGATTTGAACCTCTCCTGTGAGTCAAGTTTTAGATTCCGATGCTTCACTTCAGGTTTACTGTATACCTTGGACCTTCTTATTGACGATGAAACACAGAAATTGCATCGAATAAAATCAAAAGGCACAATGCCGACTTAAGTACAAGAGGACTGACACTCTAACTTTCTATGATTTGAACCTCTCCTGTCAGTCCAGTTTTAGATTCCGATGTTTCACTTCAGGTTCACTGGTTACCTTGGAATTTCTAATTGACGACTAAACACAGAAATTGAATCGGAATTAAATTCAAAAGGCACATTGCCGACTTAAGTACATGAGGACTGACACTCTAACTTTCTGTGATTTGAACCTCTCCTGTGAGTCCAGTTTTAGATTCCGATGCTTCACTTCAGGTTTACTGTATCACTTGTACTTTCTCATTGGCGATGATACTCAGAATTTGCATCCGAATTTAATACAAAAGGAACAATGACGACTTAAGTACGAGAGGACTGACACTCTAACTTTCTATGATTTGAACCTCTCCTGTGAGTCCAGAATTAGATTCCGATACTTCACTTCAGGTTTGCTGTATCCCTTGGGCCTTCTTATTGACGATGAAACACAGAAATTGCGGCGGAAATTAATACAAAAGGCACAATGCCGGATTAAGTACAAGAGGACTGACACTCTAACTTTCTATGATTTGAACCTCTGCTGTGAGTCCAGTTTTAGATTCCGATGCTTCACTTCAGGTTTACTGTATCCCTTGGACCTTCTTAATGACGATGAAACACAGAAATTGCATCCGTATTTAATTCAAAGTCACGGTGCCGACATAAGTACAAGAGGACTGACACTCTAACTTTCTATGAATTGAACCTCTCCTGTGAGTCCAGTTCTAGATTCCGATGCTTCACTTCAGGTTTACTGTATCCCTTGGACCTCCTTATAGACGATGAAGCACAGAAATTGCATCTTAATTAAATTCATGAGGCACAATGCCGACATAAGTACAAGAGGACTGACACTCTAACTTTCTATGAATTGAACCACTCCTGTGAGTCTTGTGTTAGATTCCTATGCTTCACTTCAGGTTTACTGTATCCCTCGGACCTTCTTATTGACGATGAAAAGCAGATATTGCATCCGAATTTAATACAAAAGGCACAATGCCGACTTAAGTACAAGAGGACTGACACTCTAACTTTCTATGATTTGAACCTCTCCTGGGAGTCCAGTTTTAGATTCCGATGCTTCACTTCAGGTTTAGTATATACCTTGGACCTCCTTATTGACGATGAAACACAGAAATTGCATCGGAATTAAATACAAAATGCACAATGCCGACTTAAGTACAAGTGGACTGACACTCTAACTTTTTATGATTTAAACGTCTCCTGTGAGTCCAGTTTTAGACTCCGATGCTTCACTTCAGGATTACTGTATACCTTCGACCTTCTTATTGACGACGAAACACTGAAATTGCATCGGAATTAAATTCAAAAGGCACAATGACGACTTAAGTACAAGAGGACTGACACTCTTACTTTCTATGATTTGACTCTCTCCTGTGAGTCCAGTTTTAGATTCCGATGCTTCACTTCAGGTTTTCTGTATCCCTTGGACCTTCTTATTGACCGTGGAACACAGAAATTGCATCCGAATTTAATACAAAAGGCACAATGCCGACTTAAGTACAAGAGGACTGACACTCTAACTTTCTATCACTTGAACCTCTCCTGTGAGTCCAGTTTTAGAATCCGATGCTTCACTTCAGGTTTACTGTTTTCCTTGCACCTTCTTATTGACGATGTAACACAGAAATTGCATCGGAATTAAATTCACAAGGCACAATGCCGACTTAAGTACAAGAGGACTGACACTCTGACTTTCTATGATTTGAACGTCCCCTGTGAGTCCAGTCTTAGTTTCCGATGCTTCACATCAGCTTTACTGTATACCTTGGACCTTCTCATTGACGGCGAAACACAGAAATTGCATCGGAATTAAATTCAAAAGGCACAATGCCGACTTAAGTACACGAGGACTGACACTCTAACTTACTATGATTTGAACCTCTCCTGTCAGTCCAGTTTTAGATTCCGATGTTTCACTTCAGGTTCACTGGATACCTTGGAATTTCTAATTGACGACTAAACACAGAAATTGAATCGGAATTAAATTCAAAAGGCACATTGCCGACTTAAGTACATGAGGACTGACACTCTAACATTCTATGACTTGATCCTCTCCTGTGAGTCCAGTTTTAGATTCCGATGCTTCACTTCAGGGTTACTGTATCCCTTGGACCTTCTTATTGACGATGAAACACAGAAATTGCATCCGAATTTAATACAAAAGGCACAATGCGGACTTAAGTACAAGAGGACTGACACTCTAACTTTCTATGATTTGAACCTCTCCTGTGAGTCCAGTTTTAGATTCCGATGCTTCAGTTCAGGTTTACTGTATACTTTGGACCTTCTTAATGACGATGAAGCGCAGAAATTGCATCTGAATTAAATTCAAGACGCACAATGCCGACTTAAGTACAAGTGGACTGACACTCTAACTATCTATGATTTGAACCTCTCCTGTGAGTCCAGTTTTAGATTCCGATGCTTCACTTCAGGTTTAGTGTATCCCTTGGACCTTCTTATTAACGATGAAACACAGAAATTGCATCCGAATTTAATACAAAAGGCACAATGCTGACTTAAGTACAAGAGGACTGACTATCTTACTTTCTATGATTTGAACCTCTCCTGTGAGTCCAGTTTTAGATTGCGATGCTTGACTGGAGGTTTACTGTATACCTTGGACCTTCTTATTGACGACGAAACACAGAAATTGCATCGGAATTAAATTTAAAAAGCACAATGATGACTTAAGTACAAGAGGACTGACACTCTTACTTTCTATGATTTGAATCTCTCCTGTGAGTCCAGCTTTAGATTCCGATGCTTCACTTCAGGTTTACTGTATCCCTTGGACCTACTTATTGACGATGAAACACAGAAATTGCATCCGAATTTAATACAAAAGGCACAATGCCGACTTAAGTACAAGAGGACTGACACTCTAACTCTCTATCATTTGAACCTCTCCGGTGAGTCCAGTTTTAGATTCCGATGCTTCACTTAAGGTTTACTGTATACCTTGGACCTTCTTATTGACGTTGAAACACAGAAATTGCATCGAATCACATTCAAAAGGCACAATGCCGACTTAAGTACAAGAGGACTGACACTCTAACTTTCTATGCTCTGAACGTCTCCTGTGAGTCCAGTTTTAGATTCCGATGCTTCACTTCAGGTTTACTGTATACCTTGGACCTTCTTATTGACGATGAAGCACAGAAATTGCATCGGAATTAAATTCAAAAGGCACAATGCCGTTCTAAGTACAAGAGGACTGACACTCTAACTTTCTATGAATTGAACCTCTCCTGTGAGTCCAATTTTAGATTCCGATGCTTCACTTCAGGTTTACTGTATGCCTTGTCCCTTCTTATTGACGATGAAACTCAGAAATTGCATCGAATTAAATTCAAAGAGTTCAATGCCGACTTAAGTACAAGAGGACTGACTCCGTAACTTTCTGTGATTTGAACCTCTCCTGTGACTCCAGTTTTAGATTCCGATGCTTCAGTGCAGGTTTACTGTATACCTTGGACCTTCTTAATGACGATGAAGCGTAGAAATTGCATCGGAATTAAATTCAAGAGGCACAATGCCGACTTAAGTACAATGGGACCGACACTATAACTTTCTATGAATTGAACCTCTCCTGTTACTCCAGTTTTAGATTCCGATTCTACACTTCTGGTTTACTGTATCCCTTGTACCTTCTTATTGACGATGAAACACAGAAATTGCATCGAATTAAATTCAAAAAGCACAATGCCGGCTTAAGTACAAGAGGACTGACACTCTAACTTTCTATAATTTGAACCTCTACTGTGAGTCCAGTCTTAGATTCCGATGCATCACTTCAGGTTTACTGTATACCTAGGACCTTCTTATTGACGATGAAACACAGAAATTGCATCCGAATTTAAAACAAAAGGCACAATGCTGACTTAAGTACGAGAGTACTGACACTCTAAGTTTCTATGATTTTAACCTCTCCTGTGAGTCCAGTTTTAGATTCCGATGCTTCACTTCAGGATTTTCTGTATACCTTGGACCTTCTTATTGACAGCGAAACACACAAATTGCATCGGAATTAAATTCAAAAGGCACAATGCCGACTTAAGTACAAGAGGGCTGACACTCTAACTTTCTGTGATTTGAACCACTCCTGTGAGTCCAGTTTTAGACTCCGACGCCTCACTTCAGCTTTACTGTATCCCTTGGACCTTCTTATTGACGATGAAACACAGAAATTGCATCCGAGTTTAATACAAAAGGCACAATGCCGACTTAAGTACAAGTGGACTGACACTGTTACTTTCTATGATTTGAACCTCTCCTGTGAGTTGTGATGTTACAAAATAGAAGTGATGTTGCTATTCAATGGAAAGTTGGAAATTGAGATTTAACTAACTGTTTTATCAATCACAATTGGCGTAAGAATCATGGATTGACCATTGTCATAAAATATTGCATTATGAGATGTGAATAGTTTTTACTTGCGGTTTCGCGTGGCTTGAGGCAGTCACAACTAGTGTGCTATTGATTAAGAAGTTGCGTTATCGTCTTTCTAATTACTTCATGATCGTAGATACGATCATACCCGGTTGTGAAGTTATTGTTATGACAAAACAATTTCCTAAGGGACCAGAAAGTTCTTAAGGGCGCAAAAACAACTGTAACTACACACAAAAGGGAAATTCAATATTAAAGGTGATGCAAAAAGACGATAAAACAGTTTTCTTTTTATCAATGTAACACGCACATTGGCCTGCTGATCTCCGTGTCTGTAATCTTAGCAAAATGCATAATTAAAATGAAAATAATACTGAGGAGATGATAGGAATGAGCACTGCTAAATGATTCAGTATTTCCAGAACAAATATTTATTATAAACTAAAACGTATATCGTACCTTAAGCTTAGTACTACAATGAGCGTAGATTTTTATGTCCGTATCACGTCCATTGAGCGCTCTTTTATATAGCCATTGTCTTCTTTGAGTCGCTCGTGCGTCGTCACGGTAAGTTATAACAGTTCTCTACACTTCACTCAAACTTAAACATAACACGTTTTTATACATTTAGTAAAAAATTTGATCAGACTGCCACAGATCTGCGTCCGTCTTACTTGAGAAAAACAGTACAAGTCTTCTTAGCGCTCCAGGCTTCATTTGTTCTCCAGCGAACAAAATAGTGAAGGATCGTATATCTATCCGTATTTTTCTGTTTTTATTGCCGCCCAAAGACGACGAATTACATTATCTAGAAAATTCCACCGTCGCCATGCGACGCCTTATTATATATTAATCATTCTTTATAAACAAGTATTTGCCTTCTGGCTGAATTTGCTGTTTTAATTAAGCCAAAAATAGCGAATATCACATTGCCTCCCATGAGGAGGGAGGGAATGCCGAAGGATTACCTCGATCCTCATGTCCTCATGAGATATTCGTGATTTTTGGTGTGACATTTACGTAACGTTACTGGCGTACAAAGTACATAAATTGAAATCACATTTATAAACATATATCAGATATTTATCATTTTTCAAAATAAAGTTTTTCATTCTTTGTTCATCAGTCACTTCATTCCATAATACCAAGATTAACATTTATGTGCATATTTAAGTTTGGTCCATATTTGCTTATAACAATAAGTGAACGTTCATTTCGCACTTCAGGGGATAGAATTCAGGAAATACTTTCTCTTGAGCTTAACAACTAATACATGAGTACAGTGAGTGTTTATTTTCACTAAACTAGAGTGGACAATGTTCGAGCATCTGTTGACTCCTTGTGGTTCAATTACAGTTTAATAACGTAGCACTACACTTCGTGATGCTTTCACTTTCTGTGTTAGCTGTCTACGGCGTTCATTATGCAGTACATCTGTCCTTTCCACTGTGGTGCCAGGAATTCAAGTGGCTTCCCGGGTTTTTATTTACAATATGAAACAGAAGAAGTGGAAAATTATTAGTATGACTTACAAGCTACTGGATACATTTGTTATGGATCGGGACTGGTCTGGAGTTTAGGGTCTTCCTATAGTGCACATTCATTTTCTTTGTCCATCAAGAGACAGGATTATAATTCATTTTAGCAGTGTTCAGGAGTGCCGGTATTAATGGCTTTAAGGCCTGAGTAATCTAACAATCTACTTCTCACTCATCTTAACTTCAACTCAAGAAAATTGCTTAATTTACATATGAAAATGTAATCACACAAGTGTACAAATGTCTTTCCTCCAGTATGTACGATTGAAGTCATGGCGGTTAGCAGTTTAAAGTTTGGATTGTTTCGTCACCCACACGTCAGCCACTCACAGCGGCTGCACAGTGTTGCGTGAGCTCCAATACTTAGTATCCGTTCGCGCTCAGGCTGTAACAGAGCTGCTGGTCGTCGATTGCTCCCTTTTTTTTTTTTTTTTTTTTGTGAACTTCGTATCACACGAGTGCATCGATACAAACACCTCGCGCGCGTTTCCCATCGGAGGAGCCGGACACTGTAGTTGCCTCCATACTTCTCTGTCAACTGCCTCCCATGAGGCTCACAGGTAAGTGACGACGAATGTTTTAGCTGTCGCTGCACTTAGAACAACACTGAACTTTGCGTTGCACCTGTTGTCGTAGCCTTGACTTCTCTTTTTTACACTTGCAGTACAACACTACCACTAGTATACAGTGAACAGTTATTTTTATTATACACGTCGCACTTTAGTGTGCATCTTCACACAGCATTCGTGCTTAGTTCCTTCGCCGATGGAGTTCATTTACAAAACAATCAATTTTGCACGTTTCCTCCACTGGTATAGAAAGACTTATATTCTACTATTTACAAAATATCACTTACGAGCTAATATTTACAATTAATGGTCACTCCTTTTGTTAAGTCCAGTGAACAACTGCTTTATGAATGGACTCTTTATATCTCAAGATTTGCTTTCACTAGTGAACCTAAAAATATTCTTTCAAACTTTCTTTTAAGTGCTCATCTCCTCATTATGAAAACTACAGGTTTCGCAACGCTCGTTGCATTTATTCTTTAGTGCACCCAAGATCATTTTCTACTGCCACGCAGCATATCTACTACTTAACGAGTACACATTTAACGCTGAATCTTTTTTTTTCTTTTTGTGCTTTCCTTTGTGCTTGCCAATTTTTTTTTTTTTATTTGAGGGCAGACTGGATAACAATAGTTCTCCCTCTTCGCTTCATGTACTCAGCAATCGTTCTCTGTTAAAAAAAATAGGGTAACGCGTGTCTACTATTTTTCGCATGAATGGAATTACCGACAGTTCACTGGGTTTACGCAACCAGTCCATAACAAACATTACCAAAGCTAGCGAAGTTCATCACGCTACGTGTCTCATTTCTCATAAGCACTGCTTTGCTTCGAAGCACACGTGCCTTTTACAAGTCGACCCTTGGTCTGGGTTAATGAACCAGGATCAAAAGGAACGGGCACAAGGAAAATGGATTTCATAAGAGGAGTGTCTTAGGAGACATTTTTGCAATAAAATCTGCATGTAAATAAAATTATCTTAATAAACATAGGCACATATATAAACTTCAACCTCCTTCCTTACAGCATGCTTTGCTACTTCTACGTCTTACTCAGGTTATAGTCAATATTAAGTTTAAATATCACTGCATTGCTTGTTCTTTAGATTAGCCTTCAATTAGGGTATTGAATGGTCGCTAGATTACACTACAGATCTTCTGAAGATCTTTACTTGGACTTATTTATGATACAGGTGGCTTGCTGTGTGGTTATTTAGTACCTCGATTCTACTGAAATCAATTCGTCAGCTAATATTCCTCATATACTCTTTACATTGGGCTCAGATCACAGGGAAATAGTTTACTTTCATAGCAATTAGTGGCCTCGTGGAGTACTTACGCTACATTATTGATGCTTCATGGTTTGCCTCTATTTGTACTGTATTTCACCTAACTTAGTTTACTACAGCTTATTGTCTCCTTGCGTGAACACATGTGGGTTACCACTTGTTTTTCCATTTAACAGCACGCTTTAACTGAACTTCAGCTATTTCTTCTACTCCTGTCCACTATCTGGACTGTTTGAACATGTACCCTTTTTTTTTTTTTTTTTTTTTTTAAGCAGGTAATTTGGGCTTTTACAACAGAACTTCAAGTACTTACATTACTAAAAATAAATCTATCTTCTTGTACCTTGAGAGAAGTGCTTATTTACGCATCCTTCTCCATTTCTCACCTTTACATATTTATATAGCTCCGGGCAATCGCCTCGCAAGCACTTTTTTTTTTAATACTAACTTAAAATTAAATTGAAATTCTTGGTGCAACCCCTATTTCCTGCTTCAGCTTGTTGAAGAAATATCAGTTCAACGTCCATCACTATAAACAATTTTTCCATACATAGCATTTAATACTTAAAGTTTACATGTAGTAGTCGTTACCATGTAGTCAGTGCGCTGTTCAACACAATACTTATCATTAACAGTTCACACAAGGAAATTTCCAGTACGCAAGAGGTAAGAAACCAAAACAGATTCTATCTGCAGTTGGAGCTGTGTCTGTAAACTAACTCTTTGTTTCAATGGACCAATCGCTCCCGATATGGAGCAACCCTGAATCGGCAATGATAAAACTTTTGAAACAGAAGACACCTGTCTGAAAAGACATGATGACATCACATTGATGTTTGCTCCTGCATCAACAATGGCTGTGAAAGGAATGTTGGCAATAGAAATCTAAGGAATCCAGCACAGAAAGGAATACATCCGTGTCTTCTTCGGACACATTTACTAATTTCTCTCTAATATTCACAGGGAGTTTGCTTTTGAGAATCATAATTACGTCCTTGGAAGAAATCGGAGAATCCCAGAATTTAATTATTGCTAGATACTTCTCAAAGTATCGCCGGAGACTTCCATGCTTCTCATTGAAAATTTCCGCACCATACACCTCCTTCCTTAATCTTTGCTGTACCCCATTACTCCAAAATTTTGCCAAGAACATTTTCTCAAACTCTTCATAATTTCTACACGTGTCTACCATTTCCGTTCCCCATAATGCTGCATCACCAGAAATAAAGCCAGTGACGAACTGAATATGCTGTCTGTCTGTCCAGCTCCTGGGAAATATGCCGGAAAAATTCTTTAGGAACACGATGGGGTGTATTTCTCGCTTCTGCGGATGAAAAACAGGAAAAGTGCGATGCTTAATCACACTTTCCTCTTGCATTAAACTCACAATTGTGGGCGGATCATTTAGTTTCCCTACTCGGGACTCAACAGGACTGTTGTTTTGCATGTAATCAGGCGGTGAACGATAAGGAGTTGACTGACATTCGTCACCGTCTAAAGAGTTGTTCCCTATAGTTTGCGTATGTGTGTGCGGATTTTCTACCCAGTTTCTCAGCATTCTGACTTCGTCCACTACTTGCTGCTTCCACTCGGGAAGATCCCGTGTAAGTGTCCTCCGAATCTGTCCCAATTCAGAAACTACTGTGTCTCCCGACTTACCAGGAGCAGCTAAGATTTCATAAGTTACATCCTTGACAGTCTCCCTAAGCTCCTCCCTGACCTTCTTTTCGATAAAAATATCTTTACCCTTTATCCATTCACTGTAGTGTTCCGACAATGCCTCCGCGTGTGCTTTCACGGTGCTCTTAACCTGTTCTTCGATATTGATTGAGTCTATCTGCCTCGACAGATCCTCTACTACACCTTCAATGTCAGATACTGCATTTCTAACTGAGTTTATTTCTTTGGTAGCTGCCTGAATTTTTGTGTTTAATGTTCCAGATACTTCAGCTATTTCACTTTTCACCTGTTTCTGCATTTTCTGAATTTGATCACTGATCTTAGTTTGCACCTCACCCAAATGGGTATTTAATTCAGCCGTAATTTCTTAATGCAGATCTGTTTTGATTGTGCCTAGCTCTGTTTTTAATGATTCGCTTACAGCATCTAGTCGGGCGTTAACAGTCTCATTTTGTGTTTTTATAGTCTCATTTTGTGTTTTTATATTCTCATTTACTGCGTCAAACTGTTGTTTCAGCATTTCCATTAACGCACCGAGGTCATTTGTAGCTGCAGCGGGACGAGTTTGGACTTCAGGGTCACTTTCCTTTGTTACAGACATGGTTAGTTCAGTTTCCACACGGGAACCTACCGTTCGCGATCGTAAAGGGTATGGAATACTATTAACGTCTTCACTCCCGTCTCCTGTTGTCACCTGTCTCTGTTTACTATCTGCCATTTTCGTCAGTAAACCACGTGCTACGCAAGGCTTTCGTCGTTTGTCAGTGACGTGGTGAGTCCGCTAAGAGCACCGCTCTCGCGTGAGCAACAAATGAAATTCTATCTGGCGCGAAGACAAGATGGAACCTAAACGTTTCAGACAAATGAATGAAGATGCTCTTCATTGCAAATTGCACACACTATCCACCATGTTGAAAATGTAATACAGCTATACTAACAATGGAGAAAAATAATTTCTGTTATCAGACTACGAAGAATTTTACTTTGAAAGATAAAATAAAGCAGATTTTCTATAGCGGGAAGGAGATAGAAAGGATGTGGATCGACTTGGAAAAGCAACGTTGCTACTGAAGCACTACACTGCGTATGCAAAATTCTGACTTACATTTTGATGGCTTGAATACCGCTATGTTGTCTCAGCAAATTCACGTCTCTTTTCTTTTCTCTCGGTAATTAAACTGCATTATTGACCGTTATTCTCACAGAGAGACGATGTGTACATGAAACGACAGAACATTTATTAACACAAGCACATAGAAAATTTTCCAAGAATTTGAACTAATTTTTGGTCAAGTCCCTGTTCGGGCGCCAAGTGTGATGTTACAAAATAGAAGTGATGTTGCTATTCAATGGAAAGTTGGAAATTGAGATTTAACTAACTGTTTTATCAATCACAATTGGCGTAAGAATCATGGATTGACCATTGTCA
This sequence comes from Schistocerca serialis cubense, assembly GCF_023864345.2. Taxonomy (NCBI): domain Eukaryota; kingdom Metazoa; phylum Arthropoda; class Insecta; order Orthoptera; family Acrididae; genus Schistocerca; species Schistocerca serialis. The sequence continues at coordinate 81,795,173 of NC_064643.1, forward strand.
TAAAATATTGCATTATGAGATGTGAATAGTTTTTACTTGCGGTTTCGCGTGGCTTGAGGCAGTCACAACTAGCGTGCTATTGATTAAGAAGTTGCGTTATCGTCTTTCTAATTACTTCATGATCGTAGATACGATCATACCCGGTTGTGAAGTTATTGTTATGACAAAACAATTTCCTAAGGGACCAGAAAGTTCTTAAGGGCGCAAAAACAACTGTAACATCACACAAAAGGGAAATTCAATATTAAAGGTGATGCAAAAAGACGATAAAACAGTTTTCTTTTTATCAATGTAACACGCACATTGGCCTGCTGATCTCCGTGTCTGTAATCTTAGCAAAATGCATAATTAAAATGAAAATAATACTGAGGAGATGATAGGAATGAGCACTGCTAAATGATTCAGTATTCCCAGAACAAATATTTATTATAAACTAAAATATATATCGTACCTTAAGCTTAGTACTACAATGAGCGTAGATTTTTATGTCCGTATCACGTCCATTGAGCGCTCTTTTATATAGCCATTGTCTTCTTTGAGTCGCTCGTGCGTCGTCACGGTAAGTTATAACAGCTCTTTACACTTCACTCAAACTTAAACATAACACGTTTTTATACATTTAGTAAAAAATTTGATCAAACTGCCACAGATCTGCGTCCGTCTTACTTGAGAAAAACAGTACAAGTCTTCTTAGCGCTCCAGGCTTCATTTGTTCTCCAGCGAACAAAATAGTGAAGGATCGTATATCTATCCGTATTTTTCTGTTTTTATTGCCGCCCAAAGACGACGAATTACATTATCTAGAAAATCCCACCTTCGCCATGCGACGCCTTATTATATATTAATCATTCTTTATAAACAAGTATTTGCCTTCTGGCTGAATTTGCTGTTTTAATTAAGCCAAAAATAGCGAATATCACAGAGCTCAGTTTTAGTTTCCGATGCTTCACTTCTGGTTTACTGTATACCTTGGACCTTCTTATTGACGATGAAACGCAGAAATTGCATCCGAATTTAATACAAAATGCACAATGCCGTCTTAAGTACAAGAGGACTGACACTCTAACTTTCTATGACTTGAACCCCTCCTGTGAGTCCAGTTTCAGGTTCCAATGCTCGACTTCAGGTTTACTGCATACCTTGGACCTTCTTATTGACGATGAAGCACAGAATTTGCATCGCAATTAAATTCAAAAGGCACAATGCCGACTTAAGTACAAGAGGACTGACACTCTCACTTTCTATGATTTGACCGCTCCTGTGACTCCAGTTTTAGATTCCGATACTTCACTTCAGGTTTACTGTATCCCTTGGACCTTCTTAATCACGATGAAACACAGAAATTGCATCCGAATTTAACACAAAAGGCACAATGCCGACTTAAGTACAAGTGGACTGACACTCTAACTTTCTAAGATTTCAACCACTTGTGTGAGTCCAGTTTTAGACTCCGTCGCTTCACCTCTGCTTTACTGTATACCTTGGACCTTCTTATTGACGGTGAAACACAGAAATTGCATCCAAATTTAATACAAAAGGCACAATGCCGACTTAAGCACAAGAGGATTGACACTCTAACTTTCTATGATTTGAACCTCTCCTGTGAGTCCAGTTTTAGATTCCGATGCTTCACTTCAGGTTTACTGTATCCCTTGTACCCTCTTATTAACGATGAAACACAGAAATTGCATCGAATTAAATTCAAGAAGCACAATGCCGGCTTAAGTACAAGAGGACTGACACTCTAACTTTCTATGTTTCAAACCTCTCCTGTGAGTCCAGTCTTAGATTCCGATGCTTCAGTTCAGGTTTACTGTCTACCTTAGACCTTGTATTGACGATGAAGCGCAGAAATTGAATCGGAATTAAATTCAAAAGGCGCAATGTCGAATTAAAAACAAGAGGACTGATACTCTAAATTTCTATGATTTGAACGTCTCCTGTGAGTCCAGTTTTAGACTCCGGCGCTTCACTTCAGCTTTACTGTATCCCTTGACCTTCTTAATGACGATGAAACACAGAAATTGCATCCGAATTTAACATAAAAGGCACAATGCCAACATAAGTACAAGTGGACTGACACTCTAACTTTCTATGATTTGAACCACTCCTGTGAGTCCAGTTATAGACTCCGACGCTTCACTTCAGCTTTACTGTATACCTTGGAGTTTCTTATTGACGATGAAACACTGAAATTGCAACGAATTAAATTCAAAAGATACAATGCCGACTTCCTATGATTTGAACCTCTCCTGTGGGTCCAGTTTTAGATTCCGATGCTTCACTTCAGGTATACTGTATACCTTGGACCTTCTTATTGACGGCGAAACATTGAAATTGCATCGGAAATATATTCAAAAGGCACAATGCCGACTTAAGTACAAGAGGACTGACACTCTAACTTTCTATGTTTTGAACCTCTCCTGTGAGTTCAGTTTTAGTTTGCGATGCTTCACTTCAGCTTTACTGTATACCTTGGACCTTCTTATTGACGATGAAACACAGAAATTGCATCCTAATTTAATACAAAAGGCACAATGCTGTCTTAAGTACAAGAGGACTGACACTCTAACTTTCTATGATTTGAACCTCTCCTGTGAGTCCAGTTTTCAATTCCGATGCTTCACTTCAGGTTTACTGTATCCCTTGACCTTCCTATTAAAGATGAAACACAGAAATTGCATCCAAATTTAATACAAAAAGCACAATGCCGACTTAAGTGCAAGAGGACTGACACTGTAACTTTCTATGAATTGAACCTCTCCTGTGAGTCCAGTTTTAGATTCCGATGCTTCACTTCAGGTTTACTGTATACCTTGGACCTTCTTATTGACGACGAAACACAGAAATTGCATCGGAATTAAATTCAAAAGATACAGTGCCGACTTAAGTACAAGAGGACTGACACTCTAACTTTCTATGATTTGAACCTCTCCTGTGAGTCCAGTTTAAAGTTCCGATGCTTCACTTCAGGTTTACTGTATACCTTGGACATTCTTATTATCGGCGATACATAGAAATTGCATCGGAATTTAATTCAAAAGGCACAATGCCGACTTATGTACAAGAGGACTGACACTCTAACTTTCTATGCTTTGAACCTCTCCTGTGAGTCCAGTTTTAGTTTCTGATGCTTCACTTCGGGTTTAATGTATACCTTGGACCTTCTTATTGTTGATGAAACACGGATATTGCATCCGAATTTAATACAAAAGGCACAATGCCGACTTAAGTACAAGAGGACTCACACACTAACTTTCTATGATTTCAACCTCTCCTGTGAGTCCAGTTTCAGATTCCGATGCTTCACTTCAGGTTTACTGTATCCCTTGGACCTTCCTATTGACGAGGAAACACAGAAATTGCATCCGAATTTAATACAAAAGGCACAATGGCGAATTCAGTACAAGAGGACTGACACTCTAACTTTCAATCATTTGAACCTCTCCGGTGAGTCCAGTTTTAGATTCCGATGCTTCACTTCAGGTTTACTGTATCCCTTGGACCTTCTTATTGACGATGAAACACAGAAATTGCAACTAATTAAATTCAAAAAGCACAGAGCCGACTTAAGTACAAGAGGACGGACACTCTAACTTTCTATGATTTCAACCCCTCCTGTGAGTCCATTTTTAGTTTCCAATGCTTCACTTCAGGTTTACTGTATATCTTGGACCTTCTTATTGACGGCGAAACATAGAAATTGCATTGGCACTAAATTCAAAAGGCACAATGCCGACTTAAGTACAAGAGGACTGACACTCTAACTTTCTATGTTTTGAACCTCTCCTGTGGGTTCAGTTTTAGTTTCCGATGCTTCACTTCAGGTTTACTGTATACCTTGGACCTTCTTATTGACGATGAAACACAGAATTTGCATCCGAATTTAATACAAAAGGCACAATGCCGTCTTAAGTACAAGAGGACTGACACTCTAACTTTCTATGATTTGAACCTCTCCTGTGAGTCCAGTTTTGGATTCCGATGCTTCACTTCAGGTTTACTGTATCCCATGACCTTCCTATTGACGATGAAACACAGAAATTGCATCCAAATTGAATACAAAAAGCACAATGCCGACTAAAGTACGAGTGGACTGACACTGTAACTTTCTATGATTTGAATCTCTCCAGTGAGTCCAGTTTTAGATTCCGATGCTTCACTTCAGGTTTACTGTATCCCTTGGACCTTTTTATTGACGATGAAACACAGATATTGCATCCCAATTTAATACAAAAGCACAATGCCGACTTAAGTACAAGAGGATTGACACTCTAACTATCTATGAATTGAACCTCTCCTGTGAGTCCAGTTATAGATTCCGATGCTTCACCTCAGGCTTACTATATCCCTTGTACCCTCTTATTGACGATGAAGCACAGAAATTGCATGGAATTAAATTCAAGAAGCACAATGCCGGCTTAAGTACAAGAGGACTGACACTCTAACTTTCTATGTTTTGAACCGCTACTGTGAGTCCAGTTTTAGATTCCGATGCTTCACTTCGGGTTTACTGTATACCTTGGACCTTCTTATTGACGATGAAGCACAGAAATTGCATCGCAATTAAATTCAAAAGGCACAATGACGACTTAAGTACAAGAAGACTGACACTCTAACTTTCTATGATTTGAACCTCTATTGTGAGTCCAGTTTTAGATTACGATGCGTCACTTCAGGTTTACTGTATTCCTTGGACCTTCTTAATGACGATGAAACACAGAAATTGCATCCGAATTTAACACAAAAGCACAATGCCAACTTAAGTACAAGTGGACTGACTTTCTAACTTTCTATGATTTGAACCACTCCTGTGAGTCCAGTTTTAGACTCCGACGCTTCACTTCAGCTTTACTGTATACCTTGGAGTTTCTTATTGACGATGAAACACAGAAATTGCAACGAATTAAATTCAAAAGATACAATGCCGACTTTCTATGATTTGACCCTCTCCTGTGGTTCCAGTTTTACATTCCGATGCTTCACTTCAGGTATACTGTATACCTTGGACCTTCTTATTGACGGCGAAACATAGAAATTTCATCGGAATTAAATTCAAAATGCGCAAAGCCGACTTAAGTTCAAGAGGACTGACACTCTAACTTTCTATGCTTTGAACCTCTCCTGTGTGTCCAGTTTTAGTTTCCGATGCTTCACTTCTGGTTTACTGTATCCCTTGGACCTTCTTATTGTCGATGAAACACAGAAATTGCATCCGAATTTAATACAAAAGGCACAATGCCGACTTAAGTACAATAGGACTGACACTCTAGGTTTCTATGAATTGAACCTCTCCTGTAAGTACGGTTTAAGATTCCGATGCTTCACTTCCGGCTTACTGTATCCCTTGTACCCTCTTATTGACGATGAAACACAGAAATTGCATTGAATTAAATTTAAGAAGCTCAATGCAGGCTTATGTACAAAAGGACTTAAACTCTAACTTTCTACGTTTTGAACCTCTCCTGTGAGTCCAGTTTTAGATTCCGATGCTTCATTCAGGTTTTCTGTATACCTTGGACCTTCTTATTGACGATGAAGCGCAGAAATTGCATCGGAATTAAATTCAAGAGGCACAATGCCGACTTAAGTACAAGAGGACTGACACTCTAACTTTCTATGCTTTGAACCTCTCCTGTGAGTCCAGTTTTAGATTCCGATGCGTCACTTCAGGTTTACTGTATTCCTTGGACCTTCTTAATGACGATGAAACACAGAAATTGCATCCGAACTTAACACAAAAGGCACAATGCCATCTTAAGTACAAGTGGACTGACTCTCTAACTTTCTATGATTTGAACCACTCCTGTGAGTCCAGTTATAGACTCCGACGCTTCAATCGGCTTTACTGTATACCTTGGAGTTTCTTATTGCCGATGAAACACTGAAATTGCAACGAATTAAATTCAAAAGATACAATGCCGACCTTCTATGATTTGAACCTCTCCTGTGGGTCCAGTTTTAGATTCCGATGCTTCACTTCAGGTATACTGTATACCTTGGACTTTCTTATTGACGGCGAAACATAGAAATTGCATCGGAAATAATTTCAAAAGGCACAATGCCGACTTAAGTACAAGAGGACTGACACTCTAACTTTCTATGCTTTGAACCTCTCCTGTGAGTTCAGTTTTAGTTTCCGATGCTTCACTTCAGGTTTACTGTATACCTTGGACCTTCTTATTGACGATGAAACACAGAAATTGCATCCTAATTTAATACAAAAGGCATAATGCTGTCTTAAGTACAAGAGGACTGACACTCAAACTTTCTGTGATTTGAACCCCTCCTGTGAGTCCAGTTTTCAATTCCGATGCTTCACTTCAGGTTTACTGTATCCCTTGACCTTCCTATTGAAGATGAAACACAGAAATTGCATCCAAATTTAATACAAAAGCACAATGCCGACTTAAGTGCAAGAGGACTGACACTGTAACTTTCTATGAATTGAACCTCTCCTGTGAGTCCAGTTTTAGATTCCGATGCTTCACTTCAGGCTTACTGTATCCCTTGTACCCTCTCAGTGACGAAGAAGCGCAGAAATTGCACAGGAATTAAATTCAAGAGGCACAATGCAGACTTCAGTACAAGTGGACTGACACTCTAACTTTCAATGATTTGAACCTCTCCTGTGAGTCCAGTTTTAGATTCCGATGCTTCACTTCAGGTTTACTGTATACCTTGGACCTTCTTATTGACGATGAAGAACAGAAATTGCATTGCAATTAAATTCAAAAGGCACAATGCCGACTTAAGTACAAGAGGACTGACACTTTAACTTTCTATGATTCGAACCTCTCCTGTGAGTCCAGTTTTAGATTCCGATGCTTCACTTCAGGTTTACTGTATCCCTTGGACCTTCTTAATGACGATGAAACACAGATATTGCATCCGAATTTAACACAAAAGGCACAATGCCGACTTAAGTACAAGTGGTTTGACACTCTAACTTTCTATGATTTGAACCACTCCTGTGAGTCCAGTTTTAGACACCGACGCTTCACTTCAGCTTTACTCTATACCTTGGACCTTCTTATTGACGATGAAACACAGAAATTGCATCCCAATTTAATACAAAAGACACAATGCCGTCTTAAGTACAGGAGGACTGACACTCTAACTTTCTATGATTTGAACCTCTCCTGTGAGTCCAGTTTTAGATTCCGATGCTTCACTTCAGGTTTACTGTATACCTTGGACCTTCTTATTGACGATGAATCGCAGAAATGTCATCGGAATTAAATTTAAAAGGCACAATGCCGACTTCAGTACAAGAGCACTGGTACTCTAACTTTCTATGATTTGAATCCCTCCTGTGAGTCCAGTTTTAGATTCCGATGCTTCACTCAGGTTTACTGTATACCTTGGACCTTCTTATTGACGATGAAACACAGAAATTGCACAGAATTAAATTCATAAGGCACAATGCCGACTTAAGTACAAAAGGACTGACACTCTAATTTTGTATAATTTGAACCTCTCCTGTGAGTCCAGTTTTAGATTCCGATGCTTCACTTAAGGTTTACTGTATCCCGTGGACCTTCTTATTGACGATGAAACACAGAAATTGCATCCGAATTTAATACAAAAGGCACAATGACGACTTAAGTACAATAAGACTGACACTCTAGGTTTCTATGAATTGAACCTCTCCTGTGAGTACGGTTTTAGATTCCGATGCTTCACTTCTGGTGTAGTGTAACCCTTGGACCTTCTTATTGACGATGAAACACAAAAAATTACATCCGAATTTAATACAAAACGCACAATGCCAACTTAAGTACAAGAGGACGACACTGTAACTTTCTATGATTTGAACCACTCCTGTGAGTCCAGTTTTAGACACCGACGCTTCACTTCAGCTTTACTCTATACCTTGGACCTTCTTATTGACGATGAAACACAGAAATTGCATCCCAATTTAATACAAAAGGCACAATGCCAACTTCAGTACAAGTGGACTGACACTCTAACTTTCTATGATTTGAACCACTCCCGTGAGTCCAGTTGTAGACTCCGACGCCTCACTTCAGCTTTACTGTATACCTTGGAGTTTCTTATTGACGATGAAACACTGAAATTGCAACGAATTAAATTCAAAAGATACAATGCCGACTTTCTATGATATGAACCTCTCCTGTGGGTCCAGTTTTAGATTCCGATGCTTCACTTCAGGTATACTGTATACCTTGGACCTTCTTATTGACGGCGAAACATAGAAATTGCATCGGAAATAAATTCAAATGGCACAATGCCGACTTAAGTACAAGAGGACTGACACTCTAACTTTCTATGTTTTCAACCTCACCTGTGAGTTCAGTTTTAGTTTCCGATGGTTCACCTCACGTTTACTGTATACCTTGGACCTTCTTATTGACGAGGAAACACAGAAATTGCATCCTAATTTAATACAAAAGGCACAGTGCTGTCTTAAGTACAAGAGGACTGACACTCTAACTTTCTATGAATTAAAACTCTCCTGTGAGTCCAGTTTTAGATTCCGATGCTTCACTTCAGGTTTACTGTATACCTTGGACCTTCTTATTGACGATGAATCGCAGAAATGTCATCGGAATTAAATTTAAAAGGCACAATGCCGACTTCAGTACAAGAGCACTGGTACTCTAACTTTCTATGATTTGAATCCCTCCTGTGAGTCCAGTTTTAGATTCCGATGCTTCACTCAGGTTTACTGTATACCTTGGACCTTCTTATTGACGATGAAACACAGAAATTGCACAGAATTAAATTCATAAGGCACAATGCCGACTTAAGTACAAAAGGACTGACACTCTAATTTTGTATAATTTGAACCTCTCCTGTGAGTCCAGTTTTAGATTCCGATGCTTCACTTAAGGTTTACTGTATCCCGTGGACCTTCTTATTGACGATGAAACACAGAAATTGCATCCGAATTTAATACAAAAGGCACAATGACGACTTAAGTACAATAAGACTGACACTCTAGGTTTCTATGAATTGAACCTCTCCTGTGAGTACGGTTTTAGATTCCGATGCTTCACTTCTGGTGTAGTGTAACCCTTGGACCTTCTTATTGACGATGAAACACAAAAAATTACATCCGAATTTAATACAAAACGCACAATGCCAACTTAAGTACAAGAGGACGACACTGTAACTTTCTATGATTTGAACCACTCCTGTGAGTCCAGTTTTAGACACCGACGCTTCACTTCAGCTTTACTCTATACCTTGGACCTTCTTATTGACGATGAAACACAGAAATTGCATCCCAATTTAATACAAAAGGCACAATGCCAACTTCAGTACAAGTGGACTGACACTCTAACTTTCTATGATTTGAACCACTCCCGTGAGTCCAGTTATAGACTCCGACGCCTCACTTCAGCTTTACTGTATACCTTGGAGTTTCTTATTGACGATGAAACACTGAAATTGCAACGAATTAAATTCAAAAGATACAATGCCGACTTTCTATGATATGAACCTCTCCTGTGGGTCCAGTTTTAGATTCCGATGCTTCACTTCAGGTATACTGTATACCTTGGACCTTCTTATTGACGGCGAAACATAGAAATTGCATCGGAAATAAATTCAAATGGCACAATGCCGACTTAAGTACAAGAGGACTGACACTCTAACTTTCTATGTTTTCAACCTCACCTGTGAGTTCAGTTTTAGTTTCCGATGGTTCACCTCACGTTTACTGTATACCTTGGACCTTCTTATTGACGAGGAAACACAGAAATTGCATCCTAATTTAATACAAAAGGCACAGTGCTGTCTTAAGTACAAGAGGACTGACACTCTAACTTTCTATGAATTAAAACTCTCCTGTGAGTCCAGTTTTAGATTCCGATGCTTCACTTCAGGCTTACTGTGTTCCTTGTACCCTCTTATTGACGATGAAACACAGAAATTGCATTGAATTAAATTTAAGAAGCTCAATGCAGGCTTATGTACAAAAGGACTTTAACTTTCTATGTTTTGAACCTCTCCTGTGAATCCAGTTTTAGATTCCGATGCTTCATTCAGGTTTTCTGTATACCTTGGACCTTCTTATTGACGATGAAGCGCACACATTGCATCGGAATTAAATTCAAGAGACACAATGCCGACTTAAGTACAAGAGGACTGACCCTCTAACTTTCTATGATTTGAACCTCTCCTGTGAGTCCAGTTCTAGATTCCGATGCTTCACTTCAGGTTTACTGTATACCTTGGACCTTCTTATTGACGATGAAGAACAGAAATTGCATTGCAATTAAATTCAAAAGGCACAATGCCGACTTAAGTACAAGAGGACTGACACTTTAACTTTCTATGATTCGCACCTCTCCTGTGAGTCCAGTTTTAGATTCCAATGCTTCACTTCAGGTTTACTGTATCCCTTGGACCTTCTTAATGACGATGAAACACAGAAATTGCATCCGAATTTAACACAAAAGGCACAATGCCGACTTAAGTACAAGTGGTTTGACACTCTAAATTTCTATGATTTGAACCACTCCTGTGAGTCCAGTTTTAGTCACCGACGCTTCACTTCAGCTTTACTGTATACCTTGGACCTTCTTATTGACGATGAAACACAGAAATTGCATCCCAATTTAATACAAAAGGCACAATGCCGTCTTAAGTACAAGTGGACTGACACTCTAACTTTCTATGATTTGAACCTCTCCTGTGAGTCCAGTTTTAGATTCCGATGCTTCACTTCAGGTTCACTGTATACCTTGGACCTTCTTAATGACGATGAATCGCAGAAATGTCATCGGAATTAAATTTAAAAGGCACAATGCCGACTTAAGTACAATAGGACTGACACTCTAGGTTTCTATGAATTGAACCTCTCCTGTGAGTACGGTTTAAGATTCCGATGCTTCACTTCCGGCTTACTGTATCCCTTGTACCCTCTTATTGACGATGAAACACAGAAATTGCATTGAATTAAATTTAAGAAGCTCAATGCAGGCTTATGTACAAAAGGACTTAAACTCTAACTTTCTACGTTTTGAACCTCTCCTGTGAGTCCAGTTTTAGATTCCGATGCTTCATTCAGGTTTTCTGTATACCGTGGACCTTCTTATTGACGATGAAGCGCAGAAATTGCATCGGAATTAAATTCAAGAGGCACAATGCCGACTTAAGTACAAGAGGACTGACACTCTAACTTTCTATGCTTTGAACCTCTCCTGTGAGTCCAGTTTTAGATTCCGATGCGTCACTTCAGGTTTACTGTATTCCTTGGACCTTCTTAATGACGATGAAACACAGAAATTGCATCCGAACTTAACACAAAAGGCACAATGCCATCTTAAGTACAAGTGGACTGACACTCTAACTTTCTATGATTTGAACCACTCCTGTGAGTCCAGTTATAGACTCCGACGCTTCAATCGGCTTTACTGTATACCTTGGAGTTTCTTATTGCCGATGAAACACTGAAATTGCAACGAATTAAATTCAAAAGATACAATGCCGACCTTCTATGATTTGAACCTCTCCTGTGGGTCCAGTTTTATATTCCGATGCTTCACTTCAGGTATACTGTATATCTTGGACTTTCTTATTGACGGCGAAACATAGAAATTGCATCGGAAATAATTTCAAAAGGCACAATGCCGACTTAAGTACAAGAGGACTGACACTCTAACTTTCTATGCTTTGAACCTCTCCTGTGAGTTCAGTTTTAGTTTCCGATGCTTCACTTCAGGTTTACTGTATACCTTGGACCTTCATATTGACGATGAAACACAGAAATTGCATCCTAATTTAATACAAAAGGCATAATGCTGTCTTAAGTACAAGAGGACTGACACTCAAACATTCTGTGATTTGAACCCCTCCTGTGAGTCCAGTTTTCAATTCCGATGCTTCACTTCAGGTTTACTGTATCCCTTGACCTTCCTATTGAAGATGAAACACAGAAATTGCATCCGAATTTAATACAAAAGCACAATGCCGACTTAAGTGCAAGAGGACTGACACTGTAACTTTCTATGAATTGAACCTCTCCTGTGAGTCCAGTTTTAGATTCCGATGCTTCACTTCAGGCTTACTGTATCCCTTGTACCCTCTCAGTGACGATGAAGCGCAGAAATTGCACAGGAATTAAATTCAAGAGGCACAATGCCGACTTAAGTACAAGTGGACTGACACTCTAACTTTCTATGATTTGAACCTCTCCTGTGAGTCCAGTTTTAGATTCCGATGCTTCACTTCAGGTTTACTGTATACCTTGGACCTTCTTATTGACGATGAAGAACAGAAATTGCATTGCAATTAAATTCAAAAGGCACAATGCCGACTTAAGTACAAGAGGACTGACACTTTAACTTTCTATGATTCGAACCTCTCCTGTGAGTCCAGTTTTAGATTCCGATGCTTCACTTCAGGTTTACTGTATCCCTTGGACCTTCTTAATGACGATGAAACACAGATATTGCATCCGAATTTAACACAAAAGGCACAATGCCGACTTAAGTACAAGTGGTTTGACACTCTAACTTTCTATGATTTGAACCACTCCTGTGAGTCCAGTTTTAGACACCGACGCTTCACTTCAGCTTTACTCTATACCTTGGACCTTCTTATTGACGATGAAACACAGAAATTGCATCCCAATTTAATACAAAAGACACAATGCCGTCTTAAGTACAGGAGGACTGACACTCTAACTTTCTATGATTTGAACCTCTCCTGTGAGTCCAGTTTTAGATTCCGATGCTTCACTTCAGGTTTACTGTATACCTTGGACCTTCTTATTGACGATGAATCGCAGAAATGTCATCGGAATTAAATTTAAAGGCACAACGCCGACTTCAGTACAAGAGCACTGGTACTCTAACTTTCTATGATTTGAATCCCTCCTGTGAGTCCAGTTTTAGATTCCGATGCTTCACTCAGGTTTACTGTATACCTTGGACCTTCTTATTGACGATGAAACACAGAAATTGCATGGAATTAAATTCATAAGGCACAATGCCGACTTAAGTACAAAAGGACTGACACTCTAATTTTGTATAATTTGAACCTCTCCTGTGAGTCCAGTTTTAGACTCCGACGCCTCACTTCAGCTTTACTGTATACCTTGGAGTTTCTTATTGACGATGAAACACTGAAATTGCAACGAATTAAATTCAAAAGATACAATGCCGACTTTCTATGATTTGAACCTCTCCTGTGGGTCCAGTTTTAGATTCCGATGCTTCACTTCAGGTATACTGTATGCCTTGGACCTTCTTATTGACGGCGAAACATAGAAATTGCATCGGAAATAAATTCAAATGGCACAATGCCGACTTAAGTACAAGAGGACTGACACTCTAACTTTCTATGTTTTCAACCTCACCTGTGAGTTCAGTTTTAGTTTCCGATGGTTCACCTCAGGTTTACTGTATACCTTGGACCTTCTTATTGACGAGGAAACACAGAAATTGCATCCTAATTTAATACAAAAGGCACAGTGCTGTCTTAAGTACAAGAGGACTGACACTCTAACTTTCTATGAATTAAAACTCTCCTGTGAGTCCAGTTTTAGATTCCGATGCTTCACTTCAGGCTTACTGTGTTCCTTGTACCCTCTTATTGACGATGAAACACAGAAATTGCATTGAATTAAATTTAAGAAGCTCAATGCAGGCTTATGTACAAAAGGACTTTAACTTTCTATGTTTTGAACCTCTCCTGTGAATCCAGTTTTAGATTCCGATGCTTCATTCAGGTTTTCTGTATACCTTGGACCTTCTTATTGACGATGAAGCGCACACATTGCATCGGAATTAAATTCAAGAGACACAATGCCGACTTAAGTACAAGAGGACTGACCCTCCAACTTTCTATGATTTGAACCTCTCCTGTGTGTCCAGTTCTAGATTCCGATGCTTCACTTCAGGTTTACTGTATACCTTGGACCTTCTTATTGACGATGAAGAACAGAAATTGCATTGCAATTAAATTCAAAAGGCACAATGCCGACTTAAGTACAAGAGGACTGACACTTTAACTTTCTATGATTCGCACCTCTCCTGTGAGTCCAGTTTTAGATTCCAATGCTTCACTTCAGGTTTACTGTATCCCTTGGACCTTCTTAATGACGATGAAACACAGAAATTGCATCCGAATTTAACACAAAAGGCACAATGCCGACTTAAGTATAAGTGGTTTGACACTCTAAATTTCTATGATTTGAACCACTCCTGTGAGTCCAGTTTTAGACACCGACGCTTCACTTCAGCTTTACTGTATACCTTGGACCTTCTTATTGACGATGAAACACAGAAATTGCATCCCAATTTAATACAAAAGGCACAATGCCGTCTTAAGTACAAGTGGACTGACACTCTAACTTTCTATGATTTGAACCTCTCCTGTGAGTCCAGTTTTAGATTCCGATGCTTCACTTCAGGTTCACTGTATACCTTGGACCTTCTTAATGACGATGAATCGCAGAAATGTCATCGGAATTAAATTTAAAAGGCACAATGCCGACTTAAGTACAATAGGACTGACACTCTAGGTTTCTATGAATTGAACCTCTCCTGTGAGTACGGTTTTAGATCCCGATGCTTCACTTCAGGTTTACTGTATACCTTGGACCTTCTTATTGACGATGAAGCACAGAATTTGCATCGCAATTAAATTCAAAAGGCACAATGCCGACCTAAGTACAAGAGGACTGACACTCTAACTTTCTATGATTTGACCTCTCCTGTGAGTCCAGTTTTAGATTCCGATGCTTCACTTCAGGTTTACTGTATCCCTTGGACCTTCTTAATCACGATGAAACACAGAAATTGCATCCGAATTTAACACAAAAGGCACAATGCCGACTTAAGTACAAGTGGACTGACACTCTAACTTTCTAATATTTCAACCACTTGTGTGACTCCAGTTTTAGACTCCGTCGCTTCACCTCTGCTTTACTGTATACCTTGGACCTTCTTATTGACGGTGAAACACAGAAATTGCATCCAAATTTAATACAAAAGGCACAATGCCGACTTAAGTACAAGAGGATTGACACTCTAACTTTCTAAGATTTGAACCTCTCCTGTGAGTCCAGTTTTAGATTCCGATGCTTCACTTCAGGTTTACTGTATACCTTGGACCTTCTTATTGACGATGAATCGCAGAAATGTCATCGGAATTAAATTTAAAAGGCACAATGCCGACTTCAGTACAAGAGCACTGGTACTCTAACTCTCTATGATTTGAATCCCTCCTGTGAGTCCAGTTTTAGATTCCGATGCTTCACTCAGGTTTACTGTATACCTTGGACCTTCTTATTGACGATGAAACACAGAAATTGCATAGAATTAAATTCATACGGCACAATGCCGACTTAAGTACAAAAGGACTGACGCTCTAACTTTGTATAATTTGAACCTCTCCTGTGAGTCCAGTTTTAGATTCCGATGCTTCACTTAAGGTTTACTGTATCCCGTGGACCTTCTTATTGACGATGAAACACAGAAATTGCTTCCGAATTTAATCCAAAAGGCACAATGACGACTTAAGTACAATAAGACTGACACTCTAGGTTTCTATGAATTGAACCTCTCCTGTGAGTACGGTTTTAGATTCCGATGCTTCACTTCTGGTGTAGTGTAACCCTTGGACCTTCTTATTGACGATGAAACACAAAAAATTACATCCGAATTTAATACAAAACGCACAATGCCAACTTAAGTACAAGAGGACGACACTCTAACTTTCTATGATTTGAACCACTCCTGTGAGTCCAGTTTTAGACACCGACGCTTCACTTCAGCTTTACTCTATACCTTGGACCTTCTTATTGACGATGAAACACAGAAATTGCATCCCAATTTAATACAAAAGGCACAATGCCAACTTCAGTACAAGTGGACTGACACTCTAACTTTCTATGATTTGAACCACTCCCGTGAGTCCAGTTATAGACTCCGACGCCACACTTCAGCTTTACTGTATACCTTGGAGTTTCTTATTGACGATGAAACACTGAAATTGCAACGAATTAAATTCAAAAGATACAATGCCGACTTTCTATGATTTGAACCTCTCCTGTGGGTCCAGTTTTAGATTCCGATGCTTCACTTCAGGTATACTGTATACCTTGGACCTTCTTATTGACGGCGAAACATAGAAATTGCATCGGAAATAAATTCAAATGGCACAATGCCGACTTAAGTACAAGAGGACTGACACTCTAACTTTCTATGTTTTCAACCTCACCTGTGAGTTCAGTTTTAGTTTCCGATGCTTCACCTCAGGTTTACTGTATACCTTGGACTTTCTTATTGAAGAGGAAACACAGAAATTGCATCCTAATTTAATACAAAAGGCACAGTGCTGTCTTAAGTATAAGAGGACTGACACTCTAACTTTCTATGAATTGAAACTCTCCTGTGAGTCCAGTTTTAGATTCCGATGCTTCATTCAGGTTTTCTGTATACCTTGGACCTTCTTACTGACGATGAAGCGCAGACATTGCATCGGAATTAAATTCAAGAGACACAATGCCGACTTAAGTACAAGAGGACTGACCCTCTAACTTTCTATGATTTGAACCTCTCCTGTGAGTCCAGTTTTAGATTCCGATGCTTCACTTCAGGTTTACTGTATACCTTGGACCTTCTTATTGACGATGAAGAACAGAAATTGCATTGCAATTAAATTCAAAAGGCACAATGCCGACTTAAGTACAAGAGGACTGACACTTTAACTTTCTATGATTCGCACCTCTCCTGTGAGTCCAGTTTTAGATTCCAATGCTTCACTTCAGGTTTACTGTATCCCTTGGACCTTCTTAATGACGATGAAACACAGAAATTGCATCCGAATTTAACACAAAAGGCACAATGCCGACTTAAGTACAAGTGGTTTGACACTCTAAATTTCTATGATTTGAACCACTCCTGTGAGTCCAGTTTTAGACACCGACGCTTCACTTCAGCTTTACTGTATACCTTGGACCTTCTTATTGACGATGAAACACAGAAGTTGCATCCCAATTTAATACAAAAGGCACAATGCCGTCTTAAGTACAAGTGGACTGACACTCTAACTTTCTATGATTTGAACCTCTCCTGTGAGTCCAGTTTTAGATTCCGATGCATCACTTCAGGTTTACTGTATACCTTGGACCTTCTTAATGACGATGAATCGCAGAAATGTCATCGGAATTAAATTTAAAAGGCACAATGCCGACTTAAGTACAATAGGACTGACACTCTAGGTTTCTATGAATTGAACCTCTCCTGTGAGTACGGTTTTAGATTCCGATGCTTCACTTCAGGTTTACTGTATACCTTGGACCTTCTTATTGACGATGAAACACAAAAATTGCATCGAATTAAATTCAAGAAGCACAATCCCGACTTAAGTACAAGAGGACTGACACTCTAACTTTCTATGATTTGAACCTGTCCTGTGAGTCCAGTTTTAGAATCCGATGCTTCACTTCAGGTTTACTGTATACCTTGGACATTCTTATTAACGATGAAGCACAGAAATTTCATCGGAATTAAATTTAAAAGGCACAATGCCGACTTAAAAACAAGAGGACTGAAACTCTAACTTTCTATGATTTGAACCTCTCCTGTGAGTCCAGTTTTAGATTCCGATGCTTCACTTCAGGTTTACTGTATACCTTGGACCTTCTTATTGACGATGAAACACAGAAATTGCATCGAATTAAATTCAAAACTCACAATGCCGACTTAAGTACAAAAGGACTGACACTCTAACTTTCTATGATTCGAGCCTCTCCTGTGAGTCCAGTTTTAGATTCCGATGCTTCACTTCAGGTTTACTGTATACCTTGGACCTTCTTATTGACGATAAAGCACAGAAATAGCATCGGAATTAAATTCAAAAGGCACAATGCCGACTTAAGTACAAGAGACTGACACTCCTACTTTCTATGATTTGAAACTCTCCTGTGAGTCCAGTTTTAGTTTCCGATGCGTCACTTCAGGTTTACTGTATCCCTTGACCTTCCTATCAAGGACGAAACACAGAAATTGCATCCAAATTTAATAAAAAAAGAACAATGCCGACTTAAGTACAAGAGGACTGACACTGTAACTTTCTATGAATTGAACCTCTCCTGTGAGTCCAGTTTTAGATTCCGATGCTTCACTTCAGGCTTACTGTATCCCTTGTACCCTCTTATTGACGATGAAACACAGAAATTGCATTGAATTAAAATCAACAAGCTCAATGCAGGCTTAAGTACAAGAGGACTGAAACTCTAACGTTCTATGTTTTGAACCTCTCCTGTGAGTCCAGTTTTAGATTGCGATGCTTCATTCAGGTTTTCTGTATACCTTGGACCTTCTTATTGACGATGAAGCGCAGAAATTGCATCGGAATTAAATTCAAGAGGCACAATGCCGACTTAAGTACAAGAGGACTGACACTCTAACTTTCTATGATTTGAACCTCTCCTGTGAGTCCAGTTTTAGATTCCGATGCTTCACTTCAGGTTTACTGCATACCTTGGACCTTCTTATTGACGATGAAGCACAGAATTTGCATCGCAATTAAATTCAAAAGGCACAATGCCGACTTAAGTACAAGAGGACTGACACTCTAACTTTCTATGATTTGACCTCTCCTGTGAGTCCAGTTTTAGATTCCGATGCTTCACTTCAGGTTTACTGTATCCCTTGGACCTTCTTAATCACGATGAAACACAGAAATTGCATCCGAATTTAACACAAAAGGCACAATGCCGACTTAAGTACAAGTGGACTGACACTCTGACTTTCTAAGATTTCAACCACTTGTGTGAGTCCAGTTTTAGACTCCGTCGCTTCACCTCTGCTTTACTGTATACCTTGGACCTTCTTATTGACGGTGAAACACAGAAATTGCATCCAAATTTAATACAAAAGGCACAATGCCGACTTAAGTACAAGAGGATTGACACTCTAACTTTCTATGATTTGAACCTCTCCTGTGAGACCAGTTTTAGATTCCGATTCTTCACTTCAGGTTTACAGTATACCTTGGACCTTCTTATTGACGATGAGACACAAAAATTGCATGGAATTAAATTCAAAAAACACAATCCCGACTCAAGTACAAGAGGACTGACACTCTAACTTTCAATGATTTGAACCTCTCCTGTGAGTCCAGTTTTAGATTCCGATGCTTCACTTCAGGTTTACTGTATACCTTGGAACTTCTTATTGACGATGAAGCACAGAAATTTCATCGGAATTAAATTTAAAAGGCACAATGCCGACTCAAGTACAAGAGGACTGACACTCTAACGTTCTATGATTTCAACCTCTCCTGTGAGACCAGTTTTAGATTCCGATGCTTCACTTCAGGTTTACTGTATACCTTGGACCTTCTTATTGACGATAAAGCACAGAAACTGCATCGGAATTAAATTCAAAAGGCACAATGCCGACTTAAAGACAAGAGGACTGACACTCATACTTTCTATGATTTGGAACTCTCCTGTGAGTCCAGTTTAAGTTTCCGATGCGTCACTTCTGGTTTACTGTAGCCCTTGGACATTCTTATTGACGATGAAACACAGAGATTGCATCCGAATTTAAGACAAAAGGCACAATGCCGACTTAAGTACAAGTGGTTTGACACTCTAAATTTCTATGATTTGAACCACTCCTGTGAGTTCAGTTTTAGACACCGACGCTTCACTTCAGCTTTACTGTATACCTTGGACCTTCTTATTGACGATGAAACACAGAAGTTGCATCCCAATTTAATACAAAAGGCACAATGCCGTCTTAAGTACAAGTGGACTGACACTCTAACTTTCTATGATTTGAACCTCTCCTGTGAGTCCAGTTTTAGATTCCGATGCATCACTTCAGGTTTACTGTATACCTTGGACCTTCTTAATGACGATGAATCGCAGAAATGTCATCGGAATTAAATTTAAAAGGCACAATGCCGACTTAAGTACAATAGGACTGACACTCTAGGTTTCTATGAATTGAACCTCTCCTGTGAGTACGGTTTTAGATTCCGATGCTTCACTTCAGGTTTACGGTATACCTTGGACCTTCTCATTGACGATGAAACACAAAAATTGCATCGAATTAAATTCAAGAAGCACAATCCCGACTTAAGTACAAGAGGACTGACACTCTAACTTTCTATGATTTGAACCTGTCATGTGAGTCCAGTTTTAGAATCCGATGCTTCACTTCAGGTTTACTGTATGCCTTGGACATTCTTATTAACGATGAAGCACAGAAATTTCCTCGGAATTAAATTTAAAAGGCACAATGCCGACTTAAGTACAAAAGGACTGAAACTCTAACTTTCTATGATTTGAACCTCTCCTGTGAGTCCAGTTTTAGATTCCGATGCTTCACTTCAGGTTTACTGTATACCTTGGACCTTCTTATTGACGATGAAACACAGAAATTGCATCGAATTAAATTCAAAACTCACAATGCCGACTTAAGTACAAAAGGACTGACACTCTAACTTTCTATGATTCGAACCTCTCCTGTGAGTCCAGTTTTAGATTCCGATGCTTCACTTCAGGTTTACTGTATACCTTGGACCTTCTTATTGACGATAAAGCACAGAAATAACATCGGAATTAAATTCAAAAGGCGCAATGCCGACTTAAGTACAAGAGACTGACACTCCTACTTTCTATGATTTGAAACTCTCCTGTGAGTCCAGTTTTAGTTTCCGATGCGTCACTTCAGGTTTACTGTATCCCTTGACCTTCCTATTAAGGACGAAACACAGAAATTGCATCCAAATTTAATACAAAAAGAACAATGCCGACTTAAGTACAAGAGGACTGACACTGTAACTTTCTATGAATTGAACCTCTCCTGTGAGTCCAGTTTTAGATTCCGATGCTTCACTTCAGGCTTACTGTATCCCTTGTACCCTCTTATTGACGATGAAACACAGAAATTGCATTGAATTAAAATCAACAAGCTCAATGCAGGCTTAAGTACAAGAGGACTGAAACTCTAACGTTCTATGTTTTGAACATCTCCTGTGAGTCCAGTTTTAGATTGCGATGCTTCATTCAGTATTTCTGTATACCTTTTACCTTCTTATTGACGATGAAGCGCAGAAATTGCATCGGAATTAAATTCAAGAGGCACAATGCCGACTTAAGTACAAGAGGACTGACACTCTAACTTTCTATGATTTGAACCTCTCCTGTGAGTCCAGTTTTAGATTCCGATGCTTCACTTCAATTTTACTGCATACCTTGGACCTTCTTATTGACGATGAAGCACAGAATTTGCATCGCAATTAAATTCAAAAGGCACAATGCCGACATAAGTACAAGTGGACTGACACTCTAACTTTCTAAGATTTCAACCACTTGTGTGAGTCCAGTTTTAGACTCCGTCGCTTCACCTTTGCTTTACTGTATACCTTGGACCTTCTTATTGACGGTGAAACACAGAAATTGCATCCAAATTTAATACAAAAGGCACAATGCCGACTTAAGTACAAGAGGATTGACACTCTAACTTTCTATGATTTGAACCTCTCCTGTGAGACCAGTTTTAGATTCCGATTCTTCACTTCAGGTTTACTGTATAACTTGGACCTTCTTATTGACGATGAGACACAAATATTGCATGGAATTAAATTCAAAAAACACAATCCCGACTTAAGTACAAGAGGACTGACACTCTAACTTTCAATGATTTGAACATCTCCTGTGAGTCCAGTTTTAGATTCTGATGCTTCACTTCAGGTTTACTGTATACCTTGGAACTTATAATTGACGATGAAGCACAGAAATTTCATCGGAATTAAATTTAAAAGGCACAATGCCGACTCAAGTACAAGAGGACTGACACTCTAACTTTCTATGATTTGAACCTCTCCTGTGAGTCCAGTTTTAGATTCCGATGCTTCACTTCAGGTTTACAGTATACCTTGGACCTTCTTATTGACGATAAAGCACAGAAACTGCATCGGAATTAAATTCAAAAGGCACAATGCCGACTTAAAAACAAGAGGACTGACACTCATACTTTCTATGATTTGAAACTCTCCTGTGAGTCCAGTTTAAGTTTCCGATGCGTCACTTCAGGTTTACTGTAGCCCTTGGACATTCTTATTGACGATGAAACACAGAGATTGCATCCGAATTTAAGACAAAAGGCACAATGCCGACTTAAGTACAACAGGACTGACACTTTAACTTTCTATGATATCAACCCCTCCTGTGAGTTCAGTTTTACATTCCGATGCTTCACTTCAGGTTTACTGTGTCGCTTGGAACTTCTTATTGACGATGAAACACAGAAATTGCATCCGAATTTAATTCAAATGGCACAATGCCGAATTGAGTACAAGTGGGCTTACGCTCTAACTTCCTATGATTTGAACCTCTCCTGTGAGTCCAGTGTTAGATTCCGATGCTTCACTTCAGGTTTACTGAATCCCTTGGATTTTCTTATTGACGATGAAACATAGAAATTGCATCCGAATTTAATCCAAAAGGCACAATGCCGACTTAAGTACAAGTGGGCTTACGCTCTAACTTCCTATGATTTGAACCTCTCCTGTGAGTCCAGTTTTAGATTCCGATGCTTCACTTCAGGTTTACTGTATACCTTGGACCTTCTTATTGACGATGAAACACAGGGATTGCATCGAATTAAATTCAAAAAGCACAATGCCGACTTAAGTACAAGAGGACTGACACTCTAACTTTTAACGATTTGAACCTCTCCTGTGAGTCCAGTTTTAGATTCCGATGCTTTACTTCAGGTTTACTGTATACCTTGGACCTTCTTATTGACGATGAAGCACAGAAATTGCATCGGAATTAAATTCAAAAGGCACAATGCTGACTTAAGTACAAGAGGACTGACACTCTAACTTTCTATGATTTGAAACTCTCCTGTGAGTCCAGTTTTAGATTCCGATGCTTCACTTCAGGTTTAGTGTATTCCCTGGTACTTCTTATTGACGATGAAGCACAGAAATTGCATCGGAATTAAAATCAAAAGGCACAATGCCGACTTTAGTGCAAGAGCACTGACACTCTAATTTTCTCTGATTTGAACCTCTCCTGTGAGTCCAGTTTTAGATTCCGATGCTTCACTCGAGGTTTACTGCATACCTTGGACCTTCTTCGTGACGACGAAACACAGAAATTGCATTGGAATTAATTTCAAAAGGCACAATGCCGACTTAAGTACAAGAGGACTGACACTCTTAATTTCTATGTTTTGAACCTCTCCTGTGAGTCCAGTTTTAGTTTCCGATGTTTCACTTCAGGTTTACTGAATACCTTGGACCTTCCTATTGTCGATGAAACACAAAAATTGCATCGAACTAAATTCAAGAAGCACAATCCCGACTTAAGTACAAGAGGACTGACACTCTAACTTTCTATGATTTGAACCTGTCCTGTGAGTCCAGTTTTAGAATCCGATGCTTCACTTCAGGTTTACTGTATGCCTTGGACATTCTTATTAACGATGAAGCACAGAAATTTCATCGGAATTAAATTTAAAAGGCACAATGCCGACTTAAGTACAAGAGGACTGGAACTCTAACTTTCTATGATTTGAACCTCTCCTGTGAGTCCAGTTTTAGATTCCGATGCTTCACTTCAGGTTTACTGTATACCTTGGACTTCTTATTGACGATGAAACACAGAAATTGCATCGAATTAAATTCAAAACTCACAATGCCGACTTAAGTACAAAAGGACTGACACTCTAACTTTCTATGATTCGAACCTCTCCTGTTAGTCCAGTTTTAGATTCCGATGCTTCACTTCAGGTTTACTGTATACCTTGGACCTTCTTATTGACGATAAAGCACAGAAATAACATCGGAATTAAATTCAAAAGGCGCAATGCCGACTTAAGTACAAGAGACTGACACTCCTACTTTCTATGATTTGAAACTCTCCTGTGAGTCCAGTTTTAGTTTCCGATGCGTCACTTCAGGTTTACTGTATCCCTTGACCTTCCTATTAAGGACGAAACACAGAAATTGCATCCAAATTTAATACAAAAAGAACAATGCCGACTTAAGTACAAGAGGACTGACACTGTAACTTTCTATGAATTGAACCTCTCCTGTGAGTCCAGTTTTAGATTCCGATGCTTCACTTCAGGCTTACTGTATCCCTTGTACCCTCTTATTGACGATGAAACACAGAAATTGCATTGAATTAAAATCAACAAGCTCAATGCAGGCTTAAGTACAAGAGGACTGAAACTCTAACGTTCTATGTTTTGAACATCTCCTGTGAGTCCAGTTTTAGATTGCGATGCTTCATTCAGTATTTCTGTATACCTTGGACCTTCTTATTGACGATGAAGCGCAGAAATTGCATCGGAATTAAATTCAAGAGGCACAATGCCGACTTAAGTACAAGAGGACTGACACTCTAACTTTCTATGATTTGAACCTCTCCTGTGAGTCCAGTTTTAGATTCCGATGCTTCACTTCAGGTTTACTGCATACCTTGGACCTTCTTATTGACGATGAAGCACAGAATTTGCATCGCAATTAAATTCAAAAGGCACAATGCCGACTTAAGTACAAGAGGACTGACACTCTAACTTTCTATGATTTGACCTCACCTGTGAGTCCAGTTTTAGATTCCGATCCTTCACTTCAGGTTTACTGTATCCCTTGGACCTTCTTAATCACGATGAAACACAGAAATTGCATCCAAATTTAACACAAAAGGCACAATGCCGACTTAAGTACAAGTGGACTGACACTCTAACTTTCTAAGATTTCAACCACTTGTGTGAGTCCAGTTTTAGACTCCGTCGCTTCACCTTTGCTTTACTGTATACCTTGGACCTTCTTATTGACGGTGAAACACAGATATTGCATCCAAATTCAATACAAAAGGCACAATGCCGACTTAAGTACAAGAGGATTGACACTCTAACTTTCTATGATTTGAACCTCTCCTGTGAGACCAGTTTTAGATTCCGATTCTTCACTTCAGGTTTACTGTATAACTTGGACCTTCTTATTGACGATGAGACACAAATATTGCATGGAATTAAATTCAAAAAACACAATCCCGACTTAAGTACAAGAGGACTGACACTCTAACTTTCAATGATTTGAACATCTCCTGTGAGTACAGTTTTAGATTCCGATGCTTCACTTCAGGTTTACTGTATACCTTGGAACTTATAATTGACGTTGAAGCACAGAAATTTCATCGGAATTAAATTTAAAAGGCACAATGCCGACTCAAGTACAAGAGGACTGACACTCTAACTTTCTATGATTTGAACCTCTCCTGTGAGTCCAGTTTTAGATTCCGATGCTTCACTTCAGGTTTACAGTATACCTTGGACCTTCTTATTGACGATAAAGCACAGAAACTGCATCGGAATTAAATTCAAAAGGCACAATGCCGACTTAAAAACAAGAGGACTGACACTCATACTTTCTATGATTTGAAAATCTCCTGTGAGTCCAGTTTAAGTTTCCGATGCGTCACTTCAGGTTTACTGTAGCCCTTGGACATTCTTATTGACGATGAAACACAGAGATTGCATCCGAATTTAAGACAAAAGGCACAATGCCGACTTAAGTACAACAGGACTGACACTTTAACTTTCTATGATATCAACCCCTCCTGTGAGTTCAGTTTTACATTCCGATGCTTCACTTCAGGTTTACTGTGTCGCTTGGAACTTCTTATTGACGATGAAACACAGAAATTGCATCCGAATTTAATTCAAATGGCACAATGCCGAATTGAGTACAAGTGGGCTTACGCTCTAACTTCCTATGATTTGAACCTCTCCTGTGAGTCCAGTGTTAGATTCCGATGCTTCACTTCAGGTTTACTGAATCCCTTGGATTTTCTTATTGGCGATGAAACATAGAAATTGCATCCGAATTTAATCCAAAAGGCACAATGCCGACTTAAGTACAAGTGGGCTTACGCTCTAACTTCCTATGATTTGAACCTCTCCTGTGAGTCCAGTTTTAGATTCCGATGCTTCACTTCAGGTTTACTGAATACCTTGGACCTTCTTATTGACGATGAAACACAGGGATTGCATCGAATTAAATTCAAAAAGCACAATGCCGAATTAAGTACAAGAGGACTGACACACTAACTTTTAACGATTTGAACCTCTCCTGTGAGTCCAGTTTTAGATTCCGATGCTTTACTTCAGGTTTACTGTATACCTTGGACCTTCTTATTGACGATGAAGCACAGAAATTGCATCGGAATTAAATTCAAAAGGCACAATGCTGACTTAAGTACAAGAGGACTGACACTCTAACTTTCTATGATTTGAAACTCTCCTGTGAGTCCAGTTTTAGATTCCGATGCTTCACTTCAGGTTTAGTGTATTCCCTGGTACTTCTTATTGACGATGAAGCACAGAAATTGCATCGGAATTAAAATCAAAAGGCACAATGCCGACTTAAGTGCAAGAGCACTGACACTCTAATTTTCTCTGATTTGAACCTCTCCTGTGAGTCCAGTTTTAGATTCCGATGCTTCACTCGAGGTTTACTGCATACCTTGGACCTTCTTCTTGACGACGAAACACAGAAATTGCATTGGAATTAATTTCAAAAGGCACAATGCCGACTTAAGTACAAGAGGACTGACACTCTTAATTTCTATGTTTTGAACCTCTCCTGTGAGTCCAGTTTTAGTTTCCGATGTTTCACTTCAGGTTTACTGAATACCTTGGACCTTCCTATTGTCGATGAAACACAAAAATTGCATCGAATTAAATTCAAAAAGCACAATGCCGACATAAGTACAAGAGGACTGACACTCTAACTTTCTACGATTTGAACGTCTCCTGTGAGTCCAGTTTTAGATTCCGATTCTTCACTTCAGGTTTACTGTATACCTTGGACCTTCTTATTGACGATGAAGCACAGAAATTGCATCGGAATTTATTTCCAAAGGCACAATGCCGGCTGAAGTACAAGAGGACTGACACTCTAACTTTCTATGATTTGAACCTCTCCTGTGAGTCCAGTTTTAGATTCCTATGCATCACTTCCGGTTTAGTGTATCCCTTGGACCTTCTTATTGATGATGAAACACAGAAATTGCATCCGAATTTAATACAAATGGCACAATGCCGACTTAAATACAAGAAGACTGAAACTCTAACATTCTATGATTTGAACCTCTCCTGTGAGTCCAGTTTTAGATTCCGATGCTTCACTTCATGTTTACTGTATACCTTGGACCTTCGTATTGACAACGAAACACAGCAATTGCATCGGAATCAAATTCAAAAGGCACAATGCCGACTTATGCACAAGAGGACTGACACTGTAACTTTCTATGATTTGAATCTCCCCTGTGTGATCCAGTTTTTGATTCCGATGCTTCACTTCAGGTTTACTGTATCCCTTGGACCTTCATATTGACGATGAAACACAGAAATTGCATCCAAATTTAATACAAAAGGCACAATGCCGACTTAAGTACAAGAGGACTGACACTTTAACTTTCAATGGTTTGAACCTCTCCTGGTAGTCCAGTTTTTGATTCCGATGCTTCACTTAAGGGTTTACTGTATACCTTGGACCTTCTTATTGACGACGAAACACAGAAATTGCATCGGAATTTAATTCAAAAGGCACAATGCCGACTTAAGTACAAGAGGACTGACACTCTAACTTTCTATGAATTGAAACTCTCCTGTGAAACCACTTTTAGATTCCGATGCTTCACTTCAGGTTTACTGTATGCCTTGGACCCTCTTCTTGACGGCGAAACATAGAAATTGCATCGGAATTAAATTCAAAAGGCACAATGCCGACTTAAGTACAAGAGGACTGACACTGTAACTTTCTATGTTATGAACCTCTGCTGTGAGTCCAGTATTAGTCTCCGTTGCTTCCCTACAGGTCTACTGTATACCTTGGACATTCTTATTGACGATGAAACACAGAAATTGCATCCGAATTTAATACAAAAGGCACAATGCCGACTTAAGTACAAAAAGACTGAAACTCTAGCTTTCTATGATTTGAACCTCTCCTGGGAGTCCAGTTTTACATTCCGATGCTTTACTTCAGGTTTACTGTATACCTTGGACCTTCTTATTGACGATGAAACACAGATATTGCATCCCAATTTAATACAAAAGGGACAATGCCGTCTTACGTACAAGACGACTGACACTCTAACTTACTATGATTTGAACCTCTCCTGTGAGACCAGTTTTCAATTCCGATGCTTCACTTCAGGTTTACTGTATACTTTGACCTTCCTGTTGAAGATGAAACACAGAAATTGCAGCCAAATTTAATACAAAAGGCACAATCCCGACTTAAGTGCAAGAGGACTGACACTGTAACTTTCTATGAATTGAACCTCTCCTGTGAGTCCAGTCTTAGATTCCGATGCTTCACTTCAGGCTTACTGTATCCCTTGTACCCTCTTATTGCGATGAAACACAGAAATTGCATTGAATTAAATTCATGAGGCTCAATGCAGGCTTATGTACAAGAGGACTCAGACTCTAATTTTCTATGTTTTGAACCTCTCCTGTGAGTCCAGTTTTAGATTCCGATGCTTCATTCAGGTTTTCTGTATACCTTGGACCTTCTTATAGACGATGAAGCGCAGAAATTGCATCGGAATTAAATTCAAGAGGCACAATGTCGACTTAAGTACAAGAGGACTGACACTCTAACTTTCTATGATTTGAACCTCTCCAGTGAGTCCAGTTTTAGATTCCGATGCTTCACTTCAGGTTTACTGTATACCTTGGACCTTCTTATTGACGATGAAGCACAGAAATTGCATCGCAATTAAATTCAAAAGGAACAATTCCGACTTAAGTACAAGAGGACTGACACTCTAACTTTCTATGATTCGAACCTCTCCTGTGAGTCCAGTTTTAGATTCCGATGCTTCACTTCAGGTTTACTGTATACCTTGGACCTTCTTATTGACGATGAAACACAAAAATTGCATCGAATTAAATTCAAGAAGCACAATCCCGACTTAAGTACAAGAGGACTGACACTCTAACTTTCTATGATTTGAACCTCTCCTGTGAGTCCAGTTTTAGAATCCGATGCTTCACTTCAGGTTTACTGTATACCTTGGACCTTCTTATTAACGATGAAGCACAGAAATTTCATCGGAATTAAATTTAAAAGGCACAATGCCGACTTAAGTACAAGAGGACTGAAACTCTAACTTTCTATGATTTGTACCTCTCCTGTGAGTCCAGTTTTAGATTCCGATGCTTCACTTCAGGTTTACTGTATACCTTGGACCTTCTTATTGACGATGAAACACAAAAATTGCATCGAATTAAATTCAAGAAGCACAATCCCGACTTAAGTACAAGAGACTGACACTCCTACTTTCTATGATTTGAAACTCTCCTGTGAGTCCAGTTTTAGTTTCCGATGCGTCACTTCAGGTTTACTGTATCCCTTGACCTTCCTATTAAGGATGAAACACAGAAATTGCATCCAAATTTAATACAAAAGCACAATGCCGACTTAAGTACAAGAGGACTGACACTGTAACTTTCTATGAATTGAACCTCTCCTGTGAGTCCAGTTTTAGATTCCGATGCTTCACTTCAGGCTTACTGTATCCCTTGTACCCTCTTATTGACGATGAAACACAGATATTGCATTGAATTAAATTCAACAAGCTCAATGCAGGCTTAAGTACAAGAGGACTGAAACTCTAACTTTCTATGTTTTGAACCTCTCCTGTGAGTCCAGTTTTAGATTGCGTTGCTTCATTCAGGTTTTCTGTATACCTTGGACCTTCTTATTGACGATGAAGCGCAGAAATTGCATCGGAATAAAATTTAAAAGGCACAATGCCGACTCAGGTACAAGAGGACTGACACTGTAACTTTCTATGAATTGAACCTCTCCTGTGAGTCCAGTTTTAGATTCCGATGCTTCACTTCAGGTTTACTGTATCCCTTGGACCTTCTTAATGACGATGAAACACAGAAATTGCATCCGAATTTAACACAAAAGGCACAATGCCGACTCAGGTACAAGAGGACTGACACTGTAACTTTCTATGAATTGAACCTCTCCTGTGAGTCCAGTTTTAGATTCCGATGCTTCACTTCAGGTTTACTGAATACCTTGGACCTTCTTATTGACGATGAAACACAGGGATTGCATCGAATTAAATTCAAAAAGCACAATGCCGAATTAAGTACAAGAGGACTGACACACTAACTTTTAACGATTTGAACCTCTCCTGTGAGTCCAGTTTTAGATTCCGATGCTTTACTTCAGGTTTACTGTATACCTTGGACCTTCTTATTGACGATGAAGCACAGAAATTGCATCGGAATTAAATTCAAAAGGCACAATGCTGACTTAAGTACAAGAGGACTGACACTCTAACTTTCTATGATTTGAAACTCTCCTGTGAGTCCAGTTTTAGATTCCGATGCTTCACTTCAGGTTTAGTGTATTCCCTGGTACTTCTTATTGACGATGAAGCACAGAAATTGCATCGGAATTAAAATCAAAAGGCACAATGCCGACTTAAGTGCAAGAGCACTGACACTCTAATTTTCTCTGATTTGAACCTCTCCTGTGAGTCCAGTTTTAGATTCCGATGCTTCACTCGAGGTTTACTGCATACCTTGGACCTTCTTCTTGACGACGAAACACAGAAATTGCATTGGAATTAATTTCAAAAGGCACAATGCCGACTTAAGTACAAGAGGACTGACACTCTCAATTTCTATGTTTTGAACCTCTCCTGTGAGTCCAGTTTTAGTTTCCGATGTTTCACTTCAGGTTTACTGAATACCTTGGACCTTCCTATTGTCGATGAAACACAAAAATTGCATCGAATTAAATTCAAAAAGCACAATGCCGACATAAGTACAAGAGGACTGACACTCTAACTTTCTACGATTTGAACGTCTCCTGTGAGTCCAGTTTTAGATTCCGATTCTTCACTTCAGGTTTACTGTATACCTTGGACCTTCTTATTGACGATGAAGCACAGAAATTGCATCGGAATTAATTTCCAAAGGCACAATGCCGGCTGAAGTACAAGAGGACTGACACTCTAACTTTCTATGATTTGAACCTCTCCTGTGAGTCCAGTTTTAGATTCCTATGCATCACTTCCGGTTTAGTGTATCCCTTGGACCTTCTTATTGATGATGAAACACAGAAATTGCATCCGAATTTAATACAAATGGCACAATGCCGACTTAAATACAAGAAGACTGAAACTCTAACATTCTATGATTTGAACCTCTCCTGTGAGTCCAGTTTTAGATTCCGATGCTTCACTTCATGTTTACTGTATACCTTGGACCTTCGTATTGACAACGAAACACAGCAATTGCATCGGAATCAAATTCAAAAGGCACAATGCCGACTTATGCACAAGAGGACTGACACTGTAACTTTCTATGATTTGAATCTCCCCTGTGTGATCCAGTTTTTGATTCCGATGCTTCACTTCAGGTTTACTGTATCCCTTGGACCTTCATATTGACGATGAAACACAGAAATTGCATCCAAATTTAATACAAAAGGCACAATGCCGACTTAAGTACAAGAGGACTGACACTTTAACTTTCAATGGTTTGAACCTCTCCTGGTAGTCCAGTTTTTGATTCCGATGCTTCACTTAAGGGTTTACTGTATACCTTGGACCTTCTTATTGACGACGAAACACAGAAATTGCATCGGAATTTAATTCAAAAGGCACAATGCCGACTTAAGTACAAGAGGACTGACACTCTAACTTTCTATGAATTGAAACTCTCCTGTGAAACCACTTTTAGATTCCGATGCTTCACTTCAGGTTTACTGTATGCCTTGGACCCTCTTCTTGACGGCGAAACATAGAAATTGCATCGGAATTAAATTCAAAAGGCACAATGCCGACTTAAGTACAAGAGGACTGACACTGTAACTTTCTATGTTATGAACCTCTGCTGTGAGTCCAGTATTAGTCTCCGTTGCTTCCCTACAGGTCTACTGTATACCTTGGACATTCTTATTGACGATGAAACACAGAAATTGCATCCGAATTTAATACAAAAGGCACAATGCCGA
The DNA here is from genome assembly GCF_023864345.2 of Schistocerca serialis cubense. NCBI lineage: Eukaryota > Metazoa > Arthropoda > Insecta > Orthoptera > Acrididae > Schistocerca > Schistocerca serialis. Next base: position 81,827,189 of record NC_064643.1, read on the forward strand.
CTTAAGTACAAAAAGACTGAAACTCTAGCTTTCTATGATTTGAACCTCTCCTGGGAGTCCAGTTTTACATTCCGATGCTTTACTTCAGGTTTACTGTATACCTTGGACCTTCTTATTGACGATGAAACACAGATATTGCATCCCAATTTAATACAAAAGGCACAATGCCGTCTTACGTACAAGACGACTGACACTCTAACTTACTATGATTTGAACCTCTCCTGTGAGACCAGTTTTCAATTCCGATGCTTCACTTCAGGTTTACTGTATACTTTGACCTTCCTGTTGAAGATGAAACACAGAAATTGCAGCCAAATTTAATACAAAAGGCACAATCCCGACTTAAGTGCAAGAGGACTGACACTGTAACTTTCTATGAATTGAACCTCTCCTGTGAGTCCAGTCTTAGATTCCGATGCTTCACTTCAGGCTTACTGTATCCCTTGTACCCTCTTATTGCGATGAAACACAGAAATTGCATTGAATTAAATTCATGAGGCTCAATGCAGGCTTATGTACAAGAGGACTCAGACTCTAATTTTCTATGTTTTGAACCTCTCCTGTGAGTCCAGTTTTAGATTCCGATGCTTCATTCAGGTTTTCTGTATACCTTGGACCTTCTTATAGACGATGAAGCGCAGAAATTGCATCGGAATTAAATTCAAGAGGCACAATGTCGACTTAAGTACAAGAGGACTGACACTCTAACTTTCTATGATTTGAACCTCTCCAGTGAGTCCAGTTTTAGATTCCGATGCTTCACTTCAGGTTTACTGTATACCTTGGACCTTCTTATTGACGATGAAGCACAGAAATTGCATCGCAATTAAATTCAAAAGGAACAATTCCGACTTAAGTACAAGAGGACTGACACTCTAACTTTCTATGATTCGAACCTCTCCTGTGAGTCCAGTTTTAGATTCCGATGCTTCACTTCAGGTTTACTGTATACCTTGGACCTTCTTATTGACGATGAAACACAAAAATTGCATCGAATTAAATTCAAGAAGCACAATCCCGACTTAAGTACAAGAGGACTGACACTCTAACTTTCTATGATTTGAACCTCTCCTGTGAGTCCAGTTTTAGAATCCGATGCTTCACTTCAGGTTTACTGTATACCTTGGACCTTCTTATTAACGATGAAGCACAGAAATTTCATCGGAATTAAATTTAAAAGGCACAATGCCGACTTAAGTACAAGAGGACTGACACTCTAACTTTCTATGAATTGAACCTCTCCTGTGAGTCCAGTTTTAGATTCCGATGCTTCACTTCAGGCTTACTGTATCCCTTGTACCCTCTTATTGACGATGAAACACAGATATTGCATTGAATTAAATTCAGCAAACTCAATGCAGGCTTAAGTACAAGAGGACTGAAACTCTAACTTTCTATGTTTTGAACCTCTCCTGTGAGTCCAGTTTTAGATTGCGTTGCTTCATTCAGGTTTTCTGTATACCTTGGACCTTCTTATTGACGATGAAGCGCAGAAATTGCATCGGAATAAAATTTAAAAGGCACAATGCCGACTCAGGTACAAGAGGACTGACACTGTAACTTTCTATGAATTGAACCTCTCCTGTGAGTCCAGTTTTAGATTCCGATGCTTCACTTCAGGTTTACTGTATCCCTTGGACCTTCTTAATGACGATGAAACACAGAAATTGCATCCGAATTTAACACAAAAGGCACAATGCCGACTTAAGTACAAGTGGACTGACACTCTAACTTTCTATGATTTGAACCACTTCTGTGAGTCCAGTTTTAGACTCCGCCGCTTCACCTCTGCTTTACTGTATACCTTGGACCTTCTTATTGACGGTGAAACACAGAAATTGCATCCAAATTTAATACAAAAGGCACAATCCCGACTTAAGTACAAGAGGACTGACACTCTAACTTTCAATGATTTGAACCTCTCCAGTGAGTCCAGTTTTAGATTCCGATGCTTCACTTCAGGTTTACTGTATACCTTGGAACCTCTTATTGACGATGAAGCACAGAAATTTCATCGGAATTACATTTACAAGGCACAATGCCGACTCAGGTACAAGAGGACTGACACTCTAACTTTCTATGTTTTGAACCTCTCCTGTGAGTCCAGTTTTAGATTCCGATGCTTCACATCTGGCTTACTGTTTCCCTTGGACCTTCTTATTGACGATAAAGCACAGAAACTGCATCGAATTAAATTCAAAAGGCACAATGCCGACTTATGTGCAAAACGACTGACACTCTAACGTTCTATGATTTGAACCTCTCCTGTGAGACCAGTTTTAGATTCCGATGCTTCACTTCAGGTTTACTGAATCTCTTGGACTTTCTTATTGACGATGAAACATAGAAATTGCATCCGAATTTAATACACAAGGCACAATGCCGACTAAAGTACAAGTGGGCTTACGCTCTAACTTCCTATGATTTGAACCTCTCCTGTGAGTCCAGTTTTAGATTCCGATGCTCCACTTCAGGTTTACTGTATACCTTGGACCTTCTTATTGACGATGAAACACAGGGATTGCATCGAATTAAATTCAAAAAGCACAATGCCGACTTAAGTACAAGAGGACTGACACTCTAACTTTCTATGATTTGAACCTCTCCTGTGAGTCCAGTTTTAGATTCCAATGCTTCACTTCAGGTTTACTGTATACCTTGGAGCTTCTTATTGACGATGAAGCACAGAAATTGCATCGGAATTAATTTCAAAAGGCACAATGCCGACTGAAGTACAAGAGGACTGACACTCTAAGTTTCTATGATTTGAACCTCTCCTGTGAGACCAGTTTTAGATTCCTATGCATCACTTCAGGTTTAGTGTATCCCTTGGACCTTCTTATTGACGACGAAACACAGAAATTGCATCGGAATTTAATTCAAAAGGCACAATGCCGACTTAAGTACAAGAGGACTGACACTCTAACTTTCTATGATTTGAAACTCTCCTGTGAAACCAGTTTTAGATTCCGATGCTTCACTTCAGGTGTACTGTATGCCTTGGACCTTCTTCTTGACGGCGAAACATAGAAATTGCATCGGAATTAAATTCAAAAGGCACAATGCCGACTTAAGTACAAGAGGACTGACACTCTAACTTTCAATGGTTTGAACCTCTCCTGGTAGTTAAGTTTTTGATTCCGATGCTTCACTTCAGGTTTACTGTATACCTTGGACCTTCTTATTGACGACGAAACACAGAAATTGCATCGGAATTTAATTCAAAAGGCACAATGTCGACTTATGTACAAGAGGACTGACACTCTAACTTGAAATGATTTGAACCTCTCCTGTGAGTCCAGTTTTAGATTCCGATCCTTCACTTCAGGTTTACTGTATCCCTTGGACCTTCTTATTGACGATGAAACACAGAAATTGCATCCAAATTAAATACAAAAGGCACAATGCCGACTTAAGTACAAGAGGACTGACACTCTAACTTTCAATGGTTTGAACCTCTCCTGGTAGTTAAGTTTTTGATTCCGATGCTTCACTTCAGGTTTACTGAATACCTTGGACCTTCTTATTGCCGACGAAACACAGAAATTGCATCGGAATTTAATTCAAAAGGCACAATGCCGACTTAAGTACAAGAGGAGTGACACTCTAACTTTCTATGATTTGAAACTCTCCTGTGAAACCGGTTTTAGATTCCGATGCTTCACTTCAGGTTTACTGTATGCCTTGGACCTTCTTCTTGACGGCGAAACATAGAAATTGCATCGGAATTAAATTCAAAACGCACAATGCCGACTTAAGTACAAGAGGACTGACACTCTAACTTTCTATGTTATGAACCTCTGCTGTGAGTCCCGTATTAGTCTCCGTTGCTTCCCTTCAGGTTTACTGTATACCTTGGACATTCTTATTGACGATGAAACACAGAAATTGCATCGGAATTAAATACAAAAGGCACAATGCCGACTTAAGTACAAGAAATCTAAGTCTTCTTACATTCTATGATTTGATCCTTTCCTGTGAGACCAGTTTTAGATTCCGATGCTTCACTTCAGGTTTACTGTTTCCCTTTGGACCTTCATATTGTCGATGAAACACTGAAATTGCATCGAAATTAAATACAATAGGCAATATGCCAACTTAAGTTCAAGAATACTGACCCTTCTTACTGTCTATGTTTTGAACCTTTCCTGTGCAACCAGTTTTAGATTCCGATGTCTTAGTTCTGGTTTACCGTCTCCCTTGGACCTTCCTATTGACTATGAAACAGAGAAATTGCATCGGAATTAAATACAAAAGGCACAATGCCGACTTAAGTACAAGAAATCTGAGTCTTCTTACATTCTATGATTTGATCCTTTCCTGTCAGACCAGTTTTAGATTCCGATGCTTCACTTCAGGTTTACTGTCTCCCTTGGACCTTCTTGTTGACGATGAAACACAGAAATGGCATCGGAATGAAATACAAAAGGCACAATGCCGACTTAAGTAGAAGAGGACTGACTCTTCTTATATTCTATAAAATGAAACTTTCCCGTGAGAACAGTTTTAGATTCCGATGCTTCACTTCTGGATTAATGTATCCCTTGGACCTTCATATTGACGATGAAACACAGGAATTGCATCGTAATTAATTACAAAAGACACAATGATGACATAAGTCGAAGAGGACTGACTCTTCTTATATTCTATGATAAGAACTTTTCCTGTGAGACTAGTTTTACCTTCCGATGCTTCACTTCTGGTTTCTGTATCCCTTGGACCTTCATATTGACGATCAAACACAGAAATTGCATCGGAACTAAATACAAAACGCACAAAGCCGACTTAAGTACAAGAGGACTGACTCTTCTTACTTTCTAAAATTTGAACCTATCCTGTGGGACCAGTTTCAGATTCCGATGCTTCACTTCAGGTTTACTGTATCCCTTGGACCTTCTTTTCGACGAACAAACACAGAAATTGCATCTGAATTAAATACAAAACGCACAATGCAAACTTAAGTACCAGAAGACTGACTCCTCTTACTGTCTATGTTTTGAACCTTTCCTGTGAGACCAGTTTTAGATTTTTAACGCTTCCCTTCAGGTTTACTGTATCCCTTGGACCTTCTTTTTGACGATGAAGCGCAGAAATTGCATCGGAATTAAATTCAAGAGGCACAATGCCGACTTAAGTACAAGAGGACTGACACTCTAACTTTCTATGATTTGACCTCTCCTGTGAGTCCAGTTTTAGATTCCGATGCTTCACTTCAGGTTTACTGTATCCCTTGGACCTTCTTAATGACGATGAAACACAGAAATTGCATCCGAATTTAACACAAAAGGCACAATGCCGACTTAAGTACAAGTGGACTGACACTCTAACTTTCTATGATTTGAACCACTTCTGTGAGTCCAGTTTTAGACTCCGCCGCTTCACCTCTGCTTTACTGTATACCTTGGACCTTCTTATTGACGGTGAAACACAGAAATTGCATCCAAATTTAATACAAAAGGCACAATCCCGACTTAGTACAAGAGGACTGACACTCTAACTTTCAATGATTTCAACCTCTCCAGTGAGTCCAGTTTTAGATTCCGATGCTTCACTTCAGGTTTACTGTATACCTTGGAACCTCTTATTGACGATGAAGCACAGAAATTTCATCGGAATTAAATTTAAAAGGCACAATGCCGACTCAAGTACAAGAGGACTGACACTCTAACTTTCTATGATTTGAACCTCTCCTGTGATTCCAGTTTTAGATTCCGATGCTTCACTTCTGGTTTACTGTTTCCCCTGGACCTTCTTATTGACGATAAAGCACAGAAACTGCATCGAATTAAATTCAAAAGGCACAATGCCGACTTATGTACAAAACGACTGACACTCTAACGTTCTATGATTTGAACCTCTCCTGTGAGACCAGTTTTAGATTCCGATGCTTCACTTCAGGTTTACTGAATCCCTTGGACTTTCTTATTGACGATGAAACATAGAAATTGCATCCGAATTTAATACACAAGGCACAATGCCGACTTAAGTACAAGTGGGCTTACGCTCTAACTTCCTATCATTTGAACCTCTCCTGTGAGTCCAGTTTTAGATTCCGATGCTTCACTTCAGGTTTACTGTATACCTTGGACCTTCTTATTGACGATGAAACACAGGGATTGCATCGAATTAAATTCAAAAAGCACAATGCCGACTTAAGTACAAGAGGACTGACACTCTAACTTTCTATGATTTGAACCTCTCCTGTGAGTCCAGTTTTAGATTCCAATGCTTCACTTCAGGTTTAGTGTATCCCCTGGTACTTCTAATTGGCGATGAAGCACAGAAATTGCATCGGAATTAAAATCAAAAGACACAATGCCGACTTAAATACAAGAAGACTGAAACTCTAACATTCTATGATTTGAACCTCTCCTGTGAGTCCAGTTTTAGATTCCGATGCTTCACTCGAGGTTTACTGTATACCTTGGACCTTCTTCTTGACGACGAAACACAGAAATTGCATTGGAATTAATTTCAAAAGGCACAATGCCGACTTAAGTACAAGAGGACTGACTCTCTTAATTTCTATGTTTTGAACCTCTCCTGTGAGTCCAGTTTTAGTTTCCGATGTTTCACTTCAGGTTTACTGAATACCTTGGACCTTCCTATTGTCGATGAAACACAAAAATTGCATCGAATTAAATTCAAAAAGCACAATGCCGACTTAAGTACAAGAGGACTGACACTCTAACTTTCAATGGTTTGAACCTCTCCTGGTAGTTAAGTTTTTGATTCCGATGCTTCACTTCAGGTTTACTGTATACCTTGGACCTTCTTATTGACGACGAAACACAGAAATTGCATCGGAATTTAATTCAAAAGGCACAATGTCGACTTATGTACAAGAGGACTGACACTCTAACTTGAAATGATTTGAACCTCTCCTGTGAGTCCAGTTTTAGATTCCGATCCTTCACTTCAGGTTTACTGTATCCCTTGGACCTTCTTATTGACGATGAAACACAGAAATTGCATCCAAATTAAAAACAAAAGGCACAATGCCGACTTAAGTACAAGAGGACTGACACTCTAACTTTCAATGGTTTGAACCTCTCCTGGTAGTTAAGTTTTTGATTCCGATGCTTCACTTCAGGTTTACTGAATACCTTGGACCTTCTTATTGCCGACGAAACACAGAAATTGCATCGGAATTTAATTCAAAAGGCACAATGCCGACTTAAGTACAAGAGGAGTGACACTCTAACTTTCTATGATTTGAAACTCTCCTGTGAAACCGGTTTTAGATTCCGATGCTTCACTTCAGGTTTACTGTATGCCTTGGACCTTCTTCTTGACGGCGAAACATAGAAATTGCATCGGAATTAAATTCAAAACGCACAATGCCGACTTAAGTACAAGAGGACTGACACTCTAACTTTCTATGTTATGAACCTCTGCTGTGAGTCCCGTATTAGTCTCCGTTGCTTCCCTTCAGGTTTACTGTATACCTTGGACATTCTTATTGACGATGAAACACAGAAATTGCATCGGAATTAAATACAAAAGGCACAATGCCGACTTAAGTACAAGAAATCTAAGTCTTCTTACATTCTATGATTTGATCCTTTCCTGTGAGACCAGTTTTAGATTCCGATGCTTCACTTCAGGTTTACTGTTTCCCTTTGGACCTTCATATTGTCGATGAAACACTGAAATTGCATCGAAATTAAATACAATAGGCAATATGCCAACTTAAGTTCAAGAATACTGACCCTTCTTACTGTCTATGTTTTGAACCTTTCCTGTGCAACCAGTTTTAGATTCCGATGTCTTAGTTCTGGTTTACCGTCTCCCTTGGACCTTCCTATTGACTATGAAACAGAGAAATTGCATCGGAATTAAATACAAAAGGCACAATGCCGACTTAAGTACAAGAAATCTGAGTCTTCTTACATTCTATGATTTGATCCTTTCCTGTCAGACCAGTTTTAGATTCCGATGCTTCACTTCAGGTTTACTGTCTCCCTTGGACCTTCTTGTTGACGATGAAACACAGAAATGGCATCGGAATGAAATACAAAAGGCACAATGCCGACTTAAGTAGAAGAGGACTGACTCTTCTTATATTCTATAAAATGAAACTTTCCCGTGAGAACAGTTTTAGATTCCGATGCTTCACTTCTGGATTAATGTATCCCTTGGACCTTCATATTGACGATGAAACACAGGAATTGCATCGTAATTAATTACAAAAGACACAATGATGACATAAGTCGAAGAGGACTGACTCTTCTTATATTCTATGATAAGAACTTTTCCTGTGAGACTAGTTTTACCTTCCGATGCTTCACTTCTGGTTTCTGTATCCCTTGGACCTTCATATTGACGATCAAACACAGAAATTGCATCGGAACTAAATACAAAACGCACAAAGCCGACTTAAGTACAAGAGGACTGACTCTTCTTACTTTCTAAAATTTGAACCTATCCTGTGGGACCAGTTTCAGATTCCGATGCTTCACTTCAGGTTTACTGTATCCCTTGGACCTTCTTTTCGACGAACAAACACAGAAATTGCATCTGAATTAAATACAAAACGCACAATGCAAACTTAAGTACCAGAAGACTGACTCCTCTTACTGTCTATGTTTTGAACCTTTCCTGTGAGACCAGTTTTAGATTTTTAACGCTTCCCTTCAGGTTTACTGTATCCCTTGGACCTTCTTTTTGACGATGAAGCGCAGAAATTGCATCGGAATTAAATTCAAGAGGCACAATGCCGACTTAAGTACAAGAGGACTGACACTCTAACTTTCTATGATTTGACCTCTCCTGTGAGTCCAGTTTTAGATTCCGATGCTTCACTTCAGGTTTACTGTATCCCTTGGACCTTCTTAATGACGATGAAACACAGAAATTGCATCCGAATTTAACACAAAAGGCACAATGCCGACTTAAGTACAAGTGGACTGACACTCTAACTTTCTATGATTTGAACCACTTCTGTGAGTCCAGTTTTAGACTCCGCCGCTTCACCTCTGCTTTACTGTATACCTTGGACCTTCTTATTGACGGTGAAACACAGAAATTGCATCCAAATTTAATACAAAAGGCACAATCCCGACTTAGTACAAGAGGACTGACACTCTAACTTTCAATGATTTCAACCTCTCCAGTGAGTCCAGTTTTAGATTCCGATGCTTCACTTCAGGTTTACTGTATACCTTGGAACCTCTTATTGACGATGAAGCACAGAAATTTCATCGGTATTAAATTTAAAAGGCACAATGCCGACTCAAGTACAAGAGGACTGACACTCTAACTTTCTATGATTTGAACCTCTCCTGTGATTCCAGTTTTAAATTCCGATGCTTCACTTCTGGTTTACTGTTTCCCCTGGACCTTCTTATTGACGATAAAGCACAGAAACTGCATCGAATTAAATTCAAAAGGCACAATGCCGACTTATGTACAAAACGACTGACTCTCTAACGTTCTATGATTTGAACCTCTCCTGTGAGACCAGTTTTAGATTCCGATGCTTCACTTCAGGTTTACTGAATCCCTTGGACTTTCTTATTGACGATGAAACATAGAAATTGCATCCGAATTTAATACACAAGGCACAATGCCGACTTAAGTACAAGTGGGCTTACGCTCTAACTTCCTATCATTTGAACCTCTCCTGTGAGTCCAGTTTTAGATTCCGATGCTTCACTTCAGGTTTACTGTATACCTTGGACCTTCTTATTGACGATGAAACACAGGGATTGCATCGAATTAAATTCAAAAAGCACAATGCCGACTTAAGTACAAGAGGACTGACACTCTAACTTTCTATGATTTGAACCTCTCCTGTGAGTCCAGTTTTAGATTCCAATGCTTCACTTCAGGTTTAGTGTATCCCCTGGTACTTCTAATTGGCGATGAAGCACAGAAATTGCATCGGAATTAAAATCAAAAGGCACAATGCCGACTTAAATACAAGAAGACTGAAACTCTAACATTCTATGATTTGAACCTCTCCTGTGAGTCCAGTTTTAGATTCCGATGCTTCACTCGAGGTTTACTGTATACCTTGGACCTTCTTCTTGACGACGAAACACAGAAATTGCATTGGAATTAATTTCAAAAGGCACAATGCCGACTTAAGTACAAGAGGACTGACTCTCTTAATTTCTATGTTTTGAACCTCTCCTGTGAGTCCAGTTTTAGTTTCCGATGTTTCACTTCAGGTTTACTGAATACCTTGGACCTTCCTATTGTCGATGAAACACAAAAATTGCATCGAATTAAATTCAAAAAGCACAATGCCGACTTAAGTACAAGAGGACTGACACTCTAACTTTCTACTATTTGAACGTCTCCTGTGAGTCCAGTTTTAGATTCCGATTCTTCACTTCAGGTTTACTGTATACCTTGGACCTTCTTATTGACGATGAAGCACAGAAATTGCATCGGAATTAATTTCCAAAGGCACAATGCCGTCTGAAGTACAAGAGGACTGACACTCTAACTTTCTATGATTTGAACCTCTCCTGTGAGTCCAGTTTTAGATTCCTATGCATCACTTCAGGTTTAGTGTATCCCTTGGACCTTCTTATTGATGATGAAACACAGAAATTGCATCCGAATTTAATACAAATGGCACAATGCCGACTTAAATACAAGAAGACTGAAACTCTAACATTCTATGATTTGAACCTCTCCTGTGAGTCCAGTTTTAGATTCCGATGCTTCACTTCATGTTTACTGTATACCTTGGACCTTCTTATTGGCAACGAAACACAGCAATTGCATCGGAATGAAATTCAAAAGGCACAATGCCGACTTATGCACAAGAGGACTGACACTGTAACTTTCTATGGTTTGAATCTCCCCTGTGTGATCCAGTTTTTGATTCCGATGCTTCACTTCAGGTTTACTGTCTCCCTTGGACCTTCTTGTTGACGATGAAACACAGAAATGGCATCGGAATGAAATACAAAAGGCACAATGCCGACTTAAGTAGAAGAGGACTGACTCTTCTTATATTCTATAAAATGAAACTTTCCCGTGAGAACAGTTTTAGATTCCGATGCTTCACTTCTGGATTAATGTATCCCTTGGACCTTCATATTGACGATGAAACACAGGAATTGCATCGGAATTAATTACAAAAGACACAATGATGACATAAGTCGAAGAGGACTGACTCTTCTTATATTCTATGATAAGAACTTTTCCTGTGAGACTAGTTTTACCTTCCGATGCTTCACTTCTGGTTTCTGTATCCCTTGGACCTTCATATTGACGATCAAACACAGAAATTGCATCGGAACTAAATACAAAACGCACAAAGCCGACTTAAGTACAAGAGGACTGACTCTTCTTACATTCTATGATTTGAACCATTCCTGTGAGACCAGTTTTAGATTCCGATTCTTCACTTCAGGTTTTCTGTATCCCTTGGAACTTCATATTGGCGATGAAACACACTAGTTGCGTCGGAATTAAATACAAAAGGCACAATGCCGACTTAAGTAGAAGCGGGCTGTCTCTTCTGATATTCTGTGTTTAAAATGTTTCCTGTAAGAAAAGTCTTAGATTCCGTTGCTTCACTTCAGGTTTACTGTATCCCTTGGACGATCATATTGACGATGAGACACAGAAATTGCATCGGAATTAAATACAAAAGTTCAATGCCGTCATAAATACATGAGGACTGACTCTTCTTACATTCTACAATTTGAAACTTCCCTGTAAGACCAGTTTTTGATTTCGATGCTTCACTTCAGGTTTACTGTATCCCTTGGACCTTCTGATTGACGATGAAACACAGAACTTGCATCGGAATTAAATTCAAACGGCACAATGCAGTCTTAAGTACAAGAGGACTGACTCTTCTTACTTTCTAAAATTTGAACCTAACCTGTGGGACCAGTTTCAGATTCCGATGCTTCACTTCAGGTTTACTGTATCCCTTGGACCTTCTTTTCGACGAACAAACACAGAAATTGCATCTGAATTAAATACAAAACGCACAATGCAAACTTAAGTACCAGAAGACTGACTCCTCTTACTGTCTATGTTTTGAACCTTTCCTGTGAGACCAGTTTTAGATTTTTAACGCTTCCCTTCAGGTTTACTGTATCCCTTGGACCTTCTTTTTGACGATGAAGCGCAGAAATTGCATCGGAATTAAATTCAAGAGGCACAATGCCGACTTAAGTACAAGAGGACTGACACTCTAACTTTTATGATTTGACCTCTCCTGTGAGTCCAGTTTTAGATTCCGATGCTTCACTTCAGGTTTACTGTATACCTTGGAACCTCTTATTGACGATGAAGCACAGAAATTTCATCGGAATTAAATTTAAAAGGCACAATGCCGACTCAAGTACAAGAGGACTGACACTCTAACTTTCTATGATTTGAACCTCTCCTGTGAGTCCAGTTTTAGATTCCGATGCTTCACTTCTGGTTTACTGTTTCCCTTGGACCTTCTTATTGACGATAAAGCACAGAAACTGCATCGAATTAAATTCAAAAGGCACAATGCCGACTTATGTACAAAACGACTGACAGTCTAAAGTTCTATGATTTGAACCTCTCCTGTGAGACCAGTTTTAGATTCCGATGCTTCACTTCAGGTTTACTGAATCCCTTGGACTTTCTTATTGACGGTGAAACATAGAAATTGCATCCGAATTTAATACACAAGGCACAATGCCGACTTAAGTACAAGTGGGCTTACGCTCTAACTTCCTATCATTTGAACCTCTCCTGTGAGTCCAGTTTTAGATTCCGATGCTTCACTTCAGGTTTACTGTATACCTTGGACCTTCTTATTGACGATGAAACACAGGGATTGCATCGAATTAAATTCAAAAAGCACAATGCCGACTTAAGTACAAGAGGACTGACACTCTAACTTTCTATGAATTGAACCTCTCCTGTGAGTCCAGTTTTAGATTCCAATGCTTCACTTCAGGTTTAGTGTATCCCCTGGTACTTCTTATTGACGATGAAGCACAGAAATTGCATCGGAATTAAAATCAAAAGGCACAATGCTGACTTAAATACAAGGAGACTGAAACTCTAACATTCTATGATTTGAACCTCTCCTGTGAGTCCAGTTTTAGTTTCCGATGTTTCACTTCAGGTTTACTGAATACCTTGGACCTTCCTATTGTCGATGAAACCCAAAAATTGCATCGAATCAAATTCAAAAAGCACAATGCCGACTTAAGTACAAGAGGACTGACACTCTAACTTTCTACTATTTGAACGTCTCCTGTGAGTCCAGTTTTAGATTCCGATTCTTCACTTCAGGTTTACTGTATACCTTGGACCTTCTTATTGACGATGAAGCACAGAAATTGCATCGGAATTAATTTCCAAAGGCACAATGCCGTCTGAAGTACAAGAGGACTGACACTCTAACTTTCTATGATTTGAACCTCTCCTGTGAGTCCAGTTTTAGATTCCTATGCATCACTTCAGGTTTAGTGTATCCCTTGGACCTTCTTATTGATGATGAAACACAGAAATTGCATCCGAATTTAATACAAATGGCACAATGCCGACTTAAATACAAGAAGACTGAAACTCTAACATTCTATGATTTGAACCTCACCTGTGAGTCCAGTTTTAGATTCCGATGCTTCACTTCATTTTTACTGTATACCTTGGACCTTCTTATTGACAACGAAACACAGCAATTGCATCGGAATGAAATTCAAAAGGCACAATGCCGACTTATGCACAAGAGGACTGACACTGTAACTTTCTATGGTTTGAATCTCCCCTGTGTGATCCAGTTTTTGATTCCGATGCTTCACTTCAGGTTTACTGTATCCCTTGGACCTTCTTATTGACGACGAAACACAGAAATTGCATCCAAATTAAATACAAAAGGCACAATGCCAACTTAAGTACAAGAGGACTGACACTCTAACTTTCAATGGTTTGAACCTCTCCTGGTAGTTAAGTTTTTGATTCCGATGCTTCACTTCAGGTTTACTGTATACCTTGGACCTTCTTATTGACGACGAAACAGAGAAATTGCATCGGAATTTAATTCAAAAGGCACAATGCCGACTTAAGTACAAGAGGACTGACACTCTAACTTTCTATGATTTGAAACTCTCCTGTGAAACCAGTTTTAGATTCCGATGCTTCACTTCAGGTTTACTGTATGCCTTGGACCTTCTTCGTGACGGCGAAATATAGAAATTGCATCGGAATTAAATTCAAAAGGCACAATGCCGACTTAAGTACCAGAGGACTGACACTCTAACTTTCTATGTTATGAACCTCTGCTGTGAGTCCAGTATTACTCTCCGTTGCTTCCCTACAGGTCTACTGTATACCTTGGACATTCTTATTGACGATCAAACACAGAAATTGCATCCGAATTTAATACAAAAGGCACAATGCCGACTTAAGTACAAGAAGACTGAAACTCTAGCTTTCTATGATTTGAACCTCTCCTGTGAGTCCAGTTTTAGATTCCGATGCTTCACTTCATGTTTACTGTATACCTCGACCTTCTTATTGACGACGAAACACAGAAATTGCATCGGAATGAAATTCAAAAGGCACAATGCCGACTAATGTACAAGAGGACTGACATTGTAACTTTCTATGATTTGAATCTCCCCTGTGTGATCTAGTTTTTGATTCCGATGCTTCACTTCAGGTTTACTGTATCCCTTGGACCTTCATATTGACGATGAAACACAGAAACTGCATCCGAATTTAATACAAAAGGCACAATGCCGACTTAAGTACAAGAGGACTGACACTCTAACTTTCTATGGTTTGAACCCCTCCTCGTAGTCCAGTTTTTGATTCCGATGCTTCACTTGAGGTTTACTGTATACCTTAGACCTTCTTATTGATGACGATACACAGTTATTGCATCGGAATTTAATTCAAAAGGCACAATGCCGACTAAAGTACGAGAGGACTGACACTCTAACTTTCTATGATTTGAAACTCTCCTGTGAAACCAGTTTTAGATTCCGATTCTTCACTTCAGGTTTACTGTATGCCTTGGACCTTCTTCTTGACGGCGAAACATAGAAATTGCATCGGAATTAAATTCAAAAGGCACTATGCCGTCTTAAGTACAAGAGGACTGACACTCTAACTTTCTACGATATGAACCTCTCCTGTGAGTCCAGTTTTAGATTCCGATTCTTCACTTCAGGTTTACTGTATACCTTGGACCTTCTTATTGACGATGAAGCGCAGAAATTGCATCGGAATTAATTTCAAAAGGCACAATGCCGACTGAAGTACAAGAGGACTGACACTCTAACTTTCTATGATTTGAAACTCTCCTGTGAAACCAGTTTTAGATTCCGATGCTTCACTTCAGGTGTACTGTATGCCTTGGACCTTCTTCTTGACGGCGAAACATAGAAATTGCATCGGAATTAAATTCAAAAGGCACAATGCCGACTTAAGTACAAGAGGACTGACACTCTAACTTTCAATGGTTTGAACCTCTCCTGGTAGTTAAGTTTTTGATTCCGATGCTTCACTTCAGGTTTACTGTATACCTTGGACCTTCTTATTGACGACGAAACACAGAAATTGCATCTGAATTTAATTCAAAAGGCACAATGTCGACTTATGTACAAGAGGACTGACACTCTAACTTCAAATGATTTGAACCTCTCCTGTGAGTCCAGTTTTAGATTCCGATGCTTCACTTCAGGTTTACTGTATCCCTTGGGCCTTCTTATTGACGATGAAACACAGAAATTGCATCCAAATTAAATACAAAAGGCACAATGCCGACTTAAGTACAAGAGGACTGACACTCTAACTTTCAATGGTTTGAACCTCTCCTGGTAGTTAAGTTTTTGATTCCGATGCTTCACTTCAGGTTTACTGAATACCTTGGACCTTCTTATTGACGACGAAACACAGAAATTGCATCGGAATTTAATTCAAAAGGCACAATGCCGACTTAAGTACAAGAGGACTGACACTCTAACTTTCAATGGTTTG
This sequence comes from Schistocerca serialis cubense, assembly GCF_023864345.2. NCBI lineage: Eukaryota > Metazoa > Arthropoda > Insecta > Orthoptera > Acrididae > Schistocerca > Schistocerca serialis. Next base: position 81,843,134 of record NC_064643.1, read on the forward strand.
AACCTCTCCTGGTAGTTAAGTTTTTGATTCCGATGCTTCACTTCAGGTTTACTGAATACCTTAGACCTTCTTCTCTACGGCGAAACATAGAAATTGCATCGGAATTAAATTCAAAACGCACAATGCCGACTTAAGTACAAGAGGACTGACACTCTAACTTTCTATGTTATGAACCTCTGCTGTGAGTCCAGTATTAGTCTCCGTTGCTTCCCTTCAGGTTTACTGTATACCTTGGACATTCCTATTGACGATGAAACACAGAAATTGCATCCGAATTTAATACAAAAGGCACAATGCCGACTTAAGTACAAGAAGACTGAAACTCTAGCTTTCTATGATTTGAACCTCTCCTGTGAGTCCAGTTTTAGATTCCGATGCTTCACTTCATGTTTACTGTATACCTTGACCTTCTTATTGACGACGAAACACAGAAATTGCATCGGAATTAAATACAAAAGGCACAATGCCGACTTAAGTACAAGAAATCTGAGTCTTCTTACATTCTATGATTTGATCCTTTCCTGTGAGACCAGTTTTAGATTCCGATGCTTCACTTCAGGTTTACTGTTTCCCTTTGGACCTTCATATTGACGATGAAACACTGAAATTGCATCGAAATTAAATACAATAGGCAATATGCCAACTTAAGTTCAAGAATACTGACCCTTCTTACTGTCTACGTTTTGAACCTTTCCTGTGCAACCAGTTTTAGATTCCGATGTCTTAGTTCTGGTTTACTGTCTCCCTTGGACCTTCCTATTGACTATGAAACAGAGAAATTGCATCGGAATTAAATACAAAAGGCACAATGCCGACTTAAGTACAAGAAATCTGAGTCTTCTTACATTCTATGATTTGATCCTTTCCTGTGAGACCAGTTTTAGATTCCGATGCTTCACTTCAGGTTTACTGTCTCCCTTGGACCTTCTTGTTGACGATGAAACACAGAAATGGCATCGGAATGAAATACAAAAGGCACAATGCCGACTTAAGTAGAAGAGGACTGACTCTTCTTATATTCTATAAAATGAAACTTTCCTGTGAGAACAGTTTTAGATTCTAATGGTTCACTTCTGGATTAATGTATCCCTTGGACCTTCATATTGACGATGAAACACAGGAATTGCATCGGAATTAATTACAAAAGACACAATGATGACATAAGTCGAAGAGGACTGACTCTTCTTATATTCTATGATAAGAACTTTTCCTGTGAGACTAGTTTTACATTCCGATGCTTCACTTCTGGTTTCTGTATCCCTTGGACCTTCATATTGCCGATCAAACACAGAAATTGCATCGGAACTAAATACTAAAACGCACAAAGCCGACTTAAGTACAAGAGGACTGACTCTTCTTACATTCTATGATTTGAACCATTCCTGTGAGACCAGTTTTAGATTCCGATTCTTCACTTCAGGTTTTCTGTATCCCTTGGAACTTCATATTGGCGATGAAACACACTAATTGCGTCGGAATTAAATACAAAAGGCACAATGCCGACTTAAGTAGAAGCGGGCTGTCTCTTCTGATATTCTGTGTTTAAAATGTTTCCTGTAAGAAAAGTCTTAGATTCCGTTGCTTCACTTCAGGTTTACTGTATCCCTTGGACGATCATATTGACGATGAGACACAGAAATTGCATCGGAATTAAATACAAAAGTTCAATGCCGTCATAAGTACATGAGGACTGACTCTTCTTACATTCTACAATTTGAACCTTTCCTGTGAGGCCAGTTTTCGATTCCGATGCTTCACTTGAGGTTTACTGTATCCCTTGGACCTTCCTTTTGACGATGATACACAGAAATTGCATCGCAATTAAATACAAAAGGTGCAATGCTGACATAAGTACAAGAAGACTGACTCTTCTTACTGTCTACGTTTTGAACCTTTCCTGTGAGACCAGTTTTAGATTCCGATGCTTAACTTCAGGTTTACTGTATCCCTTGGACCTTGTTATTGACGATGATACACAGAAATTGCATCGGAATTAAATACAAAAGGCACAAAGCAGTCTAAAGTAAAAGAGGACTGACTCTTCTTACTTTCAAAGATTTGAACCTTTCCTGTAAGACCAGTTTTAGATTCCGATGCTTCACTTCAGGTTTACTGTATCCCTTGGACCTTCTTATGGACGATGAAACACCGAAATTACATCGGAATTAAATACAAAAGGCACATTGCCGACTTAAGTACAAGAAGACTGACTCTTCTTAATGTCTATGTTGTCAACCTTTACTGTGCGATCAGTTTTAGATTCCGATGCTTCCCTTTAGGTTTACAGTATCCCTTTGACCTTCTTTTTGACGATGAAACACAGATATTGCATCGGAATTAAATACAAAAGGCACAATGCAGTCTTAAGTACAAGAGGCCTGACTCTTCATACTTTCTAAGATTTGAACCTTTCCTGTGAGACCAGTTATGGATTCCGATGCTTCACTTCAGGTTTACGGTATCCCTTGGACCGTCATATTGACGGTGAAACACAGATATTGCGTCGGAATTAAATACAAAAGGCACAATGCCGACTTCAGTAGAAGAGGACTGACTCTTCTTATATTCTATGAAATGAAACTTTCCTGTGAGACTAGTTTTAGATTCCGATGTTTCACTTCTGGATTACTGTATCCCTTGGACTTCCATATTGACGATCAAACACAGAAATTGCATCGGAATTAAATACAAAAGGGACAATGCCGACATAAGTTGAAGAGGACTGACTAATCTTATATTCTATAATATGACGCTTTCCTGTGAGACCAGTTTTACATTCCAATGCTTCTCTTCTGGCTTACTGTTTCCCTTGGACCTTCATACTGACGATCAAACACAGAAATTGCATCGGAATTAAATACAAAAGGCACAATGCCGTCTTAAGTACAAGAGGACTGACTCTTCTTACATTCTATGATTTGAACCATTCCTGTGACACCAGTTTTAGATTCCGATACTTCACTTCAGGTTTACTGTATCCCTTGGAACTTCATATTGACGAGGAAACACAGTAATTGCGTCGGAATTAAATACAAAAGGCACAATGCCGACTTAAGTTGAAGCGGACTGACTCTTCAGATATTCCGTGTTCAAAACGTTTCTTGTGAGACAAGTTTCAGATTTCGAAGCTTCACTTCAGGTTTACTGTATCCCTTGGACCATCATATTGACGATGATACACAGAAATTGCATCGGAACTAAATACAAAAGCTCAATGCCGTCATAAGTACAAGAGGACTGACTCTTCTTACATTCTGCAATTTGAACCTTTCCTGTAAGACCAGTTTTAGATTTCGATGCTTCACTTCAGGTTTACAGTATGCCTTGGACCTTCTTATTGACGATGAAACACAGAAATTGCATCGGAATTGAATACAAAAGGCACAATGCCGACTTAAGAACAAAAAAACTGACTCCTCTTACTGTCTATGTTTTCAACCATTACTGTGAGGCCAGTTTTAGATTCCGACGCTTCCCTTCAGGTTTACTGTATCCCTAGGACCTTCTTTTTGACGATGAAACACAGAAATTGCATCGGAATTGAATACAAAAGGCACAAAGCCACCTTAAGTACAAGAGGACTGACTCTTCTTACATTCTATGATTTGAGCTTTTCCTCTGAGACCAGTTTTAGATATCGATGCGTCACTTCAGGTTTACTGTATCCCTTGTACCGTCATATTGACGGTGAAACACAGATATTGCGTCGGAATTAAATACAAAAGGCACAATGCCGACTTAAGTAGAAGAGGACTGACTCTTCTTACATTCTATGATATGAAACTTTTCTGTGTGTCCAGTTTTAGATTCCGATGCTTCACTTTCGGTTTATTGTATCCCTTGGACCGTCTTATTGATGATGAAACACAGAGATTGCATCCGAATTTAATACAAAAGGCACAATGCCGACATAAGTGCAAGAGCACTGACACTCAAAGTTTCTATGATTTGAACTTCTCCTGTGAGACCAGTTTTAGATTCCGATGCTTCACTTCTGGTTTAGTGTATCCCTTGGACCTTCTTATTGATGATGAAACAAAGAGATTGCATCCGAATTTAATACAAAAGGGACAATGCCGACTTAAGTGCAAGAGGACTGACACTCTAACTATCTACGATTTGAACCTCTCCTGTGAATCCAGTTTTAGATTCCGATGCTTCACTTCAGGTATAGTGTATCCCTTGGACCTTCTTATTGACGATGTACACAGAAAGTGCATCCGAATTTAATACAAAAGGCACAATGCCGACTTAAGTACAAGAGGACCGACACTCTAACTTTCTATGATTTGAACCTCTCCTGTGGGTCCAGTTTTGGATTCCGATGCTTCACTTCAGGTTTAGTGTATCCCTTGGACCTTCCTATTGACGATGGAACACAGAAATTGCATCCGAATTTAATACAAAATGCACAATGCCGAATTAAGTACAAGAGGACTGACACTCTAACTTTCTATGATTTGAACCTCTTCTGTGAGTCCAGTTTTAGATTCCGATGCTTCACTTCATTTTTACTGTATCCCTTGGACCTTCTTATTGACGTTGAAACACAGAAATTGCATCCGAATTTGATACAAAAAGCACAATGCCGACTTAAGTACATGTGGACTGACACTCTAAATTTCTATGATTTGAACTTCTCCTGTGAGTCCAGTTTTAGATTCCGATGCTTCACTTCAGATTTACTGTATACCTTGGACCTTCCTATTGTCGATGAAACACAAAAATTGCATCGAATTAAATTCAAAAAGCACAATGCCGACTAAAGTACAAGAGGACTGACACTCTAACTTTCTACGATTTGAACCTCTCCTGTGAGTCCAGTTTTTGGTTCCGATGCTTCACTTCAGGTTTACTGCATCCCTTGGACCTTCATATTGACGATGAAACACAGAAATTGCATCCAAATTTAATACAAAAGGCACAATGCCGACTTAAGTACAAGAGGACTGACACTTTAACTTTCAATGGTTTGAACCTCTCCTGGTAGTCCAGTTTTTGATTCCGATGCTTCACTTCAGGTCTACTGTATACCTTGGACCTTCTTATTGACGACGATACACAGAAATTGCATCGGACTTTAATTCAAAAGGCACAATGCCGACTTAAGTACAAGAGGACTGACACTCTAACTTTCTATGATTGGAAACTCTCCTGTGAAACCAGTTTTAGATTCCGATTCTTCACTTCAGGTGTACTGTATGCCTTGGACCTTCTTCTTGACGGCGAAACATAGAAATTGCATCGGAATTAAATTCAAAAGGCACAATGCCGACTTAAGTACAAGAGGTCTGACACTCTAATTTTCTATGTTATGAACCTCTGCTGTGAGTCCAGTATTAGTTTGCGTTGCTTCCCTTAAGGTTTACTGTATACCTTGGACATTCGTATTGACGATGAATCACAGAAATTGCATCCGAATTCAATGTAAAAGGCACAATGTCGACATATGTACAAGAGGACTGACACTCTAACTTCAAATGATTTGAACCTCTCCTGTGAGTCCAGTTTTAGATTCCGATGCTTCACTTCAGGTTTACTGTATCCCTTGGACCTTCTTATTGACGACGAAACACAGAAATTGCATCGGAAAGAAATTCAAAAGGCACAATGCCGACTTATGTACAAGAGGACTGACATTGTAACTTTCTATGATTTGAATCTCCCCTGTGTAATCTAGTTTTAGATTCCGATGCTTCACTTCAGGTTTACTGTATCCCTTGGACCTTCACATTGACGATGAAACACAGAAATTGCATCCGAATTTAATACAAAAGGCACAATGCCGACTTATGTACAAGAGGACTGACACTCTAACTTTCTATGGTTTGAACCCCTCCTGGTAGTCCAGATTTTGATTCCGATGCTTCACTTGAGGTTTACTGTATACCTTGGACCTTCTTATTGACGACGAAACACAGAAATTGCATCGGAATTTACTTCAAAAGGCACAATACCGACTTAAGTACAAGAGGACTGACACTCTAACTTTCTATGATTTGAAACTCTCCTGTGAAACCAGTTTTAGATTCCGATTCTTCACTTCAGGTTTACTGTATGCCTTGGACCTTCTTCTTGACGGCGAAACATATAAATTGCATCGGAATTAAATTCAAAAGGCACAATGCCGACTTAAGTACAAGAGGACTGACACTGTAACTCTCTATGTTATGAACCTCTGTTGTGAGTCCAGTTTTAGTTTCCGTTGCTTCCCTTCAGGTTTACTGTATACCTTGGACATTCTTATTGACGATGAAACACAGAAATTGCATCCGAATTTAATACAAAAGGCACAGTGCCGACTTAAGTACAAGAGGACTGACACTCTAATTTCAAATGATTTGAACCTCTCCTGTGAGTCCAGTTTTAGATTCCGATGCTTCACTTCCGGTTTACTGTTTCCCTTTGGACCTTCATATTGACGATGAAACACTGAAATTGCATCGAAATTAAATACAATAGGCAATATGCCAACTTAAGTTCAAGAATACTGACCATTCTTACTGTCTATGTTTTGAACCTTTCCTGTGAAACCAGTTTTAGATTCCGATGTTTTAGTTCTGGTTTACTGTCTCCCTTGGACCTTCCTATTGACTATGAAACACAGAAATTGCATCGGAATTAAATACAAAAGGCACAATGCCGAATTAAGTACAAGAAATCTGAGTCTTCTTACATTCTATGATTTGAACCTTTCCTGTGAGACCAGTTTTAGATTCCGATGCTTCACTTCAGGTTTACTGTCTCCCTTGGCCCTTCTTGTTGACGATGAAACACAGAAATGGCATCGGAATGAAATACAAAAGGCACAATGCCGACTTAAGTACAATAAGACTGACTTTTCTTACTGTCTATGATTTGAACCTTTCCTGTGAGACCAGTTTTAGATTCCGATGTTTCACTTCAGGTTTACGGTATCGCTTGGACCTTCTTACTGACGATGAAACACAGAAATTGCATCGGAATTAAGTACAAAAGACACAATGCCGACTTAAGAACAAGAGGACTGACTCTTCTTACATTCTATGATCCGAGCCTTTCGTCTAAGACCAGTTTTAGATATCGATGTTCCACTTCACGTTTACTGTATCCCTTGGACCTTCTTTTTGACGATGAAACACAAATTGCATCGGAATTGAATACAAACGACACAATGCCGCCTTAAGTTCAAGAGGACTTACTCTTCTTACATTCTATGATATGGGCCTTTCCTCTGAGACTAGTTTTAGATATCGATGCGTCACTTCAGATTTACTGTATCCCTTGGACCTTCATATTGACGATGAAACACAGATATTGCATCGGAATTACATACAAAAGGCACAATGACGACTTAAGTAGAAGAGGACTGACTCTTCTTATATTCTATAAAATGAAACTTTCCTGTGAGAACAGTTTTAGATTCCGATGCTTCACTTCTGGATTGCTGTATCCCTTGGACCTTCATATTGACGATCAAACACAGTAATTGCATCGGAATTAATTACAAAAGACACAATGATGACATAAGTCGAAGAGGACTGACTCTTCTTATATTCTATGATAAGAACTTTTCCTGTGAGACCAGTTTTACCTTCCGATGCTTCACTTCTGGTTTCTGTATCCCTTGGACCTTCATATTGACGATCAAACACAGAAATTGCATCGGAATTAAATACAAAACGCACAAAGCCGACTTAAGTACAAGAGGACTGACTCTTCTTACATTCTATGATTTGAACCATTCCTGTGAGACCAGTTTTAGATTCCGATTCTTCACTTCATGTTTTCTGTATCCCTTAGAACTTCATATTGGCGATGAAACACACTAATTGCGTCGGAATTAAATACAAAAGGCACAATACCGACTTAAGTAGAAGCGGGCTGTCTCTTCTGCTATTCTGTGTTTAAAATGTTTCCTGTGAGAAAAGTCTTAGATTCCGTTGCTTCACTTCAGGTTTACTGTATCCCTTGGACGATCATATTGACGATGAAACACAGAAATTGCATCGGAATTAAATACAAAAGTTCAATGCCGTCATAAGTACATGAGGACTAACTCTTCTTACATTCTACAATTTGAACCTTCCCTGTAAGACCAGTTTTAGATTTCGATGCTTCACTTCAGGTTTACTGTATCCCTTGGACCTTCTGATTGACGATGAAACACAGAACTTGCGTCGGAATTAAATACAAACGGCACAATGCAGTCTTAAGTACAAGAGGACTGACTCTTCTTACTTTCTAAAATTTGAACCTATCCTGTGGGACCAGTTTCAGATTCCGATGCTTGACTTCAGGTTTACTGTATCCCTTGGACCTTCTTTTTGACGAACAAACACAGAAATTGCATCTGAATTAAATACAAAACGCACAATGCAAACTTAAGTACCAGAAGTCTGACTCTTCTTACTGTCTATGTTTTGAACCTTTCCTGTGAGACCAGTTTTAGATTTTTAACGCTTCCCTTCAGGTTTACTGTATATCTTGGACCTTCTTTTTGACGATGAAGCACAGAACTTGCGTCGGAATTAAATACAAAATCCACAATGCCGACTTAAGTACAAGGAGGCTTTCCCTTCTTACTGTCTATGTCGTGAACCTTTCCTGTGAGGCCAGTTTCCGATTCCGATGCTTCACTTGAGGTTTACTGTATCCCTTGGACCTTCCTTTTGACGATGATACACAGAAATTGCATCGCAATTAAATACAAAAGGTACAATGCTGACATAAGTACAAGAAGACTGACTCTTCTTACTGTCTACGTTTTGAACCTTTCCTGTGAGACCAGTTTTAGATTCCGATGCTTCAATTCAGGTTTACTGTATCCCTTGGACCTTCTTATGGACGATGAAACACTGAAATTACATCGGAATTAAATACAAAAGGCACAATGCAGTCTTAAGTACAAGAGGCCTGACTCTTCATACTTTCTAAGATTTGAACCTTTCCTGTGAGACCAGTTTTGGATTCCGATGCTTCACTTCCGGCTTACTGTATCCCCTGGACCGTCTTTTTGACGATGAAACACAGAAATTGCATCGGAATTAAATACAAAAGGCACAATGCCGACTTAAGTACAATAAGTCTGACCCTTCTTATTGTCTATGATTTGAACCTTGCATGTGAGACCAGTTTTAGATTCCGATGCTTCACTTCTGGTTTATTGTATCCCTTGGACCGTCTTATTGATGATGAAACACAGAGATTGCATCCGAATTTAATACAAAAGGCACAATGCCGACATAAGTGCAAGAGCACTGACACTCTAAGTTTCTATGATTTGAACCTCTCCTGTGAGACCAGTTTTAGATTCCGATGCTTCACTTCTGGTTTAGTGTATCCCTTGGACCTTCTTATTGATGATAAAACAAAGAGATTGCATCCGAATTTAATAGAAAAAGGACAATGCCGACTTAAGTGCAAGAGGACTGACACTCTAACTATCTATGATTTGAACCTCTCCTGTGAATCCAGTTTTAGATTCCGAAGCTTCACTTCAGGTATAGTGTATCCCTAGGACCTTCTTATTGACGATGTACACAGAAAGTGCATCCGAATTTAATACAAAAGGCACAATGCCGACTTAAGTACAAGAGGACCGACACTCTAACTTTCTATGATTTGAACTTCTCCTGTGGGTCCAGTTTGGGATTCCGATGCTTCTTTTCAGGTTTACTGTATCCGTTGGACCTACCTATTGACGATGGAACACAGAAATTGCATCCGAATTTAATACAAAATGCACAATGCCGAATTAAGTACAAGAGGACTGACACTCTAGATTTCTATGATTTGAACCTCTCCTGTGAGTCCAGTTTTAGATTCCGATGCTTCACTTCAGATTTACTGTATACCTTAAACCTTCCTATTGTCGATGAAACACAAAAATTGCATCGAATTAAATTCAAAAAGCGCAATGCCAACTTAAGTACAAGAGGACTGACACTGTAACTTTCTATAATTTGAATCTCACCTGTGTGATCCAGTTTTTGATTCCGATGCTTCACTTCAGGTTTACTGTATCCCTTGGACCTTCTTCTTGACGATGAAACACAGAAATTGTATCCAAATTTAATACAAAAGGCACAATGCCGACTTAAGTACAAGAGGACTGACACACTAACTATCTATGGTTTGAATCTCTCCTGGTTGTCCAGTTTTTGATTCCGATGCTTCACTTCAGGTTTACTGTATACCTTGGACCTTCTTATTGACGACGAAACACAGAAATTGCATCGGAATTAAATACAAAAGGCACAATGCCGACTTAATAACAAGAGGACTGACACTCTAACTTTCTATGATTTGAAACTCTCCTGTGAAACCAGTTTTAGATTCCGATGCTTCACTTCAGGTTTACTGTATGCCTTGGACCTTCTTCTTGACGGCGAAACATAGAAATTGCATCGGAATTAAATCAAAAGGCACAATAACGACTTAAGTACAAGAATACTGACACTCTAACTTTCTATGTTATGAACCTCTGCTGTGAGTCCAGTTTTAGTTTCCGTTGCTTCCCTTCAGGTTTACTGTATACCTTGGACTTTCTTATTGTCGATGAAACACAGAAATTGCATCCGAATTTAATACAAAAGGCACAATGCCGACTTAAGTACAAGAGGACTGACACTCTGACTTTCTATGATTTGAACATCTGCTGTGAGTCCAGTTTTGGATTCCGATGCCTCACTTCAGGTTTACTGTATCCCTTGGACCTTCCTATTGACGATGAAACACAGAAATTGCGTCCGAATTTAATACAAATGACACAATGCCGACTTAAGTACAAAAGGACTGACATTCTAACTTCAAATGATTTGAACCTCTCCTGTGAGTCCAGTTTTGGATTCCGATGCTTCACTTCAGGTTTACTGTATCCCTTGGACCTTCTTATTGGCGATGAAACACAGAAATTGCATCCGAATTTAATACAAAGGGAACAATGGCGACTTAAGTACAAGTGGACAGACACACTAACTTTCTATGATTTGAACCTCTCCTGTGAGTCCTGTTTTAGATTCCGATGCTTCACTTGTGGTTTACTGTATACCTTGGACCTTCTTATTGACGATGAAACACAGAAATTCCAACGAATTCAATTCAAAATGCACAATGCGGACTTAAGTACAAGAGTACTGACACTCTAACTATCTATGATTTGAACCTCTCCTGGTAGTCCAGTTTTTGAATCCGATGCTTCATTCCAGGTTTACTGTATACCTTATACCTTCTTATGGACGACGAAACACAGAAATTGCATTGGAATTAAATTCAAAAGGCACACTGCCGACTTAAGTACAAGAGGACTGACACTCTAACTATCTATGATTTGAACCTCTCCTGTGAATCCAGTTTTAGATTCCGATGCTTCACTTCAGGTTTACTGTATACCTTGGACCCTCTTATTGACGATGAAACACAGAAATTGTATCGAATTAAATTCAAAAAGCACAATGCCGACTTCAGTACAAGAGGACTGACACTCTAACTTTCTATGATTTGAACCTCTCCTGTGAGTCCAGTTTTAGTTTCCGATGCTTCAATTCAGGTTTACTCAATACCTTGGACCTTCTTATTGACAATGAAGCACAGAAATTGCATCGGATTTAAATTCAAAAGGCACAATGCCGACTTAAGTGCAAGAGGACTGACACTCTAACTTTCTATGATTTGAAACTCTCCTGTGAGTCCAGTTTTAGATTCCGATGCTTCACTTCATGTTTAGAGTATCCCTTGGACCTTCTTATTGACGATGAAGCACAGAAATTGCATCGGAATTAAATTCACGAGGCACAATGCCGACTTAAATACAAGAGGACCGACACTCTAACTTTCTATGATTTGAACCTCTCCTGTGGGTCCAGTTTTGGATTCCGATGCTTCACTTCAGGTTTACTGTATCCCTTGGACCTTCCTATTGACGATGGAACACAGAAATTGCATTCGAATTTAATACAAAAGGCACAATGCCGACTGAAGTACAAGAACACTGACACTAACTTTCTATGATTTGAACCCCTCCTGTGAGTCCAGATTTAGATTCCGATGCTTCATTTCAGGTTTAGTGTATCCCTTGGACCTTCATATTGACGATGAAACACAGAAATTGCATCCGAATTTAATACAAGAGGCACAACGCCGACTTAAGTACAAGAAGACTGACACTCTAACTTTCTATGATTTGAACCTCTCCTGTGAGTCCAGTTTTAGATTCCGATGCTTCACTTCATGTTTACTGTATACCTCGGACCTTCTTATTGACGTCGAAACACAGAAATTGCATCGGAATGAAATTCAAAAGGCACAATGCCGACTTATGTACAAGAGGACTGACACTGTAACTTTCTATGATTTGAATCTCACCTGTGTGATCCAGTTTTTGTTTCGGATGCTTCACTTCTGGTTTACTGTATACCTTGGACCTTCTTATTGACGATGAAACACAGAAATTGCAATGAATCAAATTCAAAATGCACAATGCGGACTTAAGTACAAGAGGACTGACACTCTAACTTTCTATGATTTGAACCTGTCCTGTGAGACCAGTTTTAGATTCCGATGCTTCACTTCAGGTTTGCTGTATCCCTTGGACCTTCCTATTGACGATGAAACACAGAAATTGCATCCGAATTTAATACAAATGGCACAATGCCGACTTAAGAACAAGAGGACTGAGTCTTCTTACGTTCTATGATCCGAGCCTTTCCTCTAAGACCAGTTTTAGGTATCGATGTTCCACTTCAGGTTTACTGTATAACTTGGACCTTCTTTTTGACGATGAAACACAGATATTGCATAGGAACTAAATACGAAAGGCACTATGCCGCCTTAAGTACAAGAGGACTGACTCTTCTTACATTCTATGATATGAGCCTTTCCTCTGAGACCAGTTTTAAATATCGATGCGTCACTTCAGGTTTACTGTATCCCTTGGACATTCGTATTGACGATGAAACACAGATATAGCATCGGAATTAAATACAAAAGGCACAATGCCGACTTAAGTAGAAGAGGACTGACTCCTCTTAAATTGTATAAAATGAAACTTTCCTGTGAGACCAGTTTTAGATTCCGATGCTTCACTTCTGGATTACTGTATCCCTTGGACCTTCATATTGACGATCAATCACAGAAATTGCATCGGAAATAAATACAAAAGGCACAATGATGACATAAGTAGAAGAGGACTGACTCTTCTTATATTCTATGATAAGAACTTCTCCTGTGAGACCAGTTTTACCTTCCGATGCTTCACTTCTGGTTTACTGTATCCCTTGGACCTTCATATTGACGATCGAACACAGATATTGCATCGGAATTAAATACAAAAGGCACAATGCCGACTTAAGTACAAGAGGACTGACTCTTCTTAAATTCTATGATTTGAACCATTCCTGTGAGACCAGTTATAGATTCCGATTCTTCACTTCAGGTTTTCTGTATCCCTTGGAACTTCATATTGACGATGAAACACACTAATTGCATCGGAATTAAATACAAAAGGCACAATGCCGACTTAACTAGAAGCTTACTGACTCTTCTGATATTCTGTGTTTAAAACGTTTCCTGTAAGACAAGTTTCTGATTCCGTTGCTTCACTTCAGGTTTACTGTATCCCTTGGACCATCATATTGACGATGAAACACAGAAATTGCATCGGAATTAAATACAAGTCGCACAGTGCAAACTTAAGTACAAGAAGACTGACTCTTCTTACTGTCTATGTTTTGAAATTTCCTGTGAGACCAGTTTTAGATTATTAACGCTTCCCTTCAGGTTTACTGTATCCCTTGGACCTTCTTTTTGACGATGAAGCACAGAACTTGCATCGGAATTAAATACAAAATCCACAATGCCGACTTAAGTACAAGGAGACTGTCCCTTCTTACTGTCTATGTCGTGAACCTTTCCTGTGAGGCCAGTTTTCGATTCCGATGCTTCACTTGAGGTTTACTGTATCCCTTGGACCTTCTTTTTGACGATGATACACAGAAATCGCGTCGCAATTAAATACAAAAGGTACAATGCTGACATAAGTACAAGAGGACTGACTCTTCTTACTGTCTACGTTTTGAACCTTTCCTGCGAGACCAGTTTTAGATTCCGATGCTTCACTACAGGTTTACTGTATCCCTTGGACCATCTTATTGACGATGAAACACAGAAATTGCATCGGAATTAAACACAAAAAGCACAATGCAGTCTTATGTAGAAGAGGACTGACTCTTCTTACTTTCAAAGATTTGAACATTTCCTGTGAGACCAGTTTTAGATTCCGATGCTTCACTTCAGGTTTACTGTATCCCTTGGACCATCTTATTGACGATGAAACACAGAAATTGCATCGGAAATAAATACAAAAAGCACAATGCAGTCTTAAGTACAAGAGGACTGACTCTTCTTACTTTAAAAAATTTGAACCTTTCCTGTGAGACCAGTTTTAGATTCCGATGCTTCACTTCAGGTTTACTGTATCCCTTGGACCTTCTTATTGACGATGAAACACAGAAATTGCATCGGAATTAAATACAAAAGGCACATTGCCGACTTAAGTACAAGAAGACTGACTCTCCTTAATGTCTATGCTTTCAACCTTTACTGTGCGATCAGTTTTAGATTCCGATGCTTCCCTTTAGGTTTACTGTATCCCTTGGACCTTCTTATTGACGATGAAACACAGAAATTGCATCTGAATTAAATACAAATCGCACAGTGAAAACTTAAGTACAAGAAGACTGACTCTTCTTACTGTCTATGTTTTGAACCTTTCCTGTGAGACCAGTTTTAGATTTTTAACGCTTCCCTTCGGGTTTACTGTATCCCTTGGACCTTCTTTTTGACGATGAAGCACAGAACTTGCATCGGAATTAAATACAAAATCCACAATGCCGACTTAATAACAAAAGGACTGGCACTCTAACTTTCTATGATTTGAACATCTCCTGTGAGTCCAGTTTTGGATTCCGATGCCTCACTTCAGGTTTACTGTATCCCTTGGACCCTCTTCTTGACGGCGAAACATAGAAATTGCATCGGAATTAAATCAAAAGGCACAATAACGACTTAAGTACAAGAGGACTGACACTCTAACTTTCTATGTTATGAACCTCTGCTGTGAGTCCAGTTTTAGTTTCCGTTGCTTCCCTTCAGGTTTACTTTATACCTTGGACTTTCTTATTGACTATGAAACACAGAAATTGCATCCGAATTTAATACAAAAGGCACAATGCCGACTTAAGTACAAGAGGACTGACACTCTGACTTTCTATGATTTGAACATCTCCATTGAGTCCAGTTTTGGATTCCGATGCCTCACTTCAGGTTTACTGTATCCCTTGGACCTTCCTATTGACGATGAAACACAGAAATTGCGTCCGAATTTAATACAAATGACACAATGCCGACTTAAGTACAAAAGGACTGACATTCTAACTTCAAATGATTTGAACCTCTCCTGTGAGTCCAGTTTTGGATTCCGATGCTTCACTTCAGGTTTACTGTATACCTTGGACTTTCTTATTGACTATGAAACACAGAAATTGCATCCGAATTTAATACAAAAGGCACAATGCCGACTTAAGTACAAGAGGACTGACACTCTAACTATCTATGATTTGAACCTCTCCTGTGAATCCAGTTTTACATTCCGATGCTTCACTTCAGGTTTACTGTATACCTTGGACCCTCTTATTGACGATGAAACACAGAAATTGTATCGAATTAAATTCAAAAAGCACAATGCCGACTTAAGTACAAGAGGACTGACACTCTAACTTTCTATGATTTGAACCTCTCCTGTGAGTCCAGTTTTAGTTTCCGATGCTTCAATTCAGGTTTACTCAATACCTTGGACCTTCTTATTGACAATGAAGCACAGAAATTGCATCGGATTTAAATTCAAAAGGCACAATGCCGACTTAAGTGCAAGAGGACTGACACTCTAACTTTCTATGATTTGAAACTCTCCTGTGAGTCCAGTTTTAGATTCCGATGCTTCACTTCAGGTTTAGTGTATCCCTTGGACCTTCTTATTGACGATGAAGCACAGTAATTGCATCGGAATTAAATTCACGAGGCACAATGATGACTTAAATACAAGAGGACCGACACTCTAACTTTCTATGATTTGAACCTCTCCTGTGGGTCCAGTTTTGGATTCCGATGCTTCACTTCAGGTTTACTGTATCCCTTGGACCTTCCTATTGACGATGGAACACAGAAATTGCATTCGAATTTAATACAAAAGGCACAATGCCGACTGAAGTACAAGAGGACTGACACTAACTTTCTATGATTTGAACCCGTCCTGTGAGTCCAGATTTAGATTCCGATGCTTCATTTCAGGTTTAGTGTATCCCTTGGACCTTCATATTGACGATGAAACACAGAAATTGCATCCGAATTTAATACAAGAGGCACAACGCCGACTTAAGTACAAGAAGACTGACACTCTAACTTTCTATGATTTGAACCTCTCCTGTGAGTCCAGTTTTAGATTCCGATGCTTCACTTCATGTTTACTGTATACCTTGGACCTTCTTATTGACGACGAAACACAGAAATTGCATCGGAATGAAATTCAAAAGGCAAAATGCCGACTTATGTACAAGAGGACTGACACTGTAACTTTCTATGATTTGAATCTCACCTGTGTGATCCAGTTTTTGATTCGGATGCTTCACTTCTGGTGTACTGTATACCTTGGACCTTCTTATTGACGATGAAACACAGAAATTGCAATGAATTAAATTCAAAATCCACAATGCGGACTTAAGTACAAGAGGACTGACACTCTAACTTTCTATGATTTGAACCTGTCCTGTGAGACCAGTTTTAGATTCCGAAGCTTCACTTCAGGTTTACTGTATCCCTTGGACCTTCCTATTGACGATGAAACACAGAAATTGCATCCGAATTTAATACAAATGGCACAATGCCGACTTAAGAACAAGAGGACTGAGTCTTCTTACGTTCTATGATCCGAGCCTTTCCTCTAAGACCAGTTTTAGGTATCGATGTTCCACTTCAGGTTTACTGTATAACTTGGACCTTCTTTTGGACGATGAAACACAGATATTGCATAGGAACTAAATACGAAAGGCACTATGCCGCCTTAAGTACAAGAGGACTGACTCTTCTTACATTCTATGATATGAGCCTTTCCTCTGAGACCAGTTTTAGATATCGATGCGTCACTTCAGGTTTACTGTATCCCTTGGACATTCGTATTGACGATGAAACACAGATATAGCATCGGAATTAAATACAAATGGCACAATGCCGACTTAAGTAGAAGAGGACTGACTCTTCTTAAATTGTATAAAATGAAACTTTCCTGTGAGACCAGTTTTAGATTCCGATGCTTCACTTCTGGATTACTGTATCCCTTGGACCTTCATATTGACGATCAATCACAGAAATTACATCGGAATTAAATACAAAAGGCACAATGATGACATAAGTAGAAGAGGAATGACTCTTCTTATATTCTATGATAAGAACTTCTCCTGTGAGACCAGTTTTACCTTCCGATGCTTCACTTCTGGTTTACTGTATCCCTTGGACCTTCATATTGACGATCAATCACAGATATTGCATCGGAATTAAATACAAAAGGCACAATGCCGACTTAAGTACAAGAGGACTGACTCTTCTTACATTCTATGATTTGAACCATTCTGTGAGACCAGTTATAGATTCCGATTCTTCACTTCAGGTTTTCTGTATCCCTTGGAACTTCATATTGACGATGAAACACACTAATTGCATCGGAATTAAATACAAAAGGCACAATGCCGACTTAACAAGAAGCTTACTGACTCTTCTGATATTCTGTGTTTAAAACGTTTCCTGTAAGACAAGTTTTTGATTCCGTTGCTTCACTTCAGGTTTACTGTATCCCTTGGACCATCATATTGACGATGAAACACAGAAATTGCATCGGAATTAAATACAAGTCGCACAGTGCAAACTTAAGTACAAGAAGACTGACTCTTCTTACTGTCTATGATTTGAAATTTCCTGTGAGACCAGTTTTAGATTTTTAACGCTTCCCTTCAGGTTTACTGTATCCCTTGGACCTTCTTTTTGACGATGAAGCACAGAACTTGCATCGGAATTAAATACAAAATCCACAATGCCGACTTAAGTACAAGGAGACTGTCCCTTCTTACTGTCTATGTCGTCAACCTTTCCTGTGAGGCCAGTTTTCGATTCCGATGCTTCACTTGAGGTTTACTGTATCCCTTGGACCTTCTTTTTGACGATGATACACAGAAATCGCATCGCAATTAAATACAAAAGGTACAATGCTGACATAAGTACAAGAGGACTGACTCTTCTTACTGTCTACGTTTTGAACCTTTCCTGCGAGACCAGTTTTAGATTCCGATGCTTCACTACAGGTTTACTGTATCCCTTGGACCATCTTATTGACGATGAAACACAGAAATTGCATCGGAATTAAATACAAAAAGCACAATGCAGTCTTAAGTACAAGAGGACTGACTCTTCTTACTTTCAAAGATTTGAACCTTTCCTGTGAGACCAGTTTTAGATTCCGATGCTTCACTTCAGGTTTACTGTATCCCTTGGACCATCGTATTGACGATGAAACACAGAAATTGCATCGGAAATAAATACAAAAAGCACAATGCAGTCTTAAGTACAAGAGGACTGACTCTTCTTACTTTAAAAAATTTGAACCTTTCCTGTGAGACCAGTTTTAGATTCCGATGCTTCACTTCAGGTTTACTGTATCCCTTGGACCTTCTTATTGACGATGAAACACAGAAATTGCATCGGAATTAAATACAAAAGGCACATTGCCGACTTAAGTACAAGAAGACTGACTCTTCTTAATGTCTATGCTTTCAACCTTTACTGTGCGATCAGTTTTAGATTCCGATGCTTCCCTTCAGGTTTACTGTATCCCTTGGACCATCTTATTGACGATGAGACACAGAAATTGCATCTGAATTAAATACAAATCGCACAGTGAAAACTTAAGTACAAGAAGACTGACTCTTCTTACTGTCTATGTTTTGAACCTTTCCTGTGAGACCAGTTTTAGATTTTTAACGCTTCCCTTCGGGTTTACTGTATCCCTTGGACCTTCTTTTTGACGATGAAGCACAGAACTTGCATCGGAATTAAATACAAAATCCACAATGCCGAATTAAGTACAAGGAGACTGTCCCTTCTTACTGTCTATGTCGTGAACCTTTCCTGTGAGGCCAGTTTTCGATTCCGATGCTTCACTTGAGGTTTACTGTATCCCTTGGACCATCTTTTTGACGATATAACACAGAAATTGCATCGCAATTAGATACAAAAGGTACAATGCTGACATAAGTACAAGAAGACTGACTCTTCTTACTGTCTACGTTTTGAACCTTTCCTGTGAGACCAGTTTTAGATTCCAATGCTTCACTTCAGGTTTACTGTATCCCTTGGACCATCTTATTGACGATGAAACACAGAAATTGCATCGGAATTAAATACAAAAAGCACAATGCAGTCTTAAGTACAAGAGGACTGACTCTTCTTACTTTCAAAGATTTGAACCTTTCCTGTGAGACCAGTTTCAGATTACGATGCTTCACTTCAGGTTTACTGTATCCCTTGGACCTTCTTATGGACGATGAAACACAGAAATTACATAGGAATTAAATTCAAAAGTTCAATGCCGTCATAAGTACATGAGGACTGACTCTTCTTACATTCTAGAATTTGAACCTCTCCTGTAAGACCAGTTTTAGATTTCGATGCTTCACTTCAGGTTTACTGTACCCCTTGGACCTTCTTATTGACGATGAAACACAGAAATTGCATCGAAATTAAATACAAAAGGCACATTGCCGACTTAAGTACAAGAAGACTGACACTTCTTAATGTCTATGCTTTCAACCTTTACTGTGCGTTCAGTTTTAGATTCCGATGCTTCCCTTCAGGTTTACCGTATCCCTTGGACCTTCTTATTGACGATGAAACACAGAAATTGCATCGGAAAAATACAAAAGACACAATGCCGACTTAAGAAAAGGAGGACTGAGTCTTCTTACATTCTATGATCCGAGCCTTTCCTCTAAGACCAGTTTTAGATATCGATGTTCCACTTCAGGTTTACTGTATCCCTTGGACCTTCTTATTGACGATGAAACACAGACATTGCATCGGAATTAAATACAAAAGGCACAATGCCGACATAAGTAGAAGAGGACTGACTCTTCTTATATTCTATGATATGAACCTTTCCTGTGAGACCAGTTTTACATTCCGATGCTTCACTTCTGGCTTACTGTATCCCTTGGACCTTCATACTGACGATCAAACACAGAAATTGCATCGGAAATAAATACAAAGGGCACAATGCCGTCTTAAGTACAAGAGGACTGACTCATCTTACATTCTATGATTTGAACCATTCCTGTGAGACCAGTTTTAGATTCCGATGCTTCACTTCAGGTTTACTGTATCCCTTGGAACTTCATATTGACGATGAAACACAGTAATTGCGTCGGAATTAAATACAAAAGGCACAATGCCGACTTAAGTTGAAGCGGACTGACCCTTCTTGCATTCTATGATTTAAGCTTTTCCTCTGATCCAGTTTTAGATATCGATGCGTCACTTCCAGTTTACTGTATCCCTTGGACCGTCATATTGACGGTGAAACACAGATATTTCATCGGAATAAAATACAAAAGGCACTATGCTGACTTAAGTAGAAGAGGACTGACTCTTCTTACTATCTATCATATGAAACTTTTCTGTGAGACGAGGTTTAGATTTCGATGCTTCACTTCTGGTTTATTGTATCCCTTGGACCTTCATATTGACGATCAAACACAGAAATTGCATCAGAATTAAATACAAAAGGCGCAATGCCGACTCAATTAGAACAGGACTCACTCTTCTTATATTCTATGAAATGAAACTTTCCTGTGCGACCAGTTTTAGATTCCGTTGCTTCACTTCTGGATTAATGTATCCCTTGGACCTTCATATTGACGATCAATCACAGAAATTACATCGGAATTAAATACAAAAGGCACAATGATGACATAAGTAGAAGAGGACTGACTCTTCTTATATTCTATGATAAGAACTTCTCCTGTGAGACCAGTTTTACCTTCCGATGCTTCACTTCTGGTTTACTGTATCCCTTGGACCTTCATATTGACGATCAATCACAGATATTGCATCGGAATTAAATACAAAAGGCACAATGCCGACTTAAGTACAAGAGGACTGACTCTTCTTACATTCTATGATTTGAACCATTCTGTGAGACCAGTTATAGATTCCGATTCTTCACTTCAGGTTTTCTGTATCCCTTGGAACTTCATATTGACGATGAAACACACTAATTGCATCGGAATTAAATACAAAAGGCACAATGCCGACTTAACTAGAAGCTTACTGACTCTTCTGATATTCTGTGTTTAAAACGTTTCCTGTAAGACAAGTTTTTGATTCCGTTGCTTCACTTCAGGTTTACTGTATCCCTTGGACCATCATATTGACGATGAAACACAGAAATTGCATCGGAATTAAATACAAGTCGCACAGTGCAAACTTAAGTACAAGAAGACTGTCTCTTC
The DNA here is from genome assembly GCF_023864345.2 of Schistocerca serialis cubense. Classification (NCBI taxonomy): domain Eukaryota; kingdom Metazoa; phylum Arthropoda; class Insecta; order Orthoptera; family Acrididae; genus Schistocerca; species Schistocerca serialis. Next base: position 81,864,721 of record NC_064643.1, read on the forward strand.
TTACTGTCTATGTTTTGAAATTTCCTGTGAGACCAGTTTTAGATTTTTAACGCTTCCCTTCAGGTTTACTGTATCCCTTGGACCTTCTTTTTGACGATGAAGCACAGAACTTGCATCGGAATTAAATACAAAATCCACAATGCCGACTTAAGTACAAGGAGACTGTCCCTTCTTACTGTCTATGTCGTGAACCTTTCCTGTGAGGCCAGTTTTCGATTCCGATGCTTCACTTGAGGTTTACTGTATCCCTTGGACCTTCTTTTTGACGATGATACACAGAAATTGCATCGCAATTAAATACAAAAGGTACAATGCTGACATAAGTACAAGAGGACTGACTCTTCTTACTGTCTACGTTTTGAACCTTTCCTGCGAGACCAGTTTTAGATTCCGATGCTTCACTACAGGTTTACTGTATCCCTTGGACCATCTTATTGACGATGAAACACAGAAATTGCATCGGAATTAAATACAAAAAGCACAATGCAGTCTTAAGTACAAGAGGACTGACTCTTCTTACTTTCAAAGATTTGAACCTTTCCTGTGAGACCAGTTTTAGATTCCGATGCTTCACTTCAGGTTTACTGTATCCCTTGGACCATCTTATTGACGATGAAACACAGAAATTGCATCGGAAATAAATACAAAAAGCACAATGCAGTCTTAAGTACAAGAGGACTGACTCTTCTTACTTTAAAAAATTTGAACCTTTCCTGTGAGACCAGTTTTAGATTCCGATGCTTCACTTCAGGTTTACTGTATCCCTTGGACCTTCTTATTGACGATGAAACACAGAAATTGCATCGGAATTAAATACAAAAGGCACATTGCCGACTTAAGTACAAGAAGACTGACTCTTCTTAATGTCTATGCTTTCAACCTTTACTGTGCGATCAGTTTTAGATTCCGATGCTTCCCTTCAGGTTTACTGTATCCCTTGGACAATCTTATTGACGATGAAACACAGAAATTGCATCTGAATTAAATACAAATCGCACAGTGAAAACTTATGTACAAGAAGACTGACTCTTCTTACTGTCTATGTTTTGAACCTTTCCTGTGAGACCAGATTTAGATTTTTAACGCTTCCCTTCGGGTTTACTGTATCCCTTGGACCTTCTTTTTGACGATGAAGCACTGAACTTGCATCGGAATTAAATACAAAATCCACAATGCCGAATTAAGTGCAAGGAGACTGTCCCTTCTTACTGTCTATGTCGTGAACCTTTCCTGTGAGGCCAGTTTTCGATTCCGATGCTTCACTTGAGGTTTACTGTATCCCTTGGACCTTCTTTTTGACGATAATACACAGAAATTGCATCGCAATTAGATACAAAAGGTACAATGCTGACATAAGTACAAGAAGACTGACTCTTCTTACTGTCTACGTTTTGAACCTTTCCTGTGAGACCAGTTTTAGATTCCGATGCTTCACTTCAGGTTTACTGTATCCCTTGGACCATCTTATTGACGATGAAACACAGAAATTGCATCGGAATTAAATACAAAAAGCACAATGCAGTCTTAAGTACAAGAGGACTGACTCTTCTTACTTTCAAAGATTTGAACCTTTCCTGTGAGACCAGTTTTAGATTACGATGCTTCACTTCAGGTTTACTGTATCCCTTGGACCTTCTTATGGACGATGAAACACAGAAATTACATAGGAATTAAATTCAAAAGTTCAATGCCGTCATAAGTACATGAGGACTGACTCTTCTTACATTCTACAATTTGAACCTCTCCTGTAAGACCAGTTTTAGATTTCGATGCTTCACTTCAGGTTTACTGTATCCCTTGGACCTTCTTATTGACGATGAAACACAGAAATTGCATCGAAATTAAATACAAAAGGCACATTGCCGACTTAAGTACAAGAAGACTGACACTTCTTAATGTCTATGCTTTCAACCTTTACTGTGCGTTCAGTTTTAGATTCCGATGCTTCCCTTCAGGTTTACCGTATCCCTTGGACCTTCTTATTGACGATGAAACACAGAAATTGCATCGGAAAAATACAAAAGACACAATGCCGACTTAAGAACAAGAGGACTGAGTCTTCTTACATTCTATGATCCGAGCCTTTCCTCTAAGACCAGTTTTAGATATCGATGTTCCACTTCAGGTTTACTGTATCCCTTGGACCTTCTTATTGACGATGAAACACAGACATTGCATCGGAATTAAATACAAAAGGCACAATGCCGACATAAGTAGAAGAGGACTGACTCTTCTTATATTCTATGATATGAACCTTTCCTGTGAGACCAGTTTTACATTCCGATGCTTCACTTCTGGCTTACTGTATCCCTTGGACCTTCATACTGACGATCAAACACAGAAATTGCATCGGAAGTAAATACAAAGGGCACAATGCCGTCTTAAGTACAAGAGGACAGACTCATCTTACATTCTATGATTTGAACCATTCCTGTGAGACCAGTTTTAGATTCCGATGCTTCACTTCAGGTTTACTGTATCCCTTGGAACTTCATATTGACGATGAAACACAGTAATTGCGTCGGAATTAAATACAAAAGGCACAATGCCGACTTAAGTTGAAGCGGACTGACTCTTCTGATATTCTGTGTTTCAAACGTTTCCTGTTAGACAAGTTTCAGATTCCGATGCTTCACTTCAGGTTTACTGTATCCCTTGGACCATCATATTGACGATGAAACACAGAAACTGCATCGGAACCAAATACAAAAGCTCAATGCCGTTATAAGTCCAAGCGGACAGACTCTTCTTACTTTCTACAATTTGAACCTTTCCTGTAAGACCAGTTGTAGATTTCCATGCTTCACTTCAGGTTCACTGTATCCCTTGGACCTTCTTATTGACGATGAAACACAGAAATTGCATCCGAATTTAATACAAATGGCACAATGCCGACTTAAGTACAAAAAAACTGACTCCTCTTACTGTCTATGTTTTCAACCTTTACTGTGAGACCAGTTTTAGATTCCGACGCTTCCCTTCGGGTTTACTGTATCCCTTGGACCTTCTTTTTGACGATTAAACACAGAAATTGCATTGGAATTAAATACAAAAGGCACAATGCCACCTTAAGTTCAAGAGGACTGACCCTTCTTGCATTCTATGATTTAAGCTTTTCCTCTGAGACCAGTTTTAGATATCGATGCGTCACTTCCGGTTTACTGTATCCCTTGGACCGTCATATTGACGGTGAAACACAGATATTTCATCGGAATAAAATATAAAAGGCACTATGCTTACTTAAGTAGAAGAGGACTGACTCTTCTTACTATCTATCATATGAAACTTTTCTGTGAGACGAGGTTTAGATATCGATGCTTCACTTCTGGTTTATTGTATCCCTTGGACCTTGATATTGACGATCAAACACAGAAATTGCATCAGAATTAAATACAAAAGGCGCAATGCCGACTCAATTAGAACAGGACTCACTCTTCTTATATTCTATGAAATGAAACTTTCCTGTGAGACCAGTTTTAGATTCCGTTGCTTCACTTCTGGATAAATGTATCCCTTGGGCCTTCATATTGACGAACAAACACAGATATTGCATCGGAATTAAATACAAAAGGCACAGTGCCGACAGAAGTACAAGGGGACTGACTCTTCTTACATTCTATGATTTGAAACCTTACTGAGAGACCAGTTTTGGATTCCGATGCCTTACCTCCGGTTTACTGTATCCCTTGGACCTCCTTATTGGCGAACAAACAGTGAAAGTGCATCGAAATTAAATACAATAGGCCAAATGAAAATTTAAGTACAAGAAGACTGATCCTTCTTACTGTCTATGTTTTGAACCTTTCCTGTGAAACAAGTTTTAGATTCCGATGTTTTACTTCAGGTTTACTGTATCCCTTGGACCATCATATTGACGATGAAACACAGAAATTGCATCAGAACTAAATACAAACGGCACAATGCAGTCTTAATTACAAGAGGACTGACTCTTCTTACTTTCTGAGATATGTATATATCCTGTGTGACCAGTTTTAAATTCCGATGCTTCACTTCAGGTTTACTGTATCCCTTGGAACATTTTTTTGACGATGAAGCACAGAAATTGCATCTGAATTAAATAAAAAACGCACAATGCAAATTTAAGTACAAGAAGACTGACTCTTATTACTTTCTATGATTTGAACGTTTCCTGTGAAACCAGTTTTAGATTCCGATGCTTCACCTTAGGTTTATTGTATCCCTTGGACCATCAAATTGACGACGAAACACAGAAATTGCATCGGAATTAAATACAAAAGGCACCATGCCGTCTTAATTACAAAAATACTGACTCTTCTTACTGTGTATGTTTTTAACCTTTCCTGTGAGACCGGTTTTTGATTCCGATGCTTCACTTCAGGTTTACTGTATACCTTGGATCTTCTTTTTCACGATGAGACACAGAAATTCCATCGGAATTAAATAAAAAAGGCACAATGCCGACTTAAGTAGAAGAAGACTGTCTCTTCTTACTGTCTATGCTTTGAACCTTTCCTGTTTGTCCAGTTCTAGATTCCGATGCTTCACTTTAGGTTTACTGTATCCCTTGGACCTTCTTACGGACGATGGAACACAGAAATTGCATCGGAATAAATACAAAAGGCACAATGCCGTCTTAAGTAGATGAGGACTGACTCTTCTTACATTCCATGATTTTAGCCTTTCCTGTGAGACCAGCTTTAGGTATCGATGTTTCACTTTAGGTATACTGTATAAATTGGACCTACTTATTGACGATCAAACACAGAAATTGCATCGAAATTAAATACAAAATGCACAATGCCGACTTAAAAAGAAGAAGACTGACTTTTCTTACATTCTATGATTTGAGCCTTTCCTGTGAGACCCGTTTCAGAGTCCGATGCTTCACTTCAGGTTTACTGTATCCCTTGGACCTTTTTATTGACGATGAAACACAGAAATTGCATCGGAATTAAATACAAAATGCACAATGCCTACTTAAGTACAAGAGAACTGGCTCTTCTTACATTCTATGATTTGAACGTTTCCTGTGAAACCAGTTTTAGATTCCGATGCTTTACTTCAGGTTTACTGTATCCCTTGGACCCTCATACTGACGATGGAACACAGTAACTGCGTCGGAATTAAATACAAAAGGCACAATGCCGACTTAAGTAGAAGAGGACTGACTCTACTGATATTCTATGTTTCTAACCTTTCGTGTGAGACCAGTTTTAAATTCCGATGCTTCACTTTAGGTTTACTGTATCCCTTGGACCATCATATTGACGACGAAACACAGAAATTGCATCGGAATTATATACAAAAGGCACCATGCCGTCTTAATTACAAAAATACTGACTCTTCTTACTGTGTATATTTTTAACCTTTCCTGTGAGACCGCTTTTAGGTTCCGATGCTTCACTTCAGGATTACTGTATACCTTGGATCTTCTTTTTGACCATGATACACAGAAATTCCATCGGAATCAAATAAAAAAGGCTCAATGACGACTTAAGTAGAAGAAGACTGTCTCTTCTTACTGTCTATGCTTTGAACCTTTCCTGTGAGTCCAGTTCTAGATTCCGATGCTTCACTTTAGGTTTAATGTATCCCTTGGACCTTCTTACGGCCGATGGAACACAGAAATTACATCGGAATTAAATTCAAAAGGCACAACGCCGTCTTAAGTAGACGAGGACTGACTCTTTGAATATTCTATTATTTGAACCTTTCCTGTGAGACCAGTTTTAGATTCCCATGCTTCACTTCAGGTTTACTGTATCCCTTGGACCTTCATATTGACGATGAAACACAGAAATGGCATCGGAATTAAATACAAAAGGCACAATGCCGACTTAAGTACAAGAGGACTGACTCTTCTTACATTCTATGATTTGAACCTTTCCTGTGAGACCAGTTTTAGATTCCGATGCTTCACTTTAGGTTTACTGTATCCCTTGGACCTTCCTATTGACGATGAAACACAGAAATTGCATCCGAATTAAATGCAAACGCACAATGCCGACTTAAGTACAAGTAGCCTGACTCTTCTTACATTTTATGACTTTAGCCTTTCCTGTTAACCAGTTTTAGATATCGATGTTTCACTTTAGGTTTACTGCATCCCTTGTACCTTCTTATTGACGATCAAACACAGAATTGCATCGAAATTAAACACAAAATGCACAATGCCGACTTAAAAAGAAGAAGACTGACTCTTCTTACTGTCTATGATTTGAACCTTTCCTGTGAGACCAGTTTTAGATTCCGGTGCATCACTTTACGTTTACTGTATCCTGTGGACCTTCTTTTTGGCGATGTAACACAGAAATTGCATCGGAATTAAATACGAAATGCGCAATGCCGACTTAAGTACAAGAAGACTGACTCTTCTTACATTCTGTAATTTGAGCTTTTCCTGGGAGTCCCGTTTCAGAGTCCGATGCTTCACTTCAGGTTCACTGTATCCCTTGGACCTTCTTATTGACGATGATACACAGAAATTGCATCGGAATAAAATACAAAAGGCACAATCCCGACTTAAGTACAAAAGGACTGACTCTTCTTACATTCTATGAATTGAACGTTTCCTGTGAAACTAGTCTTAGATTCCGATGCTTCACTTCAGGTTTACTGTATCCCTTGGACCTTCTTTTTGACGATGAAACACAGAAATTTCATCGGAAATAAATACAAAAGCACAATGCCGACTTAAGTACAAGAAGCCCGACCCCTCTTACTGTCTGTGTTGTGAACCTTTCCTGTGAGACCTGTTTTAGATTCCGATGCTTCACATTAGATTTACTGAATCCCTCGGACCCTCATATTGACGATGAAACACAGTAATTGCGTCGGAATTAAATACAAAAGGCATAATGCTGACTTAAGTAGAAGAGGACTGACTCTTCTGATATTCTATGTTTTGAACCTTTCCTGTGAGACCAGTTTTAGATTCCGATGCTTCACTTTAGGTTTACTGTATCCCTTGGACCGTCTTATTGACGATGAAACAGAGAAATTGCATCGGAATTAAATACGAAAGGCACAATGCAGTCTTACGTACAAGAGGCTTGACTCTTCTTACTTACTAAGATTTGAACCTTTCCTGTGAGACCAGTTTTAGATTCCGATGCTTCACTTCAGGTTTACTGTATCCTCTGGACCTTCTTATTGACGATGGATCACAGAAATTCCATCTGAATTAAATACAAAGCTCACACTGCCTATTATGTACAAGAGGACTGACTCTTCTTACATTCTGTGATTTGAACTCTAACTGTGATAAAAGTTTTAGATTCCGATTCTTCACTTAAGGTTTACGGTATTCCTTGGACCGTCCTGTTGACGATGAAATACAGCAATTGCATCGGAATTAAATACAATTTGCACAATGCCAACTTAAATAAAAGAAGACTGACACTTCTTACTGTATATGTTTTCAACCTTTACTGTGAGACCAGATTTAGATTCCGATGCTTCCCTTCAGGTTTACTGTATCCTCTGGACCTTCTTATTGACGATGAAACACAGAAATTGCATCGGAATTAAATACAAAAGGCACAATTCCGACTTAAGTACAAGAAGACTGACTCTTCTTAATGTCTATGTTTTCTACCTTTACTGTGCGATCAGTTTTAGATTTCAATGCTTACCTTCAGGTTTACTGTATCCCTTGGACCTTCTTATTGACAATGAAACACAGAAATTGCATCGGAATTAAATACGAAAGGCACAATGCAGTCTTACGTACAAGAGGCTTGACTCTTCTTACTTACTAAGATTTGAACCTTTCCTGTGAGACCAGTTTTAGATTCCGATGCTTCACTTCAGGTTTACTGTATCCCCTGGACCGTCTTTTTCACGATGAAACACAGAAATTGCATCGGAATGAAATACAATAGGCACAATGCCGACTTCTTACAAGAGGACTGACTCTTCTTACAATCTATGATTGGAACGTTTCCTGTGAAACCAGTTTTAGATTCCGATGCTTCACTTCAGGTTTACTGTATCCCTTGGACCTTCTTATTGACGATGAAATACAGATATTGCATCGGAATTAAAAACAAAAGGCACAATGCCGACTTAAGTACAAGTAGACTGACCCTTCTTACTGTCTATGTTGTGAACCTTTCCTGTGAGACCTGTTTTAGATTCCGATGCATCACTTCAGATTTACTGTATGCCTTGGACCTTCCTATTGACGATGAAACACAGAAATTGCATCGGAATTAAATACAAAAGCACAATGCCAACTTAAGTACATGAAGACTGACTCTTCTTACATTCTATGATTTTAGCCTTTCCTGTGAGACCAATTTTAGATTCAGATCCTTCACTTCAGGTTTACTGTATCCCTTGGACCTTCTTATTGACGATCAAACACAGAAATTGCAACGGAATTAAATACAAAAGGCACAATGCCGACTTAATTACAAGAGGTCTGACTCTTCTTCCTGTCTATGCTTTGAACCTTTCCTGTCAGACCAATTTTAGATTCAGATCCTTCACTTCAGGTCTACTGTATCCCTTGGACCGTCTTATTGACGATGAAACACAGAAATTGCTTCCGAATTAAATACAAAAGCACAATACCGACTTAAGTACAAGAAGACTGACTCTTTTTACATTCTATGATTTTAGCATTTCCTGTGAGACCAGTTTTAGATATCGATGCTTCACTTTAGGTTTACTGTATCCCTTGGACCGTCTTATTGACGATCGAACACAGAAATTGCATCGGAATTAAATACAAAAGGCACAATGCCGACTGAAGTACAAGAGATCTGAGCCTTCCTACATTCTATGATTAGAACCTTTCCTGTGAGACCAGTTTTAGATTCCGATGCTTCACTTCATGTTTACTGTATCTCTTGGACCTCCCTATCACGATGAAACACAGAAATCGCATCGGAATGAAATACAAAAGGCAAAATGCCGACTTAAGTACAAGAGGACTGACTCTTCTTACAATCTATGATTTGAACGTTTCCTGTGAACCAGTTTTAGATTCCGATGCTTCACTTCAGGTTTACTGTATCCCTTGGACCTTCTTATTGACGATGAAATACAGATATTGCATCGGAATTAAATACAAAAGGCACAATTCCGACTTAAGTACAAGAGGACTGAATCTACTTACGATCTATGATTTGAACGTTTCCTGTGAAACCAGTTTTAGATTCCGATGCTTCACTTCAGGTTTACTGTATCCCTTGGACCTTCTTATTGACGATGAAATACAGATATTGCATCGGAATTAAATACAATAGGCACAATGCCGACTTAAGTACAAGTAGACTGACCCTTCTTACTGTCTATGTTGTGAACCTTTCCTGTGAGACCTGTTTTAGATTCCGATGCTTCACTTCAGATTTACTTTATCCCTTGGACCTTCCTATTGACGATGAACACAGAAATGGCATCGGAATTAAATACAAAAGGCACAATGCCGACTTAAGTAGAAGCGGACTGACGCTTCGAATATTCTATTATTAGAACCTTTCCTGTGAGACCAGTTTTAGACTCCGATGCTTCACTTCAGGTTTACTGTATCCCTTGGACCTTCTTATTAACGATGAAACACAGAAAGTGCATTGGGATTAAATACAATAGGCAACATGCCAACTTAAGTACAAGAAGACTGACTCTTCTTACTGTCTATGCTTTGAACCTTTCCAGTGAGACCAATTTTAGATTCAGATCCTTCACGTCAGGTTTACTGTATCCCTTGGACCTTCTTATCGACGATGAAACACAGAAATTGCAACCAAATAAGTACAAAAGCACCATGCCGTTTTAAGTACAAAATTACTGACTCTTCTTACTGTGTATGATTTTAACCTTTCCTGTGAGTCCAGTTTTAGATTCCGATGCATCACTTCGGGTTTAATATACCACTTGGACCTTCTTATTGACGATGAAACAAAGAAATTGCATCGGAATTAAATACAAATGGCACAATGCCTACTTAAGTAGAAGCAGACTGACTCTTCGAATATTCTGTTATTAGAACCCTTCCTGTGAGACCAGTTTTAGATTCCGATGCTTCACTTCTGGTTTACTGTATCCCTTGGACCTTCTTATTGACGATCAAACACAGAAATTGCAACGGAATTAAATACAAAAGGCACAATGCCGACTTAAGTACAAGAAGACTGACTCTTTTTACATTCTATGATCTTAGCATTTCCTGTGAGACCAGTTTTAGATATCGATGCTTCACTTTAGGTTTACTGTATCCCTTGGACCGTCTTGTTGACGATGAAACAGAGAAATTGCATCGGAATTAAATACAAAAGGCACAATGCCGACTTAAGTACAAGAGATCTGAGTCTTCCTACATTCTATGATTAGAACCTTTCCTGTGAGACCAGTTTTAGATTCCGATGCTTCACTTCATGTTTACTGTATCCCTTGGACCTCCCTATGACGATGAAACACAGAAATCGCATCGGAATGAAATACAAAAGGCACAATGCCGACTTAAGTACAAGAGGACTGACTCTTCTTACAATCTATGATTTGAACGTTTCCTGTGAAACCAGTTTTAGATTCCGATGCTTCACTTCAGGTTTACTGTATCCCTTGGACCTTCTTATTGACGATGAAATACAGATATTGCATCGGAATTAAATACAAAAGGCACAATGCCGACTTAAGTACAAGTAGACTGACCCTTCTTGCTGTCTACGTTGTGAACCTTTCCTGTGAGACCTGTTTTAGTTTCCGATGCTTCACTTCAGATTTACTGTATCCCTTGGACCTTCCTATTGACGATGAAACACAGAAATTGCTACCGAATTAAATACAAAAGCACAATGCCAACTTAAGTACATGAAGACTGACTCTTCTTACATTCTATGATTTTAGCCTTTCCTGTGAGACGAGTTTTAGATATCGATGCTTCACTTTAGGTTTACTGTATCCCTTGGCCTTAGTATTGTCGATGAAACAGAGAAATTGCATCGGATTTAAATTCATAAGGCACAATGCCGACTTAAGTACAAGAGATCTGCCTCTTCTTACATTCTATGATTAGAACCTTTCCTGTGAGACCAGCTTTAGATTCCGATGCTTCACTTCAGGTTTACTGTATCCCTTGGACCATCATATTGACGACGAAACACACAAATTGCATCGGAATTATATACAAAAGGCACCATGCCGTTTTAAGTACAAAATTACTGACTCTTCTTACTGTGTAGGATTTTAACCTTTCCTGTGAGTCCAGTTTTAGATTCCGATGCATCACTTCAGGTTTAATATACCACTTGGACCTTCTTATTGACGATGAAACAAAGAAATTGCATCGGAATTAAATACAAAAGGCAAAATGCCTACTTAAGTAGAGGCTGACTGACTCTTCGAATATTCTGTTATTAGAACCTTTCCTGTGAGACCAGTTTTAGATTCCGATGCTTCACTTCTGGTTTACTGTATCCCTTGGACTTTCTTATTGACGATCAAACACAGAAATTGCAACGGAATTAAATACAAAAGCACAATGCCAACTTTAGTACATGAAGACTGACTCTTCTTACATTCTATGATTTTAGCCTTTCCTGTGAGACGAGTTTTAGATATCGATGCTTCACTTTAGGTTTACTGTATCCCTTGGCCTTAGTATTGTCGATGAAACAGAGAAATTGCATCGGATTTAAATTCATAAGGCACAATGCCGACTTAAGTACAAGAGATCTGCCTCTTCTTACATTCTATGATTAGAACCTTTCCTGTGAGACCAGCTTTAGATTCCGATGCTCCACTTCATGTTTACTGTATCCCTTGGACCTTCTTATTAACGATGAAACACAGAAAGTGCATTGGGATTAAATACAAAAGGCACAATGCCGACTTAATTACAAGAAGTCTGACTCTTCTTACTGTCTATGCTTTGAACCTTTCCTGTCAGACCAATTTTAGATTCAGATCCTTCACTTCAGGTTTACTGTATCCCTTGGACCGTCTTATTGACGATGAAACATAGAAATTGCATCCGAATTAAATACAAAAGCACAATACCGACTTAAGTACAAGAAGACTGACTCTTTTTACATTCTATGATTTTAGCATTTCCTGTGAGACCAGTTTTCGATATCGATGCTTCACTTTAGGTTTACTGTATCCCTTGGACCGTCTTATTGACGATGAAACAGAGAAATTGCATCGGAATTAAATACAAAAGGCACAATGCCGACTTAAGTACAAGAGATCTGAGTCTACCTACATTCTATGATTAGAACCTTTCCTGTGAGACCAGTTTTAGATTCCGATGCTTCACTTCGTGTTTACTGTATCCCTTGGACCTCCCTATGACGATGAAACACAGAAATCGCATCGGTATGTAATACAAAGGGCACAATGCCGACTTAAGTACAAGAGGACTGACTCTTCTTACAATCTATGATTTGAACGTTTCCTGTGTAACCAGTTTTAGATTCCGATGCTTCACTTCAGGTTTACTGTATCCCTTGGACTTTCTTATTGACGATGAAATACAGATATTGCATCGGAATTAAATACAAAAGGCACAATGCCGACTTAAGTACAAGTAGACTGACCCTTCTTACTGTCTATGTTGTGAACCTTTCCTGTGAGACCTGTTTTAGATTCCGATGCTTCACTTCAGATTTACTGTATCCCTTGGACCTTCCTATTGACGATGAAACACAGAAGTTGCATCGGAATTAAATACAAAAGGCACAATGCCGACTTAAGTAGAAGCAGACTGACGCTTCGAATATTCTATTATTAGAACCTTTCCTGTGAGACCAGTTTTAGACTCCGATGCTTCACTTCAGGTTTACTGTATCCCTTGGACCTTCTTATTAACGATGAAACACAGAAAGTGCATTGGGATTAAATACAATAGGCAACATGCCAACTTAAGTACAAGAAGACTGACTCTTCTTACTGTCTATGCTTTGAACCTTTCCAATGAGACCAATTTTAGATTCAGACCCTTCACTTCAGGTTTACTGTATCCCTTGGACCTTCTTATTGACGATGAAACACAGAAATTGCAACCGAATTAAATACAAAAGCACAATGCCAACTTTAGTACATGAAGACTGACTCTTCTTTCATTCTATGATTTTAGCCTTTCCTGTGAGACGAGTTTTAGATATCGATGCTTCACTTTAGGTTTGCTGTATCCCTTGGACCTTCTTATTGTCGATGAAACAGAGAGATTGCATCGGATTTAAATTCAAAAGGCACAATGCCGACTTAAGTACAAGAGATCTGCCTCTTCTCACATTCTATGATTTGAACCTTTCCTGTGATACCAGTTTCAGATTCCGATGCTTCACTTCAGGTTTACTGTCTCCCTTGGACCTTCTTGTTGACGATGGATCACAGAAATTCCATCTGAATTAAGTACAAAGCTCACAATGCCTATTATGTACAAGAGGACTGACTCTTCTTACATTCTGTAATTTGAACTTTTCCTGTGATAAAAGTTTTAGATTCCGATGTTTCACTTCAGGTTTACTGTATTCCTTGGACCGTCCTATTGACGATGAAATACAGAAATTGCATCGGAATTAAATACAATTTGCACAATGCAAACTTAAGTAAAAGAAGACTGACACTTCTTACTGTCTATGTTGTGAACCTTTCCTGTGAGACCTGTTTTAGATTCCGATGCTTCACTTCAGATTTACTGTATCCCTTGGACCTTTTTATTGACGATCAAACACAGATATTGCAACGGAATTAAATACAAAAGGCACAATGCCGACTTAAGTACAAGAGGTCTGACTCTTCTTACTGTCTATGCTTTGAACCTTTCCTGTCAGACCGATTTTAGATTCAGATCCTTCACTTCATGTTTACTGTATCCCTTCGACCGTCTTATTGACGATGAAACACAGAAATTGCATCCGAATTAATTACAAAATCACAATACCGACTTAAGTACAAGAAGACTGACTCTTCTTACATTCTATGACTCGAACCCTTCCTGTGAGACCAGTTTTAGATTCCGATGCTTCACTTCATGTTTACTGTATCCCTTGGACCTCCCTATGACGATGAAACACAGAAATCGCAACGGAATGAAATACAAAAGGCACAATGCCGACTTAAGTACAAGAGGACTGACTCTTCTTACAATCTATGATTTGAACGTTTCCTGTGAAACCAGTTTTAGATTCCGATGCTTCACTTCAGGTTTACTGTATCCCTTGGACCTTCTTATTGACGAAGAAATACAGATATTGCATCGGAATTAAATACAAAAGGCACAATGCCGACTTAAGTACAAGTAGACTGACCCTTCTTACTGTCTATGTTGTGAACCTTTCCTGTGAGACCTGTTTTAGATTCCGATGCTTCACTTCAGATTTACTGTATCCCTTGGACCTTCCTATTGACGATGAAACACAGAAATTGCATCGGAATTAAATACAAAAGGCACAATGCCGACTTAAGTAGAAGCGGACCGACGCTTCGAATATTCTATTATTGGAACCTTTCCTGTGAGACCAGTTTTAGACTCCGATGCTTCACTTCAGGTTTACTGTCTCCCTTGGACCTTCTTATTAACGATGAAACACAGAAAGTGCATTGGGATTAAATACAATAGGCAACATGCCAACTTAAGTACAAGAAGACTGACTCTTCTTACTGTCTATGCTTTGAACCTTTCCAGTGAGACCAATTTTAGATTCAGATCCTTCACTTCAGGTTTACTGTATCCCTTGGACCTTCTCATTGACGATGAAACACAGAAATTGCAACCGAATTAAATACAAAAGCACAATGCCAATTTAAGTACATGAAGACTGACTCTTCTTACATTCTATGATTTCAGCCTTTCCTGTGAGACGAGTTTTAGATATCGATGCTTCACTTTAGGTTTACTGTATCCCTTGGACCTTCTTATTGTCGATGAAACAGAGAAATTGCATCGGATTTAAATTCAAAAGGCACAATACCGACTTAAGTAGAAGAGATCTGCCTCTTCTTACATTCTATGATTTGAACATTTCCTGTGAGACCAGTTTTAGATTCCGATGCTTCACTTCAGGTTTACTGTATCCCTTGGACCATCATATTGACGACGAAACACACAAATTGCATCGGAATTATATACAAAAGGCACCATGCCGTTTTAAGTACAAAATTACTGACTCTTCTTACTGTGTATGATTTTAACCTTTCCTGTGAGTCCAATTTTAGATTCCGATGCATCACTTCAGGTTTAATAACCACTTGGACCTTCTTATTGACGATGAAACAGAGAAATTGCATCGGATTTAAATTCAAAAGGCACAATACCGACTTAAGTACAAGAGATCTGCCTCTTCTTACATTCTATGATTTGAACATTTCCTGTGAGACCAGTTTTAGATTCCGATGCTTCATTTCTGGTTTACTGTATCCCTTGGACCTTCTTATTGACGATCAAACACAGAAATTGCAACGGAATTACATACAAAAGGCACAATGCCGACTTAAGTACAAGAGGTCTGACTCTTCTCACTGTCTATGCTTTGAACCTTTCCTGTCAGACCAGTTTTAGATTCAGATCCTTCACTTCAGGTTTACTGTATTCCTTGGACCGTCTTATTGACAATGAAACACAGAAATTGCATCCGAATTAAATACAAAAGCACAATACCGACTTAAGTACAAGAAGACTGACTCTTTTTACATTCTATGATTTTAGCCTTTCCTGTGAGTCCAGTTTTAGATATCGATGCTTCACCTTAGGTTTACTGTATCCCTTAGACCGTCTTATTGGCGATGAAACAGAGAAATTGCATCGGAATTAAATACAAAAAGCACAATGCCGACTTAAGTACAAGAGATCTGAGTCTTCCTACATTCTATGATTAGAACCTTTCCTGTGAGGAGAGTTTTAGATTCAGATGCTTCACTTCATGTTTACTGTATCCCTTGGACCTCCCTATGACGATGAAACACAGAAATCGCATCGGAATGAAATACAAAAGGCACAATGCCGACTTAAGTACAAGAGATCTGAGTCTTCCTACATTCTATGATTTGAACCTTTCCTGTGATACCAGTTTTAGATTCCGATGCTTCACTTCAGGTTTACTGTCTCCCTTGGACCTTCTTGTTGACGATGGATCACAGAAATTCCATCTGAATTAAATACAAAGCTCACAATGCCTATTATGTACAAGAGGACTGACTCTTCTTACATTCTGTGATTTGAACTTTTCCTGTGATAAAAGTTTTAGATTCCGATGCTTCACTTCAGGTTTACTGTATTCCATGGACCGTCCTATTGACGATGAAATACAGAAATTGCATCGGAATTAAACACAATTTGCACAATGCAAACTTAAGTAAAAGAAGACTGACACTTCTTACTGTCTATGTTTTCAACCTTTACTGTGAGACCAGTTTTAGATTCCGATGCTTCCCTTCAGGTTTACTGTATCCTTTGGACCTTCTTATTGACGATGAAACACAGAAATTGCATCGGAATTAAATACAAAAGGCACAATGCCTACTTAAGTAGAAGCAGACTGACTCTTAGAATATACTATTATTAGAACCTTTCCTGTGAGACCAGTTTTAGATTCCGATGCTTCACTTCTGGTTTACTGTATCCCTTGGACCTTTTTATTGACGATCAAACACAGAAATTGCAACGGAATTAAATACAAAACGCACATTGCCGACTTAAGTACAAGAGGTCTGACTCTCCTTACTGTCTATGCTTTGAACCTTTCCTGTCAGACCGATTTTAGATTCAGATCCTTCACTTCAGGTTTACTGTATCCCTTGGACCGTCTTATTGACGATGAAACAGAGAAATTGCATCGGAATTAAATACAAAAGGCACAATGCCGACTTAAGTACAAGAGATCTGAGTCTTCCTACATTCTATGATTAGAACCTTTCCTGTGAGACCAGTTTTAGATTCCGATGCTTCACTTCATGTTTACTGTATCCCTTGGACCTCCCTATGACGATGAAACACAGAAATCGCATCGGAATGAAATACAAAAGGCACAATGCCGACTTAAGTACAAGAGATCTGAGTCTTCCTACATTCTATGATTTGAACCTTTCCTGTGATACCAGTTTTAGATTCCGATGCTTCACTTCAGGTTTACTGTCTTCCTTGGACCTTCTTGTTGACGATGGATCGCAGAAATTCCATCTGAATTAGATACAAAGCTCACAATGCCTATTATGTACAAGAGGACTGACTCTTCTTACATTCTGTGATTTGAACTTTTCCTGTGATAAAAGTTTTAGATTCCGATGCTTCACTTAAGGTTTACTGTATTCCTTGGACCGTCCTATTGACGATGAAATACAGATATTGCATCGGAATTGAATACAATTTGCACAATGCCAACTTAAGTAAAAGAAGACTGACACTTCTTACTGTCTATGTTTTCAACCTTTACTGTGAGACCAGTTTTAGATTCCGATGCTTCCCTTCAGGTTTACTGTATCCTCTGGACCTTCTTATTGACGATGAAACACAGAAATTGCATCGGAATTAAATTCAAAAGGCACAATGCCGACTTAAGTACAAGAAGACTGACTCTTCTTAATGTCTATGCTTTCTACCTTTACTGTGCGATCAGTTTTAGATTCCAATGTTTCCCTTCAGGTTTACTGTATCCCTTGGACCTTCTTATTGACGATGAAACACAGAAATTGCATCGGAATTAAATACGAAAGGCACAATGCAGTCTTAAGTACAAGAGGCTTGACTCTTCTTACTTACTAAGATTTGAACCTTTCCTGTGAGACCAGTTTTAGATTCCGATGCTTCACTTCAGGTTTACTGTATCCCCAGGACCGTCTTTTTGACGATGAAACACAGAAATTGCATCGGAATTAAATCAATAGGCACAATGCCCACTTAAGTAAAAGAGGACTGACTCTTCTTACAATCTATGATTTGAACGTTTCCTGTGAAACCAGTTTTAGATTCCGATGCTTCACTTCAGGTTTACTGTATCCCTTAGACCTTCTTATTGACGATGAAATACAGATATTGCATCGGAACTAAATACAAAAGGCACAATGCCGACTTAAGTACAAGTAGACTGACCCTTCTTACTGTCTATGTTGTGAACCTTTCCTGTGAGACCTGTTTTAGATTCCGATGCTTCACTTCAGATTTACTGTATCCCTTGGACCTTCCTATTGACGATGAAACACAGAAATTGAATCGGAATTAAATACAAAAGGCACAATGCCGACTTTAGTAGAAGCGGACTGACGCTTCGAATATTCTATTATTAGAACCTTTCCTGTGAGACCAGTTTTAGACTCCGATGCTTCACTTCAGGTTTACTGTATCCCTTGGACCTTCTTATTAACGATGAAACACAGAAAGTGCATTGGGATTAAATACAATAGGCAACATGCCAACTTAAGTACAAGAAGACTGACTCTTCTTACTGTCTATGCTTTGAACCTTTCCAGTGAGACCAATTTTAGATTCAGATCCTTCACTTCAGGTTTACTGTATCCCTTGGACCTTCTTATTGACGATGAAACACAGAAATTGCAACCGAATTAAATACAAAAGCACAATGCCAACTTAAGTACATGAAGACTGACTCTTCTTACATTCTATGATTTTAGCCTTTCCTGTGAGACGAGTTTTAGATATCGATGCTTCACTTTAGGTTTACTGTACCCCTTGGACCTTCGTATTGTCGATGAAACAGAGAAATTGCATCGGATTTAAATTCAAAAGGCACAATGCCGACTTAAGTACAAGAGATCTGCCTCTTCTTACATTCTATGATTTGAACATTTCCTGTGAGACCAGTTTTAGATTCCGATGCTTCACTTCTGGTTTACTGTATCCCTTGGACCTTCTTATTGACGATCAAACACAGAAATTGCAACGGAATTAAATACAAAAGGCACAATGCCGACTTAAGTACAAGAGGTCTGACTCTTCTTACTGTCTATGCTTTGAACCTTTCCTGTCAGACCAATTTTAGATTCAGATCCTTCACTTCAGGTTTACTGTATCCCTTGGACCTTCTTGTTGACGATGGATCACAGACATTCCATCTGAATTAAATACAAAGCTCACAATGTCTATTATGTACAAGAGGACTGACTCTTCTTACATTCTGTGATTTGAACTTTTCCTGTGATAAAAGTTTTAGATTCCGATGCTTCACTTCAGGTTTACTGTATTCCTTCGACCGTCCTATTGACGATGAAATACAGAAATTGCATCGGAATTAAATACAATTTGCACAATGCAAACTTAAGTAAAAGAAGACTGACACTTCTTACTGTCTATGTTTTCAACCTTTACTGTGAGACCAGTTTTAGATTCCGATGCTTCCCTTCAGGTTTACTGTATCCTTTGGACCTTCTTATTGACGATGAAACACAGAAATTGCATCTGAATTAAATACAAAAGGCACAATGCCGACTTAAGTACAAGAAGACTGACTCTTCTTAATGTCTATGTTTTCTACCTTTACTGTGCGATCAGTTTTAGACCTTCTTATTGACTTTGAAACACAGAAATTGCATCGGAATTAAATACGAAAGGCACAATGCAGTCTTAAGTACAAGAGGCTTGACTCTTCTTACTTACCAAGATTTGAACCTTTCCTGTGAGACCAGTTTTAGATTCCGATGCTTCACTTCAGGTTTACTGTATCCCCTGGACCGTCTTTTTGACGATGAAACACAGAAATTGCATCGGAATGAAATACAATAGGCACAATGCCGACTTGAGTACAAGAGGACTGACTCTTCTTACAATCTATGATTTGAACGTTTCCTGTGAAACCAGTTTTAGATTCCGATGCTTCACTTCAGGTTTACTGTATCCCTTGGACCTTCTTATTGACGATGAAATACAGATATTGCATCGGAATTAAATACAAAAGGCACAATGCCGACTTAAGTACAAGTAGACTGACCCTTCTTACTGTCTATGTTGTGAACCTTTCCTGTGAGACCTGTTTTGGATTCCGATGCTTCACTTCAGATTTACTGTATCCCTTGGACCATCTTATTGACGATGAAACACAGAAATTGCATCGGAATTAAATACAAAAGGCACAATGCCGACTTAAGTAGAAGCGGACTGATGTTTCGAATATTCTATTATTAGAACCTCTCCTGTGAGACCAGTTTTAGACTCCGATGCTTCACTTCAGGTTTACGGTATCCCTTGGACCTTCTTATTAACGATGAAACACAGAAAGTGCATTGAGATTAAATACAATAGGCAACATGCCAACTTAAGTACAAGAAGACTGACTCTTCTTACTGTCAATGCTTTGAACCTTTCCAGTGAGACCAATTTTAGTTTCAGATCCTTCACTTCAGGTTTACTGTATCCCTTGGACCATCTTATTGACGATGAAACACAGAAATTGCAACCGAATTAAATACAAAAGCACAATGCCGATTATGTACAAGAGGACTGACTCTCCTTACATAGTATTATTTGAACTTTTCCTGTGATACCAGTTTTAGATTCCGATGCTTCACTTCAGATTTACTGAATTCCTTGGACCGTCCTATTGACGATGAAATAGAGAAATTGCATCGGAATTAAATACAATATGCACTATGCCAACTTATGTACAAGAAGATTGATTCTTCTTACTGTCTATGTTTTCAACCTTTACTGTGAGACCAGTTTTGATTCCGATGCTTCCCTTCAGGTTTACTGTATCCCTTGGACCATCTTATTGACGATGAAACACAGAAATTGCATCCGAATTAAATACAAAATTCACAATGCAGTCTAAGTGCAAGAGGACTGACTCTTCTTACTTTCTAAGATTTGGAACTTTCCTGTGAGACCAGTTTTAGATTCCGATGCTTCACTTCAGGTTTACTGTATCCCTTGGTCCTTCTTCTTGACTTTGAAACACTGAAATTGCAACGGAATTAAATACAAAATGCACAATGCCGACTTAAGTACAAGTAGACTGAATCTTCTTAATGTCTGTGTTTTCAATCTTTACTGTGCGATCAGTTTTAGATTCCGATGCTTCCCTTCAGGTCTACTGTATACCTTGGACCTTCTTATTGGCGATGAAATACAGAAATTGCATCGGAATTAAATACAAAAGGCACAATGCAGTCTTAAGTACAAGTGGTCTGACTCTTCTTAGTTTCTAAGCTTTGAACCTATCCTGTGAGACCAGTTTTAGATTCCGATGCTTCACTTCAGGTTTACTGTATCCCTTGGACATTCTTTTTGACGATGAAACACAGAAATTGCATCTGTATTAAATATAAAACACACAATGCAAACTTAAGTACAAGATGACTGACTCTTCTTACTGACTATGTTTTAACCTTTCCTGTGAGACCATTTTTAGATTTTTAGCGCTTCACTTCAGGTTTGCTGTATCCCTTGAAAATTCTATTTGACGATGAAACACAGAACTTGGATCGGAATTAAATTCAAAAGGCACAATGCCGACTTAAGTACTAGGGGACTGACTCTTCGTACATTAAATGATTTGAGCCTTTCCACTGAGTCCTGTTTTAGATATCGATGCCTCACTTCAGGTTTACTGTATCCCTTGGACCTACTTTTTGACGATGAAACACAGAAATTGCATCGGAATTAAATATAAAAAGGCACAATGCCGACTTGTGTACAAAAGGACTGACTCATTTTACACTCTATGGTTCAAATGGCTCTGAGCACTATGGGACTCAACTGCTAAGGTCATTAGTCCCCTAGAACTTAGAACTAGTTAAACCTAACTAACCTAAGGACATCACAAACATCCATGCCCGAGGCAGGATTCGAACCTGCGACCGTAGCGGTCTTGCGGTTCCAGACTGCAGCGCCTTTAACCGGACGGCCACTTCGGGCGGCCTTACATTGTATGATTTGAGCCTTTCCTCTGAGACCAGTTTTAGTTATCGATGCTTCACTTCAGGTTTACTGTATCCCTTGGACCTTCTTATTGACGATGTAACACAGAAATTGCATCGGAATTAAATACAAAAGGCACAATGCCGACATAAGTAGAAGAGGACTGATTCTCCTTACATTCTATGATTTGAACGTTTCCTGTGAGACCAGTTTTAGATTCCGATGCTTCACTTCAGGATTACTGTGTCCCTTGGACCTTCCTTTTGACGATCAAACACAGAAATTGCATCGGAATTAAATACAAAAGGCACCATGCCGTCTAAATTACAAAAATACTGACTCTTCTTACTGTGTATGTTTTTAACCTTTCCTGTGAGACCGGTTTTAGATTCCAATGCTTCACTTCAGGTTTACTGTATTCCTTCGATCTTCTTTTTGACGATGAAACACAGAAATTGCATCGGAATTAAATAAAAAAGGCACAATGCCGACGTAAGTACAAGAACACTGTCTCTTCGTACCGTCTATGCCCTTGAACCTTTCATGTGAGTCCAGTTCTAGATTCCGATGCTTCACTTTAGGTTTACTGTATCCCTTGGACCTTCTTATTAACGATGAAAAACAGAAAATGCATTGGAATTAAATACAATAGGCAAAATGCCAACTTAAGTACAAGAAGACTTACTCTTCTTACTGTCTGTACTTTGAACCTTTCCTGTGAGACCAACTTCAGATTCAGAAGCTTCACTTCAGGTTTACTGTATCCCTTGGACCTTCCTATTGACGATGAAACACAGAAATTGCATCCGAATTAAATGCAAAAGCACAATGCCGACTTAAGTACAAGTAGACTGACTCTTCTTACCGTCTATGATTTTAGCCTTTCCTGCGAGACCCGTTTCAGAGTCCGATGCTTCACTTCAGGTGTACTGTATCCCTTGGACCTTGTTATTGACGATGAAACACAGAAATTGCATCGGAATTAAATATAAAAAGGCACAGTGCCGATTTGTGTACAAAAGGACTGACACATTTTACATTCTATGATTTGAGCATTTCCTCTGAGACCAGTTTTAGATATCGATGTTTCACTTTAGGTTTACTGTATCCCTTGGACCTTCCTATTGACGATGACCAGAGAAATTGCATCGGAATTAAATACAAAAGTCACATTGCCGACTTAAGTACAAGAAGACTGACTCTTCCTACCTTCTATGATTGGAGCGTTTCCTGTAAGACCCGTTTCAGAGTCCGATGCTTCACTTTAGGTTTACTGCATCCCTTGGACCTTCTTATTAACGATGAAATACAGAAATTGCATCCGAATTTAATACAAAAGGCACAATGCCGACTTAAGTACAAGAAGACTGACTGTTCTTACTGTCTATGTTTTGAACCTTTCCTGTGGGTCCAGTTTTAGATTCCGATGCTTCATTTCCGGTTTACTATATCCCTTGGACCTTCTTATTGACGACGAAACAGAGAAATTGCATCAGAATTAAATACAAAAGGCACAATGCCTACTTAAGTAGAAGAGGACTGACTCTTCGAATGTTCTATTACTAGAACCTTTCCTGTGAGACCAGTTTGAGATTCCGATGCTTCACTTCAGGTTTACTGTATCCTTTAGACTTTCTTAGTAACGATGAAACACAGAAAGTGCATTGGAATTAAATACAATAGGCAAAATGCCAACTTAAGTACAAGAAGACTGACTCTTCTAACTGTCTATGCTTTGAACCTTTCCTGTGAGTCAAATTTTAGATTCAGATCCTTCACTTTAGATTTACTGTATCCCTTGGACCTTCATATTGACGATGACACACTGAAATTGCATCGGAATTAAATACAAAATGCACAATTTTGACTTAAGTAGTAGAGGACTGATTCTTCTGATATTCTATGTTCTGAACTTTTCCTGTGAGACCAGTTTTAGATTCCGATGCTTCACTTCAGGTTTACTGTATCCCTTGGACCATCATATTGACGATGAAACACAGAAATGGCATCGGAATTGAATACAAAAGCACAATGCCGTCTTAAGTACAAGAGGACTGACTCTTCTTACTTTCTATAATTTGAACCTTTCCTGTGAGACCAGTTTTAGATTCCGATGCTTCACTTCAGGTTTACTTTATCACTTGGACCTTCTTAGTGACGATGAAACACAGAAATTGCAGCGGAATTAAATACAAAAGGCACAATGCCGACTTAAGTACAAGAAGACTGACTCTTCTTACTTTGTATGTATTTCTGCTTTTACTGTGAGACCAGTTTAAGATTCCGATGCTTCCCTTCAGGTTTACTGTATCCCTTGGACCTTCATATTGACGATGAAACGCAGAAATTGCATCGGAATTAAATACAAAAGGCACAATGCTGACTTAAGTACAAGAGGACTGACTCTTATGACATTCTAAGATTTGAACCTTTCCTATGAGATCAGTTTCAGATCCCGATGCTTCACTTCAGTTTTACTGTATACATTGGATCTTCTTTTTGACGATGAAACACAGAAATTGCATCGGAATGAAATAAAAAAGGCAAATTGCCGACTTAAGTAGAAGAATACTGACTCTTCGAATATTCTATTATTTGAACCTTTCCTGTGTGACCAGTTTTAGATTCCGATGCTTCACTTCATTTTTACTGTATCGCTTGGACCTTCATATTGACGATGAAACACAGAAATTGCATCGGAATTAAATACAAAAGGCACAATGCCGACTTAAGTACAAGAGGACTGACTCATCTTACATTCTATGACTTGAACCATTCCTGTGAGACCAGTATTAGATCCCGATGCTTCACTTCAGGTTTACTGTATCCCTTGGACCTTCTTTTTAAAGATGAAACACAGAAATATCATCGGAATGAAATACAATAGTCACAATGCCGACTTAAGTACAAGAAGACAGACTCCTCTTACTGTCTATGATTTGAACCTTTCCGGTGAGACCAGTTTTAGATTCCGATGCTCACTTCCGGTTTACTGTTTCCCTTGGACCATTTTATTGACGATGAAATACAGAAATTGCATCGGAATTAAATACAAAAGGCACAATGGCGACATAGGTACAAGAAGACTGACCCTTCTTACTGTCTATGTTGTGAACCTTTCCTGTGAGAACTGTTTTAGATTCCGATGCTTCACTTCAGGTTCCCTGTGTCTCTTGGACCCTCATATTGCCGATGAAACACAGTAACTGCGTCGGAATTAAATACAAAAGGCCCAATGCCGACATAAGTGGAATAGGACTGACTCTTCTGATATTCTATGTTTTGAACCTTTCTTGTGAGACCAGTTTCAGATTCCGATGCTTCATTTCAGGTTTACTGTACCCCTTGGACCTTCATATTGACGATCAAAAACAGAAATTGCTTCGGAATTAAATACAAAAATCACAATGCCGACTTAAGTAGAAGAGGACTGACTCATCGAATATTCTATTATTTGAACCTTTCCTCTGAGACCAGTTTTAGATTCCGATGCTTCACTTCAGGTTTACTGTATACATTGGATCTTCTTTTTGACGATGAAACACAGAAATTGCATCGGAATGAAATAAAAAAGGCAAAATGCCGACTTAAGTACAAGAAGACTGACTCTTCTTACTGTCTATGTTTTGAACCTTGCCTGTGAGTCCAGTTTTAGATTCCGATGCTTCACTTCAGGTTTACTGTATCCCTTGGACCTTTTTACTGACGATGGAACACAGAGATTGCATCGGAAATAAATACAAAAGGCACAATGCCGACTTACGTAGAAGAATACTGACTCTTCGAATATTCTATTATTTGAACCTTTCCTGTGAGACCAGATTTAGATTCCGATGCTTCACTTCAGGTTTACTGTATCCCTTGGACCTTCATATTGACGATGAAACATAGAAATTGCATCGGAATTAAATACAAAAGGCACAATGCCGACTTAAGTACAAGAGGACTGACTCATCTTACATTCTATGATTTGAACCATTCCTGTGTGACCAGTTTTATATTCCGATGCTTCACTTCAGGTTTACTGTATCCCATGGACCTTCTTATTGACGATGAAACACAGATATTGCATCCGAATTAAATACTAAAGCACAACGAGGACTTAAGTACAAGAAGACTGACTCTTCCTACTGTCTATGTTTTGGACCTTTCCTATGAGACCAGTTTTAGATTCCGGTGCTTCACTTCAGATTTACTGTATCCCTTGGACCTTCTTTTTGACGATGAAACACAGAAATTGCATCGGAATGAAATACAAAAGGCACAACGCCGAATTAAGTACAATAAGACTGACTCTTCTAACTGTCTTTGATTTGAACTTTTCCTGTGAGACCAGTTTCAGATTCCGATGCATCATTTCAAATTTACTGTATCCCTTGGACCTTCTTATTGACAATGAAACACAGAAATTGCAACGGAATTAAATACAAAAGGCACAATGCCGACTTAAGTACAAGAAGACTGACTCTTCTTACTTTCTATGATTTGAGCCTTTCCTCTGAGACCAGTTTTAGACATCGATGCGTCACTTCAGATTTACTGTATCCTTTGGACCTTCATATTGATGATGAAACACAGATTTTGCATCGGAATTAAATACAAAAGGCACATTGCCGTCTTACGTAGAAGAGGACTGACTCTTCTTACATTCTATGATATGAACCTTGCCAGTGAGACCAGTTTTAGATTCCGAGGCTTCACTTCTGGTTAACTGTATCCCTTGGACCTACATATTGACGATCAAACACAGAAATTGCAACGGAATTAAATACAAGAAGTACAATGCCGACTTAAGTACAAGAGGACTGACTCTTCTTACATTCTATGATTTGAACGTTTCCTGTGAAACCAGTTTTAGATCCCGATGCTTCACGTCTGGTTTACTGTATCCCTTGGACCTTCATATTGACGATCAAACTGAGGAATTGCATCGGAATTAAATACAAAAGGCACAATGCCGACTTGAGTACAAGAGGATTGACTCTTCTTACATTCTATGTTTTTAGTTTTTCCTGTGAGACCAGTTTCAGATATCGATGCTTCACTTCGGGTTTATGTATCCCTTGGAACTTTTTATTGACGATGAAACACAGAATTTGGATCGGAAATAAATACAAAAGGCACAATGCCGACTTAAGTACAAGAGTACTGATTCTTCTTACTGACTATGTTTTGAACCTTTCCTGTGAGACCAGTTTTTGATTCCGATGCTTCACTTCTGGTTTACTGTATCAATTGGACCTTCATATTGACGATCAAACACAGAAATTAAATCGGAATTAAATACAAAAGGCACAATGCCAACTTAAGTACAAGAGGACTGACTCTTCTGACATTCTATGATTTGAACGTTTCCTGTGAAACCAGTTTTAGATTCCGATGCTCCACTTCAGGTTTACTGTATCCCTTGGACCTTCTTTCTGACGATTAAACACAGAAATTGCATCGGAATTAAATACAAAAGGCACAATGCCGACTTAAGTACAAGACGACTGACTCTTCTTACATTCTATGATTTGAGCCTTTCCTGCGAGACCCGTT
The DNA here is from genome assembly GCF_023864345.2 of Schistocerca serialis cubense. Taxonomy (NCBI): domain Eukaryota; kingdom Metazoa; phylum Arthropoda; class Insecta; order Orthoptera; family Acrididae; genus Schistocerca; species Schistocerca serialis. The sequence continues at coordinate 81,892,061 of NC_064643.1, forward strand.
TCATAGTCCGATGCTTCACTTCAGGTGTACTGTTTCCTTTGGACCTTGTTATTGACGATGAAACACAGAAATTGCATCGGAATTGTATTCAAAAAGGAAAATGCCAACTTAAGTACAAGAAGACTGACTCTTCTTACTGTCTATGCTTTGAACCTTTCCTGTGAGACAAATTTTAGATTCAGATCCTTCACTTTAGGTTTACTGTATCCCTTGGACCATCATATTGACGATGAAACACAGAAATTGCATCGGAATTAAATACAAAAGGCACAATGCCGACTTAAGTACAAGGAGACAGACTCTTTTTACTGTCTATGTTTTCAGCCTTTACTGTGAGACCAGTTTAAGATTCCAATGCTTCCCTTCAGGTTTACTGTATCCATTGGACCTTCATATTGACGATGAAACGCAGAAATTGCTTCGGAATTAAATACAAAAGGCACAATGCTGTCTTAAGTACAAGAGGACTGTCTCTTATTACTTTCTAAGATTTGAACCTTTCCTGTGAGACCAGTTTCAGAACCCGATGCTTCACTTCAGGTTTACTGTATCCCTTGGACCGTCTTTTTAAAGATGAAACACAGAAATATCATCGGAATGAAATACAATAGTCACAATGCCGACTTAAGTACAAGAAGACTGACTCCTCTTACTGTCTATGATTTGAACCTTTCCTGTGTGACCAGCTTTAGATTCCGATGCTTCACTTCAGGTTTACTGTATACATGGGATCTTCTTTTTGACGATGAAACACAGAAATTGCATCGGAATGAAACAAAAAAGGAAAAATGCCGACTTAATTACAAGAAGACTGACTCTTCTTACTGTCTATGTTTGAACCTTTCCTGTGAGTCCAGTTTTAGATTCCGATGCTTCACTTCAGGTTTACTGTATCCCTTGGACCTTCATATTGACGATGAAACACAGATATTGCATCGGAATTGAATCCAAAGGGCACAATGCCGACTTAAGTACAAGAGGACTGACTCATCTTACATTCTATGATTTTAGCCTTTCCTGTGAGACCAGTTTTAGATATTCGTGCTTCACTTTAGTTTTACTGTATCCCTTGGACCTTCTTATTGACGATGAAACACAGAAATTGCATCTGAATTAAATACAAAAGGCACAATGCCGACAAAAAAAGAAGAAGACTGACTCTTCTTACTGCCTATGTCTTGAACCTTTCCTGTGAGACCAGTTTTAGATTCCGGTGCTTCACTTCTGGTTTACTGTATACCTTGGACCTTCTTTTTGACGATGAAACACAGAAATTCCATCGGAATGAAATACAAAAGGCACAATGCCGACTTATGTACAATAACACTGACTCTTCTTACTGTCTTTGATTTGAACTTTTCCTGTGAGACCAGTTTTAGATTCCGATGCATCACTTCAGGTTTATTGTATCAGTTGGGCCTTCTTATTGACGATGAAACACAGAAATTGCATCGGAATTAAATACAAAAGGCACAATGCCGACTTAAGTACAAGAGGACTGACTCATCTTACATTCTATGATTTGAGCCTTTCCTCTGAGACCAGTTTTAGACATCGATGCGTCACTTCAGATTTACTGTATCCTTTGGACCTACATATTGACGATGAAACGCAGATTTTGCATCGGAATTAAATACAAAAGGCACATTGCCGTCTTAAGTAGAAGAGGACTGACTCTTCTTATATTCTCTGATATGAACCTTTCCTGTGAGACCAGTTTTAGATTCCGAAGCTTCACTTCTGGTTAACTGTAATCCTTGGGCCTTCATATTGACGATCAAACACAGAAATTGCAACGGAATTAAATACAAATAGCACAATGCCGACATAAGTATAAGAGGACTGACTCTTCTTAAAATCTATGATTTGAACGTTTCCTGTGAAACCAGTTTTAGATTCCGATGCTTCTCTTCAGGTTTACTGTATCCCTTGGACCTTCATATTGGCGATCAAACACAGAAATTGCATCGGAATTAAATACAAACGGCACAATGCCGACTTAAGTACAAGAGGATTGACTCTTCTCACATTCTATGTTTTTAGCCTTTCCTGTGAGACCAGTTTTAGATATCGATGCTTCACTTCTGGTCTATGTATCCCTTGGAACTTTTTATTGACGATGAAACACAGAATTTATATCGGAAATAAATACAAAAGTCACAATGCAGACTTATGTACAAGAGTACTGATTCTTCTTACTGACTATGTTTTGAACCTCTCCTGTGAGACCAGTTTTGATTCCGATGCTTCACTTCTGGTTTACTGTATCAATTGGACCTTCATATTGACGATCGAACACAGAAATTGCATCGGAATTAAATACAAAAAGGAAAATGCCGACTTAAGTACAAGAAGACTGACCGTTCCTACTGTCTATGTTGTGAACCTTTCCTGTGAGGCCAGTTTTAGACTCCGATGCTTCACTTCAGCTTTACTGTATCCCTTGGACTATCATATTGACGACGAAACACAGAAATTGCATTGGAATTATATACAAAAGGCACCATGCCGTTTTAAGTACAAAAATACTGACGCTTCTTACTGTTTTTTTTTTTAACCTTTCCTGTGAGACCAGTTTTAGATTCCGATGCTTCACTTCAGGTTTACTGTATATCTTGGATTTCCTTTTTGACGATGAAACACAGAAATTGCATCGGAATTAAATACAAACGCACAATGACGACTTAAGTACAAGAAGACTGCCTCTTCTTACTGTCTATGTTTTGAACCTTTCCTGTGGGTCCAGTTTTGGATTCCGATGCTTCACTTCAGGTTTACTATATCCCTTGGACCATCTTATTGACGACGAAACAGAGAAATTGCATCGGAATTAAATACTAGAGGCACAATGCCTACTTAAGTAGAAGAGGACTGACTCTTCGAATATTCTATTACTAGAACCTTTCCTGTGAGACCAGTTTTAGATTCCGATGCTTCACTTCAGGTTTACTGTATCCTTTGGACCTTCCTATTAACGATGAGACACAGAAAGTGCATTGGAATTAAATACAATAGGCAAAATGCAAACTTAAATACAAGAAGACTGACTCTTCTTACTGTCCATGTTTTGAACCTTTCCTGTGAGACAAATTTTAGATTTAGATCCTTCACTTTAGGTTTACTGTATTCCTTGGACCTTCATATTGACGATGAAACACTGAAATTGCATCGGAATTAAATACAAAATGCACAATGCCGACTTAAGTAGTAGAGGACTGCTTCTTCTGATATTCTATGTTTGGAACTTTTCCTGTGAGACCAGTTATAGATTCCGATGCTTCACTTCAAATTTACTGTATCCCTTGGTCCAACATATTGACGATGAAACGCAGAAATTGCATCGGAATTGAATACAAAAACACAATGCCGTCTTAACTACAAGAGGAATGACTCTTCTTACATTCTATAATTTGAACCTTCCCTGTGGGCCCAGTTTTAGATTCCGATGCTTCACTACAGGTTTACTTTACCCCTTGGACCATCTTATTGACGATGAAACACAGAAATTGCAGCGGAATTAAATACAAAAGGCACAATGCCGACTTCAGTACAAGAAGACTGACTCTTCTTACTGTCTATGTTTTCAGCGTTTACTGTGAGACCAGTTTAAGATTCCGATGCTTCCCTTCAGGTTTCCTGTATCCCTTGGACCTTCATATTGACGCTGAAACGCAGAAATTGCATCGGAATTAATTACAAACGGAACATTGCTGTCTTAAGTACAAGAGGACTGACTCTTCCTACTTTCTAAGATTTGAACCTTTCCTGTGAGACCAGTTTTAAATTCCGATGCTCACTTCCGGTTTATTGTATCCCTTGCACCTTGTTATTGACGATGAAACGCAGAAATTGCATCGGAATTAAATACTAAAGGCTAAATGTCGACTTAAGTACAAGAAGACTGACCCTTCTTACTGTCTATGTGGTGAACCTTTCCTGTGACACCTGTTTTAGATTCCGATGCTTCACTTCAGGTTTCCTGTATCTTTTGGACCCTCATATTGACGATGAAACACAGTAACTGCGTCGGATTTAAATACAAAGGGCACAATGCCGACTTAAGTAGAAGAGGACTGACTCTTCTGATATTCTACGTTTTGAACCTTTCCTGTGAGACCAGTTTTAGATTCCGATGCTTCACTTCAGGTTTACTGTATACATTGGATCTTCTTTATGACGATGAAACACAGAAATTGCATCGGAATGAAATAAAAAACGCAAAATGCCGACTTAAGTACAAGAAGACTGACTCTTATTAATGTCTATGTTTTGAATCTTTCCTGTGAGACCAGTTTTAGATATCGATGCTTCACTTTAGTTTTACTGTATCCCTGGGACCTTCTTATTGACGATGAAACAGAGAAATTGCATCGGAATTAAATACAAAAGGCACAATGCCGACTTAAAAAGAAGAAGACTGACTCTTCTTACTGTCTATGTTTTGAACCTTTCCTATGAGACCAGTTTTAGATTCCGGTGCTTCACTTCAGGTTTACTGTTTCCCTTGGACCTTCTTTTTGACGATGAAACACAGAAATTGCATCGGAATTAAATACAAAAGGCACAATGCCGACTTAAGTACAAGAGGACTGACTCCTCTTACATTCTATGATTTGAGCCTATCCTCTGAGACCAGTTTTAGACATCGATGCGTCACTTCAGATTTACTGTGTCCTTTGGACCTTCATATTGACGATCAAACACAGGAATTGCAACGGAATTAAATAGAAAAATCACAATGCCGACATAAGTACAAGAGGACTGACTCTTTTTACATTCTATGATTTGAACCTTTCCTGTGAGACCAGTTTTAGATACCGATGTTTCACTTCTGGTTTACTGTATCCCTTGGACCTTCATATTGACGATCAAACACAGAAATTGCATCGGAATTAAATACAAAAGGCACAATGCCGACTTAAGTACAAGAGGATTGACCCTTCTTACATTCTATGATTTTAGCCTTTCCAGTGAGCCCAGTTCTAAATATCGATGCTTCACTTCTGGTTTATGTATCACTTGGAACTTTTTATTGACGAAGAAACACAGAAATTGGATCGGAAATAAATACAAAAGGCACAATGCCGACTTAAGTACAAGAATACTGATTCCTCTTGCTGACTATGTTTTGAACCTTTCCTGTGAGCCCAATATTAGATTCCGATGCTTCACGTCTAATTTACTGTATCCCTTGGACCATCATATTGACGATCAAACACAGAAATTGCATCGGAATTGAATACAAAAGTCACAATGCCAACTTAAGTACAAGAGGACTGACTCTTCTTACATTCTATGATGTGAACGTTTCCTGTGAAACCAGCTTTAGATTCCGATGCTTCACTTCAGGTTTACTGTATCCCTTGGACCTTCTTTTTGACGATGACACACAGAAATTGCATCGGAATTAAATAAAAAAGGCACAATGCCGACGTAAGTACAAGAACACTGTCTCTTCGTAACGTCTATGCCCTTGAACCTTTCATGTGAGTCCAGTTCTAGATTCCGATGCTTCACTTTAGGTTTACTGTATCCCTTGGACCTTCTTATTAACGATGAAAAACAGAAAATGCATTGGAATTAAATAAAATAGGCAAAATGCCAACTTAAGTACAAGAAGACTTACTCTTCTTACTGTCTGTACTTTGAACCTTTCCTGTGAGACCAACTTCAGATTCAGAAGCTTCACTTCAGGTTTACTGTATCCCTTGGACCTTCCTATTGACGATGAAACACAGAAATTGCATCCGAATTAAATGCAAAAGCACAATGCCGACTTAAGTACAAGTAGACTGACTCTTCTTACCGTCTATGATTTTAGCCTTTCCTGCGAGACCCGTTTCAGAGTCCGATGCTTCACTTCAGGTGTACTGTATCCCTTGGACCTTGTTATTGACGATGAAACACAGAAATTGCAGCGGAATTAAATACAATAAGGAAAATGCCGACTTAAGTACAAGAAGACTGACTCTTCTTACTGTCTACGTTGTGAACCTTTCCTGTGAGACCAGTTTTAGATTCCGATGCTTCACTTCAGGTTTACTGTATCCCTTGGTCCAACATATTGACGATGAAACACAGAAATTGCATCGGAATTAAATACAAAAGGCACCATGCCGTCAAAATTACAAAAATACTGACTCTTCTTACTGTGTATGATTTTAACCTTTCCTGTGAGACCGGTTTTAGATTCCAATGCTTCACTTCAGGTTTACTGTATTCCTTGGATCTTCTTTTTGACGATGAAACACAGAAATTGCATCGGAATTAAATAAAAAAGGCACAATGCCGACGTAAGTACAAGAACACTGTCTCTTCGTACCGTCTATGCCCTTGAACCTTTCCTGTGAGTCCAGTTCTAGATTCCGATGCTTCACTTTAGGTTTACTGTATATCTTGGAACTTCTTATTAACGATGAAAAACAGAAAATGCATTGGAATTAAATACAATAGGCAAAATGCCAACTTAAGTACAAGAAGACTTACTCTTCTTACTGTCTGTAGTTGGAACCTTTCCTGTGAGACCAACTTCAGATTCAGAAGCTTCACTTCAGGTTTACTGTATCCCTTGGACCTTCCTATTGACGATGAAACACAGAAATTGCATCCGAATTAAATGCAAAAGCACAATGCCGACTTAAGTACAAGTAGACTGACTCTTCTTACCGTCTATGATTTTAGCCTTTCCTGCGAGACCCGTTTCAGAGTCCCATGCTTCACTTCAGGTGTACTGTATCCCTTGGACCTTGTTATTGACGATGAAACACAGAAATTGCATCGGAATTAAATATAAAAAGGCACAGTGCCGATTTGTGTACAAAAGGACTGACTCATTTTACATTCTATGATTTGAGCATTTCCTCTGAGACCAGTTTTAGATATCGATGTTTCACTTTAGGTTTACTGTATCCCTTGGACCTTCCTATTGACGATGACCAGAGAAATTGCATCGGAATTAAATACAAAAGTCACATTGCCGACTTAAGTACAAGAAGACTGACTCTTCCTACCTTCTATGATTGGAGCGTTTCCTGTAAGACCCGTTTCAGAGTCCGATGCTTCACTTCAGGTTTACTGCATCCCTTGGACCTTCTTATTTACGATGAAACACAGAAATTGCATCGGAATTAAGCACAAAAGGCACAATGCCGGCTTAAGTACAAGTGGACTGACTCTTCTTACATTCTATGATTTGAACGTTTCCTGTGAAACCAGTTTTGGATTCCGATGCTTCACTTCATTTTTACTGTATCCCTTGGACATTCTTTTCGACGATGAGACACAGAAATTGCATCGGAATTAAATACAAAAGGCACAATGCCGACTTAAGTACAAGAAGACTGACTCTCCTTACATTCTATGATTTGAGCCTTTCCTGCGAGACCCGTTTCAGAGTCCGATGCTTCACTTCAGGTGTACTGTATCCCTTGGACCTTGTTATTGACGATGAAACACAGACATTGCATCGGAATTAAACACAAAAAGGACAATGCCGACTTAAATACAAGAAGACTGACTCTTCTTACTGTCTACGTTGTGAACCTTTCCTGTGAGACGAGTTTTACATTCCAATGCTTCACTTCAGGTTTATTGTATCCCTTGGACCATCGTATTGACGACGAAACACAGAAATTGCATCGGAACTATATTCAAAAGGCACCATGCCGTTTTAAGTACAAAAATACTGACTCTTCTTATTGTTTTTTTTTTTTAACCTTTCCTGTGAAACCAGTTTTAGATTCCGATGCTTCACTTCATTTTTACTGTATCCCTTGGACCTTCTTTTTGACGATGAAATACAGAAATTGCATCCGAATTTAATACAAAAGGCACAATGCCGACTTAAGTACAAGAAGACTGACTGTTCTTACTGTCTATGTTTTGAACCTTTCCTGTGGGTCCAGTTTTAGATTCCGATGCTTCATTTCCGGTTTACTATATCCCTTGGACCTTCTTATTGACGACGAAACAGAGAAATTGCATCAGAATTAAATACAAAAGGCACAATGCCTACTTAAGTAGAAGAGGACTGACTCTTCGAATGTTCTATTACTAGAACCTTTCCTGTGAGACCAGTTTGAGATTCCGATGCTTCACTTCAGGTTTACTGTATCCTTTAGACTTTCTTATTAACGATGAAACACAGAAAGTGCATTGGAATTAAATACAATAGGCAAAATGCCAACTTAAGTACAAGAAGACTGACTCTTCTAACTGTCTATGCTTTGAACCTTTCCTGTGAGTCAAATTTTAGATTCAGATCCTTCACTTTAGATTTACTGTATCCCTTGGACATTCATATTGACGATGACACACTGAAATTGCATCGGAATTAAATACAAAATGCACAATGCTGACTTAAGTAGTAGAGGACTGATTCTTCTGATATTCTATGTTTTGAACTTTTCCTGTGAGACCAGTTTTAGATTCCGATGCTTCACTTCAGGTCTACTGTATCCCTTGGACCATCATATTGACGATGAAACACAGAAATGGCATCGGAATTGAATACAAAAGCACAATCCCGTCTTAAGTACAAGAGGACTGACTCTTCTTACTTTCTATAATTTGAACCTTTCCTGTGAGACCAGTTTTAGATTCCGATGCTTCACTTCAGGTTTACTTTATCACTTGGACCTTCTTAGTGACGATGAAACACAGAAATTGCAGCGGAATTAAATACAAAAGGCACAATGCCGACTTAAGTACAAGAAGACTGACTCTTCTTACTTTGTATGTATTTCTGCTTTTACTGTGAGACCAGTTTAAGATTCCGATGCTTCCCTTCAGGTTTACTGTATCCCTTGGACCTTCATATTGACGATGAAACGCAGAAATTGCATCGGAATTAAATACAAAAGGCACAATGCTGACTTAAGTACAAGAGGACTGACTCTTATGACATTCTAAGATTTGAACCTTTCCTATGAGATCAGTTTCAGATCCCGATGCTTCACTTCAGTTTTACTGTATACATTGGATCTTCTTTTGACGATGAAACACAGAAATTGCATCGGAATGAAATAAAAAAGGCAAAATGCCGACTTAAGTAGAAGAATACTGACTCTTCGAATATTCTATTATTTGAACCTTTCCTGTGTGACCAGTTTTAGATTCCGATGCTTCACTTCATTTTTACTGTATCGCTTGGACCTTCATATTGACGATGAAACACAGAAATTGCATCGGAATTACATACAAAAGGCACAATGCCGACTTAAGTACAAGAGGACTGACTCATCTTACATTCTATGACTTGAACCATTCCTGTGAGACCAGTATTAGATCCCGATGCTTCACTTCAGGTTTACTGTATCCCTTGGACCTTCTTTTTAAAGATGAAACACAGAAATATCATCGGAATGAAATACAATAGTCACAATGCCGACATAAGTACAAGAAGACAGACTCCTCTTACTGTCTATGATTTGAACCTTTCCGGTGAGACAAGTTTTAGATTCCAATGCTCACTTCCGGTTTACTGTTTCCCTTGGACCATTTTATTGACGATGAAATACAGAAATTGCATCGGAATTAAATACAAAAGGTACAATGGCGTCATAGGTACAAGAAGACTGACCCTTCTTACTGTCTATGTTGTGAACCTTTCCTGTGAGAACTGTTTTAGATTCCGATGCTTCACTTCAGGTTTCCTGTGTCTTTTGGACCCTCATATTGCCGATGAAACACAGTAACTGCGTCGGAATTAAATACAAAAGGCCCAATGCCGACATAAGTGGAATAGGACTGACTCTTCTGATATTCTATGTTTTGAACCTTTCTTGTGAGACCAGTTTCAGATTCCGATGCTTCATTTCAGGTTTACTGTACCCCTCGGACCTTCATATTGACGATCAAAAACAGAAATTGCTTCGGAATTAAATACAAAAATCACAATGCCGACTTAAGTAGAAGAGGACTGACTCATCGAATATTCTATTATTTGAACCTTTCCTCTGAGACCAGTTTTAGATTCCGATGCTTCACTTCAGGTTTACTGTATACATTGGATCTTCTTTTTGACGATGAAACACAGAAATTGCATCGGAATGAAATAAAAAAGGCAAAATGCCGACTTAAGTACAAGAAGACTGACTCTTCTTACTGTCTATGTTTTGAACCATTCCTGTGAGTCCAGTTTTAGATTCCGATGCTTCACTTCAGGTTTACTGTATCCCTTGGACCTTTTTACTGACGATGGAACACAGAGATTGCATCGGAAATAAATACAAAAGGCACAATGCCGACTTACGTAGAAGAATACTGACTCTTCGAATATTCTATTATTTGAACCTTTAATGTGAGACCAGATTTAGATTCCGATGCTTCACTTCAGGTTTACTGTATCCCTTGGACCTTCATATTGACGATGAAACATAGAAATTGCATCGGAATTAAATACAAAAGGCACAATGCCGACTTAAGTACAAGAGGACTGACTCATCTTACATTCTATGATTTGAACCATTCCTGTGTGACCAGTTTTATATTCCGATGCTTCACTTCAGGTTTACTGTATCCCATGGACCTTCTTATTGACGATGAAACACAGATATTGCATCCGAATTAAATACTAAAGCACAACGAGGACTTAAGTACAAGAAGACTGACTCTTCCTACTGTCTATGTTTTGGACCTTTCCTATGAGACCAGTTTTAGATTCCGGTGCTTCACTTCAGATTTACTGTATCCCTTGGACCTTCTTTTTGACGATGAAACACAGAAATTGCATCGGAATGAAATACAAAAGGCACAACGCCGAATTAAGTACAATAAGACTGACTCTTCTAACTGTCTTTGATTTGAACTTTTCCTGTGAGACCAGTTTTAGATTCCGATGCATCATTTCAGGTTTACTGTATCCCTTGGACCTTCTTATTGACAATGAAACACAGAAATTGCATCGGAATTAAATACAAAAGGCACAATGCCGACTTAAGTACAAGAAGACTGACTCTTCTTACTTTCTATGATTTGAGCCTTTCCTCTGAGACCAGTTTTAGACATCGATGCGTCACTTCAGATTTACTGTATCCTTTGGACCTTCATATTGATGATGAAACACAGATTTTGCATCGGAATTAAATACAAAAGGCACATTGCCGTCTTAAGTAGAAGAGGACTGACTCTTCTTACATTCTATGATATGAACCTTGCCTGTGAGACCAGTTTTAGATTCCAAAGCTTCACTTCTGGTTAACTGTATCCCTTGGACCTACATATTGACGATCAAACACAGAAATTGCAACGGAATTAAATACAAGAAGCACAATGCCGACTTAAGTACAAGAGGACTGACTCTTCTTACATTCTATGATTTGAACGTTTCCTGTGAAACCAGTTTTAGATCCCGATGCTTCACGTCTGGTTTACTGTATCCCTTGGACCTTCATATTGACGATCAAACTGAGGAATTGCATCGGAATTAAATACAAAAGGCACAATGCCGACTTGAGTACAAGAGGATTGACTCTTCTTACATTCTATGTTTTTAGTTTTTCCTGTGAGACCAGTTTCAGATATCGATGCTTCACTTCTGGTTTATGTATCCCTTGGAACTTTTTATTGACGATGAAACACAGAATTTGGATCGGAAATAAATACAAAAGGCACAATGCCGACTTAAGTACAAGAGTACTGATTCTTCTTACTGACTATGTTTTGAACCTTTCCTGTGAGACCAGTTTTGATTCCGATGCTTCACTTCTGGTTTACTGTATCATTTGGACCTTCATATTGACGATCAAACACAGAAATTAAATCGGAATTAAATACAAAAGGCACAATGCCAACTTAAGTACAAGAGGACTGACTCTTCAGACACTCTATGATTTGAACGTTTCCTGTGAAACCAGTTTTAGATTCCGATGCTCCACTTCAGGTTTACTGTATCCCTTGGACCTTCTTTCCGACGATTAAACACAGAAATTGCATCGGAATTAAATACAAAAGGCACAATGCCGACTTAAGTACAAGACGACTGACTCTTCTTACATTCTATGATTTGAGCCTTTCCTGCGAGACCCGTTTCAGAGTCCGATGCTTCACTTCAGGTGTACTGTTTCCTTTGGACCTTGTTATTGACGATGAAACACAGAAATTGCATCGGAATTGTATTCAAAAAGGAAAATGCCGACTTAAGTACAAGAAGACTGACTCTTCTTACTGTCTATGCTTTGAACCTTTCCTGTGAGACAAATTTTAGATTCAGATCCTTCACGTTAGGTTCACTGTATCCCTTGGACCTTCATATTGACGATGAAACACTGAAATTGCATCGGAATTAAATACAAAATGCACAATGCCGACTTAAGTAGTAGAGGACTGATTCTTCTGATATTCTATGTTTTGAACTTTACCTGTGAGACCAGTTTCAGATTCCGATGCTTCACTTCAGGTTTACTGTATCCCTTGGACCATCATATTGACGATGAAACACAGAAATTGCATCGGAATTAAATACAAAAGGCACAATGCCGACTTAAGTACAAGGAGACAGACTCTTTTTACTGTCTATGTTTTCAGCCTTTACTGTGAGACCAGTTTAAGATTCCAATGCTTCCCTTCAGGTTTACTGTATCCATTGGACCTTCATATTGACGATGAAACACAGAAATTGCATCGGAATTGAATCCAAAGGGCACAATGCCGACTTAAGTACAAGAGGACTGACTCATCTTACATTCTATGATTTTAGCCTTTCCTGTGAGACCAGTTTTAGATATTCGTGCTTCACTTTAGTTTTACTGTATCCCTTGGACCTTCTTATTGACGATGAAACACAGAAATTGCATCCGAATTAAATACAAAAGGCACAATGCCGACTTAAGTACAAGGAGACAGACTCTTTTTACTGTCTATGTTTTCAGCCTTTACTGTGAGACCAGTTTAAGATTCCAATGCTTCCCTTCAGGTTTACTGTATCCATTGGACCTTCATATTGACGATGAAACACAGAAATTGCATCGGAATTGAATCCAAAGGGCACAATGCCGACTTAAGTACAAGAGGACTGACTCATCTTACATTCTATGATTTTAGCCTTTCCTGTGAGACCAGTTTTAGATATTCGTGCTTCACTTTAGTTTTACTGTATCCCTTGGACCTTCTTATTGACGATGAAACGCAGAAATTGCTTCGGAATAAAATACAAAAGGCACAATGCTGTCTTAAGTACAAGAGGACTGTCTCTTATTACTTTCTAAGATTTGAACCTTTCCTGTGAGACCAGTTTCAGAACCCGATGCTTCACTTCAGGTTTACTGTATCCCTTGGACCGTCTTTTTAAAGATGAAACACAGAAATATCATCGGAATGAAATACAATAGTCACAATGCCGACTTAAGTACAAGAAGACTGACTCCTCTTACTGTCTATGATTTGAACCTTTCCTGTGAGACCAGCTTTAGATTCCGATGCTTCACTTCAGGTTTACTGTATACATGGGATCTTCTTTTTGACGATGAAACACAGAAATTGCATCGGAATGAAACAAAAAAGGCAAAATGAAGACTTAATTACAAGAAGACTGACTCTTCTTACTGTCTATGTTTGAACCTTTCCTGTGAGTCCAGTTTTAGATTCCGATGCTTCACTTCAGGTTTACTGTATCCCTTGGACCTTCATATTGACGATGAAACACAGAAATTGCATCGGAATTGAATCCAAAGGGCACAATGCCGACTTAAGTACAAGAGGACTGACTCATCTTACATTCTATGATTTTAGCCTTTCCTGTGAGACCAGTTTTAGATATTCGTGCTTCACTTTAGTTTTACTGTATCCCTCGGACCTTCTTATTGACGATGAAACACAGAAATTGCATCAGAATTAAATACAAAAGGCACAATGCCGACAAAAAAAGAAGAAGACTGACTCTTCTTACTGCCTATGTCTTGAACCTTTCCTGTGAGACCAGTTTTAGATTCCGGTGCTTCACTTCTGGTTTACTGTATACCTTGGACCTTCTTTTTGACGATGAAACACAGAAATTCCATCGGAATGAAATACAAAAGGCACAATGCCGACTTATGTACAATAACACTGACTCTTCTTACTGTCTTTGATTTGAACTTTTCCTGTGAGACCAGTTTTAGATTCCGATGCATCACTTCAGGTTTACTGTATCAGTTGGGCTTTCTTATTGACGATGAAACACAGAAATTGCATCGGAATTAAATACAAAAGGCACAATGCCGACTTAAGTACAAGAGGACTGACTCATCTTACATTCTATGATTTGAGCCTTTCCTCTGAGACCAGTTTTAGACATCGATGCGTCACTTCAGATTTACTGTATCCTTTGGACCTACATATTGACGATGAAACGCAGATTTTGCATCGGAATTAAATACAAAAGGCACATTGCCGTCTTAAGTAGAAGAGGACTGACTCTTCTTATATTCTCTGATATGAACCTTTCCTGTGAGACCAGTTTTAGATTCCGAAGCTTCACTTCTGGTTAACCGTAATCCTTGGACCTTCATATTGACGATCAAACACAGAAATTGCAACGGAATTAAATACAAATAGCACAATGCCGACATAAGTATAAGAGGACTGACTCTTCTTAAAATCTATGATTTGAACGTTTCCTGTGAAACCAGTTTTAGATTCCGATGCTTCTCTTCAGGTTTACTGTATCCCTTGGACCTTCATATTGACGATCAAACACAGAAATTGCATCGGAATTAAATACAAACGGCACAATGCCGACTTAAGTACAAGAGGATTGACTCTTCTCACATTCTATGTTTTTAGCCTTTCCTGTGAGACCAGTTTTAGATATCGATGCTTCACTTCTGGTCTATGTATCCCTTGGAACTTTTTATTGACGATGAAACACAGAATTTATATCGGAAATAAATACAAAAGTCACAATGCAGACTTATGTACAAGAGTACTGATTCTTCTTACTGACTATGTTTTGAACCTCTCCTGTGAGACCAGTTTTGATTCCGATGCTTCACTTCTGGTTTACTGTATCAATTGGACCTTCATATTGACGATCAAACACAGAAATTGCATCGGAATTAAATACAAAAAGGAAAATGCCGACTTAAGTACAAGAAGACTGACCGTTCCTACTGTCTATGTTGTGAACCTTTCCTGTGAGGCCAGTTTTAGACTCCGATGCTTCACTTCAGGTTTACTGTATCCCCTGGACTATCATATTGACGACGAAACACAGAAATTGCATTGGAATTATATACAAAAGGCACCATGCCGTTTTAAGTACAAAAATACTGACGCTTCTTACTGTTGTTTTTTTTAACCTTTCCTGTGAGACCAGTTTTAGATTCCGATGCTTCACTTCAGGTTTACTGTATATCTTGGATTTCCTTTTTGACGATGAAACAAAGAAATTGGCTCGGAATTAAATACAAAAGCACAATGACGACTTAAGTACAAGAAGACTGCCTCTTCTTACTGTCTATGTTTTGAACCTTTCCTGTGGGTCCAGTTTTGGATTCCGATGCTTCACTTCAGGTTTACTATATCCCTTGGACCATCTTATTGACGACGAAACAGAGAAATTGCATCGGAATTAAATACTAGAGGCACAATGCCTACTTAAGTAGAAGAGGACTGACTCTTCGAATATTCTATTACTAGATCCTTTCCTGTGAGACCAGTTTTAGATTCCGATGCTTCACTTCAGGTTTACTGTATCCTTTGGACCTTCCTATTAACGATGAGACACAGAAAGTGCATTGGAATTAAATACAATAGGCAAAATGCAAACTTAAATACAATAAGACTGACTCTTCTTACTGTCCATGTTTTGAACATTTCCTGTGAGACAAATTTTAGATTTAGATCCTTCACTTTAGGTTTACTGTATTCCTTGGACCTTCATATTGACGATGAAACACTGAAATTGCATCGGAATTAAATACAAAATGCACAATGCCGACTTAAGTAGTAGAGGACTGCTTCTTCTGATATTCTATGTTTGGAACTTTTCCTGTGAGACCAGTTATAGATTCCCATGCTTCACTTCAGGTTTACTGTATCCCTTGGTCCAACATATTGACGATGAAACACAGAAATTGCATCGGAATTGAATACAAAAACACAATGCCGTCTTAACTACAAGAGGACTGACTCTTCTTACATTCTATAATTTGAACCTTCCCTGTGGGCCCAGTTTTAGATTCCGATGCCTCACTACAGGTTTACTTTACCCCTTGGACCATCTTATTGACGATGAAACACAGAAATTGCAGCGGAATTAAATACAAAAGGCACAATGCCGACTTCAGTACAAGAAGACTGACTCTTCTTACTGTCTATGTTTTCAGCGTTTACTGTGAGACCAGTTTAAGATTCCGATGCTTCCCTTCAGGTTTCCTGTATCCCTTGGACCTTCATATTGACGCTGAAACGCAGAAATTGCATCGGAATTAAATACAAACGGAACAATGCTGTCTTAAGTACAAGAGGACTGACTCTTCCTACTTTCTAAGATTTGAACCTTTCCTGTGAGACCAGTTTTAGATTCCGATGCTCACTTCCGGTTTATTGTATCCCTTGCACCTTGTTATTGACGATGAAACGCAGAAATTGCATCGGAATTAAATACTAAAGGCTAAATGTCGACTTAAGTACAAGAAGACTGACCCTTCTTACTGTCTATGTGGTGAACCTTTCCTGTGACACCTGTTTTAGATTCCGATGCTTCACTTCAGGTTTCCTGTATCTTTTGGACCCTCATATTGACGATGAAACACAGTAACTGCGTCGGATTTAAATACAAAGGGCACAATGCCGACTTAAGTAGAAGAGGACTGACTCTTCTGATATTCTACGTTTTGAACCTTTCCTGTGAGACCAGTTTTAGATTCCGATGCTTCACTTCAGGTTTACTGTATACATTGGATCTTCTTTATGACGATGAAACACAGAAATTGCATCGGAATGAAATAAAAAACGCAAAATGCCGACTTAAGTACAAGAAGACTGACTCTTATTACTGTCTACGTTTTGAATCTTTCCTGTGAGACCAGTTTTAGATATCGATGCTTCACTTTAGTTTTACTGTATCCCTGGGACCTTCTTATTGACGATGAAACAGAGAAATTGCATCGGAATTAAATACAAAAGGCACAATGCCGACTTAAAAAGAAGATGACTGACTCTTCTTACTGTCTATGTTTTGAACCTTTCCTATGAGACCAGTTTTAGATTCCGGTGCTTCACTTCAGGTTTACTGTTTCCCTTGGACCTTCTTTTTGACGATGAAACACAGAAATTGCATCGGAATTAAATACAAAAGGCACAATGCCGACTTAAGTACAAGAGGACTGACTCTTCTTACATTCTATGATTTGAGCCTTTCCTCTGAGACCAGTTTTAGACATCGATGCGTCACTTCAGATTTACTGTATCCTTTGGACCTTCATATTGACGATCAAACACAGGAATTGCAACGGAATTAAATAGAAAAATCACAATGCCGACATAAGTACAAGAGGACTGACTCTTTTTACATTCTATGATTTGAACCTTTCCTGTGAGACCAGTTTTAGATACCGATGTTTCACTTCTGGTTTACTGTATCCCTTGGACCTTCATATTGACGATCAAACACAGAAATTGCATCGGAATTAAATACAAAAGGCACAATGCCGACTTAAGTACAAGAGGATTGACCCTTCTTACATTCTATGATTTTAGCCTTTCCAGTGAGCCCAGTTCTAAATATCGATGCTTCACTTCTGGTTTATGTATCACTTGGAACTTTTTATTGACGAAGAAACACAGAAATTGGATCGGAAATAAATACAAAAGGCACAATGCCGACTTAAGTACAAGAACACTGATTCCTCTTCCTGACTATGTTTTGAACCTTTCCTGTGAGCCCAGTATTAGATTCCGATGCTTCACGTCTAATTTACTGTATCCCTTGGACCATCATATAGACGATCAAACACAGAAATTGCATCGGAATTGAATACAAAAGTCACAATGCCAACTTAAGTACAAGAGGACTGACTCTTCTTACATTCTATGATTTGAACGTTTCCTGTGAAACCAGCTTTACATTCCGATGCTTCACTTCAGGTTTACTGTATCCCTTGGACCTTCTTTTTGACGATGACACACAGAAATTGCATCGGAATTGAATACAAAAGTCACAATGCCAACTTAAGTACAAGAAGACTGACTCTTCTTACTGTCTATGCTTTGAACCTTTCCTGTGACACCAGTTTTAGATTCTGGTACTTTACTATAGGTTTACTGTATGCATTGGACCTTCTTTTTGACGATGAAACACAGTAATAGCGTTGGAATTTAATACGGAAGCACAATGCCGTCTTAACTACAAGGGGACTGACTCTTCTTACATTCTATAATTTGAACCTTTCCTGCGAGACCAGTTTTAGATTCCGATGCTTCACTTCAGGTTTACTGTATCCCTTGGTCCAACATATTGACGATGAAACACAGAAATTGCAGCGGAATTAAATACAAAAGGCACAATGCCGACTTAAGTACAAGAAGACTGACTCTTCTTACTGTCTATGTTTTCAGCCTTTACTGTGAGACCAGTTTAAGATTCCGATGCTTCCCTTCAGGTTTACTGTATCCCTTGGACCTTCATATTGACGCTGAAACGCAGAAATTGCATCGGAATTAAATACAAACGGCACAATGCTGTCTTAAGTACAAGAGGACTGGCTCTTCCTACTTTCTAAGATTTGAACCTTTCCTGTGAGACCAGTTTTAGATTCCGATGCTCACTTCCAGTTTATTGTATCCCTTGGACCTTGTTATTGACGATGAAACACAGAAATTGCATCGGAATTAAATACTAAAGGCTAAATGTCGACTTAAGTACAAGAAGCCTGACCCTTCTTACTGTCTATGTTGTGAACCTTATTCTGACACCTGTTTTAGGTTCCGATGCTTAACTTCAGGTTTCCTGTATCTTTTGGACCCTCATATTGACGATGAAACACAGTAACTGCGTCGGAATTAAATACAAAGGGCACAATGCCGAACATAAGTAGAAGAGGACTGACTCTTCTGATATTCTACGATTTGAACCTTTCCTGTGGGACCAGTTTTAGATTCCGATGCTTCACTTCAGGTTTACTGTACAAATTGGATCTTCTTTATGACGATGAAACACAGAAATTGCATCGGAATGAAATAAAAAAGGCAAAATGCCGACTTAAGTACAAGAAGGCTGACTCTTATTACTGTCTATGTTTTGAATCTTTCCTGTGAGACCAGTTTTAGATATCGATGCTTCACTTTAGTTTTACTGTATCCCTGGGACCTTCTTATTGACGATGAAACAGAGAAATTGCATCGGAATTAAATACAAAAGGCACAATTCTGACTTAAAAAGAAGAAGACTGACTCTTCTTACTGTTATGTTTTGAACCTTTCCTATGAGACCAGTTCTAGATTCCGGTGCTTCACTTCAGATTTACTGTTTCCCTTGGACCTTCTTTTTGACGATGAAACACAGAAATTGCATCGTAATGAAATACAAAAGGCACAATGCCAACTTAAGTACAATAAGACTGACTCTTCTTACTGTCTTTGATTTGAACTTTTCCTGTGAGACCAGTTTTAGATTCCGATGCATCACTTCAGGTTTACTGTATCCCTTGGACCTTCTTATTGACGATGAAACACAGAAATTGCATCGGAATTAAATACAAAAGGCACAATGCCGACTTAAGTACAAGAGGACTGACTCTTCTTACATTCTATGATTTGAGCCTTTCCTCTGAGACCTGTTTTAGACATCGATGCGTCACTTCAGATTTACTGTATCCTCTGGACCTTCATATTGACGATCAAACACAGAAATTGCAACGGAATTAAATAGAAAAATCACAATGCCGACATAAGTACAAGAGGACTGACTCTTCTTACATTCTATGATTTGAACCTTTCCTGTGAGACCAGTTTTAGTTACCGATGCTTCACTTCTGGTTTACTGTATCCCTTGGACCTTCATATTGACGATCAAACACAGAAATTGCATCGGAATTAAATACAAAAGGCACAATGCCGACTTAAGTACAAGAGGATTGACCCTTCTTACATTCTATGATTTTAGCCCTTCCAGTGAGCCCAGTTTTAGATATCGATGCTTCACTTCTGGTTTATGTATCACTTGGAACTTTTTATTGACGATGAAACACAGAAATTGGATCGGAAACAAATACAAAGGGCACAATGCCGACTTAAGTACAAGAATACTGATTTTTCTTACTGACTATGTTTTGAACCTTTCCTGTGAGCCCAGTTTTAGATTCCGATGCTTCACGTCTATTTTACGGTATCCCTTGGACCATCATATTGACGATCAAACACAGAAATTGCATCGGAATTGAATACAAAAGTCACAATGCCTACTTAAGTACAAGAGGACTGACTCTTCTTACATTCTATGATTTGAACGTTTCCTGTGAAACCAACTTTAGATTCTGATGCTTCACTTCAGGTTTACTGTATCCCTTGGACCTTCTTTTTGACGATGACACACAGAAATTGCATCGGAATTAAATACAAAAGGCACAATGCCGACTTAAGTACAAGAAGACAGACTCTTCTTACATTCTATGATTTGAGCCTTTCCTGTGAGGCCCGTTTCAGACTACGATGCTTCACTTCAGGTGTACTGCATCACTTGGACCTTGTTATTGACGATGAAACACAGATATTTCATCGGAATTAAATACAAAAGGGACAATGCCGACTTAAGTACAAGAAGACTGACCCTTCTTATTGTCTATGTTGTGAACTTTTCCTGTGAGATCCGGTTTTAGATTCCGATGCTTCACTTCAGGTTTACTGTATCCCTTGGACCCTCACATTGACGATGAAACACAGTGATTGTGTCGGAAATAAATACAAATGGCACAATGCCAACATAAGTAGAAGAGGACTGACTCTTCTTATATTCTATGATATGAACCATTCCTGTGAGACAAGTTTTAGATTGCGATGCTTCACTTCTGGTTTACTGTATCCCTTGGACCTTCATATTGACGATCAAACACAAAAATTGCATCGGAATTAAATACAAAATACACAATGCCAACTTAGGTACAAGAGGACGGACTCTTCTTACATTCTATGATTTGAACGTTTCCTGTGAGACCAGTTTTAAAATCCCATGCTTCACTTCAAGTTTACTGTATCCGTTGGACCTTCTTATTGTCGATGAAACACAGAAATTGCATCGGAAATAAATACAACAGGCACAATGCCAACTTAAGTACAAGAATACTGACCCTTCTTAATGACCATGTTATGAAATTTTCTTGTGAGACCAGTTTTAGATTCCGATGCTCCACTTCAGGTTTACTGTATCCCTTGGACCCTCATATTCACGATGAAACACAGTAATTGCGTTGGAACTAAATACAAAAGGCACAATGCCGACTTAAGTAGAAGAGGACTGACTCTTCTTACATTCCATGATTTGAGCCTTTCCTCTGAGACCAGTTTTAGTTATCGGTGCTTCACTTCCGGTTTACTGTATCATATGGACCTTCATATTGACGATGAAACACAGATATAGCATCGGAATTAAATACAAAAGGCACAATGCCGACTTAAGTGCAAGAAGACTGACTCTTCTTACATTCTATGATTTCAGCCTTTCCTGTGAGACCCGTTTCAGAGTACGATGCTTCACTTCAGGTGTACTGTATCCGTTGGACCTTCGTATTGACGATGAAACACAGAAATTGCATCGGAATTAAATACAAAAGGCACAATGCCGACTTAGGTACAAGAGGACTGACTCTTCTTACTGTCTATGTTTTGAACCTTTGCTGTGAGACCAGTTTTAAATTCCGACGCTTCACTGCAGGTTTACTGTATCCCTTAGACCTTCTTATTGACGATGAAACACATAAATTGCATTGGAATTAAATACAAATAGCACAATGCCGACTTAAGTACAAAAAGACTCACTCTCCTTACATTGTATGATTTGAGCCGTTCCTGTGAGACCAGTTTGAGAGTCCGATGCTTCACTTCGGGTGTACTGTATCAGTTGGAAGTTCTTATTGACGATGAAACAAAGAAACCGCATCGGAATTAAACACAAATGGCACAATGCCGACTTCAGTACAAGAGGATTGACTCTTCTTACATTCAATTATTTTTGCCTTTCCTGTGAGACCAGTTTTAGATATCGATGCATCACTTCCGTTTTACTGTATCCCTTGGACCTTCTTATTGACGATAAAACACAGAAATTGAATCGGAGTTAAATACAAAAGGCACAATGCCGACTTAAGTACAAGGGGAGTGACTCGTCTTACATTTTATGATTTGAGCCCTCCCTCTGAGACCAGTTTTAGATATCGATCCTTCACTTCAGGTTTACTGTATCCCTTGGACCTTCTTTGTGGCGATGAAACACAGAAATTGCATCAGAATTAAATACAAAAGGCACAATGCCGACTTAAGTACAAGAGGACTGCCTCTTATTACATTCTATGATTTGAGCCTTTCCTCTGAGACCCATTTTAGATATCGATACTTCACTTCAGGTTATTGTACCCCTTGGACCTTCTTATTGACGATGAAACACATAAATTGCATCGGAATTTAATACAAAATGCACAATGCCGACGTAAGTACAAGACGTCTGACTCTTCTTGATGTCTATGTTTTGAGCCTTTCCTGTGAGACCAGTTTTAGATTCCTATGCTTCACTTCAGGTTTACTGTATCCCTTGGAACTTCTTATTGATGATGCAACACCTAAATTGCATCGGAGTTAAATACAAAATGCACAATGCCGACTTAAGTACAAGAGGATTGACTCTTCTTACATACTATGACTTTAGCCTTTCCTGTGAGACCAGTTTTAGATATCGATGCTTCACTTCAGTTTTACTGTATCCCTTATACCTTCTTATTGACGATGAAACACAGAAATTGAATCGGAATTAAATACAAAAGGCACAATGCCGACTGAAGTACATGAGGACTGTTTCTTCTTTATGTCTGTGTATTTAACCCTTCCTGTGTGACCAGATTTCGATTCCGATGCTTCACTTCAGGTTTACTGTATCCCATGGACCTTCTTATTGACGATAAAACACAGATATTGCATCGGAAATAAGTACAAAAGGCACAATGCCGACTAAAGTACAAGAGGAGTGACTCTTCTTACACTTTATGATTTGAGTCCTCCCTCTGAGACCAGTTTTAGATATCGATCCTTCACTTAAGGTTTACTGTATCCCTTGGACCTTCTTTTTGACAATGAAACACAGAAATTGCGTCGGAATTAAATACAAAGGCACAATGCCGACTTAAGTACAAGAGGACTGCCTCTTATTACATTCTATGATTTGAGCCTTTCCTCTGAGACCCGTTTTAGATATCGATGCTTTACTTCAGGTTATTGTACCCCTTGGACCTTCAAGTTGACGATGAAACACAGTAATTGATCGGAATTAAATACAAAAGGCACAATGCTGACTTAAGTCGATGAGGACTGACTCTTCTTATATTCTATGATATGTACCTTTCCAGTGAGGCCGGTTTTAGATTCCGATGCTTCACTTCTGGTGTACTGTATCCCTTTGACCTTCATAATGACGATGAAACACAAAAATTGCATCGGAATTAAATACAAAAGGCACAATGCCGAATTATGTACAAGAGAACTGACACTTCTTACAATCTATGATTTGAACTTTTCCTGTGATAAAAGTTTTAGATTCCGATGCTTCAGTTCAGGATACTGTATTCCTTGGACCTTCTTTTTGACGAAGAAACACAGAAACTGCATCGCAATTAAATACAAAAGGCACAATGCCGTCTTATGTACAAGAGTTCTGAGTCTTCTTGCATTCTATGATTTGATTCTTTCCTGTGAGAACACTTTTAGATTCCGATGCGTTACTTCAAGTTTACTGTACTCCTTGGACCTTCTAATTGACGATGAAACACAGAAAATGCATCTTAATTAAATACAAAAAGGCACAATGACGACTTAAGTACAAGAAGACTGACTCTTCTTACTGTCTAGGTTTTGAACCTTTCCTGTGAGACCAGTTTTAGATACCGATGCTCCACTTCAAGTTTACTGTATCCCTTGGACGTTGTTATTGACGATGAAACACATAAATTGCATCGGAATTTCATACAAAAGCCACAATGCCGACGTAAGTACAAGAGAACTGACACTTCTAACATTCTATGATTTGATCCTCTCCTCTGAGACCAGTTTTACAGTCCGATGCTTCACTTCAGGATACTGTATCCCTTGGACCTTCTTTTTGACTATGAAACACAGAAATTGCATCGGAATTAAATACAAAAGGCACAATGCCGACTTAAGTACAAGAAGATTTATCCTTCTTACTGTCAATGTTATGAACCTTTCCTGTGAGACCAGTTATTGATTCCGATGCTTCACCTTAGTTTTACTGAAGAAGTTAGACCTTCTTATTGACGATGAAACACAGAAATTGCTTCGGAATTGAATACATAAGGGACAATGCCGACTTAAGTACAAGAAGGATGACTCCTCTTACTGTCTATGATTTGAACCTTTCCTGTGGGACGAGTTTTAGTTTCCGATGCTTCACTTCAGGTTAACTGTATCCCTTGGACCTTCTTATTGACGATAACACACAGAAATTGCATCGGAATTAAATACAAAAGGCACAATGCCTACTTAAGAACAAGAGGACTGGCTCTTCTTACATCCTATGATTTGAACCTTTCCTGTAAGACCAGTTTTAGATTCCGAAGCTTCATTTCAGGTTTACTGTATCCCTTGGACCTTCTTATTGTCGATGGAACACAGAAATTGCATCGGAATTAAATACAAAAGGCACAATGCCGCCTTAAGTACAGGAGGACTGACTCTTCTTACTGCCTATGATTCGAACCTTTCCTGTGAGACCCGTTTTAGATTCCGATGCCTTGTTGTAGTTTACTGTATTCCTTGGACCTTCTTATTGACGATGAAACACAGAAATTGCATCGGAATGATATACAACAGGCAGACTGCCGACTTAAGTACAAGAAGACTGACTCTTCTTACTGTCTTTGTATTGAACCTTTCCTGTGAGAAAAGTTTTAGATTCCGAAGCTTCACTTCAGGTTTACTGTATCCCTTGGACCTTCGTACTGACGATGAAACACAGAAATTGCATCGGATTAAATACAAAAGGCACAATGCCGCCTTAAGTACAGGAAGACTGACTCATCTTACTGCTTATCATTCGAACCTTTCCTGTGAGACCAGTTTTGGACTCCGATGCTTCACTTCAGGTTTACTGTATCCCCATACCCTCGTGTTAACGATGAAACACAGAAATTGCATCGGAATTAAATACAAAAGGCATAATGCCAAATTATGTACAAGAGGACTGACTCTTCTTACATTCTATGATTGGAACCTTTCCTGTGAGACCAGTTTTGGATTGAGATGCTTCACTTCAGGTTTACTGTATCCCTTGGACCTTCTTGTTGATGATGAAACACAGAAATTGCATCGGAATTAAATACAAAATCACAATGCCGACTTAAGTACAAGAAGAATGACTCTTCTTACTGTCTATGTTTTGAACCATTCCTGTGAGACAAGTTTTAGATTACGATACTTCACTTCATGTTTACTGTATCCCTTGGACCTTCTTATAGACGATGAAACACAGAAGTTGCTTCGGAATTAAGTACAAAAAGCGGAATGCCGACTTAAGTACAAGAAGACTGAATCTTCTTACTAACTATGTTTTGAACCTTTCCTGTGAGACCAGTTATAGATTCCGATGCTTTACTTCAGGATTACTGAATCCCTTGGAACTTGCTATTGACGATGAAACACAGAAATTGCATCGGAATTAAATACAAAAGGCACAATGCCGACTTAAGTAAAAGAGTTCTGAGTCTTCTTACATTCTATGATTTGAACCTTTCCTGTGAGACCAGTTTTAGATTCCGATGCTTCACTTCAGGCTTACTGTATCGCTTGGACCTTCATATTGACGATGAAACACAGTAATTACATCGGAAGTAAATACAAAAGGCACAATGCCGATTAAGTACAAGAGTAGTGACTCTTCTTACATTCTATGATTTGCACCATTTCTGTGATACCAGTTTTAGATTCCGATGATTCACTTCAGGTTTACTGTATTCCTTGGACCTTCTGATTGACGATGAAACACAGAAATTGCATCGGAATTAAATACAAATGGCACAATGCCGACTTAAGTACAAGTAGACTGATCCTTCTTACTGTCTCTGTGTTGAACCTTTCCTGTGAGACCAGTTTTAGATTCCGATCCTTCACTTCAGGTGTACTGTATCCCTTGGACCTTCTTATTTCCAATGAAACAAAGAAATTGCATTGGAATTAAATACAAAATTCACAATGGCGACTTAAGTACAAGAGGACTGACTCTTCTTACTGTCTATGTTTTGAACCATTCCTGTGAGACCAGTTTTAGATTCCGATGCTTCGATTCAGATTTAATGTATTCTATGGACCTTCTTATTGACGATGAATCACAGAAATTGCATCGGAATTAAATACAAAAGGAAAAATGCCGACATCAGTACAAGTATACTGACTCTCCTTACTGTCTATGTTTGAACCTTTCCTCTGAGACCGGGTTTAGATCCTGATGCTTCACCTCAGGTTTACTGTATCCCTTGGACCTTCTTATTGACGATGAAACACAGGATTAGCATCGGATTAAAATACCAAAGGCTCATTGCCGAGTTAAGTACATGTAGACTAACCCTTCCTACTGTCTATGTTTTGAACCATTCCTGTGAGACCAGTTTTAGACATCGATGCTTCACTTCAGGTTCACTGTAGCCCACGGGCCTCCTTATTGACAGTAAGAAGAGTCAGTTCTCATGTACTTAATCGTCATTGTGCCTTTTGTAATTAATTCCGATGCAATTTTTGTGTTTCTTCGTCAACAAGTAGGTCCCAGGGATACAGTAAACCTGAAGTGAAACATCGGAATCTAAAACTGGTCTCACAGGAAAGGCTCAAATCATAGAATGTAAGAAGAGTCAGTCTTCTTGCATTTAAGTCGGTATTGTGCCTATTGTATTTAATTTCGATGCAATTTCTGTGTTTCATCGACAAAAAGAAGGTCCAAACGTTACAGTAAACCTAAAGTGAAGCATCGATATCTTAAACATGCCTCACCGGAAAGGCAAAAATCATTGAATGTAAGAAGAGTCAATCCTCTTGTACTAAAGTCGGCATTGTGCCTTTTGTACTTAATTCCGATGCAATTTCTGTGTTTCATAGTTAATAAGAAGGTCTAAGGGATACAGTAAACCTGAAGTGAAGCATCAGAATCAAAAACTGGTGTCACAGGAAAGGCTCAAAACATAGACCGTAAGAAGAGTCGATCTTCTTGTACTTCAGTGGGCATGGTGCCTTTTGTATTTCATTCCGATGCAATTTCTGTGTTTCATCTTCAATAAGAATGTCCAAGGGATCCAGTACACCTGAAGTGAAGCATCGGAATCGAAAACTGGTCTCACAGGAAAGATTCAATACAGAGAATATAAGAAGAGTCAGTCCTCTTGTACTTAAATCGGCATTGTGTCATTTGTATTTAATGCCGATGCAATTTGTGTGTTTCATCGTCAATGAGAAGGTCCAAGGGATACAGTAAACCTGAACGGAAACATCGCAATATCTAAAACTTCTATCACAGGAAAGGCTCAAATAATAGACAGTAAGAAGAGTCAGAACTCTTGTACTTAAGTCGGCATTGTGCCTTTTGTACTTAATTCCGATGCAATTTTGTGGTTCATCGTCAATGAGAAGGTCCAAGGGATACAGTAAACCTGAACAGAAACATCGGAATATCTAAAACTGGTATCACAGGAAAGGTTCAAATCATTGAATGTAAGGAGAGTCAGTCCTCTTCCACCTAATCGGCTTTGTGCCTTTTGTATTTAATTCCGACGCAATTTATGTGTTATATCGCCAGTAAGAAGGTCCAAGGGATACAGTAAACCTGAAGTGAAGCATCGGAATCTGAAACTGGTCTCACAGGAAATGTTCTATTCATAGAATATGAGAAGAGTCAGTCCTCTTGTACTTAAGTCGGCATTGTGCCTTTGGTATTTAATTACGATGCAATTTCTGTGTTTCATCGCCAATAAGATTGTCCAAGGGATACAGTAAACCTAAAGGGAAGCATCGGAATATCCAAAACTGGTCTCACAGGAAAGGTTGAATTCATAGAAAATAATATTAGTCAGTCCTCCTGTACTCAAGTCGGCATTGTGCCTTTTGTATTTAATTCAGAAGCAATTTCTGTGTTTCATCGTCAATAAGTAGGTCCAAGCGCTACAGTAAACATGAAGGGAAGCATCGGAATATCAAAAAGAGGTATCACAGGAAAGGATCAAATCATAGAATGTAAGGAGGGTCAGTCCTCTTGTAGTTAATCGGCATTGTGCCTTTTGTATTTCATTCCGATGCAATATCTGTGTTTCATCGCCAATAAGAAGGACCAAGGGTTACAGTCAACCTGAAGTGAAGCATCGCAATACAAAACTGGCCTCACAGGAAGGGTTCAATTCATTGAATACAAGCAGAGTCACTCCTGTTGTACTTAAGTCGGCATTGTGCCTTTTGTATTAATTCCGATGCAATTTCTGTGTTTCATCGTCAATAAGAAGGTCCAAGGGATACAGTGAACCTGAAGGGAGCATCGGAATATCTAAAACTGGTCTCACAGCAAAGGTTCAATTCATAGAATTGGGATACAGTAAACCTGGGAATTTTGTATTTAATTCCGATGAAATTTCAGTGTTTCATCGTCAATAAGTAGGTCCAAGGGATACAGTAAACCTGAAGTGAAGCATCGGAATCTAAAACTGGTCTCACAGGAAAGGTTCAGAACATAGACAGTAAGAAGAGTCAGTCTTTTTGTACCTAATTCGGCACTGTGCCTTTTGTATTTAATTCCAATGCAATTTCTGTGTTTCAGCGTCAATAAGAAGGTCCTAGGGATACAGTAAACCTGGAGAGAAGCATCGGAATCTAAACCTGGTATCACAGAAAATGTTCAATTCATAGACAATAAGAAGAGTCAGTCCTCTTGTACATAAATCCGCATTGTGCCTTTTGTATTTAATTCCGATGCAATTTCGGTGTTTCATCGTCAATAAGAAGGTCCAAGGGATACAGTGAACCTGAAGGGAGCATCGGAATATCTAAAACTGGTCTCACAGCAAAGGTTCAATTCATAGAATTGGGATACAGTAAACCTGGGAATTTTGTATTTAATTCCGATGAAATTTCAGTGTTTCATCGCCAATAAGTAGGTCCAAGGGATACAGTAAACCTGAAGTGAAGCATCGGAATCTAAAACTGGTCTCACAGGAAAGGTTCAGAACATAGACAGTAAGAAGAGTCAGTCTTCTTGTATTTAAGTGGGCATTGTGCCTTTTGTATTTAATTCCGATGCAATTTATGTGTTTCATTGTCAATAAGAAGGGCCAAGGGATACAGTAAACCTGAAATGAAGCATCGGAATATATAACTGGTCTCACAGGAAAAGTTCAATTCATAGAATATCAGAAGATTCAGTCCTCTTGTACTTCAGTCGACATTGTGCCTTTTGTATTTAACTCCGATGCAATTTCTGTGTTTCATCATCAATAAGAAGGTCCAAGGGATACAGTAAACCTGAGGTGAAGCATCGGAATCTAATACTGGTCTCACAGGAAAGGCTCAAAACATAGACAGTAAGAAGAGTCAGACTTCTTGTACTTAAGTGGGCATTGTGCCTTTTGTAATTAATTCCGATGCAACTTACGTGTTTCATCGTCAATAAGAAGGTCCAAGGGATAGAGTAAATCTGAAGTGAAGCATCGGAATCCAAAACTGGTCTCACAGGAAAGGTTCAAAATATAGACAGTAAGGAGAGTCAGTCTTCTTGTATTTAAGTCGGCATTGTGCATCTTGTATTTAATCCAGATGCAATTTCAGTGTTTCATCGTCAATGAGAGGGTCCAAGGGATACATTAAACCTGAAGTGAAACATCGGAATCTGAAACTCTTCTCATAGGCGAGGTTCAAATCATAGAATGTAAAATGAAATTGTCCACTTGTACTTAAGTCCGCATTGTGCCTTTTCTCTTTAATTCCGATGCACTTTCTGTGTTTCATCGTCAATAAGAGGGTCCAAGGGATACAGTAATCCTGAAGTGAAGCATCGGAATCCAAAACTGGTCTCATAGGAAAGGTTCAATTCATAGAATATAAGAAGAGTCCGTCTTCTTGTACCTAATTCGGCATTGTGCCTTTTGTATTTAATTCCGATGCTATTTCTGTACTTCATCGTACGTAAGATGGTCCAAGGTATCCAGTAAACCTGAAGAGAAGTTTCGGAACATCTATAACTGGTATCACAGGAAAGGTTCAAATCATAGGTTGTAAGCAGAGTCAGTCCTCTTGTACTTAATCGGCATTGTGCCTTTTGTATTTAATTCCGATGCAATTTCTGTGTTTCATCGTCAATAAGAAGGTCCAAGGGAAACAGTAAACCTGAAGGGAAGCATCGGAATATCTAAAACTGGTATCACAGAAAAGGTTCTATTCTTAGAATGTAACCAGAGTCAGTCCTCTTGTACTTAATCGGCATTGTGCCTTTTGTATTTAATTCCGATGCAATTTCTGTGTTTCATCCTCAATAAGAAGGTCCAAGGGATACAGTCAACCTGAAGGGAAGCATCGTAATCTAAAACTGGTCTCACAGGAAAGGCTCAAAACATAGACAGTAGGAAGAGTCAGACTTCTTGTACTTAAGTGGGCATTGACACTTTTGTATTTAATTCCGACGCAATTTATGTGTTTCATCGTCAATAAGAAGGTCCAAGGGATACAGTAAACCTGAAGAATCGGAATCTAAAACTGGTATCACAGGAAAGGTTCAATTCATAGAATGTAAGTAGAGTCAGTCCTCTTGTACTTAAGTCGACATTGTGCATTTTGTATTAAATTCCGATGCAATTTCTGTGTTTCATCGTCAATAAGAAGGTCCAAGGGATACAGTAAACCTGAAATGAAGCATCGGAATCTAAAACTGGTCTCACAGGAAAGGTTCAATTCATTGAATATTAGAACAGTCAGTCTACTTGTACTTAAGTTGACATTGTACCTTTTGTATTTAATTCCGATGCAATTTCTGTGTTTCATCGTCAATAAGAAGGTCTAAGGGATACAGTAAACCTAAGGGGAAGCATCGGAATATCCAAAACTGGTCTCACAGGAAAGGTTGAATTCATAGAATATAGTATGAGTCAGTCCTCCTGTACTTAAGTCGGCATTGTGCCTTTTGTATTTAATTCAGATGCAATTTCTGTGTTTCATCGTCAATAACAACGTTTAAGGGATACTGTAAACGTGAAGTGAAGCATCGGAATCCTAAACTGGTGTCACAAGAAAGGTTCAAAACATAGACAGTAAAAAGAGTTAGTCTACTTGTACTTATGTCGGCAATGTGCCTTTTGAATTTAATTCAGATGCAATTTATATGTTTCACCCTCAATTAGAAGGTCCAAGGGATACATTAAATCTTAAGTGAAGCATCGGAATCTAAAACTGGTCTCACAGGAAAGGTTCAAATCATAGAATATAAGAATTGTCCGTCTTCTTGTACCTAACTCGATATTGTGCCTTTTTATTTAATTCCGATGCAATGAATGTGTTTCATCGTCAATAAGACGGTCCAAGGGATACAGTAAACCTGAACAGAAACATCAGAATATCTATAACCTTTCTCACAGGAAAGGTCCAAATCATAGAATGCAAGGAGAGTCAGTCCTCTTGTACCTAATCGGCATTGTGCCTTTTGTATTTAATTCCAATGCAATATCTGTGTTTCATCGTCAATAAGAAGGTCGAAGGGATACAATAAACCACACGGGAAGCATCGGAATATCTAAAACTGGTATCACAGGAAAGGTTGAAATCTTAGAATGTAAGGAGGGTCAATCCCCTTGTACTTATTCGGCATTGTGCCTACCCTATTTAATTCCTATGTAATTTTTGTGTTTCAACGTCAATAAGAAGCTCCAAGGGATACAGTAAACCCGAAGTGATGCATCGTAATCTAAAACTGGTCTCACAGGAAAGGCTCAAAACATAGACAGTAAGAAGAGTCAGACTTCTTGTACTGAGGTGGGCATTGTGCCTTTTGTATTTAATTTCGATGCAATTTATGTGTTTCATCGTCAATAAAAAGGTCCAAGGGATACAGTAAACCTGAAGCATCGGAATCTGAAAATGGTCTCACTGGAAAGGTTAAATTTAAAGAATGTAAGAAGAGTCAGTCTTCTTGTACCTAATTCGGCATTGTGCCGCTTGAATTTTATTTCCGATGCAATTTCTGTGTTTCATCGTCAATAGGAAGGTCACAGGGATACAGTAAACCTGAAGTGAAGCATCGGAATCTAAAACTGGTCTCACGGGAAAGGCTCAAAACATAGACAGTAAGTAGAGTCAGACTTCTTGTGCTTAAGTGGGCATTGTGCCTTTTGTATTTCATTCCGATGCAATTTCTGTGTTTCATCTTCAATAAAAAGGTCCAAGGGATACAGTACACCTGAAGTGAAGCATCGGAATCGAAAACTGGTCTCACAGGAAAGGTTCAATACAGAGAATATAAGAAGAGTCAGTCCTCTTGTACTTAAGTCGGCATTGTGTCATTTGTATTTAATGCCGATGCAATTTGTGTGTTTCATCGTCAATGAGAAGGTCCAAGGGATACAGTAAACCTGAACGGAAACATCGCAATATCTAAAACTTCTATCACAGGAAAGGTTCAAATAATAGAATGTAATGAGAGTCAGTCCTCTTGTACTTTATCGGCATTGTGCCTTTTCTATTTATTTCCGATGCAATTTTTGTGTTTCATCGTCAATAAGAAGGTCCAAGGGATACAGTAAACCTGAAGTGAAGCATCGGAATCAGAAACTGGTCTCACAGGAAATGTTCTTATCATAGAATATGAGAAGAGTCCGTCCTCTTGTACTTAAGTCGGCATTGTGCCTTTGGTATATAATTACGATGCAATTTCTCTGTTTCATCGCCAATAAGATTGTCCAAGGGATACTGTAAACCTAAAGGGAAGCATCGGAATATCCAAAACTGGTCTCACAGGAAAGGTTGAATTCATAGAATATAATATGAGTCAGTCCTCCTGTACTCAAGTCGGCATTGTGCCTTTTGTATTTAATTCAGATGCAATTTCTGTGTTTCATCGTCAATAAGGAGGTCCAAGCCCTACAGTAAACCTGAAGGGAAGCATCGGAATATCAAAAAGAGGTATCACAGGAAAGGATCAAATCATAGAATGTAAGGAGGGTCAGTCCTCTTGTAGTTAATCGGCATTGTGCCTTTTGTATTTCATTCCGATGCAATATCTGTGTTTCATCGCCAATAAGAAGGACCAAGGGTTACAGTCAACCTGAAGTGAAGCATCGGAATACAAAACTGGCCTCACAGGAAAGGATCAATTCATTGAATATAAGAAGAGTCACTCCTGTTGTACTTAAGTCGGCATTGTGCCTTTTGTGTTAATTCCGATGCAATTTCTGTGTTTCATCATCAATAAGAAGGTCCAAGGGATACAGTAAACCATAAGTGAAGCATCGGTATCTAAAACTGGTCTCACAGGAAAGGCTCAAAACATAGACAGTAAGAAGAGTCAGACTTCTTGTACTTTAGTGGGCATTGT
Source organism: Schistocerca serialis cubense (assembly GCF_023864345.2). Lineage (NCBI taxonomy): Eukaryota > Metazoa > Arthropoda > Insecta > Orthoptera > Acrididae > Schistocerca > Schistocerca serialis. The sequence continues at coordinate 81,925,800 of NC_064643.1, forward strand.
GCCTTTTGTATTTCATTCCAATGCAGTTTATGTGTTTCACCGTCAATAAGAAGGTCCAAGGGATACAGTAAACCTGACGTGAAGCATCGGAATCTAAAACTGGTCTCACAGGAGAGGTTCAATTAATAGAATATAAGAAGAGTCAGTCTTTTTGTACCTAATTCGGCACTGTGCCTTTTGTATTTAATTCCGATGCAATTTCTGTTTTTCAGCGTCAATAAGAGGGTCCTAGGGATACAGTAAACCTGGAGGGAAGCATCGGAATCTAAACCTGGTATCACAGGATATGTTCAATTCATAGAATATAAGAAGAGTCAGTCCTCTTGTACATAAATCGGCATTGTGCCTTTTGTATTTAATTCCGATGCAATTTCGGTGTTTCATCGTCAATAAGAAGGTCCAAGGGATACAGTGAACCTGAAGGGAGCATCGGAATATCTAAAACTGGTCTCACAGCAAAGGTTCAATTCATAGAATTGTGATACAGTAAACCTGGGCCTTTTGTATTTAATTCCGATGAAATTTCAGTGCTTCATCGTCAATAAGTAGGTCCAAGGAATACAGTAAACCTGAGGTGAAGCATCGGAATCTAAAACTGGTCTCACAGGAAAGGTTCAGAACATAGACAGTAAGAAGAGTCAGTCTTCTTGTATTTAAGTGGGAATTGTGCCTTTTGTATTTAATTCCGATGCAACTTATGTGTTTCATTGTCAACAAGAAGGGCCTAGGGATGCAGTAAACCTGAAGCGAAGCATCGGAATCTAAATCTGGTCTCACAGGAAATGTTCAATTTATAGAATTTAAGAAGAGTCAGTCCTCTTGTACCTCAGTCGGCATTGTGCCTTTCGAATTTAATTCCGATGAAATTTCTGTGTTTCATTGTCAATAAGAAGGTCCAAGGGATACAGTAAACCTGAAATGAAGCATCGGAATATATAACTGGTCTCACAGGAAAAGTTCAATTCATAGAATATCAGAAGATTCAGTCCTCTTGTACTTCAGTCGACATTGTGCCTTTTGTATTTAACTCCGATGCAATTTCTGTGTTTCATCATCAATAAGAAGGTCCAAGGGATACAGTAAACCTGAGGTGAAGCATCGGAATCTAATACTGGTCTCACAGGAAAGGCTCAAAACATAGACAGTAAGAAGAGTCAGACTTCTTGTACTTAAGTGGGCATTGTGAATTTTGTAATTAATTCCGATGCAACTTACGTGTTTCATCGTCAATAAGAAGGTCCAAGGGATAGAGTAAATCTGAAGTGAAGCATCGGAATCCAAAACTGGTCTCACAGGAAAGGTTCAAAATATAGACAGTAAGGAGAGTCAGTCTTCTTGTATTTAAGTCGGCATTGTGCATCTTGTATTTAATCCAGATGCAATTTCAGTGTTTCATCGTCAATGAGAGGGTCCAAGGGATACATTAAACCTGAACTGAAACATCGGAATCTGAAACTCTTCTCATAGGCGAGGTTCAAATCATAGAATGTAAAATGAAATTGTCCACTTGTACTTAAGTCCGCATTGTGCCTTTTCTCTTTAATTCCGATGCACTTTCTGTGTTTCATCGTCAATAAGAGGGTCCAAGGGATACAGTAATCTTGAAGTGAAGCATCGGAATCCAAAACTGGTCTCATAGGAAAGGTTCAATTCATAGAATATAAGAAGAGTCCGTCTTCTTGTACCTAATTCGGCATTGTGCCTTTTGTATTTAATTCCGATGCTATTTCTGTACTTCATCGTACGTAAGATGGTCCAAGGTATCCAGTAAACCTGAAGAGAAGTTTCGGAACATCTATAACTGGTATCACAGGAAAGGTTCAAATCATAGGTTGTAAGCAGAGTCAGTCCTCTTGTACTTAATCGGCATTGTGCCTTTTGTATTTAATTCCGATGCAATTTCTGTGTTTCATCGTCAATAAGAAGGTCCAAGGGAAACAGTAAACCTGAAGGGAAGCATCGGAATATCTAAAACTGGTATCACAGAAAAGGTTCTATTCTTAGAATGTAAGCAGAGTCAGTCCTCTTGTACTTAATCGGCATTGTGCCTTTTGTATTTAATTCCGATGCAATTTCTGTGTTTCATCCTCAATAAGAAGGTCCAAGGGATACAGTCAACCTGAAGGGAAGCATCGTAATCTAAAACTGGTCTCACAGGAAAGGCTCAAAACATAGACAGTAGGAAGAGTCAGACTTCTTGTACTTAAGTGGGCATTGACACTTTTGTATTTAATTCCGACGCAATTTATGTGTTTCATCGTCAATAAGAAGGTCCAAGGGATACAGTAAACCTGAAGAATCGGAATCTAAAACTGGTATCACAGGAAAGGTTCAATTCATAGAATGTAAGTAGAGTCAGTCCTCTTGTACTTAAGTCGACATTGTGCATTTTGTATTAAATTCCGATGCAATTTCTGTGTTTCATCGTCAATAAGAAGGTCCAAGGGATACAGTAAACCTGAAATGAAGCATCGGAATCTAAAACTGGTCTCACAGGAAAGGTTCAATTCATTGAATATTAGAACAGTCAGTCTACTTGTACTTAAGTTGACATTGTACCTTTTGTATTTAATTCCGATGCAATTTCTGTGTTTCATCGTCAATAAGAAGGTCCAAGGGATACAGTAAACCTGAACAGAAACATCAGAATATCTATAACCTTTCTCACAGGAAAGGTCCAAATCATAGAATGCAAGGAGAGTCAGTCCTCTTGTACCTAATCGGCATTGTGCCTTTTGTATTTAATTCCAATGCAATATCTGTGTTTCATCGTCAATAAGAAGGTCGAAGGGATACAATAAACCACACGGGAAGCATCGGAATATCTAAAACTGGTATCACAGGAAAGGTTGAAATCTTAGAATGTAAGGAGGGTCAATCCCCTTGTACTTATTCGGCATTGTGCCTACCCTATTTAATTCCTATGTAATTTTTGTGTTTCAACGTCAATAAGAAGCTCCAAGGGATACAGTTAACCCGAAGTGATGCATCGTAATCTAAAACTGGTCTCACAGGAAAGGCTCAAAACATAGACAGTAAGAAGAGTCAGACTTCTTGTACTGAGGTGGGCATTGTGCCTTTTGTATTTAATTTCGATGCAATTTATGTGTGTCATCGTCAATAAAAAGGTCCAAGGGATACAGTAAACCTGAAGCATCGGAATCTGAAAATGGTCTCACTGGAAAGGTTAAATTTAAAGAATGTAAGAAGAGTCAGTCTTCTTGTACCTAATTCGGCATTGTGCCGCTTGAATTTAATTCCGATGCAATTTCTGTGTTTCATCGTCAATAGGAAGGTCACAGGGATACAGTAAACCTGAAGTGAAGCATCGGAATCTAAAACTGGTCTCACGGGAAAGGCTCAAAACATAGACAGTAAGTAGAGTCAGACTTCTTGTGCTTAAGTGGGCATTGTGCCTTTTGTATTTCATTCCGATGCAATTTCTGTGTTTCATCTTCAATAAAAAGGTCCAAGGGATACAGTACACCTGAAGTGAAGCATCGGAATCGAAAACTGGTCTCACAGGAAAGGTTCAATACAGAGAATATAAGAAGAGTCAGTCCTCTTGTACTTAAGTCGGCATTGTGTCATTTGTATTTAATGCCGATGCAATTTGTGTGTTTCATCGTCAATGAGAAGGTCCAAGGGATACAGTAAACCTGAACGGAAACATCGCAATATCTAAAACTTCTATCACAGGAAAGGTTCAAATAATAGAATGTAATGAGAGTCAGTCCTCTTGTACTTTATCGGCATTGTGCCTTTTCTATTTATTTCCGATGCAATTTTTGTGTTTCATCGTCAATAAGAAGGTCCAAGGGATACAGTAAACCTGAAGTGAAGCATCGGAATCAGAAACTGGTCTCACAGGAAATGTTCTTATCATAGAATATGAGAAGAGTCCGTCCTCTTGTACTTAAGTCGGCATTGTGCCTTTGGTATATAATTACGATGCAATTTCTCTGTTTCATCGCCAATAAGATTGTCCAAGGGATACAGTAAACCTAAAGGGAAGCATCGGAATATCCAAAACTGGTCTCACAGGAAAGGTTGAATTCATAGAATATAATATGAGTCAGTCCTCCTGTACACAAGTCGGCATTGTGCCTTTTGTATTTAATTCAGATGCAATTTCTGTGTTTCATCGTCAATAAGGAGGTCCAAGCGCTACAGTAAACCTGAAGGGAAGCATCGGAATATCAAAAAGAGGTATCCCAGGAAAGGATCAAATCATAGAATGTAAGGAGGGTCAGTCCTCTTGTAGTTAATCGGCATTGTGCCTTTTGTATTTCATTCCGATGCAATATCTGTGTTTCATCGCCAATAAGAAGGACCAAGGGTTACAGTCAACCTGAAGTGAAGCATCGGAATACAAAACTGGCCTCACAGGAAAGGTTCAATTCATTGAATATAAGAAGAGTCACTCCTGTTGTACTTAAGTCGGCATTGTGCCTTTTGTGTTAATTCCGATGCAATTTCTGTGTTTCATCATCAATAAGAAGGTCCAAGGGATACAGTAAACCATAAGTGAAGCATCGGTATCTAAAACTGGTCTCACAGGAAAGGCTCAAAACATAGACAGTAAGAAGAGTCAGACTTCTTGTACTTTAGTGGGCATTGTGCCTTTTGTATTTCATTCCAATGCAGTTTATGTGTTTCACCGTCAATAAGAAGGTCCAAGGGATACAGTAAACCTGACGTGAAGCATCGGAATCTAAAACTGGTCTCACAGGAGCGGTTCAATTAATAGAATATAAGAAGAGTCAGTCTTTTTGTACCTAATTCGGCACTGTGCCTTTTGTATTTAATTCCGATGCAATTTCTGTTTTTCAGCGTCAATAAGAAGGTCCTAGGGATACAGTAAACCTGGAGGGAAGCATCGGAATCTAAACCTGGTATCACAGGAAATGTTCAATTCATAGAATATAAGAAGAGTCAGTCCTCTTGTACATAAATCGGCATTGTGCCTTTTGTATTTAATTCCGATGCAATTTCGGTGTTTCATCGTCAATAAGAAGGTCCAAGGGATACAGTGAACCTGAAGGGAGCATCGGAATATCTAAAACTGGTCTCACAGCAAAGGTTCAATTCATAGAATTGTGATACAGTAAACCTGGGCCTTTTGTATTTAATTCCGATGAAATTTCAGTGTTTCATCGTCAATAAGTAGGTCCAAGGAATACAGTAAACCTGAGGTGAAGCATCGGAATCTAAAACTGGTCTCACAGGAAAGGTTCAGAACATAGACAGTAAGAAGAGTCAGTCTTCTTGTATTTAAGTGGGAATTGTGCCTTTTGTATTTAATTCCGATGCAACTTATGTGTTTCATTGTCAACAAGAAGGGCCTAGGGATACAGTAAACCTGAAGCGAAGCATCGGAATCTAAATCTGGTCTCACAGGAAATGTTCAATTTATAGAATTTAAGAAGAGTCAGTCCTCTTGTACCTCAGTCGGCATTGTGCCTTTCGAATTTAATTCCGATGAAATTTCTGTGTTTCATTGTCAATAAGAAGGTCCAAGGGATACAGTAAACCTGAAATGAAGCATCGGAATATATAACTGGTCTCACAGGAAAAGTTCAATTCATAGAATATCAGAAGATTCAGTCCTCTTGTACTTCAGTCGACATTGTGCCTTTTGTATTTAACTCCGATGCAATTTCTGTGTTTCATCATCAATAAGAAGGTCCAAGGGATACAGTAAACCTGAGGTGAAGCATTGGAGTCTAAAACTGGTCTCACAGGAAAGGCTCAAAACATAGACAGTAAGAAGAGTCAGACTTCTTGTACTTAAGTGGGCATTGTGCCTTTTGTAATTAATTCCGATGCAACTTACGTGTTTCATCGTCAATAAGAAGGTCCAAGGGATAGAGTAAATCTGAAGTGAAGCATCGGAATCCAAAACTGGTCTCACAGGAAAGGTTCAAAATATTGACAGTAAGGAGAGTCAGTCTTCCTGTATTTCAGTCGGCATTGTGCATTTTGTATTTAATCCAGATGCAATTTCAGTGTATCATCGTCAATGAGGGGGTCCAAGGGATACATTAAACCTGAAGTGAAACATCGGAATCTGAAACTCTTCTCATAGGCGAGGTTCAAATCATAGAATGTAAAAAGAAATTGTCCACTTGTACTTAAGTCCGCATTGTGCCTTTTCTCTTTAATTCCGATGCACTTTCTGTGTTTCATCGTCAATAAGAGGGTCCAAGGGATACAGTAATCCTGAAGTGAAGCATCGGAATCCAAAACTGGTCTCATAGGAAGTATTCAATTCATGGAATATAAGAAGAGTCCGTCTTCTTGTACCTAATTCGGCATTGTGCCTTTTGTATTTAATTCCGATGCTATTTCTGTACTTCATCGTAAATAAGATGGTCCAAGGTATCCAGCAAACCTGAAGAGAAGTTTCGGAACATCTATAACTGGTATCACAGGAAAGGTTCAAATCATAGGTTGTAAGCGGAGTCAGTCCTCTTGTACTTAATCGGCATTGTGCCTTTTGAATTTAATTCCGATGCAATTTCTGTGTTTCATCGTCAATAAGAAGGTCCAACGGAAACAGTAAACCTAAAGGGAAGCATCGGAATATCTAAAACTGGTATCACAGAAAAGGTTCTATTCTTAGAATGTAAGCAGAGTCAGTCCTCTTGTACTTAATCGGCATTGTGCCTTTTGTATTTAATTCCGATGCAATTTCTGTGTTTCATCCTCAATAAGAAGGTCCAAGGGATACAGTCAACCTGAAGGGAAGCATCGTAATCTAAAACTGGTCTCACAGGAAAGGCTCAAAACATAGACAATAGGAAGAGTCAGACTTCTTGTACTTAAGTGGGCATTGACACTTTTGTATTTTATTCCGATGCAATTTATGAGTTTCATCGTCAATAAGAAGGTCCAAGGGATACAGTAAACCTGAAGAATCGGAATCTAAAACTGGTATCACAGGAAAGGTAAAATTCATAGAATGTAAGAAGAGTCAGTCTTCTTGTACTTAATCCGGCATTGTGCCTTTTGTATTTAATTCCGATGCAATTTCTGTTTTTTTTTTTATCGTCAATAAGCAAGTCCAAATGATACATTAAACCTGAAGTGAAACATCGGAATCTTAAACTGATCTCACAGGAGATGTTCAATTCATAGAATGAAAGTAGAGTCAGTCCTCTTGTACTTAAGTCGACATTGTGCCTTTTGTATTTAATTCCGATGCAATTCCTGTGTTTCATCGTCAATAAGAAGGTCCAAGGGATACAGTAAACCTGAAATGAAGCATCGGAATCTAAAACTAGTCTCACAGAAAAGGTTCAATTCATTGAATATTAGAACAGTCAGTCTACTTGTACTTAAGTTGACATTGTGCCTTTTGTATTTAATTCCGATGCGATTTCTGTGTTTCATCGTCAATAAGAAGGTCCAAGGGATACAGTAAACCTAAGGGGAAGCATCGGAATATCCAAAACTGGTCTCACAGGAAAGGTTGAATTCATAGAATATAATATGAGTCAGTCCACCGGTACTTAAGTCGGCATTGTGCCTTTTGTATTTAATTCAGATGCAATTTCTGTGTTTCATCGTCAATAAGAAGGTCCAAGCGCTACAGTAAACCAGAAGTGAAGCATCGGAATAAAAAACTGGTCTCACAGGAAAGGGTCAATTCATAGAATATAAGAAGAGTGAGTCTTCTGGTACCTAATTCGGCATTGTGCATTTTGTATTTAATTCCGATGCAATTTCTGTGTTTCATCGTCAATGAGAAGTTCCAAGGCATACAGTAGACCTGAAGGGAAGCATCGAAATATCAGAAACAGGTATCACAGGAAGGGATCAAATCATAGAATGTAAGGAGGGTCAGTCCTCTTGTAGTTAATCGGCATTGTGCCTATCCTATTTAATTCCTATGTAATTTTTGTGTTTCATCGTCAATAAGAAGCTCCAAGGGATACAGTAAACCCGAAGTGATGCATCGTAATCTAAAACTGGTCTCACAGGAAAGGCTCAAAACATAGACAGTAAGAAGAGTCAGACTTCTTGTACTGAGGGGGGCATTGTGCCTTTTGTATTTAATTTCGATGCAATTTATGTGTTTCATCGTCAATAAAAATGTCCAAGGGATACAGTAAACCTGAAGCATCGGAATCTGAAAATGGTCTCACTGGAAAGGTTAAATTTAAAGAATGTAAGAAGAGTCAGTCTTCTTGTACCTAATTCGGCATTGTGCCGCTTGCATTTAATTCCGATGCAATTTCTGTGTTTCATCGTCAATAGGAAGGTCACAGGGATACAGTAAACCTGAAGTGAAGCATCGGAATCTGAAACTGGTCTCACAGGAAATGTTCTTATCATAGAATATGAGAAGAGTCCGTCCTCTTGTACTTATGTCGGCATTGTGCCTTTGGTATATAATTACGATGCAATTTCTCTGTTTCATCGAGAATAAGATTGTCCAAGGGATACAGTAAACCTAAAGGGAAGCATCGGAATATCCAAAACTGGTCTCACAGGAAAGGTTGAATTCATAGAATATAATATGAGTCAGTCCTCCTGTACTCAAGTCGGCATTGTGCCTTTTGTATTTAATTCAGATGCAATTTCTGTGTTTCATCGTCAATAAGAAGGTCCAAGCGCTACAGTAAACCTGAAGGGAAGCATCGGAATATCAAAAAGAGGTATCACAGGAAAGGATCAAATCATAGAATGTAAGGAGGGTCAGTCCTCTTGTAGTTAATCGGCAATGTGCCTTTTGTATTTCATTCCGATGCAATATCTGTGTTTCATCGCCAATAAGAAGGACCAAGGGTTACAGTCAACCTGAAGTGAAGCATCGGAATACAAAACTGGCCTCACAGGAATGTTTCAATTCATTGAATATAAGAAGAGTCACTCCTGTTGTACTTAAGTCGGCATTGTGCCTTTTGTGTTAATTCCGATGCAGTTTCCGTGTTTCATCATCAATAAGAAGGTCCAAGGGATACAGTAAACCATAAGTGAAGCATCGGTATCTAAAACTGGTCTCACAGGAAAGGCTCAAATCATAGACAGTAAGAAGAGTCAGACTTCTTGTACTTTAGTGGGCATTGTGCCTTTTGTATTTCATTCCAATGCAATTTATGTGTTACACCGTCAATAAGAAGGTCCAAGGGATACAGTAAACCTGACGTGAAGCATCGGAATCTAAAACTGGTCTCACAGGAGAGGTTCAATTAATAGAATATAAGAAGAGTCAGTCTTTTTGTACCTAATTCGGCACTGTGCCTTTTGTATTTAATTCCGATGCAATTTCTGTGTTTCAGCGTCAATAAGAAGGTCCAAGGGATACAGTGAACCTGAAGGGAGCATCGGAATATCTAAAACTGGTCTCACAGCAAAGGTTCAATTCATAGAATTGGGATACAGTAAACCTGGGCCTTTTGTATTTAATTCCGATGAAATTTCAGTGTTTCATCGTCAATAAGTAGGTCCAAGGGATACAGTAAAGCTGAGGTGAAGCATCGGAATCTAAAACTGGTCTCACAGGAAAGGTTCAGAACATAGACAGTAAGAAGAGTCAGTCTTCTTGTATTTAAGTGGGAATTGTGCCTTTTGTATTTAATTCCGATGCAATTTATGTGTTTCATTGTCAACAAGAAGGGCCTAGGGATACAGTAAACCTGAAACGAAGCATCGGAATCTAAAACTGGTCTCACAGGAAATGTTCAATTCATAGAATTTAAGAAGAGTCAGTCCTCTTGTACCTCAGTCGGCATTGTGCCTTTCGAATTTAATTCCGATGAAATTTCTGTGTTTCATTGTCAATAAGAAGGTCCAAGGGATACAGTAAACCTGAAATGAAGCATCGGAATATATAACTGGTCTCACAGGAAAACTTCAATTCATAGAATATCAGAAGATTCAGTCCTCTTGTACTTCAGTCGACATTGTGCCTTTTGTATTTAACTCCGATGCAATTTCTGTGTTTCGTCATCAATAAGAAGGTCCAAGGGATACAGTAAACCTGAGGTGAAGCATCGGAATCTAAAACTGGTCTCACAGGAAAGGCTCAAAACATAGACAGTAACAAGAGTCAGACTTCTTGTACTTAAGTGGGCATTGTGCCTTTTGTAATTAATTCCGATGCAACTTACGTGTTTCATCGTCAATAAGAAGGTCCAAGGGATAGAGTAAATCTGAAGTGAAGCATCGGAATCCAAAACTGGTCTCACAGGAAAGGTTCAAAATATTGACAGTAAGGTGAGTCAGTCTTCCTGTATTTCAGTCGGCATTGTGCATTTTGTATTTAATCCAGATGCAATTTCAGTGTTTCATCGTTAATGAGAGGGTCCAAGGGATACATTAAACCTGAAGTGAAACATCGGAATCTAAAACTGGTCTCATAGGAAGGGTTCAATTCATGGAATATAAGAAGAGTCCGTCTTCTTGTACCTAATTCGGCATTGTGCTTTTTGTATTTGATTCCGATGCTATTTCTGTACTTCATCGTAAATAAGATGGTCCAAGGTATCCAGTAAACCTGAAGAGAAGTTTCGGAACATCTATAACTGGTATCACAGGAAAGGTTCAAATCATAGGTTGTAAGCAGAGTCAGTCCTCTTGTACTTAATCGGCATTGTGCCTTTTGTATTTAATTCCGATGCAATTTCTGTGTTTCATCGTCAATAAGAAGGTCCAAGGGAAACAGTAAACCTAAAGGGAAGCATCGGAATATCTAAAACTGGTATCACAGAAAAGGTTCTATTCTTAGAATGTAAGCAGAGTCAGTCCTCTTGTACTTAATCGGCATTGTGCCTTTTGTATTTAATTCCGATGCAATTTCTGTGTTTCATCCTCAATAAGAAGGTCCAAGGGATACAGTCAACCTGAAGGGAAGCATCGTAAACTAAAACTGGTCTCACAGGAAAGGCTCAAAACATAGACAGTAGGAAGAGTCAGACTTCTTGTACTTAAGTGGGCATTGACACTTTTGTATTTAATTCCGATGCAATTTATGAGTTTCATCGTCAATAAGAAGGTCCAAGGGATACAGTAAACCTGAAGAATCGGAATCTAAAACTGGTATCACAGGAAAGGTAAAATTCATAGAATGTAAGAAGAGTCAGTCTTCTTGTACTTAATCCGGCATTGTGCCTTTTGTATTTAATTCCGATGCAATTTCTGTTTTTTTGTTTTTTATCGTCAATAAGCAAGTCCAAATGATACATTAAACCTGAAGTGAAACATCGGAATCTTAAACTGATCTCACAGGAGATGTTCAATTCATAGAATGAAAGTAGAGTCAGTCCTCTTGTACTGAAGTCGACATTGTGCCTTTTGTATTTAATTCCGATGCAATTTCTGTGTTTCATCGTCAATAAGAAGGTCCAAGGGATACACTAAACCTGAAATGAAGCATCGGAATCTAAAACTGGTCTCACAGAAAAGGTTCAATTCATTGAATATTAGAACAGTCAGTCTACTTGTACTTAAGTTGACATTGTGCCTTTTGTATTTAATTCCGATGCAATTTCTGTGTTTCATCGTCAATAAGAAGGTCCAAGGGATACAGTAAACCTAAGGGGAAGCAACGGAATATCCAAAACTGGTCTCACAGGAAAGGTTGAATTCATAGAATATAATATGAGTCAGTCCTCCGGTACTTAAGTCGGCATTGTGCCTTTTGTATTTAATTCAGATGCAATTTCTGTGTTTCATCGTCAATAAGAAGGTCCAAGCGCTACAGTAAAGCAGAAGTGAGCATCGGAATAAAAAAATTGGTCTCACAGGAAAGGGTCAATTCATAGAATATAAGAAGAGTGAGTCTTCTGGTACCTAATTCGGCATTGTGCATTTTGTATTTAATTCCGATGCAATTTCTGTGTTTCATCGTCAATGAGAAGTTCCAAGGCATACAGTAGACCTGAAGGGAAGCATCGGAATATCAAAAACAGGTATCACAGGAAGGGATCAAGTCATAGAATGTAAGGAGGGTCAGTCCTCTTGTAGTTAATCGGCACTGTGCCTTTTCTATTTCATTCCGATGCAATATCTGTGTTTCATCGCCAATAAGAAGGACCAAGGGTTACAGTAAACCTGAAGTGAAGCATCGGAATACAAAGCTGGTCTCACAGGAAAGGTTCAATTCATTGAATATAAGAAGAGTCAGTCCTGTCGTACTTAAGTCGGCATTGTGCCTTTTGTATTAATTGCGATGCGATTTCTGTGTTTCATCATCAATAAGATGGTCCAAGGGATACAGTAAACCATAAGTGAAGCATCGGTATCTAAAACTGGTCTCACAGGAAAGGCTCAAAGCATAGACAGTAAGAAGAGTCAGACTTCTTGTACTTTAGTGGGCATTGTCCCTTTTGTATTTCATTCCAATGCAATTTATGTGTTTCATCGTCAATAAGGTCCAAGGGATACAGTAAACCCGACGTGAAGCATCGGAATTTAAAACTGGTCTCACAGGAGAGGTTCAATTCATAGAATATAAGAAGAGTCAGTCTTTTTGTACCTAATTCGGCACTGTGCTTTTTGTATTTAATTCCGATGCAATTTCTGTGTTTCAGCGTCAATAAGAAGGTCCTAGGGATACAGTAAACCTGGAGGGAAGCATCGGAATCTAAAACTGGTATCACAGGAAATGTTCTGTTCGTAGAATATAAGAAGAGTCAGTCCTCTTGTACATAAATCGGCATTGTGCTTTTTGTATTTAATTCCGATGCAATTTCGATGTTTCATCGTCAATAAGTAGGTCCAAGGGATACAGTAAACCTGAAGTGAAGCATCGGAATCTAAAACTGGTCTCACATGAAAGGTTCAAAACATAGACAGTAAGAAGAGTCAGTCTTCTAGTATTTAAGTGGGCATTGTGCCTTTTGTATTTAATTCCAATGCAATTTATGTGTTTCATTGTCAACAAGAAGGGCCTAGGGATACAGTAAACCTGAAATGAAGCACCGGAATATTTAACTGGTCTCACAGGAAAGGTTCAAATCACAGAATATCAGAAGATTCAGTCCTCTTGTACTTCAGTCGACATTGTGCCTTTTGTATTTAACTCCAATGCAATTTCTGTGTTTCATCATCAATAAGAAGGTCCAAGGGATACAGTAAACCTGAGGTGAAGCATCGGAATCTAAAACTGGTCTCACAGGAAAGGCTCAAAACATAGACAGTAAGAAGAGTCAGACTTCTTGTACTTAAGTGGACATTATGCCTTTTGTAATTAATTCCGATGCAACTTACGTGTATCATCGTCAATAAGAAGGTCCAAGGGATAGAGTAAACCTGAAGTGAAGCATCGGAATCCAAAACTGGTCTCACAGGAAAGGTTAAAAGCATAGACAGTAGGGAGAGTCAGTCTTCTTGTATTTAAGTCGGCATTGTGCATTTTGTATTTAATCCCGATGCATTTTGAGTGTTTCATCGTCAATGAGAGGGTCCAAGGGATACATTAAACCTGAAGTGAAACATCGGAATCTGAAACTCTTCTCATAGGAGAGGTTCAAATCATAGAATGTAAAAAGAAATTGTCCACTTGTACTTAAGTCCGCATTGTGCCTTTTCTCTTTAATTCCGATGCACTTTCTGTGTCTCATCGTCAATAAGAGGGTCCAAGGGATACAGTAATCCTGAAGTGAAGCATCGGAATCTATAACTGGTCTCATAGGAAGGGTTCGATTCATAGAATATAAGGAGAGTCCGTCTTCTTGTACCTAATTTGGCATTGTGCCTTTTGTATTTAATTCCGATGCTATTTCTGTACTTCATCGTCAATAAGATGGTTCAAGGTATCCAGTAAACCTGAAGAGAAGTTTCGGAACATCTAAAACTGGTATCACATTAAAGGTTCGAATCATAGGTTGTAAGCAGAGTCAGTCCTCTTGTACTTAATCAGCATTGTGCCTTTTGTATTTAATTCCGATGCAATTTCTGTTTTTCATCGTCAATAAGAAGGTCCAAGGGATACAGTAAACCTGAAGGGAAGCATCGGAATATCTAAAACTGGTATCACAGGAAAGGTTCTATTCTTAGAATGTAAGCAGAGTCAGTCCTCTTGTACTTAATCGGCATTGTGCCTTTTGTATTTAATTCCGATGCAATTTCTGTGTTTCATCGTCAATAAGAAGGTCCAAGCGCTACAGTAAACCTGAAGGGAAGCATCGGAATATCAAAAAGAGGTATCACAGGAAAGGATCAAATCATAGAATGTAAGGAGGGTCAGTCCTCTTGTAGTTAATCGGCATTGTGCCTTTTGTATTTCATTCCGATGCAATATCTGTGTTTCATCGCCAATAAGAAGGACCAAGGGTTACAGTCAACCTGAAGTGAAGCATCGGAATACAAAACTGGCCTCACAGGAAAGGTTCAATTCATTGAATATAAGAAGAGTCACTCCTTTTGTACTTAAGTCGGCATTGTGCCTTTTGTGTTAATTCCGATGCAGTTTCTGTGTTTCATCATCAATAAGAAGGTCCAAGGGATACAGTAAACCATAAGTGAAGCATCGGTATCTAAAACTGGTCTCACAGGAAAGGCTCAAAACATAGACAGTAAGAAGAGTCAGACTTCTTGTACTTTAGTGGGCATTGTGCCTTTTGTATTTCATTCCAATGCAATTTATGTGTTTCACCGTCAATAAGAAGGTCCAAGGGATACAGTAAACCTGACGTGAAGCATCGGAATCTAAAACTGGTCTCACAGGAGAGGTTCAATTAATAGAATATAAGAAGAGTCAGTCTTTTTGTACCTAATTTGGCACTGTGCCTTTTGTATTTAATTCCGATGCAATTTCTGTGTTTCAGCGTCAATAAGAAGGTCCTAGGGATACAGTAAACCTGGAGGGAAGCATCGGAATCTAAACCTGGTATCACAGGAAATGTTCAATTCATAGAATATAAGAAGAGTCAGTCCTCTTGTACATAAATCGGCATTGTGCCTTTTGTATTTAATTCCGATGCAATTTCGGTGTTTCATCGTCAATAAGAAGGTCCAAGGGATACAGTGAACCTGAAGGGAGCATCGGAATATCTAAAACTGGTCTCACAGCAATGGTTCAATTCATAGAATTGGGATACAGTAAACCTGGGCCTTTTGTATTTAATTCCGATGAAATTTCAGTGTTTCATCGTCAATAAGTAGGTCCAAGGGATACAGTAAACCTGAGGTGAAGCATCGGAATCTAAAACTGGTCTCACAGGAAAGGTTCAGAACATAGTCAGTAAGAAGAGTCAGTCTTCTTGTATTTAAGTGGGAATTGTGCGTTTTGTATTTAATTCCGATGCAATTTATGTGTTTCATTGTCAACAAGAAGGGCCTAGGGATACAGTAAACCTGAAGCGAAGCATCGGAATCTAAAACTGGTCTCACAGGAAAGGTTCAAAATATTGACAGTAAGGTGAGTCAGTCTTCCTGTATTTCAGTCGGCATTGTGCATTTTGTATTTAATCCAGATGCAATTTCAGTGTTTCATCGTCAATGAGAGGGTCCAAGGGATACATTAAACCTGAAGTGAAACATCGGAATCTGAAACTCTTCTCATAGGCGAGGTTCAAATCATAGAATGTAAAAAGAAATTGTCCACTTGTACTTAAGTCCGCATTGTGCCTTTTCTCTTTAATTCCGATGCACTTTCTGTGTTTCATCGTCAATAAGAGGGTCCAAGGGATACAGTTATCCTGAAGTGAACCATCGGAATCCAAAACTGGTCTCATAGGAAAGGTTCAATTCATGGAATATAAGAAGAGTCCGTCTTCTTGTACCTAATTCGGAATTGTGCCTTTTGTATTTGATTCCGATGCTATTTCTGTACTTCATCGTAAATAAGATGGTCCAAGGTATCCAGGAAACCTGAAGAGAAGTTTCGGAACATCTATAACTGGTATCACAGGAAAGGTTCAAATCATAGGTTGTAAGCAGAGTCAGTCCTCTTGTACTTAATCGGCATTGTGCCTTTTGTATTTAATTCCCATGCAATTTCGATGTTTCATCGTCAATAAGTAGGTCCAAGGGATACAGTAAACCTGAAGTGAAGCATCGGAATCTAAAACTGGTCTCACATGAAAGGTTCAAAACATAGACAGTAAGAAGAGTCAGTCTTCTAGTATTTAAGTGGGCATTGTGCCTTTTGTATTTAATTCCAATGCAATTTATGTGTTTCATTGTCAACATGAAGGGCCTAGGGATACAGTAAACCTGAAATGAAGCATCGGAATATTTAACTGGTCTCACAGGAAAGGTTCAAATCACAGAATATCAGAAGATTCAGTCCTCTTGTACTTCAGTCGACATTGTGCCTTTTGTATTTAACTCCAATGCAATTTCTGTGTTTCATCATCAATAAGAAGGTCCAAGGGATACAGTAAACCTGAGGTGAAGCATCGGAATCTAAAACTGGTCTCACAGGAAAGGCTCAAAACATAGACAGTAAGAAGAGTCAGACTTCTTGTACTTAAGTGGACATTATGCCTTCTGTAATTAATTCCGATGCAACTTACGTGTATCATCGTCAATAAGAAGGTCCAAGGGATAGAGTAAACCTGAAGTGAAGCATCGGAATCCAAAACTGGTCTCACAGGAAAGGTTAAAAGCATAGACAGTAGAGAGAGTCAGTCTTCTTGTATTTAAGTCGGCATTGTGCATTTTGTATTAAATCCCGATGCATTTTCAGTGTTTCATCGTCAATGAGAGGGTCCAAGGGATACATTAAACCTGAAGTGAAACAACGGAATCTGAAACTCTTTTCATAGGAGAGGTTCAAATCATAGAATGTAAAAAGAAATTGTCCACTTGTACTTAAGTCCGCATTGTGCCTTTTCTCTTTAATTCCGATGCACTCTCTGTGTTTCATCGTCAAAAAGAGGGTCCAAGGGATACAGTAATCCTGAAGTGAAGCATCGGAATCTATAACTGGTCTCATAGGAAGGGTTCGATTCATAGAATATAAGGAGAGTCCGTCTTCTTGTACCTAATTTGGCATTGTGCCTTTTGTATTTAATTCCGATGCTATTTCTGTACTTCATCGTCAATAAGATGGTTCAAGGTATCCAGTAAACCTGAAGAGAAGTTTCGGAACATCTAAAACTGGTATCACATTAAAGGTTCGAATCATAGGTTGTAAGCAGAGTCAGTCCTCTTGTACTTAATCGGCATTGTGCCTTTTGTATTTAATTCCGATGCAATTTCTGTTTTTCATCGTCAATAAGAAGGTCCAAGGGATACAGTAAACCTGAAGGGAAGCATCGGAATATCTAAAACTGGTATCACAGGAAAGGTTCTATTCTTAGAATGTAAGCAGAGTCAGTCCTCTTGTACTTAATCGGCATTGTGCCTTTTGTATTTAATTCCGATGCAATTTCTGTGTTTCATCGTCAATAAGAAGGTCCAAGGGATACAATAAACCTGAAATGAAGCATCGGAATCTAAAACTGGTCTCACAGGAAAGGTTCAATTCATTGAATATTAGAACAGTCAGTCCTCTTGTACTTAAGTTGACATTGTGCATTTTGTATTTAATTCCGATACAATTTCTGTGTTTCATCGTCAATAAGAAGTTCCAAGGGATACCGTAAACCTGAAATGAAGCATCGGAATCTAAAACTGGTCTCACAGGAAGAGTTCAATTCATAAAATATTAGAACAGTCAGTCCTCTTATATTTAAGTCGACGTTGTGCCTTTTGTATTTAATTCCGATGCTATTTCCGGCGTTCATCGTCAATAAGATGGTCCAAGGGACACAGTAAACCTGAAGTGAAGTATCGTAATCTATAACTGGTCTCACAGGAAAGGCTCAAAGCATAGACAGTAAGAAGAGTCAGACTTCTTGTACTTAAGTGTGCATTGTGCCTTTTGTATTTAATTTCGATGCAATTTATGTGTTTCATCGTCATTAAGAATGTCCAAGGGATATAGTAAACCTGAAGTGAAGCATCGGAATCTAAAACTGGTCTCACAGGAAAGGTTCAATTCATAGAATATAAGAAGATTCAGTCCTTTTGTACATTAGTCGGCATTGTGCCTGTTGTATTTAATTCCGATGCAATTTCTGTGTTTCATCGTCAATAAGAAATTCCAAGGGATACAGTAAACCTTAAGTGAAGCATCGGAGTCTAAAATTGGTCTCACAGGAAAGGCTCAAAAAAAAGAGAGTAAGAGGAGTCATACTTCCTGTTCTTTTTTGGGCATTGTGAATTTTGTATTTAATTCCGAAACAACTTATGTGTTTCATCATCAATAAGAAGGTCCAAAGGATAGAGTAAACTTGAAGTGAAGCATCGGAATCTAAAACTGGTCCCACAAGAAAGGTTCAATTTATAGAATATAAGAAGTGTCAGTCATCTTGTACTAATGTCGGCATTGTGCCATTTGTATTAAATTCCGATGCCATTTCTTTGTTTCATCGTCAATAGGAAGGTCTAAGGGATACAGTAAACATGAAGTGAAGCATTGGAATCTAAAACTGGTCTCACAGGAAGGGCACAAAACATAGACAGTAAGAAGAGTCAGTCTTCTTGTACTTAAGTGGGCATTGTGCGTTTTGTATTTAATTCCGATGCAATTTATGTGTTTCATTGTCAATAAGAAGGGCCAAGGGATACAGTAAACCTGAAGTGAACCATCGGAATCTAAAACTGGTCTCACAGGAAAGGTTCAGAACATAGACAGTAAGAAGAGTCAGTCTTCTTGTATTTAAGTGGGAATTGTGCCTTTTGTATTTGATTCCGATGCAATTTATGTGTTTCATTGTCAATAAGAAGGGCCAAGGGATACAGTAAACCTGAAATGAAGCATCGGAATATATAACTGGTCTCACAGGAAAGGTTCAATTCATAGAATATAAGTAGAGTCAGTCCTCTTGTACCTTAGTCGGCATTGTGCCTTTTGTATTTAATTCCGATGAAACGTCTGTGTTTCATCGTCAATAAGGAGGTCCAAGGGATACAGTAAACCTGAAGTGAAGCATCGGAATATAAATCTGGTCTCACAGGATATGTTCAGTTCATAGAATATCAGAAGATTCAGTCCTCTTGTACTTCAGTCGACATTGTGCCTTTTGTGTTTAATTCCGATGCAATTTCTGTGTTTCATCGTCAATAAGAAGGACCAAGGGATACAGTAAACCGGAAGTAAAGCATCGGAATCTAAAACTGGTCTCACAGGAAAGGCTCAAATCATAGACAGTAAGAAGAGTCAGACTTCTTGTACTTAAGTGGGCATTGTGCCTTTTGTAATTAATTCCGTTGCAAATTATGTGTTTCATCGTCAATAAGAAGATCCATGGGATAGAGTAAACCTGAAGTGAAGGATCGGAATCCAAACCTGGTCTCACAGGAAAGGTTCATAACATAGACAGTAAGAAGAGTCAGACTTCTTGTACTTAAGTCAGCATTGTGCTCTTTGGAATTTAATTCCGATGCTATTTCTGTGTTTCATCGTCGATACGAAGGTCCAAGGGATACAGTAAACGTGAAGTGAAGCATTGGATTCTAAAACTGGCCTCACAGGAAAGGTTCAATTCATAGAACATAAGAATTGTTCGTCTTCTTGTACCTAACTCGACATTGTGCCTTTTGTATTTAATTCCGATGCAATGAATGTGTTTCATCGTCAATAAGAAGGTCCAAGGGATACAGTAAACCTGATCGGAAACATCGGAATATCTAAAACTGGTCTCACAGGAAAGGTTCAAATCATAGAATGTAAGGTTAAACAGTCCTCTTGTACCTAACCGGCATTGTGCCTTTTGTATTTAATTCCGATGCAATTTCTGTGTTTCATCGTCACTAAGAAGGTCCAAGTGATACAGTAAACCTGAAGTGAATCATCGTAATCTAAAACTGGTCTCACAGGAAAGACTCAAAACATAGACAGTAAGAAGAGTCAGACTTCTTGTACTTAAGTGGGCATTGACCCTTTTGTATTTAATTCCGATGCAATTTATGTGTTTCATCGTCATGAAAAAGGTCCAAGGGATACAGTAAACCTGAAGCATCGGAATCTTGAAACTGGTCTCACAGGAAAGGTTAAATTTATAGAATATAAGAAGAGTCAGTCTTCTTGTACATAATTCGGCATTGTGCCGTTTGCATTTAATTCTGATGCAATTTCTGTGTTTCATCGTCAATAAGAAGGTCCAAGGGATACAGTAAACCTGAAGTGAAGCATCGGAATCTAAAACTGGTCTCACAGGAAAAGTACAATTCATAGAATATAAGAATTGTCCGTCTTCTTGTACCTAACTTGACATTGTGCCTTTTGTATTTAATTCCGATGCAATTTCTGTGTTTCATCGTCAATAAGAGGGTCCAAGGGATACAGTAAACCTGAACGGAAACATCGGAATATCTAAAACTGGTATCACAGGAAAGGTTCAAAACAACAGAATGTAAGGGAAGTAAGCCCTCTTGCACCTAATCGGCATTGTGCCTTTTGTATTTAATTCCGATGCAATTTCTGTGTTTCATCGTCAATAAGAGGGTCAAAGGGATACAGTAAACCTGAAGTGTAGCATCTGAATCTAAAACTGGTCTCACAGGAAAGGCTCAAATCATAGACAGTAAGAAGAGTCACACTTCTTGTACTTAAGTGGGCATTGTTCCTTTTGTATTTTATTCCGATGCAATTTCTGTGTCTCATCGTTAATACGAAGGGGCAAGGTATACAGTAAACCTGAAGTGAAGCATCAGAATCTAAAACTGGTCTCACAGGAGAGGTTCAATTCATAGAATATAAGAAGAGTCCATCTTCTTGTACCTAATTTTGCAATGTGCCTTTTGTATTTAATTCCGATGCAATATCTGTGTTTCATCGTCAATAAGAAAGACCAAGGGATACAGTAAACCTGAAGGGAAGCATCGGAATTTAAAACTGGTCTCACAGGAAAGGTTCAAAACATAGACAGTAAGATGAGTCACTGTTCCTTTACTTAAGTGGGCATTGTGCCTTTTGTATTTAATTACGATGCAATTTCTGTGTTTCATCGTCAATAAGAAGGTCCAAGGGATACAGTAAACCTGAAGTGAAGCATCGGAATCTAAAACTGGTCTCACAGGAAAGGCTGAAAACATAGACAGTAAGAAGAGTCAGACTTCTTGTACTTAAGTGGGAATTGTGCCATTTGTAATTAATTCCGATGCAACTTACGTGTTTCATCGTCAATACGAAGGTCCAAGGGATAGAGTAAACCTGAAGTGAAGCATCGGAATCCAAAACTAGTCTCAGAGGAAAGGTTCAAAACATAGACAGTAAGGAGAGTCAGTCTTCTTGTATTTAAGTCGGCATTGTGCATTTTGTATTTAATCCCGATGCAATTTCAGTGTTTCATCGTCAATAAGAGGGTCCAAGGGAGACATTAAACCTGAAGTGAAACATCGGAATCTGAAACTCTTCTCATAGGAGAGGTTCAAATCATAGAATGTAAAAAGAAATTGTCCACTTGTACTTACGTACGCATTATGCGTTTTCTCTTTAATTCCGATGCACTTTCTGTGTTTCATCGTCAATAAGAGGGTCCAAGGGATACAGTAATCCTGAAGTGAAGCATCGGAATCTAAAACTGGTCTCACAGGAAAGGTTCAATTCACAGAATATAAGAAGAGTCAGTCCTCTTGTACTTATGTCGGCATTGTGCCTTTTGTATTTAATTCCGATTCAATTTATATGTTTCATCGTCAATAAGATGGTCCAAGGGATACAGTAAACCTAAAGGAAAGCGTCGGAATATCCAAAACTGGTCTCACAGGAAAGGTTCAATTCATAGAATATGAGATGGGTCACTCGTACTGTACCTAAGTCGGCATTGTGCCCTTTGTATTTAATTCCGATGCAATTTCTGTGTTTCTTCGTCAATAAGAAGATCCAAGGGCTACAGTAAACCAGAAGTGAAGCATCGGAATCGGAAACTGGTCTCACAGGAAAGGTTCAATTCACAGAATATAAGAAGAGTCAGTCCTCTTGTACTTAAGTCGGCATTGTGCCATTTCTATTTAATTCCGATGCAATTTCTGTGTTACATCGTCAATTAAAAGGTCCAAGGGCTACAGTAAACCAGAAGTGAATCATCGGAATCTAAAACCGGTCTCACAGGAAAGGTTTAATTCATAGAATATAAGAAGAGTCAGACTTCTTGTACCTAATTCGCCATTGTGCCTTTTGTATTTAATTCCAATGCAATTTCTGTGTTTCATCTTCAATGCGAAGGTCCAAGGGATACAGTAAACCTGAACGGAAACATCGGAATATCTAAAACTGGTATCAAAGAAAAGGTTCAAATCATAGAATGAAAGGAGAGTCAGTCCTCTTCCACCTAATCGGCATTGTGCCTTTTGTATGTAATTACGATGCAATTTCTGTGTTTCATCGTCAATACGAAGGTCCAAGGGATACAGTAAACCTGAAGTGATGCATCGGAATCTAATACTGGTCTCACAGGAAAGGTTCAATTCATAGAATATAAGAAGAGTCCGTCTTCTTGTACCTAATTCGGCAATGTGCCTTTTATATTTAATTCCGATGCAATTTCTGTGTTTCATCGTCAATAAGAAGGACCAAGGGATACAGTAAACCTGAAGGGAAGCCTCGGAATATCTAAAACTGGTATCACAGGAAATGTTCAAACATAGAATGTAAGGAGAGTCAGTCCTCTTGTACTTAATCGGCATTGTTCCTTTTGTATTTCATTCCGATGCAATTTCTGTGTTTCATATTCAATAAGAAGGTCCAAGGGACGCAGCAAACCTGAAGTGAAGCATCGGAATCTAAAACTGGTCTCACAGGATAGGCTCAAAACAAAGACAGTAAGAAGAGTCAGACTTATTGTACTTGAGTGGGCATTGTGCCTTTTTATTTAATTCCGATGCAATTTCTGTGTTTCATCGTCAATAAGTAGGTACCAGGGATACAGTAAACCTGAAGTGAAGCATCGGAATCTAAAACTGGTCTCACAGGAAAGGCTCGAAACATAGAAAGTTAGAAGAGTCAGGCTTCTTGTAGTTAAGTGGTCATTGTGCCTTTTGTATTTAATTCCGATGCAATTTCCGTGTTTCATCGTCAACAAGATGGGCCCAGGGATACAGAAAAACTGAAGTGAAGCATCGGAATCTAATCCTGGTCTCGCAGGATAGGCTCATAATATAGACAGTAAGAAGAGTCAGACTGATTGCACTTCAGTGGCCATTGTGCCTTTTGTATTTAATTCCGATGCAATTTATGTGTTATATCGTCAATAAGAAGGTCCAAGGGATACAGTAAACCTGAACTGAAGCATCGGAATCTAAAACTGGTCTCACAGGAAAGGTTCAATTCATAGAATATAAGAAGAGTCTGTCCTCTTGTACTTAAGTCGGCATTGTGCCATTTGTATTTAATTCCGATGCAATTTCAGTGTTTCATCTTCAATAAGATGGTCCAAGGGATATAGTAAACCTGAAGTGAAGCATCGGAATTGAAAACTGGTCTCACAGGAAAGGATCAATTCACAGAATATAAGAGAAGTCAGTCCTCTTGTACTTAAGTCGGCATTGTGCCATTTGTGTTTAATTCCGATGCAATTTCTGTGTTTCATCGTCAATTAGAAGGTCCAAGCGCTACAGTAAACCAGAAGTGAAGCATCGGAATCTAAAACTGGTCTTTCAGGAAAGGCTCAAACCATAGACAGTAAGAAGAGTCAGACTTCTTGTACTTAAGTGGGCATTGTGCCATTTGTATTTAATTCCGATTCAATTTCTGTGTTTCATCGTCAATAAGAAGGTCCCAGGGATACAGTAATCCAGAAGTGAAGCATCTTAATCTAAAACTGGTCTCACAGGAAAGGTTCAATTCATAGAATATAGGAAGAGTCAGTCTTCTTGTACCTAATTCGGCATTGTGCCTTTTGTATTTAATTCCGATGCAATGTATGTGTTTCATCGTCAATAAGAAGGTCCAAGGGATACAGTGAACCTGAAGTGAAGCATCGGAATCTAAGACTGGTCTCACAGGAAAGGCTGAAAACATAGACAGCAAGAAGTGTCAGACTTCTTGTACTTAGGTGGGCATTGTGCCTTTTGTATTTAATTCCGATGCAATTTATGTGTTATATCGTCAATACGAAGGTCCAAGGGATACAGTAAACCAGAAGTAAGGCATCGGAATCTAAAACTGATCTCACAGTAAAGGTTCAATTCATAGAATATAAGAAGAGTCAGTCCTCTTGTACTTATGTCGGCATTGTGCCTTTTGTATTTAATTCCGATGCATTTTCTGTGTTTCATATTCAATGAGAAGGTATAAAAGATGCAGTAAACCTGAAGTGAAGCATCGGAATCTAAAACTGGTCTCACAGGAGAGGTTCAATTCATAGAATATAAGAAGAGTCAGTCTTCTTGTACCTAATTCGGTATTGTGCTTTTTGTATTTAATTCCGATGCATTTTCTGTGTTTCATATTCAATGAGAAGGTCCAAGGGATACAGTAAACCTGAAGCCAAGCATCGGAATCTAAAACTGGTCTCACAGGAAAGGTTCAATTCATAGAATATAAGAAGAGTCAGTCTTCTTGTACCTCAGTCGGCAATGTGCCTTTTTTATTTAATTCCGATGAAATTTCTGTGTTTCATCGTCAATAAGAAGGTCAAGGGATACAGTAAACCTGAAGTGAAGCATCGGAATATGAAACCGGTTTCACAGGAAAGGTTCAATTCATAGAATATCAGAAGATTCAGTCCTCTTGTACTTCAGTCGATATTGTGCCTTTTGTATTTAATTCCGATGCAATTTCTGTGTTTCATCGTCAATAAGAAGGTATTTAATTGATGAAAGGAGAAAATATAAAAATGCAGTAAGTGAAACAGGCAAAAAGGAATGCAAACGTCTCAAAAATGAGATCGACAGGAAGTGCAAAATGGCTAAGCAGGGATGGCTAGAGGACAAATGTAAGGATGTAGAGGCCTATCTCACTAGGGGTAAGATAGATACCGCCTACAGGAAAATTAAAGAGACCTTTGGAGATAAGAGAACAACTTGTATGAATATCAAGAGCTCAGATGGAACACAGTTCTAAGCAAAGAAGGGAAAGCAGAAAGGTGGAGGGAGTATATAGAGGGTCTATACAAGAGCGATATACTTGAGGACAATATTGTGGAAATGGAAGAGGATGTAGATGAAGATCATATGGGAGATATGATACTGCGTGAAGAGTTTGACAGAGCACTGAAAGACCTGAGTCGAAACAAGGCCCCCGGAGTAGACAATATTCCATTGGAACTACTGACGGCCGTGGGAGAGCCAGTCCTGACAAAACTCTACCATCTGGTGAGCAAGATGTATGAAACAGGCGAAATACCCTCAAACTTCAAGAAGAATATAATAATTCCAATCCCAAAGAAAGCAGGTGTTGACAGATGTGAAAATTACCGAACTATCAGCTTAATAAGTCACAGCTGCAAAATACTAACACGAATTCTTTACAGACGAATGGAAAAACTAGTAGAAGCCAACCTCGGGGAAGATCAGTTTGGATTCCGTAGAAACACTGGAACACGTGAGGCAACACTGACCTTACGACTTATCTTAGAAGAAAGATTAAGGAAAGGCAAACCTACGTTTCTAAAATACAGGGAGCGAAAGGCTATTTACAATTTGTACAGAAGCCAAATGGCAGTTATAAGAGTCGAGGGACATGAAAGTTAAGCAGTGGTTGGGAAATGAGTAAGACGGGGTTGTAGCCTCTCCCCGATGTTGTTCAATCTGTATATTGAGCAAACAGTAAAGGAAACAAAAGAAAAATTCGGAGTAGGTATTAAAATTCATGGAGAAGAAATAAAAACTTTGAGGTTCGCTGATGACATTGTAATTCTGTCAGAGACAGCAAAGGACTTGGAAGAGCAGTTGAATGGAATGGACAGTGTCTTGAAAGGAGGATATAAGATGAACATCAACAAAAGCAAAACAAGGATAATGGAATGTAGTCTAATTAAGTCGGGTGATGCTGAGGGAATTAGATTAGGAAATGAGGCACTTAAAGTAGTAAAGGAGTTTTGCTATTTGGGGAGCAAAATAACTGATGATGGTCGAAGTAGAGAGGATATAAAATGTAGGCTGGCAATGGCAAGGAAAGCGTTTCTGAAGAAGAGAAATTTGTTAACATCCAGTATTGATTTAGGTGTCAGGAAGTCATTTCTGAAAGTATTCGTATGGAGTGTAGCCATGTATGGAAGTGAAACATGGACGATAAATAGTTTGGAGAAGAAGAGAATAGAAGCTTTCGAAATGTGGTGCTACAGAAGAATGCTGAAGATTAGATGGGTAGATCACATAACTAATGAGGAAGTATTGAATAGGATTGGGGAGAAGAGAAGTTTGTGGCACAACTTGCATTACAGAATTACTCTTTTGAAATCAAGCACATCAAGGGAAAAGACAACATAATAGCTGACACACTTTCAAGACTACCGCAAGGATTACACCATAACAATACAGACTTTGAGAACACACACGATTACAGAATACTACTCATGCAAGACAAACAGTTTACACTATACTACATAGACCTATGCAAGAACATGGCAACACTACAAGATTCAGATCCACACTGGTACAAAATAAAACAAATCATAGTACAACAACACAATGACACTTTACAAGACAGATACATGTTACACAACAACATACTTTTCTACAAAAGACACACAAATGCTACTAACTGGTGCGTTTGCATACCACAAGATTCTGTACACAATCTCGTTGCACACACTCACACAGTTTGGGGACACTACGGAACAAAGAAATGTCTAAACAAGTTACATACATATTGCTATTTCCCAAACATGAGAAGAAAAATACATGATGTTATCAGCAAATGTCTCATATGTCAAAAATCCAAGCCACAAAATCAATCCACCAAAACAGATTTGCACTCTATCTTACCTACTGGACCTAGAGAGATACTTTGTACAGATGTTAGCGGACCTCATCCAACTAGCATCGGAGGTTGCAAATACATTCTAGCATTTTATGACATATTTTCTAAGCACATCAAACTTTTTGCCATTAAGTCACCCACAGCAAACACCATCATCAGAAGATTCACAAATGATTACATGCCATACTGTGGAAAACCTAAAGCCATTCTATCAGATAACGCCAAGTATTATGCAGGATTCACCTGGAGAAAATTTCTAAAGGACAATAACATTAAGAACATCTTTATTTCAAAGTTTCATGCATCAGCCAACCCTTGTGAGAGAATTTTTAGAGAATTAAATAGATTCATGAGAACTTATACCTCAACACAGCACACAAACTGGATACATTACCTAGCACTTTTTGAGGAAATACACAACAATTTAAATATATACAACACACCCTATACTCCCAGAGAAATCATGTTTGACACAAAGGAAACTAATGAATGGAGCAACCCACTACCAAAATTTTCTGACACCAAACCTTCACACGAGGAAAAGGTAAGGGAAGTACTCATTGCAATTACTGAACAAGCTGACATTAGAAATAAGAACTATGGTGCTAATCTGAAAAGAAGGCAAAACTTTACAATAGGCATGCAAGTTTTACTTAAGACCCACTACAAATCATCATTACCTCTAAAACGTAATGTTAAGTGGCGTCCATTATATGAAGGTCCTTACACAATCATTGATATACCACACCCTGGAGCATATCTGTTACAAAACCCCAAGAATAAGAGAATTTTAGGTTTGTACCCTCACAAAGATTTGAAAACTTTTAGCCCTTAGCAGGGTATGCTGATACAAAAACAAGGTAAGTCACATCTGGTACTTCAAGCTGGAAGAAGAAGAAGATATAAGCTATAATCTTAAGTATCTACATTTTACAGCACCAGCAGTAACAGCAGCAGCAGCAGCAGCAGCAGCAAGAAGATAAGACACAGGAAGAACTAACAATTTTCATGCAAAGCACAGTTACTGATTATATTTGTTAATACCTTGCAGACAAGCTGACATACTAAATGACCGGAGACAATTGCTGCTCTGAACCTGATATATTAATTGGCATGATAGACACTTGATTTGCTATTCACACTCACACCACAATCCACATGAACACAACATGCACAAAAAAAAAACACTCTACAGGAAATGACAAATGAGATTAATTGAGCAAGGCTATATAATTTATTTTATTTGTAAATGATACTTTGTGCATGTGCTAATTTGGAATTGACTGTGGATTTGACGTGTCGTGTCTTATTGTAATCATGATTTTTCAGGACAGATCATCTCA
Source organism: Schistocerca serialis cubense (assembly GCF_023864345.2). Taxonomy (NCBI): domain Eukaryota; kingdom Metazoa; phylum Arthropoda; class Insecta; order Orthoptera; family Acrididae; genus Schistocerca; species Schistocerca serialis. The sequence continues at coordinate 81,954,012 of NC_064643.1, forward strand.
AGGATGTTTTCTAACCTATTATGAAAGTTTATGTTGCAGGAAACATTTAATGAGGAAGAACACTTATTGTGTAGTACTGATGTAAAGGAAAATATACTTAAAAGGAAAACTTTATTAAAAAGGGGAAGAGACCTGTAAAAGAAAATGGATTTTCTGAATGTATCACAATACACTGAACCTATTAGATAATTTTTTTTATGTCTGACCCATATGTATTTGTAAATATCTAGTTTAGTGTAATTGAAAAATATAAAATATGTATATGTATTACGAAACAATGTAGTGTAAATGTATAGATACATGTTTCACAGAAAATTTTTATATCTATGTAAATATGTAACAGAAAACTGTACTCAAAGTGAAGTGATATTTGTTATGTTTTGTGCTCTCCGTTGTGAACGAACATTTTGTTTTGCAACGAACAATGTGTGAACAAGTTGTGTGCAAATATTAAAAAAAAAAAAAAAAAACGGTTCACTGCGCTCATGATGGGACACTATAGGTGACGTGAGTAGCAAAACCACGGCACACTTTTCGACGAAACGACGACACAATATCCAGGAGACGACATCCGCTTTTTGGAAGACGAAATATGGAGGTTACTGAGTAGATGTAACACGGACTGGTCAGTATGGAACCACTGACACCATGAACTCCTACCACGACGAAACCACATTTTAACTATGTCTTCCAAAGCACGCTTGGTTGCGAAATTCTTGATCTCCAACTTGTTTCTTCAAGAACTTTCGTCTAAATGTAAACAAAAAGTGTGACACGTGACATTTATTTTAAAGTGCAAAGACTTTAGCACAGTATAAACCTTTACTACCAAGTGACATTCTAAAGAGAATATGTTCACATATCTCTGAATATGCACAAAACCATTAATTAATTTTATTTATTGAATGAACATGTGTAATAACATTTTGAAGTGAAAGAGAACAACGAACTATATGCCCAACAAAATTTTTACAAAGTAACAGCACAAGTGAATACGAGCTATGAAATTCGTTACAGTCTGTGTAGAACTCTTACATAAAATTGAAAACTGCATGCAGGTTAGCATTGATAGCACTGTGCCACTTCGTTGGCCTCTGATACTGGAGTTCCCGAGTTCAATACTGCTCAGAAGTGAATATTTCTCTTTTTTCTTTTTCATTGATCTTGTATGTAAATATTATTTACGTATTTTTGTGGATGTATGACATTTTATGATATTTTAAGTATGTTGAATCTGTGAAACAAGATACGTAATAACTTATGATTCATGACATGACAAATAAAGAAAATACGTCAACAAATTGCTCAGCTGCAGGTGGTACACCTTTGCTCTCGCAATTTGGGGGGCAGTTTAAGGAACCATTTGCACTGGAGCACAGACAATATTTCATTTAGTTAACTTAGATTATATGTATCGATTTTTTAAGACAAGAGAAAGCAAAATAAAGCAATTAACACCGCTCTCTTGTCACAGCGAGTAGGCATCAACACTCTCATGTCATTCGTTGTTCTAGAAGGACTTAATATTTTATGCGGCTCCACAGTTAGCCATATTGATATTTATTAGCAGAAAAGAGGCGCAGAATTAATAAGTCGCTCTCATTTGTGAATGATCTGCCATTATTAATCTAGAATTTTACGTAAGTGTAATTTATATCGTAATGTATATGTTGAAATGAATATATGTTTATTTAATCTTATGCTTTGCTTTGTTTTAGTAGTTTTAGTCGCTCCGTTTTCATGATTGATGCTGAGGTCAGATATCAGACTCTGTCTACAAAAAAAATATAGAATGAGCCCTGGCTATGTTCCGTACATCTTCGGACGTGCGAAGCTCGATTAATTCACGGCGTAAAATTTTAATCCCTCAATTACTTATCCAAACAAATAACAGTTATTATTATTACAAATTATTATTATTATATTTTATTATTATTATTTTATTTTATATGTTTTATTCGTTACAAGGTCCAAGGGATACAGTAAAAATGAAGTGAATCATCGGAATCTAAAACTGGTCTCACAGGAAAAGCTCAAAACATAGACCGTAAGATGAGTCAGACTTCCTGTACTTAAGTGGGCATTGTGACTTTTGTATTTAATTCCGATGCAATTTATGTGTTATGTCGTCAATAAGAAGGTCCGAAGGATACAGTAAACCTGAAGTGAAGCACCGGAATCTAAAACTGGTCTCACAGGAAAGGCTCAAAACATAGACAGTAAGAAGAGTTAGACTTCTTGTACTTAAGTGGGCATTGTGCCTTTTGTATTTAATTACGATGCAATTTCTGTGTTTCATCGTTAATAAGAAGGTCCAACGGCTACAGTAAACCAGAAGTGAAGCATCGGAATCTAAAACTGGTCTCACATGAGAGGCTAAAAAGAAAGACAGTAAGAGGAGTCAAACTTCTTGTACTTTTTTGGGCATTGTGCTTTTTTTGTATTTAATTCCAAAGTAACTTATGTGTTTCATCGTCAATAAGAAGGTCCAAGGGATAGAGTAAAGCTGAAGTGAAGCATCGGAATCTAAAATTGGTCACACATGAAAGGTTCAATTCATAGTATATAAGAAAAGTCAGTCCTCTTGTACTTAAGTCGGCATTGTGCCTTTTGTATTTATTTCCGATGCCATTTCTTTGTTTCATCGTCAATAGGAAGGTCCAAGGGATACAGTAAACCTGAAGTGAAGCATCGGAATCTAAAACTGGTTTCACAGGAAAAGCTCAAAACATAGACAGTAAGAAGAGTCAGACTTCTTGTACTTAAGTGGGCATTGTGCCTTTTGTGATTAATTCCGATGCAACTTATGTGTTTCATCGTCAATAAGAAGGTCCAAGGGATAGAGTAAACCTGAAGTGAAGCATCAGAATCCAAAACTGGCCTCACAGGAAAGGTTCAAGACATAGACAGTAAGAAGAGTCAGTCTTCTTGTATTTAAGTCGGCATTGTGCATTTTGTATTTAATCCCGATGGAATTTCAGTGTTTCATCGACAATAAGAAGGTCCAATGGATACATTAAACCAGTAGTGAAACATCGGAATCCGAAACTCATCTCATAGGAGAGGTTCAAATCATAGAATGTAAAAAGAGTTTGTCCATTTGTACTTAAGTCCGCATTGTGCCCTTTCCCTTTAATTCCGATGCAATTTCTGTGTTTCATCGTCAATAAGAAAGTCCAAGGGATACAGTAATCCTGAAGTGAAGCATCGGAATCTAAAACTGGTCTCACAGGAAAGGTTCAATTCATAGAATATAAGAAGAGTCTGTCTTCTTGTACCTAATTCGGCATTGCGCCTTTTGTATTTAATTCTGATGCTATTTCTGTGCTTCATCGTCAATAAGATGGTCCAAGGGATACAGTAAACCTGAAGAGAAGTTGCGGAACATCTAAAACTGGTATCACAGGAAAGGTTCAAATCATAGATTGTAAGCAGAGTCAGTCCTCTTGTACTTAATCGGCATTGTGCCTTTTGTATTTAATTCCGATGCAATTTCTGGGTTTCATCGTCAATAAGAAGGTCCAAGGGATACAGTTAACCTGAAGGGAAGCTTCGGAATATCTAAAACTGGTATCACAGGAAAGGTTCAAATCTTAGAATGTAAGCAGAGTCAGTCCTCTTGTACTTAATCGGCATTGTGCCTTTTCTATTTAATTCCGATGCAATTTCTGTGTTTCCTCGTCAATAAGAAGTTCCAAGGGATACAGTAAACCTGAAGTGAAGCATCGTAATCTAAAACTGGTCTCACAATAAAGGCTCAAACCATCGACAGTCAGACTTCTTGTACTCAAATGGGCATTGACACTTTTGTATTTAATTCTGATGCAATTTATGTGTTTCATCGTCAATATGAAGGTCCAAGGGATACAAAAAACCTGAAGAATCGGAATCTAAAACTGGTCTTACAGGAAAGGTTCAATTCATAGAATGTAAGAAGAGTCAGTCCTCTCGTACTTTAGTCGACATTGTGCCTTTTGTATTTAATTCCGATGCAATTTCTGTGTTTCATCGTCAATAAGAAGGTCCAAGGGATACCTTAAACCTGAAATGAAGCATCGGAATCTATAACTGGTCTCACAGGAAAGGTTCAATTCATAGAATATTAGAACAGACAGTACTCTTGTACTAAAGTCGGCATTGTGCCTTTTGTATTTAATTACGATGCAATTTCTGTGTTGCATCGTCGATAAGAAGGTCCAAGGGATACAGTAAACCTGTAGTGAAGCATCGGAATCTAAAACTGGTCTCACAGGAAAGGTTCAATTCATAGAATATTTAGAACAGTCAGTCCTCTTGAACTTAAGTCGGCATTGTGCCTTTTCTATTTAATTCCGATGCAATTTCAGTGTTTTATCGTCAATAAGAAGGTCCAAGGGATACATTAAACCTGAAGTGAAACATCGGAATCTGAATCTCATCTCACAGGAGAGGTTCAAATCATAGCATGTAAAAAGAGTTAGTCCTCTTGTACTTAAGTCCGCATTGTGCCTTTTCTCTTTAATTCCGATGCAATTTCTGTGTTTCATCGTCAATAAGAAGGTCCAAGGGTTACAGTAATCATGAAGTGAAGCATCGGAATCTAAAACTGGCCTCACAGGAAAGGTTCAATTCATATAATACGAGAAGAGTCCGTCTTCTTGTACCTAATTCGGCATTGTGCCTTTTGTATTTAAATCTGATGCTATTTCTGTGTTCATCGTCAGTAAGATGGTCCAAGGGAAACAGTAAACCTGAAGAGAAGTTGCGGAACATCTAAATCTGGTATCACAGGAAAGGTTCAAATCTTAGAATGTAAGGAAAGTCAGTCCTCTTGTACTTAATCGTCATTGTGCCTCTTGTATTTAATTCCGATGCAATTTCTGTGTTTCATCGTCAATAAAAAGGTCCAAGGGATACAGTAAACCTCAAGTGAAGCATCGTAATCTAAAACTGGTCTCACAGGAAAGGCTCAAAACATAGACAGTAAGAAGAGTCAGACTTCTTGTACTTAAGTGGGCATTGTGCGTTTTGTATTTATTTCCGTTGCCACTTATGTGTTTCATCGTCAATAAGAAGGTCCAAGGGATAGAGTAAACCTGAAGTGAAGCATCGGAATCCAAAACTGGTCTCACAGGAAAGGTTCAAAACATAAACAGTAAGAAGAGTCAGTCTTCTTGTATTTAAGTCGGCATTGTGCATTTTGTATTTAATCCCGATGCAATTTCAGTGTTTCATCGTCAATAAGAAAGTCCAAGGGATACATTAAACCTGAAGTGAAACATCGGAATCTGAAACTCATCTCACAGTAGAGGTACAAGTCATAGAATGTAAAAAGAGTTTGTCCACTTGTACTTAAGTCGACATTGTGCCTTTTGTATTTAATTCCGATGCAATTTCTGTGTTTCATCGTCAATAAGCAGGTCCAAGGGATACAGTAAACCTGAAGTGAAGCATCGGAATCTAAAACTGGTCCCACAGGATAGGTTCAATTTATAGAATATTAGAACAGTCAGTCCTCTTGTACTTATGTCGGCATTGCGCCTTTTGTATTTAACTCCGATGCAATTTCTAAGTTTCATCGTCAATAAGAAGGTCCAAGGGATACAGTAAACCTGAAGTGAAGCATCGGAATCTAAAACCGGTCTCACAGGAAAGGTTCAATTCATAGAATACATAGAACAGTCAGTCCTCCTGTACTTAAGTCGGCATTGTGCCTTTTGTATTTAATTCCGATGCAATTTCTGTGTTGCATCGTCAATACGAAGGTCCAAGGGATACAGTAAACCCGAAGTGAATCATCGGAATCTAAATCTGGTCTCACAGGAAAAGCTCTAAACATAGACAGTAAGAATAGTCAGACTTCCTGTACTTAAGTGGGCATTGTGACTTTTGTATTTAATTCCTATGCAATTTATGTGTTATATCGTCAATAAGAAGGTCCAAGGGATACAGTAAACCTGAAATGAAGCATCCGAATCTAAAACCGGTCTCACAGGAAAGGTTCAATACATAGAATATAAGAAAAGTCAGTCCTCTTGTACTCATGTCGGCATTGTGCCTTTTGTATTTAATTCCGATGCAAGTTTTGTGTTTCATCGTCTATAAGAAGGTCCAAGGGATACAGTAAACCTGAAGTGAAGCATCGGAATCTAAAACTGGTCTCACAGGAAAGGTTCAATTCATAGAATACATAGAACAGTCAGTCATCTTGTACTTAAGTCGGCATTCTGCCTTTTGTATTTAATTCCGGTGCAATATCTGTGTATCTTCGTCAATACGAAGGTCCAAGGGATTCAGTGAACCTGAGGAGAAGCATCAGGATCTAAAACTGGTCACACAGGAAAGATTCAATTCATAGAATATAAGAAGAGTCAGTCTTCTTGTACCTAATTCGCAATTGGCCTTTTTGTATTTAATTCCGATGCAATCTCTGTGTTTCATCGTCAATAAGGAGGTCCAAGGGATACAGTAAACCTGAAGGGTAGCTTCGGAATATCTAAAACTGGTATCACAGGATAGGTTCAAATCATAGAATGTAAGGAGAGTCAGTCCTCTTGTAGTTAATCGGCATTGTGCCTTTTGTATTTAATTCCAATGCAATATCTGTGTTTCATCGTCAATAAGAAAGTCCAAGGGGTACAGTAAACCTGAAGTGAAGCAACGGAATATCTGAAACTGGTATCACAGGAAAGGTTTAAATCACAGAATGTAAGGAGAGTCAGTCCTCTTGTACTTAATCGGCGTTGTGCCTTTTGTATTTAATACTGATACAATTTCTGTGTTGCAACGTCAATAAGAAGGTCCAAGGGATACAGTAAACCTGAAGTGAAGCATCGATATCTAAAACCGGTCTCATTGGAAAAGCTGAAATCTTAGACAGCATGAAGCGTCAGACTTCTTGTACTTAAGTGGGCATTGTGCCTTTTGTATTTAATTCCGATGCAATTTTTGTGTTTCATCGTCAATAAGAAGGTCCAAGGGATACAGTAAACCTGAAGTGAAGCATCGAAATCTAAAATCGGTCTCACAGGAAAAGCTCAAAACTTAGACAGTAAGAAGAGTCAGACTTCTTGTACTTAAGTGGGCATTGTGCCTTTTGTATTTATTTCCGAAGCAATTTCTGTGTTTCATCGTCTATAAGAAGGTCCAAGGGATACAGTAAACCTGAAGAGAAGCATCGGAATCTAAAAGTGGTCTCACAGGAAAGGTTCAATTCATAGAGTATAAGAAGGGTCAGTCTTCTTGTACCCTAATTCGGCATTGTGCCTTTTGTATTGAATTCCGATGCAATTTCTGTGTTTCATCGTCAATGAGAAGGTCCAAGGGATACAGTAAACCTGAAGGGAAGCGTCGGAATCTAAAACTAGTCTCACTGGAAAGGTTCAATTCATAGAATATAAGAAGAGTCAGTCCTCTTGTACTTAAATCGGGATTGTGCCTTTTGTATTTAATTCCGATGCAATTTCTGTGTTTCATAGTCAATATGAAGGTCCAAGGGATACATTAAACCTGAAGTGAAGCATCGGAATCTAATAATGGTCTCACAGGGAAGTTTCAATTCATAGAATGTAAGAAGAGTCAGTCCTCTTGTACTTATGTCGGCAATGTGCTTTCTGTATTTAATTCCGATGCAATTTCTGTGTTTCATCGTCAATAAGAAGGTCCAAGGGATATAGTAAACCTGAAGGGAAGCATCGGAATATCTAAAACTGGTCTCACAGGAAAGGTTCAATTCATAGAATGTAAGAAGAGTCAGTCCTCTTGTACTTAAGTCGGCATTGTCCCTTTTGTATTTAATTCCGATGCAATTTCTGTGTTTCATCGTCAATACGAAGTTCCAAGGGATACAGTAAAGCTGAAGTGTAGCATCGGAATCTACAACTGGTCCCACAGGAAAGTTCAATTCATAGAATATAACAAGATTCAGTCCTCTTGTACTTCAGTCGACATTGTGCCTTTTGTATTTAATTCCGATGCAATTTCTGTGTTTCATCGTCAATAAGAAGGTCCAAGGGATAGGGTAAACCTGAAGTGAAGCATCGCAATCTAAAACTGGTCTCACAGGAAAGGCTCAATTCATTGAATTTAAGAAGAGTCAGTCCTCTTGTACTTAAGTCGGCATTGTGCCTTTTGTATTTAATTCCGATGCAATTTCTGTGTTTCACCGTCAATAAGAAGGTCCAAGGGATACAGTAAACCTGAAGGGTAGCATCGGAATATCTAAAACTGGTCTCACAGGAAAGTTTCAATTCATAGATTATAAGAAGAGTCAGTCCTCTTGTACTTAAGTCGGCATTGTGCTTCTTGTATTTAATTCCGATGCCATTTCTGTGTTTCATCGTCAGTAAGAAAATCCAAAGGATACAGTACACCTGAAGTGAAGCATCGGAATCTAAAACTGGTCTCACAGGAAAGGCTCGAAACATAGACAGTAAGAAGAGTCAGACTTCTTGTACTGAAGTGGGCATTGTGCCTTTTGTATTTAATTCCGATGCAATTGATGTGTTTCATTGTCAATAAGAAGGTCCAAGGGATACAGTAAACCTGCAGTGAAGCATCGGATCTAAAACTGGTCTCACAGGAAAGGTTCAGTTCACAGCATATAAGAAGAGTCAGTCCTCTTGTACATAAGTCGGCATTGTGCCTTTTGTATTTAATTCCGATGCAATTTCTGTGTTTCACCGTCAATAAGAAGGGCCAAGGGATACAGTAAACCTGAAGTGAAGCATCGGAATCTAAAACTGGTCTCACAGGGATGGTTCAAAACATAGACAGTAAGAAGAGTCTGTCTTCTTGTATATAAGTCGGCATTGTACCTTTTGTATTTAATCCCGATGCAATTTCAGTGTTTCAGCGTCAATAAGAAGGTCCAAGGGATACACTAAACCTAAAGTGAAGCATCGGAATCTGAAACTCATCTCACAGGAGAGGTTCAAATCATAGAATGTAAAAAGAGTTAGTCCAGTTTTACTTAAGTCCGCATTGTGCCTTTTCTCTTCAATTCCGATGCAATTTCTGTGTTTCATCGTCAGTAAGAAGTCCCAAGATGTACAGTAATCCTGAAGTGAAGCATCGGAATCTGAAACTGGTCTCACAGGAAAGGTTCAATTCATAGAATATAAGAAGAGTCAGTCCTCTTGTACTTAAGTCGGCATTGTGCCTTTTGTATTTAATTCCGATGCAATCTCTGTGTTTCATACTCAATAAGAAGGTCCAAGGGATGCAGTAAACCTGAAGTGAATCATCGGAATCTAAAACTAGTCTCACAGGAAAAGCTAAAAACATAGACAGTAAGAAGAGTCAGACTTCTTGTACTTAAGTGGGCATTGTGCCTTTTGTATTTAATTCCGATGCAATTTTTGTGTTTCATCGTCAATAAAAAGGTCCAAGGGCTACAGTATACCAGAAGTGAAGCATCGGAATCTAAAACTGTTCTCACAGGTAAGGTTCAATTCATAGAATATGAGAAGAGTCAGTCTTCTAATACATAATTCGGCATTGTCCTATTGTATTTAATTCCGATGCAATGAGAAGGTCCAAGGGATACAGTAAACCTGAAGGGAAGCATCGGAATATCTAAAACTGGTATCACAGGAAAGGTTCAAATCATAGAATGCAAGGAGAGTCAGTCCTCTTGTACTTAATCGGCATTGTGCCTTTTGTATTTAATTGCGATGCAATTACTGTGTTTCTTCGTAAATAAGAAGGTCCAAGGGATACAGTAAACCAGATGGGAAGCATCGGAATATTTAAAATTGGTCTCACAGGAAAGGTTCAATACTTAGATTATAAGAAGAGTTACTCCTCTTGTACTTAAGTCGGCATTGTGCCTTTTGTATTTAATTCCGGTGCTATATCTGTGTTTCATCGTCAATATGAAGGTCCAAGGGATACAGTAAACTTGTAGTGAAGCATCGGAATCTAAAACTGGTCTCACAGGAAAGGCTCAAAACATAGGCAGTAAGAAGAGTCAGACTCCTTGCACTGAAGTGGGCATTGTGCCTTTTGTATTTAATTCCGATGCAATTGATGTGTTTCATTATCAATAAGAAGGTCCAAGGGATACAGTAAACCTGAAATGAAGCATCAGATCTATAACTGGTCTCATAGGAAAGGCTCAATTCATAGAACATAAGAAGAGTCAGTCCTCTTGTATTTAAGTCGGCATTGTGAATTTTGTATTTAATTCCGATGCAATTTCTGTGTTTCATCGTAAATAGGAAAGTCCAAGGGATACAGTAACCCTGAAATGAAGCATCGGATCCATAACTGGTCTCACAGGAAAGGCTCAATTCATAGAATATTAGAAGATTCAGTCCTCTTCTACTTCAGTCAGCATTGTGCCTTTTGTATTTAATTCCGATGCAATATCTGTGTTTCATCGTCAATAAGAAGGTCCAAGGGATACAGTAAACCTGCAGTGAAGCATCGGAATCTAAATCTGGTCTCACAGAAAAGGATCAAAACACAGATAGTAAGAAGAGTCAAACTTCGAGTACTTAAGTGGGCATTGTGCCTTTAGTAATTAAATCCGATGCAACTTACGTGTTTCATCGTCAATAAGAAGGTCCAAGGGATAGAATAAACGTGAAGTGAAGCATCGGAATCCAAAACTGGTCTCACAGGAAAGGTTCAAAACCTAGACAGTAAGAAGAGTCAGTTCTCTTGTACTTAATCCTCATTGTGCCTTTTGTATTTAATTCCGATGCAATTTCTGTGCCTCATCGTCAATAAGAAGGTCCAAGGGATACAGTAACCATGAAGCGAAACATCGTAATCTAAAACTGGTCTCACAGGAAAGGCTCAATACACACACAGTAAGGAGAGTCAGACTTCTTGCACTTTAGTGGGCATTGAAATTTTTGTATTTAATTCCGATGCAGTTTATGTGTTTCATCGTCAATAAGGAGGTCCAAGGGATACAGTGAACCTAAAGCATCGGAATCTAGAACTGGTCTCACAAGAAAGGTTAAATTCGTAGAATGTAAGAAGAGTCAGTCTTCTTGTACCTAATTCGGTATTGTGCCTTTTGTATTTCATTCCGACGCAATTTCTGTTTTTTTTTATCATCAATAAGAAGGTCCAAGGGTTACAGTAAATCTGAAGTGAAGCATCGGAATCTAAAACTGGCCTAACAGGAAAGGCTCAAAACATACACAGTAAGAAGATCCAGACTTATTGTACTTAAGTGGGCATTGTGCTTTTGTATTTAATTCCGAATAAAATTCTGCGTTTCTTCGTCAAAATGAAGGTCCAAGGGATACAGTAACCCTGAAGGGAAGCATCGGAATATCTAAAACTGGTATCACGGGAAAGGTTAAATTCAGCGAATGTAAGAAGAGTCAGTCCTCTTGTACTTAAGTCCGCGTTGTGCATTTTCTTTTTAATTCCGATGCAATTTCTGTTTTTTTATCGTCAATAATAAGGTGCCAGGGATACAGTAAACCTGAAGTGAGGCATCGGAATCTAAAACTGGTCTCACAGGAAAGGTTCAATTCATAGAATTTTAGAATAGTCAGTCCTCATGTACTTAAGACGGCATTGTGCCTTTTGTATTTAATACCGGTGCAATTTCTGTGTTTCATCGTCAATAAGAAGGTCCAAGGGATACAGTAAACCTGAAGTGAAGCATCGGAATCTAAGACTGGTCTCACAGTAAAGGCTCAAACATAGACGGTATGAAGAGTCATTCCTCTTGAGCTTATGTCGGCATTGTGCCTTTTGTATTTAATTCCGATGCAAATTCTGAGTTTCATCGTCAATAAGAAGGTCCAAGGGATACAGTAAACCTGAAGTGAAGCATGGGAATCTAAAACTGGTCCCACAGGAAAGGCTCGAAACATAGACGGTAAGAAGAGCCAGACTTCTTGTACTGAAGTGGGCATTGTGCCTTTTGTATTTAATTCCGATGCAATTGATGTGTTTCATTGTTAATAAGAAGGTCCAAGGGATACATTAAACCTGAAGTGAAGCATCGGATCTAAATCTGGTCTCACAGGAGAGGTTCAATCCATAGCATATAAGAAGAGTCAGTCCTCTTGTACTTAAGTCGGCATTGTGCCTTTTGTATTTAATTCCGATGCAATTTCTGAGTTTCATCCTTCAATAAGAAGGGCCAAGGGATACAGTAAGCCTGAAGTGAAGCATCGGAACCTAAAACTGCTCTCACAGGAAAGGTTCAATTCATGTAATATAACAAGATTCAGTCCTCTTGTACTTCAGTCGGCATTGTGCCTTTTGTATTTAATTCCGATCCAATTTATGTGTTATATCGTTAATAAGAAGGTCCAAGGGGCACAGTAAACCTGAAGTGAAGCATCGGAATCTAAAACTGATCTCACAGGAAAGGTTCAACTCATAGAATATAAGAAGAGTCAGTCCTCTTGTACTTAAGTCGGCATTGTGCCTTTTGTATTTAATTCCGATGCAATCTCTGTGTTTCATACTCAATAAGAAGGTCCAAGGGATGGAGTAAACCTGAAGTGAAGCATCGGAATCTAAAACTGGTCTCACAGGAAAGGCTAAAAACATAGACAGTAAGAAGAGTCAGACTTCTAGTACTTAAGTGGGTATTGTGCCTTTTGTATTTAATTCCGATGCAATTTTTGTGTTTCATCGTCAACAAAAAGGTCCAAGGGCTACAGTAAACCAGAAGTGAAGAACGGAATATAAAACTGTTCTCATAGGTAAGGGTCAATTCTTAGAATATAAGAAGAGTCAGTCATCTTGTACCTAATTCGGCATTGTCCCTATTGCATGTAATTCCGATGCAATGAGAAGGTCCAAGGGATACAGTAAACCTGAAGGGAAGCATCGGAATATCTAAAACTGGTATCGCCGGAAAGTCTCAAAACATAGGCAGTAAGAAGAGTCAGACTTCTTGTACTGAAGTGAGCATTGTGCCTTTTGTATTTAATTCCGATGCAATTGATGTATTTTATTATCAATAAGAAGGTACAAGGGATACAGTAAACCTGAAATGAAGCATCGGATCTACAACTAGTCTCACAGGAAAGGCTCAATTCTTAGAATATAAGAAGAGTCAGTCCTCTTGTACTTATGTCGGCATTGTGACTTTTGTATTTAATTCCGATACAATTTCTGTGTTTCATCGTCAATAAGAAGGTCCAAGGGATACTGTAAACCTGAAGTGAAGCATCGGAATCTAAAACCGGTCTCACCGGAAAGGTTCAATTCATAGAATATAACAAGATTCAGTCCTCTTGTACTTCAGTCAGCATTGTGCCTTTTGTATTAATATCGATGCAATTTCTGTGTTTCATCGTCAATAAGAAGGTCCAAGGGATACAGTAAACCTGCAGTGAAGCATCGGAATCTAAAACTGGTCTCACAGGAAAGGCTCATAACACAGAAAGTAAGAAGAGTCAGACTTCGTGTACTTAAGTGGGCATTGTGCCTTTAGTAATTAATTCCGATGCAACTTACTTGTTTCATCGTCAATAAGAAGGTCCAAGAGACAGAATAATCCTGAAGTAAAGCATCGGACTCCAAAACTTGCCTTACAGGAAAGGTTCAAAGCATAGACAGTAAGAACAGTCAGTCTTCTTGTACTGAAGTCGGCATTGTGCCTTTTGTATTTAATCCCGATGCAATTTCAGTGTTTCATCGTCAATAAGAAGGTCCAAGGGATACACTAAACCTGAAGTGAAGCATCGGAATCTAAAACTGTTCTCACAGGTAAGGTTCAATTCATAGAATATAAGAAGAGTCAGTTTTCTTGTACCTAATTCGGCATTGTCCTTATTGCATTTAATTCCGATGCAATGAGAAGGTCCAAGGGTACATTAAACCTGAAGGGAAGCATCGGAATATCTAAAACTGGTATCACAGGAAAGGTTCAAATCATAGAATGTAAGGAGAGTCAGTCCTCTAGTACTTAATCGGCATTGTGCCTTTAATATTTAGTTGCGATGCAATTACTGTGTTTCTTCGTAAATAAGAAGGCCCAAGGATTACAGTAATCCTGAAGTCAACCATCGGAATCTGAAACTGGTCTCCCAGGAAAGGTTCAATTCATAGTATATAAGAAGAGTCCGTCTTCTTGTACCTAATTCGACATTGTGCCTTTTGTATTTAATTCCGATGGAATTTCTGTGTTTCATCGTCAATAAGAAGGTCCAAGGGATACAGTAAACCTGAAGGGAAGTTTTGGAATATCTAAAACTGATATCACAGAAAAGGTTCAAATCATAGATTGTAAGCAGTCAGTCCTCTTGTACATAATCGGCATTGTGCATTTTGTATTTAATTCCGATGCAATTATTGTGTTTCATTGTCAATAAGAAGGTCCAAGGGATAGAGTAAAACTGAAGGGAAGCATCGGAATATAAAACTGGTCTCACAGTAAAGGCTCAAAACATACACAGTAACAGGAGTCAGACTTCATGTACTTAAGTGGGCATTGTGCGTTATGTATTTTATTCCGATGCAATTTATGTGTTTCATCGTCAATAAGAAGGTCCAAAGGATACTGAAACCTGAAGTGAATCATCGGAATATAAAACTGGTCTCTCAGGAAAGGTTCAATTCATAGAATATAAGAAGAGTCAGTCCTCTTGTATTTAAGTCGGCATTGTGCCTCTTGTATTTAATTCCGATGCAATTTCTGTGTTTCATCGTCAATAAGAAGGTCCAAGGGATACAGTAAACCTGAAGTGAAGCATCGGAATCTAAAACTGGTCTCACAGGAAAGGATCAATTCATAGAATATAAGAACAGCCAGTCCTCTTGTACTTAAATCGGCATTGTGCCTTTTGTATTTAATTCCGATGCAATTTCTGTGTTTCATCGTCAATAAGAAGGTCCAAGGGATACAGTAAACATGAAGTGAAGCATCGGAATCTAAAACTGGTCTCAGAGGAAAGGCTCAAAACATAGACAGTAAGATGAGTCAGACTTCTTGTACTTAAGTGGGCATTGTGCCTGTTGTATTTAATTCCAATGCAATTTATGTGTTTCATTGTCATTAAGAAGGTCCACGGGATACAGTAAACCTGAAGGGAAGCATCGGAATATCAAAAACTGGTCTCACAGGAGAGGTTCAATTCATAGAATATAAGAAGAGTCAGTCCTATTGTACTTAGGTCGGCAATGAGTTTTTGTATTAAATTCCGATGCAATTTCTGTGTTTCATCGTCAATAAGAAGGTCCAAGGGATACAGTAAACCTGAAGTGAAGCATGGGAATCTAAAACTGGTCACACAGGAAAAGCTCAATACATAGACAGTAAGAAGAGTCAGAATTCTTGTACTTAAGTGAGCATTGTGCCTTTTGTATTTAATTCCGATGCAATTTATGTGTTTCATTGTCAATAAGAGCGTCCAAGGGATACAGTAAACCTGAAGTGAAGCATCGGAATCTAAAACTGGTCTCAAAGAAAGGCTCAAAACATAGACAGTAAGATGAGTCAGACTTCTTGTACTTATGTCGGCATTGTGTCTTTTGTATTTAATTCCGATGCAATTTCTGTGTTTCATCGTGCATAAGAAGGTCCAAGGGATACTGTAAACCTGAAGTCAAGCATCGGAATCTAAAACTGGACTCACAGTGAAGGCTCAAACATAGACGGTAAGAAGAGTCATTCCTCTTGAGCTTAAGTCGGCATTGTGCCTTTTGTATTTAATTCCGATGCAAATTCTGTGTTTCATCGTCAATAAGAAGGTCCAAGGGATACAGTAAACCTGAAGGGAAGCATCGGAATATCTAAAACTGGTCTCACAGGAAAGGTTCATTTCATAGAATATAAGAAGAGTCAGTCCTCTTGTACTTAAGTCGGCATTGTGCCTTTTGTATTTAATTCAGATGCAATGTCTGTGTTTCATCGTGAATAGGAAGGTCCAAGGGACACAGTAAACCTGAAGTGAAGCATCGGAAACTAAAACTGATCTCACAGGAAAGGTTCAATTCATAGAATTTAAGAAGAGTCAGTCCTCCTCTACTTAAGTCGGCATTGTGCCTTTTCTATTTAATTCCGATGCAATTTCTGGGTTTCATCGTCAATACGAAGGTCCAAGGGATACACTAAACTTGAAGGGGAGCATCGGAATATGTAAAACTGATCTCACAGGAAAGGTTCAGTTCATAGAATATAAGAACAGTCAGTCCTCTTGTACTTAAGTCGGCATTGTGCCTTTCGTATTTAATTCCGATGCAATTTCTGTGTCTCGTCGTCAATAAGAAGGTCCAAGCGATACAGTAAACCTGAAATGAAGCACCGGAATCTAAAACTGGTATCAGAGGAAAGGCTCAAAATATAGACAGTAAGATGAGTCAGACTTCTTGTACTTAAGTCGGCATTGTGCCTTTTGTATTTAATTCCGATGCAATTTCTGTGTTTCATCGTCAACAAGAAGGTCCAAGGGATACAGTAAACCTGAAGTGAAGCATCGGGATCTAAAACTGGTCTCACAGGAAAGGTTCAATTCTTAGAATATAAGAAGAGTCAGTTCTCTTGTACTTAAGTCGGGATTGTGCCTTTTGTATTTAAATCCGATGCAATTTCTGTGTTTCATCGTCAATAAGAAAGTCCAAGGGATACAGTAAACCTAAAGTGAAGCATCGAAATCTAAAACTGGTCTCACAGGAAAGGTTCAATTCATGGAATATTAGAAGAGTCAGTAATCTTGTACCTAAGACGGCATAGTGCCTTTTGTATTTAATTCCGATGCAATTTCTGTGTTTCATCGTCAAAAAGAAGGTCCAAGGGATACAGTAAACCCGAAGTGAAGCATCGGAATCTAAAACTGGTCTCACAGGAAAGGCTCAAAGCATAGACAGTAAGAAGAGTCAGACTTCTTATACTTAAGTGGGCATTGTGCATTTTGTAATTAATTCCGATGCAATTTATGTGTTTCATCGTCGAGAAGGAAGGCAAAGGTATACAGTAAACCTGAAGTGAAGCATCGGAATCTTAAACTGGTCTCACAAGAAAGGCTCAAAACATAGACAGTAAGATGAGTCAGACTTCTTGTACATAAGTGGGCATTGTGCCTTTTGTATTTAATTCCGATGAAATTTCTGTGTTTCATAGTCAATACGAAGGTGCAAGGGATACAGTAAACCTGAAGTGACGCATCGGAATCTTAAACTGGCCTCACAGGAAAGGCTCAATTCATTGGGATTAAGAAGAGTCAGTTCTCTTGTACTTAAGTCGGCACTGTGCCATTTGTATTTAATCCGATGCAATTTCTGTGTTACATCGTCAACAAGAAGGTCCAAGGGATACAGTAAACCTGAAGTGAAGCATCGGAATCTAAAACTGGTCTCACAGGAAAGGCACAAAAATTGACAGTAAGATGTGTCAGACTTCTTGTACTTAAGTGGGCATTGTGCCTTTTGTATTTAATTCCGATGCAATTTATGTGTTTCATTGTCAATAAGAAAGTCCAAGGGATACAGTAAACCTGAAGTGAAGCATCGGAAACTAAAACTGGTCTCACAGGAAAGGTTCAATTCATAGATTATAAAAAGAGTCAGTCCTCTTGTACTAATGTTGGCATTGTCACTTTTGTATTTAGTTCCGATGCAATTTCTTTTTTTCTTCGTCAATAAGAACGTCCAAGGGATACAGTAAACCTGAAGTGAAGCGTCGGAATCCAAAACTGTTCTCACAGGAAAGGTTCAGTTCATAGAATATAAGAAGAGTCAGTCCTCTTGTACCTAAGTCGGCATTGTGCCTTTTGTACTTAATTCCGATGCAATTTCTGTGTTTCATCGTCAATAAGAAGGGCCAAGGGATACAGTAAACCTGAAGTGAAGCATCGGAATCTTAAACTGGTCTCACAAGAAAGGCTCGAAACATAGACAGAAAGACGAGTCAGACTTCTTGTACTTAAGTTGGCATTGTGGCTTTTGTATTTAATTCCCATGCAATTTATGTGTTTCATCGTCAATACATAGGTCCAAGGGATACTGTAAACCTGAAGTGACGCATCGGAATCTTAAACTGGTCTCACAGGAAAGGCTCTATTCATTGGATATAAGGAGAGTCAGACCTCATGTACTTAAGTCGGCACTGTGCCATTTGTATTTAATTCCGATGCAATTTATGTGTTTCATTGTCAATAAGAACGTCCAAGGGATACAGTAAACCCGAAGTGAAGCATCGGAATCTAAAACTGGTCTCACAGGAAAAACTCAAAACATAGTAAGATAGGCAGACTACTAGTACATAAGTGGACATTGTGCCTTTTGTATTTAATTACGATGCAATTTCTGTGTTTCATCGTCAATAAGGAGGTCCAAGGAATACAGTAAACCTGAAGTGAAGCATCGGAATCCAAAACTGGTCTCAAAGGAAATGTTCAATTCATAGAATACAAGAAGAGTCAGTCCTCTTGTACCTAAGTCGGCATTGTGCCTTTTGTATTTAATTCCGATGCAATTTCTGTGTTTCATCGTCAATAAGAAAGGCCAAGGGATACAGTAAACCTGAAATAAAGCATCGAAATCTAAAACTGGTCTCAGAGGAATGGCTCAAAACATAGACAGTAAGATGTGTCAGACTTCTTGTACTTAAGTGGGCATTGTGCCTTTTGTAATTAATTCCGATGCAATTTATGTGTTTCATTGTCAATAAGAAGGTCCAAGGGATACAGTAAACCTGAAGTGAAGCATCGGAAACTAAAACTGGTCTCACAGGAAAGGTTCAATTCATAGAATATAAAAAGAGTCGATCCTCTTGTACTTAAGTCGGCATTGTGACTTTTGTATTTAATTCCGATGCAATTTCTGTGTTTCTTCGTCAATGAGAACGTCCAAGGGATACAGTAAACCTGAAGGGAAGCATCGGAATATCTAAAGCTGGTCTCACAGGAAAGGTTCAATTCATAGAAAATAAGAAGAGTCAGTCCTCTTGTACTTAAGTCGGCAATGAGGTTTTGTATTTAATTCCGATGCAATTTCTATGTTTCATCGTCAATAAGAAGGTCCAAGGGATAAAGTAAACCTGAAGTGAAGCATCGGAATCTAAAACTGGTCACACAGGAAAGGCTCAAAACATAGACAGTAAGAAGAGTCAGACTTCTTGTACTTAAGTGGGCATTGTGCCTTTTGTATTTAATTCCGATGCAATATATGTGTTTCATTGTCAATAAGAACGTCCAAGGGATACAGTAAACCTGAAGTGAAGCATCGGAATCTAAAACTGGTCTCACAGGAAAGGCTCAAACATAGACAGTAAGATGTGTCAGACTTCTTGTACTTAAGTGGGCATTGTGCCTTTTGTATTTAATTCCGATGCAATTTATGTGTTTCAATGTCAATAAGAAGGTCCAAGAGATACAGTAAACCTGAAGTGAAGCATCGGAAACTAAAACTGGTCTCACAGGAAAGGTTCAATTCATAGAATATAAAAAGAGTCAGTCCTCATGTACTAAAGTCGGCATAGTGACTTTTGTATTTAATTCCGATGCAATTTCTGTGTTTTTTCGTCAATAAGAACGTCCAAAGGATACAGTAAACCTGAAGGGAAGCATCGGAATATCTAAGACTTGTCTCACAGGAAAGGTTCAATTCATAGAATCTAAGAAGAGTCAGTCCTCTTGTACTTAAGTCGGCATTGTGACTTTTATATTTAGTTCCGATGCAATTTCTGTGTTTCTTCGTCAATAAGAACGTCCAAGGGATACAGTAAACCTGAAGGGAAGCATCGGAATATCTAAAGCTGGTCTCACAGGAAAGGTTCAATTCATAGAATATAAGAAGAGTCAGTCCTCTTGTACTTAAGTCGGCAATGTGGTTTTGTATTTAATTCCGATGCAATTTCTATGTTTCATCGTCAATAAGAAGGTCCAAGGGATACAGTAAACCTGAAGTGAAGCATCGGAATCTAAAACTGGTCTCACAGGAAAGGCTCAAAACATAGACAGTAAGATGAGGCAGACTTCTTGTACTTAAGTGGGCATTGTGCATTTTGTATTTAGCTCCGATGAAATTTCTGTGTTTCATCGTCAATAAGAAGTTGCAAGGGATACAGTAAACCTGAAGTGAAGCATCGGAATCTAAAACTGGTCTCACAGGAAACGTTCAATTCATAGAATATAAGAAGAGTCAGTCCTCTTGTACTTAAGTCGGCATTGTGCCTTTTGTATTTAATTCCGATGCAATTTCTGTGTTTCATCGTCGATAAGAAAGGCAAAGGTATACAGTAAACCTGAAGTGAAGCGTCGGAATCTTAAACTGGTCTCACAAGAAAGGCTCAAAACATAGACAGTAAGTTGAGTCAGACTTCTTGTACATAAGTGGGCATTGTGCCTCTTGTATTTAATTCCGATGAAATTTCTGTGTTTCATAGTCAATACGAAGGTGCAAGGGATACAGTAAACCTGAAGTGACGCATCGGAATCTTAAACTGGTCTCACAGGAAAGGCTCAATTCATTGGATTTAAGAAGAGTCAGTTCTCTTGTACTTACGTCGGCACTGTGCCATTTGTATTTAATCCGATGCAATTTCTGTGTTACATCGTCAACAAGAAGGTCCAAGGGATACAGTAAACCTGAAGTGAAGCATCGGAATCTAAAACTGGTCTCACAGGAGAGGCACAAAAATTGACAGTAAGATGTGTCAGACTTCTTGTACTTAAGTGGGCATTGTGCCTTTTGTATTTAATTCCGATGCAATTTATGTGTTTCATTGTCAATAAGAAAGTCCAAGGGATACAGTAAACCTGAAGTGAAGCATCGGAAACTAAAACTGGTCTCACAGGAAAGGTTCAATTCATAGATTATAAAGAGAGTCAGTCCTCTTGTACTAATGTTGGCATTGTCACTTTTGTATTTAGTTCCGATGCAATTTCTTTTTTTCTTCGTCAATAAGAACGTCCAAGGGATACAGTAAACCTGAAGTGAAGCGTCGGAATCCAAAACTGTTCTCACAGGAAAGGTTCAGTTCATAGAATATAAGAAGAGTCAGTCCTCTTGTACCTAAGTCGGCATTGTGCCTTTTGTACTTAATTCCGATGCAATTTCTGTGTTTCATCGTCAATAAGAAAGGCCAAGGGATACAGTAAACCTGAAGTGAAGCATCGGAATCTTAAACTGGTCTCACAAGAAAGGCTCAAAACATAGACAGAAAGATGAGTCAGACTTCTTGTACTTAAGTTGGCATTGTGGCTTTTGTATTTAATTCCCAAGCAATTTATGTGTTTCATCGTCAATACATAGGTCCAAGGGATACTGTAAACCTGAAGTGACGCATCGGAATCTTAAACTGGTCTCACAGGAAAGGCTCTATTCATTGGATATAAGGAGAGTCAGACCTCATGTACTTAAGTCGGCACTGTGCCATTTGTATTTAATTCCGATGCAATTTATGTGTTTCATTGTCAATAAGAACGTCCAAGGGATACAGTAAACCTGAAGTGAAGCATCGGAATCTAAAACTGGTCTCACAGGAAAAACTCAAAACATAGTAAGATAGGCAGACTACTAGTACATAAGTGGACATTGTGCCTTTTGTATTTAATTACGATGCAATTTCTGTGTTTCATCGTCAATAAGGAGGTCCAAGGAATACAGTAAACCTGAAGTGAAGCATCGGAATCCAAAACTGGTCTCAAAGGAAATGTTCAATTCATAGAATACAAGAAGAGTCAGTCCTCTTGTACCTAAGTCGGCATTGTGCCTTTTGTATTTAATTCCGATGCAATTTCTGTGTTTCATCGTCAATAAGAAAGGCCAAGGGATACAGTAAACCTGAAGTGAAGCATCGGAATCTTAAACTGGTCTCACAAGAAAGGCTCAAATCATAGACATTAAGATGAGACAGACTTCTTGTACTTAAGTCGGCATTGTGCCTTTTGTATTTAATTCCGATGCAATTTCTGTGTTTCATCGTCAACAAGAAGGTCCAAGGGATACAGTAAACCTGAAGTGAAGCATCGGGATCTAAAACTGGTCTCACAGGAAAGGTTCAATTCTTAGAATATAAGAAGAGTCAGTTCTCTTGTACTTAAGTCGGGATTGTGCCTTTTGTGTTTAAATCCGATGCAATTTCTGTGTTTCATCGTCAATAAGAAAGTCCAAGGGATACAGTAAACCTAAAGTGAAGCATCGAAATCTAAAACTGGTCTCACAGGAAAGGTTCAATTCATGGAATATTAGAGGAGTCAGTAATCTTGTACCTAAGACGGCATAGTGCCTTTTGTATTTAATTCCGATGCAATTTCTGTGTTTCATCGTCAAAAAGAAGGTCCAAGGGATACAGTAAACCTGAAGTGAAGCATCGGAATCTAAAACTGGTCTCACAGGAAAGGCTCAAAACATAGACAGTAAGAAGAGTCAGACTTCTTATACTTAAGTGGGCATTGTGCATTTTGTATTTAATTCCGATGCAATTTATGTGTTTCATCGTCGATAAGAAAGGCAAAGGTATACAGTAAACCTGAAGTGAAGCATCGGAATCTTAAACTGGTCTCACAAGAAAGGTTCAAAGCATAGACAGTAAGATGAGTCAGACTTCTTGTACATAAGTGGGCATTGTGCCTTTTGTATTTAATTCCGATGAAATTTCTGTGTTTCATAGTCAATACGAAGGTGCAAGGGATACAGTAAACCTGAAGTGACGCATCGGAATCTTAAACTGGCCTCACAGGAAAGGCTCAATTCATTGGATTTAAGAAGAGTCAGTTCTCTTGTACTTAAGTCGGCACTGTGCCATTTGTATTTAATCCGATGCAATTTCTGTGTTACATCGTCAACAAGAAGGTCCAAGGGATACAGTAAACCTGAAGTGAAGCATCGGAATCTAAAACTGGTCTCACAGGAAAGGCACAAAAATTGACAGTAAGATGTGTCAGACTTCTTGTACTTAAGTGGGCATTGTGCCTTTTGTATTTAATTCCGATGCAATTTATGTGTTTCATTGTCAATAAGAAAGTCCAAGGGATACAGTAAACCTGAAGTGAAGCATCGGAAACTAAAACTGGTCTCACAGGAAAGGTTCAATTCATAGATTATAAAAAGAGTCAGTCCTCTTGTACTAATGTTGGCATTGTCACTTTTGTATTTAGTTCCGATGCAATTTCTTTTTTTCTTCGTCAATAAGAACGTCCAAGGGATACAGTAAACCTGAAGTGAAGCGTCGGAATCCAAAACTGTTCTCACAGGAAAGGATCAGTTCATAGAATATAAGAAGAGTCAGTCCTCTTGTACCTAAGTCGGCATTGTGCCTTTTGTACTTAATTCCGATGCAATTTCTGTGTTTCATCGTCAATAAGAAAGGCCAAGGGATACAGTAAACCTGAAGTGAAGCATCGGAATCTTAAACTGGTCTCACAAGAAAGGCTCAAAACATAGACAGAAAGATGAGTCAGACTTCTTGTACTTAAGTTGGCATTGTGGCTTTTGTATTTAATTCCCATGCAATTTATGTGTTTCATCGTCAATACATAGGTCCAAGGGATACTGTAAACCTGAAGTGACGCATCGGAATCTTAAACTGGTCTCACAGGAAAGGCTCTATTCATTGGATATAAGGAGAGTCAGACCTCATGTACTTAAGTCGGCACTGTGCCATTTGTATTTAATTCCGATGCAATTTATGTGTTTCATTGTCAATAAGAACGTCCAAGGGACACAGTAAACCTGAAGTGAAGCATCGGAATCTAAAACTGGTCTCACAGGAAAAACTCAAAACATAGTAAGATAGGCAGACTACTAGTACATAAGTGGACATTGTGCCTTTTGTATTTAATTACGATGCAATTTCTGTGTTTCATCGTCAATAAGGAGGTCCAAGGAATACAGTAAACCTGAAGTGAAGCATCGGAATCCAAAACTGGTCTCAAAGGAAATGTTCAATTCATAGAATACAAGAAGAGTCAGTCCTCTTGTACCTAAGTCGGCATTGTGCCTTTTGTATTTAATTCCGATGCAATTTCTGTGTTTCATCGTCAATAAGAAAGGCCAAGGGATACAGTAAACCTGAAATAAAGCATCGGAATCTAAAACTGGTCTCAGAGGAATGGCTCAAAACATAGACAGTAAGATGTGTCAGACTTCTTGTACTTAAGTGGGCATTGTGCCTTTTGTAATTAATTCCGATGCAATTTATGTGTTTCATTGTCAATAAGAAGGTCCAAGGGATACAGTAAACCTGAAGTGAAGCATCGGAAACTAAAACTGGTCTCACAGGAAAGGTTCAATTCATAGAATATAAAAAGAGTCGATCCTCTTGTACTTAAGTCGGCATTGTGACTTTTGTATTTAATTCCGATGCAATTTCTGTGTTTCTTCGTCAATGAGAACGTCCAAGGGATACAGTAAACCTGAAGGGAAGCATCGGAATATCTAAAGCTGGTCTCACAGGAAAGGTTCAATTCATAGAAAATAAGAAGAGTCAGTCCTCTTGTACTTAAGTCGGCAATGAGGTTTTGTATTTAATTCCGATGCAATTTCTATGTTTCATCGTCAATAAGAAGGTCCAAGGGATAAAGTAAACCTGAAGTGAAGCATGGGAATCTAAAACTGGTCACACAGGAAAGGCTCAAAACATAGACAGTAAGAAGAGTCAGACTTCTTGTACTTAAGTGGGCATTGTGCCTTTTGTATTTAATTCCGATGCAATATATGTGTTTCATTGTCAATAAGAACGTCCAAGGGATACAGTAAACCTGAAGTGAAGCATCGGAATCTAAAACTGGTCTCACAGGAAAGGCTCAAACATAGACAGTAAGATGTGTCAGACTTCTTGTACTTAAGTGGGCATTGTGCCTTTTGTATTTAATTCCGATGCAATTTATGTGTTTCAATGTCAATAAGAAGGTCCAAGAGATACAGTAAACCTGAAGTGAAGCATCGGAAACTAAAACTGGTCTCGCAGGAAAGGTTCAATGCATAGAATATAAAAAGAGTCAGTCCTCATGTACTAAAGTCGGCATAGTGACTTTTGTATTTAATTCCGATGCAATTTCTGTGTTTTTTCGTCAATAAGAACGTCCAAAGGATACAGTAAACCTGAAGGGAAGCATCGGAATATCTAAGACTTGTCTCACAGGAAAGGTTCAATTCATAGAATCTAAGAAGAGTCAGTCCTCTTGTACTTAAGTCGGCATTGTGACTTTTATATTTAGTTCCGATGCAATTTCTGTGTTTCTTCGTCAATAAGAACGTCCAAGGGATACAGTAAACCTGAAGGGAAGCATCGGAATATCTAAAGCTGGTCTCACAGGAAAGGTTCAATTCATAGAATATAAGAAGAGTCAGTCCTCTTGTACTTAAGTCGGCAATGAGGTTTTGTATTTAATTCCGATGCAATTTCTATGTTTCATCGTCAATAAGAAGGTCCAAGGGATACAGTAAACCTGAAGTGAAGCATCGGAATCTAAAACTGGTCTCACAAGAAAGGCTCAAAACATAGACAGTAAGATGAGGCAGACTTCTTGTACTTAAGTGGGCATTGTGCATTTTGTATTTAGCTCCGATGAAATTTCTGTGTTTCATCGTCAATAAGAAGTTGCAAGGGATACAGTAAACCTGAAGTGAAGCATCGGAATCTAAAACTGGTCTCACAGGAAACGTTCAATTCATAGAATATAAGAAGAGTCAGTCCTCTTGTACTTAAGTCGGCATTGTGCCTTTTGTATTTAATTCCGATGCAATTTCTGTGTTTCATCGTCGATAAGAAAGGCAAAGGTATACAGTAAACCTGAAGTGAAGCATCGGAATCTTAAACTGGTCTCACAAGAAAGGCTCAAAACATAGACAGTAAGATGAGTCAGACTTCTTGTACATAAGTGGGCATTGTGCCTTTTGTATTTAATTCCGATGAAATTTCTGTGTTTCATAGTCAATACGAAGGTGCAAGGGATACAGTAAACCTGAAGTGACGCATCGGAATCTTAAACTGGTCTCACAGGAAAGGCTCAATTCATTGGATTTAATAAGAGTCAGTTCTCTTGTACTTAAGTCGGCACTCTGCCATTTGTATTTAATCCGATGCAATTTCTGTGTTACATCGCCAACAAGAAGGTCCAAGGGATACAGTTAACCTGAAGTGAAGCATCGGAATCTAAAACTTGTCTCACAGGAAAGGCACAAAAATTGACAGTAAGATGTGTCAGACTTCTTGTACTTAAGTGGGCATTGTGCCTTTTGTATTTAATTCCGATGCAATTTATGTGTTTCATTGTCAATAAGAAAGTCCAAGGGATACAGTAAACCTGAAGTGAAGCATCGGAAACTAAAACTGGTCTCACAGGAAAGGTTCAATTCATAGATTATAAAAAGAGTCAGTCCTCTTGTACTAATGTTGGCATTGTCACTTTTGTATTTAGTTCCGATGAAATTTCTTTTTTTCTTCGTCAATAAGAACGTCCAAGGGATACAGTAAACCTGAAGTGAAGCGTCGGAATCCAAAACTGTTCTCACAGGAAAGGTTCAGTTCATAGAATATAAGAAGAGTCAGTCCTCTTGTACCTAAGTCGGCATTGTGCCTTTTGTACTTAATTCCGATGCAATTTCTGTGTTTCATCGTCAATAAGAAAGGCCAAGGGATACAGTAAACCTGAAGTGAAGCATCGGAATCTTAAACTGGCCTCACAAGAAAGGCTCAAAACTTAGACAGAAAGATGAGTCAGACTTCTTGTACTTAAGTTGGCATTGTGGCTTTTGTATTTAATTCCCATGCAATTTATGTGTTTCATCGTCAATACATAGGTCCAAGGGATACTGTAAACCTGAAGTGACGCATCGGAATCTTAAACTGGTCTCACAGAAAAGGCTCTATTCATTGGATATAAGGAGAGTCAGACCTCATGTACTTAAGTCGGCACTGTGCCAATTGTATTTAATTCCGATGCAATTTATGTGTTTCATTGTCAATAAGAACGTCCAAGGGATACAGTAAACCTGAAGTGAAGCATCGGAATCTAAAACTGGTCTCACAGGAAAAACTCAAAACATAGTAAGATAGGCAGACTACTAGTACATAAGTGGACATTGTGCCTTTTGTATTTAATTACGATGCAATTTCTGTGTTTCATCGTCAATAAGGAGGTCCAAGGAATACAGTAAACCTGAAATGAAGCATCGGAATCCAAAACTGGTCTCAAAGGAAATGTTCAATTCATAGAATACAAGAAGAGTCAGTCCTCTTGTACCTAAGTCGGCATTGTGCCTTTTGTATTTAATTCCGATGCAATTTCTGTGTTTCATCGTCAATAAGAAAGGCCAAGGGATACAGTAAACCTGAAGTGAAGCATTGGGATCTAAAACTGGTCTCACAGGAAAGGTTCAATTCTTAGAATATAAGAAGAGTCTGTTCTCTTGTACTTAAGTCGGGATTGTGCCTTTTGTATTTAAATCCGATGCACTTTCTGTGTTTCATCGTCAATAAGAAAGTCCAAGGGATACAGTAAACCTAAAGTGAAGCATCGAAATCTAAAACTGGTCTCACAGGAAAGGTTCAATTCATGGAATATTAGAAGAGTCAGTAATCTTGTACCTAAGACGGCATAGTGCCTTTTGTATTTAATTCCGATGCAATTTCTGTGTTTCATCGTCAAAAAGAAGGTCCAAGGGATACAGTAAACCTGAAGTGAAGCATCGGAATCTAAAACTGGTCTCACAGGAAAGGCTCAAAACATAGACAGTAAGAAGAGTCAGACTTCCTATACTTAAGTGGGCATTGTGCATTTTGTATTTAATTCCGATGCAATTTATGTGTTTCATTGCAAATAAGAAGGTCCAAAGGATACAGTAAACCTGAAGTGAGGCATCGGAATCTAAAACTGGTCTCACAGGAAAAGTTCAATTCATATAATACAAGAAGAGTCAGTCTTCTTGTACCTAATTCGGCATTGTGCCTTTGGTATTTAATTCCAATGCAATTTCTGTGTTTCATCGTCAATAAGAAGGTCCAAGGGATACAGTAAACTTGAAGGGAAGCATCGGAATCTAAAACTTGTCTCACAGGAAAGGTTCAATTCATAGAATACAAGATGAGTCAGTCCTCTTGTACTTAAGTCGGCATTGTGCCTTTTGTATTTAATTCCGATGCAATTTCTGTGTTTCATCGTCACTAAGAAGGCCCGAGGTATACAGTAAACCTGAAGGGAAGCATCGGAAAATCTAAAACTGGTCTCACAGGAAAGATTCAATTCGTAGAATATGGGAAGAGTCAGTCCTCTTGTACTTAAGACGGCATTGTGAATTTAGTATGTAATTCCGATGCAATTTCTGCGTTTCATCGTCAATAAGAAGGTCCAAGGGATACAGTAAACCTGAAGTGAAGCATCGGAATCTAAAACTGGTTTCAGCGGAAATTCTCAAAACGTAGACAGTAAGATGAGTCAGACTTTTAGAACTTAAGTGGGTATTGTGAATTTTGTATTTAATTCCGATGGAATTTATGTGTTTCATTGTCAATAAGAACTACCAAGGGATACAGTAAACCTGAAGTGAAGCATCGGATTCTAAAACTAATCTCACAGCAAAGGCTCAAATTATAGACAGTAAGATGAGTCAGACTTCTTGTACTTAAGTGGGCATTATGCGTTTTGTATTTAATTCCGATGCAATTTCTGTGTTTCATCGTCAATAAGAAGGTCCAAGGGGTACAGTAAACCTGAAGTGATGCATCGGAATCTAAAACTGGTCTCACAGGAAAGGTTCAATTCATAGAATCTAAGAAGAGTCAGTTCTCTTGTACTTAAGTCGGCATTGTGGCTTTTGTATTTAAATCCGATGCAATTTCTGTGTTTCATCGTCAATAAGAAAGTCCAAGGGATACAGTAAACCTAAAGTGAAGCATCGGAATCTAAAACTGGTCTCACAGGATAGGTTCAATTCATGGAATATAAGAAGAGTCAGTAATCTTGTACCTAAGAAGGCATAGTGCCTTTTGTATTTAATTCCGATGCAATTTCTAAGTTTCATCGTCAAAAAGAAGGTCCAAGGGATACAGTAAACCTGATGTGAAGCATCGCAATCTGAAACTGGTCTCACAGGAAAGGCTCAAAACATAGACAGTAAGAAGAGTCAGACTTCTTATACTTAAGTGGGCATTGTGCATTTTGTATTTAACTCCGATTCAATTTATGTGTTTCATTGTCAATATGAAGGTCCAAAGGATACAGTAAACCTGAAGTGAAGCATCGGAATCTAAATTTGGTCTCACAGGAAAGGCTCAAAACATAAACAGTAAGATGAGGCATAGTTCTTGTACTTAAGTGGGGATTGTGCCTTTTGTATTTAATTCCGATGCAATTTCTATGTTTCATCGTCAATGAGAAGGTCAAAGGGATACAGTAAACCTGAAGTGAAGCATCGGAATCTAAAACTGGTCTCACAGGAAGCGTTCAATTCATAGAATATTAGAAGAGTCAGTCCCCTTGTACTCAAGTCGGCATTGTGCCTTTTGTATTTAATTCTGATGCAATTTATGTGTTTCATTGTCAATAAGAACGTCCAAGGGATACAGTAAACCTGAAGTGACGCATCGGAATCTTAAACTGCTCTCACAGGAAAGGCATAATTCATTGGATATAAGAAGAGTCAGGTTTCTTGTACTTAAGTCGGCACTGTGCCATTTGTATTTAATCCGATGCAATTTCTGTATTTCATCGTCAACAAGAAGGTCCAAGGGATACAGTAAACCTGAAGTGAAGCATCGGAATCTAAAACTGGTCTCACAGGAAAGGCTCAAAACATAGACAGTAAGAAGAGTCAGACTTCTTGTACTTAAGTGGGCATTGTGCCTTTTGTATTTCATTCCGATGCAATTTATGTGTTTCATTGTCAATAAGAACGTCCAAGGGATACAGTAAACCTGAAGTGAAGCATCGGAATCTAAAACTGGTCTCACAGGAAAGGCTCAAAACATAGACAGTAAGATGAGGCAGACTTCTTGTACTTAAGTGGGCATTGTGCCTTTTTTATTTAATTCCGATGCAATTTCTGTGTTTCATCGTCAATGAGAAGGTCCAAGGGATACAGTTAACCTGAAGTGAAGCCTCGGAATCTAAAACTGCTCTCACAGGAAAGGCTCAAACATAGACAGTAAGATGTGTCAGACATCTTGTACTTAAGTGGGCATTGTGCCTTTTGTATTTAATTCCGATGCAATTTATGTGTTTCATTGTCAATAAGAACGTCCAAGGGATACATTAAACGTGAAGTGACGCATCGGAATCTTAAACTGCTCTCACAGGAAAGGCATAATTCATTGAATATATGAAGAGTCAGTTCTCTTGTACTTAAGTCGGCACTGTGCCATTTGTATTTCTTCCGATGCAATTTCTGTGTTTCATCGTCAACAAGAAGGTCCAAGGGATACAGTAAACCTGAAGTGAAGCATCGGAATCTAAAACTGGTCTCACAGGAAAGGCTCAAACATAGACAGTAAGATGTGTCAGACATCTTGTACTTAAGTGGGCATTGTGCCTTTTGTATTTAATTCCGATGCAATTTATGTGCTTCATTGTCAGTGACAAGGTCCAAGGGATACAGTAAACCTGAAGTGAAGCATCGGAAACTAAAACTGGTCTCACAGGAAAGGTTCAATTCATAGAATATAAAAAGAGTCAGTCCTCTTGTACTAAAGTCGGCATTGTGACTTTTGTATTTAATTCCGATGCAATTCCTGTGTTTCTTCGTCAATACGAACGTCCAATGGATACAGTAAACCTCAAGGGAAGCATCGGAATCTAAAGCTGGTCTCACAAGAAAGGTTCAATTCATAGAATATAAGAAGGGTCAGTAATCTTGTACCTAAGACGGCATAGAGCTTTTTGAATTAAATTCCGATGCAATTTCTGTGTTTCATCGTTAAAAAGAAGGTCCAAGGGATACAGTAAACCTGAAGTGAAGCAACGGAATCTAAAACTGGTCTCACAGGAAAGGTTCAATTCATAGAATATAAGAAGAGTCTGTGCTCTTGCACTTAAGTCGGCATTGTGCCTTTTGCATTTAATTCCGATGCAATTTCTGTGCTTCATCGTCAAAAAGAAGGTCCAAGGGATACAGTAAACCTGAAGTGAAGCATCGGAATCTAAAACTGGTCTCACAGGAAAGGTTCAATTCATAGAATATGAGAAGAGTCGGTCTTCTTGTACCTAATTCGGCATTGTGCCAGTTGTATTTAATTCCGATGTAATTTCTTTGTTTCATCGTCAGTAAGAAGGTCCAAGGGATACAGTAAACCTGATGGGAAGCATCGGAATATCTAAAACTGGTCTCACAGGAAAGGTTCAGTTCATAGATTATAAGAAGGGTCAGATCTCTTGTACTTAAGGCAGCATTGTGTCTCTTGTATTTAATTGCAATGTAATTTCTGTGTTTCATCGTCATTGAGAAGGTCCAAGGGATACAGTAAACCTGAAGTGAAGCATCGGAATCTAAAGCTGGTCTCACAGGAAAATCTCAAAACATAGACAGTAAGAAGAGTCAGACTTCTTGTACTTAAGTGGGCATTGTGCCTTTTGTATTTAATTCCGATGCAATTTATGTGTTTCATTGTCAATAGGAACGTCCAAGGGA
This sequence comes from Schistocerca serialis cubense, assembly GCF_023864345.2. Lineage (NCBI taxonomy): Eukaryota > Metazoa > Arthropoda > Insecta > Orthoptera > Acrididae > Schistocerca > Schistocerca serialis. The sequence continues at coordinate 81,985,488 of NC_064643.1, forward strand.
TACAGTAAACCTGAAGTGAAGCATGGGAATCTAAAACTGGTCTCACAGGAAAGGCTCAAAACATAGACAGTAAGATGAGGCAGAGTTCTTGTACTTAAGTGGGCATTGTGCCTTTTGTATTTAATTCCGATGCAATTTCTATGTTTCATCGTCAATGCGAAGGTCCAAGGGATACAGTAAACCTGAAGTGAAGCATCGGAATCTAAAACTGGTCTCACAGGAAACGTTCAATTCATTGAATATAAGAAGAGTCAGTCCCCTTGTACTTCAGTCAGCATTGTGCCTTTTGTATTTAATTCTGATGCAATTTATGTGTTTCATTGTCAATAAGAACGTCCAAGGGAAACAGTAAACCTGAAGTGACGCATCGGAATCTTAAACTGCTCTCACAGGAAAGGCATAATTCATTGGATATAAGAAGAGTCAGTTTTCTTGTACTTAAGTCGGCACTGTGCCATTTGTATTTAATCCGACGCAATTTCTGTGTTTCATCGTCAACAAGAAGGTCCAAGGGATACAGTAAACCTGAAGTGAAGCATCGGAATCTAAAACTGGTCTCACAGGAAAGGCTCAAAACATAGACAGTAAGAAGAGTCAGACTTCTTGTACTTAAGTGGGCATTGTGCCTTTTGTATTTAATTCCGATGCAATTTATGTCTTTCATTGTCAATAAGAACGTCCAAGGGATACAGTAAACCTGAAGTGAAGCATCGGAATCCAAAACTGGTCTCACAGGAAAGGTTCAATTCATAGAATATAAGAAGAGTCAGTTCACTTGTACCTAAGTCGGCATTGTGCCTTTTGTATTTAATTCCGATGCAATTTCTGTGTTTCATCGTCAATAAGAAAGGCCAAGAGATACAGTAAACCTGAAGTGAAGCATCGGAATCTTAAACTGGTCTCACAAGAAAGGCTCATAAAATAGACAGTAAGATGAGTCAGACTTCTTGTACTTAAGTGGGCATTGTGCCTTTTGTATTTAATTCCGATGCAATTTGTGTGTTTCATCGTCAATACGAAGGTCCAAGGGATACTGTAAACCTGAAGTGACGCATCGGAATCTTAAACTCGTCTCACAGGAAAGGCTCATTTCATTGGATATAAGAAGGGTCAGATCTCTTGTACTTAAGTCGGCACTGTGCCATTTGTATTTCATCCGATGCAATTTCTGTGATTCATCGTCAACAAGAAGGTCCAAGGGATACAGTAAACCTGAAGTGAAGCATCGGAATCTAAAACTGGTCTCACAGGAAAGGCTCAAACATAGACAGTAAGAAGAGTCAGACTTCTTGTACTTAAGTGTGCATTGTGCTTTTTGTATTTAATTCCAATGCAGTTTCTGTGTTTCATCGTCAATAAGAAGGTCCAAGGGATACAGTAAACCTGAAGTGTGTCATCGGAATCTAAAACTGGTCTCACAGGAAATGTTCAATTCATAGAATATAAGAAGAGTCAGTCTGCTTGTACCTAATTCGGCATTGTGCCTTTGGTATTTAATTCCATTGCAATTTCTGTGTTTCATCGTCAACAAGAAGGTCCAAGGGATACAGTAAATCTGAAGGGAAGCATCGGAATCTAAAACTGGTCTCACAGGAAAGTTTCAATTCATAGAATATAAGAAGAGTCAGTCTTCTTGTACCTAACTCGGCATTGTGCCTTTGCTATTTAATTCCAATGCAAGTTCTGTGTTTCATCGTCACTAAGGAGGTCCAAGGGATACAGTAAACCTGAAGGGAAGCATCGGAATATATAAAACTGGTCTCACAGGAAAGGTTCAATTCGTAGAATATAGGAAGAGCCAGTCCTCTTGTACTTATGACGGCATTGTACCTTTAGTATTTAATTCCGATGCAATTTCTGTGTTTCATCGTCAATACGAAGGTCCAAGGGATACAGTAAACCTGAAGTGAAGCATCGGAATCTAAAACTGGTTTCAGCGGAAAGGCTCAAAACGTAGACAGTATGAAGAGTCAGACTTCTTACACTTAAGTGGGCATTGCGGATTTTATATTTAATTCCGATGCCATTTGTGTGTTTCATTGTCAATAAGAAGGTCCAAAGGATACAGTTAACCTGAAGTGAAGCATCGGAATCTAAAACTGGTCTCACAGGAAAGGTTCATTTCATAGAATTTAAGAAGAGTCAGTCCTCTTGTACTTAAGTCGGCATTGTGCCTTTTGCATTTAATTCCGATGCAATTTCTGTATTTCATCGTCAATAAGAAGGTCCAAGGGATACAGTAAACCTGAGGGGAAGCATCGGAATGTCTAAAACTGGGCTCACAAGAAAGGTTCAATTCATAGAATATGAGAAGAGTCAGTCCTCTTGTACTTAAGTTGGCATTGTGGTTTTGTATATAATTCCGATGCAATTACTGTGTTTCATCGTCACTAAGAAGGTCCAAGGGATACAGTAAACCTGAAGTGAAGTATCGGAATCTAAAACTGGTTTCACAGGAAAGGCTCAATTCATAGAATATAAGAAGAGTCAGTCTTCTTGTACCTAATTCGGCATTGTGCCTGTTGTATTTAATTCCGATGCAATTTCTGTGTTTCATCGTCAGTAAGAAGGTCCAAGGGATACAGTAAACCTGATGGGAAGCATCGGACTATCTAAAACTGGACTCACAGGAAAGGTTCAATTCATAGAATATAAGAAGGGTCAGTTCTCTTGTACTTAAGGCAGCATTGTGCCTTTTGTATTTTATTCCGATGTAATTTCTGTGTTTCATCGTCAATAAGAAGGTCCGAGAGATACAGTAAACCTGAAGTGATGCATCGGAATCTTAAACTGGTCTCAGAGGAAAGGTTCAATTCATAGAATATAAGAAGAGTCAGTCTTCTTGTACCTAATTCGGCATTGTGCCTGTTGTATTTAATTCCGATGCAATTTCTGTGTTTCATCGTCAAAAAGATGGTCCAAGGGATACAGTAAACCTCAAGTGAAGTATCCGAACCTAAAACTGCTCTCACACGAAAGGCTCAAAGCATAGACAGTAAGAAGAGTCAGACTTCTTATACTTAAATGGGCATTGTACATTTTGTATTCAATTCCGATGCAATTTATGTTTTTTATCGTCAATAAGAATGTCCAAGGGATACAGTAAACCTGAAGTCAAGCATCGGAATCTAAAACTGGTCTCACAGGAAAGGTTCAATTCATAGAATATAAAAAGAGTCAGTCCTCTTGTACTAAAGTCGGCATTGTGACTTTTGTATTTAATTCCGATGCAATTCCTGTGTTTCATCGTCAATACGAACGTCCAATGGATACAGTAAACCTCAAGGGAAGCATCGGAATCTAAAGCTGGTCTCACAAGAAAGGTTCAATTCATAGAATATAAGAAGGGTCAGTAATCTTGTACCTAAGACGGCATAGTGCTTTTTGAATGAAATTCCGATGCAATTTCTGTGTTTCATCGTTAAAAAGAAGGTCCAAGGGATACAGTAAACCTGAAGTGAAGCATCGGAATCTAAAACTGGTCTCACAGGAAAGGTTCAATTCATAAAATAAAAGAAGAGTCAGTGCTCTTGCACTTAAGTCGGCATTGTGCCTTTTGCATTTAATTCCGATGCAATTTCTGTGCTTCATCGTCAAAAAGAAGGTTCAAGGGATACAGTAAACCTGAAGTGAGGCATCGGAATCTAAAACTGGTCTCACAGGAAAGGTTCAATTCATAGAATATGAGAAGAGTCGGTCTTCTTGTACCTAATTCGGCATTGTGCCAGTGTATTTAATTCCGATGTAATTTCTTTGTTTCATCGTCAGTAAGAAGGTCCAAGGGATACAGTAAACCTGATGGGAAGCATCGGAATATCTAAAACTGGTCTCACAGGAAAGGTTCAGTTCATAGATTATAAGAAGAGTCAGATCTCTTGTACTTAAGGCAGCATTGTGTCTCTTGTATTTAATTGCGATGTAATTTCTGTGTTTCATCGTCATTGAGAAGGTCCAAGGGATACAGTAAACCTGAAGTGAAGCATCGGAATCTAAAGCTGGTCTCACAGGAAAATCTCAAAACATAGACAGTAAGAAGAGTCAGACTTCTTGTACTTAAGTGGGCATTGTGCCTTTTGTATTTAATTCCGATGCAATTTATGTGTTTCATTGTCAATAAGAACGTCCAAGGGATACAGTAAACCTGAAGTGAAGCATGGGAATCTAAAACTGGTCTCACAGGAAAGGCTCAAAACATAGACAGTAAGATGAGGCAGAGTTCTTGTACTTAAGTGGGCATTGTGCCTTTTGTATTTAATTCCGATGCAATTTCTATGTTTCATCGTCAATGCGAAGGTCCAAGGGATACAGTAAACCTGAAGTGAAGCATCGGAATCTAAAACTGGTCTCACAGGAAACGTTCAATTCATTGAATATAAGAAGAGTCAGTCCCCTTGTACTTCAGTCAGCATTGTGCCTTTTGTATTTAATTCTGATGCAATTTATGTGTTTCATTGTCAATAAGAACGTCCAAGGGAAACAGTAAACCTGAAGTGACGCATCGGAATCTTAAACTGCTCTCACAGGAAAGGCATAATTCATTGGATATAAGAAGAGTCAGTTTTCTTGTACTTAAGTCGGCACTGTGCCATTTGTATTTAATCCGACGCAATTTCTGTGTTTCATCGTCAACAAGAAGGTCCAAGGGATACAGTAAACCTGAAGTGAAGCATCGGAATCTAAAACTGGTCTCACAGGAAAGGCTCAAAACATAGACAGTAAGAAGAGTCAGACTTCTTGTACTTAAGTGGGCATTGTGCCTTTTGTATTTAATTCCGATGCAATTTATGTGTTTCATTGTCAATAAGAACGTCCAAGGGATACAGTAAACCTGAAGTGAAGCATCGGAATCCAAAACTGGTCTCACAGGAAAGGTTCAATTCATAGAATATAAGAAGAGTCAGTTCACTTGTACCTAAGTCGGCATTGTGCCTTTTGTATTTAATTCCGATGCAATTTCTGTGTTTCATCGTCAATAAGAAAGGCCAAGAGATACAGTAAACCTGAAGTGAAGCATCGGAATCTTAAACTGGTCTCACAAGAAAGGCTCATAAAATAGACAGTAAGATGAGTCAGACTTCTTGGACTTAAGTGGGCATTGTGCCTTTTGTATTTAATTCCGATGCAATTTGTGTGTTTCATCGTCAATACGAAGGTCCAAGGGATACTGTAAACCTGAAGTGAAGCATCGGAATCTTAAACTCGTCTCACAGGAAAGGCTCATTTCATTGGATATAAGAAGGGTCAGATCTCTTGTACTTAAGACGGCACTGTGCCATTTGTATTTCATCCGATGCAATTTCTGTGATTCATCGTCAACAAGAAGGTCCAAGGGATACAGTAAACCTGAAGTGAAGCATCGGAATCTAAAACTGGTCTCACAGAAAAGGCTCAAACATAGACAGTAAGAAGAGTCAGACTTCTTTTACTTAAGTGTGCATTGTGCTTTTTGTATTTAATTCCAATGCAGTTTCTGTGTTTCATCGTCAATAAGAAGGTCCAAGGGATACAGTAAACCTGAAGTGTGTCATCGGAATCTAAAACTGGTCTCACAGGAAATGTTCAATTCATAGAATATAAGAAGAGTCAGTCTGCTTGTACCTAATTCGGCATTGTGCCTTTGGTATTTAATTCCAATGCAATTTCTGTGTTTCATCGTCAATAAGAAGGTCCAAGGGATACAGTAAATCTGAAGGGAAGCATCGGAATCTAAAACTGGTCTCACAGGAAAGTTTCAATTCATAGAATATAAGAAGAGTCTGTCTTCTTGTACCTAACTCGGCATTGTGCCTTTGCTATTTAATTCCAATGCAAGTTCTGTGTTTCATCGTCACTAAGGAGGTCCAAGGGATACAGTAAACCTGAGGGGAAGCATCGGAATATATTAAACTGGTCTCACAGGAAAGGTTCAATTCGTAGAATATAGGAAGAGCCAGTCCTCTTGTACTTAAGACGGCATTGTACCTTTAGTATTTAATTCCGATGCAATTTCTGTGTTTCATCGTCAATACGAAGGTCCAAGGGATACAGTAAACCTGAAGTGAAACATCGGAATCTAAAACTGGTTTCAGCGGAAAGGCTCAAAACGTAGACAGTATGAAGAGTCAGACTTCTTACACTTAAGTGGGCATTGCGGATTTTATATTTAATTCCGATGCCATTTGTGTGTTTCATTGTCAATATGAAGGTCCAAAGGATACAGTTAACCTGAAGTGAAGCATCGGAATCTAAAACTGGTCTCACAGGAAAGGTTCATTTCATAGAATTTAAGAAGAGTCAGTCCTCTTGTACTTAAGTCGGCATTGTGCCTTTTGCATTTAATTCCGATGCAATTTCTGTATTTCATCGTCAATAAGAAGGTCCAAGGGATACAGTAAACCTGAGGGGAAGCATCGGAATATCTAAAACTGGGCTCACAAGAAAGGTTCAATTCATAGAATATGAGAAGAGTCAGTCCTCTTGTACTTAAGTTGGCATTGTGGTTTTGTATATAATTCCGATGCAATAACTGTGTTTCATCGTCACTAAGAAGGTCCAAGGGATACAGTAAACCTGAAGTGAAGTATCGGAATCTAAAACTGGTTTCACAGGAAAGGTTCAATTCATAGAATATAAGAAGAGTCAGTCTTCTTGTACCTAATTCGGCATTGTGCCTGTTGTATTTAATTCCGATGCAATTTCTGTGTTTCATCGTCAGTAAGAAGGTCCAAGGGATACAGTAAACCTGATGGGAAGCATCGGAATATCTAAAACTGGACTCACAGGAAAGGTTCAATTCATAGAATATAAGAAGGGTCAGTTCTCTTGTACTTAAGGCAGCATTGTGCCTTTTGTATTTTATTCCGATGTAATTTCTGTGTTTCATCGTCAATAAGAAGGTCCGAGAGATACAGTAAACCTGAAGTGATGCATCGGAATCTAAAACTGGTCTCAGAGGAAAGGTTCAATTCATAGAATATAAGAAGAGTCAGTCTTCTTGTACCTAATTCGGCATTGTGCCTGTTGTATTTAATTCCGATGCAATTTCTGTGTTTCATCGTCAAAAAGATGGTCCAAGGGATACAGTAAACCTCAAGTGAAGTATCCGAACCTAAAACTGGTCTCACACGAAAGGCTCAAAGCATAGACAGTAAGAAGATTCAGACTTTTTGTTCTTAAGTGGGAATTGTGCCTTTTGTATTTCGTTCCGATGCAATTTCTGTGTTTCATCGTCAATAAGAAGGTCCAAGAGTTACAGTAAACCTGATGTGAAGCAGCGGAATCTAAAACTGGTCTCACAATAAAGGCTCAGAGCATAGAATGTAAGAAGAGCCAGACTTCTTATACGTAAATGGGCAGTGGGCCATTTGTATTTAATTCTGATGCAATTTCTGTGTTTCATCGTCAATAAGAAGGTCTAAGGGATACAGTAAAAATGATGTGAAGCATCGGAATCTAAAACTGGTCTCACAGGAAAGGCTCAAAACAAAGACAGTAAGATGAGTCAGACTTCTTGTACTTACGTGGGCATTGTGCCTTTTGTATTTAATTCTGATGCAATTTATGTGCTTCATCGTCAATAAGAAGGTCCAAGGGATACAGTAAAACTGATGTGAAGCATCGGAATCTAAAACTGGTCTCACAGGAAAGGTTCAATTCATAGAATATAAGAAGAGACAGTCCTCTTGTACCGAAGTCGGCATTCTGCCTTTTGTATTTAATTCCGATTCAATTTCTGTGTTTCATCGTCAATAAGAAGGTCCAAAGGATACAGTAAACCTGAAGGGTCACATCGGAATACCTATAACTGGTCTCATAGGAAAGGTTCAATTCATAGAATATAAGAAGAGTCAGTCCTCTTGTACTTAAGTCGGCATTGTGCCTTTTGTATTCAATTCCGATGACATTTCTGTGTTTCATCGTCAATAAGAAGGTCCAAGGGATTCAGTAAACCTGAAGTGAAGCATCGGAATCTAAAACTGGTCTCACAGGAGAGGCTCAAAACGTAGACAGTAAGATGAGTCAGACTTCTTGTATTTAAGTGGGCATTGTGCCTTTTGTATTTAATTCCGATGCAATTTATATGTTTCATCGTCAATAAGAAGGTAGAAGGGATACAGTAAACCTGAAGTGACGCATCGGAAACTAAAACTGGTCTCACAGGAAAGATTCAATTCGAAGAATTTAGGAAGAGTCAGTTCTCTTGTACTTAAGTCTGCATTGTGCCTTTTGTATTTAATTCCGATGCAATTTCTATTTTTCATCGTCAATAAGAAGGTCCAAGTGATACAGTAAACCTGAAGTGAAGCATCGGAATCTAAAACTGGTCTCACAGGAAAGGCTCAAAACATAGACAGTAAGAAGAGTCAGACTTCATGTACTTGTGTGGGCATTGTGCCTTTTGTATTTAATTCCGATGCAATTTATAAGTTTCATTGTCAATAAGAAGGTCCAAGGGATACAGTAAACCTGAAGTGAAGCATCCGAATCTTAAACTGGTCTCGCAGGAAAGGTTCATTTCATAGAATATAAGAAAAGTCAGTCCTCTTGTACTTAAGACGGCATTGTGCCTTTTGTATTTAATTCCAATGCAATTTCTGTGTTTCATCGTCAATAAGAAGGTCCAAGGGATACAGTAAACCTGAAGTGAAGCATCGGAATCTAAAACTGGTTTCAGGGGAAAAGCTCAAAACATAGACAGTAAGATGAGTCAGACTTCTTGTACTTAAGTGGGCATTGTGCCCTTTGTATTTAATTCCGATGCAATTTATGTGTTTCATCGTCAATAAAAACGTCAAAGGGATACAGTAAACCTGAAGTGAAGCATCGGAATCTAAAACTGGTCTCACAGGAAAGTCTCAAAACATAGACAGTAAGATAAGTCAGACTTCTTGTACTTAAGCGGGCATTGTGACTTTTGTATTTAATTCCGATGCAATTTCTGTGTTTCATCGTCAATAGGAAGGTCCAAGGGATACATTAAACCTGAAGTGAAGCATCGGAATCTAAAACTGGTCTCACAGGAAAGGCTCAAAACATAGACAGTAAGATGAGTCAGACTTCTTGTACTTAAGTGTGCATTGTGCTATTTGTATTTACTTCCGATGCAATTTCTGTGTTTCACTGTCAATAAGGTGTTCCAAGGGATACAGTAAACCTGAAGTGTAGCATCGGAATCTAAAACTGGTCTCACAGGAAAGGCTCAAAACGTAGACGGTAAGATAAGTCAGACTTCTTGTACTTAAGTGGGCATCGTGCCTTTTGTATTTATATCCGATGCAATTTCCGTGTTTCATCGTCAATAGCTAGGTCCAAGGGATACAGTTAACCTGAAGTGAAGCATCGGAATCTAAAACCGGTTTCATAGGAAAGGTTCAATTCGTAGAAAATAAGAAGAGTCAGACCTATTGTACATAAATCGGCATTGTACCTTTTGTATTTAATTCCGATGTAATTTCTGTGTTTCACCGTCAATAAGATGGTCCAAGGAATTCAGTAAACCTGATGTGAAGCATCGGAATCTAAAACATGTCTCACAGGAGAGGCTCAAAGCATAGACAGTAAGATGAGTCAGACTTCTTGTACTTAACTGGGCATTGTGCCTTTTGTATTTAATTCCAATGCAATTTCTCTGTTTCATCGTCAATAAGAAGGTCCAAGGTATACAGTAAACCTGGAGCGAAGCATCGGAATCTAAAACTGGTCTCACAGGAAGGGCGCAAAACATAGACAGTAAGAAGAGTCAGACTTTGTGTACTTCAGTGGGCATTGTGCCTTTTGTATTTAATTCCGATGCAATTTATGTGTTTCATTGACAATAAGAAGGTCCAAGCGATACTGTAAACCTGAAGAGAAGCATTGGATTCTAAAACATGTCTCACAGGAAAGGCTCAAAGCATAGACAGTAAGATGAGTCAGACTTCTTGTACTTAAGTGGGCATTGTGCCTTTTGTATTTAATTCCGATGACATTTCTGTGTTTCATCGTCAATAAGACGGTCCAATGTATACAGTAAACCTGAAGTGAAGCATCGGAATCTAAAGCTGGTCTCACAGGAAAGGTTCAATTCGAAGAATACAAGAAGAGTCAGTCCTCTTGTACTTAAGTCGGCATTGTGGCTTTTGTATTTAATTCCGATGCAATTTATGTGTTTCATTGTCAATAAGAAGGTCCAAGCGATACTGTAAACCTGAAGAGAAGCATCGGATTCTAAAACATGTCTCACAGGAAAGGCTCAATACATAGACAGTAAGAAGATTCAGACTTTTTGTACTTAAGTGGGCATTGTGCCTTTTGTATTTCGTTCCGATGCAATTTCTGTGTTTCATCGTCAATAAGAAGGTCTAAGAGTTACAGTAAACCTGAAATGAAGTAACGGAATCTAAAACTTGTCTCACACTAAAGGCTCAGAGCATAGAATGTAAGAAGAGTCAGACTTCTTGTATGTAAATGGGCAATGTGCCATTTGTAATTAATTCCGATGCAATTTATGTGTTTCATCGTCAATAAGAAAGTGTAAGGGATGCAAGAAACCTGAAGTGAAGCATCGGAATCTAAAACTGGTCTCACAGGAAAGTTTCAATTCATAGAATATAAAAAGAGTCAGTCCTCTTGTACTTAAGTCGGCATTGTAACTTTTTTATTAAATTCCGATGCAATTTCTGTGTTTCTTCGTCAGTAAGAACGTCCAAGGGATACAGTTAACCTGAAGGGAAGCATCGTAATATCTACAACTGGTCTCACAGGAAAGGTTCAATTCATAGAATATTAGAAAAGTCTGTTCTCTTGTACTTAAATCGGCAATGAGGTTTTGTATTTGATACCGATGCAATTTCTTTGTTTCATATTGAATAAGAAGGTCCAAGAGATACAGTAAACCTTAAGTGAAGCATGGGAATCTAAAACTGGTCTCACAGGAAAGGCTTAAAACATAGAGAGTAAGAAGAGTCAGACTTCGTGTACTTCAGTGGGCATTGTGCCTTTTGTATTTAATTCCGATGCAATTTATGTGTTTCATCGTCAATAAGAAGGTCCAAGGGATTCAGTAAACCTGAAGTGAAGCATCGGAATCTAAAACTGGTCTCACACGAATGGCTCAATACATAGACAGCAAGAAGAGTCAGACTTCTTGTACATATGTGGGCATTGTGCCTTTTGTATTTAATTCCGATGAAATTTATGTGTTTCATTGTCAATAAGAAGGTCCAAGGGATACAGTAAACCTGAAGTGAAGCATCGGAATCTAAAACTGGACTCACAGGAAAGGTTTAATTCATAGAATAGAAGAAGAGTCAGTTCTCATGTACTTAAGGCAGCATTGTGCCTTTTGTATTTAATTCCGATGTAATTTCTGTGTTTCATCGTCATTAAGAAAGTCCAAGGGATACAGTAAACCTGAAGTGAAGCATCGGAATCTAAAACTGGCCACACAGGAAAGGCTCAAAACATAACACAGTAAGAAGATTGAGACTTTTTGTACTTAAGTGGTCATGGTGCCTTTTGTATTTCGTTCCGATGCAATTTCTGTGTTTCATCGCCAATAAGAAGGTCTAAGAGCTACAGTAAACCTGAAATGAAGCACCGGAATCTAAAACTGGTCTCACAATAAAGGCTCAGAGCATATAATGTAAGAAGAGTCAGACTTCTTGTACGTAAATGGGCATTGTGCCACTTGTATTTAATTCCGATGCAATTTATGTGTTTCATCGTCAATAAGAAGGTCTAAGGGATGCAGTAAACCTGATGTGAAGTATCGGAATCTAAAACTGGTCTCGCAGGAAAGGTTCAATTCAAAGAATATAAGAAGAGTCAGTCCTCTTGAACTTAAGTCGGCATTGTAGCCTTTTGTATCTAATTCCGATGCAATTTCTGTGTTTCATCGTCAACAAGAAGGTCCAAGGGAGACAGTAAAAATGATGTGAAGCATCGGAATCTAAAACCGGTCTCACAGGAAAGGCTCAAACATAGACAGTAAGAAGTGTCAGACTACTTGTACTTAAGTGGGCATTGTGCCTTATGTACTTAATTCCGATGTAATTTCTGTGTTTCGTCGTGAATAAAAAGCTCCAAGGGATACAATAAACCTGAAGTTAAGCATCGGAATCTAAAACTGGTCTCACAGGAAAGTTTCAATTCATAGAATATAAAAAGAGACAGTCCACTTGTACTTAAGTCGGCATTGTGACTTTTTTATTTAATTCCGATGCAATTTCTGTGTTTCTTCGTCAATAAGAACGTCCAAGGGATACAGTAAACCTGAAGGGAAGCATCGTAATATCTAAAACTGGTCTCACAGGAAAGGTTCAATTCATAGAATATTAGAAGAGTCAGTACTCTTGTTCTTAAATCGGTAATGAGGTATTGTATTTAATACCGATGCAATTTCTGTGTTTCATATTGAATACGATGGTCCAAGAGATACAGTAAACCTGAAGTGAAGCATTGGAATTTAAAACAGGTCTCACAGGAAAGGCTCAAGCATAGACAGTAAGAAGAGTCAGACTTCGTGTACTTCAGTGGGTATTGTGCCTTTTGTATTTAATTCCGATGCAATTTATGTGTTTCATTGTCAATAAGAAGGTCCATTGTATACAGTAAAACTGAAGTGAAGCATCGGAATCTAATACTAGTCTCACAGGAATGTTTCAATTCATAGAATATAAAAAGAGTCAGTCCTCTTGTACTTAAGTCGGCATTGTAATTTTTTATTAAATTCCGATGCAATTTCTGTGTTTCTTCGTCAATAAGAACGTCCAAGGGATACAGTAAACCTGAAGGGAAGCATCGTAATATCTAAAACTGGTCTCACAGGAAAGGTTCAATTCATAGAATATTAGAAGAGTCAGATCTCTTGTACTTAAATCGGCAATGAGGTTATGTATTTGATACCGATGCAATTTCTTTGTTTCATATTGAATAAGAAGGTCCAAGAGATATAGTAAACCTGAAGTGAAGCATGGGAATCTAAAACTGGTCTCACAGGAAAGGCTTAAAACATAGAGAGTAGGAAGAGTCCGACTTCGTGTACTTCAGTGGGCATTGTGCCTTTTGTATTTAATTCCGATGCAATTTATGTGTTTCATCGTCAATAAGAAGGTCCAAGGGATTCAGTAAACCTGAAGTGAAGCATCGGAATCTAAAACTGGTCTCACACGAATGGCTCAAAACATAGACAGTAAGAAGAGTCAGACTTCTTGTACATATGTGGGCATTGTGCATTTTGTATTTAATTCCGATGAAATTTATGTGTTTCATTGTCAATAAGAAGGTCCAAGGGATACAGTAAACCTGAAGTGAAGCATCGGAATCTAAACCTGGTCTCACAGGAAAGGTTCAATTCATAGAATATAAGAAGAGTCAGTTCTCTTGTACTTAAGTCAGCATTGTGCCTTTTGTATTTAATTCCGATGTAATTTCTGTGTTTCATCGTCAATAAGAAAGTCCAAGGAATACAGTAAACCTGAAGCGAAGCATCGGAATCAAAAACTGGCCTCACAGGAAAGGCACAAAACATAGACATTAAGAAGATTCAGACTTTTTGTACTTAAGTGGTCATTGTGCCTTTTGTATTTCGTTCCGATGCAATTTCTGTGTTTCATCGTCAATAAGAAGGTCTAAGAGCTACAGTAAACCTGAAATGAAGCACCGGAATCTAAAACTGGTCTCACAATAAAGGCTCAGAGCATATAATGTAAGAAGAGTCAGACTTCCTGTACGTAAATGGGCATTGTGCCACTTGTATTTAATTCCGATGCAATTTATGTGTTTCATCGTCAACAAGAAGGTCCAAGGGAGACAGTAAAAATGATGTGAAGCATCGGAATCTAAAACCGGTCTCACAGGAAAGGCTCAAACATAGACAGTAAGAAATGTCAGACTACTTGTACTTAAGTGGGCATTGTGAATTTTGTACTTAATTCCGATGTAATTTCTGTGTTTCGTCGTGAATAAAAAGCTCCAAGGGATACAATAAACCTGAAGTTAACCATCGGAAACTAAAACTCGTCTCACAGGAAAGTTTCAATTCATAGAATATAAAAAGAGTCAGTCCTCTTGTACGCAAGTCGGCATTGTGACTTTTTTATTTAGTTCCGATGCAATTTCTGTGTTTCATCGTCAATAAGAAGGTCCAAGAGTTACAGTAAACCTGAAATGAAGCACCGGAATCTTAACCTGGTCTCACAATAAAGGCTCAGAACATAGAATGTAAGAAGAGACAGACTTCTTGTACGTAAATGGGCATTGTGCCATTTGTATTTAATTCCGATGCAATTTATGTGTTTCATCGTCAATAAGAAGGTCTAAGGGATGCAAGAAACCTGAAGTGAAGCATCGGAATCTAAAACTGGTCTCACAGGAAAGGTTCAATTCAAAGAAAATAAGAAGACTCAGTCCTCTTGTACTTATGTCGGCATTGTAGCCTTTTGTATTTATTTCCGATGCAATTTCTGTGTTTCATCGTCAATAAGAATGTGCAAGGGGTACAGTAAACCTGAAGTGATGCATCGGAATCTAAAACTGGTCTCAGAGGAAAGGCTCAAACATAGACAGTAAGATGAGTCAGTCGTCTTGTACTTAAGTGGGCATTGTGCCTTTTGTATTTAATTCTGATGCAATTTATGTGCTTCATCGTCAATAAGAAGGTCCAAGGGATACAGTAAAATTGAAGTGAAGCATCGGAATCTAAAACTGGTCTCACAGGAAAGGTTCAATTCATAGAATATAAGATGAGTCAGTTCTCATGTACTTAAGACGGCATTGTGCCTATTGTATTTAATTCCGATGACATTTCTGTGTTTCATCGTCAATAAGAAGGTCCAAGGGATTCAGTAAACCTGAAGTGAAGCATCGGAATCTAAAACTGGTCTAACAGGAAAGGCTCAAAACATAGACAGTAAGATGAGTCAGACTTCTTGTACTTAAGTGGGCATTGTGCCTTTTGTATTTAATTCCGATGCAATTTATATGTTTCATCGTCAATAAGAAGGTCGAAGGGATACAGTGAACCTGAAGTGACGCATCGGAAACTAAAACTGGTCTCACAGGAAAGGTTCAATTCGAAGAATTTAAGAAGAGTCAGTTCTCTTGTAATTAAGTCGGCACTGTGCCTTTTGTATTTAATTCCGATGCAATTTCTATTTTTCATCGTCAATAAGAAGGTCCAAGGGATACAGTAAACCTGAAGTGAAGCATTGGAATCTAAAACTGGTCTCACACGAAAGGCTCAAAACATAAACAGTAAGAAGAGTCAGACTTCTTGTACTTATGTGGGCATTGTGCCTTTTGAAATTAATTCCGATGCAATTTATGTGTTTCATTGTCAATAAGAAGGTCCAAGGGATACAGTAAACCTGAAGTGAAGCATCGGAATTATAAACTGGTCTCTCAGGAAAGGTTCAATTCATAGAATATAAGAAAAGTCAGTCCTCTTGTACTTAAGACGACATTGTGCCTTTTGTATTTAATTCCAATGCAATTTCTGTGTTTCATCGTCAATAAGAATGTCCAGAGGATACAGTAAACCTGAAGTGAAGCATCGGAATCTAAAACTGGTTTCAGGGGAAAAGCTCAAAGCATAGACAGTAAGATGAGTCAGACTTCTTGTACTTAAGTGGGCATTGTGCCCTTTGTATTTAATTCCAATGCAATTTATGTGTTTCATCGTCAATAAGAAGGTCCAAGGGATACAGTAAACCTGAAGTGAAGCATCGGAATTTTAAACTGGTTTCACAGGAAAGGCTCAAAGCATAGACAGTTAGATAAGTCAGACTTCTTGTACTTAAGTGGGCATTGTGCCTTTTGTATTTAATTCCGATGCAGTTTCTGTGTTTCATCGTCAATAAGAAGGTTTAAGGGTTACAGTAAACCTGAAGTGAAGCATCGGAATCTAAAACTGGTCTCATAGGAAGGGTTGAATTCATAGAATATATGAAGAGTCAGTCCTCTTGCACTTAAGTCGGCATTGTGCCTTTTGTATTTGATTCCGATGTAATTTCTGTGTTTAATAGTCAATAAGATGGTCCAAGGGATTCAGTAAACCTGATGGGAAGCATCGGAATCTAAAACTGGTCTCACAGGAAAGGCTCAAAACATAGACAGTAAGATGAGGCAGACTTCTTGTACTAAAGTGGGCATTGTGCCTTTTGTATTTAATTCTGATGCAATTTCTGTGTTTCATCGTCAATAAGATGGTCCAAGGGATACAGTAAACCTGAAGTGAAGCATCGGAATCTAAAACTGGTCTCACAGGAAAGGCTCAAAGCATAGACAGTAAGATGAGTCAGACTTCTTGTACTTAAGTGAGCATTGTGCCTTTTGTATTTAATTCCGATGCAATTTCTGTGTTTCATCGTCAATAAGAAGGTCCAAGGGATACAGTAAACCTGAAGTGTATAATCGGAACCTAACTGGTCCCACAGGAAAGGTTCAATTCATAGAATGTAAGAAGAGTCAGTTCTCTTGTACTTAAGTCAGCATTGTGCCTTTTGTATTTAATTACGATGCTATTTCTGTGTTTCATCGTCAATAAGTAGGTTTAAGGGATACAGTAAACCTGAAGTGAAGCATCGGAAGTTAAAACTGGTCTCATAGGAAAGGTTCAATTCATAGAATATACGAAAAGTCAGTCCTCTTGTACTTAAGACGGCATTGTGCCTTTTGTATTTAATTCCAATGCAATTTCTGTGTTTCATCGTCAATAAGCTGGTCCAAGGGATACAGTAAACCTGAAGTGAAGCATCGGAAGTTAAAACTGGTCTCATAGAAAGGTTCAATTCATAGAATATAAGAAGAGTCAGTCCTCTTGTACTTAAGTCGGCATTGTGCTTTTGTATTTAAGTCCTATGTAATTTCTGTGTTTCATCGTCAATAAGATGGTCCAAGGGATTCAGTAAACTTGATGTGAAGCATCGGAATCTAAAACATGTCTCACAGGAAAGGCTCAAACATAAACAGTAAGATGAGTCAGATTTCTTGTACTTAAGTGGGCATTGTGCCGTTTGTAATTAATTTCGATGCAATGACTGTGTTACATCGTCGAAAAGGAGGTCCAAGGTATACAGTAAACCTGAAGTGAAGCATCGGAATCTAAAACTGGTCTCACAGGAAAGGTTCAATTCATAGAATATAAGAAGAGTCAGTCCTCTTGTACTTAAGTCGGCATTGTGCTTTTTGTATTTAATTCCGACGCAATTTCTGTGTGTCATAGTCAATAAGAATGTCCAAGGGATACAGTAAACCTGAAGTGAAGCAGTGGAAACTAAAACTGATCTCACAGGAAAGGCTAAAAACATAGACAGTAAGATGAGTCAGATTTCTTGTACTTATGTGGGCATTGTGCCTTTTGCATTTAATTCCGACGCAATTTCTGTGTGTCATAGTCAATAAGAATGTCCAAGGGATTCAGTAAACCTGATGTGAAGCATCGGAATCTAAAACATGTCTCACAGGAAAGGCTCAAAACATAGACAGTAAGATGAGTCCGACTTCTTGTACTTAAGTGGGCATTGTGCCTTTTGTATTTAATTCCGATGCAATTTCTGTGTTTAATCGTCAATAAGAAGGTCCAAGGTATACAGAAAACCTGAAGTGAAACATCGGAATCTAAAACTGGTCTCACAGGAAAGGTTCAATTCATAGAATATAAGAAGAGTCAGTCCTCTTGTACTTAAGTCAGTATTGCGCCTTTTGTATTTAATTCCGATGCAATTTCTGTGTTTCATCGTCAATAAGAATGTCCAAGGGATACAGTAAATCTGAAGTGAAGCATCGGAATCTAAAACTGGTCACACAGGAAATGCTCAAAACAAAGACAGTATGATGAGTCAGACTTCTTGTACTTAAGTGGGCATTGTGCTTTTTTGTATTTAATTCCGATGCAAATTATGTGTTTCATCGTCAATAAGAAGGTCCAAGGGATACAGTAAACCTGAAGTGAAGCATCGGAATCTTAAACTGGTCTCACACGAAAGGCTCAATTCATAGGATATAAGAGGAGTCAATTCTCTTGTTCTTAAGTCGGCACTGTGCCTTTTGTATTTAATTCCGATGCAATTTCTGTGTTGCATCGTCAATAAGAATGTCCAAACGGTACAATAAACCTGAAGTAAAGCATCGGAATCTAAAACTGGTTGCACAGGAAAGGTTCAATTCATAGAATATAAGAAGAGTGAGTTCTCTTGTCATTAAGTCGGCATTGTGCTATTTGTATTTAATTCCGATGCAATTTCTGTGATAAGTCGTCAATAAGTAGGTCCAAGGGATACAGTAAACCTGAAGTGAAGCATCGGAAGTTAAAACTGGTCTCATAGGAAAGGTTCAATTCATAGAATATACGAAAAGTCAGTCCTCTTGTACTTAAGACGGCATTGTGCCTTTTGTATTTAATTCCAATGCAATTTCTGTGTTTCATCGTCAATACGCTGGTCCAAGGGATACAGTAAACCTGAAGTGAAGCATCGGAAGTTAAAACTAGTCTCTTAGGACAGGTTCATTTCATAGAATATAAGAAGAGTCAGTCCTCTTGTACTTAAGTCGGCATTATGCTTTTGTATTTAATTCCTATGTAATTTCTGTGTTTCATCGTCAATAAGGTGGTCCAAGGGATTCAGTAAACCTGATGTGAAGCATCGGAATCTAAAACATGTCTCACAGGAAAGGCTCAAACATAAACAGTAAGATGAGTCAGATTTCTTGTACTTAAGTGGGCATTGTGCCATTTGTAATTAATTTCGATGCAATGTCTGTGTTACATCGTCGAAAAGAAGGTCGAAGGTATACAGTAAACCTGAAGTGAAGCATCGGAATCTAAAACTGGTCTCACAGGAAAGGTTCAATTCATAGAATATAAGAAGAGTCAGTCCTCTTGTACTTGAGTCGGCATTGTGCTTTTTGTATTTAATTCCGATGCAATTTCTGTGTGTCATAGTCAATAAGAATGTCCAAGGGATACAGTACACCTGAAGTTAAGCAGCGGAAACTAAAACTGATCTCACAGGAAAGGCTCAAAACATAGACAGTAAGATGAGTCAGACTTCTTGTACTTAAGTGGGCATTATGCCTTTTGTATTTAATTACGATACAATTTATGTGTTTCATCGTCAATAAGAAGGTACAAGGGATACATTAAACCTGAAGTGAAGCATCGGAATCTTAAACTGGTCTCACAGTAAAGGCTCAATTCATAGGATATAAGAAGAGTCAGTTCTCTAGTACTTAAGTCGGCGCTGTGCCTTTTGTATTTAATTCCGATGCAATTTCTGTATTTCATCGTCAAAAAGATTGTGCAAGGGATACACTGAACCTGAAGTGAAGCATCGGAATCTAAAACTGGTCACACACGAAAGGGTCAAAACATAGACAATAACATGAGTCAGACTTCTTGTAGTTATGTGGGCATTGTGCCTTTTGTATTTAATTCCGATGGAATTTATGTGTTTCATTGTCAATAAGGACGTCCAAGGGCTACAGTAAAACTGAGGTGAAGCATCGGAATCAAAATCATGTGTCGCAGGAAAAGCTCAAAACATAGACAGTAAGATGAGTCAGATTTCTTGTACTTAAGTGGGCATTGTGCCTTTTGTATTTAATTCCGATGCAATTTCTGTGTTTCATCGTCAATAGGAAGGTCCAAGGGATACATTAAACCTGAAGTGAAGCATCGGAGTCTAAACTGGTCTCATAGGAAAGGTTCAATTCATAGAATATAAGAAGAGTCAGTCCTCTTGTACTTAAGTCGGCATAGTGCCTTTTGTATTTAATTCCGATGTAATTTCTGTGTTTCATCGTCAATAAGCTGGTCCAAGGGATTCAGTAAACCTGATGTGAAGCATCGGAATCTAAAACATGTCTCACAGGAAAGGCTCAAAACATAGACAGTAAGATGAGTCAGACTTCTTGTACTTAAGTGGGCATTGTGCCTTTTGTATTTAATTCCGATGCAATTTCTGTGTTTCATCGTCAATAGGAAGGTCCAAGGTATACAGAAAACCTGAAGTGAAGCATCGGAATCTAAAACTGGTCTCACAGGAAAGGTTCAACTCATAGAATATAAGAAGAGTCAGTCCTCTTGTACTTAAGTCAGTATTGCGCCTTTTGCATATAATTCCGATGCAATTTCTGTGTTTCATCGTCAATAAGAATGTCCAAGGGATACAGTAAATCTGAAGTGAAGCATCGGAATCTAAGACTGGTCTCATAGGAAATGCTCAAAACATAGACAGTATGATGAGTCAGACTTCTTGTACTTAAGTGGGCATTGTGCCTTTTGTATTTAATTCCGATGCAAATTATTTGTTTCATCGTCAATAAGAAGGTCCAAGGGATACAGTAAACCTGAAGTGAAGCATCGGAATCTTAAACTGGTCTCACAGGAAAGGCTCTATTCATAGGATATAAGAAGAGTCAGTTCTCTTGTCCTTAAGTCGGCACTGTGCCTTTTGTATTTAATTCCGATGCACTTTCTGTGTTGCATCGTCAATAAGAATGTCCAAGAGGTACAATAAACCTGAAGTAAAGCATCGGAATCTAAAACTGGTCTCACAGGAAAGGTTCAATTCATAGAATATAAGAAGAGTGAGTTCTCTTGTAATTAAGTCGGCATTGTGCCTTTTTGTATTTAATTCCGATGCAATTTCTGTGTTACATCGTCAATAAGAAGGTCCAAGGGATACAGTAAACCTGAAGTGAAGCATGGGAATCTAAAACTGGTCTCACAGGAAGGCTCAAAACATAGCCAGTAAAAAGAGTCAGACATCTTGTACTTAAGTGGGCTTTGTGCCTTTTTTATTTAATTCCGATGCAATTTATGTGCTTCCATGTCAATAAGAACGTCCAAGGGGTACAGTAAACCTGAAGTGAAGAATCGGAATCTAAAACATGTCTCACAGGAAAGGCTCAAAACATAGACAGTAAGATGAGTCAGACGTCTTGTCCTTAAGTGGGCATTGTGCCATTTGTATTTAATTCCGATGCAATTTCTGTGTTACATCGTCAAAAAGAAGGTCCAAGGTATACAGTAAACCTGAAGTGAAGCATCGGAATCTAAAACTGGTCTCACAGGAAAGGTTCAATTCATAGAATATAAGAAGAGTCAGTCCTCTTGTACCTAAGTCGGCATTGTGCCTTTTGTATTTAATTCCGATGACATTTCTGTGTTTCATCGTCGATAAGAAGGTCCAAAGGATACAGTAAACCTGAAGGGTCGCATAGGAATACCTATAACTGGTCTCATAGGAAAGGTTAAATTCAGAGAATATAAGAAGAGTCAGTCCTCTTGTACTTAAGACGGCATTGTGCCTATTGTATTTCATTCCGATGACATTTCTGTGTTTCATCGTCAATAAGAAGGTCCAAGGGATTCAGTAAACCAGAAGTGAAGCATCGGAATTTAAAACTGATTTAACAGGAAAGGCTCAAAACATAAACAGTAAGAAGAGTCAGACTTCTTGTACTTATGTGGGCATTGTGCCTTTTATATTTAATTTCGATGCAATTTATGTGTTTCATTGTCAATAAGAAGGTCCAAGGGATGCAGTAAACCTTAAGTGAAGCATCGGAATCTAAAATTGGTCTCACAGGAAAGGCTCAAAGCATAGACAGTAAGATAAGTCAGACTTCTTGTACTTAAGTAGGCATTGTGCCTTTTGTATTTAATTCCGATGCAGTTTCTGTGTTTCATCGTCAATAGGAAGGTCCAAGGGATACAGTAAACCTGAAGTGAGGCATCGGAAATTAAAACTGGTCTCATAGGAAAGGTTCAATTCATAGAATATAATAAGAGTCAGTCCTCTTGTACTTAAGTCGGCATTGTGCCTTTTGTATTTAATTCCTATGTAATTTCTGTGTTTCATCGTCAATAAGATGGTCCAAGGGATTCAGTAAACCTGATGTGAAGCATCGGAATCTAAAACATGTCTCACAGGAAAGGCTCAAACATAAACAGTAAGATGAGTCAGACTTCTTGTACTTAAGTGGGCATTGTGCCTTTTGTATTTACTTCCGATGCAATATCTGTGTTTCACCGTCAATAGGAAGGTCCAAGGGATACAGTAAACCTGAAGTGAAGCATCGGAATCTAAAACTGGTCTCATAGAATGTTTCAATTCATAGAATATAAGAAGATTCAGTCCTCTTGTACTTAAGTCGGCATAGTGCCTTTTGTATTTAATTCCGAATAAATTTCTGTGTTTCATCGTCAATAAGATTGTCCAAGGGATTCAGTAAACCTGATGTGAAGCATCGGAATCTAAAATTGGTCTCAAACGAAAGGCTCAAAACATAAACAGTAAGAAGAGTCAGACTTCTTGTACTTATGTGTGCATTGTGCCTTTTGTATTTAATTCCGATGCAATTTATGTGTTTCATTGTCAATAAGAAGGTCCAAGGGATACAGTAAACCTGATGTGAAGCATCGGAATCTTAAACTGGTCTCTCAGGAAAGGTTCAATTCATAGAATATAAGAAAAGTAAGTCCTCTTGTACTTAAGACGGCATTGTGCCTTTTGTATTTAATTCCAATGCAATTTCTGTGTTTCATCGTCAATCAGAATGTCCAGAGGATACAGTAAACCTGAAGTGAAGCATCGGAATCTAAAACTGGCTTCAGGGGAAAAGCTCAAACTATAGACAGTAAGATGAGTCAGACTTCTTGTACTTAAGTGGTCATTGTGCCCTTTGTATTTAATTCCGATGCAATTTATGTGTTTCATCGTCATTAAGAAGGTCCAAGGGATACAGTAAACCTGAAGTGAAGCATCGGAATCTAAAACTGGTTTCAGGGGAAAGGCTCAAAACATAGACAGTAGGATGAGTCAGACTTCTTGTACTTAAGTGGGCATTGTGCCCTTTGTATTTAATTCCGTTGCAATTTATATGTTTCATCGTCAATAAGAACGTCCAAGGGATACAGTAAACCTTAAGTGAAGCATCGGAATCTTAAACTGGTCTCACACGAAAGGCTCAATTCATAGGATATAAGAGGAGTCAATTCTCTTGTTCTTAAGTCGGCACTGTGCCTTTTGTATTTAATTCCGATGCAATTTCTGTGTTGCATCGTCAATAAGAATGTCCAAACGGTACAATAAACCTGAAGTAAAGCATCGGAATCTAAAACTGGTTGCACAGGAAAGGTTCAATTCATAGAATATAAGAAGAGTGAGTTCTCTTGTCATTAAGTCGGCATTGTGCTATTTGTATTTAATTCCGATGCAATTTCTGTGATAAGTCGTCAATAAGTAGGTCCAAGGGATACAGTAAACCTGAAGTGAAGCATCGGAAGTTAAAACTGGTCTCATAGGAAAGGTTCAATTCATAGAATATACGAAAAGTCAGTCCTCTTGTACTTAAGACGGCATTGTGCCTTTTGTATTTAATTCCAATGCAATTTCTGTGTTTCATCGTCAATACGCTGGTCCAAGGGATACAGTAAACCTGAAGTGAAGCATCGGAAGTTAAAACTAGTCTCTTAGGACAGGTTCATTTCATAGAATATAAGAAGAGTCAGTCCTCTTGTACTTAAGTTGGCATTATGCTTTTGTATTTAATTCCTATGTAATTTCTGTGTTTCATCGTCAATAAGATGGTCCAAGGGATTCAGTAAACCTGATGTGAAGCATCGGAATCTAAAACATGTCTCACAGGAAAGGCTCAAACATAAACAGTAAGATGAGTCAGATTTCTTGTACTTAAGTGGGCATTGTGCCATTTGTAATTAATTTCGATGCAATGTCTGTGTTACATCGTCGAAAAGAAGGTCGAAGGTATACAGTAAACCTGAAGTGAAGCATCGGAATCTAAAACTGGTCTCACAGGAAAGGTTCAATTCATAGAATATAAGAAGAGTCAGTCCTCTTGTACTTGAGTCGGCATTGTGCTTTTTGTATTTAATTCCGATGCAATTTCTGTGTGTCATAGTCAATAAGAATGTCCAAGGGATACAGTACACCTGAAGTTAAGCAGCGGAAACTAAAACTGATCTCACAGGAAAGGCTCAAAACATAGACAGTAAGATGAGTCAGACTTCTTGTACTTAAGTGGGCATTATGCCTTTTGTATTTAATTACGATACAATTTATGTGTTTCATCGTCAATAAGAAGGTACAAGGGATACATTAAACCTGAAGTGAAGCATCGGAATCTTAAACTGGTCTCACAGTAAAGGCTCAATTCATAGGATATAAGAAGAGTCAGTTCTCTAGTACTTAAGTCGGCGCTGTGCCTTTTGTATTTAATTCCGATGCAATTTCTGTATTTCATCGTCAAAAAGATTGTGCAAGGGATACACTGAACCTGAAGTGAAGCATCGGAATCTAAAACTGGTCACACACGAAAGGGTCAAAACATAGACAATAACATGAGTCAGACTTCTTGTAGTTATGTGGGCATTGTGCCTTTTGTATTTAATTCCGATGGAATTTATGTGTTTCATTGTCAATAAGGACGTCCAAGGGCTACAGTAAAACTGAGGTGAAGCATCGGAATCAAAATCATGTGTCGCAGGAAAAGCTCAAAACATAGACAGTAAGATGAGTCAGATTTCTTGTACTTAAGTGGGCATTGTGCCTTTTGTATTTAATTCCGATGCAATTTCTGTGTTTCATCGTCAATAGGAAGGTCCAAGGGATACATTAAACCTGAAGTGAAGCATCGGAGTCTAAACTGGTCTCATAGGAAAGGTTCAATTCATAGAATATAAGAAGAGTCAGTCCTCTTGTACTTAAGTCGGCATAGTGCCTTTTGTATTTAATTCCGATGTAATTTCTGTGTTTCATCGTCAATAAGCTGGTCCAAGGGATTCAGTAAACCTGATGTGAAGCATCGGAATCTAAAACATGTCTCACAGGAAAGGCTCAAAACATAGACAGTAAGATGAGTCAGACTTCTTGTACTTAAGTGGGCATTGTGCCTTTTGTATTTAATTCCGATGCAATTTCTGTGTTTCATCGTCAATAGGAAGGTCCAAGGTATACAGAAAACCTGAAGTGAAGCATCGGAATCTAAAACTGGTCTCACAGGAAAGGTTCAACTCATAGAATATAAGAAGAGTCAGTCCTCTTGTACTTAAGTCAGTATTGCGCCTTTTGTATATAATTCCGATGCAATTTCTGTGTTTCATCGTCAATAAGAATGTCCAAGGGATACAGTAAATCTGAAGTGAAGCATCGGAATCTAAGACTGGTCTCATAGGAAATGCTCAAAACATAGACAGTATGATGAGTCAGACTTCTTGTACTTAAGTGGGCATTGTGCCTTTTGTATTTAATTCCGATGCAAATTATTTGTTTCATCGTCAATAAGAAGGTCCAAGGGATACAGTAAACCTGAAGTGAAGCATCGGAATCTTAAACTGGTCTCACAGGAAAGGCTCTATTCATAGGATATAAGAAGAGTCAGTTCTCTTGTCCTTAAGTCGGCACTGTGCCTTTTGTATTTAATTCCGATGCACTTTCTGTGTTGCATCGTCAATAAGAATGTCCAAGAGGTACAATAAACCTGAAGTAAAGCATCGGAATCTAAAACTGGTCTCACAGGAAAGGTTCAATTCATAGAATATAAGAAGAGTGAGTTCTCTTGTAATTAAGTCGGCATTGTGCCTTTTTGTATTTAATTCCGATGCAATTTCTGTGTTACATCGTCAATAAGAAGGTCCAAGGGATACAGTAAACCTGAAGTGAAGCATGGGAATCTAAAACTGGTCTCACAGGAAGGCTCAAAACATAGCCAGTAAAAAGAGTCAGACATCTTGTACTTAAGTGGGCTTTGTGCCTTTTTTATTTAATTCCGATGCAATTTATGTGCTTCCATGTCAATAAGAACGTCCAAGGGGTACAGTAAACCTGAAGTGAAGAATCGGAATCTAAAACATGTCTCACAGGAAAGGCTCAAAACATAGACAGTAAGATGAGTCAGACGTCTTGTCCTTAAGTGGGCATTGTGCCATTTGTATTTAATTCCGATGCAATTTCTGTGTTACATCGTCAAAAAGAAGGTCCAAGGTATACAGTAAACCTGAAGTGAAGCATCGGAATCTAAAACTGGTCTCACAGGAAAGGTTCAATTCATAGAATATAAGAAGAGTCAGTCCTCTTGTACCTAAGTCGGCATTGTGCCTTTTGTATTTAATTCCGATGACATTTCTGTGTTTCATCGTCGATAAGAAGGTCCAAAGGATACAGTAAACCTGAAGGGTCGCATAGGAATACCTATAACTGGTCTCATAGGAAAGGTTAAATTCAGAGAATATAAGAAGAGTCAGTCCTCTTGTACTTAAGACGGCATTGTGCCTATTGTATTTCATTCCGATGACATTTCTGTGTTTCATCGTCAATAAGAAGGTCCAAGGGATTCAGTAAACCAGAAGTGAAGCATCGGAATTTAAAACTGATTTAACAGGAAAGGCTCAAAACATAAACAGTAAGAAGAGTCAGACTTCTTGTACTTATGTGGGCATTGTGCCTTTTATATTTAATTTCGATGCAATTTATGTGTTTCATTGTCAATAAGAAGGTCCAAGGGATACAGTAAACCTTAAGTGAAGCATCGGAATCTAAAATTGGTCTCACAGGAAAGGCTCAAAGCATAGACAGTAAGATAAGTCAGACTTCTTGTACTTAAGTGGGCATTGTGCCTTTTGTATTTAATTCCGATGCAGTTTCTGTGTTTCATCGTCAATAGGAAGGTCCAAGGGATACAGTAAACCTGAAGTGAGGCATCGGAAATTAAAACTGGTCTCATAGGAAAGGTTCAATTCATAGAATATAATAAGAGTCAGTCCTCTTGTACTTAAGTCGGCATTGTGCCTTTTGTATTTAATTCCTATGTAATTTCTGTGTTTCATCGTCAATAAGATGGTCCAAGGGATTCAGTAAACCTGATGTGAAGCATCGGAATCTAAAACATGTCTCACAGGAAAGGCTCAAACATAAACAGTAAGATGAGTCAGACTTCTTGTACTTAAGTGGGCATTGTGCCTTTTGTATTTACTTCCGATGCAATATCTGTGTTTCACCGTCAATAGGAAGGTCCAAGGGATACAGTAAACCTGAAGTGAAGCATCGGAATCTAAAACTGGTCTCATAGAATGTTTCAATTCATAGAATATAAGAAGATTCAGTCCTCTTGTACTTAAGTCGGCATAGTGCCTTTTGTATTTAATTCCGAATAAATTTCTGTGTTTCATCGTCAATAAGATTGTCCAAGGGATTCAGTAAACCTGATGTGAAGCATCGGAATCTAAAATTGGTCTCAAACGAAAGGCTCAAAACATAAACAGTAAGAAGAGTCAGACTTCTTGTACTTATGTGTGCATTGTGCCTTTTGTATTTAATTCCGATGCAATTTATGTGTTTCATTGTCAATAAGAAGGTCCAAGGGATACAGTAAACCTGATGTGAAGCATCGGAATCTTAAACTGGTCTCTCAGGAAAGGTTCAATTCATAGAATATAAGAAAAGTAAGTCCTCTTGTACTTAAGACGGCATTGTGCCTTTTGTATTTAATTCCAATGCAATTTCTGTGTTTCATCGTCAATCAGAATGTCCAGAGGATACAGTAAACCTGAAGTGAAGCATCGGAATCTAAAACTGGCTTCAGGGGAAAAGCTCAAACTATAGACAGTAAGATGAGTCAGACTTCTTGTACTTAAGTGGTCATTGTGCCCTTTGTATTTAATTCCGATGCAACTTATGTGTTTCATCGTCATTAAGAAGGTCCAAGGGATACAGTAAACCTGAAGTGAAGCATCGGAATCTAAAACTGGTTTCAGGGGAAAGGCTCAAAACATAGACAGTAGGATGAGTCAGACTTCTTGTACTTAAGTGGGCATTGTGCCCTTTGTATTTAATTCCGTTGCAATTTATATGTTTCATCGTCAATAAGAACGTCCAAGGGATACAGTAAACCTTAAGTGAAGCATCGGAAACTAAAATTGGTCTCACAGGAAAGGCTCAAAGCATAGACAGTAAGATAAGTCAGTCCTCTTGTACTTAAGTCGGCATTGTGCCTTTTGTATTTAATTCCTATGTAATTTCTGTGTTTCATCGTCAATAAGATGGTCCAAGGGATTCAGTAAACCTGATGTGAAGCATCGGAATCTAAAACATGTCTCACAGGAAAGGCTCAAACATAAACAGTAAGATGAGTCAGACTTCTTGTACTTAAGTGGGCATTGTGCCTTTTGTATTTACTTCCGATGCAATATCTGTGTTTCACCGTCAATAGGAAGGTCCAAGGGATACAGTAAACCTGAAGTGAAGCATCGGAATCTAAAACTGGTCTCATAGAAAGTTTCAATTCATAGAATATAAGAAGATTCAGTCCTCTTGTACTTAAGTCGGCATAGTGCCTTTTGTATTTAATTCCGAATAAATTTCTGTGTTTCATCGTCAATAAGATGGTCCAAGGGATTCAGTAAACCTGATGTGAAGCATCGGAATCTAAAACTGGTCTCAAACGAAAGGCTCAAAACATAAACAGTAAGAAGAGTCAGACTTCTTGTACTTATGTGTGCATTGTGCCCTTTGTATTTAATTCCGATGCAATTTATGTGTTTCATTGTCAATAAGAAGGTCCAAGGGATACAGTAAACCTGATGTGAAGCATCGGAATCTTAAACTGGTCTCTCAGGAAAGGTTCAATTCATAGAATATAAGAAAAGTAAGTCCTCTTGTACTTAAGACGGCATTGTGCCTTTTGTATTTAATTCCAATGCAATTTCTGTGTTTCATCGTCAATCAGAATGTCCAGAGGATACAGTAAACCTGAAGTGAAGCATCGGAATCTAAAACTGGCTTCAGGGGAAAAGCTCAAACTATAGACAATAAGATGCGTCAGACTTCTTGTACTTAAGTGGGCATTGTGCCCTTTGTATTTAATTCCGATGCAATTTATGTGTTTCATCGTCATTAAGAAGGTCCAAGGGATACAGTAAACCTGAAGTGAAGCATCGGAATTTAAAACTGGTTTCACAGGAAAGGCTCAAAGCATAGACAGTTAGATAAGTCAGACTTCTTGTACTTAAGTGGGCATTGTGCCTTTTGTATTTAATTCCGATGCCGTTTCTGTGTTTCATCGTCAATAGGAAGGTCCAAGGGATACAGTAAACCTGAAGTGAAGCATCGGAATCTAAAACTGGCCTCATAGGAAGGGTTGAATTCATAGAATATATGAAGAGTCAGTCCTCTTGCACTTAAGTCGGCATTGTGCTTTTTGTATTTGATTCCGATGTAATTTCTGTGTTTCATCGTCAATAAGATGGTCGAAGGGATTCAGTAAACCTGATGTGAAGCATCGGAATCTAAAACTGGTCTCACAGGAAAGGCTCAAAACATAGACAGTAAGATGAGGCAGACTTCTTGTACTAAAGTGGGCTTTGTGCCTTTTGTATTTAATTCCGATGCAATTACTGTGTTTCATCGTCAATAAGATGGTCCAAGGGATACAGTAAACCTGAAGTGAAGCATCGGAATCTAAAACTGGTCTCACAGGAAAGGCTCAAAGCATAGACAGTAAGATGAGTCAGACTTCTTGTACTTAAGTGAGCATTGTGCCTTTTGTATTTAATTCCGATGCAATTTCTGTGTTTCATCGTCAATAAGAAGGTCCATGGGATACAGTAAACCTGAAGTGTAGGATCGGAACCTAACTGGTCCCACAGGAAAGGTTCAATACATAGAATGTAAGAAGAGTCAGTTCTCTTGTACTTAAGTCAGCATTGTGCCTTTTGTATTTAATTACGTTGCTATTTCTGTGTTTCATCGTCAATAAGCTGGTCCAAGGGCTTCAGTAAACGTGAAGTAAAGCATCGGAAGTTAAAACTGGTCTCATAGGAAGGATTCAATTCATAGAATATAAGAAGAGTCAGTCCTCTTGTACTTAAGTCGGCATAGTGCCTCTTGTATTTAATTCCGATGTAATTTCTGTGTCTCATCGTCAATAAGCTGGTCCAAGGGATTCAGTAAACCTGATGTTAAGCATCGGAATCTTAAACTGGTCTCACGGGAAAGGCTCAATACATAGGATATAAGAAGAGTCAGTTCTCTTGTCCTTAAGTCGGCACTGTGCCTTTTGTATTTAATTCCGATGCAATTTCCGTGTTGCATCGTCAATAAGAATGTCCAAGAGGTACAATAAACCTGAAGTAAAGCATCGGAGTCTAAAACTGGTCTCACAGGAAAGGTTCAATTCATAGAATATAAGAAGAGTGAGTTCTCTTGTAATTAAGTCGGCATTGTGCTTTTTGTATTTAATTCCGATGCAATTTCTGTGTTACATCGTCAATAAGAAGGTCCAAGGGATACAGTAAACCTGAAGTGAAGCATGGGAATCTAAAACTGGTCTCACAGGAAAGGCTCAAAACATAGCCAGTAAAAAGAGTCAGACTTCTTGTACTTAAGTGGGCATTGTGCCTTTTTTATTTAATTCCGATGCAATTTATGTGCTTCATTGTCAATAAGAACGTCCAAGGGGTAGAGTAAACCTGAAGTGAAGAATCGGAATCTAAAACATGTCTCCCAGGAAAGGCTCAAAACATAGACAGTAAGATGAGTCAGACGTCTTGTCTTTAAGTGGGCATTGTGCCATTTGTAATTAATTGCGATGCAATTTCTGTGTTTCATCGTCAAAAAGAAGGTCCAAGGTATACAGTAAACCTGAAGTCAAGCATCGGAATCTAAAACTGGTCTCACAGGAAAGGTTCAATTCATAGAATATAAGAAGAGTCAGTCCTCTTGTACCTAAGTCGGCATTGTGCCTTTTGTATTTAATTCCGATGACATTTCTGTGTTTCATCGTCAATAAGAAGGTCCAAAGGATACAGTAAGCCTGAAGGGTCGCATCGGAATACCTATAACTGGTCTCATGGGAAAGGTTCAAATCATAGAATATAAGAAGAGTCAGTCCTTTTGTACTTAAGACGGCATTGTGCTTACTGTATTTAATTCCGATGCAATTTCTGTGTTTCATCGTCAATAAGAAGGTCCATGGGATACAGTAAACCTGAAGTGTAGGATCGGAACCTAACTGGCCCCACAGGAAAGGTTCAATACATAGAATGTAAGAAGAGTCAGTTCTCTTGTACTTAAGTCAGCATTGTGCCTTTTGTATTTAATTACGATGCTATTTCTGTGTTTCATCGTCAATAAGTAGGTCCAAGGGATACAGTAAACCTGAAGTGAAGCATCGGAAGTTAAAACTCGTCTCATAGGAAAGGTTCAACTCATAGAATATACGAAAAGTCAGTCCTCTTGTACTTAAGACGGCATTGTGCCTTTTGTATTTAATTCCAATGCAATTTCTGTGTTTCATCGTCAATAAGCTGGTCCAAGGGATACAGTAAACGTGAAGTGAAGCATCGGAAGTTAAAACTGGTCTCATAGGAAGGGTTCAATTCATAGAATATAAGAAGAGTCAGTCCTCTTGTACTTAAGTCGGCATAGTGCCTTTTGAATTTAATTCCGATGTAATTTCTGTGTCTCATCGTCAATAAGCTGGTCCAAGGCATTCAGTAAACCTGATGTGAAGCATCGGAATCTTAAACTGGTCTCACAGGAAAGGCTCAATTCATAGGATATAAGAAGAGTCAGTTCTCTTGTCCTTAAGTCGGCACTGTGCCTTTTGTATTTAATTCCGATGCAATTTCTGTGTTGCATCGTCAATAAGAATGTCCAAGGGGTACAATAAACCTGAAGTAAAGCATCGGAATCTAAAACTGGTCTCACAGGAAAGGTTCAATTCATAGAATATAAGAAGAGTGAGTTCTCTTGTAATTAAGTCGGCATTGTGCTTTTTGTATTTAATTCCGATGACATTTCTGTGTTTCATCGTCAATAAGAAGGTCCAAGGGATTCAGTAAACCTGAAGTGAAGCATCGGAATCTAAAACTGATCTAACAGGAAAGGCTCAAAACATAGACAGTAAGATGAGTAAGACTTCTTGTACTTAAGTGGGCATTGTGCCTTTTGTATTTAATTCCGATGCAATTTATATGTTTCATCGTCAATAAGAAGGTCGAAGGGATACAGTAAACCTGAAGTGACGCAAAGGAAACTAAAACTGGTCTCACAGGAAAGGTTCAATTCGAAGAATTTAAGAAGAGTCAGTTCTCTTGTACTTAGGGCGGCACTGTGAATTTGTATTTAATTCCGATGCAATTTCTATTTTTCATCGTCAATAAGAAGGTCCCAATGATACAGTAAACCTGAAGTGAAGCACCGGAATCTAAAACTGGTCTCACACGAAAGGCTCAAAACATAAACAGTAAGAAGAGTCAGACTTCTTGTACTTATGTGGGCATTGTGCCTTTTATATTTAATTCCGATGCAATTTATGTGTTTCATTGTCAATAAGAAGGTCCAAGGGATACAGTAAACCTGAAGTGAAGCGTCGGAATCTAAAACTGGTTTCAGGGGAAAAGCTCAAAACATAGACAGTAGGATGAGTCAGACTTCTTGTACTTAAGTGGGCATTGTGCCCTTTGTATTTAATTCCGATGCAATTTATATGTTTCATCGTCAATAAGAACGTCCAAGGGATACAGTAAACCTTAAGTGAAGCATCGGAATCTAAAATTGGTCTCACAGGAAAGGCTCAAAGCATAGACAGTAAGATAAGTCAGACTTCTTGTACTTAAGTGGGCATTGTGCCTTCTGTATTTCATTCCGATGCAGTTTCCGTGTTTCATCGTCAATAGGAAGGTCCAAGGGATACAGTAAACCTGAAG
The DNA here is from genome assembly GCF_023864345.2 of Schistocerca serialis cubense. NCBI lineage: Eukaryota > Metazoa > Arthropoda > Insecta > Orthoptera > Acrididae > Schistocerca > Schistocerca serialis. The sequence goes on from NC_064643.1 coordinate 82,018,177, forward strand.
TGAGGCATCGGAAATTAAAACTGGTCTCATAGGAAAGGTTCAATTCATAGAATATAGGAAGAGTCAGTCCTCTTGTACTTAAGTCGGCATTGTGCCTTTTGTATTTAATTCCTATGTAATTTCTGTGTTTCATCGTCAATAAGATGGTCCAAGGGATTCAGTAAACCTGATGTGAAGCATCGGAATCTAAAACATGTCTCACAGGAAAGGCTCAAACATAAACAGTAAGATGAGTCAGACATCTTGTACTTAAGTGGGCATTGTGCCTTTTGTATTTACTTCCGATGCAATATCTGTGTTTCACCGTCAATAGGAAGGTCCAAAGGATACAGTAAACCTGAAGTGAAGCATCGGAATCTAAAACTGGTCTCATAGAAAGTTTCAATTCATAGAATATAAGAAGATTCAGTCCTCTTGTACTTAAGTCGGCATAGTGCCTCTTGTATTGAATTCCGATTAAATTTCAGTGTTTCATCGTCAATAAGATGGTCCAAGGGATTCAGTAAACCTGATGTGAAGCATCGGAATCTAAAACTGGTCTCAAACGAAAGGCCCAAAACATAAACAATAAGAAGAGTCAGACTTCTTGTACTTATGTGGGCATTGTGCCTTTTGTATTTAATTCCGATGCAATTTATGTGTTTCATTGTCAATAAGAAGGTCCAAGGGATACAGTAAACCTGAAGTGAAGCATCGGAATCTTAAACTGGTCTCTCGGGAAAGGTTCAATTCATAGAATATAAGAAAAGTCAGTCCTCTTGTACTTAAGACGGCATTGTGCCTTTTGTATTTAATTCCAATGCAATTTCTGTGTTTCATCGTCAATAAGAATGTCCAGAGGATACAGTAAACCTGAAGTGAAGCATCGGAATCTAAAACAGGCTTCAGGGGAAAAGCTCAAACTATAGACAGTAAGATGAGTCAGACTTCTTGTACTTAAGTGGGCATTGTGCCCTTTGTATTTAATTCCAATGCAATTTATGTGTTTCATCGTCAATAAGAAGGTCCAAGGGATACAGTAAACCTGAAGTGAAGCATCGGAATTTAAAACTGGTTTCACAGGAAAGGCTCAAAGCATAAACAGTTAGATAAGTCAGACTTCTTGTACTTAAGTGGGCATTGTGCCTTTTGTATTTAATTCCGATGCAGTTTCTGTGTTTCATCGTCAATAGGAAGGTCCAAGGGATACAGTAAACCTGAAGTGAAGCATCGGAATCTAAAACTGGCCTCATAGGAAGGGTTGAATTCATAGAATATATGAAGAGTCAGTCCTCTTGCACTTAAGTCGGCATTGTGCTTTTTGTATTTGATTCCGATGTAATTTCTGTGTTTCATCGTCAATAAGATGGTCCAAGGGATTCAGTAAACCTGATGTGAAGCATCGGAATCTAAAACTGGTCTCACAGGAAAGGCTCAAAACATAGACAGTAAGATGAGGCAGACTTCTTGTACTAAAGTGGGCATTGTGCCTTTTGTATTTAATTCCCATGCAATTACTGTGTTTCATCGTCAATAAGATGGTCCAAGGGATACAGTAAACCTGAAGTGAAGCATCGGAATCTAAAACTGGTCTCACAGGAAAGGCTCAAAGCATAGACAGTAAGATGAGTCAGACTTCTTGTACTTAAGTGAGCATTGTGCCTTTTGTATTTAATTCCGATGCAATTTCTGTGTTTCATCGTCAATAAGAAGGTCCATGGGATACAGTAAACCTGAAGTGTGGGATCGGAACCTAACTGGTCCCACAGGAAAGGTTCAATACATAGAATGTAAGAAGAGTCAGTTCTCCTGTACTTAAGTCAGCATTGTGCCTTTTGTATTTAATTACGATGCTATTTCTGTGTTTCATCGTCAATAAGTAGGTCCAAGGGATACAGTAAACCTGAAGTGAACATCGGAAGTTAAAACTGGTCTCATAGGAAAGGTTCAATTCATAGAATATACGAAAAGTCAGTTCTCTTGTCCTTAAGTCGGCACTGTGCCTTTTGTATTTAATTCCGATGCAATTTCTGTGTTGCATCGTCAATAAGAATGTCCAAGAGGTACAATAAACCTGAAGTAAAGCATCGGAATCTAAAACTGGTCTCACAGGAAAGGTTCAATTCATAGAATATAAAAAGAGTGAGTTCTCTTGTAATTAAGTCGGCATTGTGCTTTTTGTATTTAATTCCGATGCAATTTCTGTGTTACATCGTCAATAAGAAGGTCCAAGGGATACAGTAAACCTGAAGTGAAGCATGGGAATCTTAAACTGGTCTCACAGGAAAGGCTCAAAACATAGCCAGTAAAAAGAGTCAGACTTCTTGTACTTAAGTGGGCATTGTGCCTTTTTTATTTAATTCCGATGCAATTTATGTGCTTCATTGTCAATAAGAACGTCCAAGGGGTACAGTAAACCTGAAGTGAAGAATCGGAATCTAAAACATGTCTCCCAGGAAAGGCACAAAACATAGACAGTAAGATGAGTCAGACGTCTTGTCCTTAAGTGGGCATTGTGCCATTTGTAATTAATTCCGATGCAATTTCTGTGTTTCATCGTCAAAAAGAAGGTCCAAGGTATACAGAAAACCTGAAGTCAAGCATCGGAATCTAAAACTGGTCTCACAGGAAAGGTTCAATTCATAGAATATAAGAAGAGTCAGTCCTCTTGTACCTAAGTCGGCATTGTGCCTTTTGCATTTAATTCCGATGACATTTCTGTGTTTCATCGTCAATAAGAAGGTCCAAAGGATACAGTAAGCCTGAAGGGTCGCATCGGAATACCTATAACTGGTCTCATAGGAAAGGTTCAATTCATAGAATATAAGAAGAGTCAGTCCTTTTGTACTTAAGACTGCATTGTGCCTATTGTATTTAATTCCGATGACATTTCTGTGTTTCATCGTCAATAAGAAGGTCCAAGGGATTCAGTAAACCTGAAGTGAAGCATCGGAATCTAAAACTGATCTAACAGGAAAGGCTCAAAACATAGACAGTAAGACGAGTAAAACTTCTTGTACTTAAGTGGGCATTGTGCCTTTTGTATTTAATTCCGATTTAATTTATATGTTTCATCGTCAATAAGAAGGTCGAAGGGATACAGTAAAAATGAAGTGACGCATCGGAAACTAAAACTGGTCTCACAGGAAAGGTTCAATTCGAAGAATTTAAGAAGAGTCAGTTCTCTAGTACTTAAGTCGGCACTGTGCCTTTGTATTTAATTCCGATGCAATTTCTATTTTTCATCGTCAATAAGAAGGTCCAAATGATACAGTAAACCTGAAGTGAAGCATCGGAATCTAAAACTGGTCTCACACGAAAGGCTTAAAACATAAACAGTAAGAAGAGTCAGACTTCTTGTACTTATGTGGGCATTGAGCCTTTTATATTTAATTCCGATGCAATTTATGTGTTTCATTGTCAATAAGAAGGTTTAAGGGATACAGTAAACCTGAAGTGAAGCATCGGAATCTAAAACTGATTTCAGGGGAAAAGCTCAAAACATATACAGTAGGATGAGTCAGACTTCTTGTACTTAAGTGGGCATTGTGCCCTTTGTATTTAATTCCGATGCAATTTATGTGTTTCATCGTCAATAAGAACGTCCAAGGGATACAGTAAACATTAAGTGAAGCATCGGAATCTAAAACTGGTCTCACAGGAAAGGCTCAAAGCATAGACAGTAAGATTAGTCAGACTTCTTGTACTTAAGTGGGCATTGTGCCTTTTGTATTTAATTCCGATGCAGTTTCTGTGTTTCATCGTCAATAGGAAGGTCCAAGGGACACAGTAAACATGAAGTGAAGCATCAGGATCTAAAACTGGTCTCATAGGAAAGGTTCAATTCATAGAATATAAGAAAAGTCAGTCCTCTTGTACTTAAGACGGCATTGTGCCTTTTGTATTTAATTCCAATGCAATTTCTGTGTTTCATCGTCAATAAGAAGGTCCAAGGGATACAGTAAACCTGAAGTAAAGCATCGGAATCTAAAACTGGTCTCACAGGAAAGGTTCAATTCATAGAATATAAGAAGAGTGAGTTCTCTTGTAATTAAGTCGGCATTGTGCTTTTTGTATTTAATTCCGATGACATTTCTGTGTTTCATCGTCAATAAGAAGGTCCAAGGGATTCAGTAAACCTGAAGTGAAGCATCGGAATCTAAAACTGATCTAACAGGAAAGGCTCAAAACATAGACAGTAAGATGAGTAAGACTTCTTGTACTTAAGTGGGCATTGTGCCTTTTGTATTTAATTCCGATGCAATTTATATGTTTCATCGTCAATAAGAAGGTCGAAGGGATACAGTAAACCTGAAGTGACGCAAAGGAAACTAAAACTGGTCTCACAGGAAAGGTTCAATTCGAAGAATTTAAGAAGAGTCAGTTCTCTTGTACTTAGGGCGGCACTGTGAATTTGTATTTAATTCCGATGCAATTTCTATTTCTCATCGTCAATAAGAAGGTCCCAATGATACAGTAAACCTGAAGTGAAGCATCGGAATCTAAAACAGGTCTCACACGAAAGGCTCAAAACATAAACAGTAAGAAGAGTCAGACTTCTTGTACTTATGTGGGCATTGTGCCTTTTATATTTAATTCCGATGCAATTTATGTGTTTCATTGTCAATAAGAAGGTCCAAGGGATACAGTAAACCTGAAGTGAAGCGTCGGAATCTAAAACTGGTTTCAGGGGAAAAGCTCAAAACATAGACAGTAGGATGAGTCAGACTTCTTGTACTTAAGTGGGCATTGTGCCCTTTGTATTTAATTCCGATGCAATTTATATGTTTCATCGTCAATAAGAACGTCCAAGGGATACAGTAAACCTTAAGTGAAGCATCGGAATCTAAAATTGGTCTCACAGGAAAGGCTCAAAGCATAGACAGTAAGATAAGTCAGACTTCTTGTACTTAAGTGGGCATTGTGCCTTCTGTATTTCATTCCGATGCAGTTTCCGTGTTTCATCGTCAATAGGAAGGTCCAAGGGATACAGTAAACCTGAAGTGAGGCATCGGAAATTAAAACTGGTCTCATAGGAAAGGTTCAATTCATAGAATATAGGAAGAGTCAGTCCTCTTGTACTTAAGTCGGCATTGTGCCTTTTGTATTTAATTCCTATGTAATTTCTGTGTTTCATCGTCAATAAGATGGTCCAAGGGATTCAGTAAACCTGATGTGAAGCATCGGAATCTAAAACATGTCTCACAGGAAAGGCTCAAACATAAACAGTAAGATGAGTCAGACATCTTGTACTTAAGTGGGCATTGTGCCTTTTGTATTTACTTCCGATGCAATATCTGTGTTTCACCGTCAATAGGAAGGTCCAAAGGATACAGTAAACCTGAAGTGAAGCATCGGAATCTAAAACTGGTCTCATAGAAAGTTTCAATTCATAGAATATAAGAAGATTCAGTCCTCTTGTACTTAAGTCGGCATAGTGCCTCTTGTATTGAATTCCGATTAAATTTCAGTGTTTCATCGTCAATAAGATGGTCCAAGGGATTCAGTAAACCTGATGTGAAGCATCGGAATCTAAAACTGGTCTCAAACGAAAGGCCCAAAACATAAACAATAAGAAGAGTCAGACTTCTTGTACTTATGTGGGCATTGTGCCTTTTGTATTTAATTCCGATGCAATTTATGTGTTTCATTGTCAATAAGAAGGTCCAAGGGATACAGTAAACCTGAAGTGAAGCATCGGAATCTTAAACTGGTCTCTCGGGAAAGGTTCAATTCATAGAATATAAGAAAAGTCAGTCCTCTTGTACTTAAGACGGCATTGTGCCTTTTGTATTTAATTCCAATGCAATTTCTGTGTTTCATCGTCAATAAGAATGTCCAGAGGATACAGTAAACCTGAAGTGAAGCATCGGAATCTAAAACAGGCTTCAGGGGAAAAGCTCAAACTATAGACAGTAAGATGAGTCAGACTTCTTGTACCTAAGTGGGCATTGTGCCCTTTGTATTTAATTCCAATGCAATTTATGTGTTTCATCGTCAATAAGAAGGTCCAAGGGATACAGTAAACCTGAAGTGAAGCATCGGAATTTAAAACTGGTTTCACAGGAAAGGCTCAAAGCATAAACAGTTAGATAAGTCAGACTTCTTGTACTTAAGTGGGCATTGTGCCTTTTGTATTTAATTCCGATGCAGTTTCTGTGTTTCATCGTCAATAGGAAGGTCCAAGGGATACAGTAAACCTGAAGTGAAGCATCGGAATCTAAAACTGGCCTCATAGGAAGGGTTGAATTCATAGAATATATGAAGAGTCAGTCCTCTTGCACTTAAGTCGGCATTGTGCTTTTTGTATTTGATTCCGATGTAATTTCTGTGTTTCATCGTCAATAAGATGGTCCAAGGGATTCAGTAAACCTGATGTGAAGCATCGGAATCTAAAACTGGTCTCACAGGAAAGGCTCAAAACATAGACAGTAAGATGAGGCAGACTTCTTGTACTAAAGTGGGCATTGTGCCTTTTGTATTTAATTCCCATGCAATTACTGTGTTTCATCGTCAATAAGATGGTCCAAGGGATACAGTAAACCTGAAGTGAAGCATCGGAATCTAAAACTGGTCTCACAGGAAAGGCTCAAAGCATAGACAGTAAGATGAGTCAGACTTCTTGTACTTAAGTGAGCATTGTGCCTTTTGTATTTAATTCCGATGCAATTTCTGTGTTTCATCGTCAATAAGAAGGTCCATGGGATACAGTAAACCTGAAGTGTGGGATCGGAACCTAACTGGTCCCACAGGAAAGGTTCAATACATAGAATGTAAGAAGAGTCAGTTCTCTTGTACTTAAGTCAGCATTGTGCCTTTTGTATTTAATTACGATGCTATTTCTGTGTTTCATCGTCAATAAGTAGGTCCAAGGGATACAGTAAACCTGAAGTGAACATCGGAAGTTAAAACTGGTCTCATAGGAAAGGTTCAATTCATAGAATATACGAAAAGTCAGTTCTCTTGTCCTTAAGTCGGCACTGTGCCTTTTGTATTTAATTCCGATGCAATTTCTGTGTTGCATCGTCAATAAGAATGTCCAAGAGGTACAATAAACCTGAAGTAAAGCATCGGAATCTAAAACTGGTCTCACAGGAAAGGTTCAATTCATAGAATATAAAAAGAGTGAGTTCTCTTGTAATTAAGTCGGCATTGTGCTTTTTGTATTTAATTCCGATGCAATTTCTGTGTTACATCGTCAATAAGAAGGTCCAAGGGATACAGTAAACCTGAAGTGAAGCATGGGAATCTTAAACTGGTCTCACAGGAAAGGCTCAAAACATAGCCAGTAAAAAGAGTCAGACTTCTTGTACTTAAGTGGGCATTGTGCCTTTTTTATTTAATTCCGATGCAATTTATGTGCTTCATTGTCAATAAGAACGTCCAAGGGGTACAGTAAACCTGAAGTGAAGAATCGGAATCTAAAACATGTCTCCCAGGAAAGGCACAAAACATAGACAGTAAGATGAGTCAGACGTCTTGTCCTTAAGTGGGCATTGTGCCATTTGTAATTAATTCCGATGCAATTTCTGTGTTTCATCGTCAAAAAGAAGGTCCAAGGTATACAGAAAACCTGAAGTCAAGCATCGGAATCTAAAACTGGTCTCACAGGAAAGGTTCAATTCATAGAATATAAGAAGAGTCAGTCCTCTTGTACCTAAGTCGGCATTGTGCCTTTTGCATTTAATTCCGATGACATTTCTGTGTTTCATCGTCAATAAGAAGGTCCAAAGGATACAGTAAGCCTGAAGGGTCGCATCGGAATACCTATAACTGGTCTCATAGGAAAGGTTCAATTCATAGAATATAAGAAGAGTCAGTCCTTTTGTACTTAAGACTGCATTGTGCCTATTGTATTTAATTCCGATGACATTTCTGTGTTTCATCGTCAATAAGAAGGTCCAAGGGATTCAGTAAACCTGAAGTGAAGCATCGGAATCTAAAACTGATCTAACAGGAAAGGCTCAAAACATAGACAGTAAGACGAGTAAAACTTCTTGTACTTAAGTGGGCATTGTGCCTTTTGTATTTAATTCCGATTTAATTTATATGTTTCATCGTCAATAAGAAGGTCGAAGGGATACAGTAAAAATGAAGTGACGCATCGGAAACTAAAACTGGTCTCACAGGAAAGGTTCAATTCGAAGAATTTAAGAAGAGTCAGTTCTCTTGTACTTAAGTCGGCACTGTGCCTTTGTATTTAATTCCGATGCAATTTCTATTTTTCATCGTCAATAAGAAGGTCCAAATGATACAGTAAACCTGAAGTGAAGCATCGGAATCTAAAACTGGTCTCACACGAAAGGCTTAAAACATAAACAGTAAGAAGAGTCAGACTTCTTGTACTTATGTGGGCATAGAGCCTTTTATATTTAATTCCGATGCAATTTATGTGTTTCATTGTCAATAAGAACGTCCAAGGGATACAGTAAACATTAAGTGAAGCATCGGAATCTAAAACTGGTCTCACAGGAAAGGCTCAAAGCATAGACAGTAAGATTAGTCAGACTTCTTGTACTTAAGTGGGCATTGTGCCTTTTGTATTTAATTCCGATGCAGTTTCTGTGTTTCATCGTCAATAGGAAGGTCCAAGGGACACAGTAAACATGAAGTGAAGCATCAGGATCTAAAACTGGTCTCATAGGAAAGGTTCAATTCATAGAATATAAGAAAAGTCAGTCCTCTTGTACTTAAGACGGCATTGTGCCTTTTGTATTTAATTCCAATGCAATTTCTGTGTTTCATCGTCAATAAGAAGGTCCAAGGGATACAGTAAACCTGAAGTGAGGCATCGGAAGTTAAAACTGGTCTCATAGAAAGGTTCAATTCATAGAATATAAGAAGAGTCAGTCCTCTTGTACTTAAGTCGGCATTGTGCCTTTTGTATTTCATTCCTATGTAATTTCTGTGTTTCATCGTCAATAAGATGGTCTAAGGGATTCAGTAAACCTGATGTGAAGCATCGGAATCTAAAACATGTCTCACAGGAAAGGCTCAGACATAAACAGTAAGATGAGTCAGACTTCTTGTACTTATGTGGGCATTGTGCCTTTTGTATTTACTTCCGATGCAATATCTGTGTTTCACCGTCAATAGGAAGGTCCAATGGATACAGTAAACCTGAAGTGAAGCATCGGAATCTAAAACTGGTCTCATAGGAAAGTTTCAATTCATAGAATATAAGAAGATTCAGTCCTCATGTACTTAAGTCGGCATAGTGCCTTTTGTATTTAATTCCGATGTAATTTCTGTGTTTCATCGTCAATAAGATGGTCCAAGGGATTCAGTAAACCTGATGTGAAGCATCGGAATCTAAAACTGGTCTCACAGGAAAGGTTCAATTCATAGAATATAAGAAGAGTCAGTCCTCTTGTACGTAAGTCGGTATTGTGCCTTTTGTATTTAATTCCGATGCAATTTCTGTGTTTCATCGTCAATAAGAATATCCAAGGGATACAGTAAACCTGAAGAGAAGCATCGGAATCTAAAACTGGTCTCACAGGAAAGGTTCAATTCATAGAATATAAGAAGAGTCAGTCCTCTTGTACGTAAGTCGGTATTGTGCCCTTTGTATTTAATTCCGATGCAATTTATGTGTTTCATCGTCAATAAGAACGTCCAAGGGATACAGTAAACCTGAAGAGAAGCATCGGAATCTAAAACTGGTCTCACAGGAAAGGTTCAATTCATACAATATAAGAAGAGTCATTTCTCTTGTAATTAAGTCGGCATTGTGCCATTTCTACTTAATTCCGATGCAATTTATGTGCTTCATTGTCAATAAGAACGTCCAAGGGATACAGTAAACCTGAAGTGAAGCATCGGAAACTAAAACTGGTCTCACAGGAAAGGTTCATTTCATAGAATATAAGAAGGGTGAGTTCTCTTGTACTTAAGTCGGCATTGTGCCTTTTGTATTTAATTCCGATGCAATTTCTGTATTTCATCGTCAATAAGAAGGTCAAAGGGATACAGTAAACCGGAAGTGAAGCATGGGAATCTAAAACTGGTCTCACAGGAAAGGCTCAAAACATAGACAGTAAGAAGAGGCAGACTTCTTGTACTTAAGCGGGCATTGTGCCTTTTGTATTTAATTCCGATGGAATTTATGTGTTTCATTGTCAATAAGAACGTCCAAGGGATACAGTAAACCTGAAGTGAAGCATCGGAATCTATAACTGGTTTAAGAGGTGACGCTCCAAACATAGACAGTAAGATGAGTCGGACTTCTAGTACTTAAGTGGGCATTGTGCCTTTTGTATTTAATTCCGATGCAATTTATGTGTTTCATTGTCAATAAGATCGTCCAAGGGATACAGTAAACCTGAAGTGAAGCATCGGAATCTAAAACTGGTCTCACAGGAAAGGCTCAAAACATAGACAGTAAGAAGAGTCAGTTCTCTTGTACTTAAGTCGGCACTGTGCCTCTTGTATTTGATTCCGATGCAATTTCTGTGTTTCATCGTCTATAAGAAGGTCCAAGCGATACAGTAAACCTGAAGTGTAGCATCGGAATCTAAATTTGGTTTCAGAGGAAAGGCTCCAAACATAGACAGTAAGATGAGTCAGACTTCTTGTACTTAAGTGGGCATTGTGCTTTTGTATTTAATTAGGATGCAACTTATGTGTTTCATTGTCAATAAGAACGTCCAAGGGATACAGTAAACCTGAAGTGAAGCATCGGAATCCAAAACTGGTCTCACAGGAAAGGCTCAAACATAGACAGTAAGATGAGTCAGATTTCTTGTACTTAAGTGGGCATTGTGCCTTTTGTATTTAATTCCGATGTAATTTCTGTGTTTCATCGTCAACAAGCTGGTCCAAGGGATTCAGTAAACCTGATGTGAAGCATCGGAATCTATAACATGTCTCACAGGAAAGGCTCAAAACATAGACAGTAAGATGAGTCAGACTTGTTGTACTTAAGTGGGCATTGTGCCTTTTGTATTTAATTCCGATGCAATTTCTGTGTTTCATCGTCAATGAGAAGGTCCAAGGTATACAGAAAACCTGAAGTGAAGCATTGTAATCTAAAACTGGTCTCACAGGAAAGGTTCAATTCATAGAATATAAGAAGAGTCAGTCCTCTTGTACTTAAGTCAGTATTGTGCCTTTTGTATTTAATTCCGAAGCAATTTCTGTGTTTCATCGTCAATAAGAATGTCGAAGGAATACAGTAAACCTGAAGTGAAGCATCGGAATCTTAAACTGGTCTCATAGGAAAGGTTCAATTCATAGAATATAAGAAGAGTCAGTCCTGTTGTACTTAAGTCGGCATTGTGCCTTTTGTATTTAATTCCTATGTAATTTCTGTGTTTCATCGTCAATAAGATGGTCCAAGGGATTCAGTAAACCTGATGTGAAGCATCGGAATCTAAAACATGTCTCACAGGAAAGGCTCAAACATAAACAGTTAGATGAGTCAGACTTCTTGTACTTAAGTGGGCATTGTGCCTTTTGTATTTAATTCCGATGCAACTTATGTGTTTCATCGTCAATAAGAAGGTCCAAGGGACACAGTAAACCTGAAGTGAAGCATCGGAATCTTAAACTGGTCTCACAGGAAAGGCTCAATTCATAGGATATAAGAAGAGTCAGTTCTCTTGTTCTTATGTTGGCACTGTGCCTTTTGTATTTAATTCCGATGCAATTTCTGTGTTTCATCGTCAATAAGAATGTCCAAGGGACACAATAAACCTGAAGTGAAGCATCGGAATTCAAAACTGGTCTCACAGGAAAGGTTCAATTCATAGAATATAAGAAAAGTCAGTCCTCTTGTACTTAAGAGGGCATTGCGCATTTTGTGTTTAATTCCAATGCAATTTCTGTGTTTCATCGTCAATAAGAAGGTCCAAGGGATACAGTAAACCTGAAGTGAAGCATCGGAAGTTAAAACTGGTCTCATAGGAAAGGTTCAATTCATAGAATATAAGAAGAGTCAGTCCTCTTGTACTTAAGTCGGCATTGTGCCTTTTGTATTTATTTCCTATGTAATTTCTGTGTTTCATCGTCAATAAGAAGGTCCAAGAGATTCAGTAAACCTGATGTGAAGCATCGGAATCTAAAACATGTCTCACAGGAAAGGCTCAAACATAAACAGTAAGATGAGTCAGACTTCTTGTACTTAAGTGGGCATTGTGCCTTTTGTATTTAATTCCGATGCAGTTTCTGTGTTTCACCGTCAATAAGAAGGTCCAAGGGATACAGTAAACCTGAAGTGAAGCATCGGAATCTAAAACTGGTCTCATAGGAAAGGTTCAATTCATAGAATATAAGAAGATTCAGTCCTCTTGTACTTAAGTCGGCATTGTGCCTTTTGTATTTAATTCCGATGTAATTTCCGTGTTTCATCGTCAATAAGATGGTCCAAGGGATTCAGTAAACCTGATGTGAAGCATCGGAATCTAAAACATGTATCACAGGAAAGGCTCTAAACATAGACAGTAAGATGAGTCAGACTTCTTGTACTTAAGTGGGCACTGTGCCTTTTGTATTTAATTCCGACGCAATTTCTGAGTTTCATCGTCAATAAGAAGGTCCAAAGTATACAGTAAACCTGAAGAGAAGCATCGGAATCTAAAACTGGTCTCACAGGAAAGGTTCAATTCATAGAATATAAGAAGAGTCAGTCCTCTTGTACGTAAGGCGGTATTGTGCCTTTTGTATTTAATTCCGATGCAATTTCTGTGTTTCATCGTCAATAAGATTATCCAAGGGATACAGTAAATCTGAAGTGAAGCGTCTGAATCTAAAACTGGTCTCACAGGAAATGCTCAAAACATAGACAGTAAGATGAGTCAGACTTCTTGTACTTCAGTGGGCATTGTGCCTTTTGTATTTAATTCCGATGCAATTTATGTGTTTCATCGTCAATAAGAAGGTCCAAGGGACACAGTAAGCCTGAAGTGAAGCATCGGAATCTAAAACTGGTCTCACAGGAATGGTTCAATTCATAGTATGTAAGAAGAGTCAGTCCTCTTGTACGTAAGTCGGCATTGTGCCTTTTGTATTCAATTCCGGTGCAATTTCCGTGTTTCATCGTCAATAAGAACGTCCAAGTGATAAAGTAAACCTGAAATGAAGCATCGGACTCTAAAACATGTCTCACAGGAAAGGCTCAAAACATAGACAGTAAGATGAGTCAGACTTCTTGTACTTAAGTGGGCATTGTGCCTTTTGTATTTAATTCCGATGCAATTTCTGTGTTTCATCGTCAATAAGAAGGTCCAAGGGATACAGGAAACCTGAAGTGAAGCATCGGAATCTAAAACTGGTCTCACAGGAAAGGTTCAATTCTTTGAATATAAGAAGGGTGAGTTCTCTTGTACTTAAGTCGGCATTGTGCCTTTTGTATTTAATTCCGATGCAGTTTCTGTGTTTCATCGTCAATAAGAAGGTCCAAGGGATACAGGAAACCTGAAGTGAAGCATCGGAATCTTAAACTGGTCTCACAGGAAAGGCTCAATTCATAGGATATAAGAAGAGTCAGTTCTCTTGTTCTTAAGTTGGCACTGTGCCTTTTGTATTTAATTCCGATGCAATTTCTGTGTTTCATCGTCAATAAGAATGTCCAAGGGACACAATAAACCTGAAGTGAAGCATCGGAATTCAAAACTGGTCTCACAGGAAAGGTTCAATTCATAGAATATAAGAAGAGTCAGTTCTCTTGTAATTAAGTCGGCATTGTGCCTTTTGTATTTAATCCTGTTGCAATTTATGTGCTTCATTGTCAATACGAACGTCCAAGGGATACAGTAAACCTGAAGTGAAGCATCGGAAACTATAACTGGTCTCACAGGACAGGTTCAATTCTTAGAATTTAAGAAGAGTCAGTTCTCTTGTACTTAAGTCGGCATTGTGCCTTTTGTATTTAATTCCGATGCAATTTCCGTGTTTCATCGTCAATAAGAACGTCCAAGGGATAAAGTAAACCTGAAATGAAGCATCGGACTCTTAAACATGTCTCACAGGAAAATCTCAAAGCATAGACAGTAAGATGAGTCCGACTTCTTGTACTTAAGTGGGCATTGTGCCTTTTGTATTTAATTCCGATGCAATTTCTGTGTTTCATCGTCAATAAGAAGGTCCAAGGGATACTGTAAACCTGAAGTGAAGCTTCGGAATCTAAAACTGGTCTCACAGGAAAGGTTCAATTCATAGAATATAAGAAGGGTGAGTTCCCTTGTACTAATCCGGCATTGTGCCTTTTGTATTTAATTCCGATGCAATTTCTGTACTTCATCGTCAATAAGAAGGTCAAAGGGATACAGTAAACCGGAAGTGAAGCATGGGAATCTAAAACTGGTCTCACAGGAAAGGCTCAAAACATAGACAGTAAGAAGAGTCAGACTTCTTGTACTTAAGTGGGCATTGTGCCTTTTGTATTTAATTCCGATGGAATTTATGTGTTTCACTGTCAATAAGAACGTCCAAGGGATACAGTAAACCTGAAGTGAAGCACCGGAATCTATAACTGGTTTCAGAGGTGACGCTCCAAACATAGACAGTAAGATGAGTCAGACTTCTAGTACTTAAGTGGGCATTGTGCCTTTTGTATTTAATTCCGATGCAATTTATGTGTTTCATTGTCAATAAGATCGTCCAAGGGATACAGTAAACCTGAAGTGAAGCATCGGAATCCAAAACTGGTCTCACAGGAAAGGCTCAAACATAGACAGTAAGATGAGTCAGATTTCTTGTACTTAAGTGGGCATTGTTACTTTTGTACTTAATTCCGATGCAACTTATGTGTTTCATCGTCAATAAGAACGTCCAAGGGACACAGTAAACCTGAAGTGAAGCATCGGAATCTAAAACTGGTCTCACAGGAATGGTTCAATTCATAGAATGTAAGAAGAGTCAGTCCTCTTGTACGTAAGTCGGTATTGTGCCTTTTGTATTTAATTGCGATGCAATTTCTGTGTTTCATCGTCAATAAGAATATCCAAGGGATACAGTTAATCTGAAGTGAAGCGTCGGAATCTAAAACTGGTCTCACGGGAAATGCTCAAAACATAGACAGTAAGATGAGTCAGACTTCTTGTACTTAAGTGGGCATTGTGCCTTTTGTATTTAATTCCGATGCAACTTATGTGTTTCATCGTCAATAAGAACGTCCAAGGGACACAGTAAACCTGAAGTGAAGCATCGGAATCTTAAACTGGTCTCACAGGAAAGGCTCAATTCATAGGATATAAGAAGAGTCAGTTCTCTTGTTCTTATGTTGGCACTGTGCCTTTTGTATTTAATTCCGATGCAATTTCTGTGTTTCATCGTCAATAAGAATGTCCAAGGGACACAATAAACCTGAAGTGAAGCATCGGAATTCAAAACTGGTCTCACAGGAAAGGTTCAATTCATAGAATATAAGAAGAGTCAGTTCTCTTGTAATTAAGTCGGCATTGTGCCTTTTGTATTTAATCCCGATGCAATTTATGTGCTTCATTGTCAATAAGAACGTCCAAGGGATACAGTAAACCTGAAGTGAAGCATCGGAAACTAAATCTGGTCTCACAGGACAGGTTCAATTCTTAGAATTTAAGAAGAGTCAGTTCTCTTGTACTTAAGTCGGCATTGTGAGTTTTGTATTCAATTCCGATGCAATTTCCGTGTTTCATCGTCAATAAGAACGTCCAAGGGATAAAGTAAACCTGAAATGAAGCATCGGACTCTAAAACATGTCTCACAGGAAAGGCTCAAAACATAGACAGTAAGATGAGTCAGACTTCTTGTACTTAAGTGGGCATTGTGCCTTTTGTATTTAATTCCGATGCAATTTCTGTGTTTCACGTCAATAAGAAGGTCCAAGGGATACAGTAAACCTGAAGTGAAGCATCGGAATCTAAAACTGGTCTCACAGGAAAGGTTCAATTCTTTGAATATAAGAAGGGTGAGTTCTCTTGTACTTAAGTCGGCATTGTGCCTTTTGTATTTAATTCCGATGCAGTTTCTGTGTTTCATCGTCAATAAGAATATCCTAGGGATACAGTAAATCTGAAGTGAAGCGTCGGAATCTAAAACTGGTCTCACAGGAAATGCTCAAAACATAGACAGTAAGATGAGTCAGACTTCTTGTACTTCAGTGGGCATTGTGCCTTTTGTATTTAATTCCGATGCAATTTATGTGTTTCATCGTCAATAAGAAGGTCCAAGGGACACAGTAAACCTGAAGTGAAACATCGGAATCTTAAACTGGTCTCACAGGAAAGGCTCAATTCATAGGATATAAGAAGAGTCAGTTCTCTTGTCCTTAAGTTGGCACTGTGCCTTTTGTATTTAATTCCGATGCAATTTCTGTGTTTCATCGTCAATAAAAATGTCCAAGGGACACAATAAACCTGAAGTGAAGCATCGGAATTCATAACTGGTCTCACAGGAAAGGTTCAATTCATAGAATATAAGAATAGTCAGTTCTCTTGTAATTAAGTCGGCATTGTGCCTTTTGTATTTAATCCCGATGCAATTTATGTGCTTCATTGTCAATAAGAACGTCCAAGGGATACAGTAAACCTGAAGTGAAGCATCGGAAACTAAAACTGGTCTCACAGGACAGGTTCAATTCTTAGAATTTAAGAAGAGTCAGTTCTCTTGTACTTAAGTCGGCATTGTGCCTTTTGTATTTAATTCCGATGCAATTTCCGTGTTTCATCGTTAATAAGAACGTCCAAGGGATAAAGTAAACCTGAAATGAAGCATCGGACTCTAAAACATGTCTCACAGAAAAATCTCAAAGCATAGACAGTAAGATGAGTCCGACTTCTTGTACTTAAGTGGGCATTGTGCCTTTTGTATTTAATTCCGATGCAATTTCTGTGTTTCATCGTCAATAAGAAGGTCCAAGGGATACTGTAAACCTGAAGTGAAGCTTCGGAATCTAAAACTGGTCTCACAGGAAAGGTTCAATTCATAGAATATAAGAAGGGTTAGTTCTCTTGTACTAATCCGGCATTGTGCCTTTTGTATTTAATTCCGATGCAATTTCTGTACTTCATCGTCAATAAGAAGGTCAAAGGGATACAGTAAACCGGAAGTGAAGCATGGGAATCTAAAACTGGTCTCACGGGAAAGGCTCAAAACATAGACAGTAAGAAGAGTCAGACTTCTTGTACTTAAGTGGGCATTGTGCCTTTTGTATCTAATTCCGATGGAATTTATGTGTTTCACTGTCAATAAGAACGTCCAAGGGATACAGTAAACCTGAAGTGAAGCATCGGAATCTATAACTGGTTTCAGAGGTGACGCTCCAAACATAGACAGTCAGATGAGTCAGACTTCTAGTACTTAAGTGGGCATTGTGCCTTTTGTATTTAATTCCGATGCAATTTATGTGTTTCATTGTCAATAAGATCGTCCAAGGGATACAGCAAACCTGAAGTGAAGCATCGGAATCTAAAACTGGTTTGACAGGAAAGGCTCAAAACATAGACAGTAAGAAGAGTCAGTTCTCCTGTACTTAAGTCGGCACTGTGCCTCTTGTATTTAATTCCGACGCAATTTCTGTGTTTCATCGTCTATAAGAAAGTCCAAGGGATACAGTAAACCTGAAGTGAAGCATCGGAATCTAAATCTGGTTTCAGAGGAAAGGCGCCAAACATAGACAGTAAGATGAGTCAGACTTCTTGTACTTAAGTGGGCACTGTGCCTTTTGTATTTAATTCCGACGCAATTTCTGAGTTTCATCGTCAATAAGAAGGTCCAAAGTATACAGTAAACCTGAAGAGAAGCATCGGAATCTAAAACTGGTCTCACAGGAAAGGTTCAATTCATAGAATATAAGAAGAGTCTGTCCTCTTGTACGTAAGTCGGTATTGTGCCTTTTGTATTTAATTCCGGTGCAATTTCTGTGTTTCATCGTCAATAAGAATATCCTAGGGATACAGTAAATCTGAAGTGAAGCGTCGGAATCTAAAACTGGTCTCACAGGAAATGCTCAAAACATAGACAGTAAGATGAGTCAGACTTCTTGTACTTCAGTGGGCATTATGCCCTTTGTATTTAATTCCGATGCAATTTATGTGTTTCATCGTCAATAAGAAGGTCCAAGGGACACAGTAAACCTGAAGTGAAGCATCGGAATCTTAAACTGGTCTCACAGGAAAGGCTAAATTCATAGGATATAAGAAGAGTCAGTTCTCTTGTTCTTAAGTTGGCACTGTGCCTTTTGTATTTAATTCCGATGCAATTTCTGTGTTTCATCGTCAATAAGAATGTCCAAGGGACACAATAAACCTAAAGTGAAGCATCGGAATTCAAAACTGGTCTCACAGGAAAGGTTCAATTCATAGAATATAAGAAGAGTCAGTTCTCTTGTAATTAAGTCGGCATTGTGCCTTTTGTATTTAATCCCGATGCAATTTATGTGCTTCATTGTCAATAAGAACGTCCAAGGGATACAGTAAACCTGAAGTGAAGCATCGGAAACTAAAACTGGTCTCACAGGACAGGTTCAATTCTTAGAATTTAAGAAGAGTCAGTTCTCTTGTACTTAAGTCGGCATTGTGCCTTTTGTATTTAATTCCGATGCAATTTCCGTGTTTCATCGTCAATAAGAACGTCCAAGGGATAAAGTAAACCTGAAATGAAGCATCGGACTCTAAAACATGTCTCACAGGAAAATCTCAAAGCATAGACAGTAAGATGAGTCCGACTTCTTGTACTTAAGTGGGCATTGTGCCTTTTGTATTTAATTCCGATGCAATTTCTGTGTTTCATCGTCAATAAGAAGGTCCAAGGGATACTGTAAACCTGAAGTGAAGCTTCGGAATCTAAAACTGGTCTCACAGGAAAGGTTCAATTCATAGAATATAATAAGGGTGAGTTCTCTTGTACTAATCCGGCATTGTGCCTTTTGTATTTAATTCCGATGCAATTTCTGTATTTCATCGTCAATAAGAAGGTCAAAGGGATACAGTAAACCGGAAGTGAAGCATGGGAATCTAAAACTGGTCTCACAGGAAAGGCTCAAAACATAGACAGTAAGAAGAGTCAGACTTCTTGTACTGAAGTGGGCATTGTGCCTTTTGTATTTAATTCCGTTGGAATTTATGTGTTTCACTGTCAATAAGAACGTCCAAGGGATACAGTAAACCTGAAGTGAAGCATCGGAATCTATAACTGGTTTCAGAGGTGACGCTCCAAACGTAGACAGTAATATGAGTCAGACTTGTAGTACTTAAGTGGACATTGTGCCTTTTGTATTTAATTCCGATGCAATTTATGTGTTTCATTGTCAATAAGATCGTCCAAGGGATACAGCAAACCTGAAGTGAAGCATCGGAATCTAAAACTGGTTTCACAGGAAAGGCTCAAAACATAGACAGTAAGAAGAGTCAGTTCTCCTGTACTTAAGTCGGCACTGTGCCTCTTGTATTTAATTCCGATAAAATTTCTGTGTTTCATCGTCTATAAGAAAGTCCAAGGGATACAGTAAACCTGAAGTGAAGCATCGGAATCTAAATCTGGTTTTAGAGGAAAGGCTCCAATCATAGACAGTAAGATGAGTCAGACTTCTTGTACTTAAGTGGGCATTGTGCTTTTTGTATTTAATTAGGATGCAATTTATGTGTTTCATTGTCAATAAGAACGTCCAAGGGATACAGTAAACCTGAAGTGAAGCATCGGAATCCAAAACTGGTCTCACAGGAAAGGATCAAACATAGACAGTAAGATGAGTCAGATTTCTTGTACTTAAGTGGGCATTGTGCCTTTTGTATTTAATTCCGATGTAATTTTTGTGTTTCATCGTCAACAAGCTGGTCCAAGGGATTCAGTAAACCTGATGTGAAGCATCGGAATCTAAAACATGTCTCACAGGAAAGGCTCAAAACATAGACAGTAAGATGAGTCAGACTTGTTGTACTTAAGTGGGCATTGTGCCTTTTGTATTTAATTCCGATGCAATTTCTGTGTTTCATCGTCAATATGAAGGTCCAAGGTATACAGAAAACCTGAAGTGAAGCATCGGAATCTAAAACTGGTCTCACAGGGAAGGTTCAATTCATAGAATATAAGAAGAGTCAGTCCTCTTGTACTTAAATGGGCATTGTGCGTTTTGTATTTAATTCCGATGCAATTTCTGTGTTTCATCGTCAATAAGAATGTATAAGGGATACAGTAAACCTGAAGTGAAGCATCGGAATCTTAAACTGGTCTCACAGGAAAGGCTCAATTCATAGAATATAAGAGGAGTCAGTTCTCTTGTAATTAAGTCGGCATTGTGTTTTCGTATTTAATTCCGATGCAATTTCTGTGTTACATCGTCAATAAGAAGGTCCAAGGGATACAGCAAACCTGAAGTGAAGCATGGGAATCTAAAACTGGTCTCACAGGAAAGGCTCAAAACATAGACAGTAAGAAGAGTCAGACTTCTTGTACTTAAGTGGGCATTGTGCATTTTTTATTTAATGCCGATGCAATTTATGTGCTTCATTGTCAATACGAACGTCCAAGGGATACAGTAAAACTGAAGTGAAGAATCGGAATCTAAAACATGTCTCACAGGAAAGGCTCTAAACATAGACAGTAAGATGAGTCAGACTTCTTGTTCTTAAGTGGGCATTGTGCCACTTGTAATTAATTCCGAAGCAAATTTCTGTGTTTCATCGTCAAAAAGAAGGTCCAAGGTATACAGTAAACCTGACGTGAAGCATCGGAATCTAAAACTGGTCTCACAGGACAGGTTCAATTCTTAGGATTTAAGAAGAGTCAGTTCTCTTGTACTTAAGTCAGCATCGTGCCTCTTGTATTTAATTCCGATGCAATTTCCGTGTTTCATCGTCAATAAGAACGTCCAAGGGATAAAGTAAACCTGAAATGAAGCATCGGAATCTATAACTGGTTTCAGAGGTGACGCTCCAAACATAGACAGTAAGATGAGTCACACTTCTAGTACTTAAGTGGGCATTGTGCCTTTTGTATTTAATTCCGATGCAATTTATGTGTTTCATTGTCAATAAGATCGTCCTAGGGATACAGTAAACCTGAAGTGAAGCATCGGAATCTAAAACTGGTCTCACAGGAAAGGCTCAAACATAGACAATAAGGTGAGTCAGATTTCTTGTACTTAAGTGGGCATTGTGCCTTTTGTATTTAATTCCGATGCAATTTCTGTGTTTCATCGTCAATAAGAAGGTCCAAGGGATACTGTAAACCTGAAGTGAAGCTTCGGAATCTAAAACTGGTCTCACAGGAAAGGTTCAATTCATAGAATATAAGAAGGGTTAGTTCTCTTGTACTAATCCGGCATTGTGCCTTTTGTATTTAATTCCGATGCAATTTCTGTACTTCATCGTCAATAGGAAGGTCAAAGGGATACAGTAAACCGGAAGTGAAGCATGGGAATCTAAAACTGGTCTCACAGGAAAGGCTCAAAACATAGACAGTAAGAAGAGTCAGACTTCTTGTACTTAAGTGGGCATTGTGCCTTTTGTATTTAATTCCGATGGAATTTATGTGTTTCACTGTCAATAAGAACGTCCAAGGGATACAGTAAACCTGAAGTGAAGCATCGGAATCTATAACTGGTTTCAGAGGTGACGCTCCAAACATAGACAGTAAGATGAGTCAGACTTCTAGTACTTAAGTGGGCATTGTGCCTTTTGTATTTAATTCCGATGCAATTTATGTGTTTCATTGTCAATAAGATCGTCCAAGGGATACAGCAAACCTGAAGTGAAGCATCGGAATCTAAAACTGGTTTGACAGGAAAGGCTCAAAACATAGACAGTAAGAAGAGTCAGTTCTCCTGTACTTAAGTCGGCACTGTGCCTCTTGTATTTAATTCCGACGCAATTTCTGTGTTTCATCGTCTATAAGAAAGTCCAAGGGATACAGTAAACCTGAAGTGAAGCATCGGAATCTAAATCTGGTTTCAGAGGAAAGGCGCCAAACATAGACAGTAAGATGAGTCAGACTTCTTGTACTTAAGTGGGCACTGTGCCTTTTGTATTTAATTCCGACGCAATTTCTGAGTTTCATCGTCAATAAGAAGGTCCAAAGTATACAGTAAACCTGAAGAGAAGCATCGGAATCTAAAACTGGTCTCACAGGAAAGGTTCAATTCATAGAATATAAGAAGAGTCAGTCCTCTTGTACGTAAGTCGGTATTGTGCCTTTTGTATTTAATTCCGATGCAATTTCTGTGTTTCATCGTCAATAAGAATATCCTAGGGATACAGTAAATCTGAAGTGAAGCGTCGGAATCTAAAACTGGTCTCACAGGAAATGCTCAAAACATAGACAGTAAGATGAGTCAGACTTCTTGTACTTCAGTGGGCATTGTGCCTTTTGTATTTAATTCCGATGCAATTTATGTGTTTCATCGTCAATAAGAAGGTCCAAGGGACACAGTAAACCTGAAGTGAAGCATCGGAATCTTAAACTGGTCTCACAGGAAAGGCTCAATTCATAGGATATAAGAAGAGTCAGTTCTCTTGTTCTTAAGTTGGCACTGTGAGTTTTGTATTTAATTCCGATGCAATTTCTGTGTTTCATCGTCAATAAGAATGTCCAAGGGACACAATAAACCTGAAGTGAAGCATCGGAATTCAAAACTGGTCTCACAGGAAAGGTTCAATTCATAGAATATAAGAAGAGTCAGTTCTCTTGTAATTAAGTCGGCATTGTGCCTTTTGTATTTAATCCCGATGCAATTTATGTGCTTCATTGTCAATAAGAACGTCCAAGGGATACAGTAAACCTGAAGTGAAGCATCGGAAACTAAAACTGGTCTCACAGGACAGGTTCAATTCTTAGAATTTAAGAAGAGTCAGTTCTCTTGTACTTAAGTCGGCATTGTGCCTTTTGTATTTAATTCCGATGCAATTTCCGTGTTTCATCGTCAATAAGAACGTCCAAGGGATAAAGTAAACCTGAAATGAAGCATCGGACTCTAAAACATGTCTCACAGGAAAATCTCTAAGCATAGACAGTAAGATGAGTCCGACTTCTTGTACTTAAGTGGGCATTGTGCCTTTTGTATTTAATTCCGATTCAATTTCTGTGTTTCATCGTCAATAAGAAGGTCCAAGGGATACTGTAAACCTGAAGTGAAGCTTCGGAATCTAAAACTGGTCTCACAGGAAAGGTTCAATTCATAGAATATAAGAAGGGTGAGTTCTCTTGTACTAATCCGGCATTGTGCCTTTTGTATTTAATTCCGATGCAATTTCTGTATTTCATCGTCAATAAGAAGGTCAAAGGGATACAGTAAACCGGAAGTGAAGCATGGGAATCTAAAACTGGTCTCACAGGAAAGGCTCAAAACATAGACAGTAAGAAGAGTCAGACTTCTTGTACTGAAGTGGGCATTGTGCCTTTTGTATTTAATTCCGTTGGAATTTATGTGTTTCACTGTCAATAAGAACGTCCAAGGGATACAGTAAACCTGAAGTGAAGCATCGGAATCTATAACTGGTTTCAGAGGTGACGCTCCAAACATAGACAGTAATATGAGTCAGACTTGTAGTACTTAAGTGGGCATTGTGCCTTTTGTATTTAATTCCGATGCAATTTATGTGTTTCATTGTCAATAAGATCGTCCAAGGGATACAGCAAACCTGAAGTGAAGCATCGGAATCTGAAACTGGTTTCACAGGAAAGGCTCAAAACATAGACAGTAAGAAGAGTCAGTTCTCCTGTACTTAAGTCGGCACTGTGCCTCTTGTATTTAATTCCGACAAAATTTCTGTGTTTCATCGTCTATAAGAAAGTCCAAGGGATACAGTAAACCTGAAGTGAAGCATCGGAATCTAAATCTGGTTTTAGAGGAAAGGCTCCAATCATAGACAGTAAGATGAGTCAGACTTCTTGTACTTAAGTGGGCATTGTGCTTTTTGTATTTAATTAGGATGCAATTTATGTGTTTCATTGTCAATAAGAACGTCCAAGGGATACAGTAAACCTGAAGTGAAGCATCGGAATCCAAAACTGGTCTCACAGGAAAGGCTCAAACATAGACAGTAAGATGAGTCAGATTTCTTGTACTTAAGTGGGCATTGTGCCTTCTGTATTTAATTCCGATGTAATTTCTGTGTTTCATCGTCAACAAGCTGGTCCAAGGGATTCAGTAAACCTGATGTGAAGCATCGGAATCTAAAACATGTCTCACAGGAAAGGCTCAAATCATAGACAGTAAGATGAGTCAGACTTGTTGTACTTAAGTGGGCATTGTGCCTTTTGTATTTAATTCCGATGCAATTTCTGTGTTTCATCGTCAATATGAAGGTCCAAGGTATACAGAAAACCTGAAGTGAAGCATCAGAATCTAAAACTGGTCTCACAGGGAAGGTTCAATTCATAGAATATAAGAAGAGTCAGTCCTCTTGTACTTAAATGGGCATTGTGCGTTTTGTATTTAATTCCGATGCAATTTCTGTGTTTCATCGTCAATAAGAATGTATAAGGGATACAGTAAACCTGAAGTGAAGCATCGGAATCTTAAACTGGTCTCACAGGAAAGGCTCAATTCATAGAATATAAGAGGAGTCAGTTCTCTTGTAATTAAGTCGGCATTGTGTTTTCGTATTTAATTCCGATGCAATTTCTGTGTTACATCGTCAATAAGAAGGTCCAAGGGATACAGCAAACCTGAAGTGAAGCATGGGAATCTAAAACTGGTCTCACAGGAAAGGCTCAAAACATAGACAGTAAGAAGAGTCAGACTTCTTGTACTTAAGTGGGCATTGTGCATTTTTTATTTAATGCCGATGCAATTTATGTGCTTCATTGTCAATACGAACGTCCAAGGGATACAGTAAAACTGAAGTGAAGAATCGGAATCTAAAACATGTCTCACAGGAAAGGCTCTAAACATAGACAGTAAGATGAGTCAGACTTCTTGTTCTTAAGTGGGCATTGTGCCACTTGTAATTAATTCCGAAGCAAATTTCTGTGTTTCATCGTCAAAAAGAAGGTCCAAGGTATACAGTAAACCTGACGTGAAGCATCGGAATCTAAAACTGGTCTCACAGGACAGGTTCAATTCTTAGGATTTAAGAAGAGTCAGTTCTCTTGTACTTAAGTCAGCATCGTGCCTCTTGTATTTAATTCCGATGCAATTTCCGTGTTTCATCGTCAATAAGAACGTCCAAGGGATAAAGTAAACCTGAAATGAAGCATCGGAATCTATAACTGGTTTCAGAGGTGACGCTCCAAACATAGACAGTAAGATGAGTCACACTTCTAGTACTTAAGTGGGCATTGTGCCTTTTGTATTTAATTCCGATGCAATTTATGTGTTTCATTGTCAATAAGATCGTCCTAGGGATACAGTAAACCTGAAGTGAAGCATCGGAATCTAAAACTGGTCTCACAGGAAAGGCTCAAACATAGACAATAAGGTGAGTCAGATTTCTTGTACTTAAGTGGGCATTGTGCCTTTTGTATTTAATTCCGATGCAATTTCTGTGTTTCATCGTCAATAAGAAGGTCCAAGGGATACTGTAAACCTGAAGTGAAGCTTCGGAATCTAAAACTGGTCTCACAGGAAAGGTTCAATTCATAGAATATAAGAAGGGTTAGTTCTCTTGTACTAATCCGGCATTGTGCCTTTTGTATTTAATTCCGATGCAATTTCTGTACTTCATCGTCAATAAGAAGGTCAAAGGGATACAGTAAACCGGAAGTGAAGCATGGGAATCTAAAACTGGTCTCACAGGAAAGGCTCAAAACATAGACAGTAAGAAGAGTCAGACTTCTTGTACTTAAGTGGGCATTGTGCCTTTTGTATTTAATTCCGATGGAATTTATGTGTTTCACTGTCAATAAGAACGTCCAAGGGATACAGTAAACCTGAAGTGAAGCATCGGATTCTATAACTGGTTTCAGAGGTGACGCTCCAAACATAGACAGTAAGATGAGTCAGACTTCTAGTACTTAAGTGGGCATTGTGCTTTTGTATTTAATTCCGATGCAATTTATGTGTTTCATTGTCAATAAGATCGTCCAAGGGATACAGCAAACCTGAAGTGAAGCATCGGAATCTAAAACTGGTTTGACAGGAAAGGCTCAAAACATAGACAGTAAGAAGAGTCAGTTCTCCTGTACTTAAGTCGGCACTGTGCCTCTTGTATTTAATTCCGACGCAATTTCTGTGTTTCATCGTCTATAAGAAAGTCCAAGGGATACAGTAAACCTGAAGTGAAGCATCGGAATCTAAATCTGGTTTCAGAGGAAAGGCGCCAAACATAGACAGTAAGATGAGTCAGACTTCTTGTACTTAAGTGGGCACTGTGCCTTTTGTATTTAATTCCGACGCAATTTCTGAGTTTCATCGTCAATAAGAAGGTCCAAAGTATACAGTAAACCTGAAGAGAAGCATCGGAATCTAAAACTGGTCTCACAGGAAAGGTTCAATTCATAGAATATAAGAAGAGTCAGTCCTCTTGTACGTAAGTCGGTATTGTGCCTTTTGTATTTAATTCCGATGCAATTTCTGTGTTTCATCGTCAATAAGAATATCCTAGGGATACAGTAAATCTGAAGTGAAGCGTCGGAATCTAAAACTGGTCTCACAGGAAATGCTCAAAACATAGACAGTAAGATGAGTCAGACTTCTTGTACTTCAGTGGGCATTGTGCCTTTTGTATTTAATTCCGATGCAATTTATGTGTTTCATCGTCAATAAGAAGATCCAAGGGACACAGTAAACCTGAAGTGAAGCATCGGAATCTTAAACTGGTCTCACAGGAAAGGCTCAATTCATAGGATATAAGAAGAGTCAGTTCTCTTGTCCTTAAGTTGGCACTGTGCCTTTTGTATTTAATTCCGATGCAATTTCTGTGTTTCATCGTCAATAAGAATGTCCAAGGGACACAATAAACCTGAAGTGAAGCATCGGAATTCAAAACTGGTCTCACAGGAAAGGTTCAATTCATAGAATATAAGAAGAGTCAGTTCTCTTGTAATTAAGTCGGCATTGTGCCTTTTGTATTTAATCCCGATGCAATTTATGTGCTTCATTGTCAATAAGAACGTCCAAGGGATACAGTAAACCTGAAGTGAAGCATCGGAAACTAAAACTGGTCTCACAGGACAGGTTCAATTCTTAGAATTTAAGAAGAGTCAGTTCTCTTGTACTTAAGTCGGCATTGTGCCTTTTGTATTTAATTCCGATGCAATTTCCGTGTTTCATCGTCAATAAGAACGTCCAAGGGATAAAGTAAACCTGAAATGAAGCATCGGACTCTAAAACATGTCTCACAGGAAAATCTCAAAGCATAGACAGTAAGATGAGTCCGACTTCTTGTACTTAAGTGGGCATTGTGCCTTTTGTATTTAATTCCGATTCAATTTCTGTGTTTCATCGTCAATAAGAAGGTCCAAGGGATACTGTAAACCTGAAGTGAAGCTTCGGAATCTAAAACTGGTCTCACAGGAAAGGTTCAATTCATAGAATATAAGAAGGGTGAGTTCTCTTGTACTAATCCGGCATTGTGCCTTTTGTATTTAATTCCGATGCAATTTCTGTATTTCATCGTCAATAAGAAGGTCAAAGGGATACAGTAAACCGGAAGTGAAGCATGGGAATCTAAAACTGGTCTCACAGGAAAGGCTCAAAACATAGACAGTAAGAAGAGTCAGACTTCTTGTACTGAAGTGGGCATTGTGCCTTTTGTATTTAATTCCGTTGGAATTTATGTGTTTCACTGTCAATAAGAACGTCCAAGGGATACAGTAAACCTGAAGTGAAGAATCGGAATCTATAACTGGTTTCAGAGGTGACGCTCCAAACATAGACAGTAATATGAGTCAGACTTGTAGTACTTAAGTGGGCATTGTGCCTTTTGTATTTAATTCCGATGCAATTTATGTGTTTCATTGTCAATAAGATCGTCCAAGGGATACAGCAAACCTGAAGTGAAGCATCGGAATCTAAAACTGGTTTCACGGGAAAGGCTCAAAACATAGACAGTAAGAAGAGTCAGTTCTCCTGTACTTAAGTCGGCACTGTGCCTCTTGTATTTAATTCCGATAAAATTTCTGTGTTTCATCGTCTATAAGAAAGTCCAAGGGATACAGTAAACCTGAAGTGAAGCATCGGAATCTAAATCTGGTTTTAGAGGAAAGGCTCCAATCATAGACAGTAAGATGAGTCAGACTTCTTGTACTTAAGTGGGCATTGTGCTTTTTGTATTTAATTAGGATGCAATTTATGTGTTTCATTGTCAATAAGAACGTCCAAGGGATACAGTAAACCTGAAGTGAAGCATCGGAATCCAAAACTGGTCTCACAGGAAAGGCTCAAACATAGACAGTAAGATGAGTCAGATTTCTTGTACTTAAGTGGGCATTGTGCCTTTTGTATTTAATTCCGATGTAATTTCTGTGTTTCATCGTCAACACGCTGGTCCAAGGGATTCAGTAAACCTGATGTGAAGCATCGGAATCTAAAACATGTCTCACAGGAAAGGCTCAAAACATAGACAGTAAGATGAGTCAGACTTGTTGTACTTAAGTGGGCATTGTGCCTTTTGTATTTAATTCCGATGCAATTTCTGTGTTTCATCGTCAATATGAAGGTCCAAGGTATACAGAAAACCTGAAGTGAAGCATCGGAATCTAAAACTGGTCTCACAGGGAAGGTTCAATTCATAGAATATAAGAAGAGTCAGTCCTCTTGTACTTAAATGGGCATTGTGCGTTTTGTATTTAATTCCGATGCAATTTCTGTGTTTCATCGTCAATAAGAATGTATAAGGGATACAGTAAACCTGAAGTGAAGCATCGGAATCTTAAACTGGTCTCACAGGAAAGGCTCAATTCATAGAATATAAGAGGAGTCAGTTCTCTTGTAATTAAGTCGGCATTGTGTTTTCGTATTTAATTCCGATGCAATTTCTGTGTTACATCGTCAATAAGAAGGTCCAGGGGATACAGCAAACCTGAAGTGAAGCATGGGAATCTAAAACTGGTCTCACAGGAAAGGCTCAAAACATAGACAGTAAGAAGAGTCAGACTTCTTGTACTTAAGTGGGCATTGTGCATTTTTTATTTAATGCCGATGCAATTTATGTGCTTCATTGTCAATACGAACGTCCAAGGGATACAGTAAAACTGAAGTGAAGAATCGGAATCTAAAACATGTCTCACAGGAAAGGCTCTAAACATAGACAGTAAGATGAGTCAGACTTCTTGTTCTTAAGTGGGCATTGTGCCACTTGTAATTAATTCCGAAGCAAATTTCTGTGTTTCATCGTCAAAAAGAAGGTCCAAGGTATACAGTAAACCTGACGTGAAGCATCGGAATCTAAAACTGGTCTCACAGGACAGGTTCAATTCTTAGGATTTAAGAAGAGTCAGTTCTCTTGTACTTAAGTCAGCATCGTGCCTCTTGTATTTAATTCCGATGCAATTTCCGTGTTTCATCGTCAATAAGAACGTCCAAGGGATAAAGTAAACCTGAAATGAAGCATCGGAATCTATAACTGGTTTCAGAGGTGACGCTCCAAACATAGACAGTAAGATGAGTCACACTTCTAGTACTTAAGTGGGCATTGTGCCTTTTGTATTTAATTCCGATGCAATTTATGTGTTTCATTGTCAATAAGATCGTCCTAGGGATACAGTAAACCTGATGTGAAGCATCGGAATCTAAAACATGACTCACAGGAAAGGCTCAAAACATAGACAGTAAGATGAGTCAGACTTCTTGCACTTAAGTGGGCATTGTGCCTTTTGTATTTAATTCCGATGCAATTTCTGTGTTTCATCGTCAATAAGAAGGTCCAAGGTATACAGAAAACCTGAAGTGACGCATCGGAATGTAAAACTGGTCTCACAGGAAAGGTTCAATTCATAGAATATAAGAAGAGTCAGTCCTCTTGTACTTAAGTCAGTATTGTGCCTTTTGTATTTAATTCCGATGCAATTTCTGTGTTTCATCGTCAATAAGAATGTCCCAGGGATACAGTAAACCTGAAGTGAAGCATCGGAATTTTAAACTGGTCTCACAGGAAAGGCTCAATTCATAGGATATAAGAAGAGTCAGTTCTCTTGTCCTTAAGTCGGCACTGTGCCTTTTGTAATTAATTCCGATGCAATTTATGTGTTTCATTGTCAATAAGATCGTCCTAGGGATACAGTAAACCTGAAGTGAAGCATCGGAATCTAAAACTGGTCTCACAGGAAAGGCTCAAACATAGACAATAAGGTGAGTCAGACTTATTGTACATAAGTGGGCATTGTGACTTCTGTATTTAATTCCGATGCAATTTCTGTGTTTCATCGTCAATAAGTATGTCCAAGGGATTCAATAAACTTGAAGTGAAGCATCGGAATCAAAAACTGTTCTCACAGGAAAGGGTCAATTCATAGAATATAAGAGGAGTCAGTTCTCTTGTAATTAAGTCGGCATTGTGTTTTTGTATTTAATTCCGATGCAATTTCTGTGTTACATCGTCAATAAGAAGGTCCAAGGGATACAGCAAACCTGAAGTGAAGCATGGGAATCTAAAACTGGTCTCACAGGAAAGGCTCAAAACATAGGCAGTAAGAAGAGTCAGACTTATTGTACTTAAGTGGGCATTGTGCATTTTTTATTTAATGCCGATGCAATTTATGTGCTTCATTGTCAATAAGAACGTCCAAGGGATACAGTAAACCTGAAGTGAAGAATCGGAATCTAAAACATGTCTCACAGGAAAGGCTCAAAACATAGACAGTAAGATGAGTCAGACTTCTTGTTCTTAAGTGGGCATTGTGCCATTTTTAATTAATTCCGATGCAATTTCTGTGTTTCATCGTCCAAAAGAAGGTCCAAGGCATACAGTAAACCTGAGGTGAAGCATCGGAAACTAAAACTGGTCTCACAGGACAGGTTCAATTCTTAGAATTTAAGAAGAGTCCGTTCTCTTGTACTTAAGTCGGCATTGTGCCTTTTGTATTTAATTCCGATGGAATTTATGTGTTTCATTGTCAATAAGAACGTCCAAGGGATACAGCAAACCTGAGGTGAAGCATCGGAATCGAAATCATGTGTCACAGGAAAGGCTCAAAACATAGACAGTAAGATGAGTCAGATTTCTTGTACTTAAGTGGGCATTGTGCCTTTTGTATTTAATTCCGATGCAATTTATGTGTTTCATCGTCAATACGAAGGTCAAAGGGATACAGTAAACCTGAAGTGAAGCAGCGCAATCTAAAACTGCTCTCACAGGAAAGGCTCAAAACATAGACAGTAAGATGAGTCAGACTTCTTGTCCTTAAGTGGGCATTGTGCCATTTGTAATTAATTCCGATGCAATTTCTATGTTTCATCGTCAATAGGAAGGTCCAAGGGATACAGCAAACCTGAAGTGAAGCATGGGAATCTAAAACTGGTCTCACAGGCAAGGCTCAAAACATAGACAGTAAGAAGAGTCAGACTTCTTGTACTTAAGAGGGCATTATGCCTTTTTTATTTAATTCCGATGCAATTTATGTGCTTCATTGTCAATACGAACGTCCAAGGGATACAGTAAACCTGAAGTGAAGAATCGGAATCTAAAACATGTCTCACAGGAAAGGCTCAAAGCATAGACAGTAAGATGAGTCAGTCTTCTTGTTCTTAAGTGGGCATTGTGCCATTTGTAATTTATTCCGATGCAATTTCTGTGTTTCATCGTCAAAAAGAAGGTCCAAGGTATACAGTAAACCTGAAGTGAAGCATCGGAAACTAAAACTGGTCTCACAGGACAGGTTCAATTCTTAGAATTTAAGAAGAGTCAGTTCTCTTGTACTTAAGTCGGCATTGTGCCTTTTGTATTTAATTGCGATGCAATTTCTGTATTTCATCGTCAATAAGAAGGTCAAAGGGATACAGTAAACCTGAAGTGAAGCATGGGAATCTAAAACTGGTCTCACAGGAAAGGCTCAAAACATAGACAGTAAGAAAAATCAGACTTCTTGTACTTAAGTGGGCATTGTGCCTTTTGTATTTAATTCCGATGGAATTTATGTGTTTCATTGTCAATGACAACGTCCAAGGGATACAGTAAACCTGACGTGAAGCATCGGAATCAAAATCATGTGTCACAGGAAAGGCTCAAAACATAGACAGTAAGATGAGTCAGATTTCTTGAACTTAAGTGGGCATTGTGCCTTTTGTATTTAATTCCGATGCAATTTCTGTGTTTCATCGTCAATAAGAAGGTCCAAGGTATACAGTGAACCTGAAGTGAAGCATCGAAATCTAAAACTGGTCTCACAGGAAAATCTCAAAGCATAGACAGTAAGAAGAGTCAGTTCTATTGTACTTAAGTCGGCACTGTGCGTTTTGTATCTAATTCCGATGCAATTTCTGTGTTTCATCGTCAACAAGAAGGTCCAAGGGATACAGTAAACCTGAAGTGAAGCATCGGAATCTAAAACTGGTTTCAGAGGAAAGACTCCAAACGTAGGTAGTAAGATGAGTCAGACTTCTTGTACTTAAGTGGGTATTGTGCATTTTGTATTTAATTCCGATGCAATTTATGTGTTTCATTGTCAATAAGAACGTCCAAGGGATACAGTAAACCTGAAGTGAAGCATCGGAATCCAAAACTGGTCTCACAGGAATGGCTCTAAACATAGGCAGTAAGATGAGTCAGACTTCTTGTACTTAAGTGGGCATTGTGCCGTTTGTATTTAATTCCGATGCAATTTCTGTGTATCATCGTCAATAAGAAGGTCCAAGGGATACAGTAAACCTGAAGTGGAGCATCAGAATCTAAAACATGTCTTACAGGAAAGGCTCAAAACATAGACAGTAAGATGAGTCAGACTTCTTGTCCTTAAGTGGGCATTGTGCCATTTGTAATTAATTCCGATACAATTTCTGTGTTTCATCGTCAATAAGAAGGTCCAAGGTATACTGTAAACCTAAAGTGAAGCATCGGAATCTAAAACTGGTCTCACAGGAAAGGTTCAATTCATAGAATATAAGAAGAGTCAGTCCTCTTGTACTTAAGTCGGCATTGTGCCTTTTGTATTTAATTCCGATGCAATTTCTGTGTTTCATCGTCAATAAGAATGTCCAAGGAATACAGTAAACCTGAAGTGAAGCAGCGCAATCTAAAACTGCTCTCACAGGAAAGGCTCAAAACATAGACAGTAAGATGAGTCAGACTTCTTGTCCTTAAGTGGGCATTGTGCCATTTGTAATTAATTCCGATGCAATTTCTATGTTTCATCGTCAACAAGAAGGTCCAAGGTATACAGTAAACCTGAAGTGAAGCATCGGAATCTAAAACTGGTCTCACAGGAAAGATTCAATTCATAGAAAATATGAAGAGTCAGTCCTCTTGTACTTAAGTCGGCATTGTGCCTTTTGTATGTAATTCGGATGCAATTTCTGTGTTTTACCGTCAATACGAAGGTCCAAGGGATACAGTAAACCTGAAGTGAAGCATCGGAATCTAAAACTGGTCTCACAGGAAAGTTTCAATTCATACAATATAAGAAGCGTGAGTTCTCTTTTACATACGTCGGCATTGTGCCTTTTGTATTTAATTCCGATGCAATTTCAGTGTTTCATCGTCAATAAGAAGGTCCAAGGGATACAGAAAACCTGAAGTGAAGCATCGGAATCCAAAACTGGTCTCACAGGAATGGTTCAATTCATAGAATATAAGAAGAGTCAGTCCTCTTGTACTTAAGTCGGCATTGTGCCTTTTGTATTTAATTCCGATGCAATTTCTGTGTTTCATCGTCAATAAGAAGGTCAATGGATTGAGTAAACCTGGAGTGAAGCATCAGAATCTAAAACTGGTCTCACAGGAAAGGCTCAAAACATAGACAGTAAAATGAGTGAGACTTATTGTCAATAAGTGGGCATTGAGACTTTTGTATTTAATTCCGATGCAATTTTTGTGTTTCATCGTCAATAAGAAAGTCCAAGGGATAAAGTAAACCTGAAGTGAAGCATCGGAAACTAAAACTGGACTCACAAGAAAGGTTCAATTCTTAGACTTTAAGAAGAGTCAGTTCTCATGTACTTAAATCGGCATTGTGCCTTTTGTATGTAATTCCGATGCAATTTCTGTGTTTTATCGTCAATAAGATCTTCCAAGTTATACAGTAAACCTGAAATGAAGCATCGGAATCTAAAACATGTCTCACAGGACAGGCTCAAAACATAGACAGTAAGATGAGTCAGACTTCTTGTACTTAAGTGGGCATTGTGCCTTTTGTATTTAATTCCGATGCAATTTCTGTGTTTCATCGTCAAGAAGAAGGTCCAAGGGATACGGTAAACCAGAAGTGAAGCATCGGAATCTAAAACTGGTCTCACAGGAAAGGTTCAATTCATAGAATATAACAAGAGTGAGTTCTCTTGTACTTAAGTCGGCATTGTGCCTTTTGTATTTAATTCCGATGCAATTTCTGCGTTTCATCGTCAATAAGAAGGCCAAAGGGATTCAGTAAACCTGAAGTGAAGCATGGGAATCTATAACTGGTCTCACAGGAAAAGCTCAAAACATAGACAGTAAGAAGAGTCAGACTTCTTGTAGTTAAGTGGGCATTGCGCCTTTTGTATTTAATTCCGATGGAATTTATGTGTTTCATTGTCAATAAGAACGTCCAAGGGATACAGTAAACCTGAAGTGAAGCATCGGAATCAAAAACATGTGTCACAGGAAAGGCTCAAAACATAGACAGTCAGATGAGTCAGATTTCTTGTACTTAAGTGGGCATTGTGCATTTTTTATTCAATTCCGATGCTATTTCATCGTCAATAAGAAGGTCCAAGGGATGCAGTAAACCTGAACTGAAGCATCGGAATCTAAAACTGTTCTCACAGGAAACGCTCAAAACATAGACAGTAAGATGAGTCAGACTTCTTGTACTTAAGTGGGCATTGTGCCTTTTGTATTTAATTCCGATGCAATTTCTGTTTTTCATCGTCAATAAGAAGGTCCAAGGGATACAATAAACCTGAAGGGAAGCATCGGAATATCTAAAACTGGTCTCACAGGAAATGTTCAATTCATAGAATATAAGAAGAGTCAGTCCTCTTGTGCTTAAGACGGCATTGTGCCTTTTGTATGTAATTCCGATGCAATTTCTGTGTTTTATCGTCAATAAGATCTTCCAAGTTATACAGTAAACCTGAAATGAAGCATCGGAATCTAAAACATGTCTCACAGGACAGGCTCAAAACATAGACAGTAAGATGAGTCAGACTTCTTGTACTTAAGTGGGCATTGTGCCTTTTGTATTTAATTCCGATGCAATTTTTGTGTTTCATTGCCAATAAGAACGTCCAAGGGATACAGTAAACCTGAAGTGAAACATCGGAATCTAAAACTGGTCTCATAGGAAAGGTTCAATTCATAGAATATCAGAAGAGTCAGTTCTCTTGTACTTAAGTCGGCATTGTGCCTTTTGTATTTAATTCCGATGTAATTTCTGTGTTTTATCGTCAATAAGAAGGTCCAGGGGATTCAGTAAACCTGAAGTGAAGCATCGGAATCTAAAACTGGTCTCACAGGAAAGGCTTAATACATAGACAGTAAGAGGAGTCAGTTCTCTTGTACTTAAGTCGGCACTGTGCTTTTTGTATTTAATTCCGATGCAATTTCTGTGTTTCATCGTCAATAAGAAGGTCCAAGGGATTCAGTAAACCTGAAGTGAAGCATCGGAATCTAAAACTGGTCTCTCAGGTAAGGTTCAATTCATAGAATATAAGAAGAGTCAGTCCTGTTGTACTTAAGTCGGCATTGTGCCTTTTGTATTTAATTCCGATGCAATTTATGTGCTTCATCGTCAATAAGACGGTCCATGGGATACAGTAAACCTGAAGTGAAGCATCGGAATCTAAAACTGGTTTCAGAAGAAAGGCTCCAAACATAGACAGTAAGATGAGTCAGACTTCATGTACTTACGTGGGCATTGCGCCTTTAGTATTTAATTCCGATGCGATTTATGTGTTTCATTGTCAATAACAGCGTCCAAGGGATACAGTAAACCTTAAGTGAAGCATCGGAATCTAAAACTGGTCTCACAGGAAAAGCTCAATACATAGACAATAAGAAGAGTCAGTTCTCTTGTACTTAAGTCGGCACTGTGCTTTTTGTATTTAATTCCGATGCAATTTCTGTGTTTCATCGTCAATAAGAAGGTCCTAGGGATACAGTAAACCTGAAGTGAAGCATCGGAATCTAACAGTGGTCTCATAGGAAAGGTTCAATTCATAGAATATCAGAAGAGACAGTCCTCTCGTACTTAAGTCGGCATTGTGCCTTTTGTGTTTGATTCCGATGTAATTTCTGTGTTTCATCGTCAATAAGAAGGTCCAAGGGATTCAGTAAACATGAAGTGAAGCATCGGAATCTAAAACTGGTCTCATAGGAAAGTTTCAATTCATAGACTATCAGAAGAGTCAGTCCTCTTGTACTTAAGTCGGCATTGTGACTTTTGTATTCGATTCCGATGTAATTTCTGTGTTTCATCGTCAATAAGAAGGTCCAAGGGATTCAGTAAACCTGAAGTGAAGCTTCGGAATCAAAAACTGGTCTCACAGGAGAGGCTCAAAACATAGACAGTAAGATGAGTCAGACTTATTGTACTTAAGTGGGCATTGTGCCTTTTGTATTTAATTCCGATGCAATTTCTGTGTTTCATCGTCAATAAGAAGGTCCAAGGGATACAATAAACCTGAAGGGAAGCATCGGAATATCTAAAACTGGTCTCACAGGAAAGGTTCAATTCATAGAATATAAGAAGAGTAAGTGCTCTTGTACTTAAGACGGCATTGTGCCTTTTGTATTTAACTCCGATGCAATATCTGTGTTTCATCGTCAATAAGAGGGTCCAAGGGCGACAGTAAACCTGAAGTTAAGCATCGGAATCTAAAACTGGTCTCATAGGAAAGGTTCAATTCATAGAATATCAGAAGAGTCAGTCCTCTTGTACTTAAGTCGGCATTGTGCCTTTTGTATTTGATTCCGATGTAATTTCTGTGTTTCATCGTCAATAAGAAGGTCCAAGGGATTCAGTAAACCGGAAGTGAAGCATCGCAATTTAAAACTGGTCTCACAGGAAAGGCTCAAAACATAGACAGTAAGATGAGTCAGACTTCTTGTACTTAAGTGGGCATTGTGCCTTTTGTATTTAATTCCGATGCAATTTATGTGTTTCATCGTCAATAAGAAGGTCCAAGGGATACAGTAAACCTGAAGGGAAGCATCGGAATCTAAAACTGGTCTCACAGGAAAGGTTCAATTCATAGAATATAAGAAGAGTCAGTTCTCTTGTACTTAAGTGGCATTGTGCCTTTTGTATTTATTTCCGATGAAATTTATGTCTTTCATTGTCATTAAGAAGGTCCAAGGGATACAGTAAACCTGAAGTGAAGCATCGGATCTAAAACTGGTCTCACAGGAAAGGTTCAAGTCATAGAATATAAGAAGAGTCACTCCTCTTGTACTTAAGACGGCATTGTGCCTTTTGTATTTTATTCCGATGCAATTTCTGTGTTTCATCGTCAATAAGAAGGTCCAAGGGATACAGTAAACCTGAAGTGAAGCATCGGAATCTAAAACTGGTTTCAGAGGAGAGGTTCAAATCATAGACAGTAAGATGAGTCATACTTATTGTACTTAAGTGGGCATTGTGCTTTTTGTATTTAATTCCGATGCAATTTATGTGTTTCATTTTCAATAAGAATGTCCAAGGGATACAGTAAACCTGAAGTGAAGCAACGGAATCTAAAACTGGTCTCAAAGGAAGGGCTATAAACATAGACAGTAAGATGAGTCAGACTTCTTGTACTTAAGTGGGCATTGTGCCGTTTGGATTTAATTCCGATGCAATTTCTGTGTTTCATCGTCAATACGAAAGTCCAAGGGATACAGTAAACCTGAAGTGAAGCATCGGAATCTAAAACTGGTCTCATAGGAAAGTTTCAATTCATAGAATATCAGAAGAGTCAGTCCTCTTGTACTTAAGTCGGCATTGTGCCTTTTGTATTTGATTCCGATGTAATTTCTGTGCTTCATCGTCAATAAGAAGGTCCAAGGGATTCAGTAAACCTGAAGTGAAGCTTCGGAATCAAAAACTGGTCTCACAGGAGAGGCTCAAAACATAGACAGTAAGATGAGTCAGACTTCTTGTACTTAAGTGGGCATTGTGCCTTTTGTATTTAATTCCGATGCAATTTCTGTGTTTCATCGTCATTAAGAAGGTCCAAGGGATACAATAACCCTGAAGGGGAGCATCGGAATATCTAAAACCGGTCTCACAGGAAAGGTTCAATTCATAGAATATAAGAAGAGTAAGTGCTCTTGTACTTAAGACGGCATTGTGCCTTTTGTATTTAATTCCGATGCAATATCTGTGTTTCATCGTCAATAAGAGGGTCCAAGGGACACAGTAAACCTGAAGTGAAGCATCGGAATCTAAAACTGGTCTCATAGGAAAGGTTCAATTCATAGAATATCAGAAGAGTCAGTCCTCTTGTACTTAAGTCGGCATTGTGCCTTTTGTATTTGATTGCGATATAATTTCTGTGTTTCATCGTCAATAAGAAGGTCCGAGGGATTCAGTAAACCTGAAGTGAAGCAACGTAATCTAAAACTGGTCTCACAGGAAAGGCTCATTTCATAGAATATAAGAAGAGTCAGTTCTCTTGTACTTAAGTGGCATTGTGCCTTTTGTATTTATTTCCGATCAAATTTATGTCTTTCATTGTCATTAAGAAGGTCCAAGGGATACAGTAAACCTGAAGCGAAGCATCGGAATCTAAAACTGGTCTCACAGGAAAAGTTCAAGTCATAGAATATAAGAAGAGTCACTCCTCTTGTACTTAAGACGGCATTGTGCCTTTTGTATTTTATTCCGATGCAATTTCTGTGTTTCATCGTCAATAAGAAAGTCCAAGGGATACAGTAAACCTGAAGTGAAGCATCGGAATCTAAAACTGGTTTCAGAGGAGTGGTTCAAATCATAGACAGTAAGATGAGTAATACTTATTGCACTTAAGTGGGCATTGTGCTTTTTGTATTTAATTCCGATGCAATTTATGTGTTTCATTGTCAATAATAACGTCCAAGGGATACAGTAAACCTGAAGTGAAGCATCGGAATCTAAAACTGGTCTCACAGGAAAGGCTCAAAACATAGCCAGTAAGATGAGTCAGACTTCTTGTACATAAGTGGGCATTGTGCCTTTTGTATTTACTTCCAATGCAATTTCTGTGTTTCATCGTCAATATGAAGGTCCAAGGGATACAGTAAACCTGAAGTGAAACATCGGAAACTAAAACTGGTCTCACAGGAAAGGTTCAATTCATAGAACATAATAGGAGTCAGTCCTGTTGAACTTAAGTCGGCATTGTGCTTTTTGTATTTAATTCCGATGCAATTTATGTGTTTCATCGTCAATAAGACGGTCCAAGGGATACAGTAAACCTGAAGTGAAGCATCGGAATCTAAAACTGGTTTCCGAGGAAAGGCTCCAAACATAGACAGTAAGATGAGTCAGACTTTTTGTACCTAAGTGGTCATTGCGCCTATTTTATTTAATTCCGATGCAATTTATGTGTTTCATTGTCAATAATAACGTCCAAGGGATACAGTAAACCTAAAGTGAAGCATCGGAATCTAAAACTGGTCTCACAGGAAAGGCTCAAAACATAGACAGTAAGAAGAGTCAGTTTTCTTGTACTTAAGTCGGCACTGTGCCTTTTGTATTTGATTCCGATGCAATTTCTGTGTTTCATCGTCAATAAGAAGGTCCAAGGGATACAGTAAACCTGAAGTGAAGCATCGGAATCTAAAACTGGTTTCAGAGGAAAGGTTCCAAACATAGACAGTAAGATGAGTCAGACTTCTTGTACATAAGTGGGCATTGTGCCTTTTGCATCTAATTTCGATGCAATTTATGTGATTCATTGTCAATAAGAACGTCCAAGGGATACAGTAAACCTGAAGTGATGCAGCGGAATCTAAAACTGGTCTCACAGGAAAGGCTCAAAACATAGACAGTAAGATGAGTCAGACTTCTTGTACTTAAGTGGGCATTGTGCCGTTTGGATTTAATTCCGATGCAATTTCTGTGTTTCATCGTCAATACGACGGTCCAAGGGATACAGTAAACCTGAAGTGAAGCATCGGAATCAAAAACTGGTTTCAGAGGAGAGGTTCATAACATAGACAGTAAGATGAGTCAGACTTCTTGTACATAAGTGGGCATTGTGCTTTTTGTATTTAATTCCGATGCAATTTATGTGTTTCATTGTCAGTAAGAACGTCCAAGGGTTACAGTAAAACTGAAGTGAAGCATCGGAATCTAAAACTGGTCCCACAGGAAAGGTTCAATTCATAGAATATAAGAAGAGTCAGTTCTCTTGTACTTAAGTGGCATTGTGCATCTTGTATTTATTTCCGATGAAATTTATGTCTTTCATTGTCAATAAGAATGTCCAAGGGATACAGTAAACCTGAAGTGAAGCATCGGAATCTAAAACTGGTCTCACAGGAAAGGTTCAAGTCATAGAATATAAGAAGAGTCACTCCTCTTGTACTTAAGACGGCATTGTGCCTTTTGTATTTGATTCCGATGTAATTTATGTGTTTCATCGTCAATAAGAAGGTCCAAGGGATTCAGTAAACCTGAAGTTAAGCATCGGAATCAAAAACTGGTCTCACAGGAAAGGCTCAAAACATAGACAGTAAGATGAGTCAGATTTCTTGTACTTAGGTGGGCATTGTGCCTTTTGTATTTAATTCCGATGCCATTTATGTGTCTCATCGTCAATAAGAAGGTCCAAGGGATTAAGTAAACCTGAAGGGAAGCATCGGAATCTAAAACTGGTCTCACACGAAAGGTTCAATTCATAGAATATAAGAAGAGTCAGTTCTCTTGTACTTAAGTGGCATTGTGCCTTTTGTATTTATTTCCGATGAAATTTATGTCTTTCATTGTCAATAAGAATGTCCAAGGGATACAATAAACATGAAGTGAAGCATCGGAATCTAAAACTGGTCTCACAGGAAAGGTTCAAGTCATAGAATATAAGAAGAGTCACTCCTCTTGTACTTAAGACGGCATTGTGCCTGTTGTATTTGATTCCGATGAAATTTCTGTGTTTCATCGTCAATAAGAAGGTCAAAGGGTTACAGTAAACCTGCAGTGATGCATCGGAATCTAAAACTGGTTTCAGAGGAGAGGTTCAAAACATAGACAGTAAGATGAGTCAGATTTCTTGTACTTAAGTGGGCATTGTGCCTTTTGTATTTACTTCCGATGCAATTTCTGTGTTTCATCGTCAATAAGAAGTTCCAAGGGATACAGTAAACCTGAAGTGAGACATCGAAATCTAAAACTGGTCTCACAGGAAAGGTTCAATTCATAGAATATAAGAAGAGTCAGTTTTCTTGTACTCAAGTAGGCATTGTGCTTTTGTATTTAATTCCGATGATGTTTATGTCTTTCATTGTCAATAAGAAGGTCCAAGGCATACAGTAAACCTGAAGTGAAGCATCGGAATCTAAATCTGGTCTCACAGGAAAGGCTCAAAACATAGACAGTAAGATGAGTCAGACTGTTTGCACTTAAGTGGGCATTGCGCATTTTGTATTTAATTCCGATGCAATTTATGTGTTTCATTGTCAACAAGAACGTCCTAGGGATTCAGTAAAAGTGAAGTGAAGCATCGGAATCTAAAACTGGTCTCACAGGAAAGGCTCAAAACATAGACAGTAAGAAGAGTCAGTTCTCTTGTACATAAGTCGGCACTGTGACTTTTGTATTTAATTACGATGCAATTTCTGTGTATGGTCGTCAATAAGAAGGTCCAAGGGATACAGTAAACCTGAAGTGAAGCATCGGAATCTAAAACTGGTCCCATAGGAAAGGTTCAATTCATAGAATATCAGAAGAGTCAGTACTCTTGCACTTAAGCCGGCATTGTGCCTTTTGTATTTGATTCCGATGTAATTTCTGTGTTTCATCGTCAAGAAGAAGGTCCAAAAGATTCAGAAAAACCTGAAGTGAAGCATCGGAATCTAAAACTGGTCTCACAGGAAAGGCTCAAGACATAGACAGTAAGATGAGTCAGTCTTCTTGTACTTAAGTGGGCATTGTGCCTTTTTTATTTAATTCCTATGCAATTTCTGTGTTTCATCGTCAATAAGAAGGTCCAAGGGATACAGTAAACCTGAAGTGAAGCATCGGAATCTAAAACTGGTCTCACAGGAAAGGTTCAATTCATAGAATATAAGAAGAGTCAGTTTTCTTGTACTCAAGTAGGCATTGTGCTTTTGTATTTAATTCCGATGATGTTTATGTCTTTCATTGTCAATAAGAAGGTCCAAGGCATACAGTAAACCTGAAGTGAAGCATCGGAATCTAAATCTGGTCTCACAGGAAAGGCTCAAAACATAGACAGT
This sequence comes from Schistocerca serialis cubense, assembly GCF_023864345.2. Taxonomy (NCBI): domain Eukaryota; kingdom Metazoa; phylum Arthropoda; class Insecta; order Orthoptera; family Acrididae; genus Schistocerca; species Schistocerca serialis. Next base: position 82,060,503 of record NC_064643.1, read on the forward strand.
AAGATGAGTCAGACTTCCTGTACTTAAGTGGGCATTGTGCCTTTTGTATTTAATTCCGATGCAATTTATGTGTTTCTCGTCAATAAGAAGGTCCAAGGGATACAGTAAACCTGAAGTGAAGCATCGGAATCTAAAACTGGTTTCAGAGGAGAGGTTCAAAACATAGACAGTAAGATGAGTCATACTTATTGTACTTAAGTGGCATTGTGCCTTTTGTATTTATTTCCGATGAAATTTATGTCTTTCATTGTCAATAAGAAGGTCCAAGGGATACAGTAAACCTGAAGTGAAGCATCGGAATCTAAAACTGGTCTCACAGGAAAGGTTCAAGTCATAGAATATAAGAAGAGTCACTCCTCTTGTACTTAAGACGGCATTGTGCCTTTTGTATTTTATTCCGATGCAATTTCTGTGTTTCATCGTCAATAAGAAGGTCCAAGGGATACAGTAAACCTGAAGTGAAGCATCGGAATCTAAAACTGGTCTCACAGGAAAGGTTCAATTCATAGAATATAAGAAGAGTCAGTTCCCTTGTACTCAAGTCGGCATTGTGCTTTTGTATTTAATTCCGATGATGTTTATGTCTTTCATTGTCAATAAGAAGGTCCAAGGGATACAGTAAACCTGAAGTGATGCATCGGAATCTAAAACTGGTCTCACAGGAAAGGCTCAAAACATAGACAGTGAGATGAGTCAGACTTCTTGTACTTAAGTGGGCATTGTGCCTTTTGTATTTGCTTCCGATGCAATTTCTGTGTTTCATCGTCAATAAGAAGGTCCAATGGATACAGTAAACCTGAAGTGAAACATCGGAATCTAAAACTGGTCTCACAGGAAAGGTTCAATTCATAGAATATAAGAGCAGTCAGTCCTGTTCTACTTAAGTCGGCATTGTGCCTTTTGTATTTAATTCCGATGCAATTTAAGTGTTTCATCGTCAATAAGACGGTCCAAGGGATACTGTAAACCTGAAGTGACGCATCGGAATCCAAAACTGGTCTCACAGGAAAGGGTCAAAACATAGACAGTAAGATGAGTCATACTTCTTGTACTTAAGTGGGCATTGTGCCTTTTGTATTTAATTCCGTTGCAATTTCTGTGTTAAATCGTCAATAAGAAGGTCCAAGGGATACAGGAAACCTGAAGGGAAGCATCGGAATCTAAAACTGGTCTCACAGGAAAGGTTCAATTCATAGAATATAGGAAGGGTCAGTTCTCTTGTACTTAAGTGGCATTGTGCCTTTTGAATTTATTTCCGATGAAATTTATGTCTTTAATTGTCAACAAGAAGGTCCAAGGGATACAGTAAATTTAAAGTGAAGCATCGGAATCTAAAACTGGTCTCACAGGAATGGTTCAAGACATAGAATATAAGAAGAGTCACTCCTCTTGTACTTAAGACGGCATTGTGCCTTTTGTATTTAATTCCGATGCAATTTATGTGTTTCATCGTCAATAAGAAGGTCCAAGGGATACAGTAAACCTGAAGTGAAGCATCGGAATCTAAAACTGGTCTCATAGGAAAGGTTCAATTCATAGAATATCAGAAGAGTCAGTCCTCTTGTACTTAAGTCGTCATTGTGCCTTTTGTATTTGATTCCGATGTAATTTCTGTGTTTCATCGTCAATAAGAAGCTCAAAGGGATTCAGTAAACCTGAAGTGAAGCATCGGAATCTAAAACTGGTCTCACAGGAAAGGCTCAAAACATAGACAGTAAGATGAGTCAGTCTTCTTGTACTTAAGTGGGCATTGTGCCTTTTGTATTTAATTCCTATGCAATTTCTGTGTTTCATCGTCAATATGAAGGTCCAAGGGATACAGTAAACCTGAAGTGAAGCATCGGAATCTAAAACTGGTCTCACAGGAAAGGTTCAATTCATAGAATATAAGAAGAGTCAGTTCTCTTGTACTCAAGTCGGCATTGTACTTTTGTATTTAATTCCGATGATGTTTATGTCTTTCATTGTCAATAAGAAGGTCCAAGGGATACAGTAATCCTGAAGTGAAGCGTCGGAATCTAAATCTGGTCTCATAGGAAAGGCTCAAAACATAGACAGTAAGATCAGTCAGACTTCTTGTACTTAAGTGGGCATTGTGCCTTTTGTATTTAATTCCGATGCAATTTATGTGTTTCATCGTCAATAAGAAGGTCCAAGGGATACAGTAAACCTGAAGGGAAGCATCGTAATCTAAAACTGGTCTCACAGGAAAGGTTCAATTCATAGAATATAAGAAAAGTCAGTTCTCTTGTACTTAAGTGGCATTGTGCCTTTTGTATTTATTTCCGGTGAAATTTATGTCTTTCATTGTCAATAAGAGGGTCCAAGGGATACAGTAAACCTGAAGTGAAGCATCGGAATCTAAAACTGGTCTCACAGGAAAGGTTCTATTCATAGATTATAAGAGGAGCCAGTCCTGTTGTACTTAAGTCGGCATTGTGCCTTTTGTATTTAAGTCCGATGCAATTTATGTGTTTCATCGTCAATAAGACGGTCCAAGGGATACTGTAAATCTGAAGTGAAGCATCGGAATCTAAAACTGGTTTCAGAGGAAAGGCTCCAAACATAGACAGTAAGATGAGTCAGACTTTTTGTACAAAAGTGGGCATTGCGCCTTTTGTGTTTAATTCCGATGCAATATATGTGTTTCATTGTCAATAATAACGTCCAAGGGATACAGTAATCCTGAAGTGAAGCATCGGAATCTAAAACTGGTCTCACAGGAAAGGCTCAAAACATAGACAGTAAGAAGAGTCAGTTTTCTTGTACTTAAGTCGGCACTGTGCCTTTTGTATTTAATTCCGATGCAATTTCTGTGTTTCATCGTCAATAAGAACGTCCAAGGGATACAGTAAACCTGAAGTGAAGCATTGGAATCTAAAACTGGTTTCAGAGGAAAGGTACCAAACATAGACAATAAGTTGACTCAGACTTCTGGTACTTAAGTGGGCATTGTGCCTTTTGTATTTAGTTCCGATGTAATTTACGTGTTTCATTGTCAATAAGAACGTCCAAGGGATACAGTAAACCTGAAGTGAAGCATCGGAATCTAAAACTGGTCTCACAGGAAAGGCTCAAAACATAGACAGTAAGATGAGTCAGACTTCTTGTACTTAAGTGGGCATTGTGCCGTTTGGATTTAATTCCGATTCAATTTCTGTGTTTCATCGTCAATAAGAAGGTCCAAGGGATTCAGTAAACCTGAAGTGAAGCATCGGAATCTAAAACTGGTCTCACAGGAAAGGCTCAAAACATAGACAGTAAGATGAGTCAGTCTTCTTGTACTTAAGTGGGCATTGTGCCTTTTGGATTTAATTCCTATGCAATTTCTGTGTTTCATCGTCAATATGAAGGTCCAAGGGATCCAGTAAACCTGAAGTGAAGCATCGGAATCTAAAACTGGTCTCACAGGAAAGGTTCAATTCATAGAATATAAGAATAGTCAGTTCTCTTGTACTCAAGTCGGCATTATACTTTTGTATTTAATTCCGATGATGTTTATGTCTTTCATTGTCAATAAGAAGGTCCAAGGGATACAGTAATCCTGAAGTGAAGCATCGGAATCTAAATCTGGTCTCACAGGAAAGGCTCAAAACATAGACAGTAAGATGAGTCAGACTTCTTGTACTTAAGTGGGCATTGTGCCTTTTGTATTTAATTCCGATGCAATTTTTGTGTTTCATCGTCAATAAGAAGGTCCAAGGGATACAGTAAACCTGAAGGGAAGCATCGGAATCTAAAACTGGTCTCACAGGAAAGGTTCAATTCATAGAATATAAGAAGAGTCAGTTCTCTTGTACTTAAGTGGCATTGTGCCTTTTGTATTTATTTCTGATGATATTTATGACTTTCATTGTCAATAAGAAGGTCCAAGGGATACAGTAAACCTGAAGTGAAGCATCGGAATCTAAAACTGGTCTCACAGGAAAGGTTCAATTCATAGAATATAAGAGGAGTCAGTCCTGTTGTACTTAAGTCGGCATTGTGGCTTTTGTATTTAATTCCGCTGCAATTTATGTGTTTCATCGTCAATAAGACGGTCCAAGGGATACTGTAAACCTGAAGTGAAGCATCGGAATCTAAAACTGGTTTCAGAGGAAAGGCTCCAAACATAGACAGTAAGATGAGTCAGACTTTTTGTATTTAATTCCGATGCAATATATGTGTTTCATTGTCAATAATAACGTCCAAGGGATACAGTAAACCTGAAGTGAAGCATCGGAATCTAAAACTGGTCTCACAGGAAAGGCTCAAAACATAGACAGTAAGAAGAGTCAGTTTTCTTGTACTTAAGTCGGCACTGTGCCTTTTGTATTTAATTCCGATGCAATTTCTGTGTTTCATCGTCAATCAGAACGTCCAAGGGATACAGTATACCTGAAGTGAAGCATCGGAATCTGAAACTGGTTTCAGAGGAAAGGTTCCAAACATAGACAATAAGATGACTCAGACTTCTTGTACTTAAGTGGGCATTGTGCCTTTTGTATTTAGTTCCGATGCAATTTATGTGTTTCATTGTCAATAAGAACGTCCAAGGGATACAGTAAACCTGAAGTGAAGCATCGGAATCTAAAACTGGTCTCACAGGAAGGGCTCAAAACATAGACAGTAAGATGAGTCAGACTTCTTGTACTTAAGTGGGCATTGTGCCGTTTGGTTTTAATTCCGATGCAATTTCTGTGTTTCATCGTCAATAAGAAGGTCCAAGGGATACAGTAAACCTGAAGTGAAGCAACGGAATCAAAAACTGGTTTCAGAGGAGAGGTTCAAAACATAGACAGTAAGATGAGTCAGACTTCTTGTACCTAAGTGGGCATTGTGCTTTTTGTATTTAATTCCGATGCAATTTATGTGTTTCATTGTCAATAAGAACGTCCAAGGGTTACAGTAAACTTGAAGTGAAGCATCGGAATCTAAAACTGGTCTCATAGGAAAGGTTCAATTCATAGAATATCAGAAGAGACAGTCCTCTTGTACTTAAGTCGGCATTGTGCCTTTTGTATTTTATTCCGATGTAATTTCTGTGTTTCATCGTCAATAAGAAGGTCCAAGGGATTCAGTAAACCTGAAGTGAAGCATCGGAATCTAAAACTGGTATCACAGGAATGGTTCAAGTCATAGAATATAAGAAAAATCTGTCTTCTTGTACTTAAGACGGCATTGTGCCTTTTGTATTTAATTCCGATGCAAATTCTGTGATTCATCGTCAATAAGAAGGTCCAAGGGATACAGTAAACCTGAAGTGAAGCATCGGAATCAAAAATTGGTTTCAGAGGAAAGGCTCAAAACATAGACAGTAAGATGAGTCAGACTTTTTGTATTTAATTCCGATGCAATATATGTGTTTCATTGTCAATAATAACGTCCAAGGGATACAGTAAACCTGAAGTGAAGCATCGGAATCTAAAACTGGTCTCACAGGAAAGGCTCAAAACATAGACAGTAAGAAGAGTCAGTTTTCTTGTACTTAAGTCGGCACTGTGCCTTTTGTATTTAATTCCGATGCAATTTCTGTGTTTCATCGTCAATCAGAACGTCCAAGGGATACAGTATACCTGAAGTGAAGCATCGGAATCTGAAACTGGTTTCAGAGGAAAGGTTCCAAACATAGACAATAAGATGACTCAGACTTCTTGTACTTAAGTGGGCATTGTGCCTTTTGTATTTAGTTCCGATGCAATTTATGTGTTTCATTGTCAATAAGAACGTCCAAGGGATACAGTAAACCTGAAGTGAAGCATCGGAATCTAAAACTGGTCTCACAGGAAGGGCTCAAAACATAGACAGTAAGATGAGTCAGACTTCTTGTACTTAAGTGGGCATTGTGCCGTTTGGATTTAATTCCGATGCAATTTCTGTGTTTCATCGTCAATAAGAAGGTCCAAGGGATACAGTAAACCTGAAGTGAAGCAACGGAATCAAAAACTGGTTTCAGAGGAGAGGTTCAAAACATAGACAGTAAGATGAGTCAGACTTCTTGTACCTAAGTGGGCATTGTGCTTTTTGTATTTAATTCCGATGCAATTTATGTGTTTCATTGTCAATAAGAACGTCCAAGGGTTACAGTAAACTTGAAGTGAAGCATCGGAATCTAAAACTGGTCTCATAGGAAAGGTTCAATTCATAGAATATCAGAAGAGACAGTCCTCTTGTACTTAAGTCGGCATTGTGCCTTTTGTATTTTATTCCGATGTAATTTCTGTGTTTCATCGTCAATAAGAAGGTCCAAGGGATTCAGTAAACCTGAAGTGAAGCATCGGAATCTAAAACTGGTATCACAGGAATGGTTCAAGTCATAGAATATAAGAAAAATCTGTCTTCTTGTACTTAAGACGGCATTGTGCCTTTTGTATTTAATTCCGATGCAAATTCTGTGATTCATCGTCAATAAGAAGGTCCAAGGGATACAGTAAACCTGAAGTGAAGCATCGGAATCAAAAATTGGTTTCAGAGGAAAGGCTCAAAACATAGACAGTAAGATGAGTCAGACTTCTTGTACATACGTGGGCATTGTGCCTTTTGTATTTAATTCCGATTCAATTTCTGTGTTAAATCGTCAATAAGAAGGTCCAAGGGATACAGTAAACCTGAAGGGAAGCATCGGAATCTAAAACTGGTCTCACAGGAAAGGTTCAATTCATAGAATATAAGAAGGGTCAGTTCTCTTGTACTTAAGTGGCATTGTGCCTATTGTATTTATTTCCGATGCAATTTCTGTGTTTCATCGTCAATAAGAAGGTCCAAGGGATACAGTAAACCTGAAGTGAAGCATCGGAATCTAAAACCGGTCTTATAGGTAAGGTTCAATTCATAGAATATAAGAAGAGTCAATTCTCTTGTACTTAAGTCGGTATTGGGCCTTTAGTATTTAATTCCGATGTAATTTCTGTGTTTCATCGTCAATGAGAAGGTCCAAGGGATTCAATAAACCTGATGTGAAACATCGGAATCTAAAACTGGTCTCACAGGAAAGGCTCAAAGCATAGACAGTAAGATGACTCAGACTTCTTGTACTTAAGTGGGCATTGTGCCTTTTGTATTCAATTCCGATGCAATTTCTGTGTTTCATCGTCAATAAGAATGTCCAAGGGATACAGTAAACTTGAAGTGAAGCTTCGGAATCTAAAACCGGTCTCATAGGCAAGGTTCAATTCATAGAATATAAGAAGAGTCAATTCTCTTGTACTTAAGTCGATATTGTGCCTTTAGTATTTAATTCCGATGTAATTTCTGTGTTTCATCGTCAATGAGAAGGTCCAAGGGATACAGTAAACCTGAAGTGAAGCATCGGAATCTAAAACTGGTCTCACAGGAAAGGCTCAAAACATAGACAGTAAGATGAGTCAGACTTCTTGTACTTAAGTGGGCATTGTGCCGTTTGGATTTAATTCCGATGCAATTTCTGTGTTTCATCGTCAATAAGAAGGTCCAAGGGATACAGTAAACCTGAAGTAAAGCAACGGAATCGAAAACTGGCTTCAGAGGAGAGGTTCAAAACATAGACAGTAAGATGAGTCAGACCTCTTGTACCTAAGTGGGCATTGTGCTTTTTGTATCTAATTCCGATGCAATTTATGTGTTTCATTGTCAATAAGAACGTCCAAGGGTTACAGTAAACCTGAAGTGAAGCATCGGAATCTAAAACTGGTCTCACAGGATTGGTTCAAGTCATAGAATATAAGAAGAGTCACTCCTCTTGTACTTAAGACGGCGTTGTGCCTTTTGTATTTAATTCCGATGCAATTTATGTGTTTCATCGTCAATAAGAAGGTCCAAGGGATACCGTAAACTTGAGGTGAAGCATCGGAATCTAAAACTGGTCTCATAGGAAAGGTTCCATTCATAGAATATCAGAAGAGTCAGTCCTCTTGTACTTAAGTCGGCATATTGCCTTTTGTATTTGATTCCGATGTAATTTCTGTGTTTCATCGTCAATAAGAAGGTCCAAGTGATTCAGTAAACCTGAAGTGAAGCATCGGAATCTAAAACTGGTCTCACAGGAAAGGCTCAAAACATAGACAGTAAGATGAGTCAGTCTTCTTGTACTTAAGTGGGCATTGTGCCTTTTGTATTTAATTCCTATGCAATTTCTGTGTTTCATCGTCAATATGAAGGTCCAAGGTATACAGTAAACCTGAAGTGAAGCATCGGAATCTAAAACTGGTCTCACAGGAAAGGTTCAATTCATAGAATATAAGAAGAGTCAGTTCTCTTGTACTCAAGTCGGCATTATACTTTTGTATTTAATTCCGATGATGTTTATGTTTTTCATTGTCAATAAGAAGGTCCAAGGGATACAGTAATCCTGAAGTGAAGCATCGGAATCTAAATCTGGTCTCACAGGAAAGGCTCAAAACATAGACAGTAAGATGAGTCAGACTTCTTGTACTTAAGTGGGCATTGTGCCTTTTGTATTTAATTCCGCTGCAATTTATGCGTTTCATCGTCAATAAGAAGGTCCAAGGGATACAGTAAACCTGAAGGGAAGCATCGGAATCTAAAACTGGTCTCACAGGAAAGTTTTAATTCATAGAATATAAGAAGAGTCAGTTCTCTTGTACTTAAGTGGCATTGTGCCTTTTGTATTTATTTCCGATGAAATTTATGTCTTTCATTGTCAATAAGAAGGTCCAAGGAATACAGTAAACCTGAAGTGAAGCATCGGAATCTAAAACTGGTCTCACAGGAAAGGTTCAATTCATAGAATATAGGAGGAGTCAGTCCTGTTGTACTTAAGTCGGCATTGTGGCTTTTGTATTTAATTCCGACGCAATTTATGTGTTTCATCGTCAATAAGACGGTCCAAGGGATACTGTAAACCTGAAGTGAAGCATCGGAATCTAAAACTGGTTTCAGAGGAAAGGCTCCAAACATAGACAGTAAGATGAGTCAGACTTTTTGTATTTAATTCCGATGCAATATATGTGTTTCATTGTCAATAATAACGTCCAAGGGATACAGTAAACCTGAAGTGAAGCATCGGAATCTAAAACTGGTCTCACAGGAAAGGCTCAAAACATAGACAGAAAGAAGAGTCAGTTTTCTTGTACTTATGTCGGCACTGTGCTTTTTGTATTTAATTCCGATGCAATTTCTGTGTTTCATCGTCGATCAGAACGTCCAAGGGATACAGTATACCTGAAGTGAAGCATCGGAATCTGAAACTGGTTTCAGCGGAAAGGTTCCAAACATAGACAGTAAGATGAGTCAGACTTCTTGTACTTAAGTGGGCATTGTGCCGTTTGGATTTAATTCCGATGCAATTTCTGTGTTTCATCGTCAATGAGAAGGTCCAAGGGTTACAGTAAACCTGAAGTGAAGCAACGGAATCAAAAACTGGTTTCAGAGGAGAGGTTCAAAACATTGACAGTAAGATGAGTCAGACTTCTTATACCTAAGTGGGCATTGTGCTTTTTGTATTTAATTCCGATGCAATTTATGTGTTTCATTGTCAATAAGAACGTCCAAGGGTTACAGTAAACCTGAAGTGAAGCATCGGAATCTAAAACTGGTCTCATGGGAAAGGTTCAATTCATAGTGTATCAGAAGAGTCAGTCCTCTTGTACTTAAGTCGGCATTGTGCCTTTTGTATTTTATTCCGATGTAATTTCTGTGTTTCATCGTCAATAAGAAGGTCCAAGGGATTCAGTTAACCTGAAGTAAAGCATCGGAATCTAAAACTGGTATCACAGGAATGGTTCAAGTCATAGAATATAAGAGAAATCTGTCCCCTTGTACTTAAGACGGCATTGTGCTTTTTGTATTTAATTCCGATGCAAATTCTGTGATTCATCGTCAATAAGAAGGTCCAAGGGATACAGTAAACCTGAAGTGAAGCATCGGAATCAAAAATTGGTTTCAGAGGAAAGGTTCCAAACATAGACAGTAAGATTAGTCAAACTTCTTGTACTTAAGTGGGCATTGTGCCGTTTGGATTTAATTCCGATGCAATTTCTGTGTTTCATCGTCAATAAGAAGGTCCAAGGGTTACAGTAAACCTGAAGTGAAGCAACGGAATCAAAAACTGGTTTCAGAGGAGAGGTTCAAAACATAGACAGTAAGATGAGTCAGACTTCTTGTACCTAAGTGCCCATTGTGCTTTTTGTATTTGATTCCGATGCAATTTATGTGTTTCATTGTCAATAAGAACGTCCAAGGGTTACGGTAAACCTGAAGTAAAGCATCGGAATCTAAAACTGGTCTCATAGGAAAGGTTCAATTCATAGTATATCAGAAGAGTCAGTCCTCTTGTACTTAAGTCGGCATTGTGCCTTTTGTATTTTATTCCGATGTAATTTCTGTGTTTCATCGTCAATAAGAAGGTCCAAGGGATTCAGTAAACCTGAAGTGAAGCATCGGAATCTAAAACTGGTATCACAGGAATGGTTCAAGTCATAGAATATAAGAGAAATCTGTCCTCTTGTACTTAAGACGGCATTGTGCCTTTTGTATTTAATTCCGATGCAAATTCTGTGATTCATCGTCAATAAGAAGGTCCAAGGGATACAGTAAACCTGAAGTGAAGCATCGGAATCAAAAATTGGTTTCAGAGGAAAGGCTCAAAACATAGACAGTAAGATGAGTCAGACTTCTTGTACATACGTGGGCATTGTGCCTTTTGTATTTAATTCCGATGCAATTTCTGTGTTAAATCGTCAATAAGTAGGTCCAAGGGATACAGTAAACCTGAAGGGAAGCATCGGAATCTACAACTGGTCTCACAGGAAAGGTTCAATTCATAGAATATAAGAAGGGTCAGTTCTCTTGTACTTAAGTGGCATTGTGCCTTTTGTATTTATTTCCGATGCAATTTCTGTGTTTCATCGTCAATACGAAGGTCCAAGGGATACAGTAAACCAGAAGTGAAGCATCGGAATCTAAAACCGGTCTCATAGGTAAGGTTCAATTCATAGAATATAAGAAGAGTCAATTCTCTTGTACTTAAGTCGATATTGGGCCTTTACTATTTAATTCCGATGTAATTTCTGTGTTTCATCGTCAATGAGAAGGTCCAAGGGATTCAATAAACCTGAAGTGAAGCATCGGAATCCAAAACTGGTCTCACAGGAAAGGCTCAAAGCATAGACAGTAAGATGAGTCAGACTTCTTGTACTTAAGTGGGCATTGTGCCTTTTGTATTCAATTTCGATGCAATTTCTGTGTTTCATCGTCAATAAGAAGGTCCAAGGGATACAGTAAACCTGAAGTGAAGCATCGGAATCTAAAACCGGTCTCGTAGGCAAGGTTCAATTCATAGAATATAAGAAGAGTCAATTCTCTTGTACTTAAGTCGATATTGTGCCTATAGTGTTTAATTCCGATGTAATTTCTGTGTTTCATCGTCAATGAGAAGGTCCAAGGGATACAGTAAACCTGAAGGGAAGCATCGGAATCTAAAACTGGTATCACAGGAAAGGTTCAATTCATAGAATATAAGAAGGGTCAGTTCTCTTGTACTTAAGTGGCATTGTGCCTTTTGTATTTATTTCCGATGAAATTTATGTCTTTCATTGTCAATAAGAAGGTCCAAGGGATACAGTAAACCTGAAGGGAAGCATCGGAATCTAAAACTGGTCTCACAGGAAAGGTTCAATTCATAGAATATAAGAAGGGTCAGTTCTCTTGTACTTAAGTGGCATTGTGCATTTTGTATTTATTTCCGATGAAATTTATGTCTTTCATTGTCAATAAGAAGGTCCAAGGGATACAGTAAACCTAAAGTGAAGCATCGGAATCTAAAACTGGTCTCACAGGAATGGTTCAAGTCATAGAATATAAGAAGAGTCACTCCTCTTGTACTTAAGACGGCATTGTGCATTTTGTATTTAATTCCGATGCAATTTATGTGTTTCATCGTCAATAAGAAGGTCCAAGGGATACAGTAAACCTGAGGTGAAGCATCGGAATCTAAAACTGGTCTCATAGGAAAGGTTCCATTCATAGAATATCAGAAGAGTCAGTCCTCTTGTACTTAAGTCGGCATTGTGCCTTTTGTATTTGATTCCGATGTAATTTCTGTGTTTCATCGTCAATACGAAGGTCCAAGGGATTCAGTAAACCTGAAGTGAAGCATCGGAATCTAAAACTGGTCTCACAGGAAAGGCTCAAAACATAGACAGTAAGATGAGTCAGTCTTCTTGTACTTAAGTGGGCATTGTGCCTTTTGTATTTAATTCCTATGCAATTTCTGTGTTTCATCGTCAATATGAAGGTCCAAGGTATACAGTAAACCTGAAGTGAAGCATCGGAATCTAAAACTGGTCTCACAGGAAAGGTTCAATTCATAGAATATAAGAAGAGTCAGTTCTCTTGTACTCAAGTCGGCATTGTACTTTTGTATTTAATTCCGATGATGTTTATGTCTTTCATTGTCAATAAGAAGGTCCAAGGGATACAGTAATCCTGAAGTGAAGCATCGGAATCTAAATCTGGTCTCACAGGAAAGGCTCAAAACATAGACAGTAAGATGAGTCAGACTTCTTGTACTTAAGTGGGCATTGTGCCTTTTGTATTTAATTGCGATGCAATTTATGTGTTTCATCGTCAATAAGAAGGTCCAAGGGATACAGTAAACCTGAAGGGAAGCATCGGAATCTAAAACTGGTCTCACAGGAAAGGTTCAATTCATAGTATATAAGAAGAGTCAGTTCTCTTGTACTTAAGTGGCATTGTGCCTTTTGTATTTATTTCCGATGAAACTTATGTCTTTCATTGTCAATAAGAAGGTCTAAGGGATACAGTAAACCTGAAGTGAAGCATCGGAATCTAAAACTGGTCTCACAGGAAAGTTTCAATTCATAGAATAAAAGAGGAGTCAGTCCTGTTGTACTTCAGTCGGCATTGTGGCTTTTGTATTTAATTCCGATGCAATTTATGTGTTTCATCGTCAATAAGACGGTCCAAGGGATACTGTAACCTGAAGTGAAGCATCGGAATCTAAAACTGGTTTCAGAGGAAAGGCTCCAAACATAGACAGTAAGATGAGTCAGACTTTTTGTATTTAATTCCGATGCAATATATGTGTTTCATTGTCAATAATAACGTCCAAGGGATACAGTAAACCTGAAGTGAAGCATCGGAATCTAAAACTGGTTTCACAGGAAAGGCTCAAAACATAGACAGTAAGAAGAGTCAGTTTTCTTGTACTTAAGTCGGCACTTTGCCTTTTGTATTTAATTCCGATGCAATTTCTGTGTTTCATCGTCAATCAGAACGTCCAAGGGATACAGTATACCTGAAGTGAAGCATCGGAATCTGAAACTGGTTTCAGAGGAAAGGTTCCAGACATAGACAATAAGATGACTCAGACTTCTTGTACTTAAGTGGGCATTGTGCCTTTTGTATTTAGTTCCGATGCAATTTATGTGTTTCATTGTCAATAAGAACGTCCAAGGGATACAGTAAACCTGAAGTGAAGCATCGGAATCTAAAACTGGTCTCACAGGAAGGGCTCAAAACATAGACAGTAAGATGTGTCAGACTTCTTGTACTTAAGTGGGCATTGTGCCTTTTGTATTTAATTCCGATGAAATTTCTGTGTTTCATCGTCAATAAGATGGTCCAAGGGATACAGTAAACCTGAAGTGAAGCAACGGAATCTTAAACTGGTCTCACAGGAAAGGCTCAATTCATAGGATATAAGAAGAGTCAGTTCTCTTGTTCTTAAGTCGGCACTGTGCCTTTTGTATTTAATTCCGAGGCAATATCTGTGTTTCATCGTCAATAAGAATGTCCAAGGGATACAGTAAACCTGAAGTGAAGCATCGGAATCTAAAACTGGTCTCACAGGAAAGGTTCAAATCATAGAATATAAAAAGAGTCAGTTTTCATGTAATTATGTCGGCATTGTGCCTTTTGTATTTAATTCCGATGCAATTTCTGTGTCTCAACGTCAATAAGAAGGTCCAAGGGATACAGCAAGCCTAAAGTGAAGCATCGGAATCTAAAACTGGTCTCACACGAAAGGTTCAATTCATAGAATATAAGAAGAGTCAGTTCTCTTGTACTTGAGTCGGCATTGTGCCTTTTGTATTTAATTACGACGCAATTTCTGTGTTTCATCGTCAATAAGAAGGTCCAAGGGATACAGTAAACCTGAAGTGAAGCATCGGAATCTAAAACTGGTCTCACAGGAGAGGTTCAGTTCATAGAATATAAGAAAAGTCAGTCTTCTTGTACCTAATTCGGCATTGTGCCTTTTGTATTTAATTCCGATGCAATTTCTGTGTTTCATCGTGAATAAGATGGTCCAAGGGATACAGTAAACCTGATGGGAAGCATTGGAATATCTAAAACCGGTCTCAGAGGAAGGGTTCATTTCTAAGAATATAGGAAGAGTCAATTCTCTTGTACTTAAGTCGGCATTGTGCCTTTTGTATTTAATTCCGATGCAATTTCTGTGTTTGATCGTCAATGAGAAGGTCCAAGGGATACAGTAAACCTGAAGTGAAGCATCGGAATATAAACTGGTCTCACATGAAAGGCTCAAAACATAGACAGTAAGAAGAGTCAGACTTCTTGTATTTAAGTGGGCATTGTGCCTTTTGTATTTAGTTCCGATTCAATTTCTGTGCTTCATCGTCAATAGGAACGTCCAAGGGATACAGTAAACCTGAAGTGAAGCACCGGAATCTAAAACTGGTCTCACAATAAAGGCTCAAAGCATAGAGAGTAAGAAGAGTCATACTTCTTGTACGTAAGTGGCCATTGTGCCTTTTGTATTTAATTCCGATGCAATTCATGTGTTTCATCTTCAATAAGAAGGTCTAAGGGATGTAGTAAGCCTGAAGTGAAGCATCGGAATATAAAACTGGTCTCACAGGAAAGGTTCAATTCAAAGAATATGAGAAGAGTCAGTCCTCTTGTACTTATGTCGGCATTGTAGCCTTTTGTATATAATTCCGATGCAATTTCTGTGTTTCATCGTCAACAAGCAGGTCCAAGGGATACAGTAAAAATGAAGTGAAGCATTGGAATCTAAAACCGGTCTCACAGGAGAGGGTCAAACATAGACAGTCAGAAGAGTGAGACATCTTGTACTTAAGTGGGCATTGTGCCTCTTGTATTTAATTCCGATGCAATTTCGGTGTTTCATCGTCAATAAGAAGGTCGAAGGGATACAGTAAACCTGAAGTGAAGCATCGGAATCTAAAACTGGTCTCACAGGAAAGGTTCAATTCATAGAATATAAGAAGAGTCAGTTCTATTGTACTTAAGTCGGCATTGTGCGTTTTGTATTTAATTCCGATGCAATTTTTGTGTTTTATCGTCAATAAGAAGGTCCAAGGGATACAGTAATCCTGAAGTGAAGCATCGGAATCTAAAACTGGTCTCACAGGAAAGGTTCAATTCATAGAATGTAAGAAGAGTCAGTTCTGTTTTACTTAAGTCGGCATTGTGCCTTTTGTATATAATTCCGATGCAATTTCTGTGTCTCATCGTTAACAAGCACGTCGAAGGGATACAGCAAAAATGAAGTGAAGCATCGGAATCTAAAACTGGTCTCACAGGAAAGGCTCAAAACATAGACAGTAAGAAGAGTCAGACCAATGTACTTAAGTCGGCATTGAGCCTTTTGTATTTAATTCCGATGCAATTTATGTGTTTCATTGTCAATAAGAACGTCCAAGGGATACAGTATACCTGAAGTGAACCATCGGAATCTAAAACATGTGTCACAGGAAGGGCTCAAAACATATACAGTAAGATGAGTCAGACTTCTTGTACTTAAGTGGGCATTGTGCCTTTTTTATTTAATTCCGATGCAATTTCTGTGTTTCATCGTCAATAAGAAGGTCCAAGGTATACAATAAACCTGAAGTGAAGCATCGGAATCTAAAACTGGTCTCACAGGAAAGGTTCAATTCATAGAACATAAGAAGAGTCAGTCCTCTTGTACTTAAGTCGGCATTGTATCTTTTGTATTAATTCCGATGCAATTTCTGTGTTTCATCGTCAATAAGAAGGTCCAAAGGATACAGTAAACCTAAAGTGAAGCATGGGAATCTAAAACTGGTCTCACAGGAAAGGCTCAAAACATGGACAGTAAGAAGAGTCAGACTTCTTGTACATAAGTGGGCATTGTGCCTTTTGTATTTAATTCCGATGCAATTTAAGTGTATCATTGTCAATATGAACGTCCAAGGGAAACAGAAAACTTGAAGTGAAGCATTGGCATCTAAAACATGTGTCACAGAAAAGGCTCAAAACATAGACAGTAAGATGAGTCAGACGTCTTGTACTCAAGTGGGCATTGTGCCTTTTGTATTTAATACCGATGCAATTTCTGTGATTCATCGTCAATAAGAAGGTCCAAGGGATACAGTAAACCTGAAGTGAAGCATCGGAATCTAAAACCGGTCTCATAGGTAAGGTTCAATTCATAGAATATAAGAAGAGTCAATTCTCTTGTACTTAACTCGATACTGGGCCTTTAGTATTTAATTCCGATGTAATTTCTGTGTTTCATCGTCAATGAGAAGGTCCAAGGGATTCAATAAACCTGAAGTGAAGCATCGGAATCCAATACTGGTCTCACAGGAAAGGCTCAAAGCATAGACAGTAAGATGAGTCAGACTTCTTGTACTTAAGTGGGCATTGTGCCTTTTGTATTCAATTCCGATGCAATTTCTGTGTTTCATCGTCAATAAGAAGGTCCAAGGGATACAGTAAACCTGAAGTGAAGCATCGGAATCTAAAACCGGTCTCATAGGCAAGGTTCAATTCATAGAATATAAGAAGGGTCAGTTCTCTTGTACTTAAGTGGCATTGTGCATTTTGTATTTATTTCCGATGAAATTTATGTCTTTCATTGTCAATAAGAAGGTCCAAGGGATACAGTAAACCTAAAGTGAAGCATCGGAATCTAAAACTGGTCTCACAGGAATGGTTCAAGTCATAGAATATAAGAAGAGTCACTCCTCTTGTACTTAAGACGGCATTGTGCCTTTTGTATTTAATTCCGATGCAATTTATGTGTTTCATCGTCAATAAGAAGGTCCAAGGGATACAGTAAACCTGAGGTGAAGCATCGGAATCTAAAACTGGTCTCATAGGAAAGGTTCCATTCATAGAACATCAGAAGAGTCAGTCCTCTTGTACTTAAGTCGGCATTGTGCCTTTTGTATTTGATTCCGATGTAATTTCTGTGTTTCATCGTCAATACGAAGGTCCAAGGGATTCAGTAAACCTGAAGTGAAGCATCGGAATCTAAAACTGGTCTCACAGGAAAGGCTCAAAACATAGACAGTAAGATGAGTCAGTCTTCTTCTACTTAAGTGGGCATTGTGCCTTTTGTATTTAATTCCTATGCAATTTCTGTGTTTCATCGTCAATATGAAGGTCCAAGGTATACAGTAAACCTGAAGTGAAGCATCGGAATCTAAAACTGGTCTCACAGGAAAGGTTCAATTCATAGAATATAAGAAGAGTCAGTTCTCTTGTACTCAAGTCGGCATTATACTTTTGTATTTAATTCCGATGATGTTTATGTCTTTCATTGTCAATAAGAAGGTCCAAGGGATACAGTAATCCTGAAGTGAAGCATCGGAATCTAAATCTGGTCTCACAGGAAAGGCTCAAAACATAGACAGCAAGATGAGTCAGACTTCTTGTACTTAAGTGGGCATTGTGCCTTTTGTATTTAATTCCGATGCAATTTATGTGTTTCATCGTCAATAAGAAGGTCCAAGGGATACAGTAAACCTGAAGGGAAGCATCGGAATCTAAAACTGGTCTCACAGGAAAGGTTCAATTCATAGAATATAAGAAGAGTCAGTTCTCTTGTACTTAAGTGGCATTGTGCCTTTTGTATTTATTTCCGATGAAACTTATGTCTTTCATTGTCAATAAGAAGGTCCAAGGGATACAGTAAACCTGAAGTGAAGCATCGGAATCTAAAACTGGTCTCACAGGAAAGTTTCAATTCATAGAATAAAAGAGGAGTCAGTCCTGTTGTACTTAAGTCGGCATTGTGGCTTTTGTATTTAATTCCGATGCAATTTATGTGTTTCATCGTCAATAAGACGGTCCAAGGGATACTGTAACCTGAAGTGAAGCATCGGAATCTAAAACTGGTTTCAGAGGAAAGGCTCCAAACATAGACAGTAAGATGAGTCAGACTTTTTGTATTTAATTCCGATGCAATATATGTGTTTCATTGTCAATAATAACGTCCAAGGGATACAGTAAACTTGAAGTGAAGCATCGGAATCTAAAACTGGTCTCACAGGAAAGGCTCAAAACATAGACAGTAAGAAGAGTCAGTTTTCTTGTACTTAAGTCGGCACTGTGCCTTTTGTATTTAATTCCGATGCAATTTCTGTGTTTCATCGTCAATCAGAACGTCCAAGGGATACAGTATACCTGAAGTGAAGCATCGGAATCTGAAACTGGTTTCAGAGGAAAGGTTCCAGACATAGACAATAAGATGACTCAGACTTCTTGTACTTAAGTGGGCATTGTGCCTTTTGTATTTAGTTCCGATGCAATTTATGTGTTTCATTGTCAATAAGAACGTCCAAGGGATACAGTAAACCTGAAGTGAAGCATCGGAATCTAAAACTGGTCTCACAGGAAGGGCTCAAAACATAGACAGTAAGATGTGTCAGACTTCTTGTACTTAAGTGGGCATTGTGCCTTTTGTATTTAATTCCGATGAAATTTCTGTGTTTCATCGTCAATAAGATGGTCCAAGGGATACAGTAAACCTGAAGTGAAGCAACGGAATCTTAAACTGGTCTCACAGGAAAGGCACAATTCATAGGATATAAGAAGAGTCAGTTCTCTTGTACCTAATTCGGCATTGTGCCTTTTGTATTTAATTCCGATGCAATTTCTGTGTTTCATCGTGAATAAGATGGTCCAAGGGATACAGTAAACCTGATGGGAAGCATTGGAATATCTAAAACTGGTCTCAGAGGAAGGGTTCATTTCTAAGAATATAAGAAGAGTCAATTCTCTTGTACTTAAGTCGGCATTGTGCCTTTTGTATTTAATTCCGATGCAATTTCTGTGTCTCATCGTCAATAAGAAGGTCCAAGGGATACAGCAAGCCTAAAGTGAAGCATCGGAATCTAAAACTGGTCTCACACGAAAGGTTCAGTTCATAGAATATAAGAAGAGTCAGTTCTCTTGTACTTGAGTCGGCATTGTGCCTTTTGTATTTAATTACGACGCAATTTCTGTGTTTCATCGTCAATAAGAAGGTCCAAGGGATACAGTAAACCTGAAGTGAAGCATCGGAATCTAAAACTGGTCTCACAGGAGAGGTTCAGTTCATAGAATATAAGAAAAGTCAGTCTTCTTGTACTTAATTCGGCATTGTGCCTTTTGTATTTAATTCCGATGCAATTTCTGTGTTTCATCGTGAATAAGATGGTCCAAGGGATACAGTAAACCTGATGGGAAGCATTGGAATATCTAAAACTGGTCTCAGAGGAAGGGTTCATTTCTAAGAATATAAGAAGAGTCAATTCTCTTGTACTTAAGTCGGCATTGTGCATTTTGTATTTAATTCCGATGCAATTTCTGTGTTTGATCGTCAATGAGAAGGTCCAAGGGATACAGTAAACCTGAAGTGAAGCATCGGAATCTAAAACTGGTCTCACATGAAAGGCTCAAAACATAGACAGTAAGAAGAGTCAGACTTCTTGTATTTAAGTGGGCATTGTGCCTTTTGTATTTAGTTCCGATTCAATTTCTGTGCTTCATCGTCAATAGGAACGTCCAAGGGATACAGTAAACCTGAAGTGAAGCACCGGAATCTAAAACTGGTCTCACAATAAAGGCTCAAAGCATAGAGAGTAAGAAGAGTCATACTTCTTGTACGTAAGTGGCCATTGTGCCTTTTGTATTTAATTCCGATGCAATTCATGTGTTTCATCTTCAATAAGAAGGTCTAAGGGATGCAGTAAGCCTGAAGTGAAGCATCGGAATATAAAACTGGTCTCACAGGAAAGGTTCAATTCAAAGAATATGAGAAGAGTCAGTCCTCTTGTACTTATGTCGGCATTGTAGCCTTTTGTATATAATTCCGATGCAATTTCTGTGTTTCATCGTCAACAAGCAGGTCCAAGGGATACAGTAAAAATGAAGTGAAGCATTGGAATCTAAAACCGGTCTCACAGGAGAGGGTCAAACATAGAAAGTCAGAAGAGTGAGACATCTTGTACTTAAGTGGGCATTGTGCCTCTTGTATTTAATTCCGATGCAATTTCGGTGTTTCATCGTCAATAAGAAGGTCGAAGGGATACAGTAAACCTGAAGTGAAGCATCGGAATCTTAAACTGGTCTCACAGGAAAGGTTCAATTCATAGAATATAAGAAGAGTCAGTTCTATTGTACTTAAGTCGGCATTGTGCGTTTTGTATTTAATTCCGATGCAATTTTTGTGTTTTATCGTCAATAAGAAGGTCCAAGGGATACAGTAATCCTGAAGTGAAGCATCGGAATCTAAAACTGGTCTCACAGGAAAGGTTCAATTCATAGAATATAAGAAGAGTCAGTTCTGTTTTACTTAAGTCGGCATTGTGCCTTTTGTATATAATTCCGATGCAATTTCTGTGTCTCATCGTTAACAAGCAGGTCCAAGGGATACAGCAAAAATGAAGTGAAGCATCGGAATCTAAAACTGGTCTCACAGGAAAGGCTCAAAACATAGACAGTAAGAAGAGTCAGACCAATGTACTTAAGTCGGCATTGAGCCTTTTGTATTTAATTCCGATGCAATTTATGTGTTTCATTGTCAATAAGAACGTCCAAGGGATACAGTATACCTGAAGTGAACCATCGGAATCTAAAACATGTGTCACAGGAAGGGCTCAAAACATATACAGTAAGATGAGTCAGACTTCTTGTACTTAAGTGGGCATTGTGCCTTTTTTATTTAATTCCGATGCAATTTCTGTGTTTCATCGTCAATACGAAGGTCCAAGGTATACAATAAACCTGAAGTGAAGCATCGGAATCTAAAACTGGTCTCACAGGAAAGGTTCAATTCATAGAACATAAGAAGAGTCAGTCCTCTTGTACTTAAGTCGGCATTGTATCTTTTGTATTAATTCCGATGCAATTTCTGTGTTTCATCGTCAATAAGAAGGTCCAAAATATACAGTAAACCTAAAGTGAAGCATGGGAATCTAAAACTGGTCTCACAGGAAAGGCTCAAAACATGGACAGTAAGAAGAGTCAGACTTCTTGTACATAAGTGGGCATTGTGCCTTTTGTATTTAATTCCGATGCAATTTAAGTGTATCATTGTCAATATGAACGTCCAAGGGAAACAGAAAACTTGAAGTGAAGCATCGGCATCTAAAACATGTGTCACAGAAAAGGCTCAAAACATAGACAGTAAGATGAGTCAGACGTCTTGTACTTAAGTGGGCATTGTGCCTTTTGTATTTAATACCGATGCAATTTCTGTGATTCATCGTCAATAAGAAGGTCCAAGGGATACAGTAAACCTGAAGTGAAGCATCGGAATCTAAAACCGGTCTCATAGGTAAGGTTCAATTCATAGAATATAAGAAGAGTCAATTCTCTTGTACTTAACTCGATATTGGGCCTTTAGTATTTAATTCCGATGTAATTTCTGTGTTTCATCGTCAATGAGAAGGTCCAAGGGATTCAATAAACCTGAAGTGAAGCATCGGAATCCAATACTGGTCTCACAGGAAAGGCTCAAAGCATAGACAGTAAGATGAGTCAGACTTCTTGTACTTAAGTGGGCATTGTGCCTTTTGTATTCAATTCCGATGCAATTTCTGTGTTTCATCGTCAATAAGAAGGTCCAAGGGATACAGTAAACCTGAAGTGAAGCATCGGAATCTAAAACCGGTCTCATAGGCAAGGTTCAATTCATAGAATATAAGAAGGGTCAGTTCTCTTGCACTTAAGTGGCATTGTGCCTTTTGTATTTATTTCCGATGAAATTTATGTCTTTCATTGTCAATAAGAAGGTCCAAGGGATACAGTAAACCTAAAGTGAAGCATCGGAATCTAAAACTGGTCTCACAGGAATGGTTCAAGTCATAGAATATAAGAAGAGTCACTCCTCTTGTACTTAAGACGGCATTGTGCCTTTTGTATTTAATTCCGATGCAATTTATGTGTTTCATCGTCAATAAGAAGGTCCAAGGGATACAGTAAACCTGTGGTGAAGCATCGGAATCTAAAACTGGTCTCATAGGAAAGGTTCCATTCATAGAATATTAGAAGAGTCAGTCCTCTTGTACTTAAGTCGGCATTGTGCCTTTTGTGTTTGATTCCGATGAAATTTCTGTGTTTCATCGTCAATACGAAGGTCCAAGGGATTCAGTAAACATGAAGTGAAGCATCGGAATCTAAAACTGGTCTCACAGGAAAGGCTCAAAACATAGACAGTAAGATGAGTCAGTCTTCTTGTACTTAAGTGGGCATTGTGCCTTTTGTATTTAATTCCTATGCAATTTCTGTGTTTCATCGTCAATATGAAGGTCCAAGGTATACAGTAAACCTGAAGTGAAGCATCGGAATCTAAAACTGGTCTCACAGGAAAGGTTCAATTCATAGAATATAAGAAGAGTCAGTTCTCTTGTACTCAAGTCGGCATTATACTTTTGTATTTAATTCCGATGATGTTTATGTCTTTCATTGTCAATAAGAAGGTCCAAGGGATACAGTAATCCTGAAGTGAAGCATCGGAATCTAAATCTGGTCTCACAGGAAAGGCTCAAAACATAGACAGTAAGATGAGTCAGACTTCTTGTACTTAAGTGGGCATTGTGCCTTTTGTATTTAATTCCGATGCAATTTATGTGTTTCATCGTCAATAAGAAGGTCCAAGGGATACAGTAAACCTGAAGGGAAGCATCGGAATCTAAAACTGGTCTCACAGGAAAGGTTCAATTCATATAATATAAGAAGAGTCAGTTCTCTTGTATTTAAGTGGCATTGTTTCTTTTGTATTTATTTCCGATGAAATTTATGTCTTTCATTGTCAATAAGAAGGTCCAAGGGATACAGTAAACCTGAAGTGAAGCATCGGAATCTAAAACTGGTCTCACAGGAAAGTTTCAATTCATAGAATAAAAGAGCAGTCAGTCCTGTTGTACTTAAGTCGGCATTGTGGCTTTTGTATTTAATTCCGATGCAATTTATGTGTTTCATCGTCAATAAGACGGTCCAAGGGATACAGTAATCCTGAAGTGAAGCATCGGAATCTAAAACTGGTTTCAGAGGAAAGGCTCCAAACATAGACAGTAAGATGAGTCAGACTTTTTGTATTTAATTCCGATGCAATATATGTGTTTCATTGTCAATAATAACGTCCAAGGGATACAGTAAACCTGAAGTGAAGCATCGGAATCTAAAACTGGTCTCACAGGAAGGGCTCAAAACATAGACAGTAAGAAGAGTCAGTTTTCTTATACTTAAGTCGGCACTGTGCCTTTTGTATTTAATTCCGATGCAATTTTTGTGTTTCATCGTCAATCAGAACGTCCAAGGGATACAGTATACCTGAAGTGAAGCATCGGAATCTGAAACTGGTTTCAGAGGAAAGGTTCCAGACATAGACAATAAGATGACTCAGACTTCTTGTACTTAAGTGGGCATTGTGCCTTTTGTATATAGTTCCGATGCAATTTATGTGTTTCATTGTCAATAAGAACGTCCAAGGGATACAGTAAACCTGAAGTGAAGCATCGGAATCTAAAACTGGTCTCACAGGAAGGGCTCAAAACATAGACAGTAAGATGTGTCAGACTTCTTGTACTTAAGTGGGCATTGTGCCTTTTGTATTTAATTCCGATGAAATTTCTGTGTTTCATCGTCAATAAGATGGTCCAAGGGATACAGTAAACCTGAAGTGAAGCAACGGAATCTTAAACTGGTCTCACAGGAAAGGCACAATTCATAGGATATAAGAAGAGTCAGTTCTCTTGTTCTTAAGTCGGCACTGTGCCTTTTGTATTTAATTCCGAGGCAATATCTGTGTTTCATCGTCAATAAGAATGTCCAAGGGATACAGTAAACCTGAAGTGAAGCATCGGAATCTAAAACTGGTCTCACAGGAAAGGTTCAAATCATAGAATATAAAAAGAGTCAGTTTTCATGTAATTATGTCGGCATTGTGCCTTTTGTATTTAATTCCGATGCAATTTCTGTGTCTCATCGTCAATAAGAAGGTCCAAGGGATACAGCAAGCCTGAAGTGAAGCATCGGAATCTAAAACTGGTCTCACACGAAAGGTTCAATTCATAGAATATAAGAAGAGTCAGTTCTCTTGTACTTGAGTCGGCATTGTGCCTTTTGTATTTAATTACGACGCAATTTCTGTGTTTCATCGTCAATAAGAAGGTCCAAGGGATACAGTAAACCTGAAGTGAAGCATCGGAATCTAAAACTGGTCTCACAGGAGAGGTTCAGTTCATAGAATATAAGAAAAGTCAGTCTTCTTGGACCTAATTCGGCATTGTGCCTTTTGTATTTAATTCCGATGCAATTTCTGTGTTTCATCGTGAATAAGATGGTCCAAGGGATACAGTAAACCTGAAGGGAAGCATTGGAATATCTAAAACTGGTCTCAGAGGAAGGGTTCATTTCTAAGAATATAAGAAGAGTCAATTCTCTTGTACTTAAGTCGGCATTGTGCCTTTTGTATTTAATTCCGATGCAATTTCTGTGTTTGATCGTCAATGAGAAGGTCCAAGGGATACAGTAAACCTGAAGTGAAGCATCGGAATCTAAAACTGGTCTCACATGAAAGGCTCAAAACATAGACAGTAAGAAGAGTCAGACTTCTTGTATTTAAGTGGGCATTGTGCCTTTTGTATTTAGTTCCGATTCATTTTCTGTGCTTCATCGTCAATAGGAACGTCCAAGGGATACAGTAAACCTGAAGTGAAGCACCGGAATCTAAAACTGGTCTCACAATAAAGGCTCAAAGCATAGAGAGTAAGAAGAGTCATACTTCTTGTACGTAAGTGGCCATTGTGCCTTTTGTATTTAATTCCGATGCAATTCATGTGTTTCATCTTCAATAAGAAGGTCTAAGGGATGCAGTAAGCCTGAAGTGAAGCATCGGAATATAAAACTGGTCTCACAGGAAAGGTTCAATTCAAAGAATATGAGAAGAGTCAGTCCTCTTGTACTTATGTCGGCATTGTAGCCTTTTGTATATAATTCCGATGCAATTTCTGTGTTTCATCGTCAACAAGCAGGTCCAAGGGATACAGTAAAAATGAAGTGAAGTATTGGAATCTAAAACCGGTCTCACAGGAGAGGGTCAAACATAGACAGTCAGAAGAGTGAGACATCTTGTACTTAAGTGGGCATTGTGCCTCTTGTATTTAATTCCGATGCAATTTCGGTGTTTCATCGTCAATAAGAAGGTCGAAGGGATACAGTAAACCTGAAGTGAAGCATCGGAATCTAAAACTGGTCTCACAGGAAAGGTTCAATTCATAGAATATAAGAAGAGTCAGTTCTATTGTACTTAAGTCGGCATTGTGCGTTTTGTATTTAATTCCGATGCAATTTTTGTGTTTTATCGTCAATAAGAAGGTCCAAGGGATACAGTAATCCTGAAGTGAAGCATCGGAATCTAAAACTGGTCTCACAGGAAAGGTTCAATTCATAGAATATAAGAAGAGTCAGTTCTGTTTTACTTAAGTCGGCATTGTGCCTTTTGTATATAATTCCGATGCAATTTCTGTGTCTCATCGTTAACAAGCAGGTCCAAGGGATACAGCAAAAATGAAGTGAAGCATCGGAATCTAAAACTGGTCTCACAGGAAAGGCTCAAAACATAGACAGTAAGAAGAGTCAGACCAATGTACTTAAGTCGGCATTGAGCCTTTTGTATTTAATACCGATGCAATTTCTGTGATTCATCGTCAATAAGAAGGTCCAAGGGATACAGTAAACCTGAAGTGAAGCATCGGAATCTAAAACCGGTCTCATAGGTAAGGTTCAATTCATAGAATATAAGAAGAGTCAATTCTCTTGTACTTAAGTCGATATTGGGCCTTTAGTATTTAATTCCGATGTAATTTCTGTGTTTCATCGTCAATGAGAAGGTCCAAGGGATTCAATAAACCTGAAGTGAAGCATCGGAATCCAATACTGGTCTCACAGGAAAGGCTCAAAGCATAGACAGTAAGATGAGTCAGACTTCTTGTACTTAAGTGGGCATTGTGCCTTTTGTATTCAATTCCGATGCAATTTCTGTGTTTCATCGTCAATAAGAAGGTCCAAGGGATACAGTAAACCTGAAGTGAAGCATCGGAATCTAAAACCGGTCTCATAGGCAAGGTTCAATTCATAGAATATAAGAAGGGTCAGTTCTCTTGTACTTAAGTGGCATTGTGCCTTTTGTATTTATTTCCGATGAAATTTATGTCTTTCATTGTCAATAAGAAGGTCCAAGGGATACAGTAAACCTGAAGGGAAGCATCGGAATCTAAAACTGGTCTCACAGGAAAGGTTCAATTCATATAATATAAGAAGGGTCAGTTCTCTTGTACTTAAGTGGCATTGTGCCTTTTGTATTTATTTCCGATGAAATTTATGTCTTTCATTGTCAATAAGAAGGTCCAAGGGATACAGTAAACCTAAAGTGAAGCATCGGAATCTAAAACTGGTCTCACAGGAATGGTTCAAGTCATAGAATATAAGAAGAGTCACTCCTCTTGTACTTAAGACGGCATTGTGCCTTTTGTATTTAATTCCGATGCAATTTATGTGTTTCATCGTCAATAAGAAGGTCCAAGGGATACAGTAAACCTGAGGTGAAGCATCGGAATCTAAAACTGGTCTCATAGGAAAGGTTCCATTCATAGAATATCAGAAGAGTCAGTCCTCTTGTACTTAAGTCGGCATTGTGCCTTTTGTGTTTGATTCCGATGTAATTTCTGTGTTTCATCGTCAATACGAAGGTCCAAGGGATTCAGTAAACATGAAGTGAAGCATCGGAATCTAAAACTGGTCTCACAGGAAAGGCTCAAAACATAGACAGTAAGATGAGTCAGTCTTCTTGTACTTAAGTGGGCATTGTGCCTTTTGTATTTAATTCCTATGCAATTTCTGTGTTTCATCGTCAATATGAAGGTCCAAGGTATGCAGTAAACCTGAAGTGAAGCATCGGAATCTAAAACTGGTCTCACAGGAAAGGTTCAATTCATAGAATATAAGAAGAGTCAGTTTTCTTGTACTCAAGTCGGCATTATACTTTTGTATTTAATTCCGATGATGTTTATGTCTTTCATTGTCAATAAGAAGGTCCAAGGGATACAGTAATCCTGAAGTGAAGCATCGGAATCTAAATCTGGTCTCACAGGAAAGGCTCAAAACATAGACAGTAAGATGAGTCAGACTTCTTGTACTTAAGTGGGCATTGTGCCTTTTGTATTTAATTCCGATGCAATTTATGTGTTTCATCGTCAATAAGAAGGTCCAAGGGATACAGTAAACCTGAAGGGAAGCATCGGAATCTAAAACTGGTCTCACAGGAAAGGTTCAATTCATAGAATATAAGAAGAGTCAGTTCTCTTGTACTTAAGTGGCACTGTTTCTTTTGTATTTATTTCCGATGAAACTTATGTCTTTCATTGTCAGTAAGAAGGTCCAAGGGATACAGTAAACCTGAAGTGAAGCATCGGAATCTAAAACTGGTCTCACAGGAAAGTTTCAATTCATAGAATAAAAGAGGAGTCAGTCCTGTTGTACTTAAGTCGGCATTGTGGCTTTTGTATTTAATTCCGATGCAATTTATGTGTTTCATCGTCAATAAGACGGTCCAAGGGATACAGTAATCCTGAAGTGAAGCATCGGAATCTAAAACTGGTTTCAGAGGAAAGGCCCCAAACATAGACAGTAAGATGAGTCAGACTTTTTGTATTTAATTCCGATGCAATATATGTGTTTCATTGTCAATAATAACGTCCAAGGAATACAGTAAACCTGAAGTGAAGCATCGGAATCTAAAACTGGTCTCACAGGAAGGGCTCAAAACATAGACAGTAAGAAGAGTCAGTTTTCTTATACTTAAGTCGGCACTGTGCCTTTTGTATTTAATTCCGATGCAATTTCTGTGTTTCATCGTCAATCAGAACGTCCAAGGGATACAGTATACCTGAAGTGAAGCATCGGAATCTGAAACTGGTTTCAGAGGAAAGGTTCCAGACATAGACAATAAGATGACTCAGACTTCTTGTACTTAAGTGGGCATTGTGCCTTTTGCATTTAGTTCCGATGCAATTTATGTGTTTCATTGTCAATAAGAACGTCCAAGGGATACAGTAAACCTGAAGTGAAGCATCGGTATCTAAAACTGGTCTCACAGGAAGGGCTCAAAACATAGACAGTAAGATGTGTCAGACTTCTTGTACTTAAGTGGGCATTGTGCCTTTTGTATTTAATTCCGATGAAATTTCTGTGTTTCATCGTCAATAAGATGGTCCAAGGGATACAGTAAACCTGAAGTGAAGCAACGGAATCTTAAACTGGTCTCACAGGAAAGGCTCAATTCATAGGATATAAGAAGAGTCAGTTCTCTTGTTCTTAAGTCGGCACTGTGCCTTTTGTATTTAATTCCGAGGGAATATCTGTGTTTCATCGTCAATAAGAATGTCCAAGGGATACAGTAAACCTGAAGTGAAGCATCGGAATCTAAAACTGGTCTCACAGGAAAGGTTCAAATCATAGAATATAAAAAGAGTCAGTTTTCATGTAATTATGTCGGCATTGTGCCTTTTGTATTTAATTCCGATGCAATTTCTGTGTCTCATCGTCAATAAGAAGGTCCAAGGGATACAGCAAGCCTGAAGTGAAGCATCGGAATCTAAAACTGGTCTCACACGAAAGGTTCAATTCATAGAATATAAGAAGAGTCAGTTCTCTTGTACTTGAGTCGGCATTGTGCCTTTTGTATTTAATTACGACGCAATTTCTGTGTTTCATCGTCAATAAGAAGGTCCAAGGGATACAGTAAACCTGAAGTGAAGCATCGGAATCTAAAACTGGTCTCACAGGAGAGGTTCAGTTCATAGAATATAAGAAAAGTCAGTCTTCTTGTACCTAATTCGGCATTGTGCCTTTTGTATTTAATTCCGATGCAATTTATGTGTTTCATCGTGAATAAGATGGTCCAAGGGATACAGTAAACCTGATGGGAAGCATTGGAATATCTAAAACTGGTCTCAGAGGAAGGGTTCATTTCATAGAATATAAGAAGAGTCAATTCTCTTGTACTTAAGTCGGCATTGTGCCTTTTGTATTTAATTCCGATGCAATTTCTGTGTTTCATCGTCAATGAGAAGGTCCAAGGGATACAGTAAACCTGAAGTGAAGCATCGGAATCTAAAACTGGTCTCACATGAAAGGCTCAAAACATAGACAGTAAGAAGAGTCAGACTTCTTGTATTTAAGTGGGCATTGTGCCTTTTGTATTTAGTTCCGATTCAATTTCTGTGTTTCATCGTCAATAGGAACGTCCAAGGGATACAGTAAACCTGAAGTGAAGCACCGGAATCTAAAACTGGTCTCACAATAAAGGCTCAAAGCATAGAGAGTAAGAAGAGTCATACTTCTTGTACGTAAGTGGCCATTGTGCCTTTTGTATTTAATTCCGATGCAATTCATGTGTTTCATCTTCAATAAGAAGGTCTAAGGGATGCAGTAAGCCTGAAGTGAAGCATCGGAATATAAAACTGGTCTCACAGGAAAGGTTCAATTCAAAGAATATGAGAAGAGTCAGTCCTCTTGTACTTATGTCAGCATTGTAGCCTTTTGTATATAATTCCGATGCAATTTCTGTGTTTCATCGTCAACAAGCAGGTCCAAGGGATACAGTAAAAATGAAGTGAAGCATTGGAATCTAAAACCGGTGTCACAGGAGAGGGTCAAACATAGACAGTCAGAAGAGTGAGACATCTTGTACTTAAGTGGGCATTGTGCCTCTTGTATTTAATTCCGATGCAATTTCGGTGTTTCATCGTCAATAAGAAGGTCGAAGGGATACAGTAAACCTGAAGTGAAGCATCGGAATCTAAAACTGGTCTCACAGGAAAGGTTCAATTCATAGAATATAAGAAGAGTCAGTTCTATTGTACTTAAGTCGGCATTGTGCGTTTTGTATTTAATTCCGATGCAATTTTTGTGTTTTATCGTCAATAAGAAGGTCCAACGGATACAGTAATCCTGAAGTGAAGCATCGGAATTTAAAACTGGTCTCACAGGAAAGGTTCAATTCATAGAATATAAGAAGAGTCAGTTCTGTTTTACTTAAGTCGGCATTGTGCCTTTTGTATATAATTCCGATGCAATTTCTGTGTCTCATCGTTAACAAGCAGGTCCAAGGGATACAGCAAAAATGAAGTGAAGCATCGGAATCTAAAACTGGTCTCACAGGAAAGGCTCAAAACATAGACAGTAAGAAGAGTCAGACCAATGTACTTAAGTCGGCATTGAGCCTTTTGTATTTAATTCCGATGCAATTTATGTGTTTCATTGTCAATAAGAACGTCCAAGGGATACAGTATACCTGAAGTGAACCATCGGAATCTAAAACATGTGTCACAGGAAGGGCTCAAAACATATACAGTAAGATGAGTCAGACTTCTTGTACTTAAGTGGGCATTGTGCCTTTTTTATTTAATTCCGATGCAATTTCTGTGTTTCATCATCAATAAGAAGGTCCAAGGTATGCAATAAACCTGAAGTGAAGCATCGGAATCTAAAACTGGTTTCACAGGAAAGGTTCAATTCATAGAACATAAGAAGAGTCAGTCCTCTTGTACTTAAGTCGGCATTGTATCTTTTGTATTAATTCCGATGCAATTTCTGTGTTTCATCGTCAATAAGAAGGTCCAAAGGATACAGTAAACCTAAAGTGAAGCATGGGAATCTAAAACTGGTCTCACAGGAAAGGCTCAAAGCATGGACAGTAAGAAGAGTCAGACTTCTTGTACATAAGTGGGCATTGTGCCTTTTGTATTTAATTCCGATGCAATTTAAGTGTATCATTGTCAATATGAACGTCCAAGGGAAACAGAAAACTTGAAGTGAAGCATCGGCATCTAAAACATGTGTCACAGAAAAGGCTCAAAACATAGACAGTAAGATGAGTCAGACGTCTTGTACTTAAGTGGGCATTGTGCCTTTTGTATTTAATACCGATGCAATTTCTGTGATTCATCGTCAATAAGAAGGTCCAAGGTATGCAGTTAACCTGAAGTGAAGCATCGGAATCTAAAACCGGTCTCACAGAAAAGGTTCAATCATGGAATATAAGAAGAGTCAGTCCTCTTGTACTTAAGTCGGCATTGTGCCTTTTGTATGTAATTCCGATGCAATTTCTGTGTTTCATCGTCAATAAAAATGTCCAAGGGATACAGTAAACCTGAAGTGTAGCATCGGAATCTAAAACTGGTCTCACAGGATAGGCACAAAACATAGACAGTAAGATGACTCTGACTTCTTGTACTTAAGTGGGCATTGTGCCTTTTGTATTTAATTCCGATGCAATTTTTGTGTTTCATCGTCAATAAGAAGGTCCAAGGGATACAGTAAACCTGAAGTGAAGCATCGGAATCTAAAACTCGTCTCACAGGAAAGGTTCAATTCATAGAATTTAAGAAGAGTCAGTTCTATTGTACTTAAGTCGGCATTGTGCCTTTCGTATTTAATTCCGATTGCAAATTATGTGTTTCATCGTGAATAAGAAGCTGCAAGGGATACAGTAAACCTGAAGTGAAGAATCGGAATATAAAATTGGTCTCAGAGGAAAGGTTCAAAACATAGACAGTAAGAAGCGTCAGTCTTCTTGTACGTAAGTGGGCTTTGTGTCTTTTGTATTTAGTTCCGTTGCAATTTCTGTGTTTCATCGTCAATAAGAAGGTCCAAGGTATACAGAAAACCTGAAGTGACGCACCGGAATCTAAAACTGGTCTCACAGGAAAGGTTCAAAACAAAGACTGTAAGAAGAGTCGGCCTTCTTGTACTTAAGTGGGCCTTGAGCCTTTTGTATTTAATTCCGATGCAATTTATGTCTTTCATCGTCAATAAGAAGGTCTAAGGGATACAGTAAACCTGAAGTGAAGCATCGTAATCTAAAACTGGTCTCACAGGAAGGGTTCAATTCATAGAATATAAGAAGAATCAGTCCTCTTGTACTTAA
The DNA here is from genome assembly GCF_023864345.2 of Schistocerca serialis cubense. NCBI lineage: Eukaryota > Metazoa > Arthropoda > Insecta > Orthoptera > Acrididae > Schistocerca > Schistocerca serialis. The sequence goes on from NC_064643.1 coordinate 82,092,658, forward strand.
GTCCGATTTGTGTCTTTTGTATTTAATTCCGATGCAATTTCTGTGTTTCATCGTCACTAAGAAGGACCATAGAATGCAGTAAACCTGAGGGGAAGCATCGGTATATCTAAAACTGGCCTCACAGGAAAGGTTACATTCATAGAATATAAGAAGAGTCAGTCCACTTGTACTTAAGTCGGCATTGTGCCTTTGGTATTTAATTCCGTTGCAATTTCTGTGTTTCATCGTCAAAAAGTAGATCCTAGGGATACGGTAAACCTGAAGTAAAGCATCGGAATTTAAAACTGGTCTCAGAGGAAAGGTTCATAACATAGACAGTAAGAAGAGTCAGTCTTCTTGTACTTAAGTGGGCATTGTGCCTTTTGTATTTAGTTCCGATGCAATTTCTGTGTTTCATCGTCAATAAGATGGTCCAAGGAATACAGTAAACCTGAAGTGAAGCACCGGAATCTAAAACTGGTCTCACAGGAAGGGCTCAAAACATAGACAGTAAGAAGAGTCAGACTTCTTGTACTTAAGTTTGCATTGTGCCTTTTGTATTTACTTCCGATGCGATTTCTGTGTTTCATCGTCAATAACAAGGTCCAAGGGAAACAGTAGACCTCAAGTGAATCATCGGAATCTAATACTGGTCCCACAGGAAAGGATCAATTCATAGAATATAAGAAGAGCCAGTCCTCTTGTACTTATGTCGGCATTGTGCCTTGTGTATTTAATTCCGATGCAATTTCCGTGTTTCATCGTCAATAAGAAGGTCCAGCTGATACAGTAATCCTGAAGGGAAGCATCGGTATATCTAAAACTGGTCTCACAGGAGAGTTTCAATTCATAGAATATTAGAAGAGTCAGTCCTCTTGTACTGAAGTCGGCATTGCGCCTTTTGTATATAATTCCGATGCAATTTCTGTGTTTCATCGTCAAAAAGAAGATCCAACGGATACGGTAAACCTGATTAAAGCATCGGATTCTAAAACTGGTCTTACAGGAAAGGTTCAAAACAAAGACAGTAAGTAGAGTCATTCTTCTTGTACCTGAATCGGCATTGTGCCTTTTGTATTTAATTCCGATGCAATTTCTGTGTTTCATCGTCAATTAGATGGTCCAGGGTATACAGTAGACCTGAAGTGGAGCATCGGAATCTAAAACTGGTCTCACAGGAAAGGCTGAAACATAGAGAGTAAGAGGAGTCAGTCTTCTTATACTTAAGTCGGCATTGTGCCTTATGTATTATATTCCGAAGCAAATTCCGTGTTCCATCGCCATTAAGAAGGCCCGAGGAATGCAGTAAACCTAAAGTGAAGCGTCGGAATCTAAAACTAGTCTCACAGGAAAGTTTCAAAACATAAATAGTAAGAAGAGTATGTCTTCTAGTACTTAAGTCGGCTTTGTGCCTATTGTATTTCATACCGATGCAATTTCTGTGTATCATCGGCAATATGAAGGTCCTAGGGATACAGTAAACCTGAAGTGAAGCATCGGAATCCAAAACTGGTCTCACAGGAAAGGTTCAAATCATAGAATGTAAGAAGACTCAGTCCATTTGTACTTTAGTCGGCATTGTGCCTTTTGCAATTAATTCCGATGCAATTTCTGTGTTTCATCGTCAATAAGAAGTTCCAAGGGATACAGTAAACCTGAAGTCAAGCATCGGAATCTAAAACTGGTTTCAGAGGTGAGGCTCAAAACATAGACAGTAAGATGTGTCAGACTTCTTTTACTTATGTGGGCATTGTGCCTTTTGTATTTAATTCTGATGCAATTTCTGTAGCTCATCGTCAATAAGAAGGTCCTAGGGATACAGTACACCTGAAGTGAAGCATCTGAATCTATAACTGGTCTCCCAGGAAAGGCTCAAATCATAGACAGTAAGAAGAGTCAGACCAATGTACTTAAGTCGGCATTGTGATTTTTGTATATAAATTCGATCCAATTTCTGTGTTTCATCGTGAATAAGAAGGTCCAATTGATACAGTAAACTTGAAGTGAAGCTTCGAAATCTAATAATGGTCTCACAGGAGAGGCTCAAAACATAGACAGTAAGATGAGTCAGACTTCTCGTACTTAAGTGGGCATTGTGCCTTTTATATTTAATTCCGATGCAATTTCTGTGTTTCATCGTCAATAAGAAGGTCAAGGTATATAGTAAACCTGAAGTGAAGCATCGGAATCTAAAACTGGTCTCACAGGATTGGTTCAATTCATAGAATTTAAGAAGCGTCAGTTCTCTTGTACTTAAGTCGGCAATGTGCCTTTTGTATTTATTTCCCACGCAATTTCTGTGTCTCATCGTCAATAAGAAGGTCCAAGGGATACAGTAAACCTGAAGCGAAGCATGGGAATCTAAAACTGGTCTCACAGGAAAGGCTCAAAACATAGACAGTAAGAAGAGTCAGACTTCTTGTACTTAAGTGGGCATTGTGCCTTTTGTATTTAATTCCAATGCAATTTATGTGTTTCATTGTCAATAAGAACGTCCAAGGGATACAGTAAACCTGAAATGAAGCATCAGAATCTAAAACATGTGTCACAGGAAAGGCTCAAAACATAGACAGTAAGATGAGTCAGACTTCTTTTACTTAAGTGGGCATTGTGCCTTTTGTATTTAGTTCCGTTGCAATTTCTGTGTTTCATCGTCAATAAGAAGGTCCAAGGAATACAGTATACCTGAACTGAAGCATCGGAATCTAAAACTGGTCTCACAGGAATGGATCAATTCATAGAATATAAGAGGAGTCAGACTTCTTGTACTTAAGTGGGCATTGCGCCTATTGTATTTAATTCCGGTGCAAAATAAGTGTTTCATCGTCAATAAGAAGGTCCAAAGGATACAGTAAACCTGAAGTGAAGCATCGGAATCTAAAACTGGTTTCAGAGGTGAGGCTCAAAACATAGACAGTAAGATGTGTCATACTTCTTGTACTTAATTGGGCATTGTGCTTTTTGTATTTAATTCCGATGCAATTTATGTGTTTCATTGTCAATAAGAACGTCCAAGGGACACAGTAAACCTGAAGTGAAGCATCGGAATCAAAAACTGGTCTCACAGGAAAGGCTTAAAACATAGACAGTAAGATGAGTCAGTCTTCTTGTACTTACGTGGGCATTGTGCCTTTTGTATTTAATTCCGATGCAATTTCTGTGTTTCATCGTCAATAAGAAGGTCCAAGGGATACAGTAAACCTGAAGGGAAGCATCGGAATATCTAAAACTGGTCTCACAGGAAAGGTTCAATTCACAGAATATAAGAATCGTCAGTCCTCTTCTACTTAAGACGGCGTTGTGCCTTTTGTATTTAATTCCGATGCAATATCTGTGTTTCATCGTCAATAAGAAGTTCCAAGGGATACAGTAAACCTGAAGTCAAGCATCGGAATCTAAAACTGGTTTCAGAGGAAAGGCTCAGAACATAGACAGTAAGATGAGTCAGACTTCTTGTACTTAAGTGGGCATTGTGCTTTTTGTATTTAATTCCGATGCAATTTCTGTGTCTCATCGTCAATAAGAAGGTCCAAGGAATACAGTAAACCTGAAGGGAAGCATCGGAATATCTAAAACTGGTCTCACAGGAAAGGTTCAATTCATAGAATATATGGAGCGTAAGTCCTCTTGTACTTAAGACGGCATTGTGCCTTTTGTATTTAATTCCGGTGCAATTTCTGTGTTTCATCGTCAATAAGAAGGTCCAAGGGATACAGTAAACCTGAAGTGAAGCATCGGAATCTAAAACTGGTCTCACAGGAGAGGTTCAATTCATAGAATATAAGCAGAGTCAGTTCTCTTGTACTTAAGTCGGCATTGTGCCTTTTGTATTTAATTACGATGGAATTTCTGTGTTTCATCGTCAATAAGAAGGTCCAAGGGATACAGTAAACCTGAAGTGAAGCATCGGAATCTAAAACTGGTTTCAGAGGTGAGGCTCAAAACATAGACAGTAAGATGTGTCGTACTTCTTGTACTTAATTGGGCATTGTGCTTTTTGTATTTAATTCCGATGCAATTTATGTGTTTCATTGTCAATAAGAACGTCCAAGGGACACAGTAAACCTGAAGTGAAGCATCGGAATCAAAAACTGGTCTCACAGGAAAGGCTTAAAACAAAGACAGTAAGATGAGTCAGTCTTCTTGTACTTAAGTGGGCATTGTGCCTTTTGTATTTAATTCCGATGCAATTTCTGTGTTTCATCGTCAATACGAAGGTCCAAGGGATACAGTAAACCTGAAGGGAAGCATCGGAATATCTAAAACTGGTCTCACAGGAAAGGTACAATTCACAGAATATAAGAATCGTCAGTCCTCTTCTACTTAAGACGGCGTTGTGCCTTTTGTATTTAATTCCGATGCAATATCTGTGTTTCATCGTCAATAAGAAGTTCCAAGGGATACAGTAAACCTGAAGTCAAGCATCGGAATCTAAAACTGGTTTCAGAGGAAAGGCTCAGAACATAGACAGTAAGATGAGTCAGACTTCTTGTACTTAAGTGGGCATTGTGCTTTTTGTATTTAATTCCGATGCAATTTCTGTGTCTCATCGTCAATAAGAAGGTCCAAGGGATACAGTAAACCTGAAGTGAAGCATCGGAATCAAAAACTGGTCTCACAGGAAAGGCTTAAAGCAAAGACAGTAAGATGAGTCAGTCTTCTTGTACTTAAGTGGGCATTGTGCCTTTTGTATTTAATTCCGATGCAATTTCTGTGTTTCATCGTCAATACGAAGGTCCAAGGGATACAGTAAACCTGAAGGGAAGCATCGGAATATCTAAAACTTGTCTCACAGGAAAGGTTCAATTCATAGAATATAAGGAGCGTAAGTCCTCTCGTACTTAAGACGGCATTGTGCCTTTTGTATTTAATTCCGGTGCAATTTCTGTGTTTCATCGTCAATAAGAAGGTCCAAGGGATACAGTAAACCTGAAGTGAAGCATCGGAATCTAAAACTGGTCTCACAGGAGAGGTTCAATTCATAGAATATAAGCAGAGTCAGTTCTCTTGTACTTAAGTCGGCATTGTGCCTTTTGTATTTAATTACGATGGAATTTCTGTGTTTCATCGTCAATAAGAAGGTCCAAGGGATACAGCAAACCTGAAGTGAAGCATCGGAATCTAAAACTGGTCTCACAGGAAAGGTTCAATTCATAGAATATAAGAAAAGTCAGTCTTCTTGTACCTCATTCGGCATTGTGCCTTTTGTATTTAATTCCGATGCAATTTCTGTGTTTCATCGTCAATAAGAAGGTCCAAGGGTTACAGTAAACCTGAAGTCAAGCATCGGAATCTAAAACTGGTTTCAGAGGAAAGGCTCAAAACATAGACAGTAAGAAGAGTCAGACATCTTGTACTTAAGTGCGCATTGTGCCTTTTGTATTTAATTCCGATGCAATTTCTGTGTTTCATCGTCAATAAGAAGTTCCAAGGGATACAGTAAACCTGAAGTCATGCATCAGAATCTAAAACTGGTTTCAGAGGAAAGGCTCAGAACATAGACAGTAAGATGTATCAGACTTTTTGTACGTAAGTGGCCATTGTGCCTTTTGTATTTAATTCCGATGTAATGTATGTGTTTCATCGTCAATAAGAAGGTCCAAGGGATACAGTAAACCTGTAGTGAAGCATCGGAAACTAAAACTGGTCTCACAGGAAAGGTTCAATTCATAGAATTTAAGAAGAGTCAGTTCTCTTGTACTTAAGTGGGCATTGTGCCTTTTGTATTTAATTCTGATGCAATTTCTGTAGTTCATCGTCAATAAGAAGGTCCAAGGGATACAGTGAACCTGAAGTGAAGCATCGGAATCTAAAACTGATCTCACAGGAAAGGCTCAAAACATAGACAGTAAGATGAGTCAGACTTCTTGTACTTAAGTGGGCATTGTGCCTTTTGTATTTAATTCCGATGCAATTTCTGTGTTTCATCGTCAGAAAGAAGGTCCAAGGGATACAGTAACCCTGAAGTGAAGCATCGGAATCTAAAACTGGTCTCAGAGGAAAGGATCAATTCATAGAATATAAGAAGAGTCAGTCCTCCTGTACTTAAGTCTGCATTGTTCATTTTGTATTTAATTCCGATGCAATTTCTGTGCTTCATCGTCAATAAGAATGTCCAAGGGATACAGTAAACCTGAAGTGAAGCATCGGAATCTAAAACTGGTCTCACAGGAAAGGCTCAAATCATAGACAGTAAGATGAGTCAGACTTCTTGTACTTAAGTGGGTACTGTGCCTTTTGTATTTAATTCCGATGCAATTTATGTGTTTCATCGTCAATAAGTAGGTCCAAGGGATACTGTAAACCTGACGTGAAGCATCGGAATCTTAAACTGGTCTCACAGGAAAGGCTCAATTCATAAAATATAAGAAGTGTCAGTTCTCTTGTACTTAAGTCGGCACTGTGCCTTTTGTAATTAATTCCGATGCAATTTCTGTGTTTCATCGTCAATAAGAAGGTCCAAGGGATACAGTAAACCTGAGGGGAAGATTCGGAATCTAAAACTGGTTTCAGAGGAAAGGCTCAAAACATAGACAGTAAGATGAGTCCCACTTCTTGTACTTACGTGGGCATTGTCCCTTTTGTATCTAATTCCGATGTAATTTATGTTTTTCATTGTCAATAAGAACATCGAAGGGATACAGTAAACCTGAAGTGAAGCATCGGAATCTAAAACTGGTCTCACAGGAAAGGCTCAAAGCATAGACTGTATAAAGAGTCAGACTTCGTGTACATAAGTGAGCATTGTGCCCTGTGTATTTAATTCCGATGCAAATTCTGTGTTTCATCGTCAATAAGAAGGTCCAAGGGATACAGTAAACCTGAAGTGAAGCATCGGAATCTAAAACCGGTCTCATAGGAAAGGTTCAATTCATAGAATATAAGAAGAGTCAGTCCTCTTGTACTTAAGTCGGCATTGTGCGTTTTGTATTTAATTCCGATGTAATTTCTGTCTTTCATCGTCAATGAGAAGGTCCAAGGGATTCAGTAAACCCGAAGTGAAGCATCGGAATCTAAAACTGGTTTCAGAGGAAAGGCTCAAAACATAGACAGTAAGATGAGTCAGACTTCTTGTACTTAAGTGGGCATTGTGCTTTTTGTATTTAATTCCGATGCAATTTCTGTGTCTCATCGTCAATAAGAAGGTCCAAGGGATACAGTAAACCTGAAGGGAAGCATCGGAATATCTAAAACTGGTCTCACAGGAAAGGTACAATTCACAGAATATAAGAATCGTCAGTCCTCTTCTACTTAAGACGGCGTTGTGCCTTTTGTATTTAATTCCGATGCAATATCTGTGTTTCATCGTCAATAAGAAGTTCCAAGGGATACAGTAAACCTGAAGTCATGCATCGGAATCTAAAACTGGTTTCAGAGGAAAGGCTCAGAACATAGACAGTAAGATGTATCAGACTTTTTGTACGAAAGTGGCCATTGTGCCTTTTGTATTTAATTCCGATGTAATGTATGTGTTTCATCGTCAATAAGAAGGTCCAAGGGATACAGTAACCCTGAAGTGAAGCATCGGAATCTAAAACTGGTCTCAGAGGAAAGGATCAATTCATAGAATATAAGAAGAGTCAGTCCTCCTGTACTTAAGTCTGCATTGTTCATTTTGTATTTAATTCCGATGCAATTTCTGTGCTTCATCGTCAATAAGAATGTCCAAGGGATACAGTAAACCTGAAGTGAAGCATCGGAATCTAAAACTGGTCTCACAGGAAAGGCTCAAATCATAGACAGTAAGATGAGTCAGACTTCTTGTACTTAAGTGGGCACTGTGCCTTTTGTATTTAATTCCGATGCAATTTATGTGTTTCATCGTCAATAAGTAGGTCCAAGGGATACTGTAAACCTGACGTGAAGCATCGGAATCTTAAACTGGTCTCACAGGAAAGGCTCAATTCATAAAATATAAGAAGTGTCAGTTCTCTTGTACTTAAGTCGGCACTGTGCCTTTTGTAATTAATTCCGATGCAATTTCTGTGTTTCATCGTCAATAAGAAGGTCCAAGGGATACAGTAAACCTGAGGGGAAGATTCGGAATCTAAAACTGGTTTCAGAGGAAAGGCTCAAAACATAGACAGTAAGATGAGTCCCACTTCTTGTACTTACGTGGGCATTGTCCCTTTTGTATCTAATTCCGATGTAATTTATGTTTTTCATTGTCAATAAGAACATCGAAGGGATACAGTAAACCTGAAGTGAAGCATCGGAATCTAAAACTGGTCTCACAGGAAAGGCGCAAAGCATAGACTGTATAAAGAGTCAGACTTCGTGTACATAAGTGAGCATTGTGCCCTTTGTATTTAATTCCGATGCAAATTCTGTGTTTCATCGTCAATAAGAAGGTCCAAGGGATACAGTAAACCTGAAGTGAAGCATCGGAATCTAAAACCGGTCTCATAGGAAAGGTTCAATTCATAGAATATAAGAAGAGTCAGTCCTCTTGACTTAAGTCGGCATTGTGCGTTTTGTATTTAATTCCGATGTAATTTCTGTCTTTCATCGTCAATGAGAAGGTCCAAGGGATTCAGTAAACCCGAAGTGAAGCATCGGAATCTAAAACTGGTTTCAGAGGAAAGCCTCAAAACATAGACAGTAAGATGAGTCAGACTTCTTGTAATTAAAAGGGCATTGTGCTTTTTGTATTTAATTCCGATGCAGTTTATGTGTTTCATTGCCAATAAGAACGACCAAGGGATACTGTAAACCTGATGTGAAGCATCGGAATCTAAAACTGGTCTCACAGGAAAGGCTCAAAACATAGGCAGTAAGATGAGTCAGTCTTCTTGAATTTAAGTGGGCATTGTACCTCTTGTATTTAATTCCGATGCAATTTCTGTGTTTCATTGTCAATAAGAAGGTCCACGAGATACAGTAAACCTGAAGTGAAGCATCGGAATGTAAAACTGGTCTCACAGGAAAAGTTCAAGTCATAGAATATAAAGAGAGTCAGTCCTCATGTACTTACGTCGGCATTGTGCCTTTTCTATTTATTTCCGATGCAATTTCTGTATTTCATCGTCAATAAGAAGGTCCAAGGGATACAGTAAACCTGAAGGGAAGCGTCGGTATATCTAAACTGGTCTCACAGGAAAGTTTAAATTCATAGAATATAAGAGGAGTCAGTCCTCTTGTACTTAAGTCGCCATTGTGCCTTTGGTATTTCATTCCGATGCATTTTCTGTGTTTCATCGTCAAAAAGTAGATCCAAGGGATACGGTAAACCTGAAGTAAAGCATCGGAATCTAAAACTGGTCTCAGAGGAAAGGTTCAAAACATAGACAGTAAGAAGAGTCAGTCTTCATGTACTTAAGTGGGCATTGTGCCTTTTGTATTTAGTTCCGATGCAATTTCTGTGTTTCATCGTCAATAAGAAGGTCCAAGGAATACAGTAAACCTGAAGTGAAGCACCGGAATGTAATAATGGTCTCACAGGAAAGGTTCAAGTCATAGAATATAAAGAGAGTCAGTCCTCATGTACTTACGTCGGCATTGTGCCTTTTCTATTTATTTCCGATGCAATTTCGTATTTCATCGTCAATAAGAAGGTCCAAGGGATACAGTAAACCTGAAGGGAAGCATCGGTATACCTAAAACTAATCTCACAGGAAAGTTTCAATTCATAGATGATAAGAAGAGTCAGTCCTCTTGTACTGAAGTCGGCATTGCGCCTTTTGTATTTAATTCCGATGCAATTTCTGTGTTTCATCGTCAAAAAGAAGATCCCAGGGATACGGTAAACCTGAAGTTAAGCATCGGATTCTAAAACTGGTCTCACAGGAATGGTTCAAAACATAGACAGTTAGTAGAGTCATTCTTCTTGTACTTAAGTCGGCATTGTTCCTTTTCTATTTAATTCCGATGCAATATCTGTGTTTCATTGTCAACAAGTTGGTCCAAGGGATACAGTAGACCTGAAGTGAAGCATCGGAAACTTAAACTGGTCACACAGGAAAGGTTCAAAACGTAAACAGTAAGAAGAGTATGTCTCCTAGTGCTTAAGTCGGCATAGTGCCTTTTGTATTTAATTCCGATGCAATATCTGTGTTTCATCACCAATATGAAGGTCCTAGGGATACAGTAAACCTGAAGTGAAGCATCGGAATCCAAAACTGGTCTCACAGGAAAGGTACAAATCATAGAATGTAAGAAGAGTCAGTCCATTTGTACTTTAGTCGGCATTGTGCCTTTTGTATTTAATTCCGACGCAATTTCTGTGTTTCATCGTCAATAAGAAGGTCCAAGGGATACAGGAAACCTGAAGTGGAGCGTCGCAATCTAAAATTGGTCCCACACGAAAGGTTCAAAGCATTGACAGTAAGAAGAGTATGTCTTGTAGTACTTAAATCGGCATTGTGCCTTTTGTATTTAATTCCGATGCAATTTCTGTGTTTCATCGTGAATGAGAAGGTGCAAGGGATACAGTAAGCCTGAAGTGAAGCATCTGAATCTAAAACTGGTCTCACAGGAAAGGCTCAAAACATAGACAGTAAGAAGAGTCAGACCAATGTACTTAAGTCAGCATTGTGCCTTTTGTATTTAAATTCGATCCAATTTCTGTGTTTCATCGTCAATAAGAAGGTCCAAGGGGTATAGTACACCTGAAGTGAAGCATCGGAATCTGAAACTGGTCTCACAGTAAAGGCTCACATCACAGAATGTAAGAAGAGCCAGTCTTCTTGTACTTAAGTCGGCATTTAGGCTTTTGTGTTTAATTCCGATGCAATTTCTGTGTTTCATCGTCGAAAAGATATTCCAAGGGATACAGTAAACCTGAGGTGAAGCATCGATATCCAAAACTGGTCTCACAGAAAAGGCTCAAATCATAGAAAGTGTGATGAGTAAGTTTTCTTGTACTTAAGTCGTCATTGTGCCTTTTGTATTCTATTCCGATGCAATATCTGTGTTTCATCGTATAAGAAGGTCCAAGGGATACAGTAAACCTGAAGTGAAGCATCGGAATCTAAAAGTGGCCTCTCAGGAAAGGTTCAAAGCATAGACAGTAAGATGAGTCAGTTTTCTTGCACTTAAGTCGGCATTGTGCCTTTTGTATTTATTCCCGATGCAATTTTTGTGTTTCAACGTCAATAAGAATGTCCAAGGGATACAGTACACCTGAAGTGAAGCATCGGAATCTGAATCTGGTCTCGCAGGAAAGACTCAATTCATAGCATGTAAGAAAGATCAGTCTTCCTGTACTTAATGCGGCACTGTGCCTTTTGTATTTAATTCCGATGCAATTTCTGTGTTTCATCGTCAAAAAGAAGGTCCAAGGGATACAGTATACCTGAAGCGAAGCATCGATATCTAAAACTGGTCTCAGAGGTAAGGCTCAAATCATACAATGTAAGAAGAGGTAGTCCTCTTGTACTTAAGTCGGCATTGTGCATTTTGTATTTGATTCCGATGCAATATCTGTGATTCATCGTTAATAACAACAACCAAGGGATACAGTAAACCTGAAGTGAAGCATCGCAATCTAAAACGGGTCTCACAAGAAAAGATCAAAACATAGACAGTAAGAAGGGTCAGTCCTCGTGTACTTAATCGACATTGTGCCTTTGTATTTAACTCCGATGAAATTTTTGTGTTTCCTCGTCAATAAGAAAGTCCAAGGTATACAGTAAACCTGAAGTGAAGCATTGGAATCTAAACCCGGTCTCACAGGAAAGGTTCATATCGTAGACAGTAAGACGAGTCAGTCTTCTTGTACTTAAGTCGGCATTTTGCCTTTTGTATTGAATTCCGATGTAAATTCTGTGTTTCAACGCCAATACGAAGGTCCGAGGGATACAGTAAACCTGAGGTGAAGCATCGATATCCAAAACTGGCCTCACAGGAAAGGCTAAGATCATAGAATGTAAGAAGAGTCAATCCTCTTGTACTTTGGTCGGCATTATGCCTTTTGTATTTAATTCCGTTGCAATTTCTGTGTTTCATCGTTAATAAGAAGGTCCATGGGATACAGTAAACCAGATGTGAGGCATCGAAGTCAAGAAGTGGTCGCAACACAAGAGGTTAAAACATAGAGAGTAAGAAGAGTCAGACCTCTTGTACCTAATTCGGCATTGTGCCTTTTGTATTTAATTCCGATGCAATTTCTGTGTTTCATCGTCCGTATGAAGGTCCAAGGGATACAGTAAACCTGAAGCGAAGCATCGACATCTAAAACTGGTCTCAGAGGAAAGGCTCAAATCATAGAATATAAGAAGAGCCAGTCCTCTTGCACTTAAGTCGGCATTGTGCAGTTTGTATTTTATTCCAATGCAATATCTGTGTTTCATCGTCTATAACAACGTCCAAGGGATACAGTAAACCTGAAGTGAAGCATCGGAATCTAAAACGGGTCTCACAACAAAAGTTCAAAACATAGACAGTAAGAAGGGTCAGTCCTCGTGTACTTAATCGACATTGTGCCTTTGTATTTAATTCCGATGAAATTTTTGTGTTTCCTCGTCAATAAGAAGGTCCAAGGTATACAGCAAACCTGAAGTGAAGCATCAGAATCTCAAACTGGTCTCACAGGAAAGGCTCAAAACATAGACAGTAAGAAGAATCAAACTTCTTGTACTTAAGTCGGCATGGTGCCCCATGTATTTAATTCCGATGCAATTTCTGTGTTTCATCGTCAATAAGAATGTCCAAGGGATACAGTGAACCTGAAGTAAAGCATCGGAATCTAAATGTGGCCTTACAAGGAAGATTCAAAACATAGACAGTAAGAAGAGTCAATCTTCTTGTAGTTTAGTTGGCAATGTTCCTTTTGTATTTAATTCCGATGCAATTTCTGTGTTTCATCGTCAAAACGAAGGTCCAAGGGATACAGTACACCTGAAGTAAAGCATCGGAATCTGAAACTGGTCTCACTGGATAGGCTCAAATCATAGCATGTAAGAAGTTTCAGTCTTCTTGTACTTAAGTCGGCATTGTGCCTTAGGTATTTAATTCCGATGCAATTTCTGTGTTTCATCGTCAAAAAGTAGATTGAAGGGATCCGGTAAACCTGAAGTGAAGCATCAGAATCTAAAACTGGTCTCAGAGGAAAGGTTCCAAACATAGGCAGTAACAAGAGTCAGTCTTCTTGCACTTAAGTGGGCATTGTGCCTTTTGTATTTAGTTCCGATGCAATTTCTGTGTTTCATCGTCAATAAGAAGGTCCAAGGAATACAGTAAACCTGAAGTGAAGCACCGGAATCTAAAACTGGTCTCACAGGATAGGATCAATTCATAGAATATAAGAAGAGTAAGGCCTCTTGTACTTAAGTCGGCTTTGTGCCTTTTGTATTTAATTCCGATGCAATTTCTGTGTTTCATCGTTAATAAGAAGGTCCAAGGGTACAGTAAACCTGAAGAGAAGCATCGGTATACCTAAAACTAATCTCACAGGAAAGTTTCAATTCATAGATGATAAGAAGAGTCAGTCCTCTTGTACTAAAGTCGGCATTGCGCCTTTTGTATTTAATTCCGATGCAATTTCTGTGTTTCATCGCCAAAAGGAAGATCCAAGGGATACGGTAAACCTGATGTAAAGCATCGGAATCTAAAGCTGGTCTCACAAGAAAGGTTCAAAACACAAGCAGTAAGAAGAGTATGTCTCCTAGTACTTAAGTCGGCTTTGTGCCTTTTGTATTTCATACCGATGCAATTTCTTTGTTTCATCGTCAATAAGATGGACCAAGGGATACAGTAAACCTGAAGTGAAGCATCGGAATCTAGAACTGGCCTCTCAGGAAAGGTTCAAATCATAGAATGTAAGAGGAGTCAGACCTCTTGTACTTGAGTCGGCATTGTGCCTTTTCCATTTAATTCCGATGCAATATCTGTGTTTCATCGCCAATATGAAGGTCCTAGGGATACAGTAAACCTGAAGTGAAGCATCGGAATCCAAAACTGGTCTCACAGGAAAGGTACAAATCATAGAATGTAAGAAGAGTCAGTCCATTTGTACTTTAGGCGCCATTGTGCCTTTTGTATTTAATTCCGATGCAATTTCTGTGTTTCATCGTCAATAAGAAAGTCCAAGGGATACAGGAAACCTGAAGTGAAGCGTCGGAATCGAAAATTGGTCTCGCACGAAAGTTTCAAAGCATAGACATTAAGAAGAGTAAGTCTTCTAGTACTTATATCGGCATTGTGCCCTTTGTATTTAATTCCGATGCAATTTCTGTGTTTCATCGTGAATAAGAAGGTCCAAGATATACAGTGAACCTGAAGTGAAGCATCTGAATCTAAAACTGGCCTCACAGAAAAGGCTCAAAACATAGACAGTATGAAGAGTCAGACCAATGTACTTAAGTCGGCATTGTGCGTTTTGTATTTAAATTCGATCCAATTTCTGTGTTTCATCGTCAATAAGAAGGTCCAAGGGATACAGTACACCTGAAGTGAAGCATCGGCATCTGAAACTGGTCTCACAGTAAAGGCTCAAATCATAGAATGTAAGTAGAGCAAGTCTTCTTGTACTCAAGTCGGCATTTAGACTTTTCTATTTAATTCCGATGCAATTTCTGTGTTTCATCGTCAAAAAGATATTCCAATGGATACAGTAAACCTGAGGTGAAGCATCGATATCTAAAACTGGTCTTACAGGAAAGGCTCAAATCATAGAAAGTATGAAGGGTAAGTTTTCTTGTACTTAAGTCGTCATTGTGCCTTTTGTATTCCATTCCGATGCAATTTCTGTGTTTCATCTTCAATAAGAAGGTCCAAGGGATACAGTAAACCTGAAGTGAAGCATCGGAATCTTGAACTGGTCTCACAGGAAAGGCCCAAAACATAGACAGTAAGAAGAGTCAGACTTCTTGTACTTAAGTGGGCATTGTGCCTTTCGTATTTAATTGCGATGCAATTTATGTGTTTCATTGTCAATAAGAACGTCCAAGGGATACAGTAAACCTGAAGTGAAGCATTGGAATCAAAAACTGGTCTCACAGGATAGGTTCAATTCATAGAATATAAGAAGAGTCAGTCCTCTTGTACTTAAGACGGCAGTATGCCTTTTGTATTTAATTCCGATGCAATTTCTGTGTTTCATCGTCAATAAGAAGGACCAAGGGATACAGTAAACCTGAAGTGAAGCATCGGAATCTAAAACTGGTCTCACAGGAAAGGCTGAAAAACATAGACTGTATAATGAGTCAGACTTCTTGTACTTAAGTGAGCATTGTGCCATTTGTATTTAATTCCGATGCAAATTCTGCGTTTCATCGTCAATAAGAAGGTCCAAGGGATACAGTAAACCTGAAGTGAAGCATCGTAATCTAATACCGGTCTCATAGGAAAGGCTCAATTCATACAATATAAGAAGAGTCAGTTCTCTTGTACTTAGTCGGCATTGTGCTTTTGTATTTAATTCCGATGTAATTTCTGTGTTTCATCGTCAATAAGAAGGTCCAAGGGATACAGTAAACCTGAAGTGAAGCGTTGGAATATAAAACTGGTCTCACAGGAAAAGTTCAATTCATAGAATATAAGAAGGGTCAGTCTTCTTGTACCTAATTCGGCATTGTGCCTTTTGTATTTAATTCCGATGCAATTTCTGTGTTTCATCGTCAATAAGAAGGTCCAGGGGGTACAGTAAACCTGATGGGAAGCATCGGAATATCTAAAACTGTTCTCACAGGAAAGGTTCATTTCCTAGAATATAAGAAGATTCAGTTCTCTTGTACAGAAGTCGCCATTGTGGCTTTGGTATTTTATTCCGATGCAATTTCTGTGTTTCATCGTCAATAAGAAGGTCCAAGGGAAACAGTAAACCTGAAGTGAAGCATCGGAATCTAAAACTGGTCTCACAGGAAAGGCTCAAAACATCGACAGTAAGAAGAGTCAGACTTCTTGTATTTAAGTTGGCATTGTGCCTTTTGTATTTAGTTCCGATGCAATTCCTGTGTTTCATCGTCAATAAGAAGGTCCAAGGGATACAGTAAACCTGAAGTGAAGCACCGGAATCTAAAACTGGTCTTACAATAAAGGCTCAAAGCATAGAGAGTAAGAAGAGTCAGACTTCTTGTACGTAAGTGGCCATTGTGCCTTTTGTATTTAATTCCGATGCAATTTATGTGTTTCATCTTCAATAAGAAGGTCTAAGGGATGCAGTAAACCTGAAGTGAAGCATCGGAATCTAAAACTGGTCTCACAGGAAAGGTTCAATTCAAAGAATATGAGAAGTGTCAGTCCTCTTGTACTTATGTTGGCATTGTAGCCTTTTGTATTTAATTCCGATGCAATTTCTGTCTTTCATCGTCAACAAAAAGGTCCAAGGGATACAATAAAAATGAAGTGAAGCATCGGAATCTAAAACCGGTCTCACAGGAGAGGCTCAAACATAGACAGTAAGAGGACTCAGTCTTCTTGTACTTAAGTGGGCATTGTGCCTTTTGTATATTATTCCGATGCAATTTATGTGTTTCATCGTGAATAAGAAGCTGCAAGGGATACAGTAAACCTGAAGTGAAGCATCGGAATCTAAAACTGGTCTCACAGGAAAGGTTCATTTCATAGAATATAAGAACAGTCAGTCCTCTTGTAGTTCTGTCGGCATTGTGCCTTTGGTATTTCATTCCGATGCAATTTCTGTGTTCCATCGTCAAAAAGTAGATCCAAGGGATACGGTAAACCTGAAGTGAAGCACCGGAATCTAATACTGGTCTCACAGGAAAGGCTCAAAGCACAGACAGTAAGAAGAGTTAGACTTCTTGTACTTAAGTGGGCATTGTGCCTTTTGTATTTACTTCCGATGCGATTTCTGTGTTTCATCGTCAATAAGAAGGTCCAAGTGATACAGTAAACCTCAAGTGAATCATCGGAATCTAAAACTGGTCTCACAGGAAAGGATCAATTCATAGAATATAAGAAGAGTCAGTCCTCTTGTACTTAAGTTGGCATTGTGCCTTTTGTATTTAATTCCGATGCAATTTCTGTGTTTCATTGTCAATAATAAGGTCCAAGGGATACAGTAGACCTGAAGAGAAGCATTGGTATACCTATAACTAATCTCACAGGAAAGTTACAAATCATAGATGATAAGAAGAGTCAGTCCGCTTGTACTGAAGTCGGCATTGCGCCTTTTGTATTTAGTTCCGATCCAATTTCTGTGTTTCATCGTCAAAAATAAGAGCCAAGGGATACGGGAAACCTGAGGTAAAGCATCGGATTCGAAAACTGGTGTCACAGGAAATGTTCAAAACATAGACAGTACGTAGAGTCGTTCTTCTTGTACTGAAGTCGGCATTGTGCCTTTTGTATTAAATTCCGATGCAATTTCTGTGTTTCATCGTCAATAAGAAGGTCCAAGGGATAGAGTGGACCTGAAGTGAAGCATCGCAATCAAAAGTGGCCTCTCATGAAAGGTTCAAAACATAGACAGTAAGAAGAGTAAGTCTTCTAGTACTTAAGTCGGCATTGTGCCGTTTGTATTTAATTCCGATGTGAATTCTGTGTTTCATCGCCAATACGAAGGTCCAAGGGATACAGTAAACCTGAAGTGAAGCATCGATATCTAAAACTGGCCTTACAGGAAAGGCTAAAATCATAGAATGTAAGAAGAGTCAATCCTGTTGTACTTTGGTCGGCATTATGCCTTTTGTATTTATTTACGTTGCAATTTCTGTGTTTCATCGTCTATAAGAAGGTCCAAGGGATGCAGTAAACCTGAAGTGAAGCATACGAATCTCAAACTGGTCTCACAGGAAAGGCTCCAAACATAGACAGTAACAAGAGTCAAACTTCTTGTACTTAAGTCGGCATGGTGCCCTTTGTATTTAATTCCGATGCAATTTCTGTGTTCCATCGTCAATAAGAAGGTCCAAGGGATACAGTGAACCTGAAGAGAAGCATCGGAATCTAAATGTGGCCTTACAAGAAAGGTTAAAAATATAGACAGTAAGAAGGGTCAGTCTTCATGTACTTAAGTCGGCATTGTGCCTTTCGTATTTAATTCCGATTCAATTTCTGTGTTTCATCGTCAAAAAGAAGGTCCAAGGGATACAGTACACCTGAACTGAAGCATCGGAATCTGTAACTGGTCTCACAGGAAAGGCGCAAATCATAGCATGTAAGAAGTGTCAGTCTTCTCGTACTTAAGTCGGCATTGTGCCTTTTGTATTTAATTCCGATGCAATTTCTGTGTTTCATCGTCAATAAGAAGGTCCAAGGGATACAGTAAACCTGCAGTGAAGCATCGGAATCTAAAACTGGTCTCACAGGAAAGGCTTAAAACATAGGCAGTGAGAGAGTCAGACTTCTTGTTCTTATATGGGCATTGTGCCTTTTGTATTTAATTCCGATGCAATTTCTGTGTCTCATCGTCAGTATGAAGGTCCAAGGGATACAGTAAATTTGAAGTGAAACATCGGAATCTGAAACTGGTCTCATATGAAAGGCTAAAATCATAGAATGTAAGAAGAGTCAATTCCCTTGTTCTTAAGTCGGCATTATTTCTTTTGTATTTAATTCCGATGCAATTTCAATATTTCATCTTCATGAAGTATGTCCAAAAGATACAGTAAAGCTGAAGTGATGCATCGGAATCTAAAAGTGTCCTCAAAGGGAAGGTTCAAAACATAGACAGTAAGAAGAGTCGATCTACTTGTAGTTTAGTCGGCAATGTTCCTTTTGTATTTAATTCCGATGCAATTTCTGTGTTTCATCGTCAAAACGGAGGTCCAAGGGATACAGTACACCTGAAGTGAAGCATCGGAATCTAAAACGGGTCTCACAAGAATGGTTCAAAACATAGACAGTAAGAAGAGTCAGTCCTCTTGTACTTAATCGGCATTGTGCCTTTGTATTTAGTTCCGATGAAATTTTTGTGTTTCTTCGTCAATAAGAAGGGCCAAGGTATACAGTAAACCTGAAGTGAAACATTGGAATCTAAACCTGGTCTCACAGGAAAGGTTCATAACATAGACTGTAAGACGAGTCAGTCTTCTTGTACTTAAGTCGCCGTTGTGCCTTTTGTATTTAATTCCGATGTAAATTCTGTGTTTCATCGCCTATACGAAGGTCCAAGGGATACAGTAAACCTGAAGTGAAGCATCGATATCTAAAACTGGCCTCACAGGAAATGCTAAAATCATAGAATGTAAGAAGAGTCAATCCTGTTGTACTTTGGTCGGCATTATGCCTTTTGTATTTAATTCCGTTGCAATTTCTGTGTTTCATCGTCAATAAGAAGGTCCAAGGGATACAGTAAACCTGAAGTGAAGCATCGGAATCTAAAACTGGTCTCACAGGAAAGGCTCAAAACATAGACAGTAAGAAGAGTCTGACTTCTTGTTCTTATATGGGCATTGTGCCTTTTGTATTTAATTCCGATGCAATGTATGTGTTTCATCGTCAATAAGAAGGTCCACGGGATACAGTAAACCAGAAGTGAGGCATCGGAGTCAAAAAATGGTCTCACAGCAAAAGGTTAAAACATAGGGAGTAATAAAAGTCAGTCCTTTTGTACCAAATTCGGCATTGTGCT
Source organism: Schistocerca serialis cubense (assembly GCF_023864345.2). Taxonomy (NCBI): domain Eukaryota; kingdom Metazoa; phylum Arthropoda; class Insecta; order Orthoptera; family Acrididae; genus Schistocerca; species Schistocerca serialis. The sequence goes on from NC_064643.1 coordinate 82,112,111, forward strand.
TTTTGTATTTAATTGAAATGCAATATCTGTGTTTCATCGTCAGTATGAAGGTCCAAGGGATACAGTAAAACCGAAGTGATGCATCGAAATCTGAAACTGGTCTCATAGGAAAGGCTAAAATCATAGAATGTAAGACGAGTCAATTCCCTTGTACTTAAGTCGGCATTGTGCCTTTTGTATATTAATTCCGATGCAATTTTAATATTTCATCTTCAAGAAGAAGGTCCAAAAGATACAGTAAAGCTGAAGTGATGCATCGGAATCTAAAAGTGTCCTCAAAGGGAAGGATCAAAACATAGTCAATCTTCATGTAGTTTAGTCGGCAATGTGCCTTTTGTATTTAATTCCGATGCAATTTCTGTGTTTCATCGTCAAAACGAAGGTCCCAGGGATACAGTACACCTGAAGTGAAGCATCAGAATCTGAAACTGGTCTCACAGGATAGGCTCAAATCATAGCACGTAAGAAGTTTCAGTCTTCTTGTACTTAAGTCGGCATTGTGGATTTTGTATTTAATTCCGATGCAATTTCTAAGTTTCATTGTCAAAACGAAGGTCCAAGGGATACAGTAAACCTGAAGTGAAGCATCAGAATCTAAAGTGGCCTCTCAGGAAAGGTTCAAAACATAGACAGTAAGATGAGTCAGTCTTCTTGCACTTAAGTCGGCATTGTGCCGTTCGTATTTAATTCCGATGCAATTTTTGTGTTTCATCGTCAATAAGAATGTCCAAGGGATACAGTACACCTGAAGTGAAGCATCGGAATCTGAAACTGGTCTCACAAAAAAGGTTTAAAACATGGACACTAAGAAGAGTCAGTCCTCGTGTACTTAATCGGCATTGTGCCTTTGTATTTAATTCCAATGAAATTTTTGTGTTTCTTCGTCAATAAGAAGGTCCAAGGTATACAGTAAACCTGAAGTGAAGCATTGGAGTCTAAACCTTGTCTCACAGGAGAGGTTCATAACATAGACTGTAAGACGAGTCAGTATTCTTGTACTTAAGTCGGCATTGTGCCTTTTGTATTTAATTCCGATGTGAATTCTGTGTTTCATCGCCAATACGAAGGTCCAAGGGATACAGTAAACCTGAAGTGAAGCATCGATATCTAAAACTGGCCTTACAGGAAAGGCTTAAGTCATAGAATGTAAGAACAGTCAATCCTCTTGTACTTAAGTCGGCATTGTGCCTTTTGTATTTAATTCCGATGCAATTTCTGTGTTTCATCGTCAATAAGAAGGTTCAAGGGATACGGTAAACCTGAAGTAAAGCATCGGAATCTAAAACTTGTCTCACAGGAAAGGTTCAAAACATAGACAGTAAGAGAAGTCAGTCCTCTTGTACTTAATCGGCATTGTGCCTTTGTATTTAATTCGGATGAAATTTTTGTGTTTCTTCGTCAATACGAAGGTCCAAAGTATACAGTAAACCTGAAGTAAAGCACTGGAATCTAAACCTGGTCTCACAGGAAAGGTACATAACATAGACAGTAAGACGAGTCAGTCTTCTTGTACTTAAGTCGGCATTGTGCCTTTTGTATTTAATTCCGATGCATTTCCTGTGCTTCATCGTCAATATGAAGGTCCACGGGATACGGTAAACCTGAAGTGCAGCATCGGAATCTAAAACTTGTCTCTCAGGAAAGGTTCAAAACATAGACAGTAAGAAGAGTCAGTCTTCCTGTACTTAGGTCGGCATTGTGCCTTTTGTATTCAATTCCGATGCATTTCCTGTGCTTCATCGTCAATATGAAGGTCCAAGGGATACGGTAAACCTGAAGTGCAGCATCGGAATCTAAAACTGGTCTCACAGGAAAGGTTCAAAACATAGACAGTAAGAGAAGTCAGTCCTCTTGTACTTAAGTCGGCATTGTGCCTTTTGTATTTAGTTACGAAGCAATTCCTGTTTTTCATCGCAAATAAGAAGGTCCTAGGGATACAGTAAACCTGAAGTGAAGCATCTGAACCTTAAACTCGTCTCACAGGAAAGGTTCAAAACATAGACAGTAAGAAGAGTCAGTCTTCTTGTACTTAATTCGGTATTGTGCCTTTTGTATTTAATTCCGATGCAATTTCGGTGTTTCATCGTAAATACGAAGGTCCAAGGGATACAGTAAACCTGAAGCGAAGCATGGGAACTTAAAACTGCTCTCACAGGAAAGGTTCAAATCGTAGAATGTAAGAAGAGTCAGTTCTCTTGTACTTAAGTCGGCATTGTGCTTTTTGTTTTTAATTCCGATGCAATTTCTGTGTTTCATCGTCAATAAGAAGGTCCAAGGGATACGGTAAACCTGAAGTGAAGCATCGAAATCTAAATCTGGTCTCACAGGAACGGTACAAATCATAGATTGTAAGAAGAGTCAGTTCTCTTGTACTTAAGTCGGCATTGTGCCTTTGTTTTTAATTCCGATCCAATTTCTACGTTTCATCGTCAATAACAACGTCCAAGGGATACAGTAAACCTGAAGTGAAGCATCGGAATCTAAAACGGATCTCACTAGAAAGGTTCAAAACATAGAGAGTAAGAAGAGTCAGTCCTCTTGTACTTAATCGGCATCGTGCCTTTGTATTTAATTCGGGTGAAATTTTTGTGTTTCTTCGTCAATAAGAAGGTCCAAGGTATACTGTAAACATGAAGTGAAGCATTGGAATCTAAACCCGGTCTCACAGGAAAGGTACATAACATAGACAGTAAGACGAGTCAGTCTTCTTGTACTTAAGTCGGCATTGTGCCTTTTGTATTTAATTCCGATGCAATTGCTGTGCTTCATCGTCAATATGAAGGTCCAAGGGATACGGTAAACCTGAAGTGCAGCATCGGAATCTAAAACTGGTCTCACAGGAAAGGTTCAAAACATAGACAGTAAGAAGGGTCTGTCTTCTTGTACTTAAGACAGCATTATACTTTTGTATTTAATTCCGATGCAATTTCTATGTTTCATTGTAAATAAGTAGGTCCAAGGGATACGTTAAACCTTAAGTGAAGCATCGATATTTAAAACTCGCCTCACAGCAAAATCTAAAATCATAGAATGTAAGATGAGTCAATCCTCTTCTACTTAAGTCGGCAATGTGCCTTTTGTATTTAATTCCGATGCAATTTCTGTGTTTCATCGTGAATAAGAATGACCAAGGGATACACTAAACCTGAAGTGAAAGATCTGAATCTAAAACTGTTCTCACAGGAAAGGCTCAACACATAGACAGTAAGAAGAGTCAGACCAATGCACTTAAGTCGGCATTGTGTCTTTTGTATTCAATTCCGATGCAATTTCTGTGTTTCATCGGCTAAAAGATGGTCCAAGGGATACAGTAAAACTGAAGTGAAGCATCGATTTCTAAACCTGGTCTCAGAGGAAAGGCTCAAATCATAGAATGTAAGAAGAGTCAGTCCTCTTGTACATAAGTCGGCATTGTGCCTTTTGTATTTGATTCCGATGCAATTTCTGTGTTTCATCGTCAATAACAACGTCCAAGAGATACAGTAAAACAGAAGTGAAGCATCGGAATCTAAAACGGGTCTCACAAGAAAGGTTCAAAACATAGACACTAAGAAGAGTCACTCCTCTTGTACTTAAACGGCATTGTGCCTTTGTATTTAATTCGGATGAAATTTTTGTGTTTCTTCGTCAATAAGAAGGTCCAAGGTATACAGTAAACCTGAAGTAAAGCATTCTAATCTAAACCTGGTCTCACGGGAAAGGTTCATAACATAGACAATAAGATGAGTCAGTCTTCTTGTACTTAAGTCGTCATTGTGCCTTTTGTATTTCATTCCGATGCAATTTCTGTAATTCATCCTCAATAAGAAGGTCCAAGGGATACACTAAACCTGCAGTGAAGCATCGGAATCTAAAACTGGTCTCACAGGAATGGCTCAATACATCGACAGTAAGAAGAGTCAGACTTCTTGTTCTTATATGGGCATTGTGCCTTTTGTATTTAATTCCGATGCAATGTATGTGTTTCATCGTCAATAAGAAGGTCCACGGGATTCAGTAAACCAGTAGTGAGGCATTGGAGTCAAAAAATGGTCTCACAGCAAAAGGTTAAAACATAGAAAGTAATAAGAGTCAGTCCTCTTGTACCAAATTCTGCATTGTGCTTTTTGTATTTAATTGAGATGCAATTTCTGTGTTTCATCGTCAGTATGAAGGTCCAAGGGATACAGTAAAACTGAAGTGATGCATCGGAATCTGAAACTGGTCTCATAGGAAAGGCTAAAATCATAGAATGTAAGAAGAGTCAATTCCCTTGTACTTAAGTCGGCATTGTGCATTTTGTATTTAATTCCGATGCAATTTCAATATTTCATCTTGAAGAAAAAGGTCCAAAAGTTACAGTAAAGCTGAAGTGATGCAGCGGAATCTAAAAGTGTCCTCAAAGGGAAGGATCAAGACATAGACAGTAAGAAGAGTCAATATTCTTGTAGTTTAGTCGGAAATGTGCCTTTTGTATTTAATTCCGATGCAATTTCTGAGTTTCATCGTCAAAACGAGGGTCCAAGGGATACAGTACACCTGAAGTGAAGCATAGGAATCTGAAACTGGTCTCACAGGATAGGCTCAAATCATAGCATGTAAGAAGTTTCAGTCTTCTTGTACTTAAGTCGGCATTGTGCCTTTTGTATTTAACTCCGATGCAATTTCAGTGTTTCATCGTCAATAAGAAGGTCCAAGTGATACAGTAAACCTGAAGTGAAGCATCGGAATCTAAAACTTGTCTCACAGGAATGGTTCTATTCATAGAATATAAGATGAGTCAGACCCCTAGTACTTAAGTCGGCATTGTGCCATTTGTATTTAATTCCGATGCAATTTCTGTGTTTATCGTCAAAAAGAATGTCCAAGGGATACAGTAAACCTGAAGTAAAGCATTGAGAGCTAAAACTGGCCTCTCAGGAAGGGCTAAAATCATTGAATGTAAGAAAAGTCAATCCTCTTGTATCTAAGTCGGCATTTTGCCTTTTGTATTTAATTCCAATGCAATTTCTGTGTTTCATCGTCACTAAGAAGGTCCAAGGGGTACAGTAAACCTGAAGTGAAGCATCGGAATCTAAAACTGGTCGCACCGGAGACGCTCAAAACATTGACAGTAAGAAGAGTCAGTCTTCTTGTGCTTAAGTCGGCATTGTGCCTTTCGTATTTAATTCCCATGCAAATTCTGTGTTTCAACGGCAATAAGAAGGTCCAAGGGATACTGTAAACCTGAAGTGAAGCATCGAGAGCTAAAACTGGCCTCTCAGGAAAGGCTAAAATCATTGAATGTAAGAAGAGTCAATCCTCTTGTATCTAAGTCGGCATTTTGCCTTTTGTATTTAATTCCGATGAAATTTCTGTGTTTCATCGTCAATAAGAAGGTCCAAGGGGTACAGTAAACCTGATGTGAAGCATTGGAATCTAAAACTGGTCGCACAGGAAACGCTCAAAACATAAACAGTAAGAAGAGTCAGACTTCTTGTACTTATGTCGGCATTGTGCCTTCTGTATTTAATTCCGATGCAATTTCTATGTTTCATCGATAATACGAAGGTCCAAGGGATACAGTAAACCTGAAGTGAACCATCGGTATCTAAAACTGGCCTCACAGGAAAGGCTAAAATCATCAAATGTAAGATGAGTCAATCCTCTTGTACTTAAGTCGGCATTGTGCCTTTTGTATTTAATTCCGATGCAATTTCTGTGTTTCATCGTCAATAAGAAGGTCCAAGGGATACAGTAAACCTGAAGTGAAGCATCGGATTCTATAAGTGGCCTCACAAGAAAGGTTTAAAACATTGACAGTAAGAAGAGTCAGTCTTCTTGTGCTTAAGTCGTCATTGTGCCTATTGTATTTAATTCCGATGCAATTTCTGTGTTTCATCGGCAATAAGAAGGTCCTTGAGATACAGTACACCTGAAGTGAAGCATCAGAATCTTAAACTGGTCTCACAGGAAACGCTCAAATCATAGCATGTAAGAAGTGTCAGTCATCTCGTACTTAAGTCGGCATTGTGCTTTTTATATTTAATTCCGTGGCAATTTCTGTGTTTCATCGTCAATAAGAAGGTCCAAGGGATACATCAAACCTGCAGGGAAGCATCGGAATCGAAAACTGGTCTCACAGGAAAAACTCAAACATAGACTGTAAGAAGAGTCAGGGCTCTTGTACATAAGTCGGCATTGTGCCTTTTGTATTTAATTCCGATGCAATTTCGGTGTTTATCGTAAATACGATGGTCCAAGGGATACAGTAAACATGAGGTGAAGCATGGGAATTTAAAACTGCTCTCACAGGAAACGTTCAAATCATAGAATGTAAGAAGAATCAGTTCTCTTGTAATTAAGTCGGCATTGTGCCTTTTGTATTTAATTCCGATGCAATTTCGGTGTTTATCGTAAATACGATGGTCCAAGGGATACAGTAAACCTGAAGTGAAGCATGGGAATTTAAAACTGCTCTCACAGGAAACGTTCAAATCATAGAATGTAAGAAGAATCAGTTCTCTTGTAATTAAGTCGGCATTGTGCCTTTTGTATTTAGTTCCGTTGCAATTCCTGTGTTTCATCGCCAATAAGAAGGTCCGAGGGATACGGTAAACCTGAAGTGAAGCATCGGAATCAAAAACTGGTCTCACAGGAAAGCTTCAAATCATAGAATATTAAATGAGTCAGTCCTCTAGAACTTAAGTCTGCATTGTGCCTTTTGTATTTCTTTCCGATGAAATTTCTGTGTTTCATCGTCAATAGGAGGGTCCAAGGGATACAGTAAACCTGACGAGAAACAACAAAATCTAAATCTGGTCTCACAGGAACGGTACAAATCATAGATTGTAAGAAGAGTCAGTTCATTTGTACTTAAGTCGGCATTGTGCCTTTTGTTTTTAATTCCGATGCAATTTCTACGTTTCATCGTCAATAACAACGTCCAAGGGATACAGTAAAACTGAAGTGAAGTATTGGAATCTAAACCTGGTCTCACAGGAAAGGTACATAACATAGACAGTAAGACGAGTCAGTCTTCTTGTACTTAATCGGCATTGTGCCTTTTGTATTTGATTCCGATGCAATTTCTGTGTTTCATCGTCAATAACAACGTCCAAGAGATACAGTAAACCTGAAGTGAAGCATCGGAATCTAAAACGGGTCTCACAAGAAAGGTTCAAAACACAGACAGTAAGATGAGTCAGTCTTCTTGCACTTAAGTCGGCATTGTGCCTTTTGTATTTAATTCCGATGCAAATTCTGTGTTTCATCGCCAATACGAAGGTCCAAGGGATACAGTTAACCTGAAGTGAAGCATCGATATCTAAGACTGGCCTCACAGGTAAGGCTACAATCATAGAATGTAAGAAGAGTTAATCCTCTTGTACTTAGGTCGGCATTATTCCCTTTGTATTTAATTCCGCTGCAATTTCTGTGTTTCATCGTCAATAAAAAAGTCCAAGGGATGCAGTAAACCTGAAATGAAGCATCGCATTATTAAACTGGTCTCACAGGAAAGGTTCAAACATAGACAGTAAGAAGAGTCAGTCTTCCTGTACTTAAGTCGGCATTGTGCCTTTTGTATTCAATTCCGATGCAATTCCTGTGCTTCATCGTCATTATGAAGGACCAAGGGATACGGTAAACCTGAAGTGCAGCATCGGAATCTAAAACTGGTCACACAGGATAGGTTCAAAACATAGACAGTAAGATGGGTCTGTCTTCTTGTACTTAAGTCGGCATTGTACCTTTTGTATTTAATTCCGATGCAATTTCTCTGTTTCATCGTCAATAAGAAGGACCAACGGATATAGTAATCCTGAAGTGGAGCATCGTAATCTAAAACTGGTCTTACAGGGAAGGTTCAAAACGTGGACAGTACGAAGAGTCAGTCTTCTTGTACTTAAGACAGCATTATACTTTTCTATTTAATTCCGATGCAATTTCTGTGTTTCATTGTCAATAAGAAGGTCCAAGGGATACGGTAAACCTTAAGTGAGGCATCGATATCTAAAACTCGCCTCACAGGAAAATCTAAAATCATAGAATGTAAAAACAGTCAATCCTCTTGTACTTAAGTCGGCATTGTGCCTTTTGTATTTAATTCCGATGCAATTTCTGTGTTTCATCGTGAATAAGAATGCCCAAGGGATACAGTAAACCTGAAGTGAAGCATCTGAATCTAAAACTGGTCTCATAGAAAAGGCTCAACACATAGACAGTAAGAAGAGTCAGACCAATGTACTTAAGCCGGCATTGTGCCTTTTGTATTTAAATTCGATCCAATTTCTGTGTTTCATCGTCAATAAGAAGGTCCAAGGGATACAGTACACCTGAAGTGAAGCATCGGAATCTGAAACTGGTCTCACAGTAAAGGCTCACATCATAGAATGTAGGAAGAGCCAGACTTCTTGTACTTAAGTCGGCATTTAGACATTTGTATTTAATTCCGATGCAATTTCTGTGTTTCATCGTTAAAAAGATATTCCAAGGGATACATTAAACCTGAAGTGAAGCATCGATATCTAAAACTGGTCTCACAGGAAAGGCTCAAATCATAGAAAGTATGAAGAGTCAGTCCTCTTGTACTTATGTCGGCATTGTGCCTTTTGTATTTAATTTCGATGCAATTTCTGTGTTTCATCGTGAATAAGAATGCCCAAGGGATACAGTAAACGTGAAGCATCAGAATCTAAAACAGGTCTCACAAGAAAGGTTCAAAACATAGACAGTAAGAAGAGTCTTTCCTCTTGTACTTAATCGGCATTGTGCCTTTGTATTTCATTCCGATGAAATTTTTGTGTTTCTTCGTCAATAAGAAGGTCCAAGGTATACAGTAAGCCTGAAGTGAAGCATTGGAATCTAAACCTGGTCTCACAGGAAAGGTTCATAAAATAGTCAGTAAGACGAGACAGTCTTCTTGTACTTAAGTCGGCATTGTGCCTTTTGTATTTAATTCCGATGCAAATTCTGTGATTCATCGCCAATACGGAGGTCCAAGGGATACAGTAAACCTGAAGTCAAGCATCGATATCTAAAACTGGCCTCACAGGAAAGGCTAAAATCATAGAATGTAAGAAGAGTCAATCCTCATGTACTTAGGTCGGCATTATGGCTTTTGTATGTAATTCCGTTGCAATCTCTGTGTTTCATCGTCAATAATAAGGTCCAAGGGATGCAGTAAACCTGAAGTGAAGCATCAGAAATTAAAACTGGTCTCACAGGAAAGGTTCAAAACATAGACAGTGAGAAGAGTCAAACTCCTTGTACTTAAGTCCGCATGGGGCCCTTTGTATTTAATTCCGATGCAATTTCTGTGTTTCATCGTCGATAAGAAGGTCCACGGGATACAGTAAACCAGAAGTGAGGCATCGGAGTCAAAAAATGGTCTCACAGCAAAAGCTTCAAAACATAGAGAGTAATAAGAGTCAGTCCTCTTGTACATAATTCGGCATTGTGCCTTTTGTATTTAATTACGATGCAATTTCTGCGTTTCATCGTCAGTACGAAGGTCCAAGGGATACAGTTAAACTGAAGTGAAGCATCAGAATCTGAAACTGGTGTCATAGGAAAGGTTCAAATCATACAATGTAAGAAGGGTCAGTCTTCTTGTACTTAAGTCGGCATTGTGCCTTTGTATTTAATTCCGATGCAATTTTTGTGTTTCATCGTCAATAACGAGGTCCAAGTGATACAGTAAACCTTCAATGAAGCATCGGATTCTTAAACTGGTCTCACAGGAAAGGTTCAAAACATAGACAGTAACAAGAGTCAGTCTTCCTGTACTTAAGTCAGCTAAGTGCCTTTTGTATTTAATTCCGATGCAAATCCTGTGCTTCATCGTCAATATGAAGGTCCAAGGGGTATGGTAAACCTGAAGTGAAACATCAGAATGTAAAACTGGTCCCACAGGAAAGGTTCAAAACATAGACAGCAAGAAGAGTCAGTCTTCTTGTACTTAAGTCGGCATTGTACCTTTTGTATTGAGTTCCGATGCAATTTCTGAGTTTCATCGTCAATATGAATGTCCAAGGGATACAGTAAACCTGAAGTGTAGCAACAGATTTTAAAACTGGTCTCACAGGAAAGGTTCAAAACATAGTCAGTACGAAGAGTCAGTCTTCCTGTACTTAAGCCAGCAATTTGCTATTTGTATTTAACTCCGATGCAATTTCTGTGTTTCATCGTCAATTAGAAGGTCCAAGGGATTCAGTGAACCTTAAGTGAAGGATCGGAATCTAAAACTGGTCTCACAGGAAAGGTTCAAGTCATAGAATGTAAGATGAGTTACTCTTCTTGTACTTAAGTCAGCATTGTGCCTTTTGTATTTAATTCCGATGCAATTTCTGTGTTTCATCGTCAATAAGAAGGTCCAAGGGATACAGTAAACCTGAAATGAAGCATCGTAATATAAAACTTTTCACACAGGAAAGGTTCAAACATAGACAGTAAGAAGAGTCAGTCTTCTTGTACTTAAGTCGGCATTGTGCCTATTGTATTTAATTCCGATGCAATTTCTGTGTTTCATCGTCAATAAGAAGGTCCAAGGCATACAGTACACTTGAAGTGAAGCATCGGAATTGAAACTGGTCTCACAGGAAAGACTAAATTGTAGCATGTCAGAGGAATCAGACTTCTTGTACTTAAGTCGGCATGGTGCCTTTTGTATTTATTTCCGATGCAAATTCTGTGTTTCATCGTAAATAAGAAGGTCCAAGGGTTACAGTAAACCTGAAGTGAAACATCGGAATCTAAAACTGGTGTCACAGGAATGTTTCAAAACGTAGACAGAAAGAAGAGTCAGTGCTCTTGTACTTCAGTCGACATTTTGACCTTTGTATTTAATTCCGATGCAATTTCTGTGTTTCATCGTCAATAAGAAGGTCCAAGGGAAACAGTAAACCTGAAATGAAGCATCGGAATATAAAACTCTTCTCAGAGGTAGGGTTCAAAACATAGACAGTAAGAGAGTCAGTCTTCTTGTACTTAAGTCGGCATTGTGCCTTTTGTATATATTTCCGATGCAATTCCTGTGTTTCATCGTCAATATGAAGGAACTAGGGATACAGTAAACCTGAAGTGAAGCATATGAACCTAAAACTCGTCTCAGAGGAAAGGTTCAAAACATAGACAGTAGAGGAGCCAGTCCTCTTGTACTTAAGTCGGCATTGTGACTTTTGCATTTAATTCCGATGCAATTTCCGTGTTTCATTGTCAATAAGAAGGTCCAAGGAATACAGTAAACCTGACGTGTAACATCGGAATCTAACACTGGTCTCACAGGAATGGTTCAGACATAGACAGTAAGAAGCCTCAGTCTTCTTGTAGTTAAGTAGGCATAGTGCGTTTTGTATTTTATTCCGATGCAATTTCTGTGTTTCATCGTCAATAAGAAGATCCAAGGGACACAGTAAACCTGAAGTGAAGCATCGGAATCTAAAACTGGTGTCACAGGAAATATTCTAGTCACAGACAGTAAGAAGAATCAGTCAACTTGTACTTAATGGGCATTGTGCTTTTTGTATTTAATTCCGATGCAGTTTCTGTGTTTCATCGTCAATGAGAAGGTGCAAGGGATACAGAAAAACTGAAGTGAATCATCGGAATCTAAAACTGGTCTCACAGGAATGGCTCAAAACATAGACAGTAAGAAGAGTCATCTTCTTGTACCTAGGTCATCATTGTGCTTTTTTGTATTTAATTCCGATGCAATTTCTGTGTTTCATCGTCAATAAGAAGGTCCAAGCGATATAGTAAACCTGAAATGAAGCATCAGAATCTACAACTGGTCTCACAGGAAAGACTCAAATCATAGCATGTAAGAAAGGTCAGTCTTCTTGTACTTAAGACGGCACTGTGCCTTTTGTATTTAATACCGATGCAATTTCTGTGTTTCATCGTCAAAAAGAAGGTCCTAGGGATACAGTAAACCTGAAGTGAAGCATCGATATCTAAACCAATTCTCAGAGGAAAGGCTCAAATCATAGAATGTAAGAAGAGTCAGTCCTCTTGCACTTAAGTCGGCATTGTGCCTTTTGTATTTGATTCCGATGCAATTGCTGTGTTTCATCGTCAATAACAACGTCCAAGAGATACAGTAAACCTGAAGTGAAGCATCGGAATCTAAAACGGGTCTCATTAGAGTGGTTCAAAACATAGACAGTAAGAAGAGTCAGTCCTCTTGTACTTAAGTCGGCATTGTGCCTTTTGTATTTAATTCCGATGCAAATTCTGTGATTCATCGCCAATACAAAGGTCCAAGGAATACAGTAAACCTGCAGTGAAGCATCGGAATCCAAAACTGGTCTCACAGTAAATGCTCAAAACATAGACAGTAAGAAGAGTCAGACTTCTTGTTCGTAAGTGGGCATTGTGCCTTTTGTATTTAATTCCGATGCAATTTATGTCTTTCATCGTCAGTAAGAAGGTCCACGGGATACAGTAAACCAGAAGTGAGGCATCGGAGTCAAAAAATGGTCTCACAGCTAAAGTTTCAAAACATAAAGAGTAATAAGAGTCAGTCCTCTTGTACCTAATTCGGCATTGTGCCTTTTGTATTTAATTCCGATGCAATTTCCGTGTTTCATCGTCAGTACGAAGGTCCAAGGGATACACTTAAACTGAAGTGAAGCTTCGGTATCTGAAACTGGTCTCATAATAAAGGTTCAAATCATAGAATGTAAGAAGAGTCAGTCTTCTTGTACTTAAGTCAGTATTGTGCCTTTTGTATGTAATTCCGATGCAATTTCTGTGTTTCATCGTCAATAACACGATCCTAGGGATACAGTAAACCTGAAGTGAAGCATGGAATCTAAAACTGGTCTCACAGGAAAGGCTCAAACATAGATAGTAAGAAGAGTCAGTCATCTTGTACTTAAGTCGGCATTGTGCCTTTGTATTTAATTCCGATGCAATTTCTGTGTTTCATCGTCAATAACAAGGTCCGGCCGGCCGAAGTGGCCGTGTGGTTAAAGGCGCTGCAGTCTGGAACCGCAAGACCGCTACGGTCCCAGGGTCCAATCCTGCCTCGGGCATGGATGTTTGTGATGTCCTTAGGTTAGTTAGGTTTAACTAGTTCTAAGTTCTAGGGGACGAAAGACTTCAGCAGTTGAGTCCCATAGTGCTCAGAGCCATTTGAACCAATTACAAGGTCCAAAGATACAGTAAACCTTCAATGAAGCATCGGATTCTTAAACTGCTCTCACAGGAAAGGTTCAAAACATAGACAGTAAGAAGAGTCAGTCTTCCTTTACTTAAGTCAGCTTTGTGCCTTTCGTATATAATTCCGATGCAAATCCTGTGCTTCATCGTCAATATGAAGGTCCAAGGGGTATGGTAAACCTGAAGTGACACATCGGAATGTAAAACTGGTCTCACAGGAAAGGTTCAAAACATAGACAGTAAGAAGAGTCAGTCATTCTGTACTTAAGTCAGCAATTTGTTATTTGTATTTAACTCCGATGCAATTTCTGTGTTTCATCGTCAATAAGAAGGTCCAAGGGATACGGTAAACCTGAAGTGAAAAATTGGAACCAAAAACTGGACTCACAGTAAAGGATCAAATCATAAAATATAAAATGAGTTAGTCCTCTTGTACTTAGTCGGCATTGTGCCTTTTGTATTTAATTCCGATGCAATTTCTGTGTTGTCATCGTCAATAAGAAAGTCCAAGGGATACAGCAAACCTGACGTGAAGCATCGGAATCTAAAGTTGGTCCCACAGGGATGGTTCAAAACATAGACAGTAAGAAAAGTCAGTCTTTTTGTACTTAAGTCGGCGTTGTGCCTTTTGTATTTCATTCCGATGCAATTTCTGTGTTTCATCGTCAATAAGAAGGTACAAGGTATACAGTAAACCTGTAGTGAAGCATCGCAACCCTAAACTGGTCTCACAGGAAAGGTTCAAAACATAGACAGTAGGGAGAGTCAGTCTTTCTGTACTTAAGTCGGCATTTTGCCTTTTGTATTTAATTCCGATGCAATTTCTGTGTTTCATCGTCAATAAGAAAGTCCAAGGGATACAGTAAACCTAAAGTGAAGCATCGATATCTAAAACTGGTCTCAGTAGAAAGACTCAAATCATACAATGTAAGAAAAATAACTCCTCTTTCACTTCAGTAGGCATTGTGCCTTTTGCATTTAATTCCGATGCAATTTTTGTGTTTCATCGTCAATCAGAGGGTCCAAGGGATACAATAAAAATAAAGTGAGCATCGGAATCTAAAACTGGTCTCACAGGAAAGGTTCAAAACATAGACAGTAAGAAGAGTCAGTTTTCTTGTACTTAAGTCGGCATTGGGCCTTTTGTATTTAATTCCGATGCAATTTATGTGTTTCATCGTCAATAAGAAGATCCAAGGGATACAGTAAACCCGAAGTGAAGCATCGGAATCTAAAACTAGTCTCACAGGAAAGGTTCGATACATAGACAGTTAGAAGAGTCGGTCTTCTTGTACTTAAGTCGGCAATGTCCCTCTTGTATTTAATTCGCATTCATTTTCTGTGTTTCATCGTCAATAAGATGGTCCAAGGGATACAGTATACCTGAAGTGAAGCATCGGAATCTAAAACTGGTCTCACAGGAAAGGTTCAAAACATGGACAGTAAGAAGAGTCAGTCGTATTGTACTTAAGGCGGCTTTTTGGCTTTTCTATTTAATTCCGATGCAATATCTGTGTTTCATCGTCAGTAAGAAGGTCCAAATCAAACAGTAAACTTGAAGTGAAGCATCGGAATCTAAAACTGGTCTCAGAGGAAAGGCTCACAGCATAGACAGAAAGAAGAGTCAGTCCTCTTGTACTTATTCGGCATTGTGCACTTTTGCAATTACGTCCGATGCAATTTCTGTGTTTCATCGTCAATAACAAGGACCAAGAGATACAGTAAAACAGAAGTGAAGCATCGGAATCTAAAACTGGTCTCACAGGAAAGGTTAAAACATAGACAGTATGAGGAGTCAGTCTTCTTGTACTTATGTCGGCATTGTGTCTTATATATTTAATTCGGATGCAATTTCTGTGTTATCATCGTCAATCAGAAGGTCCAAGGGATACAGTAAACCTGATGTGCAGCATCGGAATCTAAAACTGGTGTCACAGGAAGGGTTCAAATCATAGACAGTAAGAAGAGTCAGTCTTCTTGTACTTATGGCGGCATTGTCCATTTTGCATTTAATTCCGATGCAATTTCTGTGTTTCTTCGTCAAAAAGAAGGTCCAAGGGATACAGTAGACCTGAAGTGAAGCATCAATATCTAATACTGGTCTCACAGGAAAGGCTCATATCATAAAATGTAAGAGGAGTCAATCCTCATGTTCTTACGTCGGCATTGTGCCTTTTGTATTTACTTCCGATGCAATTTCTGTGTTTCATCATCAATAGGAAGGTCCAAGGGATACAGTAAACCTGAAGTGAAGCATCGGAATCTAAAGTTGGTCCCACAGGGATGGTTCAAAACATAGACAGTAAGAAAAGTCAGTCTTTTTGTACTTAAGTCGGCATTTTGCCTTTTGTATTTAATTCCGATGCAATATCTGTGTTTCATCGTCAATAAGAAAGTCCAAGGGATACAGTAAACCTAAAATGAAGCAACGATATCTAAAACTGGTCTCAGTAGAAAGACTCAAATCATACAATGTAAGAAAAATCACTCCTCTTTAACTTCAGTAGGCATTGTGCCTTTTGCATTTAATTCCGATGCAATTTCTGTGTTTCATCGTCAATAAGAGGGTCAGAGGGATACAATAAAAATAAAGTGAAGCATCAGAATCAAAAACTTATCTCACAGGAAAGGTTCAAAACATAGATAGTAAGAAGAGTGAGTCTTCTTGTATTTAAGTCAGCATTGTGTTTTTTGTATTTCGTTCTGAAGCAATTTCTGTCTTCCATCGTCCATAAGAAATTTCAAGGGATATAGTAATCCTGAAGTGAAGCATCGGAATCTGAAACTGGTCTCACAGGAAAGGTTCTAATCATAGAATGTAAGAAGAGTCAGTCTTCTTGTAATTAAGTAGGCATTGTGTCATTTATATTTAATTCCGATGCAATTTCTGTGTTTCATCGTCAAAATGAAGGTCCAAGGGATACAGTAAACCTGAAGTGAAGCATCGGAATCTAAAGTTGGTCCCACAGGGATGGTTCAAAACATAGACAGTAAGAAAAGTCAGTCTTTTTGTACTTAAGTCGGCATTGGGCCTTCTGTATTTAATTCCGATGCAATTTATGTGTTTCATCGTCAATAAGAAGATCCAAGGGATACAGTACACCTGAAGTGATGCATCGGAATCTAAAACTAGTCTCACTGGAAAGGTTCGATACATAGACAGTTAGAAGAGTCGGTCTTATTGTACTTAAGTCGGAAATGTCCCTCTTGTATTTAATTCCCATTAATTTTCTGTGTTTCATCGTCAATAAGATGGGCCAAGGGATACAGTATACCTGAAGTAAAGCATCGGAATCTAAAACTTATCTCACTGGAAATGTTCAAATCATAGACAGTAAGAAGAATCAGTCCCCTTGTGCTTAATCCTCATTGTGCTTTTTGTATTTAATTCCAATATAGTTTGTGTGCTTCATCGTAAATGAGAAGGTTCAAGGGATACAGTAAAACTGAAGTGAATCATCGGAATCTGAAACAGGTCTCACAGGAAATGCTCAAAACATAGAATGTAAGAGGAGTCAGTCTTCTTGTATCTAAGTTTGAATTCTGCATTTTGTATTTAATTCCGATGCAATTCCGGTGTTTCATCGTCATTAAGAAGGTCCAAGGGATACAGTAAACCTGAAGTGGAACATCGGAATCTAAAGCTAGTCTCACAGGATAGCCTCAAAACATAGACAGTTAGAAGAGTCAGTCTTCTTGTACTTAAGGCGGCATTGTGCCTTTTGTATTTAATTCCCACGCAATTTCTGTGTTTCATCGTCAATAGGATGGTACAAGGGATACTGTAAACCTGAAGTGAAGCATCGGAATCTAAAACTGGTCTCACAGGAAAGGCTCAAAACGTAGACAGTAAGAAGAGTGAGACTTCTTGTACTTAAGTCGGCATTGCGCATTTTGTAATTAATTGCGATGCAATTTTTGTGTTTCATCGTCAATAAGAAGGTCCAAGGGATACAGTAAACCTAAAGTGAAGCAACGCTATCTTAAACTGGCCTCGCAGGAAAGGTTCATAACTTAGACGGTAAGGAGAGTCAGTCATCTGGTACTTACGACGGCATTGTGCCTTTTGTATTTCATTCCGATGCAATTTCTGTGTTTCATCGTCAAAAAGAAGGTCCAAGGGATACAGTAAACCTGATGTGAAGCACCGATATTCAAAACTGTTCTCACAGGAAAGGCTCATATCATAGAATTTAGGAAGAGTCAATCCTCTTGTACTTACGTCGGCATTGTGCCTTTTGTATTTACTTCCGATGCAATTTCTGTGATTCATCGTCAATAAGAAGGTCCAAGGGATGCAGTAAACCTGAAGTGAATCATCGGAATCTAAAACGGGCCTCACAGGAAAGGTTCAAAACTTAGACAGTTAGAGGAGTCAGTCTTCTTGTACTTAGGTCGGCATTGTGGCCTTTGTATTTACTTCCGAGGCAATTTCTGTGATTCATAGTCAATAAGAATGCCCAAGGGATACAGTACACCTGTAGCGAAGCATCGGAATCTTAAACTGCTCTCACAGGAAAGGCTCAATTCATAGAATGTAACAAGAGTCAGTCTTCTTGTACTTAAGTCGGCATTGTTCATTTTGATCTTAATTCCGATGCAATTTATGTGTATCATCGTCAAAAAGAAGGTACATTGGATACAGTAAACCTGAAGCGAAGCATCGATAACAATAACTGGTCTCACAGGAAAGGCTCAAATCATAGACAGTATGAAGAGTCAGTCTTCTTGTACTTACGTCGGCATTGTGCCTTTTATATTTAATTCCGATTCAATTTCTTTGCTATCATCGTCAATCAGAGGGTCCAAGGGATACAGTAAACCTGACGTGCAGCATCGGAATCTAAAACTGGTGTCACTAGAAAGGTTCAAATCATAGACAGTAAGAAGTGTCAGAGTTCTTGTACGTAAGGGGGCATTGTTCATTTTGTATTTAATTCCGATGCAATTTCTGTGTTTCATCGTCAAAAAGAAGGTCCAAGGGATACAGTAAACCTGAAGTGAAGCATCAATATCTAAAACTGGTCTCACAGGAAAGGCTCATATCACAGAATGTAAGAAGAGTCAATCCTCTTGTACTTACGTCGGCATTGTGCCTGTTGTATTTACTTCCCATGCAATTTCTGTGTTTCATCTTCAATAAGAAGGTCCAAGGGATACTATAATAACCTGAAGTGAAGCATCGGAATCTAAAACTGGTCTCACAGGAAAGGCTCAAAACATAGAATGTAAGAGGAGTCAGTCTTCTTGTACCTAAGTTTGAATTGTGCATTTTGTATTTAATTCCGATGCAATTCCGGTGTTTCATCGTCATTAAGAAGGTCCAACGGATACAGTAAACCTGAAGTGAGGCACCGGAATCTAAAACTGGTCTCACAGGAAAGGTTCAAATCATACACAGTAAGAAGAGTCAGTCCTCTTGCACTTAAGTTGGCATTGCACCTTTTTTATATAATTCCGATGCAATATCTGTGTTTCATCGTCAATAAGAAGGTCCAAGGGATTCAGTAAACCTGAAGTGAAGCATCGGAATCTAAAACTGGTCTCACAGGAAAGTTTCAAAACATAGACAGTAAGAAGAGTCAGTCTTTTTGTACTTAACGCGGCATTGTGCCTTTTCTATTTAATTCCGATGCAATATCTGTGTTTCATCGTCAATAAGAAGGTCCAAATGAAACAGCAAACTTGACGTGAAGCATCGGAATCTAAAACTGGTCTCACAGGAAAGGCTCAAAGCATAGACAGAAAGAAAAGTCAGTCCTCTTGTACTTAATCGGCATTGTGCCTTTTGCATTTAATTCCGATGCAATTTCTGTGTTTCATCGTCAAAAAGATGGTCCAAGGGATACAGTAAACCTGAAGTGAAGCATCGGAATCTAAAACTGGTCTCACAGGAAATGCTCAAAGAATAGAATGTAAGAGGAGTCAGTCTTCTTGTACCTAAGTTTGAATTCTGCATTTTGTATTTAATTCCGATGCAATTCCGGTGTTTCATCGTCATTAGGAAGGTCCAAGGGATACAGTAAACCTGAAGTGAGGCATCGGAATCTAAAACTGGTCTCACAGGAAAGGTTCAAATCATAGACAGTAAGAAGAGTCAGTCCTCTTGTACTTAAGTTGGCATTGCACCTTTTGTATATAATTCCGATGCAATATCTGTGTTTCATCGTCAATAAGAAGGTCCAAGGGATTCAGTGAACCTGAAGTGAAGCATCGGAATCTAAAACTGGTCTCACAGGAAAGGTTCTAAACATAGACAGTAAGAAGAGTCAGTCTTTTTGTACTTTAGGCGGCATTGTGCATTTTGATCTTAATTCCGATGCAATTTATGTGATTCATCGTCAAAGAGAAGATACATTGGATACAGTAAACCTGAAGTGAAGCATCGGAATCTAAAACTGGTCTCACAGGAAAGGTTCAAAACATAGACACTAATAAGAGTCAGTCTTCTTGTTCTTAAGTCGGCATTGTGCCATTTGTATTTAATTCCGATGCAGTTTATGTGTTTCATCGTTAATAACAAGGTCCAACGGATTCAGTATTCCTGAAGTGAAGCATCGGAATCGAAAACTGGTCGCACAGGAAAGGCTCAAAACATAGACAGTATGAAGAGTCAGTCTTCTTGTACTGAAGTCGGCATTGTGCCTTTTGTATTTTCTTCAGATGCAATTTATGTGCTTCTTCATCAATACGAAGGTCCAAGGTATACAGTAAACCTGAAGTGAAGCATCGGAATCTAAGCCTGGTGTCACAGGAAAGGTTCAAAACATAGACAGAAGGAAGAGTCAGTCCTCTTGTACTTAATCGGCATTGTGCGTTTTGCATTTAATTACGATGCAATTTCTGTGATTACTCGTCTATAACAAGGACCAAGAGATACAGTAAACGAGAAGTGAAGCATAGGAATCCAAAACTGGCCTCAAAGGAAAGGTTATAACATAGACAGTACGAAGAGTCAGTCTTCTTGTACTTAAGTCGTCATTGAGCCCTTTGTATTTAATTCCGATGCAATTTCTGTGTTTCATCGTCAGTCAGAAGGTACAAGGGATACAGTAAACATGAACTGAAACATCGGAATCTAAAAGTAGTGTCACAGGAAAGTGTCAAATCATAGACAGTAAGAAGAGTCAGTCTTCTTGTATTTAATGCGGCATTGTTCATTTTGTATCTAATTCCGATGCAATTTCTGTGTTTCATCGTCATTAAGAATTTCCAAGGGATACAGTAAACCTGAAGTGAGGCATCGCAATCTAAAACTGGATTCACAGGAAAGGTTCAAACCATAGACAGTAAGAAGAGTCAGTCCTCTTGAACTTAAGTCGGCATTGCGCCTTTTGTATTTAATTCCGATGCAATGTCTTTGTTTCATCGTCAATAAGAAGGTGCAAGGGATTCAGTAAACCTGAAGTGAAGCATCGGAATCTAAAAGTGGTCTCACAGGAACGGTTTAAAACATACACAGTAATAAGAGTCAGTCATCCTGTACTTAAGGCAGCATTGTTCATTTTGTATTTAATTCCGAACCAATTTCTGTGTTTCATCGTCAAAAAGAAGGTCCAAGGGATACAGTAAACTTGAAGCGAAGCATCGATATCTAAAAGGAAAGGCTCAAAACATAGACAGTAGGAAGAGTCAGTCTTCATGTACTTAGGTCGGCATTGTGCCTTTTGTATGTAATTCCGATGCAATTTCTGTGAATCATCGTCAATAAGAAGGTCCAAGGGATACAGTAAACCTGAAGTGAAGCATCAGAATCTAAGCCTGGTGTCACAGGAAATGTTCAAAACATAGACAGAAAGAAGAGTCAGTGCTCTTGTACTTAATCGGCATTGTGCTTTTTGTATTTAATTCCGATGCATTTTCTGTAATTCATCGTTAATAAGAAGGTCCAAGGGATACAGTAAACCTGAAGTGAAGCATCGATATCTAAAACTGGTCTCACAGGAAAGTCTCATATGATAGAATGGAAGAAGAGCCAATCTTCTTGTACTTACGTCGGCAATGTGCCTTTTGTATTTCATTCCGATGCAATTTCTGTACTTCATCGTCAATAAGAAGGTCCAAGGGATATAGTAAACCTGAAATGAAGCATCGGAATCTAAAACTGGTCTCACAGGAAAGGTTCAAACCATAGACAGTAACAAGAGTCAGTCTTCTTGTACTTAGGTCGGCATTGTGCCTTTTGTATAATTACGAAGCAATTGCTGTGTTTCATCGTCAATAAGAGGCTCCAAGGGACACAGTAAACCTGAAGTGAAACATCAGAATCCAAAGCTGGTCTCACAGGAAAAATTCGAAACATAGACAGTAAGAAGAGTCAGTCTTCTTGTAGATAAGTCGGCATTGTGCTTTTTGTATTTAATTCCGATGCATTTTCTGTGTTTCATCGTCAATAAGAAGGTCCAATTGATACAGTAAAACTGAAGTGAAGCATCGGAATCTGAAAGTGGTCTCACAGGAAAGGCTCAAATCATAGATTGTAGGAAGAGTCAATCCTCTTGTACTTACGTCGGCATTGTGCCTTTTGTATTTAAATCCGATGCAATTTCTGTGTTTCATCGTTAATAAGAAGGTCCAAGGGATAAAGTAAACCTGAAGTGAAGCATCGGAATCTAAAACTAGTCTCACAGGAAAAACTCAAAACATAGACAGTAAGAAGAGAGAGACTTCTTGTACTTAAGTCGGCATTGTGCATTTTTTAATTAATTCCGATGCAATTTTTGTGTTTCATCGTCAATAAGAAGGTCCAAGGGATACAGTAAACATGAAGTGAAGAATCGGAATCTAAAACAGGCCTCACAGGAATGGTTCAATACTTAGGCAGTAACAAGAGTCAGTCTTCTTGTACTGAAGTCGGCATTGTGCATTTTGTAATTAATTCCGATGCAATTTCTGTGTTTCATCGGCAATAAGAAGGCCCAATGGATACAGTACACCTAAAGTGAAGCACCGGAATCTGAAACTGGTCTCACAGGAAAGGCCCAATTCATAGTATGCAAGAAGAGTCAGTCTTCTTGTACTTAAGTCGGCATTGTGCATTTTGTATTTCATTCCGATGCAATTTCTGTGTTTCATCGTCAATAAGAAGGTCCAAGGGACACAGTAAACCTGAAGTGAAGCATCGGAATCTAAAACTGGTCTCACAGGAAAGACTCATATCATAGAATGGAAGAAGAGTCAATCCTCTTGTACTTACGACGGTAATGTGCCTTTTGTATTTCATTCCGATGCAATTTCTGTGTTTCATCGTCAATAAGAAGGTCCAAGGGATACAGTAAACCTGAAGTGAAGCATCGGAATCTAAAACTGGTCTCACGGGAAAGGCTCAAAACATAGAAAGTAAGAAGAGTCAGACTTCTTGTACTTCTATCGGCATTGTCCATTTTGTATTTAATTCCGATGCAATTTCTGTTTTTCATCGTCAATAAGAAGGTCCAAGGGATACAGTAAACATAAAGTGAAGCATCGGAATCTAAAACAGGCCTCACAGGAATGGTTGAATACTTAGGCAGTAAGAAGAGTCAGTCTTCTTGTACTTAAGTCGGCATTGTGCATTTTGTAATTAATTCCGATGCAATTTCTGTGTTTCATCGGCAATAAGAAGGCCCAAGGGATACAGTACACCTGAAGTGAAGCACCGGAATCTGAAACTGGTCTCACAGGAAAGGCCCACTTCATAGTATGTAAGAAGAGTCAGTCTTCTTGTACTTAAGTCGGCATTGTGCATTTTGTATTTAATTCCGTTGCAATTTATCTGTTTCATCGTCAAAAAGAAGGTACAAGATATACAGTAAACCTGAAGTGAAGCATCGATATCTAAAACCGGTCTCAGAGGAAAGGCTCAAATGATAGAATGTATGAAGAATCAGTCCACTTGTACTTAAGTCGGCATTCTGCCTTTTGTATTTAATTCCGATGCAATTTCTGTGTTTCATCTTCAATAAGAAGGTCCAAGAGATACAGTAAACCTGAAGTGAAGCATCAGAATATAAAACTGGTCTCTCAGGAAATGTTCAAATCATAGACACTAATAATAGTCAGTTTTCTAGTACATATGTCGGCATTGTGCCTTATGTATTTAATTCCGATGCAGTCTCTACGTATCACCGTCAACAAGAAGGTCCAAGGGATACAGTAAACCTGAAGTGAAGCATCGATATCTAAATTGGTCTCACAGGAAAGGCTAAAATCAAAGAATGTAAGAAAAATCAATCCTCTTGTACTTAAGTCGGCATTGGGCCTTTTGTATTTAAATCCGATGCAATTTCTGTGTTTCATCGTCAATAAGATGATCCAAGGGATACAGTAAACCTGAAATGAAGCGTCGGAATCTAAAACTGGTCTCACAGGAAAGGCTCAAATCATAGACAGTATGAAGAGTCAGTCTTCTTGTACTGAAGTCGGCATTCTGCCTTTTGTATTTAATTCCGATGCAAAGTATGTATTTCATCGTCAATAAGAAGGGCCAAGGGATACAGTAAACCTGACGTGAAGCATCGGAATCTAAAATTGTTATCACAGGAAATGTTCAAATCATAGCCAGTAAGAAGAGTCAGTCCTCTTGTACTTAATCGGCATTGTGCTTTTTGTATTTAATTCAGATGCAATTTCTGTGTTTCATCGTCCATAAGAAGGTCCAAGGGATAGAGCAAAACTGAAGTGAAGCATCGGAATCTAAAACTGGTCTCACAGGAAAGGCTCAAACCATAGACTGTAACAAGAGTCCGTTTTCTTGTACTTAGGTCGGCATTGTGCCTTTTGTATAATTCCGAGCAATTACTGTGTTTCATCGTCAATAAGAAGGTCCAATGGATACAGTAAAACTGAAGAGAAGCAACGGAATCTGAAAGGGGTCTCACAGGAAAGGCTCAAATCATAGAATGTAGGAAGAGTCAATCCTCTTGTACTTACGTCGGCATTGTGCCTTTTGTATTTAAATCCGATGCAATTTCTGTGTTTCATCGTCAATAAGAAGGTCCAAGGGATACAGTAAACCTGAAGTGAAGCATCGGAATCTAAAACCGGTCTCACAGGAAACACTGAATACATAGACAGTAAGAAGAGTGAGACTTCTTGCACTTAAGTCGGCATTGTGCATTTTTTAATTAATTCCGATGCAATTTTTGTGTTTAATCATCAATAAGAAGGTCCAAGGGATACAGTAAACCTGAAGTGTAGCATCGCAATCTCAAACTGGCCTCACAGGAAAGGTTTAACACTTAGACGGTAAGGAGAGTCAGTCTTCTGGTACTTACGACGGCATTGTGCCTTTTGTATTTAATTCCGATTCAATTTCTGTGTTTCATCGTCAATAAGAAGGTCCTAGGGATACTGTGCACCTGGAGTGAAGCATCGGAAACTAAAACTGGTCCCACAGGAAAGGTTACAAACATAGACCCTAATAAGAGTCAGTCTTCAGGTACCTAACTCGGCATTGTGCCTTTTGTATTTAATTCTGATGCAATTTCTGTGTTTCATCGTCTATAACAAGGACCAAGAGATACAGTAAACGAGAAGTGAAGCATTGGAATCTAAAACTGGTGTCACAGGAAAGGTTAAATCATAGACAGTAAGAAGAGTCAGTCTTCTTGTACTTAAGTCGTCATTGTGCCTTATGTATTTAATTCCGATGCAGTCTCTACGTATCATCGTCAACAAAAGGGTCCAAGGGATACAGTAAACCTGAAGTGAAGCATCGATTTCTAAAACTGGTCTCACAGGAAAGGCTCAAATGATAGAATGTATGAAGAATCAGTCCACTTGTACTTAAGTCGGCATTGTGCCTTTTGTATTTAATTCCGATGCAATTTCTGTATTACATCTTCAATAAGAGGGTCCAAGGGATACAGTAAACCTTAAGTGAAGCATCAGAATCTAAAACTGGTCGCACAGGAAATGTTCAAAACATAGACACTAATAATAGTCAGTCTTCTTGTACATAAGTCGGCATTGTGCCTTATGTATTTAATTCCGATGCAGTCTCTACGTATCATCGTCAACAAGAGGGTCCAAGGGATACAGTAAACCTGAAGTGTAGCATCGATATCTAAAACTGGTCTCACAGGAAAGGCTAAAATCATAGAATGTAAGAAAAATCAATCCCCTTGTACTTAAGTCGGCATTGTGCCTTTTGTATTAAAATACGATGCAATTTCTGTATTTCATCGTCAATAAGATGGTCCAAGGGATACAGTAAACCTGAAATGAAGCATCGGAATCTAAAACTGGTCTCACAGGAAAGGCTCAAGTCATAGACAGTATGAAGAGTCAGTCTTCTTGTACTGAAGTCGGCTTTCTGCCTTTAGTATTTAATTCCGGTGCAATGTATGTTTTTCATCGTCAATAAGAAGGGCCAAGGGATACAGTAAACCTGACGTCAAGCATCGGAATCTAAAACTGTTATCACAGGAAATGTTCAAATCATAGCCAGTAAGAAGAGTCAGTCCTCTTGTACTTAATCGGCATTGCGCTTTTTGTATTTAATTCCCATGCAATTCCTGTGTTTCATCGTCGATAAGGAGGTCCAAGGGATACAGTAAACCTGAGGCGAAACATCGAAATCTAAAACTGGTCTCACAGGAAAGGCTCAAAACATAGACAGTGTGATGAGTCAGTCTTCTTGTACTGAAGTCGTTATTCTACCTTTTGTATTTAATTCCGATGGAATGTATGTGTTTCATCGTCAATAAGAAGGTCCAAGGGATACAGCAAAACTGAAGTGAATCATCGGAATCTAAAACTGGTCTCACACGAAAGGTTAAAATCATGGACAGTAAGAAGGATCACTCTTCTTGTACATAGGCTGGCATTGTGCCTTTTTTATTTTATTCCGCTGCAATTTCTGTTTTTCATCGTCAATAAGAAGGCCCAAGGAATACAGTTAAACTGAAGTAAAGCATCGGAATCAAAAACTGGTCTCACAGGAAAGGCTCAAAACATAGACAGTAAAAAGAGTCAGTCTTCTTATACTTAAGTCGGCATTGTGCCTTTTGTATTTAACTCCGTTGCAGTTTCTGTGTTAATCGTCAATAAGAAGGTCCAATGGATATAGTAAACCTGAAATGAAACATCGGAATCTATAACTGGTCTCACAGGAAAGGTTCAAATCTTAGACAGTAAGAAGAGTCGGTCTTCTTGTACTTAACTCGGCATTGTGTTTTTTTGTGTTTTATTCCGATGCAATTTCTGTATTTCGGCGTCAATAAGAAGGTCCAAGGGCTACAGTAAAAAGTGAAGCATCGGAATCTAAAATAGGTCTCACAGGGAAGGTTCAAACCATAGACAGTAAGAAGAGTCAGTCTTCTTGTACTTAAGTCGACATTTTGCGTTTTGCATTAAATCCAATGCAATTTCAGTTTTTCATCGTCAATAATAAGGTCCAAGGGATACAGTATACCTGAAGTGAAGCAACAGAATGTAAAACTGGTCTCACAGGAAAGGATCAAATCATAGAATGTAAGAAGAGTCAGTCTTCTTGTACTTAAGTCGGCATTGTGCATTTTTTATTTAATTCCGATGCAATTTATGCGTTTCATTGTCAAAAAGAAGGTACATGCTATACACTAAACCTGAAGTGAAGCATCGGAATCTAAAACTGGTCTCACAGGAAAGGTTCAAAACATAGAGAGTAAGAAGGGTCGATCTTCTTGAACTTAAGTCGGCATTGTGCATTTTGTATTTAATTCCGATGCAATTTCTGTGTTTCATCGTCAATAAGATGGCCCAAGGGATACAGTACACCTGAAGTGAAGCATCGGAATCTGAAACTGGTCTCACAGGAAAGGCCCAATTCGTAGAATGTAAGAAGAGTCAGTCTCCTTGTACTTAAGTCGGCATTGTGCATCTTGTATTTAATTCCGATGCAATTTATGTGTTTCATCGTCAAAAAGAAGGTACAAGATATACAGTAAACCTGAAGTGAAGCATCGATATCTCAAACTGGTCTCAGAGGAAAGGCTCAAATGATAGAAAGTATAAAGAATCAGTCCACTTGTACTTAAGTCGGCATTGTGCCTTTTGTATTCAATTCCGATGCAATTTCTGTGTTTCATCTTCAATAAGAATGTCCAAGGGATACAGTAAACCTGAAGTGAAGCATCGGAATCTAAAACTGGTCTCACAGGAAAGGCTCAAAACATAGACAGTATGAAGAGTCAGTCTTCTTGTACTGAAGTCGGCATTCTGCCTTTTGTATTTAATTCCGATGCAAAGTATGTGTCTCATCGCCAATAAGAAGGTCCAAGGGATACAGTAAACCCGACGTGAAGCATCGGAATCTAAAACTGGTCTCACAGGAAAGGTTCAAATCATAGAATGTAAGAAGAGTCATTCCTCTTGTACTTAAGTCGGCATTGTGCTTTTGTATTTAATTCCGATGCAATTTCTGTGTTTCATCGTCAATGCGAAGGTCCAAGGGATACATTTAAGCATAAGTAAAGCATCGGAATCTAAAACTGGTCTCACAGGAAAGGTTCAAAACATAGACAGTAAGGAGAGTCAGTCTTCTAGTACTTCAGTTGGCATCATGCCCTTTGTATTAAATTCCGATGCAATTTCTGTGTTTCATCGTCAATAAGGAGGTCCAAGGGATACAGTAAACCTGAAGCGAAGCTTCGATATCTAAAACTGGTCTAAAATCATAGAATGTAAGAAGAGTCAATGCTCTTGTAGCTAAGTCGGCATTGTGCCTTTTGTATTTAAATCCGATGCAATTTCTGCGTTTCATCGTCAATAAGATGATCCAAGGGATACAGTAAACCTGAAATGAAGCGTCGGAATCTAAAACTGGTCTCACAGGAAAGGCTCAAATCATAGACAGTATGAAGAGTCAGTCTTCTTGTACTGAAGTCGGCATTCTGCCTTTTGTATTTAATTCCGATGCAAAGTATGTATTTCATCGTCAATAAGAAGGGCCAAGGGATACAGTAAACCTGACGTGAAGCATCGGAATCTAAAATTGTTATCACAGGAAATGTTCAAATCATAGCCAGTAAGAAGAGTCAGTCCTCTTGTACTTAATCGGCATTGTGCTTTTTGTATTTAATTCAGATGCAATTTCTGTGTTTCATCGTCCATAAGAAGGTCCAAAGGATAGAGCAAAACTGAAGTGAAGCATCGGAATCTAAAACTGGTCTCACAGGAAAGGCTCAAACCATAGACTGTAACAAGAGTCCGTTTTCTTGTACTTAGGTCGGCATTGTGCCTTTTGTATAATTCCGAGCAATTACTGTGTTTCATCGTCAATAAGAAGGTCCAATGGATACAGTAAAACTGAAGAGAAGCAACGGAATCTGAAAGGGGTCTCACAGGAAAGGCTCAAATCATAGAATGTAGGAAGAGTCAATCCTCTTGTACTTACGTCGGCATTGTGCCTTTTGTATTTAAATCCGATGCAATTTCTGTGTTTCATCGTCAATAAGAAGGTCCAAGGGATACAGTAAACCTGAAGTGAAGCATCGGAATCTAAAACCGGTCTCACAGGAAACACTGAATACATAGACAGTAAGAAGAGTGAGACTTCTTGCACTTAAGTCGGCATTGTGCATTTTTTAATTAATTCCGATGCAATTTTTGTGTTTAATCATCAATAAGAAGGTCCAAGGGATACAGTAAACCTGAAGTGTAGCATCGCAATCTCAAACTGGCCTCACAGGAAAGGTTTAACACTTAGACAGTAAGGAGAGTCAGTCTTCTGGTACTTACGACGGCATTGTGCCTTTTGTATTTAATTCCGATTCAATTTCTGTGTTTCATCGTCAATAAGAAGGTCCTAGGGATACTGTGCACCTGGAGTGAAGCATCGGAAACTAAAACTGGTCCCACAGGAAAGGTTACAAACATAGACCCTAATAAGAGTCAGTCTTCAGGTACCTAACTCGGCATTGTGCCTTTTGTATTTAATTCTGATGCAATTTCTGTGTTTCATCGTCTATAACAATGACCAAGAGATACAGTAAACGAGAAGTGAAGCATTGGAATCTAAAACTGGTGTCACAGGAAAGGTTAAATCATAGACAGTAAGAAGAGTCAGTCTTCTTGTACTTAAGTCGTCATTGTGCCTTATGTATTTAATTCCGATGCAGTCTCTACGTATCATCGTCAACAAAAGGGTCCAAGGGATACAGTAAACCTGAAGTGAAGCATCGATTTCTAAAACTGGTCTCACAGGAAAGGCTCAAATGATAGAATGTATGAAGAATCAGTCCACTTGTACTTAAGTCGGCATTGTGCCTTTTGTATTTAATTCCGATGCAATTTCTGTATTACATCTTCAATAAGAGGGTCCAAGGGATACAGTAAACCTTAAGTGAAGCATCAGAATCTAAAACTGGTCGCACAGGAAATGTTCAAAACATAGACACTAATAATAGTCAGTCTTCTTGTACATAAGTCGGCATTGTGCCTTATGTATTTAATTCCGATGCAGTCTCTACGTATCATCGTCAACAAGAGGGTCCAAGGGATACAGTAAACCTGAAGTGTAGTATCGATATCTAAAACTGGTCTCACAGGAAAGGCTAAAATCATAGAATGTAAGAAAAATCAATCCCCTTGTACTTAAGTCGGCATTGTGCCTTTTGTATTAAAATACGATGCAATTTCTGTATTTCATCGTCAATAAGATGGTCCAAGGGATACAGTAAACCTGAAATGAAGCATCGGAATCTAAAACTGGTCTCACAGGAAAGGCTCAAGTCATAGACAGTATGAAGAGTCAGTCTTCTTGTACTGAAGTCGGCTTTCTGCCTTTAGTATTTAATTCCGGTGCAATGTATGTTTTTCATCGTCAATAAGAAGGGCCAAGGGATACAGTAAACCTGACGTCAAGCATCGGAATCTAAAACTGTTATCACAGGAAATGTTCAAATCATAGCCAGTAAGAAGAGTCAGTCCTCTTGTACTTAATCGGCATTGCGCTTTTTGTATTTAATTCCCATGCAATTCCTGTGTTTCATCGTCGATAAGGAGGTCCAAGGGATACAGTAAACCTGAGGCGAAACATCGAAATCTAAAACTGGTCTCACAGGAAAGGCTCAAAACATAGACAGTGTGATGAGTCAGTCTTCTTGTACTGAAGTCGTTATTCTACCTTTTGTATTTAATTCCGATGGAATGTATGTGTTTCATCGTCAATAAGAAGGTCCAAGGGATACAGCAAAACTGAAGTGAATCATCGGAATCTAAAACTGGTCTCACACGAAAGGTTAAAATCATGGACAGTAAGAAGGATCACTCTTCTTGTACATAGGCTGGCATTGTGCCTTTTTTATTTTATTCCGCTGCAATTTCTGTTTTTCATCGTCAATAAGAAGGCCCAAGGAATACAGTTAAACTGAAGTAAAGCATCGGAATCAAAAACTGGTCTCACAGGAAAGGCTCAAAACATAGACAGTAAAAAGAGTCAGTCTTCTTATACTTAAGTCGGCATTGTGCCTTTTGTATTTAACTCCGTTGCAGTTTCTGTGTTAATCGTCAATAAGAAGGTCCAATGGATATAGTAAACCTGAAATGAAACATCGGAATCTATAACTGGTCTCACAGGAAAGGTTCAAATCTTAGACAGTAAGAAGAGTCGGTCTTCTTGTACTTAACTCGGCATTGTGTTTTTTTGTGTTTTATTCCGATGCAATTTCTGTATTTCGGCGTCAATAAGAAGGTCCAAGGGCTACAGTAAAAAGTGAAGCATCGGAATCTAAAATAGGTCTCACAGGGAAGGTTCAAACCATAGACAGTAAGAAGAGTCAGTCTTCTTGTACTTAAGTCGACATTTTGCGTTTTGCATTAAATCCAATGCAATTTCAGTTTTTCATCGTCAATAATAAGGTCCAAGGGATACAGTATACCTGAAGTGAAGCAACAGAATGTAAAACTGGTCTCACAGGAAAGGATCAAATCATAGAATGTAAGAAGAGTCAGTCTTCTTGTACTTAAGTCGGCATTGTGCATTTTTTATTTAATTCCGATGCAATTTATGCGTTTCATTGTCAAAAAGAAGGTACATGCTATACACTAAACCTGAAGTGAAGCATCGGAATCTAAAACTGGTCTCACAGGAAAGGTTCAAAACATAGAGAGTAAGAAGGGTCGATCTTCTTGAACTTAAGTCGGCATTGTGCATTTTGTATTTAATTCCGATGCAATTTCTGTGTTTCATCGTCAATAAGATGGCCCAAGGGATACAGTACACCTGAAGTGAAGCATCGGAATCTGAAACTGGTCTCACAGGAAAGGCCCAATTCGTAGAATGTAAGAAGAGTCAGTCTCCTTGTACTTAAGTCGGCATTGTGCATCTTGTATTTAATTCCGATGCAATTTATGTGTTTCATCGTCAAAAAGAAGGTACAAGATATACAGTAAACCTGAAGTGAAGCATCGATATCTCAAACTGGTCTCAGAGGAAAGGCTCAAATGATAGAAAGTATGAAGAATCAGTCCACTTGTACTTAAGTCGGCATTGTGCCTTTTGTATTCAATTCCGATGCAATTTCTGTGTTTCATCTTCAATAAGAATGTCCAAGGGATACAGTAAACCTGAAGTGAAGCATCGGAATCTAAAACTGGTCTCACAGGAAAGGCTCAAAACATAGACAGTATGAAGAGTCAGTCTTCTTGTACTGAAGTCGGCATTCTGCCTTTTGTATTTAATTCCGATGCAAAGTATGTGTCTCATCGCCAATAAGAAGGTCCAAGGGATACAGTAAACCCGACGTGAAGCATCGGAATCTAAAACTGGTATCACAGGAAATGTTCAAATCATAGCCAGTAAGAAGAGTCAGCCCTCTTGTACTTAATCGGCATTGTGCTTTTTTTATTTAATTCCGATGCAATTTCTGTGTCTTATCGTCAATAAGAAGGTCCAAGGGATACAGCAAAACTGAAGTGAATCATCGGAATCTAAAACTGGTCTCACAGGAAAGGTTCAAATCATAGAATGTAAGAAGAGTCATTCCTCTTGTACTTAAGTCGGCATTGTGCTTTTGTATTTAATTCCGATGCAATTTCTGTGTTTCATCGTCAATGCGAAGGTCCAAGGGATACATTTAAGCATAAGTAAAGCATCGGAATCTAAAACTGGTCTCACAGGAAAGGTTCAAAACATAGACAGTAAGGAGAGTCAGTCTTCTAGTACTTCAGTTGGCATTATGCCCTTTGTATTAAATTCCGATGCAATTTCTGTGTTTCATCGTCAATAAGGAGGTCCAAGGGATACAGTAAACCTGAAGCGAAGCTTCGATATCTAAAACTGGTCTAAAATCATAGAATGTAAGAAGAGTCAATGCTCTTGTAGCTAAGTCGGCATTGTGCCTTTTGTATTTAAATCCGATGCAATTTCTGCGTTTCATCGTCAATAAGATGATCCAAGGGATACAGTAAACCTGAAATGAAGCGTCGGAATCTAAAACTGGTCTCACAGGAAAGGCTCAAATCATAGACAGTATGAAGAGTCAGTCTTCTTGTACTGAAGTCGGCATTCTGCCTTTTGTATTTAATTCCGATGCAAAGTATGTATTTCATCGTCAATAAGAAGGGCCAAGGGATACAGTAAACCTGACGTGAAGCATCGGAATCTAAAATTGTTATCACAGGAAATGTTCAAATCATAGCCAGTAAGAAGAGTCAGTCCTCTTGTACTTAATACGCATTGTGCTTTTTGTATTTAATTCAGATGCAATTTCTGTGTTTCATCGTCCATAAGAAGGTCCAAGGGATAGAGCAAAACTGAAGTGAAGCATCGGAATCTAAAACTGGTCTCACAGGAAAGGCTCAAACCATAGACTGTAACAAGAGTCCGTTTTCTTGTACTTAGGTCGGCATTGTGCCTTTTGTATAATTCCGAGCAATTACTGTGTTTCATCGTCAATAAGAAGGTCCAATGGATACAGTAAAACTGAAGTGAAGCAACGGAATCTGAAAGGGGTCTCACAGGAAAGGCTCAAATCATAGAATGTAGGAAGAGTCAATCCTCTTGTACTTACGTCGGCATTGTGCCTTTTGTATTTAAATCCGATGCAATTTCTGTGTTTCATCGTCAATAAGAAGGTCCAAGGGATACAGTAAACCTGAAGTGAAGCATCGGAATCTAAAACCGGTCTCACAGGAAACACTGAATACATAGACAGTAAGAAGAGTGAGACTTCTTGCACTTAAGTCGGCATTGTGCATTTTTTAATTAATTCCGATGCAATTTTTGTGTTTAATCATCAATAAGAAGGTCCAAGGGATACAGTAAACCTGAAGTGTAGCATCGCAATCTCAAACTGGCCTCACAGGAAAGGTTTAACACTTAGACAGTAAGGAGAGTCAGTCTTCTGGTACTTACGACGGCATTGTGCCTTTTGTATTTAATTCCGATTCAATTTCTGTGTTTCATCGTCAATAAGAAGGTCCTAGGGATACTGTGCACCTGGAGTGAAGCATCGGAAACTAAAACTGGTCCCACAGGAAAGGTTACAAACATAGACCCTAATAAGAGTCAGTCTTCAGGTACCTAACTCGGCATTGTGCCTTTTGTATTTAATTCTGATGCAATTTCTGTGTTTCATCGTCTATAACAAGGACCAAGAGATACAGTAAACGAGAAGTGAAGCATTGGAATCTAAAACTGGTGTCACAGGAAAGGTTAAATCATAGACAGTAAGAAGAGTCAGTCTTCTTGTACTTAAGTCGTCATTGTGCCTTATGTATTTAATTCCGATGCAGTCTCTACGTATCATCGTCAACAAGAGGGTCCAAGGGATACAGTAAACCTGAAGTGAAGCATCGATTTCTAAAACTGGTCTCACAGGAAAGGCTCAAATGATAGAATGTATGAAGAATCAGTCCACTTGTACTTAAGTCGGCATTGTGCCTTTTGTATTTAATTCCGATGCAATTTCTGTATTACATCTTCAATAAGAGGGTCCAAGGGATACAGTAAACCTTAAGTGAAGCATCAGAATCTAAAACTGGTCGCACAGGAAATGTTCAAAACATAGACACTAATAATAGTCAGTCTTCTTGTACATAAGTCGGCATTGTGCCTTATGTATTTAATTCCGATGCAGTCTCTACGTATCATCGTCAACAAGAGGGTCCAAGGGATACAGTAAACCTGAAGTGTAGCATCGATATCTAAAACTGGTCTCACAGGAAAGGCTAAAATCATAGAATGTAAGAAAAATCAATCCCCTTGTACTTAAGTCGGCATTGTGCCTTTTGTATTAAAATACGATGCAATTTCTGTATTTCATCGTCAGTAAGATGGTCCAAGGGATACAGTAAACCTGAAATGAAGCATCGGAATCTAAAACTGGTCTCACAGGAAAGGCTCAAGTCATAGACAGTATGAAGAGTCAGTCTTCTTGTACTGAAGTCGGCTTTCTGCCTTTAGTATTTAATTCCGGTGCAATGTATGTTTTTCATCGTCAATAAGAAGGGCCAAGGGATACAGTAAACCTGACGTCAAGCATCGGAATCTAAAACTGTTATCACAGGAAATGTTCAAATCATAGCCAGTAAGAAGAGTCAGTCCTCTTGTACTTAATCGGCATTGCGCTTTTTGTATTTAATTCCCATGCAATTCCTGTGTTTCATCGTCGATAAGGAGGTCCAAGGGATACAGTAAACCTGAGGCGAAACATCGAAATCTAAAACTGGTCTCACAGGAAAGGCTCAAAACATAGACAGTGTGATGAGTCAGTCTTCTTGTACTGAAGTCGTTATTCTACCTTTTGTATTTAATTCCGATGGAATGTATGTGTTTCATCGTCAATAAGAAGGTCCAAGGGATACAGCAAAACTGAAGTGAATCATCGGAATCTAAAACTGGTCTCACACGAAAGGTTAAAATCATGGACAGTAAGAAGGATCACTCTTCTTGTACATAGGCTGGCATTGTGCCTTTTTTATTTTATTCCGCTGCAATTTCTGTTTTTCATCGTCAATAAGAAGGCCCAAGGAATACAGTTAAACTGAAGTAAAGCATCGGAATCAAAAACTGGTCTCACAGGAAAGGCTCAAAACATAGACAGTAAAAAGAGTCAGTCTTCTTATACTTAAGTCGGCATTGTGCCTTTTGTATTTAACTCCGTTGCAGTTTCTGTGTTAATCGTCAATAAGAAGGTCCAATGGATATAGTAAACCTGAAATGAAACATCGGAATCTATAACTGGTCTCACAGGAAAGGTTCAAATCTTAGACAGTAAGAAGAGTCGGTCTTCTTGTACTTAACTCGGCATTGTGTTTTTTTGTGTTTTATTCCGATGCAATTTCTGTATTTCGGCGTCAATAAGAAGGTCCAAGGGCTACAGTAAAAAGTGAAGCATCGGAATCTAAAATAGGTCTCACAGGGAAGGTTCAAACCATAGACAGTAAGAAGAGTCAGTCTTCTTGTACTTAAGTCGACATTTTGCGTTTTGCATTAAATCCAATGCAATTTCAGTTTTTCATCGTCAATAATAAGGTCCAAGGGATACAGTATACCTGAAGTGAAGCAACAGAATGTAAAACTGGTCTCACAGGAAAGGATCAAATCATAGAATGTAAGAAGAGTCAGTCTTCTTGTACTTAAGTCGGCATTGTGCATTTTTTATTTAATTCCGATGCAATTTATGCGTTTCATTGTCAAAAAGAAGGTACATGCTATACAGTAAACCTGAAGTGAAGCATCGGAATCTAAAACTGGTCTCACAGGAAAGGTTCAAAACATAGAGAGTAAGAAGGGTCGATCTTCTTGAACTTAAGTCGGCATTGTGCATTTTGTATTTAATTCCGATGCAATTTCTGTGTTTCATCGTCAATAAGATAGCCCAAGGGATACAGTACACCTGAAGTGAAGCATCGGAATCTGAAACTGGTCTCTCAGGAAAGGCCCAATTCGTAGAATGTAAGAAGAGTCAGTCTCCTTGTACTTAAGTCGGCATTGTGCATCTTGTATTTAATTCCGATGCAATTTATGTGTTTCATCGTCAAAAAGAAGGTACAAGATATACAGTAAACCTGAAGTGAAGCATCGATATCTCAAACTGGTCTCAGAGGAAAGGCTCAAATGATAGAAAGTATGAAGAATCAGTCCACTTGTACTTAAGTCGGCATTGTGCCTTTTGTATTCAATTCCGATGCAATTTCTGTGTTTCATCTTCAATAAGAATGTCCAAGGGATACAGTAAACCTGAAGTGAAGCATCGGAATCTAAAACTGGTCTCACAGGAAAGGCTCAAAACATAGACAGTATGAAGAGTCAGTCTTCTTGTACTGAAGTCGGCATTCTGCCTTTTGTATTTAATTCCGATGCAAAGTATGTGTCTCATCGCCAATAAGAAGGTCCAAGGGATACAGTAAACCCGACGTGAAGCATCGGAATCTAAAACTGGTATCACAGGAAATGTTCAAATCATAGCCAGTAAGAAGAGTCAGCCCTCTTGTACTTAATCGGCATTGTGCTTTTTTTATTTAATTCCGATGCAATTTCTGTGTCTTATCGTCAATAAGAAGGTCCAAGGGATACAGCAAAACTGAAGTGAATCATCGGAATCTAAAACTGGTCTCACAGGAAAGGTTCAAATCATAGAATGTAAGAAGAGTCATTCCTCTTGTACTTAAGTCGGCATTGTGCTTTTGTATTTAATTCCGATGCAATTTCTGTGTTTCATCGTCAATGCGAAGGTCCAAGGGATACATTTAAGCATAAGTAAAGCATCGGAATCTAAAACTGGTCTCACAGGAAAGGTTCAAAACATAGACAGTAAGGAGAGTCAGTCTTCTAGTACTTCAGTTGGCATTATGCCCTTTGTATTAAATTCCGATACAATTTCTGTGTTTCATCGTCAATAAGGAGGTCCAAGGGATACAGTAAACCTGAAGCGAAGCTTCGATATCTAAAACTGGTCTAAAATCATAGAATGTAAGAAGAGTCAATGCTCTTGTAGCTAAGTCGGCATTGTGCCTTTTGTATTTAAATCCGATGCAATTTCTGCGTTTCATCGTCAATAAGATGGTCCAAGGGATACAGTAAACCTGAAATGAAGCGTCGAAATCTAAAACTGGTCTCACAGGAAAGGCTCAAAACATAGACAGTGTGAAGAGTCAGTCTTCTTGTACTGAAGTCGCCATTCTTCCTTTTAAATTTAATTCCGATGCAAAGTATGTGTTTCATCGTCAATAAGAATGTCCACGGGATACAGTAAACCTGACGTGAAGCATCGGAATCTAAAACTGGTCTCACAGAATGGTTCAAACGTAGACAATAAGAAGCGTCAGTCTTCTTGTACTTAAGACGGCATAGTGCTTTTTGTATTTAATTTCGATGCAATTTCTGTGTTTCAACGTCAATATGAAGGTCCAAGGGATACACTAAACCGGAAGTGAAGCACTGGAATCTAAAACTGGTCTCATAGGAAAGGTTCAAAACATAGAATGTAAGAAGTGATCAGACCTCTTGTACTTAAGTCGGCATTGTGCTTTTGTATTTAATTCCGATGCAATTTCTGTGTTTCATCGTCAACAAGAAGGTCCAAGGGATACAGCATAACTGAAGTGAATCATCGGAATCTAAAACTGGTCTCACAGGAAAGGCTCAAAACATAGAATGTAAGAATAGTCAGTCCTCTTGTAGTTATGACGGCTTTGTGCCTTTTGTATTTAATTCCGAAGTTATTTCTGTGTTATCATTGTCAATAAGAAGGTCCGAGGGATACAGTAAACCTGAAGTGAAGCATCAGAATCTAAACTGGTCTCACAGGAAAGGGGCAAAATATAGATAGTAAGAAGAGTCAGTCTTCCTGTACTTACGTCGGCATTGTGCCTTTTTTATTTATTTCCGATGCAATTTCTGTGTTTGATCGTCAATAAGAAGGTCCATGGGATGTAGCAAACATGAAGTGAACCATCGATATCTAAAACTGGTCTCACAGGAGAGGTTCAAATCGTAGTAAGTAAGAAGAGTCAGTCCTCTGCTACTAATGTCGGCATTGTGACTTTTGTATTTAATTCCGATGCAGTTTCTGTGTTTCATCGTCAATGTGATGGTCCATGGGAACCAGTAAACCTGAAGTGAAGCATTGGAATCCAAAACTGGTCTCAAGGGAAAGGTTCAAACATAGACAGTAGGAAGAGTCAGTCTTCTTGTACTTAAGTTGGCATTGTACCTTTAGTATTAAATTCCGATGCAATATCTGTGTTTCATCGTCACTATGAAAGTCCAAGGCATACAGTAAACCTGAAGTGAAGCAGCGGATTCTAAAACAGGTCTCACAGGGAAGGTTCAAAACATAGACAATAAGAAGAGTCAGTCTTCTTGTACTTAAGTCGGCATTTTGCTTTTTGTATTTAATTCAGATGCAATTTCTGTGTTCCATCGTCATTTAGAAGGTCCAAGGGACACAGTAAACCTGAAGTGAAGCATCGGATTCTAAAACTGGTCCCACAGGAAAGGTTCAAATCATAGAATGTAAGAAGAGTCAGTCCCCTTGTACTTAATTCAGCATTGTGCCTTTTGTATATAATTCCGATGCAATTTCTGTGTTTCATCTTCAATATGAAGGTCCAAGGGATGCAGTAAACCGAAATGAAGCATCGGAATCAAAAACTGGTCTCACAGGAAAGGTTCAAATAATAGAATGTAAGAAGAGTCACTCCTCTTCTGCTTAGGTCGGCATTGTGCCTCTTGTATTTAATTCCGATGCAATTTCTGTGTTTCATCGTCAATAAGAAGGCCCATCGGATACAGTTAACCTGAAGTGAAGCATCGTAAACTAAAACTGGTCCCACAGGAAAGGTTCGAATCATAGACAGTAAGAAGAGTTAGTCGTCTTGTACTTATGTCGGCATTGTGCCTTTTGTATTTAATTCGGATGCTATATCTGTGTTTCATCGTCAATACGAAGGCACAAGGGATACAGTAAACCAGAAGTTAAGCATCGTAATCTAAAACAGGTCTCACAGCAAAGGTTCAAAACATAGACAGTAACGTGAGTCAGTCATCTTGTACTTAAGTCGGCATTGTGCATTTTGTATTTAATTCTACTGCAATTTCTGTGTTTCATCTTAAATAAGGAGGTCCAAGGGATACAGTAATCCTGAAGTAAAGCATCGGAATCTGAAACTGGTCTCACAGGAACGGTTAAAAGCATAGACAGTAAGAAGAGTCAGACTTCTTGTACTTAAGTCGGCATCGTGCATTTTGTATTTAATTAATATCCAATTTCTGTGTTTCATCGTCAATAAGAAGTGGCAAGGGATACAGTAAACCTGAAGTAAAGCATCGGAATCTAAAACTGGCCTCACAGGAAAGGTTCAAAACATAGACACTAATAAGAGTCAGTCGTCTGGTACCTATACCGGCATTGTGCCTTTTGTATTTAATTCTGATGCAATTTCTGTGTTTCATCGTCAATGAGAATGTCCGTGGGATACAATAAACCTGAAGTGAAACATCGATATCTACAACTGGTCTCACAGGAAAGGCTAAAATCATAGAATGTAAGAAGAATCAATCCTCTTGTACCTAAGTCGGCATTGTGCCTTTTGTATTTAATTCCGATGCAATTTCTGTGTTTCATCGTCAATAAGAAGGTCCAAGGGATTCAGTAAACCTGAAGTGAAGCAGCGGAATCTAAAACTGGCCTCACAGGAAAGTTTCAAAACATAGACACTAATATGAGTCAGTCTTCTGGTACCTATGTCGGCATTGTGCCTTTTGTATTTAATTCCGATGCAATTTCTGTGTTACATCGTCAATAAGAAAATCTAAGGGGTATAGTAAACCTGAAATGAAGCATCGGAAACTATAACTGGTCTCACAGGAAAAGTTCAAAACTTAAACAGTAAGAAGAGTCGGTCTTCTTGTACTTAAGTCGGCATTGTGCTCTTGTATTTACGTTCAATGCAATTTATGTGCTTCGTCGTCAATAAGAAGGTCTAAGGGATACAGTAAACCTGAAATGAAGCATCTAAATCTAAAACAGGTCTCACAGGGAAGGTTCAAAACATAGAGAGTAAGAAGAGTCAGTCTTCTTGTAGTTAAGTCGGCATAGTGCCTTTAGTATTTAATTCCGGTGCAATTTCTGTCTTTCATCGTCGATACGAAGGTCCAAGGGTTACAGTAAACCTGAAGTGAAGCATCGGAATCTAAAACTGGTCTCACAGGAAAGGTTCAAATGATAGAACGTAAGAAGAGTCAGTCTTCTTGTACTTAAGTCAGCATTCCGCCATTTGTATTTAATTCCGATGCAATTTCTGAGCTTCATCGTCAATAAGAAGGTATGAGGGACACAGTGAACCTGAAGTGAAGCATCGGAATCCTAAACTGGTCTTACTGGA
This sequence comes from Schistocerca serialis cubense, assembly GCF_023864345.2. Lineage (NCBI taxonomy): Eukaryota > Metazoa > Arthropoda > Insecta > Orthoptera > Acrididae > Schistocerca > Schistocerca serialis. The sequence goes on from NC_064643.1 coordinate 82,152,530, forward strand.
AAAGTTCAAAACATAGGCTTCAAGAGGAATCAGTCTGCTTGTACTTAAGTCGGCATTGTGCCTTTTGTATTTAATTCCGATGCAATTTCTGTGTTTCATCGTCAAAAAGAAGGTCCGAGGGATACAGTAAACCTGAAGTGAAGCATCGATATCTAAAACTGCTCTCACAGGAAAGGCTCAAATCATAGAATGTAAGAATAGTCAGTCGTCTTGTACTTAAGTCGGCATTGTGCCTTTTGTATTTAATTCCGATGCTATTTTTGTGTTTCATCGTCAATAAGAAGGTCCAACGGATACAGTTAACCTGAAGTGAAGCATCGTAAACTAAAACTGGTCTCACAGGAAAGGTTCAAAGCATAGACAGTAAGGAGAGTAAGTCGTCTTGCACTTAAGTCGGCATTGTGCCTTTTGTATTTAATTCCGATGCTATATCTGTGTTTCATCGTCAATTAGAAGGCACAAGGGATACAGTAAACCAGAAGTTAAGCATCGTAATCTAAAACAGGTCTCACAGGAAACGTTCAAAACATAGACAGTAAGAAAAGCCAGTCTTCTTGTACTTAAGTCGGCATTGCGCCATTTGTATTTAATTCGAATGCAAATTTCAGTACATCATCGTCAATAAGGCGGTCTAAGGTATACATTAAACAGGAAGTGAAGCATCGGAATATAATACTGGTCTCACAGGTAAGGTTCAAAACATAGACAGTAAGGTGAGTCAGTTATCTTGTACTTAAGTCGGCATTGTGCCTTTTGTATTTAATTCTAATGCAATTTCTGTGTTTCATCGTAAATAAGGAGGTCCAAGGGATACAGTAATCCTGAAGTGAAGCATCGAAATCTAAAACTGGTCTCACAGGAACGGTTAAAAGCATAGACAGTAAGAAGAGTCAGACTTCTTGTACTTAAGTCGGCATTGTGCATTTTGTATTTAATTCCTATGCAATTTCTGTGTTTCATCGTCAATAAGAAGTTCCAAGGGATACAGTAAACCTAAAGTGAAGCATCGGAAACTAAAAGTGGCCTCACAGGAAAGGTTCAAATCTTAGACAGTAATAAGAGTCAGTGTTCTTGTACTTACGTCGGCATTGTGCTTTTGTATTTAATTCCGATGCAATTTCTGTGTTTCATCGTCAATACGAAGGTCCAAGGGATACAGTAAACCTGAAGTGAAGCATCGGAATCTAAAACTGGTCTCACAGGAAAGGTTCAAAACATAGACACTAATAAGAGTCAGTCTTCTGGTACCTATGTCGGCATTGTGCCTTTTGTATCTAATTCCGATGCAATTTCTGTGTAACATCGTCAATAATAAGGTCTAAGGGATATAGTATACCTGAAATGAAGCATCGGAAACCATAACTGGTCTCACAGGAAAAGTTCAAAACTTAAACAGTAAGAAGAGTCGGTCTTCTTGTACTTAAGTCGGCATTGTGCTTTTGAATTTAAGTTCGATGTAATTTCTGTGTTTCGTCGTCATTAAGAAGGTCTAAGGGATACAGTAAACCTGAAGTGAAACATCGAAATCTAAAACAGGTCTCACAGGGAAGGATCAAAACATAGACAGTAAGATGAGCCAATCTTCTTGTACTTCAGTCGACATTTTGCATTTTGTATTTAATACCGATGCAATTTCTGTTTTTCACCGTCAATAATAATGTCCAAGGGATACAGTTAACCTGAAGTGAAGCAACTGAATCTAAAACTGGTCTCACAGGAAAATTTCAAATCATAGAATGTTAGAAGAGTTAGTCATCTTGTACTTAAGGTGGCATTGTGACTTTTGTATTTAATTCCGGTGCAATTTCTGTGTTTCATCGTCGATATGAAGGTCCTAGGGATACAGTAAATCTGAAGTGAAGCATCGGAATCTAAAACAGGTCTCACAGGGAAGGTTCACAACATAGAGAGTAAGAAGAGTCAGTCTTCTTGTAGTTAAGTCGGCATACTGCCTTTTGTATTTAATTCCGGTGCAATTTCTGTCTTTCATCGTCGATACGAAGTTCCAAGGGTTACAGTAAACCTGAAGTAAAGCATCGGAATCTAAAACTGGTATCACAGGAAAGGTTCAAATGATAGAACGTAAGAAGAGTCAGTCTTCTTGTTTTAAGTCGGCATTCCGCCATTTGTATTTAATTCGAATGCAAATTACAGTACATCATCGTCAATAAGGCGGTCTAAGGTATATATTAAACAGGAAGTGAAGCATCGGAATTTAAAACTGGTCTCACAGGAAAGGTTCAAAACATAGACAGTAAGGTGAGTCATTCATCTTGTACTTAAGTCGGCATTGTGCCTTTTGTATTTAATTCCGATGCTATATCTGTGTTTAATCGTCAATAAGAAGGCACAAGGAATACAGTAAACCAGAAGTTAAGCATCATAATCTAAAACAGGTCTCACAGGAAAGGTTCAAATGATAGACAGTAAGAAGAGCCAGTCTTCTTGTACTTAAGTCGGCATTGCGCCATTTGTATTTAATTCGAATGCAAATTTCAGTACATCATCGTCAATAAGGCGGTCTAAGGTATACATTAAACAGGAAGTGAAGCATCGGAATTTAAAACTGGTCTCACAGGAAAGGTTCAAAACATAGACAGTAAGGTGAGTCAGTCATCTTGTACTTAAGTCGGCATTGTGCCTTTTGTATTTAATTCTAATGCAATTTCTGTGTTTCATCGTAAATAAGGAGGTCCAAGGGATACAGTAATCCTGAAGTGAAGCACAGGAATCTAAAACTGGTCTCACAGGAACGGTTGAAACACAGACAGTAAAAAGAGTCAGACTTCTTGTACTTAAGTCGGCATTGTGCATTTTGTATTTAATTCCTATGCAGTTTCTGTGTTTCATCGTCAATAAGAAGTTCCAAGGGATACAGTAAACCTGAAGTGAAGCATCGGAATCTAAAACTGGCCTCACAGGAAAGGTTCAAATCTTAGACAGTAATAAGAGTCAGTGTTCTTGTGCTTACGTCGGCATTGTGCTTTTGTATTTAATTCCGATGCAATTTCTGTGTTTCATCGTCAATACGAAGGTCCAAGGGATACAGTAAACCTGAAGTGAAGCATCGGAATCTAAAACTGGTCTCACAGGAAAGGTTCAAAACAAAGACACTAATAAGAGTCAGTCTTCTGGTACCTACGTCGGCATTGTGCCTTTTGTTTTTAATTCCGATGCAATTTCTGTGTCTCATCGTCAATAAGGTTGTCCGTGGGATACAATAAAACAGAAGTGAAACACCGATATCTAAAACTGGTCTCACAGGAAAGGCTAAAATCATAGAATGTAAGAAGAGTCAATCCTCCTGTACTTAAGTTTGCATTGTGCCTTTTGTATTTAATTCCGATGCAATTTCTGTGTTTCATCGTCAATACGAAGGTCCAAGGGATACAGTAAACCTGAAGTAAAGCATCGGAATCTATAACTGGTCTCACAGGAAAGGTTCAAAACATAGACAGTAAGAAGAGTCAGTCTTCTTGTACTTAATTCGCCATTCTGCCCTTTGCATTTAATTCCGATGCAATTTCTGTGTTTCAACGTCAATAAGAAGATCCAAGGGATATAGTAAACCTGAAGTGAAGCATCGGAATTTAAAACTGGTCTCACAGGAAAGGTTCAAATCATAGACAGTAAGGTGAGTCAGTCATCTTGTACTTAAGTCGGCATTGTGCCTTTTGTATTTAATTCCGATGCAATGCCTGTGTTTCATCGTCAATAAGAAGGTACAAATGATACTGTAAACCTGAAGTGAAGCATCGGAATCTAAAACTGGTCTCACAGGAAAGGCTCAAAGCACAGACAGAAAGAAGAGTCAGTCCTCTTGTACTTAATCGGCATTCTGCCTTTTGCATTTAGTTCCGATGCAAGTTCTGTGGTTCATCGTAAATAACAAGGACCAAGAGATACAGTGAACCAGAAATTAAGCATCGGAGTCTAGACTGGTCTAACAGGAAGGTTAAAACTTAGACAGTGAGAAGAGCCAGTCTTCTTGTACTTAAGTCGGCATTGTGCCTTTTGTATTTAATTCCGATGCAGTTTCTGTGTGTCATCGTCAATAAGAAGGTCCAAGGGATACAGTAAACCTGAAGTGAAGCATCGGAATCTAAAACTGGTCTCACAGGAAAGGTTCAAATCATAGAATGTAAGAGGAGTCTGCCCTCTTCCACTTAAGTCGGCATTGTGCCTTTTGTATTTAATTCCGATGCAATTTCTGTGTTTCATCGTCAATAAGAAGGTCCAACGGATACAGTAGACCTTATGTGAAGCATCGTAATCCAAAACTGGTTTCACAGGAAAGGTTCAAAGCATAGACAGTAATAAGAGTCAGTCTTTTTGTTCTTAATTCGACATTGTGCTTTTGTATTTAATTCCGATGCAATATCTGTGTTTCATCGTCAATAAGAAGGTCCAAGGTATGCAGTAAACCTGATATGAAGCATAGTAATCTAAACCAGGTCTCACAGGAAAGGTTCAAAACATCGACAGTAAGAAGAGGCAGTCCTCTCGTACGTACGTCGGCATTGTGCTATTTGTATTTAATTCCGATGCAATTTCTGTGTTTCATCGTCAATAAGATGGTCCGAGGGATGCAGTATGCCTGAAGTGAAGCATCGGAAACTAAAACTGGTCTAACAGGAAAGGATCAAATCATTGAATGTAAGAGGAGTCAGTCTTCTTGTACCTAAGTCGGCATTGCAGCTTTTGTATTTAATTCCGACAAATGTTCGGTGTTTCATCGTCATTAAGAAGGTCCAAGGGATACAATAAACCCGAAGTGAAGCATCGGAATCTAAAACTGGTCTCACAGGAAAGTTTCAAAGCATAGACATTAAGAAGAGTCAGTCCTCTTGTACTTAAGAGGGCATTGCGCCTTTTGTATTTAATCCCGATGCAATTTCTGTGTTTCATCGTCAATAGGAAGGTCCAAGAGATTCAGTAAACCTGAAGTGAAGCATCGAAATCGAAAACTGGTCTCACAGGAAAGGTACAAAACATAGACAGTAAGAGGAGTCAGTCTTCTTGTACTTAAGGCGGCATTGTGCCTTTTGTATTTAATTCCGATGCAATTTATGTGTTTCATCGTCAAAAAGAAGGTACATTGGATACTGTAAACCTGAAGTGAAGCATCGGAATCTAAAAGTGGTCTGACAGGAAAGGTTCAAAACATAAACACTAATTAGAGTCAGTCTTCTTGTACATAAGTCGGCATTGTGCCTTTTGTATTTAAATCCGTTGCAGTATCTGTGTATCATCGTCAATAAGAAGGTCCAAGGGATACAGTAAACCTGAAGCGAAGCATCGATATCTAAAGCTGGTCTCACAGGAATGGCTAAAATCATAGAATGTAAGAAAAGTCAATCCTCTTTTACTTAAGTCGGCATTGTGCTTTTTGTATTTAAATCCGATGGAATTTCTGTGTTTCATAGTCAATAAGAAGGTCCAAGGGATATAGTAAACCTGAAATTAAGCGTCGGAATCTAATACTGGTCTCACAGCAAAGGCTCAAAACATAGACAGTAAGAAGAGTCAGTCTTCTTGTACTGAAGTCGGCATTCTGCCTTTTGTATTTAATACCGATGCAAAGTATGTGTTTCATCGTCAAGAAGAAGGTCTAAGGGATACAGTGAACCTGCAGTGAAGCATCGGAATCTAAGACTGGTCTCACAGGAGAGGCTTAAACATAGAGAGAAAGAGCAGTCAATCTTCTTGTACTTACGTCAGCATTGTGCCTTTTGTATTTAATTCCGATGCAATTTCTGTGTTTCATCGTCAATAAGAAGGTCCAAGGGAAACAGTAAACCTGAAATGAAGGATCGGAATACAAAACGCTTCTCACAGGAATGGTTCAAAACATAGACAGTAAGAAGAGTCAGTCCTCTTGTGCTTCAGTCGGCGTTGTGATTTTTGTATTTAGTTCCGATGTAATTCCTGTGTTTCATCGTCAATATGAAGGTCCTAGGGATACGGTAGACCTGAAGCGAAGCATCTGCAATTAAAACTCGTCTCACAGAAAAGTTTCAAATCATAGACAGTAAGAAGAGTCAGTCTCCTTGAAGTTAAGTCGGCATTGTGCCTTTTGTCTTTAATTCCGATGCAATTTCCTTGTTTCATCGCCAATAAGAAGGTCCAAGGGATACAGTAAACCTGAAGCGAAGCATCGAAATCTGAAACTGGTCTCACAGGAAATATTCGAACATAGACAGTATGAAGAGTCAGTCTTCTTGTACTTAAGTCGGCATTGTGCCTTTTGTAATTAGTTCCAATGCAATTTCTGTGTTTCATCGTCAATAAGAAGGTCCGAAGGATGCAGTAAACATGATGTGAGGCACCAGAAGCTAAAACTGGTCTTACAGGAAAGGTTCAAAACATAGACAGTAAAAAGAGTCAGTCTTCTTGTATTTAAGTCGGCATTTTGCCTTTTGTATTTCATTCTGATGCAATTTCTAGGTTTCATCGTCAATAAGAAATTCCAAGGGATACAGTAATCCTGAAGTGAAGCTTCGGAATCTGTAACTGGTCTCACAGGAAAGGCTCAAATCATAGAATGTAAGGAGAGTAAGTCTTCTTGTACTTAAGTCGGCATTGTGCCATTTGTATATAATTCCGATGCAATTTATGTGTTTCATCGTCAATATTAAGGTCCAAGGGATACAGTAAACCTGAAGTGAAGCATCGGAATCTAAAACAGGTACCAAAGGGAAGGTTCAAAACATAGACAGTAAGAAGAGTCAGTATTCTTGTACTTATGTCCTCATTGAGCGTTTGGTATTTAATTCCGATGCAATTTCTGTGTTTCATTGACAATGAGAAGGTCCAAGGGATACAGTAAACCTGAAGTGAAGCATCGGAATCTAAAATTGGTCAGACAGGGATGGATCAAATCATAGACAGTAAGAAGAGTCAGTCTTCTTGTACTTAAGTCGGCATTGTGCCTTTTGTATTTCATTCCGATGCAATATCTGCGTTTCATCGTCAATAAGATGGTCCAAGGGATACAGTAAACCTGTAGTGAAGCACCGGAATCTAAAACTAGTCACAAAGGAAAGGTTCAAAACATAGTCAGTAAGGAGAGTCAGTCTTTTTGTACTTAAGTCGGCAATGAGCATTTTGTATTTCATTCCGATGCAATAACTGTGTTTCATCGTCAATAAGAAGGTCCAAGGTATACAGTAAACCTAATGTGAAGCATCGATATCTAAAACTGGTCTCAGAGGAAAGACTCAAATCATACAATGTAAGAAGAATCTTTCCTCTTGTACTTAAGTCGGCATTGTGCCTTTTGTATTTAATTCCGGTGCAATTTATGTGTTTCATCGTCAATAAGAAGGTCCAAGGGATACAGTAAACCTGAAGTGAAGCATCGGAATCTAAAACTGGTCTCACAGGAATGGCTCAAACATAGAGAGTAAGAACACTCAATCTTCTTGTACTTACGTCAGCATTGTGCCTTTTGTATTTAATTCCGATTCAATTTCTGTGTTTCATCGTCAATAAGAAGGTCCAAATGATACAGTAAGCCTGAAGTGAAGCATCGGAATCTAAAACTGGTCTCACAGGAAAGGCTCAAAGCATAGACAGATAGAAGAGTCAGTCCTCTTGTGCTTAATCGGCATTCTGCATTTTGCGTTTAATTCCGATGTAATTTCTGTGTTTCATCGTCAATAACAAGGACCAAGAGATACAGTAAAAAAGAAGTGAAGCATCGGAGTCTAAAACTGGACTCACAGGAAAAGGTTAAATCATAGACAGTAAGAAGAGTCAGTCTTGTTGTACGTAAGTCGGCACTGTGCCTTTTGTATTTAATTCTGATGCAATTTCTGTGTTTCATCGTCAATAAGACGGCCGAAGGGATACAGTACACCTGAAGTGAAGCATCGGAATCTGAACCTGGTCTCCCAGGAAAGGCTCAATTCACACAATGTAAGAAGAGTCAATCTTCTTGTTCTCAAGTCGGCATCGTGCATTTTGTATTTAATTCCGATGCAATTTATGTGTCTCATCGTCAAAAAGAAGGTACATTGGATACTGTAAACCTGAAGTGAAGCATCGGAATCCAAAACTGATCTCACAGGAAAGGTTCAAAGCATAAACACTAATAAGAGTCAGTCTTCTTGTTCTTAAGTCGGCATTGTGCCTTTTGTATTTAACTCCGATGCAATTTCTTTGTCTCATCGTCAATCACAAGGCCTAAGGGATACAGTACAACTGAAGTGAAGCATCGTAATCTGAAACTGGTCTCACAGGAAAGGCTCAAATCATAGAATGTAAGAGGAGTTAGTCTTCTTGTACTTAAGTCGGCATTGTGCATTTTGCATTTAATTACGATGCAATGTATCTGTTTCATCGTCAACAAGAAGGTACAAGGGATACAGTAAACCTGAAGTGAAGCATCGATATCCAAAACTGGTCTCACAGGAGAGGTTCAAAACATAGCCAGTAAGAAGAGTCAGTCTTCTTGTACTTAAGTCGGCATTGTGCCTTTTGTATTTAATTCCGATGCAATTTCTGTGTTCATCGTCAATAAGAAGGTCCAAGGGATACAGTAAACCTAAAGTGAAGCAGCGAAATCTAAAACGGGTCTCACAGGAAAGGCTCAAAACATAGACAGTAAGAAGAGTCAGTCTTCTTGTACTTAAGTCGGCATTGTGCCTTTTGTATTTAATTCCGATGCAATTTCTGTGTTTCATCGTCAATAAGAAGGTCCAACGGATACAGTAGACCTTATTTGAAGCATCGTAATCCAAAACTGGTTTCACAGGAAAGGTTCAAAGCATAGACAGTAATAAGAGTCAGTCTTTTTGTTCTTGATTCGACATTGTGCTTTTGTATTTAATTCCGATGCAATATCTGTGTTTCATCGTCAATAAGAAGGTCCAAGGTATGCAGTAAACCTGATATGAAGCATAGTAATCTAAACCAGGTCTCACAGGAAAGGTTCAAAACATCGACAGTAAGAAGAGGCAGTCCTCTCGTACGTACGTCGGCATTGTGCTATTTGTATTTAATTCCGATGCAATTTCTGTGTTTCATCGTCAATAAGATGGTCCGAGGGATGCAGTATGCCTGAAGTGAAGCATCGGAAACTAAAACTGGTCTAACAGGAAAGGATCAAATCATTGAATGTAAGAGGAGTCAGTCTTCTTGTACCTAAGTCGGCATTGCAGCTTTTGTATTTAATTCCGACAAATGTTCGGTGTTTCATCGTCATTAAGAAGGTCCAAGGGATACAATAAACCCGAAGTGAAGCATCGGAATCTAAAACTGGTCTCACAGGAAAGTTTCAAAGCATAGACATTAAGAAGAGTCAGTCCTCTTGTACTTAAGAGGGCATTGCGCCTTTTGTATTTAATCCCGATGCAATTTCTGTGTTTCATCGTCAATAGGAAGGTCCAAGAGATTCAGTAAACCTGAAGTGAAGCATCGAAATCGAAAACTGGTCTCACAGGAAAGGTACAAAACATAGACAGTAAGAGGAGTCAGTCTTCTTGTACTTAAGGCGGCATTGTGCCTTTTGTATTTAATTCCGATGCAATTTATGTGTTTCATCGTCAAAAAGAAGGTACATTGGATACTGTAAACCTGAAGTGAAGCATCGGAATCTAAAAGTGGTCTGACAGGAAAGGTTCAAAACATAAACACTAATTAGAGTCAGTCTTCTTGTACATAAGTCGGCATTGTGCCTTTTGTATTTAAATCCGTTGCAGTATCTGTGTATCATCGTCAATAAGAAGGTCCAAGGGATACAGTAAACCTGAAGCGAAGCATCGATATCTAAAGCTGGTCTCACAGGAATGGCTAAAATCATAGAATGTAAGAAAAGTCAATCCTCTTTTACTTAAGTCGGCATTGTGCTTTTTGTATTTAAATCCGATGGAATTTCTGTGTTTCATAGTCAATAAGAAGGTCCAAGGGATATAGTAAACCTGAAATTAAGCGTCGGAATCTAATACTGGTCTCACAGCAAAGGCTCAAAACATAGACAGTAAGAAGAGTCAGTCTTCTTGTACTGAAGTCGGCATTCTGCCTTTTGTATTTAATACCGATGCAAAGTATGTGTTTCATCGTCAAGAAGAAGGTCTAAGGGATACAGTGAACCTGCAGTGAAGCATCGGAATCTAAGACTGGTCTCACAGGAGAGGCTTAAACATAGAGAGAAAGAGCAGTCAATCTTCTTGTACTTACGTCAGCATTGTGCCTTTTGTATTTAATTCCGATGCAATTTCTGTGTTTCATCGTCAATAAGAAGGTCCAAGGGAAACAGTAAACCTGAAATGAAGGATCGGAATACAAAACGCTTCTCACAGGAATGGTTCAAAACATAGACAGTAAGAAGAGTCAGTCCTCTTGTGCTTCAGTCGGCGTTGTGATTTTTGTATTTAGTTCCGATGTAATTCCTGTGTTTCATCGTCAATATGAAGGTCCTAGGGATACGGTAGACCTGAAGCGAAGCATCTGCAATTAAAACTCGTCTCACAGAAAAGTTTCAAATCATAGACAGTAAGAAGAGTCAGTCTCCTTGAAGTTAAGTCGGCATTGTGCCTTTTGTCTTTAATTCCGATGCAATTTCCTTGTTTCATCGCCAATAAGAAGGTCCAAGGGATACAGTAAACCTGAAGCGAAGCATCGAAATCTGAAACTGGTCTCACAGGAAATATTCGAACATAGACAGTATGAAGAGTCAGTCTTCTTGTACTTAAGTCGGCATTGTGCCTTTTGTAATTAGTTCCAATGCAATTTCTGTGTTTCATCGTCAATAAGAAGGTCCGAAGGATGCAGTAAACATGATGTGAGGCACCAGAAGCTAAAACTGGTCTTACAGGAAAGGTTCAAAACATAGACAGTAAAAAGAGTCAGTCTTCTTGTATTTAAGTCGGCATTTTGCCTTTTGTATTTCATTCTGATGCAATTTCTAGGTTTCATCGTCAATAAGAAATTCCAAGGGATACAGTAATCCTGAAGTGAAGCTTCGGAATCTGTAACTGGTCTCACAGGAAAGGCTCAAATCATAGAATGTAAGGAGAGTAAGTCTTCTTGTACTTAAGTCGGCATTGTGCCATTTGTATATAATTCCGATGCAATTTATGTGTTTCATCGTCAATATTAAGGTCCAAGGGATACAGTAAACCTGAAGTGAAGCATCGGAATCTAAAACAGGTACCAAAGGGAAGGTTCAAAACATAGACAGTAAGAAGAGTCAGTATTCTTGTACTTATGTCCTCATTGAGCGTTTGGTATTTAATTCCGATGCAATTTCTGTGTTTCATTGACAATGAGAAGGTCCAAGGGATACAGTAAACCTGAAGTGAAGCATCGGAATCTAAAATTGGTCAGACAGGGATGGATCAAATCATAGACAGTAAGAAGAGTCAGTCTTCTTGTACTTAAGTCGGCATTGTGCCTTTTGTATTTCATTCCGATGCAATATCTGCGTTTCATCGTCAATAAGATGGTCCAAGGGATACAGTAAACCTGTAGTGAAGCACCGGAATCTAAAACTAGTCACAAAGGAAAGGTTCAAAACATAGTCAGTAAGGAGAGTCAGTCTTTTTGTACTTAAGTCGGCAATGAGCATTTTGTATTTCATTCCGATGCAATAACTGTGTTTCATCGTCAATAAGAAGGTCCAAGGTATACAGTAAACCTAATGTGAAGCATCGATATCTAAAACTGGTCTCAGAGGAAAGACTCAAATCATACAATGTAAGAAGAATCTTTCCTCTTGTACTTAAGTCGGCATTGTGCCTTTTGTATTTAATTCCGGTGCAATTTATGTGTTTCATCGTCAATAAGAAGGTCCAAGGGATACAGTAAACCTGAAGTGAAGCATCGGAATCTAAAACTGGTCTCACAGGAATGGCTCAAACATAGAGAGTAAGAACACTCAATCTTCTTGTACTTACGTCAGCATTGTGCCTTTTGTATTTAATTCCGATTCAATTTCTGTGTTTCATCGTCAATAAGAAGGTCCAAATGATACAGTAAGCCTGAAGTGAAGCATCGGAATCTAAAACTGGTCTCACAGGAAAGGCTCAAAGCATAGACAGATAGAAGAGTCAGTCCTCTTGTGCTTAATCGGCATTCTGCATTTTGCGTTTAATTCCGATGTAATTTCTGTGTTTCATCGTCAATAACAAGGACCAAGAGATACAGTAAAAAAGAAGTGAAGCATCGGAGTCTAAAACTGGACTCACAGGAAAAGGTTAAATCATAGACAGTAAGAAGAGTCAGTCTTGTTGTACGTAAGTCGGCACTGTGCCTTTTGTATTTAATTCTGATGCAATTTCTGTGTTTCATCGTCAATAAGACGGCCGAAGGGATACAGTACACCTGAAGTGAAGCATCGGAATCTGAACCTGGTCTCCCAGGAAAGGCTCAATTCACACAATGTAAGAAGAGTCAATCTTCTTGTTCTCAAGTCGGCATCGTGCATTTTGTATTTAATTCCGATGCAATTTATGTGTCTCATCGTCAAAAAGAAGGTACATTGGATACTGTAAACCTGAAGTGAAGCATCGGAATCCAAAACTGATCTCACAGGAAAGGTTCAAAGCATAAACACTAATAAGAGTCAGTCTTCTTGTTCTTAAGTCGGCATTGTGCCTTTTGTATTTAACTCCGATGCAATTTCTTTGTCTCATCGTCAATCACAAGGCCTAAGGGATACAGTACAACTGAAGTGAAGCATCGTAATCTGAAACTGGTCTCACAGGAAAGGCTCAAATCATAGAATGTAAGAGGAGTTAGTCTTCTTGTACTTAAGTCGGCATTGTGCATTTTGCATTTAATTACGATGCAATGTATCTGTTTCATCGTCAAAAAGAAGGTACAAGGGATACAGTAAACCTGAAGTGAAGCATCGATATCCAAAACTGGTCTCACAGGAGAGGTTCAAAACATAGCCAGTAAGAAGAGTCAGTCTTCTTGTACTTAAGTCGGCATTGTGCCTTTTGTATTTAATTCCGATGCAATTTCTGTGTTCATCGTCAATAAGAAGGTCCAAGGGATACAGTAAACCTAAAGTGAAGCAGCGAAATCTAAAACGGGTCTCACAGGAAAGGCTCAAAACATAGACAGTAAGAAGAGTCAGTCTTCTTGTACTTAAGTCGGCATTGTGCCTTTTGTATTTAATTCCGATGCAATTTCTGTGTTTCATCGTCAAAAAGAAGACCCAAATGATACAGTAAACCTGAAGTGAAGCATCGGAATCTAAAACTGGTCTCACAGGAAAGGCTCAAAACATAGACAATACGAAGAGCCAGTCTTCGTGTACTGAAGTCGACATTGTGCCTTTTGTATTTTTTTCAGATGCAATTTCTGTGTTTCATCGTCAATAAGAAGGTCCAAGGGATACAGTAAACCTGAAGTGAAGCATCGGAATCTGTAACTGGTCTCACAGGAAAGGCTCAAAGCATAGTCAGATAGAAGAGTGAGTCCTCTTGTACTTAATCGGCATTGTGCCTTTTGCATTTAATTCCCATGCAATTTCTGTGCTTCATCGTCAATAACAAGGACAAAGAGATACATTAAACCAGAAGTGAAGCATCGGAATCTGAAACTGGCCTCACAGGAAAGGCTCAAAGCACAGACAGAAAGAAGAGTCAGTCCTCATGCACTTAATCGGCATTCTGCCTTTTGCATTTAGTTCCGATGCAATTTCTGTGGTTCATCGTCAATAACAAGGACCAAGAGATACAGTGAACCAGAAGTTAAGCATCGGAGTCTAGACTGGTCTAACAGGAAAGGTTAAAACTTAGACAGTGAGAAGAGCCAGTCTTCTTGTACTTAAGTCGGCATTGTGCCTTTTGTATTTAATTCCGATGCAGTTTCTGTGTGTCATCGTCAATAAGAAGGTCCAAGGGATACAGTAAACCTGAAGTGAAGCATCGGAATCTAAAACTGGTCTCACAGGAAAGGTTCAAATCATAGAATGTAAGAGGAGTCTGCCCTCTTCCACTTAAGTCGGCATTGTGCCTTTTGTATTTAATTCCGATGCAATTTCTGTGTTTCATCGTCAATAAGAAGGTCCAACGGATACAGTAGACCTTATGTGAAGCATCGTAATCCAAAACTGGTCTCACAGGAAAGGTTCTAAGCATAGACAGTAATAAGAGTCAGTCTTTTTGTTCTTAATTCGACATTGTGCTTTTGTATTTAATTCCGATGCAATATCTGTGTTTCATCGTCAATAAGAAGGTACAAGGTATGCAGTAAACCTGATATGAAGCATAGTAATCTAAACCAGGTCTCACAGGAAAGGTTCAAAACATCGACAGTAAGAAGAGGCAGTCCTCTCGTACTTACGTCGGCATTGTGCTATTTGTATTTAATTCCGATCCAATTTCTGTGTTTCATCGTCAATAAGATGGTCCGAGGGATGCAGTAAGCCTGAAGTGAAGCATCCGAAACTAAAACTGGTCTAACAGGAAAGGATCAAATCATTGAATGTAAGAGGAGTCAGTCTTCTTGTACCTAAGTCGACATTGCAGCCTTTGTATTTAATTCCGACAAATGTTCGGTGTTTCATCGTCATTAAGAAGGTCCAAGGGATACAATAAACCCGAAGTGAAGCATCGGAATCTAAAACTGGTCTGACAGGAAAGGTTCAAAGCATAGACATTAAGAAGAGTCAGTCCTCTTGTACTTAAGAGGGCATTGCGCCTTTTGTATTTAATCCCGATGCAATTTCTGTGTTTCATCGTCAATAAGAAGGTCCAAGGGATTCAGTAAACCTGAAGTGAAGCATCGAAATCGAAAACTGGTCTCACAGGAAAGGTACAAAACATAGACAGTAAGAAGAGTCAGTCCTCTTGTACTGAAGTCGGCATTCTGCCTCTTGTATTTAATACCGATGCAAAGTATGTGTTTCATCGTCAACAAGAAGGTCTAAGTGATACAGTAAACCTGAAGTGAAGCATCGGAATCTAAGACTGGTCTCACAGGAGAGGCTCAAACATAGAGAGTAAGAGCAGTCAATCTACTTGTACTTACGTCAGCATTGTGCCTTTTGTATTTAATTCCGATGCAATTTCTGTGTTTCATCGTCAATAAGAAGGTCCAAGGGAAACAGAAAACCTGAAATGAAGGATCGGAATACAAAACTTTTCTCACAGGAATGGTTCATAACATAGACAGTAAGAAGAGTCAGTCCTCTTGTGCTTCAGTCGGTGTTGTGATTTTTGTATTTAGTTCCGATGTAATTGCTGTGTTTCATCGTCAATATGAAGGTCCTAGGGATACGCTAGACCTGCAGCGAAGCATCTGCAATTTAAACTCGTCTCACAGAAAAGTTTCAAATCATAGACAGTAAGAAGAGTCAGTCTCCTTGAAGTTAAGTCGGCATTGTGCCTTTTGTATATAATTCCGATGCAATTTCCTTGTTTCATCGCCAATAAGAAGGTCCAAAGGATACAGTAAACCTGAAGCGAAGCATCGAAATCTGAAACTGGTCTCACAGGAAATATTCGAACATAGACAGTATGAAGAGTCAGTCTTCTTGTACTTAAGTCGGCATTGTGCCTTTTGTAATTAGTTCCAATGCAATTTCTGTGTTTCATCGTCAATAAGAAGGTCCGAAGGATGCAGTAAACCTGATGTGAGGCACCGGAAGCTAAAACTGGTCTTACAGGAAAGGTTCAAAACATAGACAGTAAAAAGAGTCAGTCTTCTTGTATTTAAGTCGGCATTTTGCCTTTTGTATTTCATTCTGATGCAATTTCTGTGTTTCATCGTCAATAAGAAATTCCAAGGGATACAGTAATCCTGAAGTGAAGCTTCGGAATCTGTAACTGGTCTCACAGGAATGTCTCAAATCATAGAATGTAAGGAGAGTAAGTCTTCTTGTACTTAAGTCGGCATTGTGCCATTTGTATACAATTCCGATGCAATTTCTGTGTTTCATCGTCAATATTAAGGTCCAAGGGATACAGTAAACCTGAAGTGAAGCATCGGAATCTAAAACAGGTATCAAAGGGGACGGTTCAAAACATAGACAGTAAGAAGAGTCAGTATTCTTGTACTTAAGTCCTCATTGAGCGTTTGGTATTTAATTCCGATGCAATTTCTGTGTTTCATTGGCAATGAGAAGGTCCAAGGGATACAGTAAACCTGAAGTGAAGCATCGGAATCTAAAATTGGTCAGACAGGGATGGATCAAATCATAGACAGTAAGAAGAGTCAGTCTTCTTGTACTTAAGTCGGCATTGTGCCTTTTGTATTTCATTCCGATGCAATATCTGCGTTTCATCGTCAATAAGATGGTCCAAGGGATACAGTAAACCTGTAGTGAAGCACCGGAATCTAAAACTAGTCTCACAGGAAAGGTTCAAAACATAGTCAGTAAGGAGAGTCAGTCTTTTTGTACTTAAGTCGGCAATGAGCATTTTGTATTTCATTCCGATGCAATAACGGTGTTTCATCGTCAATAAGAAGGTCCAAGGTATACAGTAACGCTAATGTGAAGCATCGATATCTAAAACTGGTCTCAGAGGAAAGACTCAAATCATACAATGTAAGAAGAATCACTCCTCTTGTACTTAAGTCGGCATTGTGCCTTTTGTATTTAATTCCGATGCAATTTATGTGTTTCATCGTCAATAAGAAGGTCCAAGGGATACAGTTAACCTGAAGTGAAGCATCGGAATCCAAAACTGGTCTCACAGGAAAGGCTCAAACATAGAGAGTAAGAACAGTCAATCTTCTTGTACTTACGTCAGCATTGTGCCTTTTGTATTTAATTCCGATTCAATTTCTGTGTTTCATCGTCAATAAGAAGGTCCAAATGATACAGTAAGCCTGAAGTGAAGCATCGGAATCTAAAACTGGTCTCACAGGAAAGGCTCAAAGCATAGACGGAAAGAAGAGTCAGTCCTCTTGTGCTTAATCGGCATTCTGCATTTTGCGTTTAATTCCGATGTAATTTCTGTGTTTCATCGTCAATAACAAGGACCAAGAGATACAGTAAAAAAGAAGTGAAGCATCGGAGTCTAAAACTGGACTCACAGGAAAAGGTTAAATCATAGACAGTAAGAAGAGTCAGTCTTGTTGTACGTAAGTCGGCACTGTGCCTTTTGTATTTAATTCTGATGCAATTTCTGTGTTTCATCGTCAATAAGACGGCCGAAGGGATACAGTACATCTGAAGTGAAGCATCGGAATCTGAACCTGGTCTCCCAGGTAGGGCTCAATTCACACAATGTAAGAAGAGTCAATCTTCTTGTTCTCAAGTCGGCATCGTGCATTTTGTATTTAATTCCGATGCAATTTATGTGTCTCATCGTCAAAAAGAAGGTACATTGGATACTGTAAACCTGAAGTGAAGCATCGGAATCCAAAACTGGTCTCACAGGAAAGGTTCAAAACATAAACACTAATAAGAGTCAGTCTTCTTGTACTTAAGTCGGCATTGTGCCTTTTGTATTTAATTCCGATGCAGTTTCTGTGTATCATCGTCAATAAGAAGGTCCAAGGGATACAGTAAACCTGAAGCGAAGTATCGATATCTAAAGCTGGTCTCACAGGAAAGGCTAAAATCATAGAATGTAAGAAGAGTCAATCCTCTTGCACTTAAGTCGGCATTGTGCTTTTTGTAATTAAATCCGATGGAATTCTTGTGTTTCATAGTCAATAAGAAGGTCCAAGGGATATAGTAAACCTGAAATTAAGCGTCGTAATCTAAAACTGGTCTCACAGGAAAAGCTCAAAACATAGACAGTAAGAAGAGTCAGTCTTCTTGTACTTAATTCGGCATTCTGCCTTTTGTATTTCATTCCGAAGCAATTTCTGTGTTTCATCGTCAATAAGAAGGTCCAAGGGAAACAGTAAACCTGAAATGAAATATCGGAATATAAAACTTTTCTCACAGGAATGGTTCAAAACATATACAGTAGGAAGAGTCAGTCTTCTTGTGCTTCAGTCGGCATTGTGACTTTTGTATTTAGTTCCGATGCAATTTCTGTGTTTCATCGTCAATATGAAGGTCCTAGGGATACGGTAAAGCTGAAGTGAAGCATTTGCACCTAAAACTCGTCTCACAGGAAAGATTCAGATCATAGACAGTAAGAAGAGTCAGTCTCCTTGAACATAAACCGGCATTGTGCCTTTTGTATTTAATTCCGATGCAATTTCCGTGTTTCATCGTCAATAAGAAGGTCCAGGGGATACAGAAAAACCTGAAGTTAAGCATCGGAATCTAAAACTGGTCTCACAGGAAATGTTCAAACATAGACAGTATGAAGAGTCAGTCTTTTTGTATTTAAGTCGGCATTTTGCCTTTTGTATTTAATTCCGATGCAATTTCTGTGTTTAATCGTCAATATGAAGGTCCAAGGGATACAGTAAACCTGAAGTGAAGCATCGGAATCTAAAACTAGTCTTACAGGAAAGGTTCGATACATAGACAGTAAGAAGAGTCGGTCTTGTTGTACTTAATTCGGCATTGTCCCTTTTGTATTTAATTCCGATGCAATTTCAGTGTTTCAATGTCAGTAAGATGGACCAAGGGATACAGTAAACCTGAAGTAAAGCATCGAAATCAAAAACTGGTCTCACAGGATAGGTTCAAAGCATAGACAGTAAGATGAGTCAGCCTTCTTGTACTAAATTCGCCATTTTGCCTTTTGCATTTAATTCCAATACAATTTCTGTGTTTCCACGTCAATAAGAAGGTCCAAGGGATACAGTTAACCTGAAGTGAAGCATCGGATTTTAAAACTGGTCTCACAGGCAATTTTCAAAACATAGACAGTAAGAAGAGTCAGTCTTCTTGTACTTAAGACAGCATTTTGCCTTTTGTATTTAATTCCGATGCAATTTCTGTGTTTGATCGTCAATAACAACGTCCACGGGATACAGTAAACCTGAAGAGAAGCACAGTAATCTAAAACAGGTCTCACAGGAAAGGTTCAAAACATAGACAGTAAGAAGATCAGTCTTCTTGTACTTAAGTCGGCATTGGGCCTTTTGTATTTAATTCCGATGTAATTTCTGTGTTTCATCATCAACAAGAAGGACTAAGGGATACAGAAAACCTGAAGTGAAGCATCGGAACCTATAACTAGTTTCACAGTAAAGGTTCAAAACATCGACAGCAGGAAGAGTCAGTCTTCTTGTACTTAAGTCGGCATTGTGCCATTTGCAATTAATTCCCATGCAATTTCTGTGTTTCATCGTCAATAACAAGGACCAAGAACAACATTAAATCAGAAGTGAAGCCTCGGAATCTTAAACTGGGCTCACAGGAAAGGTTATAACATAGACAGTAAGAAGAGTCTGTCTTCTTGTACTTAAGTCGGCATTGTGCCTTTTGTATTTAATTCCGATGCATAATCTGTGTTATCATCGTCAAAAAGAAGGTCCAATGGATAGAGTGAACCTGAAGTGAAGCTTCGATATCGAAAACTGGTCTCACAGAAAAGGCTCATATCATTGAATGTAAGAAGAGTCAATCCTCTTGTACTTACGTCGGCATTGTGCCTTTTTTATTTACTTCCAATGCTATTTCTGTGTTTCATCGTCAATAAGAAAGTCCAAGGTATACAGTAAACCTAATATGAAGCATCGGAATCTAAAACCGGCCACACTGGAAAGGTTCAAATCTTAGACAGTAAGAAGAGTCAGTCTTCTTGTACTTAAGTCGGCATTGTGCCTTTTGAATTTAACTCCGATGCAATTTCTTTGTCTCATCGTCAATCAGAAGGCCTAAGGGATACAGTACAACTGAAGCGAAGCATCGTAATCTGAAACTGGTCTCACAGGAAAGGCTCAAATCATAGAATGTAAGAAGAGTCAGTCTTCTTGTACTTAAGTCGGCATTGTGCCTTTTGTATTTCATTCCAATGCAATTTCTGTGCTTCATCGTCAATAAGAAGTTCCAAGGGATACAGTAAACCTGATGTGAAGCATCAGAATCTAAAACTGGCTCACAGGAAAGGTTCAAATCATAGAATGTAAGAAGAGTTAGTCTTCATTTACTTAAGTCGGCATTCTGCCTTTTGTATTTAATTCCGATGCAATTTCTGTTTTTCATCGTCAATTAGAAGGTCCAAGGGATACAGTAAACCTGAAGTGAAACATTGTAATCTATAACTGGTCTCACACGAGAGGTTCAAATCATAGACAGTAAGAAGCTTCAGCCTTCTTGTATTTAAGTCGGCATTGTGCCTTATGTATTTCATTCCGATGCAATTTCTGTGTTTAATAGTCAATAAGAAGGTCTAAGGGATACAGTAAACCTGAAGTGAAGCATCGTAATCTAAAACTGGTCTCACAGGAAAGGCTTATATCGTAGAATGTAAGAAGAGTCAGTCTTCTTGTACATATGTCAGCATTGTAACTTTTGTATTTAATTCCGATGCAATTTCTGTGTTGCATCGTCAATTTGAAGGTCCAAGGGTTACAGTAAACCTGAAGTGAAGCATCGGAATCTACAACTGGTCTCACAGGAAAGATTCAAATCATAGAATGTAAGAAGTGTCAGTCCTCTTCTACTTATGTCGCATTGTGCTTTTTGTATTTAATTCCGATGCAATTTCTGTGATTCATCGTCCATAAGAAGGTCCAAGGGATACAGTAAAGCTGAGGTGAAACATTGGAATCTATAACGGGTCTCACAGGAAATGTTCAAAACATAGACAGTAAGAAGAGTCAGTCTTCTTGCACTAAAGTCGGCATTGTGCCTTTTGTATTTAAAACCCATGCCATTTCTGTGTTTCATCGTCAATAAGAAGGTCCAAGGGATATAGTAAATCGGCAGTGAAGCATCGTAATCTAAAACTGGTCTCACGGGAGAGGTTCAAATCATAGAGTGTAGAAAGAGTCAGTCCTCTTGTACTTAAGTCGGCATTGTGCCTTTTGTATTCAATTCCGATGCAATTTCTGTGTTTTATCGTCAATAAGAAGGTCCAAGAGATACAGTAAACCTGAAGTGAAGCATCGGAATCTAAAACTGGTCTCACAGGAAAGGTTCAAAACGTAGACAGTAAGAAGAGTCAGTCTACATGTTTTTAAGTCGACATTGTGCCTTTTGTATTTAATTGCAATGCAATTTCTGTTTCTCATCGTCAATAAGATGGACCAAGGGATACAGTAAACCTAAAGTGAAGCATCGGAATCCAACACTGGTCTCACAGGAAAGGTTCTAAGCATAGACAGTAAGAAGAGTCAGTCTTCTTGTACTTAAGTCGGCACTGTGCCTTTTATATTTAATTCCGATGCAATTTCTGTGTTTTATCGTCAATAAGAAGGTCCAAGAGATACAGTAAACCTGAAGTGAAGCATCGGAATCTATAACTGGTCTCACAAAAAAGGTTGAAACCATAGACAGTAAGAAGAGGCAGTCTTCTTGTACTTAAGACGGCATTTTGTCTTTTTGTACTTAATTCCGAAGCAATTTCTGTGTTTCATCGTCAATAATAAGGTCCAAGGGATACAGAAAACCTGAAGTGAAGCATCGGAATCTAAAACTGGTCTCACAGGAAAGGCTCAGATCACAGACAGTAAGAAGAGTCAGTCTTCTTGTACTTGTGTTGCATTGTGCCTTTAGTGTTTAATTCCGACACAATCTCTGTGTTTCATCGTCAATAACAAGGTCCAAGGGATACAATAAACCTGAAATGAACATCGAAATCTAAAACGGGTCTTACAGGAAAGGCTCAATATATAGACAGTAAGAACAGTCAGTTTTCTTGTACTTCAGTCGGCATTGTGCCTTTTGTTTTTAATTCAGATGTAATTTCTGTGTGTCATCGTCAATAAGAAGGTCCAAGGGATACCGTAAGCCTGATGTGAAGCATCGGAATCTAAAACTGGCTCACAGGAAAGGTTCAAATCATAGAATGTTAGAAGAGTTAGTCCTCTTCTACTTATGTCGGCATTGTGCTTTATGTATTTAATTCCGATGAAATTTCTGTGATTCATCGTTCATAAGACGGTCCAAGGGATACAGCAAACCTGAGGTGAAACATTGGAATCTATAACGGGTCTCACAGGAAATGTTCAAAACATAGACAATAAGAAGAGTCAGTCTTGTTGCACTATAGTCGGCATTGTGCCTTTTGTACTTAATTCCGATGCAATTTCTGTATTTCATCGTCAATAAGAAGGTCCAAGGGATACAGTAAACTTGAAGTGAAGCATCGGAATCTAAAACTGGTCTCACAGGAAAGGTTCAAAGCATAGAATGTAAGAAGAGTCAGTCTTCTTGTACTTAATCGGCATTCTGCCTTTTGTATTTAATTCCGATGCAATTTCTGTGTTGCATCGTCAACAGGAAGGTCCAAGGGACACAGTAAATCGGCAGTGAAGCATCGGAATCTAAAACTGGTCTCACGGGAGAGGTTCAAATCATAGAATGTAGGAAGAGTCAGTCCTCTTGTACTTAAGTCGGCACTGTGCCTTTTGTATTTAATTCCGATGAAATTTCTGTGTTTCATCGTCAATAAGAAGGTCCAAGAGTTACAGTAAACCTGAAGTGAAGCATCGGAATCTAAAACTGGTCTCACAGGAAAGGTTCAAAACATAGACAGTAAGAAGAGTCAGTCTTCTTGTACTTAAGTCGGCACTGTGATTTTTATATTTAATTCCGATGCAATTTCAGTGTTTCATCCTCAATAAGAAGGTGCAAGAAATACAGTACACCTAAAGTGAAGCATCGGAATCTATAACTGGTCTCACGAAAAAGGTTGAAAACGTAGACAGTAAGAAGAGGCAGTCTTCTTGTACTTAGGTCGGCATTGTGACTTTTTGTATTTATTTCCCATGCAATGTTTGTGTTCCATCGTGAATAAGAAGGTCCAAGGGATACAGTCAACCTGAAGTGAAGCATCGGAATCTAAAAGTGGTCTCACAGGAAAGGTTCCAAGCATAGACAGTAGGAAGAGTCAGTCTTCTTGTACCTAAGTCTTCATTTTGCCCTTTGTATTGAGTTTCGACGCAATTTCTGTGTTTAATCGGCAACAAGAAGGACCAAGGGATACAGTGAACCTGAAGTGAAGCATCGTAATCCAAAACTGGTCTCACAGGAAAGGCTCAAAAGCATAGACAGTAAGAAGAGTCGGTCGTCTTGTACATAAGTCGGCATTGTGCTTTTTGTATTTAATTCCGAAGCAATTTCTGTGTTTCATCGTCAATAAGAAGGTCCAAGGGATACAATAAACCTGAAATGAACATCGAAATCTAAAACTGGTCTCACAGGAAAGGTTCAAAACATAGAGAGTTGGAAGAGTCAGTCTTCTTGTACTTAAGTCGGCATTGTGCCTTATGTATTCAATTCCGAAGCAATTTCTGTGTTTCATCGTCAATAAGAAGGTCCAAGGGATACAGTAAATCTAAACTGAAGCATCGGAATCTAAAACTGGTCTCACAGGAAAGGTTCAAAGCATAGACAGTAAGAAGAGTCAGTCTTCTTGTACCAATGTCGGCATTTTGCCCTTTGTATTGAGTTTCGATGCAATTTCTGTGTTTAATCGGCAACAAGGAGGACTAAGGGATACAGTGAACCTGAAGTGAAGCATCGGAATCTGAAACTGGTCTCACAGGAAAGCCTCAAAATATAGACAGTAAGAATAGTCAGTCTTCTTGTACTTAAGTCGGCATTGTGCCTTTTGTTTTTAATTCAGATGTAATTTCTGTGTGTCATCGTCAATATGAAGGTCCAAGGGATACCGTAAACCTGATGTGAAGCATCGGAATCTAAAACTGGCTCAGAGGAAAGGTTCAAATCATAGAATGTTAGAAGAGTTAGTCCTCTTCTACTTATGTCGGCATTGTGCTTTATGTATTTAATTCCGATGAAATTTCTGTGTTTCATCGTCAATAAGAAGGTCCAAGAGTTACAGTAAACCTGAAGTGAAGCATCGGAATCTAAAACTGGTCTCACAGGAAAGGTTCAAAACGTAGACAGTAAGAAGAGTCAGTCTACATGTTTTTAAGTCGACATTGTGCCTTTTGTATTTAATTCCGATTCAATTTCTGTGTTTCATCGTCAATAAGAAGGTCCAAGGGATACAGTCAACCTAGAGTGAAGCATTGGAATCCAAAACTGGTCTCACAGGAAAGGTTAAAATCATAGACAGTAAGATGTCTGAGTCTTCTTGTACTTATGTCGGCATTGTGCCTTTTGTATTTAATTCCGATGCAATTTCTGTGTTTTATTGTCAAAAAGAAGGCCCAAGGGATACAGTAAACCTGAAGTGAAGCATGGTAGTCTAAAACTGGTCTCACAGGAAAGGTTCAATCATAGACAGTAAGATGAGTCAGTCTCCTTGTACTTAAGTCGGCATAGTGCATTTTGTATTTAATTCCATTGCAATTTCTGTGTTTCGTCGTCAATAAGAAGGTCCAAGGGATACTGTAAACCGGAAGTGTAACACCGGAATCTATAACTGGTCTCACAGGAAACGTTCAAAACATAGACAGTAAGAAGAACCAGTCTTCTTGTACTTAAGTCGGCATTGTTCCATTTGTATTTAATTCCGATGCTATTTCTGTGTATCATCGACAAACATGAAGATCCAAGGGATACAGTAAACCTGAAGTAAAGCATAGGAATCTAAAACTGGTATCACAGGAAAGGCTCAAATCGTAGAATGTAAGAAGAGTCAGTCTTCTTGTACTTATGTCGGCTTTGTGCCATTTGTATTTAATTCCGATGCAATTTCTGTGTTTCGTCGTCAATAGGAAGGTCCAAGAGATACAGTAAATCTGAAGTGAAGCATCGGAATCTAAAACTGGTCTCACAGGAAAAGTTCAAAAAATAGACATAAGAAGAATCAGTCTTCTTGTACTTAAGTCGGCATTGTGAATTTTGTATTTAATTCCGATGCAATTTCTGTGTTTCGTCGTCAATAAGAAGGTCCAAGGGATACTGTAAACCGGATGTGAAACATCGGAATCTCAAACCAAACTCTCAGGAATGGCTCAAATCATAGACAGTAAGAAGAGTCAATCTTCTTGTACTTAAGTCGGCATTTTGCCTTTTGCATTTAATTCCGATGCAATTTCTGTGATTAATCGTCAATAAGAAGGCCCAAAAGATACAGTACCCCTGAAAAGATATTCGAAATCTAAAACTGGTCTCATAGGAAAGGTTCAAAACATAGACAGTAAGAAGAGTCAGTGTTCTTGTACTTAAGACGACATTGTGTTTTTAGTATTTCATTACGATGCAATTTCTGTGTTTCGTCGGCAATAAGAGGGTCCAAGGGATACAGAAAATCTGAAGTGAAGCATCGGAATCTAAAACTGGTCTCACAGGGAAGGTTCAAAACATAGGCAGTACGAAGAGTCAGTCTTCTTGTACTTAAGTCGGCTTTGTTCCTTTTGTATTTAATTCCGATGCAATTTCTGTGTTTCATCGTCAATAAGAAGGTCCAAGGGGTACAGTAAACCTGAAGTGAAGCATCGGAATCCATAACTAGTCTAACAGGAAAGGTTCAAAACATATACATAAGAAGAATCAGTCTTCTTGTACTTAAGTCGGCATTGTGCCTCTTGTATTTAATTCCGATGCAATTTCTGTGTTTCGTCGTCAATATGAAGATCTAAGGGATACAGTAAACCTGAAGTGAAACATCGGAATCTAAAACTGGTCTCACAGGAAAGGTTCAAATCATAGAATTTAAAAAGAGTCGGTCCTCTTTCACTTATGTCGGCATTGTGCCTTTTGTATTTAATTCAGGTGCAATTTCTGTGTTTCATCGTCAATAAGGAGGTCCAAAGGATACAGTAAAACTAAAGTGAAACATTGGAATCTATAACTGGACTCACAGGAAAGGTTCAAAACATAGACTGCAGGAAGAGTCAGTCTTCTTATACTTAAGTCGGCATTGTGCCTTTTGTATTTAACTCCGATGCAATTTCTGTGTTTCGTCGTCAATAACAAGGTCCAAGAGATACAGTAAACCTGAAGTGATGCATCGGAATTTAAAACTGGACTCACAGGAAAGGTTCAAACATAGACAGTACGAAGAGTCAGTCTTCTATTACTTAAGTGGGCAATGCGCCTTTTGTATTTCATTCCGATGCAATTTCTGTGTTTCATCGTCAATACGAAGGTCCAAGGGATGCAGTAAACCTGAAGTGAAGCATCGGAGTCTAAAACTGGTCTCACAGGAAAGGTTCAAATTATAGACAGTACGAAGAGTCAGTCTTCTTGTTCTTAAGTCAGCATTGTTCCCTTTGTATTTAATTCCGATGCAATTTCTGGCTTTCATCGTCAATAAGAAGGTCCAAGGGATACAGTAAACCTGAAGTGAAGCATCGGAATGTAAAACTGGTCTCACAGGAAAGGTTCAAAACATAGACAGTAAGAAGAGTCAGTCTTCTTGTACTTAAGTCGGCATTGTGCCTTTGTATTTAATTCCGATGCAATTTCTGTGTTTCATCGTCAATACGAAGGTCCAAGGGATACAATAAACCTGAAGTGAATCATCGGAATCCTAAACTGGTCTCACACGAAAGATTCACATCATAGAATGTAAGAAGAATCCGTCCGCTTGTACATTAGTCAGCACTGTGCCTTTTGTATTTAATTCCGATGCAATTTCTGTGTTTCGTCGTCAATAAGAAGGTACAAAAGATACAGTAAACCTGAAGTGAAGCATCGGAATCTATAACTGGTCTCACAGGAAAGGTTCTAAACATAGACAGTAAGAAGAGTAAGTCTTCTTGCACTTAAAATGGCATTGTGCCTCTTTTATTTAATTCCGACACTGTTTCTGTGTTTCATCGTCGATAAGAAGGTCCAAGGGATACAGTAAACGTGAAGTGAAGCATCGGAATCTAAAACTTGTCTCACAGGAATGGTTCAACACATAGACCGTTAGAAGAGTCGGTCTTCTTGTACTTAAGTCGGCACTGTTCCTTTTGTATTTAATTCCGAGGCAATTTCTGTGTTCCATCGACAATAATAAAGTCCTAGGGATACAGAAAACCTAAAGTGTAGCAACGGAATCTAAAACTGGTCTCTCAGGAAAGGTTAAAGTTATAGAATGTGAGATGAATCAGTCCTCTAGTACTTAAGCCGGCATTGTGCCTTTTGGATTTTATTCCGATGCATTTTCTGTCTTTCATCGTCAATAAGAAGGTCCAAGTGATACAGTAAACCTGAAGTGAAGCAACGGATTCTCAAACTGGTCTCACAGGAAAGGCTCAAAGCAAAGACAGTAAAAAGAGTCAGTCTTCTTGTACGTAAGTCGGCATTGTGATTTTCGTATTTAATTCCGAAGCAATTTCTGTGTTTCATCGTCAATAATAAGGTCCAAGGGATACAGAAAACCTGAAGTGAAGCATCGGAATCTAAAACTGGTCTCACAGGAAAGGCTCAGATCACAGACTGTAAGAAGAGTCAGACTTCCTGTACTTAAGTTGCATTGTGCCCTTTGTATTTAATTCCGATGCTAATTCTGTGTTTCATCGTCTATAAGAAGGTCCAAGGGATGCAGTAAACCTGAAGTGAAGAATCGGAATCTAAAACTGGTCTCACAGGAAAAGCTCAAATCGTAGAATGGAAGAGGAGTCAGTCTTCTTGTACTTATGTCGGCATTGTAACTTCTGTATTTAATTCCGATGCAGTTTCTGTGTTTCATCGTCAATATGAAGGTCCAAGGGTTACAGTAAACCTGAAGTGAAGCATCGGAGTCTAAAACAGGTCTCACAGGAAAGGTTCAAAGCATAGACAGTAAGAAGAGTCAGTCTTCTTGTACTTAAGTCGGCATTGTGCATTTTGTATTTAATTCCGATGCAATTTCTGTGTTTCGTCGTCAATAAGAAGGTCCAAGGGATACAGTAAACCTGAAGTGAAGCATCAGAATTTGAAACTTGTCTCACAGGAAAGTTTCATAGCATAGACAGTGAGAAGAGTCAGTCGTCTTGTACTCAACTCGGCATTTTGCCTTTTGTATTGAATGCCGCTGCAATTTCTGTGTTTCATCGGCAATAAAAAGCTCCAAGGGATACAGTAAACGTGAAAGGAAGCATAGGAGTCTAAAATTGGTCTCTCAGGATAGGTTCAAAACATAGACAGATAGAAGAGTCAGTTTTCTTGATCTTAAGTCGGCATTGTGCCCTTTGTATTTAATTCCGATGCAAGTTCTGTGTTTCATCTTCAATAAGAAGGTCTGAGGGATACAGTAAACCTGAAGTGAAGCGCCGGAATCTAAAACTGGTCTCACAAGAAAGGTTCAAATCATAGAATGCAAGAAGAGTCAGCGTTCTTGTACTTAAGTCGGCATTGTGCCTTTTGTATTCAATTCCGATGCAATATCTGTGTTTCATCTTCAATAAGATGGTCTGAGGGATACAGTAAACCTGAAGTGAAGCGTCGGAATCTAAAACTGGTCTCACAGGAAAGGCTCAAAACATAGACAGTAAGAAGAGTCAGTCTTCCTGTACTTAAGTCTTCATTGTGCGTTTTGTATTTAATTCCGATGCAATTTCTGTGTTTCATCGTCAATATGAAGGTCCAAAGGATACAGTAAACCTGAAGTGAAGCATCGGAAACTAATACTGGTCTCACAGGAAAGGTTCAAATCATGGAATGTAAGAAGAGTCAGTCCTCTTCTCCTTATGTCGGCATTGAATCTTTTGTTTTTAAGTCGGTTGCAATTTCTGTGTGCATCAATAACAGGTCTCACAGGAGAGATTTAAATCATAGACAGTAGGAAGAGTCAGTCTTGTTGTACTTAAGTCGGCATTCTGCCTCTTGTATTTTATTACGATGCAATTTCTGTGTTTCATCGTCAATAAGAAGGTCCATGGGATGCAGTAAACCAGAAGTGAAGCATCGGAATCTAAAACTGGTCTCACAGGAAAGGCTCAAATCATAGAATGTATGAAGAGTCAGACCTCTTGTACTTAAGTCGGCATAGTGCCTTTTGTATTTAATTCCAATGCAATTTCTTTGATTCATCGTCAATAAGAAGGTCCAAGGGATACAGTAAACCTGAAGTGAAGAATCGGAATCTAAAACTAGTCTCACAGGTAGGCGTCATAACACAGACAGGAAGAAGATTCAGTCTTCTTGTACGTAAGTTGGCATTCTGCCTTTTGTATGTAATTCCGATGCAATTTCAGTGTGTCGTCGTCAATAAGAAGGTCCAAGGGATACCGTAAACTTGAAGTGAAGCATCGGAATCTAAAACTGTTCTCACAGGAAAGGTTCAAAATATAGACAATAAGAAGAGTCATTCCTCTTGTACTTAATCGGCATTGTGCCTTTTCTATCTAATTCCGACCCAATTTCTGCGTTTCTTCGTCAATATTAAGGTCCAAGGGATACAGTAAACCTGAAGTGAAGCATCGGAATCTAAAACTGGTCCCACAGGAAAGGATAAAAACATAGATAGTAAGAAGAGTCAGTCTACATGTTTTTAAGACGACATTGTGCCTTTTGTATTTAATTCCGATGCAATTTCTGTGTTTCATCGTCAATAAGAAGGTGCAAGGGATACAGTATACCTGAAGTGAAGCATCGGAATCTAAAACTGGTCTCACACGAAAGGTTCAAAACATAGACAGTAAGAAGCGTCAGCCTTCTTGTACTTAAGTCGGCATTGTGCCTTTTTTATTTAATTCCGATGCAATTTCTGTGTTTCATCTTCAATAAGAAGGTCTGAGGGATACAGTAAACCTGAAGTGAAGCGCCGGAATCTAAAACTGGTCTCACAGGAAAGGTTCAAATCATAGAGTGTAAGAAGAGTCAGCCTTCTTGTACTTAAGTCGGCATTGTGCCTTTTGTATTTAATTCCGATGCAATTTCTGTGTTTCATCTTCAATAAGATGGTCTGAGGGATACAGTAAACCTGAAGTGAAGCGTCGGAATCAAAAACTGGTCTCTCAGGAAAGGCTCAAATCATTGAATGTAAAAGAGTCAGTCTTCTTGTACTTAAGTCGGCATTGTGCCTTTTGTATTTAATTCCGATGCAATTTCTGTCTTTCATCGTCAATTAGAAGGTCCAAGGGTACAGTAACCTAAAGTGAAGCATCGGAATCTAAAACTGGTCTCACAGGAAAGGTTCGAGACATAGACAGTAAGCAGAGTCAGTCTTCTTGTACTTAAGACCTGTTTTAGATTCCGATGCATCACTTCAGGTTTACTGTATCCCTTGGACCTTATTATTTACGATGAAACACAGAAATTGCGTCGAATTAAAGAGAAAAATCGCAATGCCGACTTAAGTACAAGAGAACTGACTCTTCTTACATTCTCTGATTTTAGCCTTTCCTCTGAGACCAGTTTTAGATATCGATGCTCCACTTTAGGTTTACTGTATCCCTTGGCCCTTCTTATTGACGATGAAACACAGAAATTTCATCGGAATTAAATACAAAAGTCACAATGCCGACTTAAGTACAAGAGGACTGACTCTTCTTACATTCTATGATACGAACCTTTTCTGTGAAACCAGCTTTAGATTCCGATGCTTCACTTCAGGTTTACTGGATCCCTTGGACCTTCGTATTGACGATGAAACACAGTAAATGCATCGGAATTAATTACAAAAGGCACAATGCCGACTTAAGTACAAGAAGACTGGATCTTCTTACTGTCTGTGATTTGAGCCTTTTCTGTGAGATCAGCTTTAGATTCCGATGCTTCACATCAGGTTTACTGTATCCCTTTGACCTTCTTATTGACGATGAATTACAGAAATTGAATCGGAATTAAATACAAAGGGCGAAATGAAGACATAAGTACAAGAAGACCTGACTCATCTTACTGTCAATGATGTGAACCTTTCCTGTGGGACCAGTTTTAGACTCCGATGAGTCACTTCAGGTTTACTGTATCCCATGGACCTTCTTATTGACGATGAAACACAGATATTGCATCGGAATTAAATACAAAAGGCACAATGCCAACTTAAGTACAAGAAGACTGACTCTTCTTACTGTCTATGAATTGAGACTTTCCTGTGAGACCAGTTTTAGATTCCGATGTTTCCCTTTAGTTTTGCTGTATCCCTTGGCCCTTCTTATTGACGATGAAACACAGAAATTGCAACGGGATTAAATCGAAACGGCACAATGCCGACTTAAGTACAGGAAAACTGACTCTTCTTACTGTCTATGATTTTAACCTTTCCTGTGAGACCAGTTTTAGATTCCGAAGCTTCACTTCAGGTTTACTGTATCCCTTATACCTTCTTATTGACGATGAAACACAGAAATGGCATCGGAATTGAATACAAAACGAACAATGCCGACTAAAGGCCAAAAAGACTGACTCTTCTTACTGTCTATGATTTTGAACCTCTTCTGTGAGACAAGTTTTAGATATCGAAGCTTCACTTCAGGTTTACTGCATCCCTTCGATCTTCCTATTGACAATGAAACACAGAAATTGCATCGGAATTAAATACAAGAGGCACTATGCCGACTTAGGTACAAGAAGACTGACCCTTTATACTGTCTATGATTTGAATCTTTCCTGTGAGACCAGATTTAAGTTCCGATGCATCACGTCAGGTTTACTGTGTCCCTTGGACTTTCATATTGATGATGAAACACAGAAATTGCATCGGAATGATATACAATAGGCACAATGCCTACTTAAGTACAAGAAGACTGACTCTTCTTACTGTCCATGTTTTGAGCTGTCCTGACAGAAAAGTTTTAGATTCCGATGCTTCACTTCAGGTTAACTGTATCCCTTGGACTTTCGTATTGACGATGAAACACAGAAATTGCATCAGAATTAAATACAAAAGGTACAATGCCGACTTAAGTCAAGAAGACTGTTTCTTCTTACTGCCTAAGTTTTAAACCGTTCCCGTTACACCTGTTTTAGATTCTGATGCTTCACTTCACGTTTACTGTATCCCTTGGACCTTCTTATTGACTTTGATATACATAACTTGCATCGTAATTAAATACAAGAGGCACAATGCAGACTTAAGTACAAGAGGACTGTCTCTTCTTACATTCTATGATTTGCACCTATCCTGTGAGAACGGTTTTAGATTCCGATGCTTCACTTGAGGTTTACTGTATCCCGTGGACCATCTTATTGACCAGTGTAACACAGAAATTTAATCGGAATTAAATACAAAAGGCACAATGCCGACGTAAGTACAAGAAGACTGACTCCTCTTACTGTCTATGCTTTAACCTTTCCTGTGAGACCAGTTTTAGATTCCGATGATTCACTTCAGGTTTACTGTATCACTCGGACCTTATTATTTACGATGAAACACAGAAATTGCATCGGAATTAAATACAAAAGGCACAATGCCAACTTAAGTAATGAAGGACTGACTCTTCTCACATTCTATGATTTGATTCTTTCCTGTGAGACCAGTTTTAGATTTCGATGCTTCACTTCAGGTTTACTGTATCCCTCTGACATTCTTATTGACGATGAAACACAGTAATTGCATCTGAATTAAATTGAAAAAGCACAATGCCGACTTAAGTGCAAGAGAACTGACTCTTCTTACATTCTATGATTTGAGCCTTTCCTCTGAGAGCACCTTTAGATATCGATGCTTCAATTCAGGTTTACAGTATCCCTTGGACCTTCGTATTGACGATGAAAAACAGAAATTGAATCGGAATTAAATACAAAGGGCACAATGCCGCCGTAAGTACAAGAAGAAGACTCATCTTATTGTCTATGCTTTGAGCCTTTCCTGTGAGACCAGTTTTAGATTCCGATGCTTCACTTCAGGTTTACTGTATCGCTTAGACCTTCTTATTGACGATGAAACACAGAAATTGCATCAGAATTAAATACAAACGCACAATGCCGACTTAAGTACAAGAAGTCTGCCACTTCTTACTGTCTATCCATTAACCTTTCCTGTGAGACCAGATTTAGATTCCGATGCTTCACATCAGGTTTACTGTATCCCTTGGACCTTCTTGTTTACGATGAAACACAGAAATTGCATCCGAATTAAATAGAAAAGACACAATGCCGACTTAAGACAAAGAGAACTGACTCTTCTTTTATTATATGATTTGAGCCATTCCTCTGAGACCTGTTTTAGATATCGATGCTTCACTTCAGGTTTACTGTATCCCTTAGAACTTCTTATTTACGATTAAAACACAGATATCTAATCGGAAGTAAATACAAAAGGCACAATGCCGACGTAAGTACAAGAAGACTGACTCTTCTTACTGTCTATGCTTTAACCTTTCCTGTGCGACCAGTTTTAGATTCCGATGATTCACTTGAGGTTTACTGTATCCCTTGGACCTTCTTATATACGATGAAACACAGAAATTGCATGGGAATTAAATACAAGAAGCACAAAGCCGATTTCAGTTCAATAGGACTGACTCTTCTTACGTTCTACGATTTGATTCCTTCCTGTGAGACCAGTTTCAGATATCGATGCTTCACTTCAGGTTTACTGTAACCCTCTGACATTCTTATTGACGATGAAACACAGAAATTGCATCGGAAATAAATACGAAAGGTACAATGCCTACTTAAGTACAAGAAGACTGACTCTTCATACTGTCTATGTTATGAACCTTTCCTGTGAGACCAGTTTGAGATTCCGATGCTTCACTATATGTTTACTGTATCCCTTGGACCTTCTTATTGACGATGAAACACAGATATAGCATCGGAATTAAATACAAAAGGCACAATGCCGACTTAAGTACAAGAGGACCTACTGTTCTTACATTCTATGTTTTGATTCTTTCCTGTGAGACCAGTTTTAGATGACGATGCTTCACTTCAAGTTTACTGTATCCCTCTGACATTCGTATTGACGATGAAACATGGAAATTGCATCGGAATTAAATACAACAGGCACAATGAAGACTTAAGTACAAGAAGACTGACTCTTCTTACTGTCTATGATTTGAACCTTTAATTTGAGACCAGTTTTAGATTCCGATTCTTCACTATATGTTTACTGTATCCCTTGGACCATCTTACTGACGATGAAACACATATATTGCATCGGAATTATATACAAAAGGCACAATGCCGACTTAAGTACAAGAGGACTGACACTTCTTACATTCTATGATTTGATTTTCTCCTGTGAGACCAGTTTTAGATAGCAATGCTTCCCCTGAGGTTTACTGTATCCCTCTGACATTCTTATTGACAATGAAACACAGAAATTGCATCGGAATGAAATACAAAAGGCACAATGCCCACTTAAGTACAAGAGAACTGACTCTTCTTACTGTCTATGCTTTGAACCTTTCCTGTGGGACCAGTTTTAGTTTCCGATGCTTCACTTCAGGTTTACTGTATCCCTTGGACCTACTTATTGACGAAGAAACACAGAAATTGCATCGGAATTAAATACAAAAGGCACAATGCCGACTTAAGAACAAGAAGACTGACTCTTCTTACTATCTATGCTTCGAACCTTTCCGGTGAGACCAGTTCTAGATTCCGCTGCTTCTCTTCAGGTTTACTGTATCCCTTGGACCTTCTTATTGACGATGAAACACAGAAATTGCATCGGAATTAAATACAAAAGGCACAATGCCGACTCAAGTACAAAAGGACTAACTCTTCTTACATTCTATGATTTGAACCTTTCCTGTGAGACCAGTTTTAGATTCCAATGCTCACTTCAGGTTTACTGTATCCCTTGGACATTCTCATTGACGATGAATTACAGAAATTGCGTTGCATTTAAAAACAAAAGACACAATGCCGAATGAAGTACAAGAGGACTAACTCTTCTTACATTCAATGATTTGAACCTTTCCTGTGAGGCCAGTTTTAGAATCCGACGCTTCACTTCTGGTTTACTGTATCCTTTGGACCTTCTAATTGACGAAGAAACAAAGAAAATGCATCGGAATTAAATACAAAAGGCACAATGCCGACTTAAGTACAAGAAGACTGACGATTCTTACTGTCTATGTTTTGAACCTTTCCTGTGATTCCAGTTTTAGATTCCGATGCTTCACTTCAAATTAACTGTATCCCTTGAACTTACAGATTGACTTTGAAACACAGAAATTGCATCGGAATTAAATACAAAAGGAAGAATGCCGTCTTAAGTACAAGAAGATTGACTCTTCTTACTGTCTATGGTTTGGGCCTTTGCTGTGAGGTCAGTTTTAGATTCCGATGCTTCACATCAGGTTTACTGTATCCCTTGGACCTTCTTATTGACGATGAAACACAGAAATTCCATAGGAATTAAATACAAATGGCACAATGCAAACTTAAGTACAAGAAGACTGACTCTTCTTACTGTCTATGATTTGAACCTATCCTGTGAGACCAGTTTTAGATTCCGATGCTTCACTTCAGGTTTACTGTATCCCTCGGACCATCTTATTGACGATTAAAAACAGAAATTGCATCGGAATTAAATACAAAGGCACAATGCCGACTTAAGTACAAGAACACTGACGTTTCTTATTGTTTATGTTTTTAACGTTTCCTGTGAGAGCAGTTTTAGATTCCGATGCTTCACTTCAGGTTTACTGTATCCCTCGGACCTTCTTACGACGATGAAACACAGATATTGCATCGGAATTAAATACAAAATTCACAATGCCGACGTAGGTACAAGAAGACTGACTCTTCTTCCTGTCTATGTTTTGAACCTTTCCTGTGATACCAGTTTTAGATTCTGATGCTTCACTTCGGGTTTACTGTATCCCTTGGACCTTCTTATTGACGATGAGACACAGAAATTGCACCGGAATTAAATACAAAAGGCACAATGCAAACTTTAGTACAAGGAGACTGA
The DNA here is from genome assembly GCF_023864345.2 of Schistocerca serialis cubense. Taxonomy (NCBI): domain Eukaryota; kingdom Metazoa; phylum Arthropoda; class Insecta; order Orthoptera; family Acrididae; genus Schistocerca; species Schistocerca serialis. The sequence continues at coordinate 82,188,214 of NC_064643.1, forward strand.
CTCTTCTTACTGTCCATGTTTTGAACCTTTCCCGTGAGACCAGTTTTAGATTCCGTTGCTTCACTTCAGGTTTACTGTATCCCTTGGACCTTCTTATTGACGATGAAACACGGAAACTGCATCGGAATTAAATACAAAATGCACAATGCCGACTTAAGTACAAGAAGACTGACTCTTCTTACTGTCTGTGTTTTTAACCTTTCCATTGGGACCAGTTTTACATTCCGATGCTTCACTTCAGGTTTACTGTATCCCTTGGGCCTTCTTATTGACGATGAAACACAGATATTACATCGGAATTAAAAACAAAAGTCACAATGGCGACTTAAGTACAAGAAGACTGACTCTTCTTACTTTCTGTGTTTGAACCTCTCCTGTGAGACCAGTTTTTGATTCCGATGCTTCACTTCAGGTTTACTGTATCCCTTGACCTTTTTGTTGACGATGATACACATTAACTGCATCGGAATTAAATACAAAATCCCAATACCGACTTAAGTAGAAGAGGACTGACTTTTCTTACTGTCTATGTTTTGAACCTTTCCTGTGAGATCAGTTTTAGATTCCGATGGTTCGCGACATGTTAAATGTATCCCTTGGACCTTCTTATTGTCGATGATACACAGAAATTGAATCGGAATTAAATACAAAAGGCACAATGCCGACTTAAGTACAAGAAGACTGTCTCTTCTTACTGTATATGCTTTGATCTTTTCCAGTGGGACCAGATTTAGATTCCGATGCTTCACTTCAGGTTTACTGTATCCCATGGCCTTCTTATTGACGATGAAACACAGAAATTGATCGAAATTAAATACAAAAGGCACAATGCCGTTTTAAGAACAAGACGACTGACTTTACTGACAGTCTATGATTAGAGCCTTTCCTGTGCGACCAGTTTAAGATACCGATGCTTCAATTCAGGTTTACTGTATCCCTTGGACCTCTTTACTGACGACGAAACATAGAAATTGCATCGGAATTAAATACAAGAAGCACAATGGCGACTTAAGTACAAGAAGACCTACTAATCTTACTGTCTATGTTTTGAACCTTTCCTGTGGGACCAGTTTTAGATTCCGATGCTTCACTTCAGGTTTACTGTATCCCTTCGACCTTCTTATTGACGATGAAACACAGAAATTGCATCGGAATTCAATTCAAAAGCCACAATGCCAACTTAAGCACAAGAAGACTGACGCTTCTTATTGTCTATGCCTTTGAACCTTTCCTTTGTGACCAGTTTTAGACTCCGATGCTTCACGTGAGGTATACTATTTCCCTTGAACTTACTTACTGACTCTGAAACACAGGATTTGCATTGGAATGAAGTACAAAAGGCATAATGCCGTCTTAAGTACAAGCAGACTGCACCTTCTTACTGTCTATGATTTGAACCTTTCGTGTGAGACCAGTTTCAGATTCCGATGCTTCACTTCAGGTTTACTGTATACCTTGGACCTTGTTAGTGACGATGAAACACAAAAATTGCATTGGAATTAAATACCAAAGGCACAATGCCGATTTAAGTACAAGAGGACTGACACTTCTTACATTCTATGATTTGAATCTTTCCTGTGAGTCCAGTTTTAGATTCCCATGCTTCACTTCAGGTTTACTGTATCCACTGGACCTTCTTATTGACAATAAATTGCATCGGAATTAAATGCAAAAGTCACAATGCCGACTTAACTACAAGAGGACTGACTCTTCTCACATACTATGATTTGAATCTTTCCTGTGAGACAAGTTTGAGATTCCGATGCTTCACTATATGTTTTCTTTATCCCTTGGACCTTGTTAGTGACGATGAAACGCAGAAATTGCATCGAAATTAAATACCAAAGGCACAATGCCGACTTAAGTACAAGAAGACTGACTCTTCTTACTGTCTATGTTCTGAACCTTTCCTGTGAGACCTGTTTTGGATTCCGATGCTTCATTTCAGATTTACTGCATCCCCTGGACCTTCTTATTAGCGATGACACACAAAAATTGTGTCAGAATTAAATATAAAAGGCATAATGCCGACTTAAGTACAAAAAGACTGAATATTCTTACTGTCGATGTTTTGAACCTTTCCTGTGAGACCAGTTTTAGATTCCGATGCTGTACTTCAGGTTCACTGTATTCCTAGGACCTAGTTATTGACGATGAAACACAGAAATTGCATCGGAGATAAATACCAAAGGCACAATGGCGACTTAAGTACAAGAGGACTGACTCTTCTTACAGTCTATGGTTTGAACCTTTACTGTGAGACCAGTTTTAGATTCCGATGCTTCACTTCAGGTTTACAGTATCCCTTGGACCATCTTATAGACGGTGAAATACAGAAATTGCATCGGAATTAAATACAAAGGTCACAATGCCGACTTAAGTACAAGAGGACTGACTCTTCTTACATTCTATGATTTGAAACTTTCCTGTGAGACCACTTTTAGATTCCGATGCCTCACTTCGGGTTTACCGTATCCCGTGGACCTTCTCAATGACGATGATACACATAAATTGCATCCTAATTAAATACAAAAGGCACAATGCCGACATAAGTACAAGAAGACTGACTCTTCTTACTGTCTATGTTTTGAACCTTTCCTGTGAGACCAGTTTAAGATTCCAACGCTTCACTTCAGGTGTACAGTATCCCCTGGACCTTCATATTAACCTTGAAACACAGAAGTTGCATCGGAATTAAATACAAAAAGGCACAATGCCGACTTAAGTACAAGAAGACTGACTCTTCTTACTGTCTATGTTTTGAGCCTTTCCTGTGAGACCAGTTTTAGATTCTGATGCTTCACTTCAGGTTTACTGTATCCGATGGACCTTCGTATTGAGGATGAAACACAGAAATTGCATCGGAATTAAATACAAATGGCACAATGCCGACTTAAGTACACGAAGACTGACGCTTCTAACTGTCTATGTTTCAACCGCTCCTGTGAGACCGGTTTGAGATTCCGATGCTTCACTTCAGGTTTACTGTATCCCTTGGACCCTCTTATTTACGATGAAACACAGAAATTGCATCGGAATTAAATACAAAAGCACAATGCCGACTTAAGTACAAGAAGTTCGACTCTTCTTACTGTCTGCGCTCTATACCTTTCCTGTGAGACTAGTTTTGGATTCCGATGCTTGTTTTCAGATTTACTGTATCCCTTGGACCTTCTTATTGGCGATGAAACTCAAAAATTGCGTCGGAATTAAATACAAAAGGCATAATGCCGACTTAAGTACAAGAAGTCCGACTCTTCTTACTGTCTGCGCTCTATACCTTTCCTGTGAGACTAGTTTTGGATTTCGATGCTTGTTTTCAGATTTACTGTATCCCTTGGACCTTCTTATTGACAATGAAACACAGAAATTGCATCGGAGTTAAATACCAAAGGCACAATGGCGACTTAAGTACAAGAGGACTGACTCTTCCTACATTCTATGATTTGAACCTTTACTGTGAGACCAGTTTTAGATTCCGATGCTTCACCTCAGGTTTACAGTATCCCTTGGACCATATTACTGACGATGAAATACAGAAATTGCATCGGAATTAAATACAAAGGTCACAATGCCGACTTAAGTACAAGAGGACTGACTCTACTTACTTTATATGATTTGAGCATTTCCTGTGAGACCAGTTTTAGGTTCCGTTGCTTCACTTCATGTTTTCTGTATCCCTTGGACCAACTTATTGACAATGACACACAGAAATTGCATCGGAATTAAATACAAAAGGCACAATGCCGACTTAAGTACAAGAACACTGACTCTTCTTACTGTCTATGCTTTGAACCTTTCCTGTGAGACCAGTTTTAGATTCCGATGCTTCACTTCCGGTATACTGTATCCCTTGGACCTTCTTATTGACAATGAAACACAAAAATGGCGTCGCAATTAAATACAAGAGGTATAATGCCGACTTAAGTACAAGGAGACTGACTCTTCTTACTGTCGATGTTTTGAACCTTTCCTGTGAGACCAGTTTTAGATTCCGATGCTTCACTTCAGGTTCACTGTATTCCTTGGACATAGTTATTGACGATGATACACAGAAATAGCATCTGAGTTAAATACCAAAGGCACAATGGCGACTTAAGTACAAGAGGACTGACTCTTCTTACAGTCTATGAGTTGAACCTTTACTGTGAGACCAGTTTTAGATTCAGTTGCTTCACTTCAAGTTTACAGTATCACTTGGACCATCTTATAGACGGTGAAATACAGAAATTGCATCGGAATTAAATACAAAGGTCACAATGCCGACTTAAGTACAAGAGGAATGACTCTTCTTAATTCTATGATTTGAACCTTTCCTGTGAGACCAGTTTAAGATTCCGATGCTTCACTTCATGTTTACTGTATCCCTTGGACGTTCTTATTGACGATGAAACACAGAAATTGTATCGGAATTAAATTCCAAATCTCAATGCCGACTTAAGTACAAGAGAATTGACTCTTCTTACATTCCATGATTTGAGCCTATCCTCTGAGACCAGTTTTAGATATCGAAGTTTTACTTTAGGTTTACTGTATTCCTTGGCCTTCTTATTGATGATGAAACACAGAAATTGCATCAGAATTAAATACAAAAGGCACAATGCCGACTTCAATACAAGAAGACAGACTCTTCTTACTGTCTATGCTTCAACCGCTCCTGTGAGACCAGTTTGAGATTCCGATGCTTCACTTCAGGTTTACTGTATCCCTTGGACCTTTTTATTGACGATGAAACACAGTAATTGCATCAGAATTAAATACAAAAGGCACAATGCTGACTTAAGTACAAGAAGACTGACTCTTCTTACTGTCTATGATTTGTGCCTTTCCTGTGTGCCCAGGTGTAGATTCCGATGTTTCACTTCAGGTTTACTGTAACTCTTGGTCCCTCTAATTGACGATGAAGCACCGAAATCGCATCGGAATTAAATACAAAAGGCACAATGTAGACTTAAGTACAAGATGACTGACTCTTCTTACTGTCTATGCATCGAACCTTTCCTGTGAGACCATTTTTAGATTCCGATGCATCACTTCAGGTTTACTGTATCCCTTGGACCTTCTTATTGACGATGAAACACAGGAATGGCATCGGAATTAAATACAAAAGGCACAATGCCGACATAAGTACAAGAAGACTGACTCTTCTTACTGTCTATGTTTTGGACCTTTCCTGTGAGACCAGATTTAGATTCCGATGCTTCACTTCGGCTTTTCTGTATCCCTTCCACCTCCTTATTGACAATGAAACACAAATATTGCGTCGCAATTAAATACAAAAGGTATAACGCCGACTTAAGTACAAGGAGACTTACTCTTCTAACTGTCGATGTTTTGAACCTTTCCTGTGACACCAGTTTTAGATTCCTATGCTTCACTTCAGGTTCACTGTATTCCTTGGACATATTTATTGACGTTGAAACGCAGATATTGCATCGGAGTTAAATTCCAAAGGTACAATGGCGACTTAAGTACAAGAGGACTGACTCTTCTTCCAGTCTATGAGTTGAACCTTTACTGTGACACCAGTTTTAGATTCAGTTGCTTCACTTCAAGTTTACAGTATCACTTGGACCATCTTATTGACGATGAAATACAGGAATTGCATCAGAATTAAATACAAAGGTCACAATGCCGACTTAAGTACAAGAGGAATGATTCTTTTTACATACTATGATTTGAACCTTTCCTGTGAGACCAGATTTATATTCCGATGCTTCACTTCAGGTTTACTGTATCCCTTGGACTTTCTTATTGACGATGAAACACAGAAATTGTATCGGAACTAAATACAAAAGCACAATGCCGACTTAAGTACAAGAGAACTGACTCTTCTTACATTCTATGATTTGAGCCTATCCTCTGAAACCAGTTTTAGATATCGAAGCTTTACTTTTGGTTTACTGTATTCCTTGGCCTTCTTATTGATGATTAAACACAGAAATTACATCGGAATTAAATACAAAAAGCACAATGCCGACTTAAGTACAAGATGACTGACTCTTCTTCCTGTCTATGTTTGAGCCTTTCCTGTGAGACCAGATTTAGATTCCGATGCTTCACTTCAGGTTTACTGTATCCGATGGACCTTCGTTTTGAGGTTGAAACACAGAAATTGCATCGGAATTAAATACAAAAGGCTCAATGCTGACTTAAGTACAAGAAGACTGACTCTTTTTACTGTCGATGTTTTGAACCTTTCCTGGGAGACCAGTTTTAGATTCCGATGCATCACTTCATGTTTGCTGTATCCCTTGGACGTTCCTATTGACGATGAAACACAGGAATGGCATCGGAATTAAATACAAAACGCTCAATGCCGACTGAACTTCAAGAAGACTGACGCTTCTTACTGTGTATGGTTTGAACCTTTCCTGTGAGACCAGTTTTAGATTCAGATGCTTCACTTCAGGTTTATTGTATCCCGTGGACTTTCTTGTTGACGATGAATCACAGAACTTGCATCGGAATTAAATTCAAAAGGCACAATGACGACCAAAGTACACGAAGACTGACTCTACTTACTGTCGTTGTTTTGAACCTTTCCTGTGAGACCTGTTTTAGATTCCGATGCTTCACTTCAGGTTTACTGTATCCCTTGGACTTTCTTATTGACGATGAAACACAGAAATTGTATCGGAATTAAATACAAAAGCTCAATGCCGACTTAAGAACAAGAGAACTGACTCTTCTTACTTTCCATGATTTGAGCCTATCCTCTGAGACCAGTTTTAGATATCGAAGCTTTACTTTAGGTTTACTGTATTCCTTGGCCTTCTTATTGATGATGAAACACAGAAATTTCATCGGAATCAAATACAAAAAGCACAATGCCGACTTAAATACAAGAAGACTGACTCTTTCTACTGTCTATGTTTCAACCGCTCCTGTGAGACCAGTTTTAGATTCCGATGCTTCACTTCATGTTTACTGTATCCCTTGGACGTTCTTATTGACGATGAAACACAGGAATAGCATCGGAATTAAATACATAACGCTCAATGCCGACTGAAGTTCAAGAAGACTGACGCTTCTTACTGTGTATGCTTTGAACCCTTCCTGTGAGACCAGTTATAGATTCAGATGCTGCACTTCAGGTTTACTGTATCCCCCGGAAATTTTATTGACGATGAAACACAGAACTTGCATCGGAATTAAATTCAAAAGGCACAATGCAGACCAAAGTACACGAAGACTGACTCTTCTTACTGTCGATGATTTGAACCTTTCCTGTGAGACCTGTTTTAGATTCCAATGCTGCACTTCAGGTTTACTGTATCCCTTGGACTTCCTTCTTGACGATGAAACACAGAAATTGTATCGGAATTAAATACAAAAGCACAATGGCGACTTAAGTACAAGAGAACTGACTCTTCTTACATTCTATGATTTGAGCCTATCCTCTGAGACCAGTTTTAGATATCGAAGCTTTACTTTAGGTTTACTGTATTCCTTGGCCTTCTTATTGATGATGAAACACAGAAATTGCATCGGAATTAAATACTAAATGCACAATGCCGACATAAGTACAAGAAGACTGACTCTTCTTACTGTCTATGTTTCAACCGCTCCTGTGAAACCAGTTTGAGATTCCGATGCTTCACTTCAGGTTTACTGTATCCCTCGGGCGTTCTTATTGACGATGAAACACAGTAATTGCATCAGAATTAAATACAAAAGACGCAATGCTGACTTAAGTACAAGAAGACTGACTCTTCTTGCTTTGTATGCTTTGAACCTTTCCTGTGAGACAAGTTTTAGATTCCGATGCTTCACTTCAAGTGTACTGTATCCCTTGGACTTTCTTATTGACAATGAAACACAGAACTTGCAACATAATTAAATTCAAAAGGCACAACGCCGACTTATGGACAAGAAGACTGACTCTTCTTACAGTCTATGTTTTGAGCCTTTCCTGTGAGACCAGTTTTAGATTCCGATGCTTCACTTCAGGTTTACTGTAACTCTTGGACCTTCTAATTGACGATGAAGCACCGAAATTGCATCGGAATTAAATACGAAAGGCACAATGTAGACTTAAGTACAAGATGACTGACTCTTCTTACTGACTATGCTTTGAACCTTTCCTGTGATACCATTTTTAGATTCCAATACTTCATTCACTTCAGGTTTGCTGTATCCCTTGGACCTTCATATTGACGATGAAACACAGGAATGGCATTGGAATTAAATACAAAACACTCAATGCCGACTGAAGTCCAAGAAGACTGACTCTTCTTGCTTTGTATGCTTTGAACCTTTCCTGTGAGACAAGTTTTAGATTCCGATGCTTCACTTCAAGTTTACTGTATCCCTTGGACTTTCTTATTGACAATGAAACACAGAACTTGCAACATAATTAAATTCAAAAGGCACAACGCCGACTTATGGACAAGAAGACTGACTCTTCTTACTGTCTATGTTTTGAGCCTTTCCTGTGAGACCAGTTTTAGATTCCGATGCTTCACTTCAGGTTTACTGTATCCCTTGGACCTTCTTATTGACGATGAAACACAGAAATTGCATCGGAATTAAATACAAAAGCACAATGCCGACTTCAGTACAAGAAGTCTGACTCTTCTTACTGTCTATGTTCTGAACCTTTCCTGTGAGACCAGATTTGGATTCCGATGCTTCTTTTCAGATTTACTGTATCCCTTGGACCTTCTTATTGACGGTGAAACACAATAATTGCGTCGGAATTAAATACAAAAGGCATAATGCCGACTTAAGTACAAGGAGACTGTCTCGTCTTACTGTCGATGTTTTGAACCTCTCCTGTGAGACCAGTTTTAGATTCCGATGCTTCACTTCAGGTTCACTGTATCCCTTGGACCCACTTATTGACGATGAAGCACAGAAATTTCATCGGAATTAAATTCAAAATTCACAATGAGGACTTAAGTACAAGAAGACTGACTCTTCTTACTGTCTATGTTCTGAACCTTTCCTGTGAGACCAGTTTTATATTCCGACGCTTCATTTCAGGTTTACTGTATCTCTTGGACCTTCTTATTGACGATGAAACACAGAAATTGCATCGGAATTAAATACAAAAGGCACAATGGCGACTTAAGTACAAGGAGACTGACTCTTCTTACTGTCGATGCTTTGAACATTTCCTGTGAGACCAGTTTTGGATTCCAATGCTTCACTTCAGGTTTACTGTATCCCTTGGACCTTGGTATTGACGATGGAACACAGAAATTGCATCGGAATTAAATACAAAAGGCACAATGCCGACTTAAGTACAAGAGGATTGACACCTCTTACATTCTATTATTTTAGCCTTTCCTGTGAGACCAGTTTTAGATATCGATTCTTACCTTCAGGTTTACTGAATCCCTTGGACCTTCTTATTGACGATGATTCACAGAAATTGCATCGGAATTAAATACAAAAGGCACAATTCCGACTTAAGTACAAGAAGACGGACTCTTCTTACTGTCCATGTTTTGAACCTTTCCTGTGAACCAGTTTTAGATTCCAATGCTTCACTTCAGGTTTACTATATCTCTTGGACCTTCTTATTGGCGATGAAACACAGAAATTGCATTGGGATTAAATACAAAACGCACAATGCAGACTTAAGTACAAGAGGACAGACTCTTCTTACATTCTATGATTTGAGCCATTCCTCTCAGTCCAGTTTTAGATATCGATGCTTCACTTAAGGTTTACTGTATCCCTAGGGTCTTCTTAATGACGATAAAACACAGATAATGCATCGGAATTAAATACAAAAGGCACAATGCCGACTTAAGTACAAGAGGATTGACACCTCTTACCTTCTATGATTTGAGCCTTTCCTGTGAGACCAGTTTTAGATATCGATGCTTCACTTCAGGTTTACTGTATCACTTGGATCTTCTTATTGACGACGAAACACAGAAATTGCATCGGAATTAAATACAAAAGGCACAATGCCGACATAAGTACAAGAAGACTGACTCTTCTTACTGTGTATAATTTGAACCTTTCCTGTGAGATTAGTTTTTGATTCCGATGCTTCACTTCCGGTTTACTGTGTCAGTTCAACCTTCTTATTGACGATGAAACACAGAAATTGCAACGGAGTTAAATACATAAGGCACAATGCCGACTTATATACAAGAAGACTGACTCTTCTTACTAGCTATGTTCTGAGCCATTCCTGTGAGACCAGTATTGGATTCCGATGCTACGCTTCAGGTTTATGGTATTCCTTGGACCTTCTTATTAACGATGAAACACAGAAATGTTATTGGAATTAAATACAAAAGGCACAATGCCGACCTAGGTACAAGAAGACTGACTCTTCTAACTGTCTACGTTTTGAACCTTTCCTGTGAGACCAGTTTTAGATTCCGATGCTTCACTTCATGTTTACTGTATCCCCTCGACCTTCTTATTGACGCTGAAGCATAAAAATTGCATCGCCATTAAATACAAAAGGCACAATGCCGACTTAAGTACAAGACGACTGACTCTTCTTACTCTCTATGTTTTAAACCTTTCCCTTTTGACCAGTTTTACATTCCGATGCTTCACTTCATGTTTACTGTACCAGTTATATCTTCTTATTGACGATAAAACACAGAAAATGCATCGGAATTAAATACATAAGGCACAATGCCGAATTAAGTACAAGAAGACGGACTCTTCTTACTGTCTATGTTTTGATCCTTTCCTGTGATACCAGTTTTAGATTCCGATGCTTCACTTCAGGTTTACTGTATCCCTTGGACTTCCTTATTGACGATGAAACATAGAAATTGCATCGGAATTAAATACAAAAGGCACAATGCCGACTTAACTACAAGAAAACTGACTCTTCTTACTGTCTATGCTTTGAACGTTTCCTGTGAGACCGGTTTTAGATTCCGATGCTTCACTTCAGGTTTACTGTATCCCTTGGACCTTCTTATTGACGATGAAACACAGAAATTGCATCGGAATTAAGTACTAAAGGCACAATGCCGACTGAAGTGCAAGAGGACTGACTCTTCTTACATTTTATGATTTGAACCATTCCTGTGAAACCTGTTTTAGATTCCGATGCTTCACTTCAGGTGTACTGTATCCCTTGCACGTTCACATTAACGATGAAACACAGAAATTCCATTGGAATTAAACACAATAGCCACTACGCCGGTAGAAGTACAAGAAGACTGAGTCTTCTCACTGTCTACGTTTTGAGCCTCTCCTGTGAGACCAGTTTTAGATTCCGATGCTTCACTTCAGGTTTACTGTATCCCTTGGACCTTCACAATGACGATGAAACACAGAAATTGCATCAGAATTAAATACGAAAGGCACAATGGCGATTTAAGTACAATAAGACTAAGTCTTCTTACTGTCTATGTTTTGAGCCTACCAGTGTGACCAGTCTTAGATTCCAATGCTTCGCTTCAGGATTACTGTATCCTTTGCACCTTCACATTGACGATGAAACACAGAAACTGCATCGGAATTAAATACAAAAGGTACACTGCCGATTTAAGTACAAGAAGATTGAGTCTTGCTACAGTCTATGTTTTGAGCCTTCCTGTGAGACTAGTTTTACATTCCGATGCTACACTTCAGGTTTACTGTATCCCTTGGACCTACACATTGACGATGAATCACAGAAATTGCATCGGAATTAAATGCATTGGGAACGATACCAATTTAAGGACAAGAAGACCGAGTCTTCTTACTGTCTATGTTTTGAATCTTTCCTGTGAGACCAGTTTTAGATTCCGACGCTTCATTTCAGGTTTACTGTATCCCTTGGACCTTCTTATTGACGTTAAAACACAGAAATTGCATCGGAATTAAATACAAAAGGCACAATGCCGAATTAAGTACAAGAAAACTGAGTCATCTTACTGTCTATGTATAGAGCCTTCCTGTGAGACCAGTTTTAGATTCTGATGCTTCACTTCAGGTTTACTGTAACCGATGGACCTTCACATTGACGATGAAACACAGAAGTTGCATCGGAATTAAATACAAAAATAACAATGCTGATTTAAGTACAAGAAGACAGACACTTTATCCAGTCTATGATCTGAAACTTCCTGTGTGACCAGTTTTAGATTCCGATGCTTCCCTTCAGGTTACTGTATCCCTTGGACTATCACATTAAAGATGAAACACAGAAATTGCATCGTAATTACATACAACAGCCACAATGCCCACATAAGTACAAGAAGACTGAGTCTTCTTACTGTATATGTTTTGAGCCTTGCTGTGAGACCAGTTGTAGATTCCGATGCTTCTTTTCAGGATTACTGTATTCCTTGGACCTTCACATTGACGATGAAACACAGAAATTGCATCGGAATTAAATGCAAAAGGCACAGAGCCGCCCTATTACCATAAGACTGACTCTTCTTACTGTCTTTGATTTGAGCCTTCCTGTGAGACCAGTTTTGAATTCCGATGCTTCACTTCAGGTTTACTGTATCCCTTGGACCTTGACATTGACGAGGAAACACACAAATTGCATCGGAATTAAATGCAAAAGGCACAATGCCGCCTTATTACAATAAGACTGAGTCTTCTTACTGTCTTTGATTTGAGTCTTCCTGTGAGACCAGTTTTGGATTCAGATGCTTCACTTCAGGTTTACTGTATCTCTTGGACCTTCACATTGACGATCAAACACAGAAATTGCATCGGAATTAAATACAATAGCCTTAATGCCGACTTAAGTACAAGAAGACTTTGTCTTCTTACTGTCTATGTTTTGAGCCTTCCTATGAGACCAGTTTTAGATTCCGATGCTTCACTTCAGGTTAATTGTATCCCTTGGACCTTCACATTGGCGATGAAACATAGAAATTGCATCGGAATTAAAAACAAAAGGCAATGTGACGAATTAAGTACAAAAAGACTGAGACTTCTTACTGTCTATGATTTGAGCCTTTCCTGTGAGACCAGTTTTAGATTCCGATGCTTCACTTCAGGTATACTGTATCCCTTGGACCTTCACATTGACGATGAAACACAGATATTGCATCGAAATTAAATACAAAAGGCGCAATGCCGACTTAAGTAAAAGAAGACTGACTCTTCTTACTCTCTATGTTTTGGGCCTTCTTGTGAGACCAGTTTTAGATTCCAATGCTTCAATTCTGGTTTCCTGTATCCCTTAGACCTAATCTTTGACGATGAAACACAGAAATTGCTTCGCAATTAAATGAATTGGGCACAATGCCAATTTAAGTACAAGAAGACTGACTCTTAGTACTGTCTATTTTGAGCCTGTCTCTGAGACCAGTTTTAGATTCCGATGCTTCACTTCAGGTTTACTGTATCCCTTGGACCTTCACATTGACGATGAAGCACAGGAATTGCATCGGAATTAAATACAAAAGGCACAATGCCGATTTAAGAACAAGTAGACTAAGTCTTCTTACTGTCTATGTTTTGAACCTACCTGTGAGGCCAGTTTTAGATTCCGATGCTTCACTTCAGGATAACTGTATCCCTTGGACCTTCACATTGACGATGAAACTCAGAAATTGCATCGGAATTAATTACAAAAGGCACAATGCCGACTTCAGTACAAGAATACTGAGTCTTCTTACTGTCTATGTATTGAGCCTTCCTGTGAGACCAGTTTTAGATTCCGATGCTTCACTTCTGGTTTACTGTGTCCATTGGACCTTCACAATGACGATGAAAAACAGACATTGCGTCGACATTAAATACAAAAGGCACAATGAAGATTTAAGTACAAGAAGATTGAGTCTTCTTACAGTCTATGTTTTAAGCCTTCCTGTGAGACTAGTTTTACATTCCGATGTTTCAATTCAGATTTACTGTATCCGTTGGACCTACCCATTGACGACGAAAACAGAAATAGCATCGGAATTAAATGCAAAAGGCACAATGCCGCCTTATCACAATAAGACTGACTCTTCTTACTGTCTTTGATTTGAGCCTTCCTGTGAGACCAGTTTTGGATTCCCATGCTTCACTTCAGGTTTACTGTATCGATTGGACCATCACATTGATGATGAAACACAGATATTGCATCGGAATTAAATGCAAAAAGCACAATGCCGTTATAAGTACAAGAAGACTGAGCCTTCTTACTGTCTATGATTTTGAGCCTTCCTGTGAGACCCGTTTTAAATTCCGATGCTTCACATCAGGATAATTGTATCCATTGGACCTTCACATTGACGATGAAACACAGAAATTGCATCGGAATTAAATACAAAAGGCGCAATGCCGACTTAAGTACAAGAAGACTGAGTCTTCTTACTGTTATGTATTGAGCCTTCTTGTGAAACCAGTTTTAGATTCCGATGCTTCACTTCAGGTTTGCTGTATCCCTGGGACCTTCACATTGACGATGAAACACAGAAATTGCATCGGAATTAAATGCAAGAGGCACAATGCCGACTTAAGAAAAAGAATACTGAGTCTTCTTACTGTCTATGTTTTAGGCCTTCCTGTGAGATCATTTTTAGATTCCGATGCTTCACTTCAGGTTTACTGTATCCCTTGGGACTTCACATTGTCGATGAAACAGAGATATTGCATCGGAATTAAATACAAAAGGCACAATGCTGACTTAAGTACAAGAAGACTATCTCTCCTTACTGACAATGTTTTGAGCCTCCCTGTGAGACCAGTTTTAGATTCCGTTGTTTCACTTCAGGTATACTGTATCCCTTGGACCATCACATTGACGAAAAAACACAGAAATTGCATCGGCATTAAATACAAAGGGCACAATGCCGATTTAAGTACAAGAAGACTAAGTCTTCTTACTGTCTATGTTTTGAGCCTACCTGTGAGACCAGATTTAGATTATGATGCTTCTCTTCAGGTTTAGTGTATTACTTGGACCTTCACATTGCCTATGAAACACAGACATTACATCGGAATTAAATACCTAAGGCACAATGCCGACTTAAGTACAAGAAAACTGAGTCTTCTTACTGTCTATGTCTTGAGCCTTCCTGAGAGACCAGTTTTAGATTCCGATGCATCACTTCTGGTTTACTGTATCCCTTGGACCTACACATTGACGATGAAACACAGAAATTGCATCGGAATTAAATGTAAAAGGCATAATGCCGCCTTATTACAATAAGACTGACTCTACTTACTGTCTTTGATTTGAGCCTTCCTTTGTGACCAGTTTTCGATTCCGATGCTTCACTTCAGGTTTACTGTATCCCTTGGACCTTCACATTGACGTGGAAACACAGGAACTGCATCAGAATTAAACACAAAAGAACAATGCCGATTTAAGTACAAGAAGACAGACTCTTCTTACAGTCTATGTTTTGAGCCTTCCTGTGAGACCAGTTTTAGACTCCGATGCTTCAGTTCAGGTTTACTGTATCCCTTGGGACCTCACATTGATGATGAAACACAGATATTGCATCGGAACTACGTGCAAAAGGCACAATGCCGACTTAAGTACAAGAAGACTGCGTCTTCTTACTGTCTATGTTTTGAGCCTTCCTGTGAGGCCAGTTTTAGATTCAGATGCATCACTTCAGGTTTACTGTTTCCCTTAGACCTTCACATTGACGATGAAACACAAAAATTGCATCGGAATTAAATGCAAAACGCACAATGCCGACTTAAGTACTAGGAGACTGAGTCTTCTTACTGACTATGTTCTGAGCCTTCCTGTAAAACCAGTTTTAGATTCCGATGCTTCACTTTAGGTTTACTGTATCCCCTGGACCTTCACATTCACGATGAAACACAGAAATTGCACCTTAATTAAATGGAAAAGGCACAATGCCGACTTAAGTATAGGAAGACTGAGTCTTCTTACTGACTACGTTCTGAGCCTCCTTGTGAAACCAGTTTTAGATTCCGATGCTTCACTTCTGGTTTACTGTATCCCTTGGACCTTCACATTGACGATGAAACACAGAATTTGCATCGGAATTAAATGCAAAAGGCACAATGCCGACCTAAGTACAAGAAGACTGAGTCTTTTTACTGACTATGTTTTGAGCCTTCCTGTGAAACCACTTTTAGATTCCGATGCTTCACTTCACGTTTACTGTATCCCTTGGACCTTCACATTGACGATGAATCACAGAAATTCCATCGGAATTAAATGCAAAAGCCACAATGCCGAATTAAGTACAAGAGGACTGAGTCTTCTTACTGTGTATGTATTGAGCATTCCTGTGAGACCAGTTTTAGATTCCGAACTTTCACTTCAGGTTTACTGTATCCCTTGGACCGTCGCATTGACGATGAAACACAGAAGTTGCTTCGGAATTAAATACAAGAGGCACAATGACGATTTAAGTACAAGAAGAGAGACTCTTCTTACAGTCTATGTTGTAGGCCTTCCTGTGAGACCATTTTTACATTCCGTTGCTTAACTTCAGGTTTTCTGTATCCCTTGGGACTTCACATTGTCGATGAAACACAGATATTGCATCGGAATTAAATACAAAAGGCACAATGCTGTTTTAAGTACATAAAGACTATCTCTCCTTACTGTCAATGTTTTGGCCTCCCTGTGAGACTTGTTTTACATTCCGATGCTACACTTCAGGTTTACTGTATCCCTTGGACCTCCACATTGACGATGAAACACAGAAATTGCATCGGAATTAAATGCAATAGGCACAATGCCGAATTAAGTACAAGAAGCCTGAGTCTTCTTACTGTCTATGTATTGAGCTTTCCTGTGAGACCAGTTTTAGATTCTGATGCTTCACTTCAGGTTTACTGTATCTCTGGGACCTTCACATTGGCGATGAAACACAGAAATTGCATCGGAATTAAATGCAAGAGGCACAATGCCGACTTAAGAAAAAGAAGACTGAGTCTTCTTACTGTCTATGTATTGAGCCTACCTGTGAGACCAGTTTTTGATTATGATGCTTCACTTCAGGTTTACTGTATCCCTTGAACCTTCACATTGGCGATGAAACATAGAAATTGCATCGGATTAAATACAATAGGCAATATGCCGAATTAAGTACAAAAAGACTGCGACTTCTTGCTGTCTATGATTTGAGCCTCTCCTGTGAGACCAGTTTTAGATTCCGATGCTTCACTTCAGGTTTACTGTATCCCTTGAACCTTCACATTGTCGATGAAACACAGAAATTGCATCGGAATTAAATGCAAAAGGCACAATGCCGACTTAAGAACAAGAAGACTGAGTCTTCTTACTGACTATGTTTTGAGCATTCCTGTGAAACCAGTTTTGGATTCCAATGCTTCACCACAGGTTTACTGAATCCCTTGGACCTTTACATTGACGATGAAACACTGAAATTGCATCGGAATTGAATGCAAGAGGCACAATGCCGACTTAAGTACAAGAAGACTGAGTCTTCTTACTGACTATGTTTTAAGCCTTCCTGTGAAACCACTTTTAAATTCCGATGCTTCACTTCGAGTTTACTGTATCCCTTGGACCTTTACATTGACATTAAATCACAGAAATTGCATTGGAATTAAATGCAAAAGGCACAATGCCGTTTTAAGTACAGGAAGACTGAGCCTTCTTACTGTCTATGTTTTGAGCCTTTCTGTGAGACCAGTTTTAGATTCCGATGCTTCACTTCAGGTTTACTGTATCCCTTGGACCTTCACATTGACGATGAAACACAAAATTGAATCGGAATTAAATGCAAAAGCCACAATGATGACTTAAGTTCAAGAGGTCTGAGTCTTCTTACTGTCTATGTTTTGAGCCTTTCTGTGAGACCAGTTTTAGATTCCGATGCTTCACTTCAGGTTTACTGTATCCCGGTGGACCTTCACATTGACGATGAAACACAGAAATTGCATCGGAATCAAATACGAAAGGCTCAATGCCGACTTAAGTACAAGAAGACTGAGTCCTCTTACTGTCTATGTTTTGAGCCTTCCTGTGAGACCAGTTTTAGATTCCGATGCTTCACTTCAGGTTTACTGTATCCCTTGGACCTTCACATTGACGATGAAACACAGAAATTGCATCGGAATTAAATACTAAACGCACAATGCCGATTTAAGTACAAAAAGACCGAGTCGTCTTACTGTCTATGTTCTGAGCCTTCCTGTGAGACCAGTTTTAGATTCCGATGCTTCACTTCAGGTTTGCTGTATCGATTGGACCTTCACATTGATGATGAAACACAGATATTGCATTGGAATTAAATGCAAAGGGCACAATGACGTTATAAGTACAAGAAGATTGAGTCTTCTTTTTGTCTATATTTTGAGCCTTTCTGTGAGACCAGTTTTAGATTCTGATGCTTCACTTCAGGATTACTGTATCCCGGTGGACCTTCACATTGACGATGACACACAGAAATTGCATCGGAATTAAATGCAAGAGGCACAATGGCGACTTAAGTAAAAGAAGACTGAGTCTTCTTACTGTCTATGTTTTGAGCCTGACTGTGAGACCAGTTTTAGATTCCAATGCTTCACTGCAGATTTGCTGTATCCCTTGGTCCTTCTCATTGACGATGAAATACGGAACTTGCATCGGAATTAAATGTAAAAGCCACAATGCCGACTTGAGTACAAGAAGAGTGAGACTTCTTACTGACTATGTTTTAGCATTCCTGTGAAACCATTTTTAGATTCCGATGCTTCACTTCAGGTTTACTGTATCCCTTGGACCTTCACATTAACGATGAATCACAGAAATTCCACCGGAATTAAATGCAAAAGGCACAATGCCCTTTTAGTACAAGAAGACTGAGTCTTCTTACTGTCTATGTTTTGAGCCTTCCCGTGAGACCAGTATTAGATTAGGATGTTTCACTTCAGGTTTACTGTATCCCTTGGACCTTCACCTTGACGATGAAACAAAGAAGTTGCATCGGAATTAAATGAAAAAGGCACAATGCGACTTAAGTACAAGACGACTGAGTCTTCTTATTGACTATGTTTTGAGCCTTCCTGTGAAACCAGATTTAGATTCCGATGCTTCACTTCAGGTTTACTGTATCCCTTGGAACTTCACATTGACGATGAAACACAGAAATTGCATCTGAATTAAATGCAAAAGGCACAATGCCGACTTAAGTACAAGAATACTGAGTCTTCTTACTGACTATGTTGTGAGCCTTTCTGTGAAACCACTTTTAGATTCCGATGCTTCACTTCAGGTTTACTGTATCCGTTGGACGTTCACATTGACGATGAAACACAGAAATTGCATCGGAATTAATTGCAAAAGGCACAGCGCCGACTTAAGTACAAGAAGACTGAGTCTTCTTACTGACTATGTTTTAGCATTCCTGTGAAACCAGTTTTAGATTCCGATGCTTCACTTCAGGTTTACTGTATCCGTTGGACCATCACATTGAAGATGAAACACAGAAATTGCATCGGATGTAAATACAAAAGGCACAATACCGTTTGAAGTACAAGAAGACTGAGTCTTCTTACTGCTAATGGTTTGTGCCTTCCTGTGAGACCAGTTTTAGATTCCGATGCTTCACTTCAGGTTCTAGCGTTAAAAGGTTTTTTGGCTTTTCTCATTTAACCAGATATAACATTGATGATGATAATTCATGGCAATGTTTGCCGACAAGATAAAGAATGCAACATTTTAACACTAGATTGCGTACTCACGGCAGTTCTCCTTGGCCGTTTTTTTTTGGTACGACTTGGAAAGAGATAAAAATTAATGAATGATCGACGATGCGTCGTTTCTCGATTGTGTTCAGGAGACGTACAGATTGGTTCCTCGAAAATAGTTTCTCAAATGACCTCTTAGCCGGGATTGCTTTCACGCAATCAGACTCTTCAATGAAATTACCTAACTGACCTATTTGAATTATAAAAAAAAATTGGAAATGAATGCAAAACAGTGAAATTTTGTAAAAAAAGGTGTCAGATTGGAAACTGAACACATTAAAGGTCTCCCAAATACAATCGAGACTCCGCAGTAAAGAGCGAACCTGTAACAAAGTTCATTTAAACAATAACATTATTTGTGGTTGATGTAAAGAAAAGAATAAGCACAGATTTTCTGTACAGTGAAGCATCAATATATTCTCAAAGAACAAAGGCGTTAAACTATAAACATTAACAAATTTACAATGTATACAAAACTTACATTTTTATGTTTTTCTCATACATGGAGCAGTCCAACAATCGTTGCTTTTGTATGTGTTATATTTTGTAAAAATGAAATGTCCTGACGTGCGCGTAAGTATTTTTTATCGTTACAAGGTTTACAAAAGCGTTTTTGTTTTCTTGGTGATAACGTGGTTTTTCACACTAAATGAAATATAACTTGTAGCGGTGCTACACAACACGTCTTAACACGTCGGCGACCAAACATCAAAGGTAATGAAGTACATGTTAACATATCGGCGACCAGAAGTACAACTAACTATAAAGACTCTAGAATTTTCCTAACAAATGATAAATTGTTCTTTCTTCTGTATCGCGGCTTCTAGCTATCAAGCGCTGCGGCAATGATTTTAAATATCTGCGCCCAGCGAGTCATAGTGTTTAAAAGTACCTTGGTATAGGCGCACGTTATAAACAGATTTCGTTTCTTTACTCTCGCGTTGTCATGCTTAGTATCATTACAAACTACAGCTCGATGGGCGTCCTTTTCTCATATGCAAAATGTTTGAAATCCAATAATATCACATTGCTTCCCGCGTGAGGAGCGATGACTCCGTCAGGATCATCGCGACTCACGCATTGTCGTGATATTATTGCTTTCGTGAATCAAGTTAGTATTACTTGCAAAAATTCTCTACAATAGATTTTGCACACTACATCAGGCAAAGTGGTTAACATACAGAGTACCAGGTAAGTATATTCGTACGACTGAAATTGATAGTAACTTGTCCATAGGGTAACTACATGACAATTGAAGTGTGCTCTTTCTAATGTATTGTACAAGGATAACAAATGTTCATTTCTCGGTAAAAGAAATTAAGATAAAGATACACATACATAGATACATTATACATGGCATAATAAATATTAAAAAATAACGAAGGAATAAATTACTTGACTTCGCAGGAAGTCTGGGTGCTGTGTGCACTCATGGAAAAAATATGTTACAAAAAATTGACATTCATGTTTTACAGTGACATATTACAGGAATATTTTTGTCGTTGTTTCGTCGAAGATTTCTTGCAGTAAATATGTAGCACTTTACTTATTTGTGGCTTTCATGACCTGCAAAAAAAAATGTTTCACTACACTTGGGTAGGTATGAGTTGCACTAGGAGTGGTAGAACTTCGGGTATAAATGATAGCACTGCACTTGAATGGGGAAACTGATTACACTTTCACAGTGGAGGAAAAGTAGGGCATCACTTTCACTGTGGAAGTGGGAGTAGTTGTAGGGGTGTGATGTTGCGTTGGAAATACGTCGTGGGTCAGGAACTGGAAGACTGGTTCTGCAACATGTTGAGCCGTATGGTGGCGGTCTCTATTTCACTTGACACATGTCCGTGATTCCATTTATGTTTTCGTACATGAACAATACAGAAAAAAAAAATCTGTATTAGAATGTGCTTACTTACTAATAACTTAGTCTATAAGAAAATAGGATGAGGTAAGGATAACAATTGTTTATGTACATAAGGTCTCATTCTCTTAGGGATGCTTAATTCTCACATTTATCTATTTTTCTGGTTTTATTTGGTTCGACACGTTTTCGTCATTACTCGGCCTGGTCAGTAAATTCGGTAGCAAATGTCAAAATCGAGCTTAAGACTCTTCCGATTAGTGTCTTTATAATTTCACAAGGTACATGAGCATTGCTTTATCATATTTTATTTTGAATGCATTTCAAACACATTTGGCATCCGCGCTCGTTGTGCAAAGAAAAATTGATTGTTGAGCGCTCAGCGTACACAGTGTTACGTCCGTTGGTCACAATCACGTGATAATAACTCGACAGTTCCACAACGCTAGCAGCAGTATTCTGCGAGGAGCAGAGCGTTTGGTGTCTACTAGCCGTGGTGTGAGTTTTTACACAGTTTTTCATCGACTCTGGGTTACGGAAGCAGCCAGATGCGGCGACTCCCGCAGATGTTTCGAAGAATGTGTCCGTGGAAAGGCGTACAGTACCGTTTGTGGTAAGTACAACACTTATTCACTTTCACTCTTCGGCTTCCTACATCGTGGTTTCGTGGTACAAGTACTTATAACATTACTTCACACGCGGTATTTCACACGTGTCCTTGGAGTTATCACCTTTTCAGTTAACGCGTTATTATTAATTCGTGTTCACATTTATTTCGTCGTCATGTTATGGTTCACACGCACCACTTTTATACGTGTCCATTAATTACTTGTCTATAGTCGGTTCACAGGCAGCAGCATATACGTGTCCATTTATTACTGACTGCATTATTACTACAAAGTACAGTTAACATTTAGTATACATATCGTGTCTAAACATTATTTACAAAGAAATATTTAGTCTCTGTGACTACAAGGTCCGACGAAAAGCGTGTCTCTTGTTCGTAGTTTGTGCTTCCAAGGCACTTTAGGTTTACACTTTGTTCGAAATCTTGTTATTCTTTTCTTTTTACAATAGTTACTCTTTTCTGGAGTTCAGCTCTTTTATTTTCTCTCTATTACGTCGTTAGTTTGTAGACAGACAATGTGGCTTCGTTTACGTGATGAACAGTTCGTGTTCAAACTACCATTAGGGAAATTGGGAAGCTTGGTGTTCCCTGTCGTGCAATTGCACATAACAAATCTTAACTGAACTCGCAATTTGCGGAGAATAAGCATAGCCCGTCGACAACCAATGTGTCACGACTATCCATTGGTATAGCCTGTATGTATCAATCATGCAACCAACCCGTAAAATTCACTTCTCTACTGGATAAGGTAGGATGGTAAGGATACTGGTTAGAGGAAAACACAAAAGACTTTTATGGAGTGAAGAGATTTGAAGACACAGTGTTAATGACGTATAATATGATGAGCTTAACATAAATTATTATCACCTTAGTTTTTCATAACAAATAGTATAATTAAATCGATACAGTAGTTTCAGTGTCGTCTGAGCCAGCTCTCTAAACAATTTTCTATGCATATCTAAAATTACTTAAACCATGCATTAGTAGTGAACTGTGTCTGTTAACTATCTTCTGTTCCGTGTATCGTAAAATTGGTTTTCTAAAAAAAAAATCGTCGTATCTCGAGGACCTGAAATAGATATTATTAGTACTAAATTAGTTTATTTATAAATGATCTTTGTAAGTATTTCAGCTGCACTGTGCCGTAAAATTGTTATGAGAGTATACGGTTTTCTCCGTATTATAATAAAATAATTGAGTTGCGCACTTCATTCCTGCTACCTGGATCGTTATTGACTTTACTTGATTCTTATATGCTAAGCTGCTGCTTTTTGCCTGCTGCGTTTCATAGGTGGTCTCATAAAATTTGTTGTCACACACTCCTTACGCATAACGTAACATTTACCTCATTAGAGTAAGCGATCTTAATCAATTTTTTTTTTTACCTACGAGCAATCATTCTGGTCTGAATGATCATTTTAATTTATTTCATTCAAGAGGAGAGAGCTTTGCTATACTTAAAACTAGTGATAGCACGTGGCACTTAGCACGTCCCTACTATAACATTTATTTGTCAGCTCTTTCGGCTGTGGCCGTTCATGGCTCAATTAACTTAAAACTAACTTAACATCTAAGGCAAATCTTGCTCTCCTACAATAAATGTGTTTTACTTCAGGTGCTCATATAAATTACTTATCTTGTTGTGGCAGGTAGACAGGATGTTAGTCCTGTGCATTACTCTTACATACGTTGGTACTTCACACATAGTATGACAGCTTATAGCGTGTGTATATTTTATTTTAGCAGCTTAACTTAACAGATATTTTCAATGGTTGACTCGGTATTTCTTCAAGTCTGCTTGATGAAACAACCCTTTTATTCGTCCAGATACAGGGTCAGCTAATAGATAGCAACCAATGTGCGGCTTTCTTAAGATAATATATGGTCCTTCATACAAGTGCTGCCACTTGCGATTCTTATGATGAATCGAAGATGGTTTGAAGTGGGTCTTTAATAGCACTCGTTCATTTATACGATACGATAAGACTTTGCTAATGTGTCTGTCATGCGCCTTTTTTCTTAGGTTGGCATGAGTGGTTAAAGATATGAGAGCGTATTGGTTCCGCAGCTTCCCCGTGGAGGCCTAAAGAAGCTGCTAATGGTTTTCCGACTGGGGTGGAGCTGTAATGTCAGTAATTTTTACTTGACTAGTATTTTGCGACATACCAGGTCGAAAATTTGCGTTCGTATCCCATACGACTTGTGCACCTCTTCATTGCGTGTTATTTGACATCGCGTTTGGTGCTTGGTTCGCCTGTGTGTAGAAAATAGTCGGATTTCCTTGGCTATTATGACCGGCGGTGTCAGGAAAAGCATCCGACGAATTGTCCTGACTATTGTTCCTGAACTGTTGGTTGGGTTGGTGAGAAAATGTCGCATTTTTCGGCTGTGAAAAATTTATTTCCTGAGAGGGAGTGAAGTGACTCGGCTGACTGTACTGTTGTGGTCTGTTATAATTGTTTCATTTCTTTCCCTTGTGACGATTTCCATTATTTGTCTTGTTGTTCTGGTACTGGTAATTACAGATGTGATTTATCGGTGAATTACCGTATTGTTGCTGTGTGTTTTGATAAATCGGATTGTATCTATTCTGGTGTGGATATTTGTTATATAGTTTTCCATTACGGCGGTTGGAACTGTTATGATTGCCGTAAGGCTCAGCGTTTGGTTGTCCCGTGTTATGTTGGTACGACATTCCATTGACGCAATTTGTTATGTGCTGCTGCGGAGCGGGCTGTCCATTATTATAATTATTCCGCGCGCTCGCATGCACATCCTCATAGATCATATCCAAATTGTCAAGAACAGAAAGAAAGGTTTCTAGGTCTTCTTCACTCACAGTAACTAGTTTTTCTCTTATTGACACAGGAAGTTTTGACTTTAAGATCATGATTACATCTGTGGTTGAAATGGGCGTGTCCCATTACTGAATTTTACGTAGATATTTTTCAAAATAACGTCTCAAACCTCCTCCTTTGGTGTTGAAAGGTTCGGCGTTGTAAACCTCCTTTCGGAGTCTTTGTTGTATACCTGAACTCTAGAATTTATTCAAAAAATGCTTTTCAAAACCTGCATAGGTGTGACATTTGTCTATTATTTCTGTACCCCAAATTGATCCTTCACCGTGTACATAGCCTAAGATGAACTGTATCCGCTGCCTATCGTTCCATGATTCCGGAAAAGCACCTGTGAATGATTTTAGAAATACTATGGGATGTATATTTCGTTTTTCAGGTATAAAAGGCTGAAAAACTCTGTGTTTTAGCACACTCTCGTCTCGCATTAGTTCAACGAGTGTTAGTTGATCGGCATGACTACGTGATGTGGAAGTTTCGCCACGCGTATTGTTTACTGTTGGTGAGAACTGTACCTGACACTCGGAATATTGACGATTATCGTGTTCTGGCGGTAGCGAATACTCACTTTGATTGTCACCTTGCAATTCCGTAACTTATCGTTTCAGTTGATCTATATCATTGCTTAGCTGACGTTTCCATTCCGGAAGATCGTGGCTAAATGCTCGTCTGATTTCACCTAATTCACTGGTTAAAGTGTCACCAGAAGTACCGGGAGCGGTTAAGATTTCTGCCGTAGCAGATTTAACCGTACCCTTTAGTTCAGCGTGTACCTTGCTGACAATGTACTGTTCCTTGGATTGCATCCACTCTTCAAATTCCCTATTAAGTGTATTGCTTATACCGGTGTTGACATCTGCGATCTTTTTGTCAATATTGACATCGGATATTTGCTGAGCAAGGTCTTCGACTCGCTCGCCAACGTGGTTGACACTTTCTGTCAATTGGCTTACTCTCTTTGAAACATCACTGTAATGTTTCAAAGAGTCACTCGCAGTTGATTTACACATATCTATTTGGGCCTGCATATCTATGAACTTGCTACCAATATTGGTCTCGGCGGATTCCACCATCGAAAGAACACTATCAATTTTTGCGTGTGCGCTTGCGTTTAGCTCGCTTGCTTAAGCAGTGGTAATGGCTTTAATTTTTTCCTCCATGGTGTCATTCGAATTTTTGATTTGTGCTTGGATGTCGGTAATAACAGAATTTTTATTCTTCATTCGTACTTGAGTGTCCTCTATCCTTGATTCTAAACTGTTGAACCTGCTGTCACTTTGATTTGCTAACTGACTGATTTGCGTTTCAATATTGTCACTTCCGTTTGTTAACTGTGCCAAGTTTGCTTCAAAACTGGTTTTCATATCAGCAAACAATTTTAGTATATCTGACAGCGAGCATTCACGTGACTGCGACGCGGTCTGTGGCGCCGACAGCTCACGTGTCGCTTCGTCGTCTGTTGTTCCCTCGCTACGAGATTCAGGTTTGTTTACACCCGCACGCGGTCTAAGTTGCATTGGTTGCTCATCAGCCATCGTAAATTTAAAGTATTTACACTGCACGAGCTAGAAAAGATATTTATATATATATTTTTTAAATTATGATTTTCACTTGTCAGGTGCGCCAAGGATTTCTCGTCCTGATTTCTCAGATATTGCTTGCGCGTTATAAACAATTGAAACTCTGACACACGAAAATGCCAATATGGCAACGGGAGTGATTAAATAAATGAAAAACACTTATAGAGCACTGAAACTGGCACAGATAGCGGCCATTGTGATTCACTAAAATGCGCAACAATGGAAATTCTTGCTAACTATTTCTAACTATTGTAAGCGAAGTGATGTGATAGAGGCGGATCTAATAGCAAAAGGAAACAGAAATTTGGAAATTAAATTGCTTGAGGAAAAGGAAAAAAGCGTAGAGAGTGAATGTCACGAGCCGACTGAATGCTCGGTACGCAAAGCTTCAAACGTAATGAAAAATCGTACTCACATTAGTTGTCTTGCGCGCTGCTATTTATTGCTGTTGTGGATTCTTACTGCGATTTACTGCATATGCGTCCTTTTTTTATCACTGGTTTTGGCTTCCAATTTTCTCCAGATGGTAGCATGAAAATAAAAAGAACAAATTAGTTTTTTAGTCGGGTCCCTGTTCAGGCGCCACATCTAGGCGCTTTTCACATTTAACCAAATAAAACATTCATGATGATAATTTATGGCAATGTTTGCCGACAAGATAAAGAATGCAACCTTTAACACTAGACTGCGTACTCACGGCAGTTGTCCTTTGCCGTTTTTTGGTACGACTTGGACAGAGAGAAAAATTAATGAATGATCACCAATGCGACGGTTCTCGATTGTGTTCAGGAGACGTACAGATTGACTGCGCGAAAATAGTTTCTCAAATGACCTCTTAACCCGGATTGCTTTCACGCAATCAGACTCTTCAATGAAATTACCTAACGGACCTATTTGAATAATTAAAAAAAATTGGAAATGAATGCAAAACAGTGAAATTTTGTAAAAAAAGTTGTCAGATCGGAAATTGAACGCATTAATGGTCTCCCAAATACAATCGAGACACCGCGATAAAGAGCGAACCTGTAACAAAGTTCATTTAAACATAAACATTATTTGTGGTTAATTTAAAAAAAAGAATAAGCATAGATTTTCTGTACAGTGAAGCATCAATATATTCTCAAAGAACAAAGGCGTTAAACTATAAACATTAACAAATTTACAATGAATACAAAACTTACATTTTTATGTTTTTCTCATACATAGAGCAGTCCAACAATCGCTGCTTTTGTATGTGTGATATTTTGTAAAAATGAAATGTCCTGGCGTGAGCGTAAGTATTTTTTATCGTCACAAGGTTTACAAAAGCGTTTTTTTTTTCTTGGTGATAACGTGGTTTTTCACACTAAATGAAATATAACTTGTAGCGGTGGTACACAACACGTCTTAACAAGGCGGCGACCAAACATCAAAGGTAATGAAGTACATGTCAACATATCGGCGACCAGAAGTACGCCGGCCGAAGTGGCCGTGCGGTTAAAGGCGCTGCAGTCTGGAACCGCACCGCTACGGTCGCAGGTTTGAATCCTGCCTCGGGCATGGATGCTTGTGATGTCCTTAGGTTAGTTAGGTTTAACTAGTTCTTAGTTCTAGGGGACTCATGACCTCAGCAGTTGAGTCCCATAGTGCGCAGAGCCATTTTTTTTCACCAGAAGTACAACTAACTATAAAGACTCTATAATTTTCCTAACAAATGATAAATCGTTCTTTCTTCTATTTCGCAGCTTCTTGCTATCAAGCGCTGCGGCAATGATTTTAAATATCTGCGCCCAGCGAGTGATAGTGTTTAAAAGCTCCTTTTAAACGCTGGCCGCGCGTCTTAGCATAGGCGCACGTTATAAACAGATTTCGTTTCTTTACTCTCGCGTTGTCATGCTTAGTATCATTACAAACTATAGCTCGATGGCTGTCCTATCTCATATGCAAAATGTCTGAAATCCAATAATATCACCATGTGGAATACTGCGATAGCCGCCAAGCGAATGAATTTTTTTTTTCTTTTTTTTACTTGGAAGAATATGTCAAGTCATGAGAATGGTTCAGATATTTCTATTTCAAGAGCCAGTGCCGTCAGCAAGGAGTATTTACGATACTTTGCTCATTGTCGAATGTCGTCCAATTCAGACCGCGATCGTAATATTTAAGTTAGTGATAAAATATATGTAGCCAGTTTTCTAGGAAGATTCTGTGTGTGGGGCGCGTGGCACGCAGCACCGGTGAGATGTGGCTGGAATGTTCCACGTTTCCAGCTAAAGGCAGGAGCCGTCCGAGTGGAATGACTGGTTGGGGATGATCTGGAATCCGTTATATCACTGACGTCGGTATTCGCGAGTGGAAGTACCAGTTCACTCTATTTTTTTCGAGTTTTCACGTAAAGATCTTCGCAGGCAGGATGAGTTTCTAGTTCACAGTGGTTTACAGCATGCTGCATTTCGCTAAAGTTTCATGTTTCTAGAGAAATAATCTCCGGTGTATATCTTAGGAACTATACTGTGCAAGCGATCGGTTCTTACTGCAACAGTATGGGCGGCTTTTTTCTGTTAGAGTCCTTATGTATCATTCCTTTTTGATGGCAAGTTGGTACGTCACTTCACACACTTTTACACAAGCTGTATACCTTTACACTGTGATACTTTAATTACTCCATTTTGCCAATAAGGAAATGATATTCTGCTAGACACTCCATCATAACCATGAGAGTCCTTAGTCTTCAGTGATTTAATTATTGACTAAACCTCCCTCTTGTCTGTATTACAGAGGAGTATTTCAGACATCAATCTCGGAGAGGCATTTGCCAGGGAAGTTATATGATTTCTTGTAGAAACTAAATTTTTATTTAATTCACCAACAATGTTCAGAAAATGATTGTTAAACACTGTACATATATCTGATTTATTAGTAACAGAAATATTTTTACTGCGAACTGACTTTATGTCGTCGACCTTGTGCTGCTGACCAGACACTTTCTTCACAACTGACCATATGGTTTTAATTTTATCCTGTGAATTAGCTATTCTATTTGCATACCACATACTCTTTGCCTTCCTGATAACATTTTTAAGCACCTTACAATACTGTTTGTAATGGGCTACTGTAGCTTGATTGTGACTACTTCTAACATTTTGATATAATTCCCGCTTTGCTCTTCATGTTATCCTTATCCCACTAGTCAGCCACACAGGCTGCCTATTACTGCTAATACCACATTTAGATTGTTCTAATGGAAAGCAGCTCTCAAAGAGCATGAGAATTCTGTTAAGGAAGGCATTGTATCTATTATCTATGTCATTGGCACTATAAACATCCTGCCACCCTTGTTCCTTGACAAGTTTTAAATAACTCTCTATTGCTGTTGGATTAAGTTTCCTACATAGGTTGTAATTAAATATGACATTGGTTTGAGTACAAAAGCCTTTTAGCGTTAAAATTTGTGCATCATGGTCGCAAAGGCCATTCACACTTTACTAACAAAATGCCCATCTAGTAATGAAGAATGAATAAAAATATTGTCTATGACTGTGCTACTGTTCCCCTGCACCCTAGTTGGAAGAAACACAGTTTGCATCAGTTCATATGAATTTAGGAGATCTACCAACATCCTGTTTCTTGGACAATCATATACAAAATTAATAAATAAGTCACCACATATAAAACTTAATGGCACATTAAAACTGTGTGCCGGACCGAGACTCGAACTCGGGACCGTTGCCTTTCGTGGGAAAGTGCTCTACCAACTGAGCTACCCAAGGTAGGAGACGAGGTACTGGCAGAAGTAAAGCTGTGAGGACGGGGCGTGAGTCGTGCTTGGGTAGCTCAGTTGGTAGAGCACTTGCCCGCGAAAGGCACAGGTCCCGAGTTCGAGTCTCGGTCCGACATACAGTTTTAATCTGCCAGGAAGTTTCATATCAGCGCACATTCCACTGCAGAGTGAAAATCTCATTCTGGAACCACCACATATAACTAGTTTTGGTACTTCCTACAAAGTAAATCAAGAACCCTCTCTAGTTTGGGCAGAAATGCCCTGAAGTCGCACTTAGGGGACCTATAAAGAACAACAATTAGAAGTTTCGTTTCACTAAATTCAACTAACGCTGCGCAACATTCAAATAACCGCTCAGTACCGTGTCGTGATACGTCTATGGACTCAAATGGAATACTAATTTTTTTCGTACAGAGCCACTCCCCCCACCCCGCAAGGAACTCCTTGAGAAACAGCCAGCTAATCTGTAGCCTGGTAAAGGAAGCCTCTGAATTGTCAAATTATTTAAGTGGGACTCTGATATACCAATAATTTCAGAGTCAACATCTATTAGCAGTTCACTAACTTTATCTCTAATAACTCTTATATTTTGATGAAATATGTTAATTCCTTGTCTGAATGGAAACATTACATCCTCTGAAGGTGAGCCCTTAGTTAGAGGGATTTATATACCACCTGAAGTATACACACATATATTCGACACCTCATAACAAACACCTTCAAATGCTTTAAACAGTTATTCTGTAATAATGTTGTTACGATGTATATTCTTTGCACTTTGCGATTATGTCTTCTCTTCTCCTATACGAACCTTGCACCCAGCTGATTCCAGACGCCATATTTGTTTACAAATGTGGCAGTATACATGTGATGTGTTACGACAGCAAAAGGAACCTGTGACCACTGGAGGTATTCTAGTTTACTTATTTAAGGTTTACCATTAGATATCAGTTAAAATTTTTTGTCAAAAGTAATCCTAAACCATATTCTGAAATAGTGTCTTGTTTCTCCACTAGGCAGTGCCACAAGTTCCTCCAAAAATCGTAACACAACACACACATAAATTCAATACTAACTAATGTAACTCCATCCGATGATGGAGGTTTAAACCTTCGAAACGCGTCGTGGAAATTAATAAAACGGTGACTGGTAACAGTAAACTTGTTGTTTCATTTAATTAGAGGGACTTCCTTTAAGCAGGTATACTTAACAGCTAACTTCAATCTAAAAAAGTTGCAGCTCTAACACCAAGTACTACAGGAATTTTTCCATTTTATGTATTTACATTCAATTGACAGTCACGGGTTCTGGAATATCCGTAATCGATAAGGTTAACAACACTGATTCTGTAACTATACAAGGGGATAAAGAACAAATTAAGAAAAGCCCTTACAAAATGTAATATTTTGAGTGTTACAACGGACATTTGGACAAGCAATGCAAATGAAGTCATACTGGCATTGACTTGCCACTTTATAATGGATGAAAAGTTACTTTCACGCATATTAAACGTGATAAAAATTACAGGTCAATACAATGCAGAATCCAAGACACATGTAAATACCATTTTTAAAAAATGTTTCCTTCTTTAACTCGTTAATGCCATGCTGAGTTCCGTTTCATCCTTGATATCGGTACATGTGGGTACAAGTCTAATCGGCACAGCTGGCAACGTTTTTTCTTGGCAACTTCATCTCACGCACCGCCCCTTATAGACCCCCACCCTTTCTCTTGTCGACAGAAATGTAAAGACCTCGTGTCATTTGTGTTCTGCTTATGGACACTGCTAACCTTAACAAATCGTTGAATAATTGCTTTACAACAGGCTAAATTTATTTTCTTATTCATTACTACAGATAAGTAACATATTTGAACGTGAAGATCTCTGTAAAGCGCTTTCTCGAAACATTGTTACTGCCACGTGCCATTTATAGCGGACATACCAAAGTTTACACCTGTGAAGCGCATTTCAAGTTTGTACGATAAGAGACTAACAAGAGAGAAACGAAAGTATACCCCATCACCGTCTGAACCAAAATTGAAACGGCATCCCAAAATCAGCTGGTTGTGGCGTTACAGTTACTGTGTGGCTGTCTTCTGAGTATATCCACAACGCGCTCAGGTGGCGAGTTTGTGGAAGTGCTTCATTGTCTTAGCGAATCGGAAGAGGATTAAAACTTCCGGTGTTTGTAAAACGGCGTCAATATTAATTCATATCTTTTACCAAAAAGGCCAAACTGTAGCAAGTTGTAAACATAGGCCGTATCAACAGAATTCGAATTTTTCAATGGCAATACAAAACTCCCGGCTGTTGCGTAGTTTAAGCTGTTGTTTACGAACTTGCGGCATGCGGCAAATGAAAAATAGGTCGGCAACTTGACTTTTTATTAAACATTAAAATTAAATACTTGTCAATTCATTTTATGTGGAGCTACAACCTTTTACTTCTAGACATATCAAAAAACGTTTTGCATCACCCCACTTCCCAGAGCTCCTGAAGATAGACGTTGGCTGTGGATAGTTAGTGTTGTCTGTAGTTCAACCGTGCCTAGACGGTCAGTACCGCGTTTGGATCGCGTCCGCATTGCTACTTTGTGCCAGGAAGGGCTCTCAACGAGGGAAGTGCCCAGGCGTCTCGGAGTGAACCAAAGCGATGTTGTTCGGATGTGGAGGAGATACAGAGAGGCAGGAACTGTGGATGAAATGCCTCGCTCAGGCCGCCCAAAGGGTAGTATGGCAGCGGATGACCGCTACTTACAGATTATGGCTCGGAGGAGCCCTAACAGCAACGCCACCATGTTGAATAATGCTTATCGTGCAGCCGCAGGACGTGGTTTTACGACTCAAACTCTGCGCAATAGGTTGCACGATGCGCAACTTCACTCCTAACGTCCATGGCGACGTCCATCTTGCAACCACGACACCATGCAGCGCGGTACAATATGCCGAATGGACCGCTCTGGACTGGCATCACCTTGTCTTCACCGATGAGTGTCGCGTATGCCTTCAACCAGACAATCGTCGGAAACGTGTTCCGAGGCAACGCAGCCAGGCTGAACGCCTTACACACACTGTCCAGCCACTGCCGACGTACGCTGCTGGTGGTCGTGGAAGGCGCTGTAGCGGTTGTACGATACGTGAATGCCGTCCTCCAACCGATAGTGCAACCATATCTGTAGCATACTGGAGAGCCATTCGTCTTCATGGACGACAATGCGCCACCCCATTGTGCACATCTTGTGAATGACTTCCTTCAGGATAACGACATCGCTCGGCTAGAGTGGCCAGCATGTTATCCAGACATGAACGCCATCGAACATACCTGGAATAGTTTGAAATGTGCTGGTATGGACGACTTGACGCAGCAACCACTCTGATGGATCTACGCGGAATCGCCGTCGAGGAGTGAGACCATCTGGACCGACAGTGCGTTGATGAACTTATGAATAGTATGCCACGACGAATACAGGCATGCATCAATCCAAGAGGACGTGCTACTAGGTATTAGAGGTACCGGTGTGTACAGCTATCTGGACCACCACCTCTGAACGTCTCGCTGCATGGTGGTACAAAATGCAATGTGTGGTTTTCATTAGCAATTAAAAGGGCAGAAATGATGTTAATGTTGATCGCTATAGGTTCCGAAACTCTCGGAACCGAGATGATGCAAAACCTTTTTTGACGTGTGTATTTTAACGTGTTGCATCGCAGCTGCTGTGAAGCCGAGGAAACGCCAACTCTCAGGATCTGTCAAGTGCGGACTTTGAGCTGCTGGGTTGTATCATAGGAATACATCGGTATGATGGGTTCAGGTGCCAGCAAAGCTGTCCTTCCCCACACCTCCTCATACACTTCGTGCTCTTTACACCGCTCCGTGCGCTTCCCTCGGCAATCCGCGAAACTCCCAAGAAAACTTCTGCACGGTCCACAGCCTTACGTCGACTGCATTAAGATCAAGAGTGCGGCCGACCTCAGTTGTGTAGCAGCTGTAGCACTGCAGCAGAGGGATGGCCCTGTCATTTCGTATTCAGTGTCGACTCAACTGAGAAACAGCCTGCTCTCTTCAGTGAACTTTCACTAGACCTTGTTACTCCTGAGTGCAGTTTGTACTCAGTCTGGTGGAGTTCATCAGCAAGCGTGCACGGCTAAGGTAGCAGCATTGCACAGTAGACCAGTAAACATTCCCCCTCTCGCACACCTATTCCTCATGCTAACCTTCCTCTCTTTCTTCTTCTTCCTCTTCCTGCTTTCCCTATTCTTCTAAAATGCTGAAGCTCAACTTATGATAGACAAATAATATATTGACCCTATTTTTGTGCGAATCATCTTTTTACATACTGTAAGGTGGCTATAATTTCGAACCTTACAAGAGCTCATCCACATACTTTGCCGTGATCTACAGACACAATTAGCTACCATTTGATAGGTTGTACATCATATATATGAATATTTCCAGACGATTGACATTGTCATGTACACCTTGCAAATAGTTGTTAACGCTTTCTTTCATGAAAGGTGACGGAGTGTCTTTATTATCAAAACGGCGTAATGAATGATTGCCTATACTAGTAGAGGTTGGAACGCCAGTGGAAATGAAATGGCAGGTGTGACTCAAGCCCTTGGTGGAAAAGCCCGCACAGGTGTGTTGGTCCTCCTTGACACAGGAACTAGCCAAGAGGGCATCTGAGCGCAGAAGCACAATACGGCGGCAGACGGCTGGTGCTGTAGCGGGGCTGGAAGGATAACCGGATAATACTTCTGGAACTCTGAAAATATTGGACGCAGCAGAGAGGAACGAGGAAGCTTTATCTCAGAAGCGTACCATTGTATGAATTCCTAATTTACAGGGATAGTTATTACCTCGCAAACGTTCCGCGCTGGACGACAAAAGACTAAAATTTGGTTGGTCGGCATTCGGGAGAATCTGTAGAGAGGGGAATATTGTGTGGTTTCGAGAATGTGATTCACCTTCTGCAGTTACGGGGGAAGGGAGCCGAGCTGTGCTGGGAAGCTAGCAGTGGAGAGAATTAGGACTTCCGTTTTAAGCGCCCATGTCTGACGGTTGCTCAGTATCAGCTTTGTTCGTACAGAGGCACTTGCTGTTTTTCCTCTCAGGAGATTTTGTAGTTAGGACGGTTATGCACTGTAGTGTTGCGAACTTATGCGATTCTGCACTTTGCCGCCGGGTAGGGAGTCGTCGATCGGTACGCAGCATTCAGTGATTGAGAGCACTTCTTCTGCCTATACTCACGTCGAGACGGTATCTGAAGTCCGTCCTTGTGGCTGGGAGTCCGCCTTTCTTGTCTGTAGAACACAGAGAGGAGAAGACAGTATTAGCGTATACTAGTCAGAGGACCGCCTCCTGCCGTCCAAGTGTTTGAAAGGGTTTGTTTTGTGGCTGGAGTTCTTCCATCGTCGCAGACGTGTACGAGAACCATCAGTACATACGGCAGTATTACTAACTGCTTTCGCTTATTAGGGCTATAAAACTAAAGAGCTCTGATCACGTATATTTTATTTTGTCTGAGGTTGCCTGTCACTGTACATTACCTCTGAAAAATAGTGTCTTCTAAGGTTTGACATGTAGATGACGTCAGTCATCTCGCGTTATTTGTATTAGATTGCGTAGCCATAAAAAGGGGCAGATTTGGGCAGTTGATCACTAATATGAGTTGGGAAACTCATTTGTGCCTGTTTATGTCCATTGGACATTGATGTATAAACATTTGTAATACACTACTGGCAATTAAAATTGCTACACCACGAAGATGACGTGCAACAGGCGCGAAAGAAGATGCTGTGATATGGAAATGATTAGCTTCCCAGAGCATTCACACAAGGTTGGAGCCGGTGGCGACACCTACATCTTGCCGACATGAGGAAAGTTTCCAACTGATTTCTCACACACAAACAGCAGTTGACCGGCGTTGCCTAGTGAAATGTTGTTGTGATGCCTCGTGTAAGGAGGAGAAATGCGTACCATCACGTTTCCGACTTTGATAAAGGTCGGATTGTAGACTATCGCGATTGCGGTTTATCGTATCGCGACATTGCTGCTCGCGTTGGTCGAGATCCAATGACTGTTAGCAGAATATGGAATCGGTGGGTTCAGGAGGGTAATACGGAACGCCGTGCTGGATCCCAACGGCCTCGTATCACTAGCAGTCGAGATGACACCCATCTTATCCACATGGCTGCAACGGATCGTGCAGCCACGTCTCGATCCCTGAGTCAACAGATGGGGTCGTTTGCTAGACAACATCCATCTGCACGAACAGTTCGACGACATTTGCAGCAGCATGGACTATGAGCTCGGAGACCGTGGCTGCGGTTACCCTTGACGCTGCATCACAGACAGGAGCGCCTGCGATGGTGTACTCGACGACGAACCTGGGCGCACGAGTGGCGAAACTTCAATTTTTCTGATGAATCCAGGTTCTGTTTACAGCATCAGATGGTCGCTTCCGTGTTTGGCGACATCGCGGTGAACGCACATTGGAAGCTTGTATTCGTCGTCGCCATACTGGCGTATCACCCGGCGTGATGGTGTGGGGTGCCATTGGTTACACGTCTCGGTCACCTCTTGTTCGCATTGATGGCACTCTGAACAGTGGACGTTACATTTGAGATGTGTTACGACCCGTGGCTCTACCCTTCATTCGATCCCTGCGAAACCCTACATTTCTGCAGGATATTGTACGAACGCATGTTGCAGGTCCTTTACTGACCTTTCTGCATACAGAAAATGTTCGACTGCTGCCCTGGCCAGCAGATTCTCCTGCTCTCTCACTAACTGAAAACGTCTGGTCAATGGTGGCCGAGCAACTGGCTCATCACAATACGCCAGTCACTACTCCTGATGAACTGTGGTATCGTGTTGAAGCTGCATGGGCAGCTGTACCTGTACACGCCGTCCGAGCTCTGTTTGACTCAATGCCCAGGCGTATCAAGGCTGTTATTACGGCCAAAGGTGGTTGTTCTGGATACTGATTTCCCAGGTTCTATGCACCCAAATTGCGTGAAAATGTAATCACATGTCAGTTCCAGTATAATATATTTTTCCAATGAATACCTAGGTTGAGTACACTATCGCAGGCGCTCCTGCCTGTGATGCAGCGTCAAGGGTAACCGCAGCCACGGTCTCCGAGCTCATAGTCCATGCTGCTGCAAATGTTGTCGAACTGTTCGTGCATATGGTTGTTGTCTTGCAAACGTCCCCATCTGTTGACACAGGGATCGAGACGTAGCTGCACGATCCGTTACAGCCATGTGGATAAGATGCCTGTCATCTCGACTGCTAGTGATTCGAGGCCGTCGGGATCCAGTACGGCGTTCCGTATTACCCACCTGAACCCACCGATACCATATTCAGCTAACAGTCATTGGATCTCGACCAACGCGAGCAGCAATGTCGCGATACAATAAACCGCAATCGCGATAGGCGACCTTTATCAAAGTCGGAAACGGTACGCGTTTCTCCTCCTTACACGAGGCATCACAACAGCGTTTCACCAGGCAACGCCGGTCAACTGCTGTTTGTGTATGAGAAATCGGTTGGAAACTTTCCTCATGTCAGCACGTTGTAGGTGTCGCCACCAGCGCCAACCTTGTGTGAGTGCTCTGAGAAGCTAATCATTTGCGTATCAGATCATCTTGTTCCTGTCGGTTAAATTTCGCGTCTGTATCACGTCATCTTCGTGGTGTAGCAATTTTAATGGGCGGTAGTATATGTTGCGTGCAATGGCCACAAAATATTTCTACTGCCCTGCGACTTCAGTTCCTGCACATAGAGTTTTGTCCGAGGCAGGAGAAATAATCAATGAAAAACGCAACAGACTGTAGGAGAAGAATTTAAATAGATTGTTTTTTATGAAATGAAATTTGCATATCTTTTATTCTTGTTTATAGTCAACGAAGTTTGTTACAAAGCGGTTTTCCATTTGACTTTGCACAGAACAATCGATGGTTGACAGATATATCGATAGACATGTGTAAGACTATGGATAGCATCGTACGTGTCAGCTATCGATGTGTAAGTGACCTTAGCCTTGAGGCCTACTCTGGCGACCTCGTGGCTTTAGCGGGCGGCGTATCGACCCACGGCAGCAGAGATGCGTCGCCTGCCCAGACACCTGCCACGCAGGCAGGTGGCGCGGTATGGGGTTGGAAAGGGGGGGTTATGGGGGGGAGGGTCTCGCAGGGCACGACTAGACTTCGCAGGCGCTTCTCGCATCAGCCGATACTCGTCTCACCGTGTTGTCACGTCCACTCATCTACATCTACGTGATTACTCAGCTATTCACAATAAAGTGCCTGGCAGAGGGTTCAATGAACCACCATCCAGCTGTCTCTCTACCGTTCCGCTCTCGAACGGCACGCGAGAGAAACGGCACTTACGTTTTTCTGTGCTCGCCCTAATTTCTCATATTTTAGCGTGATGATCATTTCTCCCTATGTACGATGCCAACAAAATGTTTTCGCACTCGGGGGAGAAAACTGATTGTGGAAATTTCACGAGAAGATCCCGTCGCAATGAGAAACGCCTTTGTTTTAGTGATTGCCACTCCAATTCACGTATCATGTCTGTGGCTCTATCTCCCCTATTTCGCGATAGTACGAAACAAGCTGCCATTCTTTGAACTTTCTCGATGTCATCCATCAGCCCCAACTGATGCGGGTCCCACACCGCACACCAGTACTCCAGAATAGGGCGAACACGCGTGGTGTAAGCAGTCTCTTTAGTAGATCTGTCGCACCTTCCAAGTGTTCTGCCAATGAATCGCTGTCTTTGGTTTGCTCTACCACAATATTATCTATGTGATCGTTCCACTTTACGTTATTTGTAATTGTAATCCGTAACTATGTAGTCGAATTTACAGCCTTCAGATTTTTGTGACTTATCCCGCAATCGAAATTTAGCGGATTTCTCTTAGTACTCATGTGAATAACTTCACACTTTTCTTTATTCAGGGTCAATTGTCCCTTTTGCACCATACAGATATCTTATCTAAATCATTTTGCAATTCGTTTTAAAGATCTGATGGCTTTACAAGACGGTGACTGACACCACCATCTGCTAACAATCTAAGACGGCTACTCAGATTGTCTCCTATGTCGTTGATATAGATCAGGAACAATAGAGGATCTATAACATTTCCTCCGGGAATGCCGGATATTACTTCTGTTTCACTCGATGACTTTCCGTCTATTATCATGAACTTTGACTTTTCTACAGGAAATCACGAATCCAGTCGAACTGAGGCGTTATTCCACAGGCACGCAGTTCGGTTAGAAGACGCTTGCCAGGAACAGTGTCGAAAGCTTTCTGGAAATCTAAAAATATGAAATCAATTTGACATCCCCTGTCGATAACACCCATTACTTGATCAGTATGAAGATCTAGTTGTGTTTCACAAGAATGATATTTTCTGAAGCCACGCAGAATGTGTGTCAATAAATCGTTTTCTTCGATGTAACTCATAATGTTCGAACAAAGTATATGTTCCAAAGCGCTACTGCAAATCGACGTTAGTAATATGGGCCTGTAATTAAGCCGATTAGTCCTGTTTCCCTCATTTGTATTCGTGTGAACTGAGCAATTTTCCAGTCTTTAGATACCGGTCTGTCTGTGAGTGAGCGGTTGTATATAAGTGATAAATGTGGAGCTATTGTATCAACATACTCTGAAACGAAAGTGACTGGTCCTCTATCAGGACCGGAGGCCTTGCCTTCATTAAGTGATTTAAATTGCTTTGCTACACCGAGAATATCCACTTCTATGTTTCTCATGTTGGGAGTTGTTCTTGATTGGAATTCAGGAATATTTTCTTCGTCTTCTTTAGTGAACGAGTTTCGGAAAACCGTGTTTAATAACTCTGCTTTAGTGGCTCTGTCATCAGTGACTTCACCGTTGCATCGCGCAGTGAACGTATTGACTGTGTCTTGCCACTTGTCTGCTTTATGTATGACCAGAATCTCTTTCGATTTTCTGCAAGAAGCCGAGAAGGAGTTTCGTTGTGGACATTATTAAAACTACCGCGCTTTGAAGTAAGCACGATATTTCGAATTTGTGCAAAACAGTGCAGCAATTCTGGATGTGTGGTGTGTCGCATTGTCCTGCTGGAATTGGCAAGTCGGTCGTAATGCACAATGGACACGAATTGATGCAGGTGATCAGACAGGATGCTTACGTATGTGTCACCTGTCGGAGTGGTATCTAGACGTATGAGGGGTCCCATATCAGTCCAACTGGACACATCTCATACTATTACGGAGCCTACACCAGCTTGATCCTGTTGATATGCAAGATCCAGGGATTCATGAGGTATTCTCCATTATTCTACGCGTCAGTCCGCTCGACACAATTTGAAGTGAGACTCGTCCAACCTGGCTACACGTTTCCAGTCGGCAACAGTCCACTGTCGGCGTTGACGGGCCCAGGAGAGGCGTAAAGCTTTTTGTCGTGCAGTCATCAAGGGTACACGAGTGGGCCTTCCCCTCCAAAAGCCCTCATCGATGAATGGATCGCATGCTAATACCTGTTGATGGTCCAGCATTGAAATCTGCAGCAATTTGTCGAAGCGTTGCACTTCTGTCACGTTGAACGATTCTCTTCAGTCGTCGTTGGTCCCGATGTTGCAAAATGTTTATCCTACCGCAGCGATGTCGCTGATTAGATGTTTCAGTGGATTCCTGATATTCACGGTCCATTAATGAAATCGTCGTATGGGAAAATCCCCACTTCATCGAGACGTCGGAGATGCTGTGCGCCGACTATAACACTACGTTCAAACTCACATCTTCATAACCTGCCATTGCAGCAGCAGTAGCCGAACTAACAACTGCGCCAGACAGTAGTCCACATAGGCGTTGCCGACTGCAGCGCCGTCTTCTGCCTGTTTACATGTCTCTGTGTTTGAATACGCTTGCCTACAGCAGTTTCTTTGGCGCTTCAGTGTATGTTGATCGTCTTGCAGTACAACCGCATGTCATTTCAAATAGGTGTGTCAATTTTTGTGTTGTTGATGTGGTCTTCAGTCCTGAGACTGGTTTGATACAGCTCTCCATTCTACTCTATCCTGTGCAAGCTTCTTCGTCTCCCAGCACCTACTGCAGCCTACATCCTTCTGAATCTGCTTAGTGTATTCATCTCTTGGTCTACGATTTTTGCCCTCCACGCTGCCCTCCAATACTAAACTGGTGATCCCTTGATGCCTCAGAACATGTCCTACCAACCGATCCCTTCTTCTAGTCAGGTTGTGCCACAAACTTCTCTTCTCCCCAATCCTACTAAATACTTCCTCATTAGTTGTGTGATCTATCCATTTAATCTTCAGCATTCTTCTGTAGCACCACATTTCGAAAGCTTCTATTCTCTTCTTGTCCAAACTATTTATCGTCCATGTTTCATTTATCGTCCATGTTTCACTTCCATACATGGCTACACTCGATACTAATACTTTCAGAAACGACTTCCTGACACTTAGACCTATACTTGCCAGTCTACATTTTATATCCTCTCTACTTTGACCATCATCAGTTATTTTGCTCCCCAAATAGCAGCACTCCTTTACTACTTTAAGTGTCTCATTTCCTAATCTAATTCCCTCAGAATCACCTGACTTAATTCGATTACATTCCATTATCCTTGTTTTGCTTTTGTTGATGTTCATCTTATATCCTCATTTCAAGACACTATTCATTCTGTTCAACTGCTCTTCCAAGTCCTTTGCTGTCTCTGACAGAATTACAATGTCATCGGCGAACCTTAAAGTTTTTATTTCTTCTCCATGGGTTTTAATGCTTACTCCGAATTTTTCTTTTGTTTCCTTTACTGCTTGCTCAATATACAGATTGAACAACATCGCGGAGAGGCTACAACCCTGTCTCACTCCCTTCCCAACCACTGCTTCCCTTTGATGTCCCTCAACTCTTATAACTGCCGTCTGGTTTCTGTACAAATTGTAAATAGCTTTTCGCTCCCTGTATTTTACCCCTTGCCACCTTCAGAATTTGAAAGAGAGTATTCCAGTCAAAATTGTCAAAAGCTTTCTCTAAGTCTACAAGTGCTTGCAACGTAGGTTCGCCTTTCCTTAATCTAGCTTGTAAGATAAGTCGTAGGGCCAGTATTGCGTCACATGTTCTAATATTTCTACGGAATCCAAACTGATCTTCCCCAAGGTCGGCTTCTACTAGTTTTTCCATTCGTCTGTAAAAAATTCGTGTTAGTATTTTGCAGCCGGTACGTATTAAACTAATGGTTCAGAAATTTTCATATTTGTCAAC
Organism: Schistocerca serialis cubense; assembly: GCF_023864345.2. NCBI lineage: Eukaryota > Metazoa > Arthropoda > Insecta > Orthoptera > Acrididae > Schistocerca > Schistocerca serialis. Next base: position 82,230,737 of record NC_064643.1, read on the forward strand.
ACCTGCTTTCTTTTGGGATTGGAATTATTATATTGTTCTTGAAGTATGAGGGCATTGCACCTGTCTCATACATGTTGCTCACCAGATGGTAGAGTTTTGTCAGGACTGGCTCCCCCAAGGCTGTCAGTAGATCTAATGGAATGTTGTCTACTCCCAGAGCTTGTTGCGACGCAGGTCTTTCAGTGCTTTGTCAAACTCTTTACGCAGTATCATATCTCCCATTTCATCTTCATCTACATCCTCTTCCATTTCCATAATATTGTCCTCAAGAGCATCGCCCTTGTATAGGCCTTCTACATACTCCTTCCACCTTTCTGATTTCCCTTCTTTGCTTAGAACTGGGTCTCCATCTGAGCTCTTGATATTCATACAAGTGTCTCTTTTTTCTCCAATGGTCTCTTTAATTTTCATGTAGGCAGTATCTACCTTACCCCTAGTGAGATAATCCTCTATATCCTTACATTTGTCCTCTAGCCATCCCTGCTTAGCCGTTTTGCACTTCCTGTCGATCTCATTTTTGAGACGTTTGTATTCCTTTTTGCCTGCTTCATTTACTGCATTTTTATATTTTATCCTTTCATCAATTAAATTCAATTTTTCTTCTGTTACCCAAGGATTTCTACTAGCCCTCGTCTTTTTACCTACTTCATCCTCTGCTGCCTTCACCACTTCATCCCTCAAAGCTACCCATTCTTCTTCTACTGTATTTCTGTCCCCCATTCTTGTCAACTGTTTCCTTATGCTCTCCCTGAAACTCTGTACAACCTCTGCTTTAGGCAGTTTATCCAGATTCCATCTCCTTAAATTCCCACCTTTTTGCAGTTTCTTCAGTTTTAATCTACAGTTCATAACCAATAGATTGTGGTCAGAGTCCACATCTGCCCCTGGAAATGTCTTACAATTTAAAACCTGGTTCCTAAATCTCTGTCTTACCATTATATAATCTATCTGAAACCTGTCAGTATCTCCAGGCTTCTTCCATGTATACAGTCTTCTTTCATGATTCATGAACCAAGTGTTAGCTTTGATTATGTTGTGCTCTGTGCAAAATTCTACCAGGCGGCTTCCCCTTTCGTTTCTTACCCCCAATCCATATTCACCTACTACATTTCCTTCTCTCCCTTTTCCTACTGACGAATTCCAGTCACCCATGACTATTAAATTTTCTTCTTCCTTCACTATCTGAATAATTTCTTTTATTTCATCATAGATTTCTTCAATTTCTTCGTCATCTGCAGAGCTAGTTGGCATATAAACTTGTGTTACTGTGGTAGGCATGGGCTTCGTATCTATCTTGGCCACAATAATGGCTCAAAATGGTTCAAATGGCTCTGAGCACTATGGGACTTAACATCTATGGTCATCAGTCCCCTAGAACTTAGAACTACTTAAACCTAACTAACCTAAGGACAGCACATAACACCCAGCCATCACGAGGCAGAGAAAATCCCTGACCCCGCCGGGAATCGAACCCGGGAACCCGGGCGTGGGAAGCGAGAACGCTACCGCACGACCACGAGATGCGGGCCCACAATAATGCATTCACTATGCTGTTTGTAGTAGCTTACCCGCATTCCTAATTTCCTATTCATTATTAAACCTACTCCTGCATTACCTGTATTTGATTTTGTATTTATAACCCTGTAATCACCTGACCAAAAGTCTTGTTCCTCCTGCTACCGAACTTCACTAATTCCCACTATATCTAACTTTAACCTATCCATTTCCCTTTTTAAATTTTCTAACCTACCTGCCCGATTAAGGTATCTGACATGCCACACTCCGATCCATAGAACGCCAGTTCTCTTACACCTGATAACGACATCCTCTGGAGTGGTCCCCACCCGGAGATCCGAATGGGGGACTATTTTATCTCCAGAATGTTTTACCCAAGAGGACACCATCATCATTTAACCATACAGTAAAGCAGCATGCCCTCGGGAAAAATTACGGCTGTAGTTTCCCCTTGCTTGCAGCCGTTCACAGTACCAGCACAGCAAGGCAGTTTTGGTTAATGTTACATGGCCAGATCAGTCAATCATCCAAACTGTTGCCCCTGCAACTACTGAAAAGGCTGCTGCCCCTCTTCAGGAACCACACGTTTGTCTGGCCTCTCAACAGATACCCCTCTGTTGTGGTTGCACCGTACGGTACGGCCATCTTTATCGTTGAGGTACGCAAGCCTCCCCACCAACGACAAGCTCTATGGTTCATGGGGGGTAGGAATTTTTGTGTATAAGTTAAAAATTCGGAAGAGTTCCAACAAATACAGAAAGGTCCCACACAGTACTATAATGATAAAATTGAAGTGTTATTGAACTGTGTAAAATTATAACTCTCGTTAAAAGACACGCGTATCCTCCATAATGCGAAACTAGTTTCTTTCTTTTGATGTTAGCAACTTGTTCACCAATATACCTGTTCAAGAGTGCCTGAACGTCCTCACAAACTTACTAGGTAGATCAGTAGTTAGCCTGGTTGTCACAGATGACAAACGGTTACCTACATAATGTAGGGAAGCAGCCTACTCGCGCCGTATAAAATTCACATCAGTCTTTCCATTCTGTGCCAGCCTAGTCCGCTGTAACTAGCTCTGACGTCATAAATATTGCGCTATACTTTAAAAATCAAGTAAATAACCTGAAACATTTCTAGCAAGTCAGGAGTAATACTAAATCAATATGTGATAAATATCATTTCAACAACTTTAACCATTTTCGAAATGTGGATATTTTTCTGTAAAAATGATTGGCGTAACAGAAAAGAGCTACAAACTTAAAAATTTATATTTAGATTCCTTTTTCATAATAATTTAGAAGAAACAGTATTCTGGATCTCACAAATTAAAATTTTAGTTGAAATTCATGATTTTCTGGTTTTTGTCTTAAAAATTAAGGAAGCAAGATAGATTAAGTAGGCGAATAAGTAAAGCTAGGATGTTTAAATTTAAGTAGAATGGAGATCCTCTATAATCATAAAGATGTGAGAAGTTTCAACTGAATAACTATAAAACTATAGCGATAGCTTATCTCCAAAGGGCAAGTTCAGAGCTCGTCTACTGCGTGTAGTGTAATTAAATTAGTTCTCTCGCCCAAAATATTTGCCTTAGCCATGTCAGTCTTTTATTATGATTACTTACCTGTGTGCTGATTGCACATTTGAATTGAGAGCTTCATCGGCCGTCAGCAAAGGAAGCAATGATTTATTCGATAACTTAAAGTGGTGCATTACTAGCCCAGCAGCTAGTCGGGAGAGCGGATTTGATCAGGCGTTCCCTTAGCCGTCCGCACCGCGGCTTTATATATAAGATCGCAGCGTGAGAAAGAAAGGCCCCAGTTCTCTCCAGACGCTGATTAGCGCACCACCTGTGCCGGGAGTCGCGTCGCGTCGGTATCATTGATATAAACAGCCACGGATGCAGCAATAAGTTACTCGGGATACGCGTAACCATGAACTCGTTGTCGAGTGAAGTGTTAATTCTGGGATGACTTTAATGATCTATCTTCAGTTTGCGCATGTCGTATTTTCACGTGCCACCGCGGGACAGGCATTCTATCATTATTTAGTGTGGCGTTCGATGAACATGATCATCAAATTATGGCAAGCATTCACTTAAACATTTAATTTGAACAGTTATAGTTGCATCAGCAAATAAGTCTCTGAACTGCTCTGTTAGTTGGATTGTGTGGATTCTTTTTGGTCTGTGACTTTCAGAATATAGTGAACATTTTAGAGAAAATGGTTTTTGGTTATGACTCCCAGACAACCTCCTAATTCCTCAGAGCTATAAGCTGTAGCTATAAATGTATATCTCGGATGAAGTGGGCACTAGGAATTCTAGTTACAGGCTTCACATTTTGCTTATCACTTTCTGGTTGCCAATATTGTAGTTAGACAGCCAGTGTTGAGAACAGCAAACAGCGTAAATAAAAAACATTTATAACAATAATTCCACCTGCCGCCCCACATATGTTGCTAATTGGCCGGGAATGCATCTTTTCTACATTGCATTCTACATTTTAAATAATAACAATTATTCCACCCGCCACCCCACAATAAGCTTATCTTCGTTAAATAATCATATATCATGTTGTGTATGACTTCATATACACTGAAGGGCAAAAAAACTGGTATAGGCCTGCCTATTCAAATACAGACATATGTAAATAACCAAAATAAGGCGCTGCGGTCGGCAACACCTACATAAGGAAACAAGGGACTGGCACAGTTGCTAGATCAGTTACTGCTGCTATAATGGCAGGTCATCAGGATTTAAGTGAGTTTGAACTTGGTGTTATAGTCGGTGGACGAGCGGTGTACAGAACATGACCGAGGCAGCGATGAAGTGGGGATTTTCCCGTACGACCTATAAAATAAATAAATAAAATAAAATAAAATATTAATTATTAATTGTGTATGATAGTGATCGGATGTAATTAATATTTGCTTATCTGGAGTGTGGATGTTTAATTATTCGGTATCAGACGCTTGACAATGGCTGTTTCGTAAACGTAATGTTATTCGTAGTTGACCATGAAATTAAGACTCAAATAATCGGACTTCGAATTTAAATCGTTTCCAAAGAGTGCTGCGTAGGTGCGGACTCAAATCTAAATCTCAATATTAGAATAATTTGCCAGCCATGTCAATACGTCGTACAGAGGTGACTGTCTACTAGACATAGATAGTTTACACTGTTAGTTAAATCAGATATATTCAACGAATAAGCCTACAGTTAAATAATTCTACTTACTTTCATAAATATAAATTCTTTACAGAGTCGAGTGCCTAGTAAGATTGCAACTCGCAGTGTTATTATTTTACATCAAATATGGCGGTGTGCTAGTTAATAAAATATGCGTGCTTCCAGCCTCAGCTGCTCTCCTCGACCTCCTTCTTCTTCATCCAACATAAGAGTATCGTAATTGTGTTTTTGTTTTATCAGCGACACAGCGCTGCAGTTCTGTGCCATAGGCTTTATTTATTTGACACAGATTAATTACTTAATTAAGATTTCGCGTTTCCGAGGAAACTCACGCACGGCATGCAAATGTGCCTTTATAGACCATTTCACAAGTGTACCGCGAATATCAAGAATCCGATAAAACATCAAATCTCCGACATCGCTGCAGCTGAAAAAAGATCCTGGAAGAACTGGACCATCGACGACTGAAGAGAATCGACCAACGTTACAGAAGTGCAACCCTTCCGCAGTTTGCTGCAGATTTCAATTCTGGGCCTTCAACAAGTGTCAGCCTGTCAAACCATTCAAAGAAACGTCATCGATACGGGCTTTTGGAACGGAAGGCCCACTCGTGTACCTTTGATGACTCCACGACACAAAGCTTTACAGCTCGCCTGGGCCTGCCAGCGCTGACATTGTACTGTTGATGACTGGATACAGGTTGCCTGGTCGGACGAGCCTCATTTCAAGTAGTATCGAGCAGATAGAGGTGTACTGGCATGTAGACAACCACACGAATCCATGGACCCTGCGTATCAGCAGGATATTTTTCAAACTGGTGAAGGCTCTGTAATGGTGAAAGAAGTGTGCAGTTGGTCTGATATGTGACCCCTGACACGTCTAGATACACTGTGACGGGTGACACGTAGGGTAGCTTCCTGTCTGGTCACCTGCATCCATTCGTGGCCATTGTGCATTCCGACGGACTTGGACAATTCCAACAGGATTATGCAACATCCCACACGTACAGACTTGCTGCACAGTGGTCGCAGGAAGCATCTTCTTACTTTAAACACTTCCACTGGCCACCAATCTCCCCAGTCATGAACATTATTGAGCGTATCAGGGATGTCTTGCAACGTGCTGTTCAGAAGAGTTCTCCACCCCCTCGTACTCTTACGGATTTATGGACAGCCCTACAGGATTCATGGTGTCAGTTCCCTCCAGCGCTACTTGAGACATTACTCGAGTCAATCCCACGTCGTGTTGCGGCTCTTCTGCGAGCTCGCGGGGACCCTTCGCGATATTTGTCAGGTCTACCACTGTCTTTGGCTCTTCAGTGTAGAATGGTAGGCGAAGGAGTCGAGAGTCGATTGGCAACTGTCATCAAAGGAAAACTGGACAGGTGCATAAATGTTTAACGAGCAAGTAAACAGAATAAACGGAAGGTTTACTTAACTTGTATTTGTCAGTTTGTGCGAAGACTTATGATAAATAGTGGAGCAATAAATGGAATCCAGCTATCAGTGTCAACAAAGAAGACCATCTGTGACCTATGGAAGAACTACGGTGTCGTAGCGAAGGGGCTCCCAATGTGAGTGGGTCAAGCAGTCCTACATCGTTAGACACAGCTACTGGCGTTATGGGTCGGCGGGCATGTGTCATTGGGTTCACCAGATCCCGACTAACTGCTATCGGCGTCAGACGGACACTTGCAACTCTGTTGCGAAATCCGCAATGTCCGTGGGACGGTATCGAAACACGATACCGTACATCACATATACACTGAAATAATCGGTAAATCTAACTTAACATTTATGCAAATGGAGCTACTCTCTGGACGCACTAGTTTAAAATCTTTGGTGCAACAAAATTTTAGTGCACCACGTACTTATCTTTGTACCTGATGGTGGGGTAACAGCCTAAAACCGGTTTGTTAAAAAAATAGTAAATATTATAGAATATTACACTAGTGTTGCGTGTGTTTACATTCATAAATCGGAAACTTTCATTTGGATTCCGTTTAAGCAGTTTCAGAGGAGTTCCCAGTTTGCAATATCTCTATGTATTGGCTGTAAAGGGTCAAAACAGTTTCTGTCAAGGGGGTGGAAGGTTGTGTACGTGTATGTCTTCGTCCATTTGTTTCACACCTACTGTACTTGCACACTGGAGTATCACACCGAATCTCACTTCTCTGAAGCGTAACTCTTGCTCAATTTTTAATGTCCGGCTCCATAGCTGGGTGGTAACGTGCTTGGCTCCCCTAAAAGCGGAGCCGGGTTCGATTCTGGGCCGGGTTGTACATTTTCTCCGCTCGTGGACTGGGTGTTGTGTTGTCCTCGCCATCCTTTCGTCCTCCCCAATTGTGAAACAAACCATGCACTTGGCGGCCGAGCTTTCCCCAGTTGGGGCCTCCTGGCCAACAATGTCGTAATCTCATTTCATTTTTTTTTCATTTTTAATGTGATTTCAGACAACATGCATGTGTTGATTACCATAAAATTTACGACTGAAGTTAAAGTTCTTAGATCCTATAATTTTGCAGAGCAAAATCGTTGAAATACCATTGACATGGTAAAGACAGTGTTACAACAGGGACGCTCGCGAAGAATCTAAGTAAACTAACTGAGTCAACTAAACTAACCGACAGAAGGGTCAACTGCAACAAATCCCGGCCAGCAGTACAGTCGACATGTTCTTCAAGGATATTACAAAAAGAAAGTGCTACGGAAATATCGGCGCCAAAATCAAATAACGCGACACTTTAGGCAAGCTTATGTGTTTCACAGTAGTGTCACAGCTAGGCATTGACAAAGAGCGTGCCACATCTGCTTTGAAAAGGAATTTGAACGCAAAAATTATGAGGTAATATTCATGAAATATTTTTTTTTAATCATGAAGAATCAAAGCATTTTGTTGCAAAAAAAACTAAATTTTAATTTTTTTTAGTCCTCATGACGTCCCAGTCCCCTGCAGGTAATTGAGAGCCGTAGCGACAAGAAAGGTGTCCGACTAAAGTCTTAAAATCACGAAACGAATACGCCAGTTTAGGAAACGAATGAAATGATTTTATGGCATTATTGGCAGGAAGACCCCCCTTTGCTGTAGTTCTCTGCCTCGTATCCGACGTCACAACTGGATGATGAGACGGAATCATGAGTGAAGAAAATCTACTACACGGCTGGGAATCGAAACCAGGAATCCGCGAACTAGAACGACAGCTGCGAAAAGATGAAGCGAGAAAGGCGGTATGGCGGACTATACTCTGTTCATCGTAAGAATAAACATGATGTAAACAAATACAAACGGGATGACTGGTCAGAAGCAGTAGCATGCATACACTGGTGTTGTTACGCCCTTGGAAGTAGGTCCTACTTATGTATTAAACATACAGGGTGATTATAATTAAAGTTCGAAACCACTGTGGAAAAAACCGCACTGGTCAAAATGACGTCAAATTGCAATGGGATATTGTCAGAGAAGGGAGAAAACGTATAGCAGAAGAAAAATAAATATTTACAAAATGTAGCAATATATGGTGCTGTAAGCATCATAAAATAAAAGTGGTCGACTACAAATGACAAATGAATCATACAATAATGCCTAAGGCGAAGGTCTGACGCTAAACAAACTGTACTACGCAGTGTGCATGGATGTACAGGTGCGATACTGTTAGTTACGTAAGCCCATCCTCCACAGCAAAGCCACATCGGATGGGGAAAACCAGTTTTTAATCGTCCTGAGGCAAAAAACCGCATAAAAAGCATCAATCACACCGGGTTTTAATTGTTCTGATACTGTGGTGTGCGTACTGTAAGACCTTCAGTACACACACCATTAGATTAGTTGACTTGTCGCTCTAACGAAGTAGGCGAGTGTCAGCAAAATGTCTTGTGGTCTTATCGTGGCGTGTTTATCTTCTGCCGTTAGGTCAGACGATAGAAATGCCACTTGCACGCTTAGAGTAGCAGATTGACGGTGACCAACTTTAAACAGAACTTGATCAATTTTCACACACATTTATTAAAATAATAAAAAAGCATAAAAATTACTTAACTTGGTTCTGGATGCCATTTACAATTGACAGTCTGAGGTTCCTTTGGTATTGGTACGTTAATCTTATTCTCGCATATCTCTGATCCTTGACAAAGTGTCCATTTACCTTCATGGCTATGTACAGGAATATGATAATCTCATTAGGCGCAGACTGAAACTTGACTACAGACTGATGCAGAGTAATGCAGACGAATACAGACTTACTAATCGGAGGTCTGTACACTCGTTATAATACCTCGCGGGTTCAGGTATCACTGCGCGTGTGTGATCCGAGAGGAGAAAAGGTTCTATGTTAGCAGCAATCTCATTGGCTGCCTTACATATTAATACGCGGATCAGCGGAAGCAGAATTTGGTCCATCTCTAAGACAGCGCCATCTCGTAATGCGGAGACAGACGAGCGCTGCGCCTGCGCTGTTGTGCTTAGCGGGGCGCGCTCTAGTGGGAAAGTTGTGTACGCGCTGTCTACGCGGAACTGTGTACACAACAGAGACCAAAAACCGCGTAAAATGCATCCATCAAAGTCAAATCGGATTATTAATTTCTGAATAACTGGCGCACATATGTTCAATTTGCTGTCCACCGATTTCTGCAACAAATTGAAATCGAGAAACGGTATGTTCCACAACTGATCGAAGTGTTTCTGGGGTCACGTTCAGAATGTCTGTCTAATGTCAGTACAGCCATTAGACTGTTGTTTATTTACAGTGTTACATTTACACTTACATAATCATGATTTTGGCTTCAAAGTGCCATTATCTGTACAACACTTAACACAATTGATAATGGCACTTTCAAGTCCAGATCATGATTGTGTAAGCGTAAATGTAACACTGAAAACAAACAACAATCTAATGGCGGTACTGACTTTAAAGAAATATATTATGACTATGGCCACGCAGTATGAAAAAAGTTATTAAACGTTCAGAATGTTGCCCAGTGCGTGCCTCCAATGCAGCTAAGTTTTCAATCGGAACACTGAACGCAACCTCTTTGTGATAGCCGCACATCCAGAAGCCACACGGGTTAAAATCAGGTGATCGGGATGGCCAGGCTGTAGGGAAATTGCGGCTGATAATTCTAGCATTTCTGAGATGCCGGTCCACCAGCTCCTTAACTGGATTTTCAAAGTGCGGAGGTGCGCCATTTTGCATAAAAGTGATCCCATAGAAACATCCACGGTGTTGGAGAGCTGGAATGACGTGGTTGCGCTATATACATTCATGGCGCTTACCAGTGACGGTACAGGTAACAGGACCGGAAGCACCTGTCTGTTTGAAAAAATACGGCCCTCTCTGATAAACGATGACGTAGACCCGCAGCACACGGTGGACCTTTCCAGGATGAAGTGGTACTGGTTGACTTTGGTGTGGATTTTCCGTTGCCCATATGCGACAATTCTGTGTATTGACATATCCTGTCATATGGAAGTGGGCTTCGTCTGTCCACAAAATCTTCCACGGCCAATCATTGTCCACTTCCATGCGAGCAACAAATTCTAAAGCAAAGTTATCTCTTGCTGGCATGTCAACAGGAAGCAACTCGTGCAGATGGGGAATTTTGAATGGATAACAAAGAAGGATGTTTCGTAGGATTTTACGCACCGCGCTCACGGGTGTGTCCAATGTCCGGGCAGTTCTCCGTGCACTGCACGTTTGCACCCCACCACTCGACTCCTCCTGCATTGCTGTGGCCGCTGCTTCCACTGACGTCGAATCAATTCGTTTCCTCCCTCTATCAGGCTGCACACCAAAAGAGCCAGTCTTTTAGAATTTCCGAATCATTTTCTCCGTCATCGGACCAACGCCTTTTTTCAAAGCCTTCAGTGTCCGGTACTTCTGCAGAGCGATTTGTGCACAGTCTTCCTCCTTGTAATACAGCCATACGAGCAGAGCGCGATCCTGCATTGAGACAGTCACGGCAACGTCGCAGACGCGAAACGAGGAAAAATCCGTGGAACCCTCGTGTTTTTAGCAACTTCAATGGATCGTGCGCATGACAGGTGTTTTCATTTACGTATTCTGACACTTATGGCGACTCCTATTTTTCACACTGTTTTTTTCTTCTGCCATACGTTTTCCCCCTTCTCCGATAATATTCCGTTGCAATTTGAAGTCATTCTGGCCAGTGGTGTTATTTCTACACTGTTCTGAAAGTTTAATTGTAATCACCATTATTATCACTAAGTTACGTTAAATAAAATTCAAATGTATTGACAGCCATCAACGTTTTTCTTAATCACACTTTAGTTATGCAGTTTTCATTTCAAAAATCGTGTACAGCCACAGCCTTTGCACTTTTGTGCTCTGATAGTCACGCTGTTAATATGCTGTAAGTGGCTGAGGCTGTTTCCTCTTCCGTAGCGAAACACGCGTGTGGAACACGGTTAAAGATGCCCAGAAATATAAATCTACAGAAACAATCGGCTCTAAAATTCTCCGAGATACGTATTTCATGCACCTGGCAGATACATGCAAATTGGTAGCGTGGCAGGTTCGTGGTTTAAGTCTCGGCAGAGTCGTAATTTTTTTTCGTGTTCCAATTTGGAATACCTACATCACGTAATTGGAAAATCGATCATGGACGTTTCCTTGTTTACAATTACATATCGCATGCGAAATTCCTGTTTTCATTTGAAATATAAATCTTGAATTATCGATGTCTTATGGAAGACTGTTAATAAAGGTTGCTTAAATTAAGAAAATGTGACAATTTAATTTTTTAACGCAGAAGTAAAAATCCAAGTGCTATTTATTTCGACTGCACCCATTGTTTTATGCCACAGATCCAACCTCAGACGAAACAGGGTGACAAGTGTCGTAAAAAACGAAAAAAATCGCTTTTACACCATACAGATGCTACATTTTTACATTTGCCACTGTAGCATCACAATATGATGCCAACAGAACTACACTCCTGGAAATGGAAAAAAGAACACATTGACACCGGTGTGTCAGACCCACCATACTTGCTCCGGACACTGCGAGAGGGCTGTACAAGCAATGATCACACGCACGGCACAGCGGACACACCAGGAACCGCGGTGTTGGCCGTCGAATGGCGCTAGCTGCGCAGCATTTGTGCACCGCCGCCGTCAGTGTCAGCCAGTTTGCCGTGGCATACGGAGCTCCATCGCAGTATTTAACACTGGTAGCATGCCGCGACAGCGTGGACGTGAACCGTATGTGCAGTTGACGGACTTTGAGCGAGGGCGTATAGTGGGCATGCGGGAGGCCGGGTGGACGTACCGCCGAATTGCTCAACACGTGGGGCGTGAGGTCTCCACAGTACATCGATGTTGTCACCAGTGGTCGGCCGAAGGTGCACGTGCCCGTCGACCTGGGATCGGACCGCAGCGACGCACGGATCCACGCCAAGACCGTAGGATCCTACGCAGTGCCGTAGGGGACCACACCGCCACTTCCCAGCAAATTAGGGACACTGTTGCTCCTGGGGTATCGGCGAGGACCATTCGCAACCGTCTCCATGAAGCTGGGCTACGGTCCCGCACACCGTTAGGCCGTCTTCCGCTCCCGCCCCAACATCGTGCTGCCCGCCTCCAGTGGTGTCGCGACAGGCGTGAATGGAGGGACGAATGGAGACGTGTCGTCTTCAGCGATGAGAGTCGCTTCTGCCTTGGTGCCAATGATGGTCGTATGCGTGTTTGGCGCCGTGCAGGTGAGCGCCTCAATCAGGACTGCATACGACCGAGGCACACAGGGCCAACACCCGGCATCATGGTGTGGGGAGCGATCTCCTACACTGGCCGTACACCACTGGTGATCGTCGAGGGGACACTGAATAGTGCACGGTACATCCAAACCATCAGCGAACCCATCGTTCTACCATTCCTAGACCGGCAAGGGAACTTGCTGTTCCAACAGGACAATGCACGTCCGCATGTATCCCGTGCCACCCAACGTGCTCTAGAAGGTGTAAGTCAACTACCCTGGCCAGCAAGATCTCCGGATCTGTCCCCCATTGAGCATGTTTGGGACTGGATGAAGCGTCGTCTCACGCGGTCTGCACGTCCAGCACGAACGCTGGTCCAACTGAGGCGCCAGGTGGAAATGGCATGGCAAGCCGTTCCACAGGACTACATCCAGCATCTCTACGATCGTCTCCATGGGAGAATAGCAGCCTGCATTGCTGCGAAAGGTGGATATACACTGTACTAGTGCCGACATTGTGCATGCTCTGTTGCCTGTGTCTATGTGCCTGTGGTTCTGTCAGTGTGATCATGTGATGTATCTGACCCCAGGAATGTGTCAATAAAGTTTCCCCTTCCTGGGACAATGAATTCACGGTGTTCTTATTTCAATTTCCAGGAGTGTATTATGGAGCCAAGTTAAGGAATTTGTTGCGAGAAGTAACATACAGAACGGCACGTCTTAAAAGAAGAGGAGAAACTGAGGCGCCTGGATGGTTTCGTGGATTCTGATGTTGAACTATTCGTTATCTGCGCAGCAGGTGACACTTCCAGAACTGACATGTATATCCCGGATTCGGATAAGGGAGGAGCTAAGAGATTACCAGACGAGTGACTGTAATTAATACCTTCAGTGGCTTCGGTATTCAGCAGTACGGTGAAGTCCCTGCAGTACGCTCTTGCATGACACATAGCTTGCTTACAAAAATAATTAGATTACTATTGTGATTTGAGGACGAGATCGTTTTACGGTTTTCGTTTCGTCGCCTGAGAAGCGTGCGGCAATGCTGGAATTTTTCCAAACATTATTTCATTCTCTTTAAACGTTAAATGACATGCGAGGCCACATTGTTCCTTTGATCGTCCCTTTTTACGTCTGAACTCCATCTGCTGACGTCATTGCTAGGCCAGGTGGCTGGCCAGTCAGTGCTGTCCAAGTCTGATGCGCCGGGAAAGCAGCCGTCTCGCATTATCTTCGAGTCTGTATGCGTCTCACACAGCGTAACTTCTGATCGTACATGACCGTAATGGGCAACGGCATTGCCGCAGTAGGCACACCGGTTGCCGTGAGATCACCAAAGTTAAGCGCTGTTGGGCGTGGCCGGCACTTGGATGGGTGACCATCCGGCCGCCATGCGCTGTTACCATTTTTCGGGGTGCACTCAGCCTCGTGATGCCAACTGAGGAGCTACTCGACCGAATAGTACCGGCTCCGGTCAAAGAAAACCATCATAACGACCAGGAGAGCGGTGTGCTGACCCCACGCCCCTCCTATCCGCATCCTCCTCTGAGGATGACACGGCGGTCGGTTGATCCCGGTAGGCCACTCGTGGCCTGAAGACGAAGCTCTTTAAACATGATCGTAGTGGACGCAGCTTGGCTTCCGCTCCACGTGACACGAAATCCAATGAGATTCGAGCAAACGCGGAAGTATATATCGTGTAATGTTTACATCAGGTTTATTCTTATGAGGAATACAGTGTAGAGGATAGGATACAGAGAGAGAGAGAGAGAGAGAGAGAGAGAGAACAGATATTTATCCTGAAGCAACTGATAGAACATAGGGCCTTAAAAAACAAAAAGGCAGTAATAACCTTCGTGGACTTCACAAAGGCGTATGACTCCATCGACAGACAGACTGTTGTTAGGATCCTGAAGAACAGAGGACTTGATGGAACTACACAAGAACTCATAAAAGAAATTCTGACAGACACAAAAGCAAGGGTGAGATTCAGAGGAGCACTGTCAGAAGAATTTGAGATGAAGACTGGTGTTAAACAGGGAGATGGATTGCCACCATTGTTGTTCAATATAGCACTGGACGAAGTGATCAGGCAGTGTAGAGCAATAAACGAAGAAATGGGAATACCAAAGACCCATGTGGGGGACAAAAAGGACAACAAGGCTCAAGTGGACTGCCTAGCCTTTGCAGATGACATAGCAATAGTAAGTGAAATGGAAGAAGACGCAAAGACACAACTCGACAAGTAAGGTAGCCAGAATGTGGGACTGAGGATCGCCTATAACAAGACAAAGAAATTAAACACCACTGTAGACTGGGAAACACCAGAAGGCACTGTGGAAATGGTGGACAAATGTAAATACCTGGGAGAATTTATAACAGTAAGGAACAGGAGCAAGGAGGGAATAACAGAGAGGATAAAGAAGATGGGGTCAGCCTTCTGCATGACGAGAGAGATATACATTAAAAAGAATATATCCACAGAGGCAAAGATAAGCCACTACAAGGCAACAGTGGGGAATGCAGTATTATATGCTGCTGAGACGATGACACTAGGAAGAAATGGGGGAAAGCAACTAGAGAAAGAAGAGAGGAAAATACTGAGAAAAATACTAGGCCCCAAAAGAGGTGGACAGAGGTGGATGCAAAGACCTAGGGAAGAATTGTACCGGAACATGAGAACAATATCTGGGGAAATCAGACCCAAAACGGCAAGGTTTGCTGGGCATGTAGTAGTGACAGAATGACGAAGAGAGTGTGAGAAACAACAGGGAGGACAAGGGGCAAGACAACTTTACTGGTTGGAATTGGGGATCAAGGTCGAAGGAAAGGAAAACTGGAGGAACAAATATACACCGACAAATATGCCGGAGATCAATGACAGAGAAGAATACAGGAAAAGGTTAGAATGTCACCAGTGGAGCCGCCAGGAGAAACGGAAAGTGAAGACCTCGGAAGAAGAGCGGAAGAGGAGAAGAGAAAGAATGAAGAGGTTATGGGAGAATAAGAGGAAAATGCAGTCCACGAAGGGGCTACCCGTGGTCCTACAGAGGCCGTAACGCAAGAAGAAGAAGAAGAGAGAGAGAGCGACATACGACGACGGGTTGCAAGGTCGCGATGACAGCGGTCTGCAGGAGCAGTGTGAGGGGGGGGGGGGGGGAGGTGCAGAGCGCTGCGCAGCGTTCGCGTGTCTGGGAAGTGTGCCCTGCGGAAGAGCCGCGGCGCGCCGCTCTGATGCGGGGCCGCAGTTGGCCCCAGGTCCGCCCCCACCCGCCATCGCCATCCACCGCCCTCGCAGACAGCCGTCGGCCGGCGTATCGCCATCCTCTTCTGACGTGTGTGGCTGTGTTGTGAGCGCAGTCCGCCTTCACCCACTAGTAGTAGCGAGTCGTTCCTGAAGGAATGGGGTTCTCTAAAACTGAACGTAAGCACCCAGCGACGATTTGCCACGAGCGGACGTTCGCCGTTTCCGTCAGGTCGTTCTCCGTTCTACGTCCACATGCACGCTCCACGAGCCACAGTATGGCGCGTGGCAGAACGTACCCTGTACCACAACCAGTCATTTTCCTTCCTCTTCCACTCGAAAACAGAGCCAGGGAAAAGCAACTGTCCATTAGCCTTTGTTGTTGTCTTCAGCAATCCTTCAGCAGCTCTCTATGCAAGCCTCTTCATCTACGAGTAGCTACTGCAACACACATCCTTCATAATCGATCTCCCTCTACTACTTTTAACCTCCACCCTCCCCTCCAGTATAAATTTGTGATCGCTTGATCCCTCAGAATGTTATGAATGGTGGGCTCCATGTGGTTCCCGAGTCGTGCAGCGACCGTAAACCATAAAATTACCAAAAATACAGCAACCAGTCTGAAAATCATGTTTCATTTATTCATTTGTGCAAATCGCTATTTCAACTGATTAACAGCCATCATCGGTGCTACAAATACAAGAATAAAAATAATTAGTGACAGTGATCAAATGAATAAATGCACATACATCAACGTAAACCAATTAAATATATATAGATGCATTAAACCATTTACAATGAACATACAAATACACCTTTCAACCAATATTTACCCTGAGTAGTAATATTGTCTTAAGCAGAGGTCAAACACAAAGTGATACATCGAAAATTTACTATGACATCGAGAAATTATAAAGGGGGCGCTGCAAAGCAAACCCGGCCTCTATGCGAAAAGATACACTTAAAATAAAAATGAGAAGAAGAAGAAAGTGGTACGACATACAAAGTGAGGTAAAATATAATAATATAATACTAAAATATTTACATGAAATGGATATATTGACAAAGATTTTGTCAACCACATAGTACAGATATATACGCCAAAAATCGATTTACAAATTAGTAAAAAGGAACAGACATAGATCAGAAGCTCACCATCGAAAAAATTGAAAAAAAAAATTTTTTTAATTTTTTTAAAAATTATTTATCATATTTTCATCCAAGAGCAAAAGTTAATCATAATGCCAAAACGTAAAACGGTGTTGGCATCCATCTAGCGTACAGTTAAGGAAGATCGGACTTTTATTCGGCAGATGGCGCCACATTGCTGAACGCACATGTAATGTAAACTAAGTTGAGATAGGAAAATAACAGACACGAACGAAACAAACGTATTAACGAAATAAGGTCAAATGCCAAAATAAAGTGTTAGCACACTTCATACACGAGAAAATTAACACTCGCTCGATAGGGTGAACTGAGAACTCGTAGGGGCTCTTACGGTGTGCCCGTGTATCGTAAGACATAAATAAATCTCTGACACATGGCTGTTGGTGCAGCTGATAAGACAGCAAAAGCCCAATTAAAGGGCGTCAACGCAAACAATGTCACAATAACATCAATCGTATCACCAATTTATTTATCCGCCCCTACCACCCTCTCGTCTTTCCTTGTCCTATCATTTCTATTCCCATCAAGCAAACGCTCGGCGAAGAGGTCCCAAAAATCCTCACCGTCACCTGTTCATTGAGAAGGCACATGCTAGCTGATCTCTGATGACAAAAGATCTCTATATCCTCTAGCAAATCAAGATAATTTCCCTTTTCCGCTCTATGTAATAACTTCACATACGTCTCAATTCGAGGAAAAGTGAATAAATACAACATGATTTTGGGACTGGTTGCTGCATATTTGGTAGCCCTCAGAATGTGTCCTACCAACCGATCCCTTCTTCTAGTCGAGCTGTGCGACAAATTCCTCTGCGCCCCAATTCTCCTCAGTATGTCCTCATTAGCTGCGTCGTCTATCCATCTAATCTTCTGCATTCTTCTTTAGTACTATATTTCAAAAGATTCTATTCTCTTCTTGTCTACAGAGTTTATCCTTCAAGTTTCACCTCCATACATGGCTGCACCCCATACAAATACGAGGGTCATTCAGTAACTGGTCTAAAAAAAAAGAGCGTTTATTTTTACAAAAGAATACTTTTTCTACTTTTCAACATAATCCCTTGAAAATTTGTGCATTTGCTCCAGCGGGCTTCAAGCTTTTATATTTCGGCTGTGAAGAACTCTATCTTGATGTTGGAGCCAATTTTCCACAAATTTTTTCAAGTCCTCATTGTCCTGGAACCTCTTCCCACGCATTGCACGAAACAAATGGAAATGACTAGGTGCTAAATCAGGACTGTAAGGGGGATGAGGCAGTACTTCCCACCCCATTTTGTCGATGGTTCCACGGGTTAGTTGAGCAATTTGAGGATGCGCGTTCTCTTCCTGGAGAATCACACCTCTCCTCTGAGATCCACGACGTCTCTGCCTTATGGCTAACTTCACCTTGTTTAAAAGCAAATCCGAATAGTACTGGCTGTCCATTGTACGCTGCTCTTCGAGAGAATCACAAAAAATGGACCTTCAGCACTGCAAAACACTGTCAACATGGCCTTTCCTGCTGATGGTTGGGTTTTGAATTTATTCTTGATTGCTAAGTTGGTGTTCTTCCACTCCATGCTTTGTCTTTTTGTTTCTGGCTCATAATAGTGAAGTTTCGTCACAAGTTAGAATGTTGTTTGAGGAAGTGCTCACCTTCCCTTTCATAACGTTCCTTTAGCCCTGTGTGCACTCTCAACCTTGTCTCCTCGTGTAGCCACATTAACTCCTTTGGGACATAACTTGCACATGTTTTGGGGCACTTCAGCACGTTACAGATAATGTTAGTAACGTGAACCTTATCGACTATCACTTCCGAGTAATATCATCAAGTCGGCTTTCACGTGAGTGAGTTGAAACTGCAACTGGTCGGTCAGATGGTGTTCCTCAGTCACTGAGTCACGACCATTTTTGAACTGCTCTTCCCCCTTGTGAAAATTTGCACGATTCATACAACCTGCACCATAACCTTCAGACACTGTACAATATATAGTCACTGGCTTCTCGCCTTCAGAAAGTAACAAACAAATAACAGAACGTTGCTGAACTAACGTGGACATTTCAAGCGGACTCGCCATTTTGAAATGTATTTTTGAGTTTATAAGCAAAACAATGTTGATCCATCAGCTCGTCAGGTCCCATCGCAGTGATGCCAACCTAAAGCCATAAAAGTACAGAACTTGCCCTACTAACAGTTTTCTCTACAGACCAATTTGTCTCTTTAGTTATTGAATGACCCTCATACTTTCAGACTTCTCGACGCTTAAATCTATATTCGATGTTAACAAAATCCTCTTCTTCAGGAACGCTTTCCTTGCCATCGCCAGTCTACATTTTACATCCTCGCTGCTTCGACCATCATCAGTTATTTTCCAGCCCAAGTACCAAAACTGATCTACTACTTTAACTGCCTCATTTCCTAATGTAATTCCTTCACCATCACCTCATTTAGTTGTAATACATTCCACTATCGTCGTTTTGCTTTCGTTGATTTTCAACTTATGTCCGCCTTTCAAGATACTGTTCATTCCATTCAACTCTTCTGCAAAGTTCTTTGCTGTCTCTGACAGAATTACAATGTCGTCGGCAAACCTCAACGTTTTTATTTTTTTACCTGGAATTTAATTCCTACTCTCAATTTTTCTTTTGTTTCCTTTACTGCTTGCTCAATATACAGATTGAATAACATAGGGGATAGGCTACAACCTTCCCAACAACTGTTTCCCTTTCATGCCCCGCGACTCTTATAACAGCCATCTGGTTTCTGTACAAATTGTAAACAGCCTTTCTCTCCCTGTATTTTACCCCTGCCATCTTAAGAATTTGAAACAGAGTTCCACCGAACTACATCTACATTTCATTTATACTCCACAAGCCAACGGTGTGTGGCGGAGGGCACTTTACGTACCACTGTCATTACCTGCCTTTCCTGTTCCAATCGCGTATGGTTCGCGGGAAGAACGACTGCCGGAAAGCCTCCGTGCGCGCTCGAATCTCTCTAATTTTACATTCGTGATCTCCTCGGGAGGTATAAGTAGGGGGAAGCAATATATTCGATACCTCCTCCTGAAACTCACCGTCTCTAAACCTGGACAGCAAGCTACACCGAGATGCAGAGCTCCTCTCTTACAGTCTGGCACTTGAGTTTGCTAAACATCTCTGTAACGCTATCACGCTTACCAGATAACCCTGTGACGAAACACTCCGCTCATCTTTGGATCTTCTCCATCTCCTCCGTCAACCCGACCTGGTACGGATCCCACACTGATGAGCAATACTCAAGTATAGGTCGAACATTGTCAATAGCTTTCTGTAAGTCTACAGATGCATTTAACGTAGGTTGGCCTTTCCCTAACCTATTTTCTAAGATGAGTCGTAGGGTCAGTATTGCTTCGCCTGTTCCTAAATTTCTACGAAATGCAAACTGATCTTCCCCGAGGTCGGCTTCAACCAGTTTTTCCATTCACCTGTCATGATTTCGTGTTACAATATTCCATGCGTGACTTATTAAACTGATAGTTGGGTAATTTTCACACATGTCACCACCTGTTTTCTTTGGAATTTGAATTATTACATTCTCTGTACAACCTCCAATTTCTCTTATCTTCGTGTCCTTACGAGAACGGTACACTTGCGGCAGCGGAATCGTTCACCATTCAGCTTCAAAAGCCAGTTCTCCAAATTTACTCAGCAGTGCGTCGCTGGAAGAACGTCGTGTTCCGATCAGGGATTCCCACTGATCTCCACGAAGCTTCTCCATCACTTGCGTGCTCATCGAACCTACCAGCAACAAATCTGGCATTCGACTTCTTAATTGTTACGATGACTTCCTCTAATCCAAACTAGCGCGGATTTAAAACACTCGAGCGGTACTCGAGAATGGATTGCACTAGTGGTGTGTACGCAATATCCTTTACCTATGGACTACAATTTCCTAAAATTCTTCCAATAAACCGAATTCGATCATTCGGCTTCCCTGCTACTCTCGTTACGTACACTGAAGAGCCAAAGAAACTGGTACACCTGCCTGATAACGTGCTGGCCCCCCCCGATCACTCAGAAGTGCCGCAACACGACGTGGCATGGACTCGACTAATGCCTGAAGTAGTGCTGGAGAAAACTGACACCATGAATCCTGCAGGGCTGTCCATAAATCAGTAAGAGGACGAGGGGGTGGAGATCTCCTCTGAACAGCACGTCGCAACGCATCCCAGATATGCTTAATAATGTTCGTGCCTTGGGACGTTGGTGACAAGCGGAAGTGTTTAACACTCAGAAGAGTGTTCCTGTAGGAATTCTCGAAGTGCACTGTCCTGCTGGAATTGGCCAAGTCAGTCGGGATGCACAATGGACGTTAATGGGTGCAGGTGATCAGACCGGATGCTTATTTACTTATCACCCGTCAGAGTCGTAACTAGATGTATCACGTATCCCATATCACCCCAACTACACGCGCGCCACAGCATTAAAGAGCCTGCACCAGCTTGGACAGTCCCCTGCTGACATGCAGGGTCCGTGGATCCGTGAGGTTGTCTCCATACCCGTACACGACCATTCACTAGATACAATTAGAAACGAGACTCGTCCGAGCAGGCAACATGTTTGCAGTCATCAACAGTCCAAAGTCGGTGTTAACGGCCCCAGGTGAGGCTTAAACCTTTCTGTCATGCCGTCATCAAGGGTACACGAATGGACCTTCGACTCCGAAAGCCCATATCGATAATGTTTCGTTGCATGATTCGCACACTGACCCAGCATTTAAATCTGCAGCAGTTTGCGAAAGCGTTGCACTTCTAACACGATGAATGATTCTCTTCAGTCGTTGTTGGTCCCGTTCTTGCAGGATGATTTTTCCGGCCGCAGCGATGTCAGAGATTTGATGTTTTACCAGATTCGTGGTATTCACCGTACACTCGTGAAAATCCATCGATTCCTCAGAGATGATGTGTCCCATCGCTCGTGCGTTTACTATAACACCACGTTCAGACTCACTTAAATCTTGATAACCTGCCATTGTAGCAGCGGTAACCGATCTAACAAATGCCCCAGACGCTTGTATTATACAGGCGTTGCCGACTGCAGCGCCTGTTTACATATCTCTGTATTTGAATAGGAATGCCGATACCAGTTTCTTTGGCCCCTCAGTGTAGCTCTGCAACGTTACGCGTAGATATTCAGTGGACGTGGCTGTCTCAAGCAGGACACTATTAATGCCGTATCCGAACGTTACCAGACTGTTTCTCCAACTCACCTGCATTACCCCACCTTTTTCTGCATTTGGAGCCAGCTGCTGTTGATTACACCAACAGTTTTATTTAGTTTTATCGTTCCAGATTCGCCGTCGGTCGTTCAGCTGCAACTTCCTGTCGTCCGCGTTCGCTCGTTGTCGATCAGTTTCGAACCGTTCTCGAAGTCGCTACTTCTAGCTCTCGATGTACGCTGCTGTTGAGTGACCACAACTGGTATATTACTACAATGTCGTAATGAAGTATTAAAATAATTATTAAACGAAATACTAAATCTAACAGTCTGGTATGAATGATAAAACAAGAAATTTGAGGTAGTGAACACTTATAAACGCAGAATATGTCTGAATTTTTAGGAGAGGTGTCTATCCTTTTTCGACACCTGTTCACACCTCGAAAAATTCATAGTCTGTCCACTGTTTTGTTCAGCACTGCCCTTGCAAAGCAGATCCGAGGGTGCGAAGGAGAGAACTGAGAAAGAAATGCAGTAAATGACGTGGTGCAGCTGAGATATCAAAACGCGACTCTTACAATTCGGTGTTTAACTTTTAACGATTTTGCTTCCCTTCCCTCCGATGTGGGCGGGCCCTAACAGCCAATGACTTCTCTGTATGTAGTCCCATTTTTCCTTACAGCCCTTACTGAATTTATAGGTACAGGTCTCCTATATATTTCCAGATTCCCAATTTGACACTGGTGAAGTCTTCCGTGTGATAATCTTCGTCTCTTTTCAAGCGCTTACACATTCAGTTTCTCCGAGAACTCTGTGTCGCTGTCGCACAGGTCAAACAAACCTATCACCATTCGTGCAGTCCACCTCTGTCCGACGTCAGTCCTGTCTGGTACGAGCCCCACACACTTGAGCAACATCTTAGGAGCCTTTAGTAAGCAGCCTCCTTTGTAGACCGATTGCATTTCCCTGATAGTCTACAGCCTGCTTTAGCTGCGACTGAGTCTCCGTAATACACCCACACAGGTATTTGTATCAGTTGACCGATTCCAATTGCAATCGAAGGATAATACGTTCTCAGTTTTCTGAAGTGCAGAATTATAGATTTACGAACATTCAAAGGAAGTTCCGAATCTTTGCACCACTCTGATATATATATATATATATATATATATATATATATATATATATATATATATATATATATATATATACTAAGATGGTATATGGGGGCACTACGAATGTAGTGCGGGACAATACGTTGAGAATGAAGGGTTTCGCGGGAGGCGTGCCAGAGATAAATCCCTGCAGTCGCGCTATCCTCTGTGTCCTCGGTGGCTCAGATGGATAGAGCGTCTGCCATGTAAGCAGGAGATCCCGGGTTCGAGGCCCGGTCGGCGCACACATTTACATTTGTCCCCGTTGACGTATGTCAACGACTGTAAGCAGCTGAGGGTGTTCATTTCATTGTAATTTCACTCTGAAATATCTGTACATCCATCTTTTTAGAGATGGTTGGAGGACACGGCTGTTCCATACAGGGTGTCAAATTAAACGCCTTTCAACCGTCAAATTTCCAACCTTATTTTATTTAGCAGCCAGTCTCAGCGTTTTACTGCGCCGTCTTCAGGCCCTTGACCGACGTGTAGGAAAATTCAACCTCGGTCGTGATCAAAACAGGAGCCAGCAGTACTGGTATTAGTATATTTTTGTTATAGCGGTAACTTCAACCATCGTCTGCTGATGACGGTTGAAGTGACCGTCCCACATATACTCGCTGCTTGTTACTTCAGAGCGCTGAAGACGCTCGGAAAACTTCAAAGGCGATTTTCTCAAGAATTTTTTTTTTGGAGGGGTGGTTGGCGGGGGTGGGGGGGGTGGCATTGTAAGCAGTTTGGATTTATTTTTCCGTTGTGAACTTGATGCACCATAAATATAAGAAATGTGCACGTTTAATCTTGGTTCATTTTCCGGAAAGCAAGTTATAAACAGCACATTATCATTGTCTATCACGTACGTACTACTACTTTTGTGTCGTTGTCACTGTAGGCTATTCCAAAGTTCAGTCACCACCCTGGTCGCAACGTACTCGTAGTGTTGCAGCCTGTGTGAGTCAGTGAGGCCGTCCGGTCAGATACTTGCTGTCGAAAGGGCGTTGTCGGCGTGTTGCTTGTCGGTGTGTCTCAGGCCTCTCTCGTGACAGGAACACTTGATCCGGCCGCCACTATCGATCTTTGAGCTACGTGTTTTCCGACCGGTGTGCTGGCGACAGCACAAACATTGTCTGCAAAATCATTAATACGCAACTTGAAAAGCGAGGGCACCAACACCCTTGTCTGGGTCACACCTGACGTCACTTCTACGCCTGCTGGTGACTCTGACCTGCGTCCAAGCTACCTTGCTGCGCCCTCGCTACCAACAGAGTCCTCTCACACATTTCGCTTCGTGCACCACAGGATCGTACTTTGGGTAAGCCGTGGCAGTCAGATGCTTTCCGTGACGCGAGAAACGCATCTCACAGCTCTCTATCTTCAAATGAATATATCCTTATTTAAGTTTTACTTCAGATTGCGTACAGTCCAGAGCGCTTCTGCTCCGTCGGACCGAATCGCGTGTTTATACCTTTGCTCTGGCAAACCACCACAATGAAGTTCCTAAATAAAAAATTCGGCGGAAATAGTCGGTGGCCAAATGGTGTCTTAAATGGGACTCTAAATCTAGCATCAGACTGTAATAAAATGTACCGCCAGTAACGGCGGTGCTAACAGAACAATCGAACACACAACGGCAATCTAAGGAATAAAAAGTTAGACCTTAGTGGACCTTTCAAATGCGGCAACCGAGGTCAAATTACGTGGAAATAAATCGTGTAGTCTTTCTCATCAGATAATTTGAAAGATGAACGAAACATTACTGATTTAAAGCACAATGTACTCTTTCAATAACGCAAATGCCTCGTGGAAGATTCTGTCCTTAACAGCTTCAGTAGAAGAAAGTGATGGATTAAAGTTGCCGTGGCCTGGCCTGGTTATCGTAAATGAGCGACTAAAGAACGGATGCGAAGAAAGGGCTGCCTCTTTTAGAGACATCTTGGTTACCGACCTCCGGACACAACGCCGGCTGCCGCGCCTCCTGTTACACCATGGCCACTGCTCCCCACTTCCTGCTCCTGCACGTTCACGTCCCGGATAGTTCTTTCCCCTGGAAGCTATCGTCCGTGGCTATTCGAACGTTCTTTGCGGTACGTATGCGAAGGTTTTCACAAAATCATTAATAACAACATCTTCCTGGGAGTACTGTAAGAACATTTTGAACTTTAGTCAGGAATAATCAAGAAGAAGGCTTATCGCCCCTACTTAATAAACTTTTTTTATTTTTTTAGACGAGATATTTGCGTGAAGATAGCAGCGATTGGTTTACTCATAATCAATTAATCAAAATGACAGTCACAATCGCATTATTTATTTTGTCGCCAACCGGTTTCAACCCGCGATGGGGTTATCTTCAGGTCAATTTACACTGTAAAGTTAGAATATTGGTACATGATTACTTACTAGTATTGTAACTTTACAGTGTAAATTGCCCTGAAGATGACCCCATCGCGGCGACAAAATAAATATTGCGATTGTGACTGTCATTTTGATTAATTGCCTACTTTATAAATTGCGTTAGAGGGAATGGTTAAACCGAAGAAAGTCGTAAATGCTAAGGATCTACCGCAAGGAAAAAGGACAGAATGGCTCTACATTGTGGCATTTTCAGATGACTCGACACATAATTTCACTGAAAGCTGAATGTGCGCAAGAATAAATCACAAAACTTACAAGGTCGAGCAGTAAATGTAGATTTACAAATATAAATCGAAGAACACAGTACTTTAGAAACGTCAGTAATCCACCTCAAAACTTTAAATAAATGACGACACAATATCTGAGTGTTGTTGTTGTTGTGGTCTTCAGTTCCAGAGACTGCTTTGATGCAGCTCTCCATGCTGCTCTATCCTCTTCATCTCCGAATAACTACTGTTACCTATATGCTGCTAAATCTGCGTAGTGTATTCATCTCTTCATCTCCGATTTTTGCCCTCCACGCTTACCTCCTATACTAAATTGTCGATCCCTTGATGCCTCGGAATGTGTCCTACGAACAGGTGAAGTCAAGTTATGCCACAAATTCCTCTTCTCCCAATTGTATTCAGTACCTCCTCATTAATTACGTCATCCACACATCTAATCTTCAGCAATCTTCTGTAGCACCCACGTTTTGAAAGGTTCTGTTCCCGTCTTGTCTAAACTGTTTCACTTCCGTACGTGGCTACACTCCATACAAAGACTTCCTGACACTTAAGTCTATAGTCGATGTTAACAAATTTCTCTTCCTCAGAAACGCTTGCCTTGCCGTAGCCAGTCAACGTTTTATATCCTATCTACTTCGACCATCATCAGTTATTTTGCTCCCCAAATAGCAAAACTCATCTACTGCTTTAAGTCTCTCATTTCCTAATCTAACTCCCTCGGCTTCACCTGATTTAATTCGACTACATCCATTATCCTTATTTGACTTTTGTTGATGTTCATCTAATATCCTCCTTTCAAGATACTGTCCATTCCGTCCAACTGTTCTTCCTAGTCCTTTGCTGTCTCTGACAGAATTACAATGTCATCAGCAAACCACAAAGTTTTTATTTCTTCTCCCTCGATTTTAATTCCTACTCCAAATTATTCTTTTGTTTCCTTTACTGTTGGTCGTTATAAAGATTGAATAACGTCGGATCCTACAGCCATGTCTCACTCTCTTCTCAACCACTGCTTCCATTTCGTGCAACTGAACTCTTATACATGCCATCTGGTTTCTGTACAAATTGTAAACAGCCTTTCGCTCTATGGATGTTACCCCTGTCACCTTCCTATTTGAAAGAGAGTATTCTAGTCAACATTGTCAAACGCTTTCTCTAAGTCTACAAATGTTAGAAACGTAGGTCTGCCTTTTCTAACCCTATCTCCTAGGATAGGTCGTAGGGTCAGTATTGCCTCGCGTGTTCCTATACTTTTACGGAATCTAAACTAAGCTTCCCCGAGGTCGGCTTATACCAATTTCTTCCATTAATCATTTTCGTATTGTGGAACAGCGACTTCCTAAAGTGATAGTTCCGTTATTTTCTCACTTATGAGCACCTGCTTTCTTTCGGATTAGAATTATTCTATTCTTCATGAAGTCTGAAGCCTGTCTCAAACATCTTGCTCGCCAGATTGTAAAGTTTTGTCAGGGCTGGCTCTCCCAAGGCTATCAATAGTTGTAATAGAGTGTTGTCTACTCCTGGGGCCTTGTTTCGATTTAGGTCTCTCAGTGCTCTGTCACATTCTTCACCCAGTGTGATATCTCCCATTTCATCTTCATCTTCATTTACGTCCTCTTCCGTTTCCATAGTATTGCCCTCAAGTACATCGTCCTTGTACAGACCTTCTACAATTCCTTCCATCTTTCTGCTTTCTCTTCTTTGGTTGGAATTGGTTTTCCATCTGAGCTCTTGATATTCATACAAATGGGTTTCTTTTCTTCAAAGGTGTGATTAATTCTCTTGTAGGTAGTATCTATCTTACCCCTAGTGATACGCGCCTCTACATCCTTATATTTGTCCTCTAGCCACACCTACTTAGCCATCATGTACTTCCTGTCGATCTTATTTATGAGACGTTTGTATTCCTTTTGAACCGGGCGACCGCTACGGTCGCAGGTTCGAATCCTGCCTCGGGCATGGATGTGTGTGATGTCCTTAGGTTAGTTAGGTTTAATTAGTTCTAAGTTCTAGGCGACTGATGACCTCAGAAGTTAAGTCGTTTAGTGCTCAGAGCCAATTGATCCATTTATTCTTTTTCGCCTGCTTCATTTAGTGCATTTTTATACTTTCTCCTTTAATCAGTTAAATTTCATATCTCTACTGTTACCCATGGATTTCTACTAACTCTTGTCTTTTTCCTACTTGATCATCTGCTGCCGTCACCGTTTCGTCTCTCAAAGTTCTCCTTCTACTGTATTCCTTTCCCCTGTGTTTGTCAATCGTTCGCTAATGCTGTCTCTGAAACCCCCTGAAACCTGTGGTTCTTTCAGTTTATCCAGAACCCATCTCCTTACATTCCTATCTTTTCTCAGTTTCTTCAGTTCCAATATATAGTTCATAACCAATAAATTGTGCACATCTGCCCCTGGAAATGCCTTAAAATCAACCTGTTTCCTAAATCTGTGTCTTACGGTTATATAATCTGTGTGAAACTTTCCAGTGTCTCCAGGCCTCTTCCACGTTTACAACCTCCTTGCATGATTCTTGAAGCAAGTGTTAGCTATGATTCAGTTATGCTCTGTGCAAAACTGAACCAGGCGGTTTCCTCTTTCATTTCTTATCCACAGTCCATAATCACCTTCCGCTTTTTCCTCTCTTCCTTTTCCTACTGTCGAATTCCAGTTCCCCGTGACTTTTAAATTTTCATCTCCCTTACCTCAATAATATTTTTGTCACATCATACATTTCTTCAATCTCTTCATCATCTGCAGAGCTAGTTGACATATAAACTTGTACTACTGTGGTACACGTGGGCTTCGTGTTTATCTTGGCTACAATAATGAGTTCACTATTGTGCTCGTAGTAGCTTACCCCCGCTCTTAGTCTTTTATTCATAATTAAAACCTACTCCTGCATTTCCCCCATTTTATATTGTATTTATAATCCTGTATTCACCTGACTAGAAGTCTTGTTCCTCCTACCACCGAACTTCACTAATTCCCACTATATCTACCTTTAACCTATTCATTTCCCTTTTTAAATTTTCTAGCCTACCAGCCCGATTAAGGTATCTGACATTTCACGTTCCGACCCGTAGACCGCCAATTTTCTTTCTCCTGATAACGACGTCCTCCTGAGTAGTCCCCGCCCGGAGATCCGAATGGGGGACTATTTTACCTCCGGAATATTTTACCCAAGAGGACGCCATCATCATTTAATCATACAGTAAAGCTGCATGTCCTCGGGAAAAATTACGGCTGTAGTTTCCCCTTGCTTTCAGGCGTTCGCAGTACCAGCACAGCAAGGCCGTTTTGGTTAGTGTTACAAGGCCAGATCAGTCAATCATCCAAACTGTTGCCCCTGCAACTACTGAAAAGGCTGCTGCCCGTCTTCAGGAAGCACACGTTTGTCTGGCCTCTCAACAGATACCCCTCCGTTGTGGTTGCACGTACGGTACGGCTATCTCTGTCACTGAGGCACGCAAGCCTCCCTATCGACGACAAGGTCCATGGTTCATGGGGGGTATATCTGAGGTAGTCTGCTTTAAATGTCTTGGATAATGGTTATCCAACAGCATGAAGGAAAAGACAGCAATAGGGACTAGAATACTTAAAAGGGATAGGTCCTTTCGTATAACAATAAACATATACACCAAACTTTATCATGGGACACAAAACTGAAACATTATGAAGCAGTGGTCAGATCAGAAATAGTGTGTGCCCTGGCAACTATTAAACTGATCAGGAAGGGAGAGAAGCCCGTAAAACTAGAAAAAGTTGGAAGAGGAACCGTAAGAAAAATACTAGGACCCAAAAGCAGCAGTGAATGAGAATACATATGAAGATTTAATACAAACCTGTGTCTGAAGCTGGAAATGTTAACAGATGTAATGAGAAAAAGCAGGCTGACGCTCCGTGCAAACGCTTGCAGGGTGAGTAATGACAGAATAACTAGACAAATCTTTGACTTGGTACTAAAATATTACAATCCCAAACCACACAACTGGGATAAGTCAGAACAGATATAAAAAAATGTTTGAATCCCCATCGACACAATGAAGAAAGAACATTTCTTTATCGAAGCTATAGAAGAGGCAGGCTTTCAGGACAGAAACACTCAAGAAGTGGAAAGACGTGGACACAAGAAGAAAAGGAGCAGTCATCTCAGAACATGAAATGTGGGCGCAATGGAAACTGGAGTTGAAAACGAAAGAGGCAGGAACAATGGTGATTTGTCGAAATCTCTGAAAGGGGTATTCGAAATACAAAATGAGGGCTCTTTCCATCTGTTAATCTTTTTCGAGGGCTCGCCAACTGTGAGAGCGGAATAAATAAGTAAATAAATAAAAGAAAGAACCTTACGTAGCCGGACCGTTACGTACTGCAATGCTCTGGACTGCCTCGGTCTGTGGCTTAAGTCACCTGTAAACTATCAAACAGTTTGTCAAACTTTACTATGTTAGTGACTTACTCGAGTGTGTTGGGTGCTGATTGATGTGTGTGTGAAACATTGAGCTTGTCTGACGTATCTGAGAGAAATTTTTGACTAACAGAAAATTTGACAAGATGACAGACGTTTCCGGAATGAAATTTTCACTTTGCAGCCGATTGCTGGATGATATGAAACTTCCTGGCGGATTAAAGCTGTGCGCGAGTCTCGTATCTTTGGAAATGTTGTTTGCGTTGACGTCTCACTGTGCAAATGTTTTGCAAAAGAGATTCGTTAGAGTTTATCTTACTGTGTAGCGTGTTTTGAAAAGTATGGAAACCATGATTGAGGATAAAAACAACATAGCACTGCAATTACCAGGATGGCAGAAGTGTCGTATCTTTAGCATCCAGGAAAAGGAGAAAAAGAACATCAGCATTCAGGCACAACCTACCAACGGGAGTGCAATAAATTGAAATAAAATAAAATGGAAGCTCTCCTGCTCTTCTACCGACTGTGTAGGCTGTATGTTCCGACGCTGCGGTATTTTTAGGTCAGAAGAACACTTGCGTCTTCTTTTCCAACGTGAAGGCGTACTAACAAGTTAACAGAACTTTCACTGTCGATTCGCAGGAAGTTTACGTGCCGGCCGAAGTGGCCGTGCGGTTAAAGGCGCTGCAGTCTGGAACCGCAAGACCGCTACGGTCGCAGGTTCGAATCCTGCCTCGGGCATGGATGTTTGTGATGTCCTTAGGTTAGTTAGGTTTAACTAGTTCTAAGTTCTAGGGGACTAATGACCTCAGCAGTTGAGTCCCATAGTGCTCAGAGCCATTTTGAAGTTTACGTAAACATTATGAAACATCCCCATAGAAAAATGCTGTGCTGGCAAATCTCTTACGTTATTTGATTTTCAAACAGCTGAGCGAAACTGAATGTACTCAGACTTTTCTCTCTTTACTTATTCTGATAAGCAGTAAACTGACACAATTTTTTTTTTTTTTCGCGCAATGCAATCTGACTGCAGAAGAATGGCCCTGACTAACAATAACCTATACATTTCGTGACTCACTTACCTCAGAATAATCTTCGTTACCCAAACTACTGCAATACCGCCATAGAGTATAAATATCTCTGGAGTGAGCATTCAGAAGCGCAGAATTGATTTTGTGTTGTCAACATACGTTGCCACAATGCTCACGTGATCTCGGGACGCCGTAGATTTGTCCGACATTTGTCCTATAAATTTTGAATGTTGTCATATCGCTAGTAAAGACAGATTCCCTTCGTAAGTGCTGCGGATTTAATATAGACGTTTGCAGGCACCATAGCAGTTTACATCTGATATTTGGAATAAATTGGCCTCTTAGCTTTGAAGAGCAAAATGAACGAGCATTACGTCACAGAAGATTCACGTCAGCATGTATTTACAATGTCTTTCATGTCACATCTCGTCAAGTCGCTTAGCACACTACTGAACGGCGAAATTGGGGTTTTGAGTCACCATCCCTAATATGCATAAAATGTTATAGTATTAGAACTGAGGAGCTAACAACGACAAAATTTGTCAATGGCCGAAGCAAACTTTATAAGCTATGTTCTTGATCAATTATGTTTGGTAAATTACTGAGAAGTGAGACAACGTTTCAATACATCGACAATTATTTGCTAGGGAAAATATGTACATTCGTACACATCAAAGAACGCTTCAAACGAATTAATGAAGCCTGTTAAACTTATCCATTATGTTTTTTCTTACGTAATTAATAACGTCATGAACAACTGTATTTTACTCCTTCATTAAAGCTGACTTTTATGCTTAAAATGTCATATGGTGGAATTTGTTTCGTCTACTTATGTTCTTATACATATACATTGTGGGCGTCAGCGCTGTTGAGTTATCGTAAAACCTAAATAACTTTTCGCCTTCAGATATACTACCTCGGTTGTGTAAGAAAGTGGAAAAAATATCCCAGTCGTCATGGAACATCTACAATTTGCCACTAAAACAAAGCGCTATTACAAAATAAAGATTATAAAGATACAACAGTACAAAATCCACTATTATAAGGAGAATGAGCGCGGTGAAAATAGGTTAACTTAAGATGTTAACCGACTGGTAGCGTTAAAATTTTCTTCCCTAGAAACCTTGACGTACCGTGAATTGACGTGACGTTCCGTTGACGACCTGTGCGAATGCTTCCATTCGAAAAGTGTTGTAGAATGTTTTGGTGTTATGTGACGAGACGTGACGTTACCTGATGGCGGACGCGAATTGGCGCTAAACAATCGACGTCGTCCCTAGATCACGTGACAATTCCAGTTTAATGTTGACAACATGCGCAGGACGCAATGCTCACTCCAGAGAAATTTCTACTCTATGAATACAGCGAGCGCCAATATTGCCAGGTAAATAAAAGATTCTAACTACTGAAGGCACTAACTACTGATAGGCATAGTTAGCAAATGAAAGATTTTGATGGAGAACAAACAAGTGTTAAAAAGTATATATATACATATATACCGTAAATGCAACACCCTGAAGGAAGCATCCGAATCAAGTGAAATTTACACCATGAGTTTGCAGCGATGAGATATGCAACTGATTAGAATTTCAGCGCAGACGCACATCACGCGCGCCTGTGGCGCCACCTCATAGCGCCAAATATTTAAGGCTTGGCGATTTCGACGAGTGTACGTTCGGCACGTGTGTTTACCTTGTGGTTGTTCCACAAGACGATCAGTTATGCCTCGTAGACAACAGCGAACATCGTTTGATCAAGTATCCGAGTTCGACAGAGGAAGGATAGTGGCTTACCGAGATTGTGGATTATCATACAGAGAAATCGCTAGTCGTGTTGGACGAAACCAAACAACTGTAATGCGGATATGTGACCGTTGGATGCAGGAGGGTACGACGGACCGACGTGGTCGATCGCATTCACCTCGGTGCACCACTGCACCTGCTGATAGGCAAATTGTGCGCATGGCAGTGACGGATCGCTCAGTGACATCCAGAACCACAGCACAGCACATTGCGTCAGTGACTGCGCGTACCATTCGACGCCGTTTACAGCAGAGTGGTCTGTCCGCAAGACGTCCATTGCTTCGTCTACCATTGACGCAGAACCACAAACGTGTCCGTCGCCAATGGTGTGATGACAGACGGATGTGGACGGCAGAATGGAATGACGTTGTCTTTACTGACGAGGCACGCTTCTGTCTGCAGCACCACGATGGTCGGATTCGAGTGTGGAGACACCGTGGAGAGAGGATGCTGGACAGCTACATTATGCACCGCCACACTGGTCTTGCACCGGGTATTATGGTATGGGGCGGTATTGGATATTACTCTCGCACGCCTCTAGTACGCATTGCCGGTACTTTAAATAGCCGGCGCTACATATCCGAGGTGCTGGAGCCAATTGTCCTTCCTTACCTTCAGGGCTCGGCCACAGCCATATTTCAACAGGATAATGCGCGACCACACGTGGCACGCATTCTCCAAAGGTTCTTCGTCAAGAACCAGATTGAATTGCTTCCCTGGACGGCTCGCTCTCCGGATCTTTCGCCGATAGAAAACATGTGGTCCATGGTTGCTCAACGAGTGACCCAGATTACATCCCCAGCTGCCACACCCGATGATCTTTGGCAACGTGTGGAAGCTGCTTGGGCTGCTGTACCCCAGGAACACATCCAACGTCTCTTTGACTCAATGCCGAAACGTGTGGCAGCGTTGATCTCTAACAATGGCAGCTACTCTGGCTACTGATTCTGGCAGGAACCACATGTCACAGACGTCTGTAAACGTAATCATTTGATACTTGGTCAACATGTTATCTACAAAATAAATTTTGTTGTGCTACCTCTTGTCTTTCTTGGTGTTGCATTTACGGTGGCCAGCAGTATATATAACATTTAATGACATCCAGTCTTACAAAGTTCATTTTTCTGGCGGACACACGTCCAGATGTTCCACTCTCAAAACTCTGCATTCTCTCTCCCCACATCCACCACTGCTGGCGGCTCACCTCCAACTGCGCTAGTGATGGGGAGCTCGTGAATGAGTCGTTCAAATGAACGCTTCACTCCATTGAAGTGTGAACTAACCACTCAATTTCAATGAAATGGTACTTCAAACTCTTCACAGATAGCACACTCCACACTTTTTTTCTAGTTCACTCACTCTCTTCCCCTCTCCCTCTCCAACTACATCGACGCTACGTCACTCATCCTCCCTTCCCTTCAGTCCTCCCTCTACTGCCTGTCGACGAACCGCGCGGTGTTTGTGGGGAACGATACGGTCACGATGGCTTGGGGTGGTGAGGGGGCGCAGGGAAAGCAGCGTCAGCTGCTTCCTGCAGTGCTGACATCATTACCCGTGACTATTTGTGCAGTTAAACTTCGCGTCTAAGGGTAGCCTACCGTTGGCAGCGCTTGCAGACAAATGAATATTTAAGATACAAACGAAGAGGCTGGCTGTGTGAGCACGCCCAGCCAACATGAAAATAAAAGGTTTGTTAATAACACTGAAAGAGGGATTTTACCTGAAATCGTACCAATGACTACAGGTGACAGTTTACGTTTTGAATCTGGAGAGTTATTATTCTCAACAATAATAAAATCTACAGGAAAACTTCTGAATAATTACTTAACGCACGTATATAAACTTTGTGACAGTGGTAAACATACTCATTCTATTTTGTATTAAATTTTTAAAGGAACGTCAAATTGGACTGCATTACGTTGGTAGCCCTAGTTTTCAGTCCATGAATACAACAAATAATGTTTCATTTGGCAGATAAAGACTTTTTTGGGCGCTTCATGAGAAAATGCCGAGCAAGGTTAAATATAATAATCCCAATCCCAAAGAAAGCAGGTGTTGACAGATGTGAAAATTACCGAACAATCAGTTTAATAAGCCACAGCTGCAAAATACTAACACGAATTCTTTACAGACGAATGGAAAAACTAGT
Source organism: Schistocerca serialis cubense (assembly GCF_023864345.2). Taxonomy (NCBI): domain Eukaryota; kingdom Metazoa; phylum Arthropoda; class Insecta; order Orthoptera; family Acrididae; genus Schistocerca; species Schistocerca serialis. The sequence goes on from NC_064643.1 coordinate 82,265,914, forward strand.
AGAAGCCGACCTCGGGGAAGATCAGTTTGGATTCCGTAGAAACACTGGAACACGTGAGGCAATACTGACCTTACGACTTATCTTAGAAGAAAGATTAAGGAAAGGCAAACCTACGTTCATAGCATTTGTAGACTTAGAGAAAGCTTTTGACAATGTTGACTGGAATACTCTCTTTCAAACTCTAAAGGTGGCAGGGGCAAAATACAGGGAGCGGCAGGCTATTTACAATTTGTACAGAAACCAGATGGCAGTTATAAGAGTCGAGGGACATGAAAGGGAAGCTGTGGTTGGGAAGGGAGTAAGACAGGGTTGTAGTCTGTCCCCGATGTTATTCAATCTGTATATTGAGCAAGCAGTAAAGCAAACAAAAGAAAAATTCGGAGTAGGTATTAAAATCCATGGAGAAGAAATAAAAACTTTGAGGTTTGCCTATGACATTGTAATTCTGTCAGAGACAGCAAAGGACTTGGAAGAGCAGTTGAATGGAATGGATAGTGTCTTGAAAGGAGGATATAAGATGAACATCAACAAAAGCAAAACGAGGATAATGGAATGTAGTCAAATTAAGTCGGGTGATGCTGAGGGAATTGGATTAGGAAATGAGACACTTAAAGTAGTAAAGGAGTTATGCTATTTGGGGAGCAAAATAACTGACGATGGTCGAAGTAGAGAGGATATAAAATGTAGACTGGCAATGGCAAGGAAAGCGTTTCTGAAGAAGAGAAATTTGTTAACATCGAGTATAGATTTAAGTGTCAGGAAGTCATTTCTGAAAGTATTTGTATGGAGTGTAGCCATGTATGGAAGTGAAACATGGACGATAAATAGTTTGGACAAGAAGAGAATAGAATCTTTCGAAATGTGGTGCTACAGAAGAATGCTGAAGATTAGATGGTTAGACCACGTAAGTAATGAGGAAGTATTGAATAGGATTGGGGAGAAGAGAAGTTTGTGGCACAACTTGAGCAGAAGAAGGGATCGGTTGGTAGACATGTTCTGAGACATCAAGGGATCACCAATTTAGTATTGGAGGGCAGTGTGGAGGGTAAAAATCGTAGAGGGAGACCAAGAGATGAATACACTAAGCAGATTCAGAAGGATGTAGGTTGCAGTAGGTACTGGGAGATGAAGAGGCTTGCACAGGATAGAGTAGCATGGAGAGCTGCATCAAACCAGTCTCAGGACTGAAGACCACAACTACAACAACGAAGCGTTATTGTACGAGCGAGGCGAAGCGAGCGTGCCGCAGCTGAGCGGCGAACTGGGCAACTTCGCCAGGCTTCCGTACTTCATGAACGAACTACTTCATTTGAACGCTTCTCGGCAAAGAGTGAAATGAATGAAGTAGTTCACGGGAATGAACGAGTTCGACCCATCTCTGAACTGCGCAACGCTACATGCTGTTCACATCCAACTGCCGAACACTAGAATAGCGAATATTCCAACAATGCCGACCAGCCTCAGACTGTACACAGCACAGTCAGTGATTTTCATACAGAGCGCTACGTGGCGTTACCAACATAAAAACCTAAACAGCCTACTTACACCATCAGGCTGCGAGTATAACATTTCCTTTGACAGGTTTTCTTTCTCCTTTTAGACAAAGCGTCTTGTTTTCTTCGTCTTCTTCTTTAAACACAGTGCCAGTCACTCCCAGAAACGTTTCAGCTTTATTTGTAGCGACTCCAGCTGGTGTCAAAATACTGCAAACGCGAACAGTGTCTGCTTCAGCAGTGATGTGAGACTGACAAACTTTGCTGGTACTTGTACGGGCTTGTTCCATAAATACGTGGCTCAATAAGAGTAAAGAGGTTTGATCTTTTACGAGCGCTTGCAGGAGAGCGCCAGTTCTGTTCCGTGCGTCGCCCCTGCACGCACCTCCAGTTCGACTTGCGACACACCCTGTACTGCGGCCAGACTTGGCGCGCACCCTGTGCCGTGTTTCGCACCCGCACCCCTCCCCTCTACCCCTCACCCTTTGACCCAGCCACTTGACGGATGCTTCTCTGGCAGTTATGCAGACAGCTGCCGAACGCGCGCTCCAGCCCGTAATGGAATTTGAAAGGCAAGCGAGGGAAGGCCAGAGGTCGCGAGAATCGATACGCGTAGAGCGGTCGATAAACGGGTTACGAGTTTTGACCGGCGCCCCGTCGTCGCCGCATTAAGCCGCGAATGTGTGTGTATATGTGTGTGAGTGTACGCGAGCGCGCGCTTCAAACGGCCGAATAGAGGGAGGCCAATCATTGCCACGTCTACTGCCTGTCTGTAGCGCAGCAGCAGTGCTTAACCTGTCCCGTTATATTGCCCAACCCCATCCGTTCCCTACTCACCTCATCACACAATTTACTTCGAGTGTTGGCAATGGAGCATGTGTCACTATTTATATACATTGTTCAAGTGGTACTGCAACTTCCAAAGTTGCAGTGCTCCATGGAAACCAGATTGTAACAGTTATAGCAGACGAATTAAAGCAGCAGCTTGAAACCTGACAGTTCATAAAAGAAACTGTCATGCTCCACTTTTTTTTATTAATAACAATATGAATATTTACATATGTCTTTGGAGAGAGAGAGAGAGAGAGAGAGAGAGAGAGCGAGAGAGACTGATTTTTGATTGAGATTTTTACTTTAAGTCATAACTGGTACCAGAATTTTGGTTGCTGCCTCCTTGAATGATCAGCTTCCGCACCAATTGGTGACTTATTGTAATTTGGAGGAAGTTATGGTTCTTTAAGGTTTAAAATACGACTCTGTTAGTTTCTTGGCCGTATCGCGGATGGCTTTGAGCCCAAGTTTTCGTAGCTTTTCACACCTAAGAGACCACTAAGATCAAACAGCAATCTACTTATCCTGAGAAAAAGAGATTGCTTGGCACACAAACGTCCTTCAAACTACACGTCCTGCTTCATCAAAATTAGTCAGTGGAGTTCAGCACCATACTATTGTACAAGAACATAATCCAATTACTGTAATTAAGAAATTATGAGAGGTTGTTACATACTGAATGAAAACTATAGAGTGTGCATGTCTTTTCCTGTATTTTAGTGAACTTTGTACACTTACAGTTCTGTTGATTGATAGATGGCGACGACTATGAAGTTTACATCCTTTTCCAAAAACAAGATATTTCTATTCTGCACTTCCAGAAAATTTGTATACATAAATGTTTGGCAACTCTTACACATACTTTACTCGGTTTTAATCACTAAAATATCATTTCTGAGCGACGGCCTAGCAACACGTCCTCCTTCCACAAGATACAGATTAACAGTTCTCTTTTTTTTTTTTTAATAAATCAATTCTCTTTATTTTCAGAGTCCATACTCAAAGTTTCACTACTTCTGCCGTTGCGGGGATTGCGCGCAAGAGAGTTTCTTACTGTCCAGCTGCGCTTTACTCCACTTCAAGTACTTTTTGAGTCACATTTACATTTACGGTATTTACATACATTACTGACCTTCTCAGAATGAAATCAGGCACAAATTAGTTTTAAAAAACAAGCAGTGAGGCACACATAACATTATAACCTGGCTATATTTTCAGTTCGAAGATTCATTGCAGTTTTTGAAGCTATTGCTTGCTTTGAAAGTCAGAACATGTCAGTTTCGTGCTCGTTACTTACGTACGAATACATCGCGAAAAATATGTAACAATAAGCACCACGAATGGTAATAAGTTGCGTTAAAGCTGTGGCCATTGGGGGGGGGGGGGGGGGGGGGGGAGCGGGGGACAAACCGGGGTAATCAGCCCATGGCGGCAATTTCAGGGGACTCCAAATTCATATTCTTGAAGAAAGAAGCGGCTAGCACCCAGCTCACCTTGGTCTGTCTATTAATCACACGACTTTGAAACACGTCCCTGTTGGCTTTTCAACATTTTTGAACACATTCGAAGTTGATTTCTCAACGAATCATACACTCTTCCAGGGGAATCCCCGTCGCATCTAGAGTCCGGCAGACAAAAGGGGGCTAGCTATGCGAGCTCAGACGAATAAATCTGAAGCCTGTTTATTTATGTGGTTCATTGGGTGTGTGAATGATAAACGTTATTATAATTTTTAGCGAAATCCTCAGATTCAGATTACCAGAGTGGAAATAAACGACTAACCGGAATGACAGATAAGAAAGATTAGCTACTATCTTCTCGGTCTATCCAAGAAAATGAAATTTTGACACAAAATTTTTGCCAGGAAACTACAGTACTAAGAGCCAGCTGTACAGTTTCCAGTTAGCAGCCGCTTAAGTTCTGTTCTCAGAACAGGGCGGAAACGCGTTTTATAAACACGTACTAGTGCCTACCCGGAAAATAAACGCGGGATAACTAAACCGGTGATTCTGGTAGAATAAGGGGAGCAAACCGGAGAATAAGTTTTGATAATGGCAGGAATAGTTACAGAATTCTTGATGACTAGATTGCTTGTGGGATCGAGGAAGGAGAATAAACGGTAACATCACACAAATTACACGGAAGAATACGACGATTCCAAATTTATATAAAAATTTCGTAGTGCTGCTACCTTCGAATATTATTTTTGAGAAAGCAGGTGCATATGAATGAAATATGAAATTATGAAGCCTAATGGGCATTTGATATTGTTACTTCGTGAATTATATTCTGCCGCGTTCTTTATGTAAATGAGGTAGATGTAAATGACCATTTGTGCCAAAACAGCCTCGATTTTCTGCCGTGTGTTACTGTCGCTGCAGTATTAGAAACGCCTACTTCGTTTTATCTAGGAGACAATGAGAAAATAGACGTAATCAAATCGAGAAACCATACCAGTGTTGGTATTCGTATTAACAGCTTTTTCAGTATTAGACAACAAGATTTTCATTTTTTACGTAGCGAAACGTTTGACGAACTCTGACGAGGTAATAGATTCTATTGCAGGTAAAGCTGCGTAAAGCTGTAGCAACATTAGAGAGAAAAACACGTTGGGACCCAAGGATAGAAAAATTGGTACTGTCTTGCTTGTCTCTTGTCTTTACTCGTTTTATGTTTCCTATTTAAATTTTATGTCACACAAAAGAGAAAGGCAATAAAGAGTGCCAATTATCTGAATAGTTCTTATTCTCTGGTTGCAAATAATCCCACCCAGTGTTAAGGGTAGAATGACAGACGGGCCGCCCGGGAACAAGAGAGGCACCACAGTAGGCTTTAGTTTCCACTGTCCTGAATATAGGTTTGATGGCTTCCATTACAAAATATACACGTTTGAATTCCACAGAGCGAAATACAGTGACGTGAGATAGAAGAATGCTGGGTGAAGAGGATGGCATTGCACTTTGGCACACTTACGAGCAAATAACATGGCTTACATTTCCCCGAACATATATCATTTATATATCAAACACTTGAGAAAGTTATGCGCTACAAAACGAACATTTTGTTGAAAAATTTTTTTCTTAATGTTTGAAATCCCGTCTCAAAAGCTTGAGGTGTAAAAACGGGGGAGGCGGCAGACTATCAAGTTTTTGCGCCGGTTGGGAAATATCGTATAGCGGAGGCTGTGCTGTGCTACTGTGGTTCAGTCGGTTAGAGCTACTTCTTCGGTCCTGCTGGTACCACGTTCTAACCAGCTATGGTGCTGCATTTCTTAAAAAGGTGAAAAATGCGAAATTGTACCAGAGTACAGAGTACATATCGATAAGTTAGTTCCATTTTCAGAAGAAGCAGTTGAAGTTCTGTAGTCTTTCGTACTAGTCGTAACACTTAAAAATGAATTTTCGGAGATAAGCGTGAGGAGATTCACACGTTTTGAAGAGTACACAGATCCGAGTGACATTAGGCGACCAACCACCACCTGTAAAGAAATTAAACTGTGAAATATACAAATTCAATAAGAACAGCAGCTCGGAACACTCCTACTAACAATCCCTATGGAATAGAGTTTAAGATTCTGCAGTGCAACCTTCGAAAAATTCGAAACGAGGAGCAAACAGTATCATATTGTAAGGCGACTTGCTACGGAAACTGGTAAACTTACTTACTAAACACCTGCTGAAGTTTGTGGGATGTATTCCAAGTGTTACTAAGGGGGCGGCGGTTATTGGACGTACACAAAGAAGTGCAGCTCGAACGGCCACAGATTTGTTTGTCCCGTGGCAGAAAAACAGAAACTGGCGGACGCTTGAAGAGAGAGTCGAGCCACCCAGCCGAAGCCTACGTACAAAGTTCAAAGCAGCAACGTCAAGTAAAGAATATATAGATGAACAATTCTCTTCAGAATTTTTTTCCGGCCGCAGCTATGTCGGAGATTTGCTATTTTACCGGATATCTGATATTTATAGTAAACTCGTGAAATGGTCGTACCGGAAATTCTCCACTTGATCGCTACCTCGGAGATGCTGTGTCCCATCACTTGTGCGCCGACTATAACACCACGATGAAACTCACTTAAACCTTGATAACCTGCCATTGTTACAGCGGTAACCGATCTAACAACTGCGCCAGACACTTGCTGTCTTACATAGGCGTCGCCGACAGCAGCGCCGTATTCTGCCCATTTACGTATCTCTGTATTTGGCACTTCAGTGTATATGACTGTGAAAGGCGCAATATTTCTACCATTTTGATAACTTCCAGTGGAGTTTTGTTTTTAACCTTCTTCGTAGTTTCTGTAGCTGTGGAAATCTGCGATACAGTGATATAAATTGTAATAAAACCACTTTTCTCGAAACACATGCGGTGAAACATCAGCACAACGTCTGCCATCCTGCCACATTTTGCGTCAGTCAAAATTTCTGTCAAACATTTCGGACACGTTCTACGTTTGACAAAACAGCACTGTTCACCGCCAAATATTTAGCAAACATAACACATTTTGACAAACAGTTCGACCGCTTACGGGGGCCGGAGTGTGGAGAGGGCCGCGGACACTGCTCCCTGATTAGACACTTGTTTGACAGGTCGGTTTTGTACAACCTAAAACGAAAGACTGCAAAATATTTCTGCTCAGCAACCACCGTTTTTGAGAAAATTTCCCCTAAAGTTCACGACGCGCAGTCGATTACGAACTGAGGGGATGGATAGATAATTGAGTATTTTTGATCAACATACACGTGGCCTGCAAACGAATGCTTTCCTAGAGATAGAGGAAGGTAACTTTTTCCGCTTCTGTACGCATGTTGTAGGCGCTCTTAAAGGAAAGCACCATTGGCGTAGCACCCAGCGTAGCACAGACTGTCGATTTCCAGCTGCATTCTGCAGGTGCTTTTTATTTGTACTTTTTTGCGCATCGAAACTGATAAGAGGAGAAGCGTTAATAAAGTAATTAAATTAATAAGGAATAATAACAAAGCAGGCAAGTAAATTTCTAAAACGACTTGCATTAGTAAAGAATTAAAATTGTAAGCGTCGTTGTATTGAAACAGTTCCGAGTAGAATAGCTCCAAAGACGAGCGTTCGGCGCACGTTATCGCATAAGGGAGAAAAACTAACCCTTCTCGCAGCTGGCTGTTTACCTAAAACATCCGCGCGAGGTAGCCGCGCGGTCGAGTCGTCCTGCACGGTTCGCGCGGCTCCCCCCGTGGAGGGTCGAGTCCTCCCTCGGTCATGGGTGTGTGTGTGTGTTGTCCTTACCGTAAGTTAGTTTAACTTAGAGTAAGTAGTGTTTAAGCTTAGGGACCGTAGACCTCAGCAGTTTGGTTCCATAAGTTCTCACCACAAATTCCAATTTTACGTAAAATAACATGTTCACCGACAGCGTCTGGAAAGTTCTTGTCTAAAGTTTTTCCCGCACGTACAAGAAACTAATGATTAATTTCGTCCGCGTGATACAGTAGACGTCCGTCGAATAAGTGACTAGTTAAAAAAATGTTTGGTTCACTTCCTCCAAATCCTGGAAATAGAAGAATTAAGTTTCCAAAGCATTTGTTGAGAAAATGTTTAAACCACATTTCGCTCTCTGGTACTGGATTCATTGGGTGGACAAATGAAACATCGTCACTTACGATACTATGTATACGGATGACGAGGGTGAACCGATTTGCACAGTAAAAGTAATACCGCCAAACTGCGCACCCGTGTGCCACACGTGTGACTTTGATTTTGCTATCCAAGCTAAAAATTTCATTCCGAAGCTTCAAAATTAGCTGCTACCGGAAACCAATCGGTGATTGCACAAACGAGTGTATGCAATAACGATTTATAGCATAATTCGTGATTAAATTTAAGCATCGGTTTTTCAGAAAATCTTATCGTATGCGTTAAAAATAATTTCCCAAAAATTACAAATCAAGCCTGTTTTCCTCCGAATCATCTGAAGGAACGACGTAGCTACGTGACGATAGCATTCCTTTGACCTCTTTATGGCGTGAGTATATTAGCTTCGAATGTTTGTACGTCTAGCTGTTGGAAGGAAACTGAAGACGTGTAGCAGGGGGAGTGAAAGACGCGTTGTACAGCGACCGGGATTAAAGTTTCAATTCCTCACTAATCCAAATCGTTTGACGAATTTCTTTGTCCAGCTCGTTATTATTCTCTGCCTAGCAACTTCGAATCGAAAAAAAATAAATAATAAAATCCGCCAGAATGCTACCGGGAATCGAAAACATGTCCTCCGCTTTGGAGCAAGATGTCTCGCTCGCTGCACCAGTACCGTTCTCTAACAGTGCGGACCTGTTGCGTACATAAAATGAAGTTGAAAAAGTTTATTTTCGTCGATTTATAGGAAAATATGCGTTTGAGGAACTTACATATGTTTGACAGAAAAATGCTCAATTTTCGACTATCTATCGATCCCGTAAATTCTGAGTCGTGAACTTTAGGAGGTAATTTTCTCAACGACGGGTCTCGGGGAGACAAAATATCTTTTAGAATAGGTTGTACACAGGCGACTTACCAAATATGAGCCGAATCTGTTGACCGTGCCTTCGGTCTTCGCCTTGTAAGTGACACTGCACTAGCCATTACGAAATCTACATCTACATCTACATGACTACTCTGCAATTCACACGTTAAATGCCTGGCAGAGGGTTCATCGAATGACCTGCAGGCTATTTCTCTACCGTTCGCCTCTCAAACAGCGCATCGGAAAAATTAACACATCTTCCTGTACTAAGTATGATTTATTATTTTTATTTTATTGCGATGATGATTTCTACCAATGTACCTTGGGGATAATAAAATACTTTCGCATTCAGAGGAGAGAGTTGGTGGTTCAGATTTCGTGAAAAGTTGTCACCAGAAAAAAACTCCTCTGTTTTAGTGAGTGCCATCCCAACGCGTTTATCATATCCGTGACGCCCTCCACTATTACGTGATAACACAAAACGAGCTGCTCTTCTTTGGAACTTTTCGATGTCCTGTGCGCCACACGGCATAGCAACGCTCCAGCAGAGGACGGGGGCAAGCGTGGTGTGGGCAGTAGAGATGTCTGCTTAGTGCTCTGCCACTAAAATGCAGTCTTCGGCTTCCTTTCTCAACAATGTCTGTGCCATCCTTCCAATGTAAGTTGTTCGTAATCGTAAAGGATGACCTCGCCCTTTTCCTCATTCACACACAACAGCCACTTCTCGCACCATATAGATATTGTGTTTAACTCACTTTGTAAGTGGTTTTGATCTAACGACTTTTACAGGGGCTAAATCATCTGCGAACAATCTACGAGTGTTGCTCATATCTCCTCAATCGTTTACACAGGGTGATTCACGAAGATATCCAAATATTTCAATATGTTATTCTACAAGTAAAACTAAAGAAAGAAGTTCATATAAACATAGGTCCGCAAATGCTTAGTTACGGCTAATAAAAGAATTTGCCTGAAATTTAGCAAGTTCGCTAATACGAAGCCATTGCAAAACTGTACGAGGTTAAAGTAAAGTAAGATTTCCATTAATTTTGTTGTTACTGGTCTGGTGAATCTAATAAAACACGTCCCAGACGTGTATCTGCAGTAGTTTTCCAGAACACACAGAAAAACGAAGAAGTAATTTCCTAAAATTTTTAATTTATTAACTATTTGGCCCAAATTTTTTTTTTTTTTAATTCCAGACAATTGCACAAAGTTTTCAACAGGAGTTGTAGAGAATTTAATTTTGTAAAAATGATGGTAATAACATTAACTGAAACTGTATGAATGTATCAGATAATCTGCTTTTATTAACACCATAGCACACGTGAATTCATGTTAAACATGGAAAAAAAGCTTCTTTTACTGAACGATACAGAAAACTTAACTTGTTTAAACGACTGAAACAACTCACTAACGGTTGCCAACAATGGCATAAACGTTTCTGCATTCTTAATGGAAAGTAAACAAATTTACTTGTATAACCATCTTTGCTTCTCTGGATGTTCTGGAAAAATACTGCAGATACACGTCTGGGACGTGTTTTATTAGATTCACCAGACCAACAACAACAAAATAAATGGAAATCATGCTTTACTTTAACCTCGTACAGTTTTGCAATGGCTTCAAATTATCAAAGTTGCCAATTTTCAGCCAAAATTTTTACTAGCTGTAACTGCATAACTAACCATTTGTAGGGCTTATTTCAATAGTGTTACAAGACCATTACCCCCACTTTTCTGTCTATAATACTTCTGAAATTAATGAGCCAAACAAACAGAAAGAAAGGTTCATCTCTAACAAGAAGCCATATGCTTGAATATTTCTGGTATATCAACTGCAGATTTTTCAGCGGCCATTTAACTTTAGGACTCTGTATTTCAATATGAACAAAAATGAACATGTACTACTATTGAAATAAGCCCTTCATTTGCAGGCCTGTCTTTATATGAACTTTTTTCTTTAGTCTTACTTGTAGAGCAAGATATTAAATTACTTGCGTATCTTCTTGAATAACCCTATTAGAACAGGGACATCAGAGCGCTATTTATTTTTCAGTTGAGACACACAAAACGAGTTCGCCGCACTGCTGTTGTGCTACAGTTCTTAGATCAGTGGAGCTGCGAGCAGTGATAAAAATAAGAGAGGCGAGACCAAATGTAGCGAAAGGAAGCAGGATGCCGAAGCTCAGCTTACCATAGACACTTCTCGCTGCTGCAAAATTTGGCAACCTGACAGACATTGTTAGTGTTCGACGTACAAATTTTAATAAATAGTTGCCATATTTTAAAATTAGCGACATTAAACGCACTACAAAAAAAGATAACTGCATGGTTTGGGGGGGGGGGAGGAGAAATTTTGAACCCCTCCCCTTCTCTGTATTCCATATTTATCCCAAAAGACGGTTATAAGTAAATTTTGTCCTGATTTTTTGTCGTTTGAACTTCCTTGGACGTGGAGAACCACTGTGTTCTCCATTCTTTGGACTGTCGTTTGGTCTCTGGCGTTAAGTGTGTGTCCGTGTTTAATCCACGGTGATGAGACGATGCCAGGGAAAGTGGACCAGAATGGACTGTGAAGCAGCCACTCGTTTACACATTTGGCCTACACTGAGACATCTGGGAACCACTAGGCTGAGAACTTCATGTCTCACGAATGACATGACACATTCTCGGGACGTGCCGAGGGTCTCTGCTGACTTTTTAGCACTTATCCTCTGACCGTGCAGTTTCCAGAACCGTGACTTCACTTATCCTTCGAGGACACTCTTCACTTTTAGTGCTGAATTACCCTGTTTAAAATGCAGCAACCCAGTTCTTGATAGCTGAGTAGGGAGAGCAGTTACCATCCAGTGTACCAAAGATGTCATCATAAATTTTTGTGGCTATGTGCCCTTTTAAAATAGAGGGACTTTAGCACTGTTTTCTTCCTTCATATTTCCTTTAAACCTGCGCATAACATTAAAAAGCGTTACTGCTACGAAATTACTATTACATACAGAGTCCGCAAGAAAAATGTATTCACACTTTAAGAAACCAAAAGTATTAGCTAATTATTTATTTTACATTCTAAAGGTGGCAGGGTAAAATACAGGGAGCGAAAGGCTATTTACAATTTGTACAGAAACCAGATGGCACTTATAAGAATCGAGGGGCATGAAAGGGAAGCAGTGGTTGGGAAGGAAGTGAGACAGGGTTGTTATTCAATCTGTATATTGAGCAAGCAGTAAAGGAAACAAAGGAAAAACTCGGAGTAGGTATTAAAATCCATGGAGAAGAAATAAAAACTTTGAGGTTCGCTGATGACATTGTAATTCTGTCAGAGACAGCAAAGGACTTCGAAGAGCAGTTGAACGGAATGGACAGTGTCTTGAAAGGAGGATACAAGATGAACATCAACGAAAGCAAAACGAGGATAATGGAATGTAGTCGAATTAAGTCGGGTGATGCTGAGGGAATTAGATTAGGAAATGAGACACTTAAAGTAGTAAAGGAGTTTTGGTATTTGGGGAGCAAAATAACTGATCATGGTCGAAGTAGAGACGATATAAAATGTAGACTGGCAGTCGCAAGGAAAGCGTTTCTGAAGAGATATTTGCTAAGATCGAGTATAGACTTAAATGTCAGGAAGTCGTGTCTGAAAGTATTTGTATGGAGTGTAGCCACGTACGGAAGTGAAACATGGACGATAAATAGTTTGGACAAGAAGAGAATAGAAGCTTTCGAAATGTGTTGCTACAGAAGAATGCTGAAGATTAGATGGGTAGATCACATAGCTAATGAGGAGGTATTGAACAGAATTGGGGAGAAGAGGAGTTTGTGGCACAACTTGACAAGAAGAAGGGACCGGTTGGTAGAACATGTTCTGAGGCATCAAGGGGTTCAAAAATTTAGCATTGGAGGATAAAAATCGTAGAGGGAAACTAAGAGATGAATACATTAAGCGGATTCAGAAGGACGTAGGTTGCAGTAAGTACTGGGAGATGAAGAAGCTTGCACAGGATAGAGTAGCATGGAGAGCTGCATCAAGCCAGTCTCAGGACTGAAGACCACAACAACAACAACGATTGATCACACGTGTTGTAGAATCTTGAGTTTAGGACATGGTTACTTCAAATGTTCAAAATGCTCGCCGTTGCCGGCTACACACATAACAGAACGACGAGCGGTCGCCGCAGCTACGTCAGTCAGTGTTACAGCAGAGATCGCGGCACGTGTCGCTGTATAATCTCCTGGCCAAGTTCCTCCAGCATGCGTGGCTTACGTCGATACACGTTATCTTTCACAGTTCCCCACAAGTAAAAGTCCAGAGGTGTTAGATCTGGCGACCGTGGAGGGAACTCAATGGGCCCTTTTCGTCCGATGCAATGCCCTGGAAAATCGTCATCCAGGAAAGCTCGCATGGCTAGTTGGTAGTGTGGTGGCGCCCCGTGCTGTTGGCAGAAGACCTCTACAGCTTCATAAAGCACGCGTATGCCTGACAAAACTGATGTGTGTGACATTTACAGGTACGCTCCTCCAGTGACAGTAGCCTCAAAGAAGGAGGGTCCTGCTAAGCCCCTTGGTGATAGTCCACACCACACATGAACACCTGGTTGACTGACCGCTTTGTCCATATAAACATGCGGACTTCATGGTGCCCATTACACACTGTTATGCCGATTCACGGTTCCATGAAGTTTAAATTGTGTCTCGTCACTGCACACTACCTTCGTCACAAACTGTTCGCCATCAGTTGCCATTGCTGGTAGCATCCGCAGAATTGCATTCGTCGATCAGGATCGTCATCAGTAATCGCGTGCAGTAATCGTGGAATGTAAGCTTTGCACTTTGCAGCTTTCAGAATTCTTCGTACACATGTACTGCTAACCCCCACTTCATGTGCACATTATGTAGCAAACTTAGGTGGAAAATAAACGTTCCCAACGCGAGAGAGACGGAGCAGGACTTGTAGCTGTACGCTATCTTCCTTCGTGAATACCACAAATCGTTCCGTGCAATTCAAACTAGTCAATGATGCGTTCAAGTGTAATGTACTGCGAATACATAGATAGAAAGATCCTTTATCACATAGCTACAATATAGCAGGTCAGCAACTGGAAGCAGTTAATTCCATAAATTATCTGGGAGTAGGCAGTAGGAGTGTTTTAAAATGGAATGACCATATAAAATTAATCGTCGGTAAAGCAGGTGCCAGACTGAGATTCATTGGAAGAATCCTAAGGAAATGCAGTCCGAAAACAAAGGAAGTGGGTTAGAGTACACTTGTTGGCCCACTGCTTGAATACTGCTCACCGGTGTGGGATCCGTACCAGATGGGGTTGATAGAAGAGGTAGAGAAGATCCTATGGAGAGCAACTCGCTTCGTTACAGTAATCGCGAAAGCGTTACAGAGATGATAAATAGACTCCAGTGGAAGACTCTAGAAGAGATATGCTCAGTAGCTCGGTACGGGCTTTTGTTGAAGTTTCGAGAAAATACCTTCACCAAGGGGTCAAGCCGTGTATTGCTCCCTCCTACCTATATCTCGCGAAGAGACAGTGAGGATAAAATAAGAGAGATTAGAGTCCGCACAGAGGCATACCGTCAATCTTTCTTCCTACGAACAATACGAGACTGGAATAGAAGGGAGCCGATAGACGTACTCAAGGTACCCTCCGCCACACACCGTCAGGTGGTTTGTAGAGTATGGATGTAGATGTAGATGCAGATGTGGAATTGTTAGGCAGGTTGGCGGTTCTGTTGCCAACTCCCGCCTCCACAGACGTTGCATTTCAACGGCATTACCAAACTTGACAAACCACTTCACAATACATTTTCATTGCTCGAATGTCGAGCCATCTTGTTTTCTCAATACCGAGATGCAAGTACTAACATCTGTTGAGCCAAAGACCATACTAAAAGACACTCGTAACTCAATTCGTACCACAAAATGGTTCAAATGCCTCTGAGCGCTATGGGACTAAACATCTGAGGTCATCAGTCCCCTAGAACTTAGAACTACTTAAACCTAACTAATGTAAAGACATCATACACATCCATGCCCGAGGCAGGATTCGAACCTGCGACCGTAGTGGTCGCGCAGTGCCAGACTGAAGCACCTAGAACCGCTCGGCCACACCGTCCGGCTTCGAACGACAACATCGATATCTCGATAGAGACTGACAAAAAGTGTATACATTTTTCTGGCAGACTCCGTATAATGTAAAGAACAATGTTTAGCGCCAAAACATCAGAATTAATCTAAGTCAGTTTTAACTATGAAAAGCCAACGACTTATCAGGACCCCACCGTAACAGCTTTTTAGAGTGTGTTTCAGTCGCCACAGTGTGACAGATAAGGAGATAGACGTAGAGTGAAGTTTGGGAGGAGCAACAGGTTGAGTACACACAGGGAGAGGTTGAGGCGGCAGCTGGGGGGGCTGTGATGGTGGTGGAGTGAGTTGGCGCCCCGCCGCTTACAGCTCTAGTGGGAGGGGAACAGGGCAGGTCTGCGGCTAATGGCGGTGTGAATAAAACAGCGCGGCCGCAAAAAGGCTGCCCCAGGGGTGGCCGATGATGCCGCCAGCTTTGGCACTTGCCTGTTCCCACACAGGCCGTCAAATAATGCATCCTCATCTCCAGCCACACTCAACTGAAAAGCACCGTAAAATGCAAAGTGGAGGCTACTTTAACCTATAGTATGTAGCAGGATTTACTACCGTTCCATTACCATAAGAAGCGCTAGCACAGTGACCAGTGAAATGCGTCTCTGCGAGCTGATACTAGCTTTATCTCCTATGGGGCAGTGATGTGTAGAGTATTGATGTACGTTCGTAGATTCCATCTGTAGTAACCCGTCTTGAAACGTTTTAAGCAGGCTTTTCCTTGATAGTTATCTTCTGTCTTCCTTCTGCAGGGGTTATCTGTTTGGGTTCTGGAGAACTGTAGTAATACACAAGGCAAAATTGACAACTAGGAGACAAACAATACAGTAGTTATGAGTTGACGGAAATGGAAGGGAAGCTGTGGTTAAGAGTGGTGTAAGGCAGTGTTGTAGAGAATCTCCAATGTTACTGATACTGAACACTGAGCAAGCAGTGAAGGAAATGGAAGAAAAATTTGGAGAAGGAATTAAAGTTCAAGGAGCAGAAACAAAAACTTTGATCTTTCCAGATGACATTGTAATTCTGTCAGAGGCAGTAAAGGACTTGGAAGAGACATTCAACAGAATGGATAGTACCTTTCAAAGCACTTACAAGATGAACATGAACCAAAATAAAATAAGGGTAATGGTATGCAGTCGAAGTAAATCAGGTGAAGATAAGGAAAATTGTAGTGAATGAGTTTTGCTATTTTGGCAGCACACTAATTGATGACAAACTTACTAGAGACCGTTATCTAATAAAAAAAGTAATTCATTAACATCTAACAGAAATTTCAGTGCTAGGAAGCCTTTCCTGACAGTACTCTACTAGTGTGTAACCTTGTATGGGAATGGCGTGCAACCTAAGTCTTCGATTATTCATTGGATGTATTCCAGTGACTGTTTTCGTACACAGTTTATACTCTCCACAGCTCCCTCTATCACCGTGGAAGTCATTCCCTGATGTCTTAACAGTTGTCGTACCATCCTATCCCACCTTCTTGTCAGTTTTTTCCATATTCGCCTCCCCTCGTCTATTCTGCAGAGAACCTCCACATTCCTTACCTTACCAGTCTTCCTAATCTACAACATTGTTCTGCAGCACCATATCTCAAACGCTTCGATTCTCTTCTTTTTCAGTTTTCGCACAGTCCATGTTTCACTGCCATACAATGCTGTTCTCCCAACGAACATACTCAGAAACTTCTTTCTCAAACTAAGGCGTATATCTGACACTGGTAGACTTTTCTTGGTCAGGAATACCCTGTTTGACATCGCTGGTCTGTTTCTTATTTCCTCCTTGCCCTGGCCATCAGTGGTTATTTCGCTGGCTAGATATCAAAATTCCTTAGCTTTAACTACTTCCTGATCAGCAATCATGATGTTAAGTTTCTCGCAGTTCTCATTTCGGCAACTTCTCATTACTTTCGTCTTTCTTCGATTTACTGTCAATCCATATTCTGTACCCATTCGACTGTTCATTCCATCCATCAGATCGTGTAACTCTACTTCAGTTTCACTGAGGATAGTAATGTCATCAGCGAACCTTATCTTTCACACCCTTTCGCCCCGAATTTTAATCCTACTCCTGAAACTTTCTTTTATTTCCGTAATTGCTTCTTCGATGTGTAGATTGAATAGTCGGTGGGAAAGACTTCATCCCTGTCTTACACCATTTTAATCTGAGCGCTTCATTCCTGGTGTTCCACTCTTATTGTTCCCTCTTGGTTCTTGTATATGTTGTATATCACCTATCTTACCCTATTTTTTCAGATTTCCGAACATCTTGCACCATTTTGCATTATGGAACGCTTTTTCCAGTCGCTAAACCCTGTGAAGGTGTCATTTTTCTTTAGTTGTGCTTCTGTTATCAACTTCGAAATTGCCTCTCTGGTGCTTTTACCATTCCTAAAGCCAGATTAATGGTCACTGATCTTACTCTGTTTTCTTTTCTATTCTTCTTGTCAGAAACTTAAATGCGCGAGCTGTTAAGCTGATTGAGCGATAGTTTCGCACTTACAAGATATTGCCATCTTCGGAATTTTGTTGATGACGTTATTCGGAAGAAGATCGTATTTCGCCTGAATCATATGTTCTACACACCAACGTGAAAAGACCACTTTCCCAATGATTTAGTAATTCTGATTGATTATTATTTATCCCTTCTGCCTTATTCGATCTTAAGGCTTTCAAAACTTTCTTAAATTCTGATTCTAATACTGGATTCCCAATCTTTTCTGAATCGACTACTGTTTCTTCTTCTCTCACATCGTCAGACAAGTCTTCCCCATCACAGAGGCCTTCAATATACGCTCTCTCCTTTGCTTTTAACGGTGGAAATTCCATTGCGCAAGCTGTAACAGGGCAGTGAGTTCACGGAGCTGCCATTTATACTCAGGTGGTTCATGTGAAAGGGTTTGCAACGTGGCTATGTCCAGAAGTTGGGAATTAAGTCTTAGAACGCGGAATGGTAGTTGCAGCTAGACGCATGGCACATTCCATTTCGTAAATCGTTACGGAATTCAGTATTCCGAGATCTACAGTGTCGAGAGAGTGTCGAGAGTACCAAATTTCTGGCGTCACCTCTCAGCACGCACGGCGCAGTGGCCTAGGCCTTCACTTAACGACCGAGAGCAGCGGCGTTTGCGTAGGAGTGTCGGTGCTGACAAAGAAGTAACACTACGTGGAATAGCGGCAGAAATCAATGTCAGGGGTACGATGAACGTATTCGTTAGGACACTGCGGTGAAATCGGGCGTTAATGGGCTATGGCCGCAGCCAATCTCCTACAGCGCGTCAAAAATGGTTCAGATGGCTCTGAGCACTGTGGGACTTAACTTCCGAGCTCATCATGAGGCGTAGCGCCGTATAACGATCCTGCCTTGGAGGCGGTTAAGTCGGAGACGTGTCTCAGAACTGGAGAGTGACAGATGGTGACGCGAGACTGGACGCGCACGTAGTTTATGTATCAGCCGGTAGAGGGCAGTATTGGATAGGGGGGACTGTGATTTTAGTTTCGATTGTGCCCACTAGAGTGCACTACAGTAATAGAATGTTTTTCATAAACTGTTTTAGCATTTTCATAAAGTGTTATTATTTCTTTTTGTGTATGTAAAACGTTATAAATGTGTTTTAGCAGTATGAATGATGCGTGAGTGTGGTTTAAGGTTAATATGAAGATAATTGTTTAACGTGTTACGTAGTAGGATTTAGTGTGGGAACATTTCGAAGAAGCATGGAAATGGACAAAGGGGATTTTTGTAGAATAGTTCTGTAAACTAAGTTTATGGTAAAGGGAAAGGTGATTCAGGTATAAATAACAATAGTAAATTACTTTATGCATAAACAAAACTTCAGAATATTAGATAATTAAGTCAGTAAAAAGTGCAGTCGTTAGGTTTACCATTTTGCGATTGGTTATGGATGAAAAGTGCGGACTGACGCGGGAGAATAGTGTTTTGCTATTGGCTGTTGAGTAAACCGACCAATGGTAAAGCAATATTCTTCGCGCGCCTTGCTCTGCTGGTAGAGAAGACTTAGAGTATTCTAGAGAAAAGTCGGAGCCTAGCCATGAAACAGTTCGGACGTGTGCAGTAGTAGTTCCGATGATAACGATAAGTTGCCGGATCTAGCAGTGTTTCACACAACAAAAGTGTGGTAAAGTGACGGCATAATTATTCCAATGGGCGTGAAGAAATTTCGGAATTTTTAAGTGAATTTTGTGGCGAGAAAAGACATATATTCCGCGTGTCGTATTGAGCAGGTCGGTGGCTAAAAACTGTGACTCCATTCGGTACGGACAGACTTAATATTTGGCGAACATTCTCAATCAAAAACAATCAGTATTTTTGTAGTTATTACGTTTTCGGGAAATGCAACACCATAAACTTGCTAACGTGAGTGAAAGGGATTGTGAGTGACTGTGTTAAGACTAGCACGGGCTTGGCAGTTCACCTAAGTTTCAGAATATATTAATTCAGGACAAAATATCCAACCTTTCATTTCTTGTGAAACTTTCACACGAAACGTAGATTAGTGACTTAAATTGCAGCCTGGTTCACGTCGAAGTACAGTAGGTTTCACTCGGCTTTCCTACTGATGATCTGCTGATTCAATGTTCACAGGTAGGTGCAGGTCCGTCGTAAAGGGACGGAAAAGAACCGCGCCGCCGCAATCAGACCCCTAGAACTTAGAACTACTTAAACCTAACCAACCTAAGGACATCACACACATCTATGCCCGAGGCAGGATTCGAACCTGCGACCGTAGCGGTCGCGTGGTTGCAGACTGAAGCGCCTAGAACCGCTCGGCCCCTCCGGCCGGCTACACACGTCTCCTGGGCTCGCGATTATATCGGCTGGACGCCAGACGACTGGAAGACCGTGGCCTCGTCTGATGAGTCCCGATTTCAGTCGTTAGGGGCTGAGGGTAGGGTTGGAGTGCGGCGCAGACCCCGCGGGGTTAACCACCCAGGCTGTCAACAAGGCTGCACGCAAGCTTGTAGTGCGTCCATAATGGCGTGGACTGTTTACATGGAAGAGACAGGGTCCTCTGGCGCAGCTAAACCGATCACTGGCTGGAAATGGTTATGCTCTGCTACTTGGACACCATTTCCAAGAAAGGACGTGGAAATTTTTATAGACGACAATGCGCCGCATCACCACTCCAGAATTGTTCGCGATTGGTTTGAAGAACGTTCTGGACAGTTCGAGGGAATGATACGGCCACCCAGATCGCCCGACATAAGTCGCCTCGAACATTTGTGGAACATAATCCCGAGGTCAAGTCGTGCACACAATCATGCACTGGCAGCACTTTGCATATGTAGATCGCTATCGAGGCAATAGTGTTCAGTATTTCTGCAGAGGTATTTAGCCACATTTGTAATTTTACCTTTAGGCATAGTTAGTTTCCTAACTATTAAAGCACTCGCTAGTAAAGCCAAGATAGACACGAAGCCCATGCCTACTACAGTAGTACAAGTTTATGTACCAACTAGCTCTGCAGATGATGAAGGAATTGATGAAATGTATGATGGGATAAAAGAAATTATTCAGATAGTGAAGGGAGACGAAAATTTAATAGTCATGGGTGACTGGAATTCGAGTGTAGGAAAGGGGAGAGAAGGAAACATAGTTGGTGAATATGGACTGGGGGTAAGAAATGAAAGAGGAAGCCGCCTGGTAGAATTTTGCACAGAGCATAACTTAATCATAGCTAACACTTGGTTCAAGAATCCTAAAAGAAGGTTGTAAACATGGAAGAATCCCGGAGAACCTAGAAGGTATCAGATAGATTATATAATGGTAAGTCAGAGATTTAGGAACCAGGTTTTAAATTGTAAGACATTTCCAGGGGCAGATGTGGACTCTGACAACAATCTATTGGTTATGAACTGCAGATTAAAATTGAAGAAACTGCAAAAAGGTGGGAATTTAAGGAGATGGGACCTGGATAAACTGACTACACCAGAGGTCGTGCAGAATTTCCGGGAGAGCATAAGGGAACAATTGACAGCAGTGGGGGAAAGAAGTACAGTAGAACAAGAATGGGTAGCTCTGAGGGATGAAGTAGTGAAGGCAGCAGATGATCAAGTAGGTAAAAAGATGAGGGGTAGTAGAAATCCTTGGGTAACAGAAGAAATATTGAATTTAATTGATGAAAGCAGAAAATATAAAAACGCAGTAAATGAAGCAGGCAAAAAGGAATACAAATGTCTCAAAAATGAGATCGACAGGAAGTGCAAAATGGCTAAGCAGGGATGGCTACAGGACAAATGTAAGGATGTAGAGGCTTATCTCACTAGGGGTAAGAGAGATACTGCCTACAGGAAATTTAAAGAGACCTTTGGAGAAAAGAGAACCACTTGTATGAATATCAAGAGCTCAGAAGGAAACCCAGTCCTAACCAAAGAAGGGAATGCAGAAAGGTGGAAGGAGTATATAGAGGGTCTATACAAGGGCGATGTACTTGAGGACGATATTAAAGAAATGGAAGAATGTAGATGAAGATGAAATGGGAGATCCGATACTGCATGAAGAGTTTGACAGAGCACTGAAAGACCTGAGTCGAAACAAGGCCCCGGAATAGACAACATTCCATTAGAACTACTGACAGCCTTGGGAGAGCTAGTCCTGACAAAACTCTACCATCAGGTGAGCAAGATTTATGAATCAGGCGAAATACCCTCAGACTTCAAGAAGAATATAATAATTCCAATCCCTAAGAATGCAGGTGTTGACAGAGGTGAAAATTACCGAACTATCAGTTTAATAAGTCACAGCTGCAAAATACTAACGCGAATTCATTACAGACGAATGGAAAAACTGGTAGAAGCCCACCTCGGGGAAGATCAGATTGGATTCCGTAGAAATATTGGAACACGTGAGGCAATATTGACCCTACAACTTATCTTAGAAGAAAGATTAGGGAAAGACAAACCTACGTTTCTAGCATTTGTAGACTTAGAGAAAGCTTTTGACAATGTTGACTGGAATACTCTCTTTCAAATTCTAAAGGTGGCAGGGGTAAAATACAGGGAGCGAAAGTCTATTTACAATTTGTACAGAAACCAGATGGCAGTTATAAGAGTCGAGGGGTATGAAAGGGAATCAGTGGTTGGGAAGGGAGTGAGACAGGGTTGTAGCCTCTCCCCCATGTTATTCAATCTGTATATTCGGAGATGGTATTAAAATCCATGGAGAAGAAATAAAAACTTTGAGGTTCGCTGATGACATTGTAATTCTGTCAGAGACAGCAAAGGACTTCGAAGAGCAGTTGAACGGAATGGACAGTGTCTTGAAAGGAGGATATAAGATGAACATCAACAAGAGCAAAACGAGGATAATGGAATGTAGTCGAATTAAGTCGGGTGATGCTAAGGGAGCTAGATTAGGAAATGAGACACTTAAAGTAGTAAAGGAGTTCTGCTATTTGGGGAGCTAAATAACTGACGATGGGCGAAGTAGAGAGGATATAAAATGTAGACTGGCAATGGCGAGGAAAGAGTTTCTGAAGAAGAGAAATTTGTTAACATCGAGTACAGATTTAAGTGTGAGGAAGTCGTTTCTGAAAGTATTTGTATGGAGTGTAGCCATGTATGAAAGTGAAACATGGACAATAAATAGTTTGGACAAGAATAGAAGCTTTCGAAATGTGGTGCTACAGAAGAATACTGAAGATTAGACGGGTAGATCACATAACTAATGAGAAGGTATTGAATAGAATTGGGGAGAAGAGGAGTTTGTGGCACAACTTGACTAGAAGAATGGATCGGTTGGTAGGACATGTTCTGAGGCATCAGGGGATCACCAATTTACTATTGGAGGGCAGCGTGGAGGGTAAAAATCGTAGAGGGAGACCAAGAGTTGAATACACTAAGCAGATTCAGAAGGATGTAGGTTGCAGTAAGTACTGGGAGATGAAGAAGCTTGCACAGGATAGAGTAGCATGGAGAACTGCATCAAACCAGTCTCAGGACTGACGACCACAACAACAACAACAACACTACCTGACAACGGCACAACAGCCGAATTGCAAACGTAGGTAAATTTAGTAATAGTACAGGCGACAAATCGGTAATTTCGGAAATAAAATGTAGCATTATCGCGAATCTCTCGCCCAGAGACCGGAAAAATCTCATGTGACTTCCGTATACGAAGAGAACGGTCTGGCAAAATTACAGACCAATAGTCTCAACACGAGTCTACAGCAGAGTTCTGGAACATTTTCTCAGTTTGAATTCAGTAGATATTATTGAAACACTGAAGCTTCTGTCAGAAAATCAACAAGGGTTTACGGAGCACCGTTCGTGTGAAACTCAGCTTGCCCCTTTCACGCGTGATATCTTGCGAACCGTGGATGGAGGGCATTGGGCAGATTTCATATTCGTAGATTTCCGTAAAGCATATTACACGGTGCTCCACTGTCGACTATTAACGAAGATACGAGTATACGGAATAGGTCCCCAGATATATGAGTGGGTCGGAGTCTTCTGAAGTAAAAGAATCCAGTACATTGTCCTCGGCGGCGAGTATTCATCAGCGACAAGGCTATCGTAAGGAGCGTCCCAGGACTGTGTGATACGGTCGCTATTATTTTCTGTATACCTAAATGATCTGGCAGACAGGGTGGGCAGCAGTCACAGATTTGCATAAAGGAAGCCGATGTACTGATGATTAAGATGTTTCATTGGTCTACCACTTTTAGAATAGTATTTACTGTCTTCTTTTTCTAATTTTTAGGGTAATTAATTATGAGCACTTTCAACTCCTTTTCACTTTCACAAAGACTGATTTGGCACTAAAGAAACTCCTGTGATTTGCCCTATACTAAATTCAACAGCCGCCTCCCCCCCTTGTATGTGACAATTGTAGAGGGATCACAGTCTTTAATGGAAGCCACAAAATTATATCTCAGTGATCCCAGTAGCGGGAGGACTTATAGTAGGCTGTCAGTGAGGTTTTAGGTGGAATGGTTCAACTGCAAATGAGCTTTCTGCGCTCAGACACGTAACCAAGTAAGAGTGGGGACATGACGTAGACATTGACATGGTTTTCGTCGTCTTAAATGAAGCTTATGACAGAGTGCGCAGGGGTACAATCACCAGTGTCTTGAAACAGTTCCTGTTCCTACAAAACTGAATACGTCTAGTACATATGTGTTCGGAAGAAATCCATTGCAGAGTACAGATAGCCCACGCCCGGGTTTCCGGTTTCGATTCCCGGCGGGGTCAGGGATTTTCTCTGCCTCGTGATGACTGGGTGTTATGTGATGTCTTTAGGTTAGTTAGGTTTAAGTAGTTCTAAGTTCTAGGGGACTGATGACCATAGATGTCAAGTCCCATAGTGCTGAGAGCCATTTGAACCAGCCAGTACAGACAGCTACAGAAATGCCAAGAGCATTTTAAGGTCAGAATTGGTATTAGAGATGGAGGCACATTACCTCCGACACTTTTGAATCAAATTTAGAACAGGCAGACAGGTAACATAAATAATTGAAGCCAGCTGGAATAAATCTCGGAAATACTACAATAAATCGGCTTGCACCTGCGAACGACGTTCTATAAGGGCATGCCTTCGAATATTTTGTGTGAAAATCTCTTAAAGACTTTTAAATAAGACAAATGTTATTTTCAGAGACATCTTTACGTTTCATGTATACATATTTATAGCCTTCTTCAGCGAGAGATTCCGAATTTGGACGTGGAACATGGCGCTATGTAACGTAACTAACCACGCTGGACAGCCAAAGAAACTGGTACACCTGCTTAATATCGTGTAAGGCCTGGCGAGCATGCAGAAGTGCCGCAACACGACGTGGCTGGAACTCGATTAATGGCTGAAGTAGTGCTGGAGACAACTGACACCATGAATTCTGCAGGGCTGTCCATAAATACGTAAGAGTACGAGGGGGTGTAGATCTCTTCTGAAGAGCGCGTTGCAAGGTGTCGCAGATATGGTCAACAGTGTTCATGTCTGGATAGACTGGTGGCCAGCGGAAGTGTTTAAACTCAGAAGAGTGCTTCTGCAGCCACTCTGTAGCGGTTCCGAATGTGTAGGGTGTCGCATTGTCCTGCTGAAATTGCCCAAGTCGTGCAGTCATCGAAGGTGCACGAGAGGGCCTTCGGATTCGAAAGCCCATATAGATGATGGTTCGTTGTGTGGTCTGCACGCATTGAAATCTGCAGCAATTTGCGCTGAACAATTCTCTTCAGTCGTCGTTGGTCCCGTTCTTGCAGGATCGTTTTCCGGCCGCAGCGATGCTGGAGATTTGACGTTTTATTGGATTCATAATATTCACGGTACATTTGTGAGATTTTGTCCTACAGGAAAATCCCCACTTCATTGCTACCTCGGGGATGTGTTCCATCGCTCGTGCACCTACTGTAATACCACGTTCAAACTCAAATCTTGATAATGTGCCATTATAACAGCAATAACCAACACCGAACTAGGGACTCGCCCAGACACTTGTCGTCTTATATGGGCGACCTCAGCACCGTATTCTGTATGTTTTAATATCTCTGTATTTGAATAAGCATCTCTGTACTAGCCTTTTTTTTTTTTTACGCTTTGGTTGTTATCGGAGCGAGAGAAGCAGCGTGCTGCGTCCGAGTTTGGAATTCGGACTTCGTACACACAGGGACCGACCTCTCCTTCAAGGCCACACACGAGCGCTGAGACATATGGTGCAACCCGACGCCTTGTGTTCACCCTCACCAATCATCCTCCATACAGTCCCGAGTTCGTCCCCTGCGAATATCATCTGCCTCAACTAAAAGAACACTGTCGAGGACCTCACCATGATCGTGAAGGAGCGGTTCAGACAGGTCTGCGGCTGCGGCTGCGGCTCCGTCAGCAACATCAAATTTTCTGCAGTGACGGTATCCACAAGCTGGGCTCTCGATGGGAGAAATGTGTTTGTCAGCATTGGACCTACGTTGAGAAGTAAAGATTTAGACGTGAAGAATAAAGACGTAGAATGTTAATAATTTTTGTTTCGTTTAAAAAGCTTAAAAAGTTTTCACTTAAAAAAGTGGGCAGCACGGCCTCGTAATATAGAGAGGTGACCGAAGTCATGGGATTCCTCCAGACATACGATATTGCAGTGGCTGTGTTATTCCGAATTTCGATTGAAAGTTCCTTCTGAGGTGCATGTCCGAAGGAGCATTGCACTGTACTTTGGAATAACACAGGCACTGTAATATGGTATTTATCGGCCGACACCGGGCAAGTGATTTTCAAGTAAAATGTCTCCCCTGTACAGAAATATACATACTGTAAGTACAGGTACAGAAGGTTTGGGTCTGCAGAAATGATACAGGATTTGGGGTGGACATCATTAAAACAAAGGCGCTTTCATTGCGGAATAATCTTCTCACGAAATTCCAATCACCAACTTTGTCTTCCGAATGTGAAAATATTTTGCTATCGCAGACCTACATAAGGAAAAACGGTCACCACGATAAAGTAAGGGAGATCAGAGCTGCTACGTAACGTAACGTCAAGTCGTGACACTAGCGTACCAAAAGTTCGCTAAGAAAGTGTACCTAAGTTAATGACATCGGCACGCTACGGTGTAAACTCTTCCTGCCCGGCTAGCGCTCGCGGGTTGTATCCAGTGAGAGGTGTTTCCGGCATTTGTTCCACACTGAAGAACCGAGGGAACTGGTAGGGCCTCCACGAGCACGCTGATACACCGCAGCACGACGTGGCGTCGCCTCGACTAATGTCTGAAGTACCGCTGGAGCGAACTGACGCCATGAATCCTGCAGGGCTGCTTATAAATCCGTAAGAGGACGAGGGGATGGAGATCTTCTCTCAACAGCGCGTAGCAAGGCATCCCAGATATGCTGAATAACGTCGTGTCACACCACTACATAGCTTCCACCAGCTTGAACAGTCCTCTAATGACATGCAGTGTCTATGGATTCATGAGGCTGTGTCCATACCAGTACACGTCCATACGCTCGATACAATCTGAAACGAGACTCGTCCGACCAGGTAACAGTTTCCAGTCATCAATAGTCCCATGTGTTGACGGCCCCAGGTCAGGCGTAAAGATTTGTGTCGTGCAGTCATCAAGGGTACACGAGTGGGCCTTCGGCTCCCAAACCCCATATCGATGATGTTTGGTTGAATGATTCTCACGCTGACACTTGTTGATGGCTGAGCACTGAAATATGCAGCAATTCGATGTCACGTTGAACGAGCCTCTCGAGTCGTCGTCGGTCCCGTTCTTGCAGGATCTTTTTCCGGTCGCAACGGTGTCGGAGATTTGATGTTTTACCGGATTCCTGATATTCGCGGTACACTCGTGACACGGTCTTACGGTAAAGTCCCCACTTCATCGGTGCTTCGTAGATGCTGTGTCCCATCGCTCGTCCGCCGACTATAAAACCACGTTCAAACTCACTCAAATCTTGATAACCAGCCATTGTAGTTGGAGTAACCCATATAACAACTGCACCAGACATTTGTTGTGTTATATAGACGTTGCTGGTCGCAGCGCCGTATTCGACCTCTTCAGATTGTATTTGCACACGCATGCCTCTATCAGATTGTCTTTCCACAGCCGCTGCCGTATCGTTAACCTATTTGCTATGTTGCAATCGCCGCCGTGTATGGTGGCGACTGCAGTCCCTTTCTCCACAAACTTCACACAGCCGGCCAGCCGCACACAGTCCAAACGAACTCTTAAGCGCTTCGTGCACCGACCAGTGAAGTGATCAGCGACGCAGTCACACGCCAACATGTCAGACCTGTCGATTCAGCTACATCGAGAGAGACCTGCAGCTGCCGCAGAAATACCAGTAGGAGCGCACCCAGGCGACGATCAGCGGGCAGTCTGCCACCCGAGATGGTAGCATGACAAACGACATGTCAGTTGCAGGGAGGATTTGTATGCATCTACCGACAAAGTCGTTTCATCTTATTTGCTGACAGCGAAAAATGGTTCAAATGACTCTGAGCAGTATGGGACTTAACATCTGAGGTCATCAGTCCCATAGAACTACTGAAACCTAACTAACCTAAGGACATCACACACATCCATACCCGAGGCAGGATTCGAACCTGCGGCCGTAGCGGTAGTGCGGTTCCAGACTGAAGCGCTTACAACCGCTCGGCCACAGCGGCTGCCTGGTGAAATCAGGGAGAGAAACATAGGTAGGCGCCGTCCTTCGATACTAAGCAAACTCTTTCGGCGGGACCGGGCGTCATTATTGAAGAACATAGCATTACGGCAGCAGAGGAAAACCGTGTGAAAATTGAGACGTGTCAGGATAAAGTGCCAGTGCCTTAGTTCAACACTCTTTGTTAGACAAAGCAAACTTGGAGGCCCTCTCAGTATCCTGTAGAGCCCGGTCCCCCAGATCTGGTATAATCACAGTCCCTCGACTCCCTGTACGTTCGTCTGTGTGAAAGGTACCAGAATCACACAAACGCCCAAAGAAGGCTTCAAATCTTGTGTCACATGGTTGGTGAGCTGCCTTTCGATCGTTTCCCTCTGCTTGACCGTGAAGAAACGCCACCTCTGCTTGTTCACGACACGAATACCGCACCATTCTGCTGCCTCAGCCACACAGCCTGCAGCACGCAAGCAGCACGCGGCACATCGTCACAGGAACTGTTATTCGCCAGCGCAGTCTACCGCGGCAACGATACATTTCTGAACAAACTTTTTACCAACTTTTTTCCTCCATTTCAAGTCAGCGATCTGTACATGCAGATTGTCGGTTTTATTGATGTTCACCCTGTATTCAGGGAGTTTGCTGTCCAGTGGACGCGTGTGTACCTTCCGTCTTAGAATGCTACAACTGTTTGCGACATGCACACTGTAGCAAACAGTGCAGGAGCAACACAACACGTTCCAACTATGCAGGACCATAGACGAGTTATGCCTGTGAGAGGGCCAATCAACCAACCTGTATTCATTTTACCAGTGGTCACACTGCCCTACCTCCAAACTGTCCCATGCGTCTTAAACGCAACGGAATCAACAAAATATATCTTTCACTATTATCGACCCGCTAGGTTAGCCGAGGGCGCTAATGCACTGCTTCCTGGGTTCGGGTAGGCGCGCTGGTCCCGGAGCGAATCCACCTGGAGGATTACCAACTTGGGCCGTCGTGCTGGCCAGCCTGTATGTGGTTTTTAGGCGGTTTTCCACATCCCAGTAGGTGAATACCGGGCTGGTACCCACATCCGGCCTCAGTTACACAACTCACAGACATCTGAACACGTTCACACTCTCTCATGGTTTCCACTAGACGCAGACAGCAGGGGTACACTGATTCCATCCCCGTGGGTACAGGTTGGCGGCTGGAAGGGCATCTGCCCACTCCTTCCAGTTAACCTTGCCACATCCGTTGCAACCACGCTGTCCCTGCGAAACTGTGGGACAATCCACAAGCGAAAGAGGAAGAAGAATATGTGTCAGTATTGCCTTCCCAGGAGCAGCAGCAGTGACTGGGAAACAACCAACTGCATTCACGTAAGGCCTGTTTTCATCAAACACCACGAGACAGAATTCACGCCCCCCCCCCCCCCCCCCCCCGCAATCAACAGCAACTCGCTACAACTGTCAGTGGCAACTGCCCCATGTCGTGACGAGAATGCCGCAGACTTCAGGAGCGCTGGCTCCAGTGGATTCACCGCCGGTACCACCGCCTCCTCCTCCTCCAATTGAGCGTGCCCAACTAAATTCTGTAGAACATAGAGGAGCCCAACATGGCGTCGTGCTGTGGCACCAATCGTACCAAGCAGAACTCTGCCTTCTTCTTGCTGCAGTGGTTCCCAACCGCTGCCCACCACAGTTTCACAGACCAAGCTAACAGACTGATGGTGCAAACTGCCTCATCAACAACATATTAAATATAATCACGTCTGTAACGGATGATAGATCGTACCAGAAAGCTATTAATGTGCACACTCGAGTGCTAGAAACAGACTCCATCCGGATGTCAACCCACAACATGTTGACCTCACTCCAAAATTGCCTCTAAAATCATCCAATGAAATGCAAGATCGCTCGAGGCAAACCAGGGCAGCGCTCGCCATTTTCTACCTGAAACTCAGGTAGCCAATTGTGCAGTCGCCGAAACTTGGTTACAACCGAATGAACCGTTCGTACTCCTGCTTTACTCTGTCATTAGAGAAGATAGAGATCATGGCTACGGCGGTGCAGCGTTGTCGATAAAACAAGATTTTTAAAACAAGGTTTTTCTGTTGCCAATACTAGCACTCAACATGACTGACTGGAAATGGAGATTATCCGACTCCGGATCAAGGACGACCATGTGGATTTCATCTCAGTATACATCTAACCACCGACTTTCCAAACAACAGTTGGACGACGGTTCAATCCCGCGTCCGGCCATCCTTATTTAGGTTTTCTGTGATTTCCCTGAATCGCTCCAGGCAAATTCCGGGATGGTTCCTTTGAATGGGCATGCCTGACATCCTTCCCCATCCTTCCCTAATACGATGAAACCAATGACCTCGCTGTCTGGTCTCCTCCCCCAGACAACCCATCCCAAGCAAACAACAGTTAACAACAATCACTGCCTCCGACGGAAAACCTCTTCCGCTACTAGGTGCCTTTAATGGCGACCATGCAGTGTGGGGCTGCATAAATGCCAAGGCAATGAGAAAAATGCTACTGCATGCTACCAAACAGTACTAAATGGTGGCTGACCCACACGATTGGTCCCACCAAATCAAGCCCTGACGGCTGTGGCCTTGAGCATAACACCATAGAAGTGATGTCGGATACTTCAGGTTCCAATTACTTGCCAATCCAGATTATAATAGACGCACAGCCTAGGGAGACTGTCAGACACGCAGTCAACCGGAAATGGAACAAAACCAAGGAACTGGAACCTATGCCAAACACTTCTGGAGAACAAAATGGAACCTTTCGGCCCCGTGGGGTTGCTTCGCGGTCTAGGGGGCTTTGACACGGTTCACACACCTCCCCTCATCGGAGGTTCGAGTCCTGTCTCGGGTATGGGTGTGTGTATTCTCCTTAGCGTAAGTTAGTGTAAGGTAGATAAAGCAGTGTGTAAGCCTAGGGACTGATGATCTCAGCAGTTGGTCCCATAGGAACTTACCACAAATTTCCAAATTTTTGGACTCGATCATTGAAACTGGGAATTACAAACGAGAGTATGAGGTCTTGGTATAGCTTTTCAATGAAGCAGTACCTCAAGAAGACCAAACGCAGACTACTCGTCGGCTGTGGGATTTGATACAGTCCTCAAGGACTTCCATTGAGAAACACCAGCTGCGGCTAAGAAAATATTCAAGCACAGAAAACGAAAATCGTGACACAATTTCTGCACAGCAGTTTGTAAAGATACCCCATTAACCAAGATCTGGAATGTAATACAGAATGTCAAAACCGGTCTGACTGTGAACATGCACCATCTCCATTACCCGGCGACCTTTCAGGATCGTTCTCATGTATGATAGCTGCGCCTGACGTAACAGACAAAGTTCAAATGGCTCTGAGCACTATGGGACTTAACAGCTGTGGTCATCAGTCCCGTAGAATCTAGAACAACTTAACCCTAACTAACCTAAGGACATCACACACATCCATGCCCTAGGCAGGATTCGAACCTGCGACCGTAGCAGTCGCGCGGTTCCGGACTGCGCGCCTGGAACCGCGCGACCGTAGCAGTCGCGCGGTTCCGGACTGCGCGCCTGGAACCGCGAGACCACCGCGGCCGGCAACAGACAAGGAAGACGAGGCTGAATGTGAAGAGGACAACAGCGTCGTCACATAGCCCTTTTCGCTGGAAGAACTACAGGTTGTGCTCTCCCGAAGGAAGAGTGCTGGACCTGCCCCAGATTATGTTTACTATCAAGCACTATGACATCCCACACCAAGGGTAACTGCTGCTGCTCAGCATTTACAATAACGTACGGACGCAAAAGGTTAAAATCGACGAGCTAAAACCATGTGGTGTCGTCCCTATCCATAAATCGGGAAAAAGGTGAGATAACAATAGTCGTATCGGCGTTTCACCTTACTATCTCTGAGCCGTGTGAGGCCAACACCGACTCAAAGGAAGGCCTCGCCGCTTGTTGGTGACGTCACGTCAGCTGGGCACGGCGAACGCCACGTCTGTTGCAGGCAGAAACGCCTGGGCGTGCTTGTCACTATAAATTTCTTATTTTTGGACAAACTGTTTGGTATGGTTTTGGATGCTGCAGTTTTATTTAGATAAAAGATTTTCTCACTATCGTAAAGCTACAAATGAAGATCATAGTTCTGTATTATCTGAATCCTGTTAAAACAAACGTAGATCAATATGAGGAGATGCTTTGCCCCATTGCAAGCTTCGGAAATTTTGCATTCAAGTAACTATAGTTACTTGATCCATTTTGCTATCGAAACTTACGGCAACCCCCTTATAATGAATTCGTTTCTTTTATTTATTTATTTATTTTCGTTTGACATCGTCACTGGAAAGTGAACTAATTTACATGGGTAAATGTCCAGCTGTTGCCAGTCATTAGATTACAGTCGTTTTCAACGACAGGAATTCTAAACAGGAAAGAAAATAGATTCATACATCGAAGATACTGCAGAGCTTAAACTTTTTTAAACATGCATATTAGAAAAGATAAATGTTTCCCTCTTCCAACTGAAAGGAGAAACTTTATAACATAAAAAAATTTTATTTGATAAAACAAGTATCTCTCTTTTGCCTCTTCTTCTGTCCCTCACCCCCTCCCCCAACGTGTACAATCGCAAGATATTTCATTAACATTCAGTGTTCCTCACCCTATGGTCAACAAAGATACCTAAAGAAGAGCACCAATCTGTTGACAGTTTCTTGTAAAAGCAACCCAGTACAAACGTGACTTCCTCAGATTTACAAATACGGTAATGAAGCACGAATTCTGTTGCTGCTGGACCATGAAGTTGTTTTTGTATGTCAGTCCTTAAAACAGGTGGAAATTTAAGTTCAGGAGTACACTATTTGTTAAGAAGTATAATGAATTGCACAATTAATTGATTGCGGAAATCTCTCACAACAATGTGTGTTGGTCAACTACTGCCAATAGTTTCACATTTTCCTGTGTCAGAGAGGGAGACACCACCATTATGAGTATGCCTGCAACAGACCTGGTGTTCGCCGTGGCTAGCTGACCTGACGTCACGAACAAGCGCCGAGGCCTTCCTTCGAGTCGGTGCTGGTGCGGCTCGCATTCATGCCGTTTATAGCTTGGCATCTTGTAATACCGATAGTGCCGTCTCGTTTTCGTAGTGTCTTCACTGGCGCCAGTACGTATGATGGTTGCCTGCCCGTGAGTGGCAGCAGCGGCGCCTATCGATACGAGTATTGTGGTAGTATCTTTGGAGCGGCTGCTAGTGTTTCACGGTCGCGTAGTGTTAACACGTTCGCTGCGGCTGACGCTTATAAGCGTTTCCGCGATCAACACGCCAGAGCGGCTGACGCTCATAAGCGTTTCCGCGATCAACACGCCAGAGCGGCTGACGCTCATAAGCGTTGCCGCGATCAGCAAGCCAGTGCGGGTAACACTTATAAGCGGTGCGCTCGCTAGCTGAGTTCTCACTAGGGGAGGTCGCCAACTGGGACACGCCGATTTCGTCCGAATTGTTTCTAGAAAGAGGTGGGACTCCACATAACGTGCCCGAAATATTTCGCCTGAGTTGGCCATAGGAAAGGAGAACATGCTCTCGAAAGTTGTTCCGATAGCACTATAGGAGCCTATACCCTATTTAGCGCTCTGTTCGTTGTTATTGGCGTAGAGTAATGGTCAAGCGCATTGCTCGCGAAACAGGCGACTTGGGATCAATCCCAGGTCCGTCCTGATTTTTTTTTCTCATTTTTATTTTACTTCGTATCTTCAGAGTGTTCGGTTATTTACGGTAGATGTATATTTCTATCGTCAAGTCAAAAATCTAATTAAAAGATTACAAAGTGCCCCTGAATAACTCCAACAACAGCGAGAGGTATCATCAAGAGAAGATGCAATTAAAATACATTCGACCGTGCTGCATCAATTCAGTGCTCTTGTGGACACCCCTATGATCTAGTACGCTTGGTTTGCATCCAAACTATTAGAGGAAACACCTTAGTTTTAAAACTTGAATTAAGTGTGCTTTCCAATGAAGCATGTTGCAGAGAAATGTAACTGCTCAAACAATGCTTTCATAAAATGTGCCTAGAGTGAAACATATATGTTTCACATGTTTCTATGATATGTCACCATAAAAATGGCAAAACTTCTACTGTCGTAATGAATAAAAAGTAGCGCACGTAATCACAAGAATCTTTAAAATCTTTATTTTCATTAAAACTTTCGCCTAGTTATATAAATATACTACTTGAATGTATTTAAATTCTACGGTAAATAGTTGCAAAATCTGACGAAACCAAGGAAAATAAGAATGAAAACAATTGAAAAAAATTAGGAAGCACCTGGGATTGATTCCAGGTCGACTGTTTCGTGAGCAATGCGCTTGACCATTACGCTACGCCGTCAACATGTTCGCTGCGGCTGACGCATATAAGCGGCGCGTTCACTAGCAGAGTTCTCAGTTTAGTTTGTTCGGCTGTGCACTCGTGTTAGTTCAAGTAACCAACGACATATCACGTAACGTGTTCCTGTCTGCAGTTGTGTGTTTTCGTTTTTTGTCGTCTGTGTTGTGCATTGTTTGCAATGGCGGCGAATGAACCGACACCGGGGCCTTCGAACGCGAAAAAGTGTAGGAAGAGTGACCAATATACTGACCATGAGTTACTACGTGTGTTAGAAGATAGTGATGTAGAGTTCAGAGAGGACGAACCAGATGAGGGTGACTGGCATTTGGAGACTGCAGAAACAGACCACAGTGATGACAGTGTGGAAGCAGAACTGTCCAGTATGTTTCGTGACAGTTCGGAATCGGACGATACGGGCGACGATGATGAGGAAATCGCCGACGATAAAGAACCAGCGCTCGCAGAGGTAAGCAAACCAGGTGTTACGTGGCATGAAGAACCACATGGGATGCAGTATCACCCGTTTACGAAAGCAGAATGTTTGCTGATGAAGCCTGCTGGCAATACGCCAATGGATTTCTTTAGGCTACTGGTTACAGATGACATACTGCAGCTCATAGTTGACGAAACAAATGATAACGCACGGAATATATTTGCGAGCGCAAATACACAAGAGGGCTCTAGAATTAGTAATTGGAAACCCGTAAGTATAGAAGAAATACTTGTCTTCCTGGGGATTTCATTACATATGGGTAATGTCAAATGTGCCCGACTACAAGACTACTGGAAGAGGGATCCGCTGTTCGAAAATAAAGGAATAACGATGAGTATGAGCAGATACAGATATTTGCTTATCTTACGCGCATTGCATTTTGCAAAAAATCCAGAGTCAGGCGAACCGAAACCAAATGATCGACTGTATAAGATACGCCCTATATTGAATTATTTCAACAACAAAATGTGTAATGTGTATTATCCAGGTAGGGATCTCTCTTTAGATGAATCAATGATTCTTTGGAGGGGACGATTGTCATTTAGACAATACATAAAAAACAAAAGAAATAAGTATGGCATCAAATTGTACATGCTAAATAACCCAGACGGCTTCATCAATAAATGCGCTGTGTACACGGGGATGCGTGGTGATATGGGGGGAAAAGGGCATGCTGAAAAGATAGTATTGCATTTGTTAGAAGAGAAGGTGAATGTTGGCCATCACATTTACATGGACAATTTTTACAACAGCTTTGCCTTAGCTAAAACCCTGTTGAATGCAAAAACACATTGCACCGGGACACTAAGGGTAAATAGGAAAAATACCCCTAAAGACGTGGTATGCGCCAAGCTGGGGAAAGGGGACACCATAGCACGATATTCGGACGGGGTAATGATCGGCAAATGGAAGGATAGACGAGAGGTCTCCTATATTTCCACAGAATACCCCAATACAATGGAACGTGTGCAGAATGCACGCCAGCAAATAGTCGCGAAACCACTGCCAATTATCAGATATAATAGTTGTATGTCTGGGACCGATAGGCAGGACCAGATGTTGTCTTATTATTTATGTGAACGAAAGACAATCCGCTGGCCAAAGAAACTATTCTTCCATGTAGTTGACATGCTAATGTTCAATGCACATTACCTATATAATAAATACTCAGGGCATAATATGACTTTGTATGATTATAGAATACAAATAATAAAGGGACTACTTCCACCAATGGACGTTACAAAAGGTGTGCGTAACAAATGTAAAGACACACATGTTGTGCAAAAGCGGGACGCAACGGAAGGGACGAAGCAAGCTATGCGGAAGCGATGTAAAACGTGCGCGGCACGGGGCAAGCGTACGGATACACCATACGTGTGTATAACGTGTCCAAACCAACCTGGATTCTGTTTGAACTGCTGCACAATTACACATCCATAATGTAATGGGACGTCGTATCTACAGAGGAAGATCTGTTTGTGTTTGATTTGTAAAGTGTTTGTTTTATTTGATAGCCATGTAAATATAGTTACATTGGTTGCTCAGAATATGATGTTTCTGTACAGTACCGTATGTGGACTTATTTGTGGTTTGCTATAACAACATCACCTCTACACCTTGCAAACTTATTTGTTACTAGCTGCAGTGCCCGGCGTTGCCCGGG
This sequence comes from Schistocerca serialis cubense, assembly GCF_023864345.2. Classification (NCBI taxonomy): domain Eukaryota; kingdom Metazoa; phylum Arthropoda; class Insecta; order Orthoptera; family Acrididae; genus Schistocerca; species Schistocerca serialis. Next base: position 82,302,506 of record NC_064643.1, read on the forward strand.
TGTGTATTCATTCCTGTCTTATTTTAGTCCATCTGCTTCTTCTCTCTCTGTCCATCGCCTCCTGTTCTATCGCTATCTATTTTCCATTCATCTCAGTTCCGTTTTCACACAGGTCAATCTTCATGACATAATATTTCCTGTACTATGTGTCCCACAAGAATATAATTTTCCATGTTCCCCGGGAAGAATATTAGGAAACTGCAAAATGAGGTGCGAATGGAGTTGGTATTACAGACGTAATACATTACAACCACATGCATAGTGGGACGGATTTTCGTGCGTTTCATAGTTTTGACGTCATATCTCCTGTACTACGTGTCATACTATGATATACTTTCAAAGCTACATTTAGTGGTATATATGCATATCCTCTGCAAAATTCTTCGCGAATAGCTTTAGTAGTAATGACATAATAAATAGAAATCACAAACCTGATGTTGCGGTTATTCAAGAACAGAATTGTTTATGACGTCATATCTCCTGAACTATATATCGTAAGTAGTTTTTGCTACCATAGCAAATGATTCATTACCTTAGAGAAGATTTGTACCAAATTTGATTGAAATCGGTGTACTAGTTTAGGAGCAGATGTGGAATATCGTCACATGATGCGGCCGTTTTTGACGAATTACATTGTTCATGACGTCATATCTCCTGACGTATGTGTCGTATGTGGTTCTTACCCCTACAGTGATAGTTTTCCGATAATAGGAATATGTGTACCACGTTTCGTTGAAATCGGTCCAGTAGGAGGAGATGTGGAACATACATACATACACATACAGTCATTTTTATAATATGTATATATTTGTGATTGGGTTTCCATAGCACCACATTGCAGACGAGTCCTGTTTCTTTTTCTTCGTTTTATAAATCTTTTGGTGTTTTCCGACTAATTCTTTTTCAATGGAGTGGATTTGTCACTTGTGTGAATTGCATTTTCTGTCCAGTTAGCAATACAATAAATAAATAAGGGGCTTTGTTAGAATTGTTTGCAATAAATGCATGTAACGCTTATAAGCGACAGACAGCAGGCAGCATTTATCACATGATCGGCATGCAGCTAAAGTGTACTTGTATTTCTATATCTAGCACCTCTTCCGCAGACGTTATATTCGTTGCCAATATTACGTTCGTGCACAACATGAATTTGTCGCAAAACTAGACATTAGTCTTGCGATCAAAATTTAGGCGTGTTCATAATTTGTATTCAGCCAGGTATGGATTACGAAATATAAATTCCAGCAGTATCTTATTATAACTTGAAACTGCTGACTTCCCTTGCAGAACAAAGTTTTATTCATCCATAAGAATTATGAAAAGATACAGTGGCGAGCTAAGTCGGTAACTATGTAAAGTTATTTCCTCGAAATAAAAATCATAGAAGGCCGTGCGGCTGCAAAGAGAAGTGATTGCAGCGCTCCTGGCAGCTAGCCCCGAACTGTTTTGACTGAGTGGAACGCTGCGCCTCTGGTAGCCAGCGTACGAACTCCAAACGAATCAGCTGGCGGCATCTAGTTTATTCGCCACAAACTTACAGGTTTCGCAGGGCTATGATTTCAGCTCTCAGCGCACGTGCGCTTACAAGCGTCCGCCTCGCGCGTTAGCGGCTCGCACTGGCGACCGCAGCGAACGTGTTAAGGGGCAGTTGCAAACGGACATCAGGTCGGTTGGGGGAGCAGCTGCGAACAGGTCTGTGGAGTGCGTGGGGGCAAGCCCGGGCCGATGGCGGCGTGCCGCCACTGCCGGATAGAGGGGGGGCAGCCGCCAGAGCTGCGACTGCGTTGCACACCGGACCCTGCACGTTTGAGTTAACTGGTAATGCAACCTCGACTATTCTGAGATCTCGCCTTTGGTCGGCGGGTTGTTGCTCCCAGGGCCACTGAGCCTGGCAACAATGAGACAAGTGTTTCGAACCGGTGAAATTTTGCAGCCGTCTTTATTTGTTATTCGTCACTGAATTTAGTATTATTCTTATTAGTGAGATGCAAGTAGCGGTATTTTCTGCCTTGTGGCCGCTAACGCCCAAGTTACCTGCACTGCAGGTTAGCTTACTTATCCAGCAGTGTACCTTTCCTCGTCGTGCTGATGCTGTCCGACACGGCGTGTGGTTCAACAGCCTCTTGTACTGTACTGTGGTGTCTGCCTCTTTACCCTTGCCTAAAGATATTCCATCGTTGTAACGGTGATCGGACATTAGGTGGATTGATTAGTCGGTCAGTCGGTGCTTAAGCTGCCCCTAGTTTGAGTTGCCACCCTATTACGTGAGTACAACTCTTGGCTGCCTGTCTCACCTTACCTTATGTTTGAGTTACCTTCCCAGGCCGACCCTTGGAACACTTGCTGAGAACCGCTTGTCCTGAATCCTTAGATTATGGTGTTTGTTTCAAGGGTACTTGTAATTTTCTAATTATTGTTGGTGTGGCCTTCAGCCGAGCAATACATTCACTTCTTTGCTGATTAAGCCTTCAGCCGTGTTACAGTAAGTTTTTGTAACAAACTTGTTTTAAAAGCAAAGTGTTTGTTGAAATGTGTGCTAATTGGAATTGTTCTCCTGACTTCTAATTCAGGCCTTCAACCGTTTCTGGTTTGAAGTTGTGTGTGACCTTCAGCCGAGCAATAATTTCTCTGATTTCAAAATAAGGCCTTCAGCCGTGATAAAGTAAATTTTTTTTTTAAGCAAATTTGTTTTAAAAACAGGGCATTTGTTGAGATGTTTGCTATTTGGAATTGTTTTCCTGACTTTCAATTCAGGCCTTCATGCGTTTGTTAATTGGAGTTGTTTGTGGCCTTCAGCCGATTGATAATTTTATTTGTTTATAATAAGGCCTTCAGCTGTGTTACAGTTTGTTTTAAAACGAAGTATTTATCTCCATATGTGCCATTTGCAATTGTTCTTGTGACTTCTATTTCAGGCCTTCAGCCGTTTGTTGTTTGAGGTTATCGTTGGTGGCCTTCGGCCCTAAAAATTGTGGAATTTTTTGTCATAAGGGCTTCAGCCATCATACAGTCAACTGTGTTTTTTCAAGAGATTGTTTTAAAATTTTAATTTTCTTACATAAAGTTTACGTAGTTGTTGTGTAACCGAGAGCAACTGATTATGGCCCCATCCACAATCGTAACCTTATCCTGCCCCAGCCTCAGAAACCAGCTCTCAATCATCTCCAGTGAACGTAATGGAAAGCAGTATGCAAATGGTTCAAATGGCTCTGAGCAGTATGGGACTGAACATCTGAGGTCATCAGTCCCCTGGAACTCAGAACTACTTAAACCTAAATAACCTAAGGACATCACACACATCCATGCCCGAGGCAGGATCCGAACCTGCGGTCGTAGCGGTCGCGCGCTACCAGACTGAAGCGCCTAGAGCCGCTCGGCCACAGTGGCCGGCAAAGAAGTATTAAGCGGCGCTTGGAACAGTGGTGTGAAAACAAGGAACTGTTACCGGGAAAACAACTTTGATTTCGATAAGGAAAAGGAATAACTGAAACCCTTTGACTGTTACTTACTGATATACAGCTAAATTTCTCTCGGAATAATTATGTGATAGTTGCGTTCATAGACTTGACTTGGTCTTGTCAGTCCTAGGGAAAAAGGCAAAGAAGCTGCAGATCCACGCCGTCTCGTGCATAACGTTGTAAGCTTTCTCAGAAATAGCGACACAATCATTTTGCGACACGGAACTACCCTGGGACACAGGAGAACCAACACACGGCTTCTGCACGGATCAGTGTTGGCTCCCTCATTACTGAGCCTCTATACTGGTGACCTCATAACCTCCCTACCAGGGACATACGCAGAAGATGTATGCATGTATTCTGATGCCAGTACTCTTCAGTACTGTCATCTAAAAAAGGCACACTGCGTTCATACGTCTGCATCAGTAATGTACAGAAACGGGGTTCGAAATCTCTAATAGCAACTCTTCTCTTACGATCTTTTTTCACCGCATGTTTCCTCTTCTCCAGGCAATGTAACTGGAACGACAAACTTTTCCAGAACTCAACATCTCGAGATGGTTATCGGTGATAAGCTAATATGGTCTCGTATTCGAGATGTCGTTACCAAATGTGAAAAAGCCTGCGATCTCCACAGAGCTACGACTGGAATATGGCGTCGCTGTGATCGGTGGACAGGAATATCTTCATACCACTTCCCACTAAGGACACGCTTTGATTACGGATATCCATACTGCACATCAGCACCAGATAGCGTGCTCCAAAGACTCGACACTGTGCAGTAAAAAACCTTGTGTGAAGTTACGGTTGGCGTTCATGTCAATCCTAACCAAGACATTTCTAGTTAAAGCGAATGAACTGCCGTTAAAGTTGCGACGGATATTGCTCTACAAAAAAACATCACCTGCGACTCTATTTCCACGAGTATGAGGTCCTTGACGAAAAATCCGGTAATTAACATCATACTGTGTGTGCGGAAGATATTGCATAAATAAGCAGCTTCCACCTATCACAGCTGAATATATGAATGTGCAGGCATCAAGGCACCATGTGTGGAAAGTTCCTCTTCTACCGTACAACAATAAGGCATACGCTAACGTAAACTCTGCAGAATGATGTTGGGCTCAATTGAACGTGTCAAAACCTGTACCCAACTCACATAATGGCAGCGGCATTGCTGCTCCACTATCACGATGCGTGCATGATGCACACCGATGGGTCCACGTCTAGTAGTGCCTATTGGGTACTCCGAAGCGAACAGCAGGGCGTATATGAGCTGGATCCACACTCCACGATTATGGCAGCCAAGCTGATTGCCGTTTTAGAAGTTGGTTGTTCTTCGACTGACAGGAGCAATGGTCGTGGGCATCTAAAATTAAAGGCAGTCGCTATGCACTACTTCATCCCACGATTCCAAGAATACCATGATATGATAAGACACAAACATCAAGGAACTTGATGACAGATATAAAACGTCAGAAATTTAATCGTTGGAGGTTCAAAGAACACGACTGTCGCCTCAAACTAAGCGCCACTCATCCCTCTATGTCTATGTGGATAGGAAGAAAATCCAATTTATTTTTACAATGTCCTCGGAACACGTATCACATAAACGTCCTGGTAAGTAATCTTCAGGCACTGGGTCATCGGTTCCCAAGCAGCCTCCAAACCTTCTTAGGATGCAACCACGTAGCAACGTATAGGCTGTTTCAGAAGTTCGTCAACGGTGCCAACATCAGGCTCCCTGCACTGCTAGCCTAATACTCGTGGTAATTCGAATGCCAGAGGACGACCAAAGCTCAATTACCTCATTATATCCCCACTTGCTACTCCGCAGAATATGCAGGGCGCGGAGTCCAAATGTATGACACCATGTACTTCCTAAGAGTACATGCCTCAATGTGGTATATTTATACATGTGACTCTAATATAGACCTCTGGTTCTTGTGAACTCTCTTTCTCATTACTGTAGATGGTACTTACAGAACAGCACAAATATGCAGTTCTGTGTCCACAGTATTTGAAACAGTGCTGACTGGACATACAAACAACATTTTATTGTTAATTTACACATGTAGTCATTAATGTGGACTGAACTGGGAATATCTCAAATGTGTAACAAAGGCGATTTATCATTTCTTATTGTGTTACCAGTAAGATTTTTATAGTATATCAGCAATTTGTATCATATGTTTCATTTTCGTCTAGTTGACATGTTTTCATATATTCTGTAAATCTTGTTTTATGTCAGTGCTCTGTTAAAGTATCAGGACACCCCTAAAAACATAGGTTTTTCATATTAGGTGAATTGTGCTGCGACCTACTCACAGATACTCCATATCAAGGACATTATCATTAGGCATCATTAGACACCGTGAGAGCAGAATGGGGCTCTCCGCGGAACTCACGGACTTCGAAAGTCGTCAGGTTTTTGGGTGTCGTGTCATATGTCTGTACGCGAGATTTCCACACTCCTAAACATCCCTAGGTCCACTGTTACCGATGTGATAGTGAAGTGGAAACGTGAAGGGACACGTAAAGCACAAAAGCGTACAGGCCGACCTGGTCTGTTGACTGACAGAGATCACCGCCAGTTGAAGAGGGTCGTAATGTGTAACAGGCAGACATCTATCGAGACGGCAAGTACTATGTCAGTTAGCCGTTGGGAGGTGAGAAAACTTGGATTTCATGGTCGAGTCACTTCTCATAAGCCTCACATCACGCCGGTAAATGCCAAACGACGTCTCGCTTGGCGTAAGGATCGTAAACATTGGACGATTGAACAGTGGAAAAACGTTGTATGGAGTGACGAATCTCGGTACACAATGTGGCGATCTGATGGCAGGGTGTTGATATGGCGAATGCCCAGTGAACGTCATCTGCCAGCTTGCGTAGTGTCAACAGTAAAATTCGGATGGTGGTGGTTGTGTAGTCGTGTTTCTCAGGGAGGGCGCTTACACCCTTTGTCTTTTTGCGTGGCACTATCACAGCACAGTTGTACATTGATGTTTGAAGCACCTTCCTGCTTCCCACTGGTTAAGAGCAATTCGGGGATGGCGATTGAATCTTTCAACACGATCGAGCAGGGCCTCGCAGGGCCTGTGGCAGAGCGGTTACAAGATAGTAACATCCGTGTAATCGACTTGCCTGCACAGAGTCCTGACCTGAATCCTATAGAACACCTTTGGGATGTTTTTCAATGCCGAATTGGTGCCAGGTCTCACCGACCGACATCGATTGCTCTCCTCAGTGCAGCACTCCGTGAATAACGGTCTACCATTCCCCCACAAACCTTGCAGCATCTGATTGAACGTATGGCTGCGAGAGTGGAAGATGTGATCAAGGCTAAGGGTGAGCCATTGAACTAATTCTGTATAGTTATGTAACAGATTATAATAAGTTGCCTGCACTCTGATTGGATTTTACGTAAGAAAACGTTTACTATAACACTATGCATTTGTCAAGAAAACACAAAAACACTTTGAACGGTGCCTCTTTATATTAAGTTGGCACTTGGTAAGTCTACGAAACAGGATTCTAGGCTGAATCAGACACCAGGAAGGAATCCTGTGTAGGTGTATGATTAGTATGAAATAACAGGGTGAACCAGTTCCTTTAAAGTTCAAGAATGATTTTTAAAACACAATTTACATTAATGGCTCACGCTGTACAAAAGTAAAAATAAAAAACAAAATTATCTGGTGGCTGTAGGCTTCGGTGTGGCGAACAATACTATGACGGCTACACTACCCACAGTACGGCCTGCAACTATGGGCTTAATTTCTCTTCGTGGCGTCGTTAAATTTTGCATAGTAGCCGAACATCTCATAGCTATGTCGTAAGCCGTTTGCTGTTTTCATCCGAGGCATTTTTGTGCAAATTTGCAGGCAAATCTTCTTTCGCTCCACAAAGGTGCTGCCTACAGCCTGTGTGACTTACTCTAGGTAGCGCGCCAATTCGCCCTTGCCACATTTTCCACTCCACAGAGCAACTTTCGTTCAAAACAAAAAAAGCGCACTGGCTTTTGGATAACACCTATTTCTTACATTATTCCTAAGCGTAGCCATTTCTTAAATTGCCAAATTTACATCAATATGAGCAATTTATACACACAAATATTTTCAAATCCAAAATGTCATCAGAAATTTATTTAACGTAATAAACAATTTACATGGTATTATACATGCATTACTCACATACTATGCAAAGAACTTGTACACTTTACTTTACATCTACAGAAAATAGAGTACCAACAAGCGAAAATCTTAAATCAAAATAAATTATAAAAACTTAAATGAACCATAAACAAATAATGCTATAAATGTGTGCCACTAAAATGTCAGAACGAATTGTAATATAACGTTTCTGGTGTTTGGATGGCTGTATGTGCACGTTTCGAAAGACAATAAATTTTAAAAAAAGATACTATTAACAAGACAAAGGTACAACAGACAGTGTGAACATCATTCCCTTAAAGTTGGGCAGGGTAAATAATAGCTTTCCGCGCACACTAGTTAAAGTATCGAGAGTTTGAATACAAGCGCACTGTACATATACACTGCTGCCTTTAAAATTGCTGCACCACGAAGATGACGTCCTACAGACGAGAAATTTAACCGGCAGGAAGAAGATGCTGTGATATGCAAATGATTAGCTTTTCAGAGAATTCACACAAGGTTGGCACCGGTGGCAACACCTACAAAGTGCTGACATGAGGAAAGTTTCCAACCGATTTCTCATACACAAACAGCAGTTGACCGGCGTTGCCTGGTGAAACGTTGTTGTGATGCCTCGTGGAGAAATGCGTACCATCACGTTTCCGACACTGATAAAGGTCGGATTGTTGCCTATCGCGATTGCGGTTTATCGTATCGCGACATTGCTGCTCGCGTTGGTCGAGATCCAATGACTGTTAGTAGAATACGGAATTGGTGGGTTCAGGAGGGTAATACGGAACGCCGTGCTGGATCCCAACATCCTCGGATCGTGCAGCCATGTGTCGATCCCTGACTCAACAGATGAGGACGTTTGCAAGACAACAACCATCTGCACGAACAGTTCGACGACGTTTGCAGCAGCACGGACTATCAGCTCTGAGACCATGGCTGCGGTTACCCTTGACGCTGCGTCACGGACAAGAGCGGCACCGATGGTGTACTCAACGACAAACCTGGGTGCACGAATGGCTACATGTCATTTTTTCGGATGAATCCAGGTTTCGCATCCGTGTTTGGCGACATCGCGGTGAACGCACACTGGAAGAGTGTACTCGTCGTCGCCATACTGGCGTATCACCCGGCGTGATGGTGTGGGGTGCCATTGGCTACACGTCTCGGTCACCTCTTGTTCGCATTGACGGCACTTTGAACAGTGGACGTTACATTTCAGATGTGTTACGACCCGTGGCTCTACCCTTCATTCGATCCCTGCGAAACCCTACATTTCAGCAGGATAATGCACGACCGCATGTTGCAGGTCCTGTACGGGCCTTTCTGGATACTGAAAATGTTCGACTGCTGCCCTGGCCAGAACATTCTCCAGATCTCTCACCAACTGAAAACGTCTGGTCAATGGTAACCGAGGAACTGGCTCGTCACAATACTCCAGTGACTACTCTTGATGAACTGTGGTATCGTGTTGAAGCTGTACCTGTACACGCCACCCAAGCTCTGTTTGACTCAATGCCCAGGCGTATCAAGGCCGTTATTACGGCCAGATGCGGTTGTTCTAGGTACTGATTTCTCAGGATCTATGAAGCCAAATTACGTGAAAATGTAATCACATATCAGTTCTGGTATAATATATTTGTCCAATGAATACCTGTTTATTATCTGCATTTCTTCTTGGTGTAGCAATTATAATGGCCAGTAGTGTCTGTTGTTTTTTACATTCGTTTACCTAACATCAATGCTTGGGGGTGGGGGGGTGGTGAGGGTCATCGCCCATCGAAGTTCAGACGTCGATGAAGACAACGAAACCAGCATCTCGACGCCTGTACGTCACATCACGCGGTTTTCTAGCGCCTGCGCTCGCCACAGCTGCAGGCGTGCTCGCGCCTCCTCCCTGCTCCCTGCTGCGCACGTCTCCCCCCATCTGCATCTCTGCGCGTCAGACGCGGCCCCACCTGCATCGCAAGCACCCGGTGGCCGCTGCTTGCCGAGCACTGCGGGCTGTGGCTGGGGGTGGCGGGTGGGGGCGGGATTGCCGCCTGCAGGTCACCGACCTTCGCGCAGCGCGTGGTGGAGGGTGCTGCTGCCGTGGAGGGCAGCGCCCGCTCCAGCTCGGCGCGTGGCGGCTGCCGCGCTGTGTGCTGAGCGGACTCCCCCTCTACAGTCCGTCCCAACTTAACCTTCCCCCTACTTATACCTCCCGAGGAGATCACGAATGTAAAATTAGAGACTCGAGCGCGCACGGAGGGATTCCGGCTGTCGTTCTTCCCGCGAAACCTACGCGACTGTCACAGGAAAGGGAGGTAATGCCAGTGGCACGTAAAGTGCCCTCCGCCACACACCGTTGGGTGCCTTGTGGAGTATAAATGTAGATGCAGATGCAGATGTAGATGTAGAAGCTGCCGGGCACGGTGACGCCTGCATCGGTTGATTCCGCCGACGGCCGACATCGGCCGAAGACGGCCGATCTTATCACATCAGTACACCACCACCGTGTTCGCGCTCACTCTGCAGCCGATCTCATCTTCCCAATCTGCAGAATCTGGACGGCAATCGGCGGAACTGAGATGTTCGCTTTCTTCGCCGGAATCACTGCATTTTTCTCACCTGCGAAATATGAACTGTGAGAAACTGAGAATTTGCTTCTAGAATGAAGGAGTTTGTGTCATTCCGAGGATAAAAAGATATCGTATTGGGGCTATAGCTCTGATCCTAAGTACTGCAGTCGAAGCGTTATTAGAAAACACAAGTAGCTAAAATCTGTATCGGATATTTTAGGTGTAAATTGTAATCTTAAAAAATGATGCGTTCAAGTGAGAAGAATGACGTATCTTACACTTAAGGGGGGTAGGAAGCCAAACGGGCCGACTTGGAGCAGCGGAGGCATCACAGGACATTTTAATTTCCACTGTCTATACTTTTACAAATAAATTTATAAAACTTTGTGAGAATCACCAGGAAGGGTTCAGGATTCACACTCATTGCAGTGGAACTTCGAAAACATAATAAAATAATCTTTTTTACGTGTGAAATTTCATCATTGTTTCACTTACTAATGGCTGCATGTGTTGCTATAGGTACTCTTTTCTTCATAAGTTAGAGAGATTCTTCAATAAATTTTGCACAGCATACATACCATACTTATACAGGTGTGTGAAACTCAAGAATTTATTTAATTTATGAAAAAACGAATGATCTGTCGTATTTTAAACTTCATGTTTAGAAAAAAACACAAATTTTGTATTTAATTACCTCAATTTTGCCACAGTTTTTAATAGATTTGGAAAATTCACTGCTATGAGTGTGAATTCTGAATCCTTCCTGGTCATGCTGACAGAGTCTTATGAATTTATTTGTAAAAGTTTAGACAGTGGAAATTAAAATGTCCTGTGGTGCCTCTCCTGCTCCAAGTCGGCCCGTTTGACGTCCTACCCCCCCCCCCCCCCCCCAAAGTTGCGGTGAGAGATCTCCCTTGTGTTATGGTAAGTGCGCCGTTTACATGTCTACGATTTACCATGCTGCTACCGGAAATGTTATGCGTAATTAAGCTCAGAAAAAACAAAAAATATGATCCGTGCCTTCACATCTAATCTTTAAAGTCACTATTATTCAACCTTTTTGGGTTGCGATAAAAGGACATTAGCTTTCTACGAATTATTACTACTGTCTACTGGCGTTCTTGTGCTGCTATGATTCTTTTAGGTGTGATTTGCAAATGTTTTTTTGTTTTTTTCACTTTTAATTGCTATAGGTTTTCACAATACTCGTTGTTAAATTGAGGTTTACCCTTTCAAATGTACGCTGAATGACTGTTTCGGCCATTCTCGGTGGTAAAAATACGCAATTTGTTGTGGTAGGTCGTGGAATATTCCTGCTTGTGCCCCTACAGTTTCATGAAGTTCCGATACTTGCGGCGCTACAAGTAGCTCTCAAAACGGCGTCTGTAACAAAAGTGCATTCCGTGCGGCGAGCTGTCATTGAATTTCTTTTGTAGGAAAAGCAGTACATCGCAGGTATTCGTAGCCCCTTGCAGAATGTCTACGAAGAGCTCAGAGTGAACAAAAGCAAGGTGAGTCGTAGGGCGAGGGGTCTGTCATCACTGCGCAAACCTGTCCAGTATTCGCCGTGCCGGCCGGCCACACAGAGCTCTGACTGCTGGAATGTCGGAACGTGCGGACACCCTCATTCGAAGTGATGGACGGGTCACAACCACACGTACCGCTGCTCAACTGGACGTCGCTGTTGGTAGTGTGTGGCAACATTCAGGGTACTCGCAGGTGTGTGCCTGCCATGATCTCCACCGCCTAACAGAAGACCAGAGAGAGCAACCGAGGGCCGTCTATGCTTGCGCATTGCGAGGTTAATCGTGACAATTTTTTGTCGAACATCGTCACAAGTAATGAAACAGCGGTTAAGGACTTCCAACCGGAAGCAAAACGGCAATCCACGCCACACCATCTCTCCTCTAAGGTTCAAATGGTTCAAATGGCTCTGAGCACTATGGGACTTAACATCTATGGTCATCAGTCCCCTAGAACTTAGAACTACTTAAACCTAACTAACCTAAGGACAGCACACAACACCCAGCCATCACGAGGCAGAGAAAATCCCCGACCCCGCCGGGAATCGAACCCGTGAACCCGGGCGTGGGAAGCGAGAACGCTACCGCACGATCTCCTCTAAGGAAAGAGTTCAGCCGGTATGTAGTCATCTGGGAGTGTGGGCTGGCAGTCTGTCTGACGTCCTCCCTCATAGTGCAACGATCAACTCTGAAGTGCACAGTGCTGCCCTCAGGAAACTGAAGAAACGACATCAGCGTGTTCGTCGCCACAAAAATTGGAACCAACTTCTCCTTCTGCATGACAACGCAAGGCAAACACAAGTATACACACGTGAGAGTGGCTCGCAAAACTTCTATTAACTGTATTGAAGGTTAACTGTCGCGTTATGTCTGTTTTGCTGAATTCATTTGAAGTCGTGGACAGTCTTCGTCATCCTGCTTTTCAGTGTCACCACGTATCGTCTCGATTATCTCCACCATTCACAGTGAGGCGACAAAAATCATTCGATAGCGAATATACTTACGCAGATCGCGGCAGCAGACCGTGCACGCTGTATGAAAAGGCCGAACTCTGCCGGAGCTGTCATTTGTAGTCAGCTCACTCACGTGGTTTCCGCCGTCATTGTGGACGCACGACGGCTGTTAACAGACTTTGAACGCGGAATAATGGTTGGAGCTAGATGAATACGACATTCTATTCCGGAAAACGTTACGAAATTCAATATTTAGAGATCTACAGTGCCAAAAATGTTCCGAGAATACCAAATTTCAGGCGTTACCTCTCATCACTGACAACGCAGCAGCCGACGGCCTTTGCTTAACGACCCAGAGCAGCGGCGTTTGTGGAGAGTTGTGAGAGCTACGAAACAACGAACACTGCGCGAAATAACCGCACAAATCAATGTACGACTTGTTGATGTTGTTGTTGTTGTTGTTGTTGTTGTGGTCTTCAGTCCAGAGACTGGTTTGATGCAGCTCTCCATGACACTCTATCCTGTACAAGCTTCTTCGTCTCCAAGTAACTACTGCAAAATCTGAATCTGCTTAGTGTATTCGTCTCTTGGTCTCCCTATACTATTTTTACTCTCCACTATTCCCTCCAGTACTAAATTGGTATCCGTTGATGCCTCACAACAGCTCCTACCAATCCTCCTCCTAATCAAGCAGTGACAGAAACTCCTCTTCTACACTATTCTATTCAGTACCTCCTCATTAGCTACTTGCTCTGCACAGTTAATCTTCAGCATTCTTCTGTAGCACCACATTTCGAAAACTTCTATTCTCTTCTTGTCTAAAATATTTATCGTCCATGTTTCACATTCATATATGGCTACAGTCCATACAAATACTTAAAAAAAAGACTTACTTACAGTTAGATGTATGCTCGAACAATTTCTCTTCTTGAGAAACGCTTTCCTTGCCATTGCCAGGCTATATTTCATATCGTCTGTACTTCGACCATCATGAGTTACTTTGCTCCCAAAATAGCGAAAGTCATCTACTACTTTAAATGTCTCATTTCATAATCTAATTCCCTCAGCGTCACCTGATTTAATTCGACTACAATTCCATTATCCTCGTTTTTCTTTTGTTGACGTTCATCTTGTATCCTCCTTTCAACACACTGTCCATTCCGTTCAACTGCTCTTCCAGGTCCTCCGGTGTGTCTGACAGAATTACACTGTTGTCGGCAAACCTCAGTTTTATTTCTTCTTCATGGATTTTAATTCCTATATCAATTTTTTCTTTCGTTTTCTTTACTGGTTGCTCAATACACAGATTGAATAACATCGGGGATAGGTTACAACCCTGTCTCATTCCCCTCCCAACCACTGCTTTTGTTTCATGCCCCTTGACCCTTATAACTGCCATCTTGTTTCTGTACAAATTATAAATAGTGTTTCGCTCTCTGTATTTTACCCTTGCCAGCTTCAGAATTTGAAAGAATGTACGACTACACTGCTAAATTAGGCGTTAATGGGGTATGACATTATACGATCGACGCGAATGCCTTTATTAACAGCACGACATAGCCTACAGCATCTGTCCTGGGGTGTTGTCCATATCACTTCGGCCCCAGGCGACAGCAAAACCGCGGCTTGGTCAGATGAGTTCCGATTTCAGCTGGTAAGAGCTGATGCCAAGGGCCTTATCGAAGTGGTAAGACCGGTTCCCGTCAGATCACCGGAGTTAAGCGCTGTCGGGCTGGGCTAGCACTCGGATGGGTGACCATCCGGTCTGCCGAACGTTGTTGGCAAGCGGGGTGCACTCAGCCCTCGTGAGGCAAACAGAGGGGCTACTTGATTCAGAAGTAGCGGCTCCGGTCTCGTAAACTGACATACGGCCGGGAGAGCGGTGTGCTGACCACATGCCCCTCCGTATCTGCATCCAGTGAAGCCTGTCGTCTGAGGATGACATGGCGGCCTGTCGGTACCAATGGACCCTCCAGGGCCTGTGGAAGGAATGATAGGATTCGAGTGTGGCGCAGACCCCACGAAGCCATGGCCGGAAGTTGTCAACAAGGCACTGTGCCAGCAGGAGGTGGCTCCACAATACTTGTTTACATGGAACTGGACAGGGGGTCGTCTTGTGCATCTGATCCGATCGCTGACGTAATGCTCATGTTCGGCAGCTTGGAGAGCATTGTCAGTCATTCGTGGTCTTCATGTTCGCAAATAACGGAGGAATTTTCAAGGATGTCAGCGCGTAATGTACCGGGCCACTACCGTTCGCGATAGGCTCGATAAACACAGTGGAAAATTCGGACAAATCCCGTCGAACATTTATGGGACATCATCGAGAGGTCAGCTCGCGCACAAAGTCCAGTACCGGCAACACTATCGCAGCTATGGACGGCTGTGAGGTAGCATCGCTCAAGACTCCTGAAGGCGAATTCCGACGACTTTCTGAGGCCACACCGCGTCTGTTCGTGCAATACTTTCGGCAAAAGAAGTTCAGAGACCGTACTGGGTGGTATCGCACGACTTGTCACCTCAGTGTAGAATAGAACGGTTCTCTCTCCTCTCACAGATTCGTAAAACTTGTTTTGGTATTCTAGCAAATGAGGAAAGAGTCTACGGAACTCGCCACGTTGTGTTCCACACAGGATACAGTTTGTTTACACACAGTCGCCGTCTTGCTGCAATGCTAGATTCGTCTTCAAGCATAGAGGCTCCGCGGTACTCGTCCCATTCTAGGAGGTTAAGCCACACCTGCTTCACACATAGAATAGATTATTTATTTATTTACCGTAGTACCAAATTGAGGAGCACATCTCCAAGGTTATGGGACGTTACAGTACATGAAATTACAACATAAAGGTAATAACAGATAAAAACAAAATGTTTATGAACCCAAAAAACTGAATCTATAAATTTAAGTAAATGCAATCAACAGTACAACAAGTATCAGGTTAATATTTCAAGCAACTCCTCGACAGAATGCAAGGAGTGATCCATGAGGAACCGCTTCAATTTCGATTTGAAAGCACGTACAATATTGCTAAGATATTTGAAATCTTGTCGTAGCTTATTGAAAATGGATCCAACAGTATACTGAACGCCTTTCTGGGCGAGAATTAAGGAAGTCCGATCCAAATACAGGTTTGATTTCTGCCAAGTGTTAGCTGAGTGAAAGCTGCTTATTCTTGGGAATAAGCTGATATCGTTAACAAGAAATGACAGTAAGGAATATATATATATATATATATATATATATATATATATATATATATATATATATATATATATATATTGAGAGGCCAGTCAATCAGAGAGTGGAATGAAAAACATTTCACAGTATTGGATCACCGTTTGTATACGTGACTATGTCTCAGTTGCTGAAAAGATATATTCAATTCTAAAGGTCAGTACATTATTTTGGCAGAGGTCATACACATATCAGCTAGAACATAATGACCTCCAAGGTAACGACCGGTATGTGCGCCTTTCGCACGAGTGACAGCGGCGACATGTCGTGGAATGGAAGCAACGGGGCCTCGTTAGGTGGCTGGAGGGAGATGGCACCACACCCGCACGCACAGTTCACCCAATTCCCGTACATTCCGGGGAGGGCAGCGATGACTTCTGACGCAGGGCAGCGATGACTTCTGACGCCACGTTGAATCCCACCCCTGATTCTTTTTATCTGGTTAAAGGGGGTAGGACGTCAAACGGGCCGACTTGGAGCAGGATAGTCACCACAGGACATTTTAATTTCTACTGTGTATACTTTTACAAATAAATTTATAAAACTTTGTCACCATGACCAGGAAGGATTGAGGACTCACACTCATCGCAGTGGAAGTTCAAAAACGTAGCAAAATACCTTTTTTTACATGTGAAATTTCATAATTTTTTTTCACTTATTACTGACTGCATTTGTTGCTATAGGTACACTTTTCTTCCTAAGTAAGAGAGATTCTTCGATGAATTTTTCATAGCATACAAACAGTAGTTACAGGTGTATGAAACTCTAGAATTTTCCAAATGTATTAAAAAACTGTGGAAAAAATTGAGATAATTAACTATAAAACTCGAGTTTTTTCTAAACATGAAGTTTAAAATGTAACAGTTCATTCATTTTTTCATAAAAGGTTAAAATGTAACAGTTCATTCATTTTTTCATAAATTAAATAACTTCTAGAGTTTCATACACCTGTAACTATGGTTTGTGTGCTGTGCAAAAGTAATCGAAGAATATCTATTACTTAGGAAGAAAAGTGTACCTATTGCAACAAATGCAGTCAGTAGTAAGTGAAGAAATGATGAAATTTCACACGTAAAAAAAATGTGTTTTCTTACATGTTTGATCTTCCACTGCTATGAGTATGAATCCTGAATCCTTCCTAGTCATTCTGATAAAGTTTTATGAATTCATTTGTAAAAGTATAGACAGTGGGAATTAAAATGTCCCGTGGTGCCTCTCCTGCTCCAAGTCGGCCCGTTTGACCTCCTACACCCCCCCCCCCCCCCCGCCCCCTAAGGTCTGGCAAACTGGGGGGCCCTGGGCGTTAGATGCTACTGTGTTCCTCGAACCAATCCATCACACTCCTGGCCTTATGACAGGGCGCGTTATCTTGCTGAAAAATGCCAGTGCTGTCAAGAAGCATGATCGTCATGAAGGGGTGCAAGTGGTCTGCAACCACTGTACGACACCCTTTGCCCGTCATAGTGCCTCGCACGATGTCTACCGGATCCATGGAAGTTCGAAATATAGCGCGTACTTTAATATGGCATGCTTTTAATAATTTCTACAACGAAACTCTGTCCCGAAATCTTCCAGAAAACCCAAAGAGTTTCTGGTCATACATAAAGCAGACCAGTGGCAAGACGCAGTTAATACCTTCACTGCGCGATAACAACGGTGAAGTCACCGATGACACTGCCACTAAAGCAGAGTTATTAAACACGGTTTTTCTGTAAGTCGTTCACCAAAAAAGACGAAGTAAATATTCCTGAATTCCAGTCAAGAAGAACTGCTAAAATGAGAAACATAGAAGTAGATATCCTAGGTGTAATAAAGCAGATTAAATCATTTAATAAATGCGAGCCTCCGGTCCAGATTGTATACCAGTCAGTATCAGTATGCTGATAAAATAGCTCCATATTTAGCAATTATATACAACCAGTCGCTAACAGAAAGATCCGTACCTAAACACTGGAAAATCGGTCAAGTCACACCAATAGTGAAAAAGCGAAATAGGAGTAATCCGATGAATTACAGGCCCATATCACTAACGTCGATTTGCAGTAGGGTTCTGGAACATATGCTGTATTGGAACATGAAGTACCTCGAAGAAAACGATTTATAGACACAGTCAACACGGATTCAGAAAACATCGTTCTTGTGAAACACAACTATCTCTTTGTACTGATGAGGTAATAAATGCTATCGACAGGGGATGCCAAATTGATTTAATATTTTTAGATTTCCAGAAGGCTTTCGACACCGTTCATCACAAGCATCTTCTAACCAAACTGCGTTCCTACGGAGTATCGCCTCAGTTGTGCGACTGGATTCGTGATTTCCTGTCAGAAAGGTCGCAGTTCGTAGTTATAGACGGAGAATCATCGAGTAAAACAGAAATAATTTGCGGCATTCCCCAAGGAAGTGTTATATCCCCTCTATTGTTCCTGATCTATATTAACGACATTGGAGACAATTTGAGTAGCCGTCTTAGATTGTTTGCAGATGATGCAGTCATTTACCATGTTGTAAAGTCATCAGAATATGAAAACGAATTGGAAAATGATTTAGATACGATATCTGTATGGTGCGAAAGCGGCAATTGACCCTGAATAAAGAAAAGTGTGAAGGTATTCACATGAGTACTAAAAGAAATCAGCTAAATTTCGATTACGCGATAAGTGACACAGATCTGAAGGCTGTAAATTCAGCTGGATACTTAGGGATTACAATTACAAATAACGTAAATTGGAACGATCACATAAATAATGTTGTGGGTAGAGGAAAGCCAAGACTACGATTCATTGGCAGAACACTTAGAAGGTGTAACAGGTCTACTAAAGAGACCGCTTACACCACGCTTGTCCGCCATATTCTGGAGCGTTGCTGTGCGGTGTGGGATCCGCATCAGGTGGGACTCACGGATACATCGAAAAAGTACAAAGGAAGGCAGCTGGTTTTGTGTTATCGCGAATTAGTGGAGATAGTGCCACAGACATGATACGTGAATTGGAGTGGCAACCATTAAAACAAAGGCGTTTTTCGTATCGACGGGATCTTCTCATGAAATTTCTATCACCAGTTTTCTCCTCCGATTGCGAGAACATTTTGTTGGCACCCACCTACACAGGGAGAAATAATCATCACGGTAAAATATGAGAAATCAGGGCTCGCACAGAAAAAATCAAGTGCTCGTTTTTCCCGCGTGCCGTTCGAGAGCGGAACGGTAGAGAGACAGCTCGAAGGTGGTTCATTGAACCCTCTGCCAGGCACTTTATTGTGAGTAGCAGAGTAATCACGTAGATGTAGATGTAAATGTCCCCGTAAATGGTCCCCAAAGCGTAATGAAGCTGCCGCGAGACTGTCTCCGACCCGCAGAAGAGGCGTCGAGGAGGTTTTCCCGTGACAGACGACGGGTTCGCGCCCTCCGTGCGCGCGATGAAGAAGGTATCGGGGTTCATCAGAGCGCGCAACGCTTTCCTACTGCGCTGACGTCCAGTGTCGAGGGTCACGTGCCCAGTCGTAGTTGCCGATGGTGTGCTGTTAACATTGCCACATGTACGGGCCGTCAACTTCGGAGGCCCATCGTTAGGAGTGTTCGGTGCACTGCGTGTTCAGACACACTTGTACTCTGCGTAACGTTAAAGTCTGACGTTAAATCCGCGACAGGTCCTGTTTTACCGGTCTGCCCAGCGTACGACTTCTGACACCTGTAATGAGAGGTGGCCGCCCAATCCCAAGACGTCTGGACGTGGTTTCGCCCCGTTTCGCCACGTGTTGAAGGCACTCGCCACGTGTTGAAGGCACTCGCCACGTGTTGAAGGCACTCGCCACAGCACTCCTCGAACACCCGGCAAGTCGTGCAGTTTCCGAAATGACCGTCACAGTCCGCTCCTGGTCAAACACGGAGAGACCGCGCGCCTTGCCCGTTGTACACGCGGACACTGGACTGAGCTCGCTGCTACCAGATGCGCCGTGCGACAGTGCGTGTCTCTGATTAGCAGTCATTCCTCCGCAAGTGACGCTGGCTGAAGCTTTTGTGAGAAGCGTGGCACTTCACACCGAAGGGCGATTTTATCGGCTGCTCTGCCACAAGGACGTACTCTTAGGGATCCGAAGGGGGAGGGAAAAAAAGGCAAAGTGGTGACGTAATGTGCCGGTAACTCCGTACAGGGAGCGGATTAAGGTATGTCTTGTTGCCTTAGGCCTAGAACGAAATTTTCACTCTGCAGCGGAATGTGTGCTGATATGAAACTTCCTCGCTTATCAAAACTGTGTCCCGGACCGCGGCTCCAAATCTGGACCTTTGCCTTTCACGGGCAAGTTATCTACCATCTGAGCTGTGAAGTTTGGAAGGTACGAGACGAGGTACTGGCGGAAGTAAAGCTGTGAGCACGGGTCGTGATTGGTGCAGATGGTAGAGCACTTGCCCGCAAAAGGCAAAGGTCCCGAGTTCGAGTCTCGGTCCGGCACACTGTTTTAATCAGCCAGGATGTTTCAAATAATGTTATAGGCCATCAACAAGTGCCAGCGTGCGAACCATTCAACGAAACATCATAGATACTGTTTTTCAGGAACGAAGGCCCACTCGTGTATCTTTGATGACTGCACGACACAAAGCTTTACGCCTCGCCTCGGCTCGTCAACACCGACATTGGACTCTTGACGGCTGGAAGCTTGTTAACCGGTCGGACGAGTCTCGTTTCAAATTGTGTTGAGCGGATCGACGTGTACGAATATGAAGACTACCTCAAGAATCCACGGACCCTGTGTGTCAGCTGGGGACTGTTCAAGCTGTTGGAGGCTCTGTAATGTTTTAGGCGTGTGCAGCTGGTGTCATATGGGCTGCCTGACAGGACTCTGACACATGACGCGTAACTGAGCATCCTGTCTGATCACTTGCATCTGTTCGTGTCTATTATACTTTCCGATGGACTTGGGCAATTCCAGCAGGACAATGCGACACTCAACACGCCCAGAATTGCTATGCAGATTTTTAGGAATTTTCTTCTGTGTTTAAACACGTTCTTTGGTTTGTGACGGCGTCGTCTTCATTCTACATTCTATATTTATACTGCGCGGGTCCACTCGCGTATGGTTCGCGGGAAGAACGACTGCCGAAAAGCCTCCCTGCGCGCTCGAATCTCTCTGATTTTACAATCGTGATCTCCTCGGGAGGTATAAGCAGGGGGAAGCAATATATTCGATACCTCATCCAGAAACGCAACCTCTCGAAACCTGGCGAGCAAGCTACACCGCGATGCAGAACGCCTCTCTTGCAGAGTCTGCCACTTGAGTTTGCTAAACATCTCCGTAACGCTATCACGCTTACCAAATTACCCTGTGACGAAACGCGCCGCTCTTCTTTGGATCTTCTCTATCTCCTCTGTCAACCCGACCTGGTACAGATCCCATACTGATAAGCAATACTCAAGTATAGGTCGAACGAGTGTTTTGTAAGCCACCTCCTTTGTTGATGGACTACATTTTCTAAGCAATCGTCCAATGAATTTCAACCTGGCATCCGCCTTAGCAACAATTAATTTTATATCATCATTCCACTTCAAATTGTTCCGTAGGCATACTTCCAGATATTTTACAGAAGTAACTGCTACCAGTGTTTGTTCCGCTATCATATAATCATACAATAAAGGATCCTTCTTTCTATGTATTCGCAATACATTACATTTGTCTATGTTAAGGGACAGTTGCCACTCTCTGCACCAAGTGCCTATCCGCTGCAGATCTTCCAGCATTTCACTGCAATTTTCTAATGGAGCAACTTCTCTGTATACTGCAGCATCTTCCGCGAAAAGGCGCATGGAACTTCCGACACTATCTGCTAGGTCATTTATATATATCGGGGACAGAAGTCACGTTGTTGCCATATTGTTTCTCTGTAGAAGAATAAAAAAAGGAAAAATGCTAGAATTGATTGGGAGCAGCATCTTATCACTTTACGGCAATAATTTGAAGAGTTTACACCATTTTCCCAAAGCTGCGAGAGCACATAGACGAATTTTTTAATTACATCAGGATGTCAATGAAATCATTTGATGAATTACATGTGAAACTGAAGGACCGTCTTCAACACCAAGGTAGATATATGCAAGCGATTCAGATGGTGTCCTTAACTTTGAGGCAGGACAGTACAATTAACAATTTCTTGAAAGAGTCATTTTTTAATTAGATTTTAACATAAAACTGAAGTAACGTTAGTTTACAAATAATGGGTCAGAGTTAAAACAAGGAGAAGGGAAGTAATGTTTTAAAAATTGTGAAACCCGTGTTCTGAGTTGTCATCGAAAGAAGACCTGTGGCGACGGTTCAGGCCGAGGTTGTGCGAGTCCTCGCACAACTGAACCGCGGACACTTGTGAATGGATTGGCTTCAGGTAGGCTGACGCAATGTGCTGCGTATTTGCCTGGCTCAGTGGACTGGTCCACCGAGAGGCATACGGTGTATAGGGTGTAGACGCAAGAGGATGCTTCTGCTGCCTGATTTTCTTCACTACTTTCAGCACCTCCGTTTGAAAATGAAGAGTGTCAAGAAAAGGGAGTAATCCTTTAAAAAACGAAAAGTGCCGATTTGATGTGTCCTTCAGGGCTGTGATCATTTCTAATTCAACAGAATCCATTTTCCGTTTTTTTTTTTTTTTTTTTTTTTTTTTTTTTTTTTTTTTTTTTTTTTTGTGGTTTTAGGGCGCACAACTTCAATGGTCATTAGCGCCCTGACTACTCTAAGAATGCACCGCGAGGCACAAGTTGACCACAACAACTAAAAGGGAAAACACGATAAAAGACAGATTGACAGGCATAGGATTAAAAAACAGCATCATCAAATGTCCTTAGCGAGGTGTGTCAAATTGATAAAACGAAGAACACGAGCAGCTGCTCGTGGGTCATCCGCTAAAATGGCATCGAAAGTATTTGGCAGGTTAAGATCGAGGCGCAGTGTGTTAAGATCTGGACAGGACATTAAAATGTGTCTAACCGTCAGCAAGTGCCCACATGGGCAGAACGGCGCCGGCGCAGCCGTCAGCAGATGGCGATGGCTGAACCGGCAGTGTCCAATTCTTAACCGGGCTAAAACGACCTCCTCCCGCCGAGAAGGGCGTGAGGAGGACGTCCAAGCCACGGGAAGAGGTTTTAAGGCCCGAAGCTTGTTGTCGGTAAGTGCAGCCCAATCGGCATGCCACAGAGATAAGATGCGCCGACAAATCACCCTGCTAAAATCGGACGAAGGGACGCAACAAGAAGCTGTTCGAGGCTGGAGGACCGCAGCCTTGGCCGCGGCATCTGCAGCTTCGTTCCCAGGGATACCGACATGGCCCGGAACCCACATAAAGCTAACTGGAGAACCGACATCCACCAGCTGCTGAAGAGAGCGTTGGATCCGGTGTACGAAAGGGTGAACCGGGTACGGATCACTGAGGCTCTGGATGGCGCTCAGGGAATCTGAGCAGATGACATAAGCAGAATGTCGGTGGCGGCAGATGTAAAGAACAGCCTGGTAGAGGGCAAAGAGCTCAGCTGTGAAGACCGAACAATGGCCGTGGAGCCGGTATTTGAAACTTTGTGCCTCGACAATAAAGGCACACACGACCCCGTCATTGGTCTTGGAGCCATCTGTATAAATGAAAGTCATGTCGATGAACTTCGAACGAAGTTCCAAAAAACGGGAGTGGTAGACCGAACCGGGAGTGACCTCTTTTGGGAGCGAGCTGAGGTCAAGGTGAACGCGGACCTGAGCCTGGAGCCAAGGTGGCGTGCGGCTCTCGCCCACTCGAAAGGTTGCAGGGAGGGAAAAAGTAAGGTGTTGAAGGAGGCGACGAAAGCGAACGCCAGGGGGTAGCAGGGCAGAGACATACAACCCGTATTGACGGTCAAGAGAGTCGTCAAAAAAGGAACGATAAGACGGATGGTCGGGCATTGACAGTAGCCGACAGGCATACCGACAAAGCAGTATATCGCGCCGGTAGGTGAGTGGCAATTCGCCAGCGTCAGCATGAAGACTCTCTACGGGACTGGTATAAAATGCTCCGATCGCAAGTCGTAAACCCCGATGGTGTATGGAGTTGAGGCGGCGTAAGATGGATGGCCGTGCAGAGGAGTAGACGAAGCTCCCATAATCCAGCTTGGAGCGGACGATCGACCGATATAGACGAAGTAGGACGGTTCGATCCGCTCCCCACGACAGACCACTGAGAACACGGAGGACATTTAAAGAACGGGTACAACGGGCGGCCAAATATGACACATGTGGAGACCAGCTAAGTTTCCTGTCAAATGTAAGGCCTAAAAATTTGGTTGTCTCCACGATTGGGAGAGCAACGGGACCGAGTCTTAAGGACGGTGGGAGAAACTCTTTGTATCGCCAGAAGTTAATACAGACCGTCTTCTCGGCAGAAAAACGCAAGCCATTGGCGACACTCCAGGAGTAAAGACGGTCAAGAGAACGCTGAAGACAGCGCTCCAGGACACGTGTACACTGCGCGCTGCAATAGATGGTAAAATCGTCCACGAAAAGGGAGCCTGATACATCAGCTGGGAGGCAATCCATTATTGGATTGATCGCGATGGCGAAGAGAGCGACGCTCAAAACTGAGCCCTGTGGCACCCCATTCTCCTGGCGAAAGGTGTCGGACAGGACAGAACCCACACGTACCCTGAACTGTCGATCCATTAAAAAGGAACGAATAAAAAGAGGGAGGCGACCGCGAAGGCCCCATGTATGCATGGTGCGCAGAATGCCTGCCTTCCAACAGGTGTCGTAAGCCTTCTCCAAATCAAAGAACACAGCCGCGGTCGGGCGCTTCCGCAAGAAGTTATTCATAATGAACGTCGACAAGGTAACCAGATGGTCAACAGCAGAGCGGCGCCTACGAAATCCACATTGTACATTGGTAAGTAGGCGTCGAAACTCGAGCAGCCAAACCAATCGAGAGTTAACCATTCGCTCCATCACTTTACAGACACAGCTGGTAAGCGAGATAGGTCGATAACTGGAAGGCAAGTGCTTGTCCTTCCCCGGCTTAGGAATCGGGACCACAATAGACTCGCGCCAGCATGCGGGAACATGTCCCTCAATCCAGATGCGATTGTATGTACGAAGAAGAAAACCTTTACCCGCAGGAGAAAGGTTCTTCAGCATCTGAATATGAATAGAATCTGGCCCTGGAGCAGAGGACCGTGATCGGCCAAGTGCGTTTTCGAGTTCCCGCATGGTGAATGGGGCATTATAACTTTCACAATTCGAGGAGCGGAAGTTAAGTGGCCTAGCCTCCTCTGCCTGTTTGCGGGGGAGGAAGGCAGGGTGGTAATGAGCGGAGCTCGAAACCTCTGCGAAAAAGCGGCCGAAGGCATTGGAGACAGCCTCAAGGGCCACAAGGACGTCATTCGCGACCTTCAAGCCAGAAACTGGTGAGTGGACCTTAGTGCCAGATAGCCGGCGCAGGCTACCCCAGACAACAGAAGAAGGAGTAAAACTGTTGAAGGTGCTTGTGAAAGCAGCCCAGCTGGCTTTCTTGCTTTCTTTGATAATACGACGACACTGAGCACGTAATCGTTTATAATTGATACAATTCGCCACTGTAGGGTGGCGTTTAAAAGTGCGTAAAGCACGTCGACGAGCACGTAAAGCGTCTCTACATGCTGCGGTCCACCAGGGGACCGGTACGCGACGTGGAGAAGAAGGAGGGTGAGGGATGGAATATTCAGCAGCAGCGAGAATGACTTCCGTGAGGTGTGCGACCTGACGATCGCAGCTTGTAAAGGTTTGATCCTGAAAGGTCGCCCTGGAAGAGAAGAGCCCCCAGTCTGCCTTGGAGATGGTCCAATTAGAGAAGCACGGAGAGGGGGTATGCTGCAGGAGATGGATAACACACGGGAAGTGGTCGCTCGAATATGTATCAGAAAGTGCATACCACTCAAACCGGCGTGCAAGTTGGGGAGTACATATAGAGAGGTCTAAATGGGAATAGGTGTGAGATGTGTCCGAAAGAAAAGTAGGGGCGCCAGTATTGAGGCAGACAAGATCGAGCTGGTTGAAAAGGTCTGCTAACAAGGAGCCCCTCGGGCAGGATGCTGGAGAGCCCCAAAGGGGATGGTGGGCATTGAAGTCTCCAGTTAACAAAAATGGTGCAGGTAGCTGAGCAATAAGTTGCATCACGTCTGCCCTGGTAACGGCAGATGACGATGGAGTGTAAACGGTACAAAAGGAAAACGTAAAAGTGGGGAGAGTAATGCGGATGGCAACTGCCTGCAGGCCGGTGTGCAACGTGATGGGATCGTAGTAAATATCATCCCGGACCAGCAACATAACCCCTCCATGAGCTGGGATACCTACCACAGGGGGTAGGTCAAAACGCACAGAGGTGTAGTGTGCCAAGGCAATTTGATCGCATGGGCGTAGCTTCGTTTCCTGGAGGGCTACGACAAGCGGACGGTGCAAGCGGAGCAGCAACTTCAAGTCCTCTCGGTTGGAGCGAATGCTGCGAATATTCCAGTGAATAAGTGCCATCGTAAGAAAAGAAAGATGAGAGAAGTGGTCACCTCGAAGGCCGCTTAGGGCCTGGCTTCGAGCGAGCACTGCCGCCGCTATCAGTAGGCGGACAGTCATCGTCCATTGGGTCTATAGGGTCATCGGCCATTGGGTCTATAGGGTCATCGGCCATCTCGGGAGGATGGCCGGGAGGGGGAGCTTCCTCCGCCAGTGAACCGCCAGATGTACGGCGACCAGCGGTGCGGCCAGGCGAAACGGATGACGGCCTGGGGCGGCAGCCGCTGGGTGGCGCAAGAGAAGAAATGCGCCGTGGCGGGGAAGGAGAACTGTGCTTCCTATGCGCCTTTTTGGAAGGACGTGTAGTGGAAGTACCGGTCGAAGGCTGTGAGGTGGAGGTACGGAGGAAGTCCGCACGGGATGGTTCCTTCTTGAAGGCCCGTGCATCTGACTTCGGTGTCTTCGTCTTAGCAGGAGCTGAAGAAGGTGCTCGTGTCTGTGGGGTGATGGGAGGAAGAGGAGACGTCGACCGCGCGATCTTAGCACTGGCCGAACGGACGACCGTGGTGCTGAAGGTCAGATCGCATGTCTGGGTTGCTACCTCCCGGGTAGTCCGAGGAGAGGCGAGGACAGTACTGTATTTCCCCGCTGGGAGCAGCGTGGGCTTCCTACTAGCCAATAGCTTGCGAGCAGCCGAGGTGGACACTTTCTCTTTGACCCGAATTTCCTGGATACAGCGTTCTTCCTTATAGACAGGACAGTCGCGGGAGGATGCTGCATGGTCACCCTGACAGTTCACACAACGAGGAGACGGAGGTGGACAGTCACCCTCATGGGCATCCCTGCCACAGGTGACACATTTAGCCGCATTGGAACAAGACTGTCGAGTGTGATTGAAACGCTGACACTGGTAGCAGCGCGTAGGTGTCGGGATATAGGGGCGAACAGAAATAACCTCGTAGCCCGCCTTGATGCGCGATGGCAGCTTAACACTATCGAAGGTCAAGAAAATTGTCCGGGTCGGTACAAGGTCATTGTTGACCTTTTTCATGACCCTATGGACAGCTGTCACGCCCTGCTCAGCGAGGAATGATTGAAGCTCCTCGTCAGTCAATCCGTCGAGGGAGCCAGTATAGACCACACCACGAGACGAATTCAAAGTTCGGTGGGCCTCCACCCGGACAGGGAACGTGTACAGGAGGGTGGCCCGAAGCAGTTTTTGTGCCTGAAAGGCATTCTCAGTTTCTAGTAATAAGGTGCCGTTACGCAACCTGGTACAGGATTTGACAGATCCGGCTATGGCATCTACGCCCTTCTGAATAACGAAAGGGTTGACAGAGGAAAAATCCTTTCCGTCCTCAGATCGAGAAACTACGAGGAACTGTGGGGCAGGCGGTAGTACTTTTGTCACTGTTGCCTGGTCACGTTTCCGTTTGTGGGTCGAAGTCGAAAGCGATGGAGTAGAATCCATTGCGGAGGAATCCCCCATGATTGCCAGCGTCTCCGATGGCGCGCTCCTTCCTTGTGGGGACCCTCTCAGAGGGCACTCCCGCCTTAGGTGAATGTTTACACCTCAGGTCACACCTCCCGAGAAACAGACGGAGGGACCAATCGGCATGGTCAGAAGGTATCAGCTCAGGCAATCACCCCTCCCCGGGCCTGGCCTTTACCAGGGGGTACGCGCGTGCCTTACATGTCTACCCAGGGCGGGGACTTACGCGTTACCCCGTCACCGGCTACGCGTGCGAACGCATGGGTCGGCCTTCAGGCACGCACAGGGAGGAAGGAAGAAGAGGAAAAAGAAGAGAGAGAGGGAGAAAGAGGACAGACTGTGTCAAACGCCGAGGCGGAGACCAGAGAAGGCAAGGAGAAGAAGGCAATGAGAAAGCAAGGAGAAGAAGGCAATGAGAAGGCAAGGAGAAGAAGGCAATGAGAAGGCAAGGAGAAAAAGGCAATGAGAAGGCAAGGAGAAAAAGGCAATGAGAAGGCAAGGAGGAAAAGGCAATGAGAAGGCAAGGAGGAAAAGGCAATGAGAAGGCAAGGAGAAGGCAAGGGAAAGAGTAAGGAAGACAGTGAGGTGGAGAAGAGCAAAGAAAGGAACCAACAAAAGGAAGGAAGAAACGAGAAGTGAAAAAACCAAAAGGACCACGATGATAGGTCGTGGAACCGTCCGTCTCCGGACGCAGGCGCGAACTACCCCCGTGAGGGGGATGGACTCCTTTTAGTCGCCTCTTACGACAGGCAGGAATACCGCGGGCCTATTCTAATCCCCGGACCCGCAGGGGGGGCCTTAAAGGGGTGGGTGCCCCTGTCTAGTGGTAAATGCGTGGGAGATGCCTAGACTGTGCAGGTTTACACCGCGATCACGGAATTCGTTCCCATTTTTATTCATTAAAAAAAAAAAAAAACTAACTAACTTTCTTCGTACAAAATCTCAAATTAATTAACAACACTTGGCCTACGTGCCGTAGCAGGTTGAAAATTTTTTTTCCAGCGAGTTATACTTTTGTGTCAGCTCATGTTAACATGATTAGAAATGGAAGATCGGGCTTCATATGATACAGCTCAGCAATTGTCAAAATATGAAACCTTTTTGACGCAGACAAGGGAACATGATTTACTCCGATCTTTGTGGAAAGTGACTAGAATTATTTCAACCCATCGCAGTCAACTGAACAATATTTTGGATGCAGTACCATGGCCTCATATCAAACGAGCCTGGTTGCCCGTTGGCGGTACATTATTAAAAACTGTCTTTGGGACTCATGACGAAACAGATGCAAAATGCTGGGATTTGGATGCACAGCAAGTACTTTCAGAAACACAAGTTAATCACAAAGTGTTGATACATCAACAGCTGCGCTTGACATGTCTTGAGAATAACCTGTTAGCCACAACCAGACAAATACAAGTTGTAGCCAACAGATTAACGCGGCACTACGGTGCACTTGAACCAAGACTGGACTCATCTTTGCTCAGGATTAAGTAATCTGACTATCACATTGGACATTGTGAAGACCACACAGATTCTTCTATTTAATTTACACATGGCACAGTTACATGTACAGATGTTACACTCGACCATTCAACTGACTGCAAGGAAAACTCAGTCCACACCTGTTACCCTCAGAGCCCTTCTTGCACCTCCTACACAATGTATCGTCGCAAGTTTTGGCCCCTAAACAAATGCTTTATGCTGTGCGGGAAAGCACCCTCCCCTTTTACTATGCTGCGCTGGAGGTCGGACTTACCTGTAATTTGGACGGTATTCGGATGTGAATGAGGTTGCCATTCACGTACACAACTTGCGAATATGAGTGCAATCAAAAATACACTTTTCCAGTCTCTTGGGCCACTCTTCACCATCATGTTGTTTGGCAAACTCAAGAATTTTTAGTAGTTAGACGGGATCGACAAACCCACGCCACTCTCTCTCGCGCTGAACTATCCAGTTGCTTCCATACAACACATTACTTATGCTCCACACTAATTTTACACACTAGCACTACTGAGTGTGAGATGTCACCGTTTTTAGCTGAAACTACTACACCTCCATGTCCTCGTGTTCTAGGCTCACTTTGTCAACCAATAATTCAACCTGTTGGCAACAGTTTTCTATTTGCTGTTCCACAGACTGCTCTTGACCACCCTGGTGTGCCACCGTTCAATGTTAGAAACTGAATCGTACCGGGTGACACCGAATAATAGTGGCCTAGTGTATAATAGTTCAAGATGTGATGTATACGCTGCTTCTATGAGGATATCAGCTCAATTGCACTCCACCTTTCATGTCGCCATTTCCACATTTATCTTATACCTTCCTGAACTCTCTTTTAAACTCCATCACCATCAGAAGCTAAAGAATTTACCGAATAGCAATGATTCAAATTTACTCCAATCGATCAATCACCTCCTTACCCAGGAACATAACTAAGTTGCTCTTGACCGAGTGGCCTCACATATTGCTGATTGGCACCAAACCAAGCGATTACCCACCATTGTATTACTCAGCGCTGGTTCGGTAATCATCACTGTAATTATTCTGATTATAGTATCCTGGATACTCTGTAAAAGAGGGTTTTGCAAATGTTTCACTTCCATCCGAGAAGTAGTACCACCCCGACAACCTGAAGGTGAATATCACACCTGAACCTACCTGCCAACCTTGGTGCATGTGATGAGGAATGACACCCCACCCCCTTAGAATTAAGTTGTAGTCTAGGTGTCAGGTCAATGAACTAATTTTGTAATGGATTTGTATTTCTATATAAAGCCTATGGAACCCCAATTTAATTGTCGAGTCTTAACACTCGTGTAAGTCATTTTGTTTTCTCTTTGAATTATTGTCATTTTGTAATGTTCTCATTCACCCGCTTGGGTAATTACCATTGGAATCCTAGATGTAAGAACTCGAAGTAATATTACGGGGCAGAAGCCCCCTCATGACTATCAGGCCTGGGAGCATTCTCTCACCCCCACGAGGGTGGAGTGTTTCAGTGTGCGGTGCTCCGGTGTCCCTCATCATCGCCTGGGTACCCACCACCACTGATACCGCCGACACACACACTAATACCATGGTGCCGCCCTACTGCCGGTGCCCCAACTTCACAAATTTGCTATTCAAGAGCCTTCCTTCAGGCCACTTTGTAACTTTTGCACATATTGATATCATTATGTTATGGATGTTAATTTCTGTGACCATTCATAATGATCATATATTTTTTAAATGAAATAATCAATTAGAATCAGCTCATTCATTTTCATCCAGAGAGCCTTCAGAAGTGGAAAGGATGTGCAGGGAGGAGACCCCCTAAGAGGGATCATTGCCGATAAAATTCTATTAAATAATTTTTCCATTCATAATGTATGGCACTAGCCGGCTTGGGCATACTGTGGTGGAAGGTGCTGGCCAGAAGAGCATGGTCGGCACATTCCTGCCACGTGCTCCTCGGTCAGTCTCTAGTCCCTCGGGTTGGTCGCGCTGACAAGGGTACGCTACTAGCAAGGCACGTTGGCGGAATCAACCCTCCAATCAGAGACTAGTCGTGTGATCACGTGGGGACGTGGTCGGGAGCGGCGAGGGTGGCTCGGAAACAGCTCCGCGCTCTCTCAGCTTCAGACCTCGGCCCCGAGTAGTCGCTCCTCTAGCCTCCGCCTCTCTCCTCAAACCTCCTGATGAACAGATGGCAACCACTCTCGAGGTGGCTCAGCCCTACGTGGGCACCCATGTACCACCTTTACACAAATAAATAGGGTCCATTCAAGCTTAATTACTTTTAATTATTGCAACGCCCACAATTTTCCGCTCCTGACGTCTATCCCGATGAACAGAAGTAAAGCTGTGAAGATGGGTCATGACTTTTCTTGGGTATCTCTATTGGTACAGCACATGCCCACAAAAGGCAAAGGTCCAGGGTTCATCTCCTGGTGCACCAACACATAGTTTTAATCTGACAACAAGTTTAATATTTGATCAAACTTGACTGAAGACTGACATATTCATTATGGGGACATTTAACACAGCTTCAGTATCCACAGGTATTTAATACTAAGGACAAACCCACAAAAAATTTTAGTCTGATCAATAATTTTTGTAAAAACCATCACATATCTCTGAATATCTATCATAAAACTGTTTAAAATCAACAAATTAGGATTGTGTCATTACCTAGCCAGTGGACGACCACGTTTACTTGGAGTGGTGTGGCTCCTCCCAATTTCTGTAAGACAAAGACACATTATATGTAATGCTCCTTTTTACTAGTACACTATTACTTAGTTGTAACTTTATTTGCTATAAAAATAAAGCCTAAATTATTTCAGAGGTACAATAACCAATTCTGAAAAATTTAAGTAGTGCATCTGGAATTCTGTCGATGGGTTAAAAAAATATTTAACTGAAATGTGTTTCAAATGGAATTGAAATTCTTATCTTGTAAGTACACTGGAGATAAAGAATATATTGAGTTATGCAATATGTTAATACTGACTGTTTTAATTTTATTTAGTTGTATGTCTCAGTTGTTACAAGGAAAATCTATTCTGGCACGAGGTGAAAGAGCAGTAGCAGCGGTGAAAGGGGGAGGAGGGTCAAGAACCTGCAACTATCAGTCACAACAGCCATGCTCGCAGAATTTTGAACTGTCATCTCTCCCCAGTTGCTCAAGAAGGAGATGATGAGCATGAGATTCAAATGTTTTTCATTTTAGCAGCTCACAGTCTCATAACAAGCTTAAAAAAACATTGAGTAGTCTAATATGCCTCACTAACAAACTTATTGTTGGGTAAACTGTTGGTGGCATAGCTGCGTAAAAGTGCTATGCAGGAATTCTACCCCAGGAGAACAAGATATGACATGGTACTAAAGGGGGAGCCAATAATTATAATATAGAACTAGAACCCAATTTGCCAAACATCAACAGATACGGTAAGGCAGAGGGTAGAGGGAAGAGACTTATGCAACAATACCATGCACTGTAGAGAATTTTTTTTCCAACTGTGGTTCTTAGATGCTGTACACATTCAAATCACCCACTAGATGCAACAGGCACTCATAGTAATCTGAAGTTTACCAAACCCAGTCGAAAGACATGAACTGACATTTGGTCTGCCTGATCAATTTGAGAGGTCAGGAGGGGGAGGGGGGGAAGAAAAAGTTTTTTTTTTACTGTGTGCAGACATTAGCAGATAGGATGGGCCTGCCTTCATAATATATCTAATCTGGTCAAGAACTTCCTTTCCCAAATAATTTGGTTTGATGAGTAGTTCATTCCACAGGTGTGTTCCATACAAAATGACCATTTTTATACTTCATTTGATTCCCTCATAGTGTATAGTACAAAATGTATTTCATTGTAGAAGTTAAGTAGATACAGAAGTGTACATACATAATCAAGCTGGGATTGCAGTCCTGGTTATGGAGTATCAAGAAAAAAATTATGGTCGTTCCCCACAAGCTACATTAATGCACTTTAAAATATGTGTAAGTGATGAATCATTGGTCAGGTCTTAAGTCTATTCTCAAAAGTATGTCCCAGTAATATCACGATTTCTAAAAGTTTTGAACAGCCAACTAGAAGTCAGAAAAAGCGGAGAAATTTTTAGACACAAAAAATTGGAACAAAACTGCTCCATTTGCAAAACAAAGGTACATAAAGGTAATGGGATAGGTTAACTCCTAAAAATACGAGGATCTCTGACATTCATGTGGATGTTCCATAGTTAGATGCTAGGCTAATTAAAGAAAGCTATGAAGAAAAGACGTGGACACTTTTAACAAACAGAAGCAAACAATTTGAAATAATGTCCAGACAGAGTAGCTTTAGAATACAATACCATTTCAAGGAATGCACGGAGGGTACTGAAACCAATCTCGTTTAATGTGGCCATCTCAAAGGCCTTGGCCACAGTAATGGACTCACACAGAATGGTTTACACAGCTATAGACTGTAGGACGAGGACGACAAGCAAGAAGAAGAAGAAGAAGAAGAAGAAGAAGAAGAAGAAAAAGAAAATAATCACTTTAGGTTTGCAAATGAATTTGAATTGTCATAGGGGGAAAAGGATTTGGAAGATCAGTTGAACAGAGTGGATAGTGTCTTTTAGACAGATTACCAAGTGTGAAAAGTGTAACAGGATGTAGTTTTTATTGAAGATGGCAATTCTGAGAGAATTAGATACCGTAAGCAAGACTTAATTGTACAATAGGATGCCATAAGAAAAGCATGAGGTATTTTCCCTTGATTATCATTTAGACAACTGGTTAAGGTGTTAGGTATTTTATCTAAAGGTTTACAGAACAAGTCCTCTCTTACAAAATTTGTTGCAGACGATTCATGCGAGTTCACACGGAATGGTGGCAATCAACGGTCTTCCGAGTCATTTTGTGTAGCCCACCGTGAACTCGTCTCCTTTTCCAACAACTTCATAACAGAGTATAACACACCCAATTATTTTCTGGATATACACTCCTGGAAATTGAAATAAGAACACCGTGAATTCATTGTCCCAGGAAGGGGAACTTTATTGACACATTCCTGGGGTCAGATACATCACATGATCACACTGACAGAACCACAGGCACATAGACACAGGCAACAGAGCATGCACAATGTCGGCACTAGTACAGTGTATATCCACCTTTCGCAGCAATGCAGGCTGCTATTCTCCCATGGAGACGATCGTAGAGATGCTGGATGTAGTCCTGTGGAACGGCTTGCCACGCCATTTCCACCTGGCGCCTCAGTTGGACCAGCGTTCGTGCTGGACGTGCAGACCGCGTGAGACGACGCTTCATCCAGTCCCAAACATGCTCAATGGGGGACAGATCCGGAGATCTTGCTGGCCAGGGTAGTTGACTTACACCTTCTAGAGCACGTTGGGTGGCACGGGATACATGCGGACGTGCATTGTCCTGTTGGAACAGCAAGTTCCCTTGCCGGTCTAGGAATGGTAGAACGATGGGTTCGATGACAGTTTGAATAGTGAACGGTACATCCAGTGTCCCCTCGACGATCACCAGTGGTGTACGGCCAGTGTAGGAGATCGCTCCCCACACCATGATGCCGGGTGTTGGCCCTGTGTGCCTCGGTCGTATGCAGTCCTGATTGTGCCGCTCACCTGCACGGCGCCAAACACGCATACGACCATCATTGGCACTAAGGCAGAAGCGACTCTCATCGCTGAAGACGACACGTCTCCATTCGTCCCTCCATTCATGCCTGTCGCGACACCACTGGAGGCGGGCTGCACGATGTTGGGGCGTGAGCGGAAGACGGCCTAACGGTGTGCAGGACCGTATCCCAGCTTCATGGAGATGGTTGCGAATGGTCCTTGCCGATACCCCAGGAGCAACAGTGTCCCTAATTTGCTGGGAAGTGGCGGTGCGGTCCCCTACGGCACTGCGTAGGATCCTACGGTCTTGGCGTGCATCCGTGCGTCGCTGCGGTCCGGTCCCAGGTCGACGGGCACGTGCACCTTCCGCCGACCACTGGCGACAACATCGATGTACTGTGGAGATCTCTCACCCCACGTGTTGAGCAATTCGGCGGTACGTCCACCCGGCCTCCCGCATGCCCACTATACGCCCTCACTCAAAGCCCGTCAACTTCACATACGGTTCACGTCCACACTGTCGCGGCATGCTACCAGTGTTAAAGACTGCGATGGAGCTCTGTATGCCACGGCAAACTGGCTGACACTGACGCCGGCGGTGCACAAATCCTGCGCAGCTAGCGCCATTCGACGGCCAACACCGCGGTTCCTGGTGTGTCCGCTGTGCCGTGCGTGTGATCATTGCTTGTACAGCCCTCTTGCAGTGTCCGGAGCAAGTATGGTGGGTCTGACACACCGGTGTCAATGTGTTCTTTTTTTCATTTCCAGGAGTGTATTCCTATCTTTGCCCTCTCCTTGAAGTTTTTACCCTCTATAGATCTCTCTAGTATTTTGGAAGTTACTCATTGCTCTCTGAACACACGACCTATCACTTTGTTCTTTCTCGTCTATTTTTCTACGGTGAAACTCCTCGGTCCTTATGACATCAGTCCACTGAATGTTCAATGGTCTTCTGTAGAACCACATCTCAAACACTTTGATTCTTTTCATTTCTGGTTTTCCCACAGTATGTAATTGACTTCTACGCAATTATGTGTTACAAATGTACTATTCCCTGCCCCGTTCCTGCACAGCCACCCCCTCCTCTTATGATTAGGACTCACAAAAGAATTTTACATGTGCATCCAGCATTATTTGATTGCAGGCCTCCCGAAAATTTGTTTAACCCTTCCCAGAGCTTCACAATATTTTGTTGAAGATGTAATCTTCAGGTCTGTGCATGGTATCTTGACATCAAATTGATATCCTGTAGTTCCATCTTTAACCAGACAGTTGACAAGTTCATTCCCTGGAATGCTTATGGGTCTCGGTGTCCAGATAAAGATCACTGTCTTTCCAGAACTGCAGAGATCGGCAAGTAGTGCCCGGATTTGGTGACCGTAGGATTCTCGGGATAGCACAGGGTTATTACCTCTAAGCAACTCATGGAATCACTACAGATGAGTAAGTTTGTCGTGGATTGGGATTCGATGTTCCGCAAAGCCTGACAAATAGCAATCACTTCTTCAGTGAATAAACTGCAGGCACTTGGCAGTGAGTGCTTCTTGTGATGATTATTATTATTATGATGATGATGATGATGACTGGTTTGTGGGGTGCTCAACTGCACAGTTATCAGCACCCGTACAAGTTCCCAGTCATTACACAGTCCAATCTCACCACTTTCACGAATAATGATGAAATGATGAGGGCACCACAAACACCAGTGCTTCTCATGTCCCCTCACAAGTCCAAAACTAACCGATTCTGTCGTGTACTTTTGGGCCGTCTGCGTGGATACATATTTAATTGCAATAATTGTGAAAGACTGAAAGAAAAAGGTGTCTGAGAAGGGTAGGATCAGCATCCTACTTGGGGCTACAAAGGAGGTCCATCCCTATTACTGGACAGAATACACGCTACAGGTGTGTTGAGAGGGAGCTCTAGGGACACAAACTGACGGATGCTGTTGGAGGTCCTTCATTAGAATATCAAGTCAAAACACAGCTAACCTTCGCAGTTTTGGCAGTCTGGACTGCTAGTTGTGGAACAGAGTTGAATGACGGGAGGGGATGCTGTCATCTAACCCACAGCGGTTGGACATGAGCTTCTGCTAGAAATTTGTCAACAGGGCTCGTACAGGAGCTCCCTAAAGCCAACCGCACAACTGTGTGCAGAACTGGGTCCAGCAAGTTCAGAACAGATGGTGCTGCTAACCCATAGGAAGCACATCTGTAGTCCCAGTGGAATAAAATCAGCACTTTGTGGGGCACAGACTGCACAGTTCTTAAGAGTTTTTACAAAGAGAGACTAAGAAAACAGAGATCGTTCAGCTTCTCTGTGCAAGTCGCCTCAAGTCAGCAGACACGTGGCAGCCGAGTTAGCCTGCGGTGAAATAAAATACCTAAAAGCTGGAAAGCTTCTATGACTCGAAGTAACTGGTCCCGAGATAAATTTATGGGTGCAGGTGTCCAGACCGGAGTTGACAAAAATGAATAACGTGTGATTTTGCAGTAGAAAATTGATAGCTGTGATTCAGGGCCAAATCGTGTGCTCTCCAGACAGCCCCCTGAAGGTGTCTCTCAGTGGTGCACTGTGATGCACGGGCACAGTACAGGCCGAGATTGTCCACATACATTCACACAGGGACTGTGGGGCCTACTGATTTTACAATACCGTTGATGTGACAGCTAACAGCATTACACTAGAAACTCCAGTTTCCTGCACATATCGGTTGCTGAGGGTCTAAACTATCCAGACCTGAAAAAATTGGTGAGATAGGAAATTCTGGATAGAAGTGTGTAAACTGCCCTGGAATCTGCACTCGTGCAGCATAGATAGGATGTAATGTCACCAGATGGTATCTTGTGCCTTCTGTGGGTCAAGGGACACAGCAATCTGATGACGGTGATTCACAAAAGCACTGCACACTACGGATTTCAAATGAACCAGACGATCTGTGGTAGACTGGAAATCCTGAAAGTCACTTTGGAATCACAATATATGTCCTCCGGTTTTGAGGCACCGACAAAGTGATAGACCGTTCATTCAAATAGCTTACACAGTCCATTTAACGGGGAGATTGGCCGATGGTTAGTCTTTCCCTGAAAATATGTGAGCCCTTTCCTTGTTTCAGGATACGAATAATAACACCTTCCCACCACTGAGAGGGAAATACTCCCTCCTGCCAAATCCAATTAAAAAGCCTGAGGATATGTTTCACGGTGCTGGCAAGAAGATGTTTGAGAATTTGCTTATGAATTTATTCAGGCCCAGAGGCTGTATCTCTACACACTGCCAAAGCACTGTGAAGCTCCCATTCAGTAAAGGGGACACTGTATGATAGAGATGTGCAGGGAAAGATAGCAGGTAGCACGTAACGAGATGTATCCGGGTCAGGAAATGAGGATTGTAATTACTGGAAGTGGACACTTCAGTAAAGTGTGCTGAAATACTTTCAGCAAGTACCACTGGATCAGTGCAAGTGTTATCACTGACAAAGACACCAGAAAGTGCCGTGGGTGGTGGATAGCTGCATGTACGGCAGAGTTTAATCCGTACTTGGTACAGTGGGCTCTGGGATTGCATAGTTGAGATATGTTACTCCCAACATTCCAGCTTCCTTTTCTTTATTAAAAACCGTGCGTTCACCTGCAGTCTCTCAAATGCTATTAAATTATCCGTAGAGGGCTGGTGCTTGTGCCAGTCAAGCACTCTGCTGCATTTCCTGATAGCTGCAGTTTTATCTTCAGACCACAACAGCACTGGTGGCCATCAGGATGAGCCTGAGAAGTAGAGTACTGTTGTTGCTGCAGCACAGGTGATAGTGTCCTGCACCAATTTGTCAACAACTTTCAGCAAAAGTGACTGCAGAGGAGACGGCCTGCGAATCGACTTTCCAAAATGACCGACGTCGAGAATATTCTAGATGTCTGCGAGTGTAGAGGGAGAGAACAATACGAAAATGGTTGCAGAAGCAAAGATCACCGTGGATGTGCCTCTGAATCAGGGTTAAGATAACCGGGCTGCGAACTGAGTTCAATAGCTGAAAGCATTCCGTGGGCCACACTGCAATGCATTGCAGCACCAGTGTGGGGTAGGCTGACAACCAATTGTGGAACGAAGTGTTCA
Source organism: Schistocerca serialis cubense (assembly GCF_023864345.2). Lineage (NCBI taxonomy): Eukaryota > Metazoa > Arthropoda > Insecta > Orthoptera > Acrididae > Schistocerca > Schistocerca serialis. The sequence goes on from NC_064643.1 coordinate 82,341,604, forward strand.
AGTGCTCTGTTTCTGTGATACAATGTCACTGCCCCAGAGGATTATCGGCATTAAAGTCCCCCAATAAGAGAAAGGGGCCAGGGAGCTGTGACACTAACTCAAACAGCTCACGATAATGAAAAGGTTCATCTGAGGGTAGAGAGACATTACGTATTGTCATATGAACTGACAGGCAGACACTGATGGCCGTGGTCTCCGTGCAGTAGTAAGTGGCACTCCCTCGCTGAAAATTTCAGAATGTGTAGGATACAGGCCCCACCAGATGCTCTCTTGACATTAACACAATTTTTACAGAACAGGCAGTTGCGTTGCCTTGAAATGTGCATCCTGGAACTTGTTTCCAAAGAAGTCACTAAATGATGGAGTTCACTCACTCGAATGGCAATAGTATCCATCACAGTTCCATTGAATGAGTGTTAGCGTCAGGTCTGATCTGGTCTGAGAAAGTGGTGAACAGAAGAGATGGGCGTGATTGCCAAGTAGTAGTCCACCTGAATGCACAATACATTGTCAATGCGCATAGGTATCGATTGCTGCAGGGCTGGGAAGCAGAAAATTTGAAGCCTCAGAAAGTAGCTTATCTTTCTGCTTATCCTTCTGAGACTGATTTCTGTGAAGATTTTCCCATTTTATCTCCCAGAAGAAGAAGAAGAAGAAGAAGAAGAAGAAGAGCATACTTTCCTTTCGCCTGCAGCCTGTGGCTGCTGTTTCTTGTCTTGTGAGGGTGCCACCTTCACAGGTGTCAGTCAAGCAGTAGGTGCCTGTTCACTTTGGGGTACTGGGACTCTGCCATGTCAGAGGCCACCTGGCACAGTAGCTGTCGCCCAGAGTGGCACTCACGGGGAGAGCCTCAGATGAGAGTGAGTGGCAAAGGGGTAGATAATGTAACTGACATTCCCTCCTCCAAAATGTGGGACAGTCGTAGGAATATGACCGTGACAAGGGGGTGTCATCTGAGACCTTATTGTGTGAGGTGTGGACATCACAGTCACAAAATTTGAAGCCGTATCAGTCAGATGAAGTCTTTGAAACTTTTTCCGTGCATCTTGGTAAGACAAGTGATCAATGTTTTATAATCTCAAATTTTCCTCTCCCTCTCTAACACTGACCATTACAGTGAATAAGGAGGATGCAGTTCGGGACAGTTCACACACATAGAGGGTTTGTCACAATGGTTGCCCTCGTGGGACACACATCCACACACCCTACCAAACCTCTGGCACTTAAAACATAGTATTGGAGGAGGGATACGAGGCCTGACATCAGACCTACAAACTGTGACCATAGACTTCTCAGGTAAAATGTTCAACTGAAGGAAAGGATAAAATCTCCAGTGTGCTTTATTATCCTCGGGTCCCTTCCGGATGTGGCGAATGAAATAGGTTCCGTGCTGTGCCAGATTAGTATGCAGCTCTTCATCCATTTGTAGTATTAGAACCCAATGGAAGTCGACATCTCGAATTCTATTGAGGTTATTATGAGGAGAAATTGTGACTGGTATCTTTTTTAACTTGACACAGGCCCTCGACTGGTTAACAGGTGATGTTTTGATCAGCAAAGGTCCATTTCTCATCTTCTCTATTGCCACAACCTCTCCAAACCAGTCTTCAATATTTTCAATGAAAAAGATTGGTCTCATCATAGGGATAGAGCTGCCATCAGTTTGGGAACTGACTGAGATCTCAGCACAATGTCCACTTCCATTTCTCCTTGCCTGGCTCTCGCCTTGAGGCTCGGTCAGTGATAGAAATCCTGTAGGATTGTAAACTTCTGTATTAAAATCACTGTTCCCGATTGATAAGAGGGCCACATTTGCACAGACACAGTCAAGTTCGATTCATTCATTGAAGATCATCCGCCCCGATACTGTTCAATTCAGTCGGAGGCTCTCCCCACGAGTGGCAGCCCGCCGAGGCAAAGGCCACCTGGCACAGTAGCCGTTGCCCAGAGTCCCAGCACTCTGAAGTAAACAGGCACCTACTCCTAGGCTGACATGTGGAGTTCACAGCTCAGACTTCTGCAGTGCAATCTCTGTGTTACCAGGGAGCTACCATTGAGAGTGTACATGACAATGGAACAACTATGAACTGGCTACCATGCCGGATTTTAGGTGCAGAGGTAGATCCACTTGATTGGAAGGTACAAATGACAACAACGCGCAGTGGAGAGGTAATGCACCACAGTAAGGCATCCTTCCCAAATGGCCTCCACATTTGGAAAGCGGATGTCAAACCCAAAAATGTGACCCGAATGTCAGAAACCAAAGAATGTAAGGGGGAAAAGAGATAAAAAAAAAGGGAAAAGTGAAAAAGAGTGAAACCTTAAAGTATCTGTAGAATAGTCACGTGGCCAAGGTAAAAATCTGAAGAAACTCCTATTAGTTGCCTCTTATGACATAAGTGGAAGGGCCATGGGTCTGACACTGATGATTAGTGAATTGTATAACAGACCTTAATATTCACCTATAGCTAGTGCCGTTTGTGTTGTACAGTATTATATTTGAGAGCTGTGTTGAAATGATGATATGTAGTAGTTTAGTAACCTTTGTGTATGTATCATGTGATTCAAAATCTATTAATGTAAGCCTTACAGTTATTCTATCATTTTTTCACAGTGTCCTTCCCCTTGGCAGATCAAAATGAGAGGGTAATCCAGAATGTTTTGCCAATACTGAGTTCATTACATACTGCGAATAAATTACCTTCAAAAAAGCAAAAAACAAAATATTAAATTAATTACCTTCATTCTTTCTCCAATTTTCTGTATATAACTTCCAAAATCTTGGAATTCCATATTTGAATTTTTTTAAATTTCATTTGGCAAACCTGAAAATGTAAATAAAGACATATCAATAATTATCAACAACACTCAGATCTTAATTATGCTGTGAAAAAGATTTCTGTTTTGTTCCAGACAGACATAAAAAGAAACAAAAGGTGACAAATGCTTCAAATACAGAGTTCCCCCATAAGCAAAACAAAGAGAGTTGTAGCAGACAAGGTATGCATAAATTAATTCAAACAGAATTCCATGCTAGTCAGCCCATTCACCAGTTATGAAAATTTGTTCATAGCAGTAAAAGTGCAAGTGATCTGTATTAAATAAATGAACAAGTAATCAGTGATCTGGTGTCAAACCTTTCATTTAAAAAGTTACCCCTCTGTGATTAGTCCTCTCCTGAAACAACAAAACAATTATCACGTACACCAAATGGGGAATGCATATCAATCCAAGATACCACAGACAATAACAGGGCATTGACAAACCCAGCTTTTATATTATTGTCATTATCATCACCCTCCACCACTTTATAACACTGAGACTCATTTAAGTTTACATTTTGATCTTCTGTACACATTTTGTTCACTCTTTGGTTTGAATAAAGATTCCTGTTTTGTTAAGCTTTCTAACTTGTGTACTTAATTTTGAAAGTCGACTTCCTGCCTACATTCTCTCATGAATGTTTTCTTTTCACTAGTGGAAGAGAAAATTCAGTGGATGTTTGGGTAGAAAAATTTGAACTATTATTTACCCATGAAAATGATTACTCCAGGTCCAGTAAGCCTACAGCAACATTGCTTGGGTGTCGCTGGTTCTCTAGGAGTGTGTGTGTGTGTGTGTGTGTGTGTGTGTGTGTGTGTGTGTGTGTGTGTGTGTGTGTGTGTGTGTGTGTGAAAGAGAGAGAGAGAGAGAGAGAGAGAGAGAATCTGATGATGAGAGGAGGAGGATAAGGAGAAAGAAAGAAGAGGAAGTAAGGAGAAATAAAGAAGAAGGAAGAAGAAGAAGTAACACAGTACCGGCACATAGCCTACAACTCTCCACTGACACCAACAGGACTACCAAGCATCTAGTCCCCATCTGACAGATGGCTCACCATCAATTATGTAGTCTGTCCTCACACTGTGGGAAGATCTGGAATTTATTCTGGGATAAAGATTGAAAAAATTTGAGATCAGCATCTCTTAACACGTCTTCTGACTGGGATCTCATTGACAGGATTAGAGTTTTCTTCAGTGATGAAGCCCTGCTTTGAAGTAAGCTCTATGACCAGAGTGTCAGAGTACATTACGAGATACGAGGTCTGGACACACTGAGTATTGTCTGTGCATCAACATAAACTGCTTCCATTATTTTGAGAAGACTTTTGTGAATGGGCCAAGAATAAATGCCATTCTATAAGTCTCGACTGTCACCTTATTCTCTTATACTGGATGGTATCTTCAGGTAAATAGATCACACAAAATCATAAAAACAGCCAAAGTCTAAGTGGTATGCTCGTTAATCATTGCAAAAATGTAACATTTAGGATATGTCTATCCACATGGCCAATCATGGAGAAACTTATTGCACAATCCTCATTTGAAGCCACATGTGTCAAATGCAACTGCCGTAAGCCAAAGTATCAACAATGTAGGAAAAAGACAGATACACGACTGCCAACTCCAGCACACTGGCACTCTGGCCCGAGATGACCGAGTCGGCAGTCGTGTACGTGGAGTGTGCTTAGTTGTGCATACTAATGATGTGTGTCTCCCTTACTGATTGAGGCTGTGGCCAAAAGTTTTATTTAAGTGTCTTTCAGTTGTGCCTGTCTGCAACTTAATGTGTCTTCTTTACAGGAAGTAGCTATCAGTCTTTCCCAACACTTTAAATATTCCTCGTTGGAGTTACAATTGTGTAAGTTGAAGTACCATTTAAAACCATGTCTCACCTTTTATTTCAAAAATTAGAAAATCACTGCTTTTGCACATTCCTTGGATCCCACGACATACAACTGCTAGTGACATTCTGTGGAAGCTTGGAGAACATGCTAAAAATCAAAAAAAGATTCTGCGCAATGGTTTTAACACATTTAGGTGCACATTTCCTGTTTATTTCAAAAGAAAATGACACCACACTCAAACTACTACTCAAATGGGCACAATTTTTTTGAAGAAAATTGTTTGAAAGGTATCATTTTTTGAAAGGATTTTGACAGCCATGAGATTCTATATAATACTGATAACTGCTATAAAAATCTATTTGTGATATTATTTTAAAATTTCTCTCTTTGAGTAACACTGCAAGCAATCTGAATGTCTAAAAATACTTCATTATTATGTGAGTAGGCACAGTCCACTAACAGTTTTTGTGTTGTCAGCTCTAGTTATGTAAGGTTGTTAACAATTTAGTTGTACCCATTGAAGACACAATGGAAGCAGAGAAGTGTATCAGAAACACACATCAGATTATAGTTCTCCCTTTGCTGGTTGGTCCTCCCTAAGAAATTCATCAAAGCAATATGAAACAATACCATGCTAGATATTTACCACATCCAGCTATAGTTCATCTCTCAACTTCTCGTATGTTAATATTCACCACTAATTCATACTGTGCATTGAAAGTGGTTTTATCTTTTCCTTTTTGTTGTTTAAGCTTTTTCAATAATAAAACAAAAAAGATCCCATACCTACTTGCAGCACAGCGAACATTAACCCAACCAAATGTAGCTTCAAATACCTGAGCAAGACCAGTACAACTTGTGTACTGCACATAAAGATTGTCCACAAACAACTGCTACAACTTTGCAGTTCAGCCCCATCAGCACAGTTGATGTTGACATGTCTTTTAAACGGGTTTCAGACATCATATTGTTGGTTCAGGTATCATACTTTCTCACTGTGCTATCAAAGCAGATTATTAATTAATATGAGGAGAGCTTGTAATACCTCAGTAAGGATGAAGGGGACACATTAGGGTCAATACAAATATCCTAATTTCACTATACAGGTGTCACTTTAGAACATTTTATTGTATGTTAAGTATATTTGAAATTATGATTAGTAATGATTCATCTGTGATGTTGGAGGAGCTATACAAGGTTCATAACTGATAAAATGTAAACTTTTTCAAAGTCATGCAGCTGACCACAGTGCAGTTGTCAAGCAGCTCATCTTAATTGTTTTCCATGAAGTGCCCATATTATCCTAGAGACAGTTGCCCTAATTACAACACAGTGAGGAGTCATTATCTCCTTACCTCCACATGGATGTGGTATGGGTAACACAAAGACAGACAGACAGACCATCAAATGGCAACAACAACTTGAAAGATTTGTCAGCTCATAATCAGCCTGTATACTGGTAATGTTGACCCTTGGGGCTTTGATTTAGAAACACTTCTGCCTGCACTGAGAATCCTTTTGAACACAGCTCTGTCAAGCCTCAGCACTGCTCACATAACTCTCTAAAACTGCTGGTCATTGCATACTGGTGTATCACAAGCAGAGTTACCAGCATCCCTACCATCCCACAAGTGCTCCTCTGATGTCAGTATTTCACACAGGAGTAAGTAGAGCGTGGGGGAACTCAGGCAACAGCTTTAAATCTCCAATCACATACAGCTGCACCCCCAACACAGTGTGTCCAGTTAGATAGCAATAAGCCGTAGCTTAAAATTCTGCAGTTTATTGTCGCCACATGAGAAGTAGTAGAAGCAGTTGGGTTTAAATATCTGAAGGTATGTTACTGGGAGAGGGAGAAATGGGATATTGCTCACCAACCGAGATTCCCAACAAAGCTACCTTACATACAGGTGACAAACATCAAATAGACCAAATTCAGGAACAGACATCCGAGTACTACCCACCTCTGGGTCATTTGCCGTGCAGTTGCGTGAGGCTCTGTAGAACAACTCTACAGAGTTGACTGGCAACTATGGGTCATTTGGATCACTCAGACCCAGCAGTGCTGCGAGTTTTGGATTTTGTAGGTTTCTCTCTGCACTCTGTGCATGCTCGTCAGCATATAGTCTCACACTCCTACCCTTCCACATTTAACCTTCTGTCAGCATAACCTCCCAGTATATTTCACTGAAAGAAAAGTGCGTGCAAGACTATTACAAAAATATGAGAGAAAATCTGGCCAGCAGATTTGTAGTGGTGGTATTAGTACCGCTGACAGACAAGTGTTTCTGTCTTAGTTTTCTGAACTGTTACTTCTTCCCTCAGGGAGGAAACTGATACAGGTTGGGGACAGTAGGAAGTGTGGATCACTGAAATGAGGATCAATTGTTGTAAGGATGAGGAGAAACACAGACAAAGAGGGTAGGAAAAGGGAGGGGGTGGAGAGGGGTGTTGTCCTGAGACTACATTATAGATAGTACATTGGCAAACATTGTGCCTGATTCACTACAGAGATGACAGGTTGAGAAGTAATCACGGATTACGTGGGAGAGGCTTAATAGTGTTTTTACGAGTGAGAAAAGAAAGAGACAGGGTGGGCAGGGAGAAGAACAAAGGCGGAAAAGTAATAAACAAAATAATGAGACATAATAAAAAGGAAACATCTGTTTTTTTTTTTTTTTTTTTTTTTTTTTTGTGGTTTTAGGGCGCAAAACTTCTATGGTCATTAGCGCCCAGCCCGTGACTTAGGAAACAGTAAAAAACCGAAATTGAAAACCAGCAGCAATGGGAACAAAGTCATAAAATGGGAGAAACTAAAAACAGAAGGAATGCTTAAAAATCTACTACAGAAAAGGGTTGGTTGTCCCCAAAAAAGCTTCAAATGACTGACGTCATTTCACTGTCACGAATAAACTGGAGAACGCGGTCGGCTGAGCGCGTGTCATCTGCTAAAATCAACGATAGATCAGGCGATAGCTGTAGACGGGAGCGTAACGGATTAAAATAGGGGCAGTCAATTAAAAGGTGTCTTACCGTCCACAGCTGAGAGCAGTGGGGACAGAGTGGGGGAGGATCGCCGCTTAAAAGATGTCGATGGCTAAAAAGACAGTGCCCTATCCGGAGTCTAGCTAAAATTACCTCCTCCCGACGACGCGTTCGGGAGGAAGAGGTCCAAGCGCAAGGAAAGGCTTTCACTTCCCGCAATTTATTATGGGGAAGTGTTGACCAATGCGCATGCCATAAATGAGCAACTTTGCGACATAAACTGCTCCGCAGATCGGTGAAGGGAAGCGACTGAATAGCTGGCCGAGGAAGAAAGACTGCAGCCTTGGCCGCTATATCGGCCGCCTCATTCCCACAGATACCAGCGTGTCCCGGGAGCCAGAGGAACGCCACCGAGACGCCCCCCAGGTGGAGCAAGCGCAGACAGTCCTGAATCCGGTGCACCAGAGGGTGCACAGGGTAAAGAGCTTGGAGACTTAGGAGAGAGCTGAGAGAATCTGAGCAGATTACGTACTGTATCCGCTGATGGCGGCGGCTGTAGTGGACAGCCTGGAGAACAGCATAAAGCTCCGCAGTATAAACCGAACACTGGTCGGTAAGCCGAAAGTGATTTGGGGTGTCACCAACAATATAGGCACTCCCTACACCTAACGATGTTTTCGAGCCATCGGTGTAAATAAATGTGGCGTCCGTCATTTGTGCACATAGAGCAGCAAATGCCCGACGATAAACAAGTGTAGGGGTACCATCCTTAAGAAATTGACAAAGGTCACGGAGCAAGCAGATCCGGGGACGGAGCCAAGGCGGTGCTGTACCCCAAGTTGTCAAGAAGGTTTTAGGAAAGCGGAAGGAAAGAGAATGGAGTAGCTGACGGAAGCGGACTCCCGGGGGTAGTAGGGAGGAGGAGCAGCCTGCATACCCGACATCAAAGGAGGCGTCGAAAAAAAAGGTCATGGGCTGGATTAGCAGGCATGGATGACAGATGGCTAGCATAACAGCTCAGAAGGACTGCTCGCCGATTGGACAGCGGAGGTTCAGCAGTCTCAGCATAAAGGCTTTCCACAGGGCTGGTGTAAAAAGCTCCAGACACTAAACGTAATCCACGGTGGTGGATAGAGTCGAGACGCCGAAGAATAGACGGCCGAGCAGAGGAGTAGACTATGCTTCCATAGTCCAATTTCGAGCGCACTAAGGCACGATAGAGGCGGAGAAGGACCACTCGGTCCGCTCCCCAGGAGGTACCATTCAGGACACGGAGGGTGTTAAGGGATCGCAGACAGCGAGCCGAAAGATAGGAAACGTGGGAGGACCAGCACAGTTTTCTGTCAAACATAAGACCCAAGAATTTAGCGACGTCTGAAAACGGAAGGGTGACAGGACCTAGATGTAAGAAGGGCGGAAGAAACTCCTTACGTCGCCAAAAATTAACACAAACGGTCTTACTGGGTGAGAAACGGAAGCCGGTTTCGATGCTCCACGAGTGGAGGCGATCGAGACATCCTTGAAGACGTCTTTCAAGAAGGCGGGTCCGTTGAGAGCTGTAGTAGATCGCAAAATCGTCCACAAAGAGGGAGCCCGAGACATCAGGAAGGAGACAATCCATAATTGGATTTATGGCGATGGCAAACAGTACAACACTCAGCTCGGAGCCCTGGGGTACCCCGTTTTCTTGGGAGAAAGTACGTGAGAGAGTAGTGTCCACCCGCACCCTAAATGTGCGCTCTGCCATAAATTCGCGAAGAAAAAGGGGCAGCCGGCCTCGAAAGCCCCAAGAGAACAGTGTGTGGAGGATGCCTGTCCTCCAACAGGTATCGTATGCTCTATCCAGATCAAAAAATATTGCTACCGTTTGGCGTTTCCGGAGAAAATTGTTCATGATATAAGTGGAGAGAGCAACAAGATGGTCAACTGCAGAACGATGCTTTCGGAATCCGCATTGGGCTGGTGTTAAAAGACTGCGGGATTCCAGCCACCAAGCTAAACGGTAATTCACCATACGCTCCAAAACCTTACAGACACTACTCGTGAGAGAAATGGGGCGATAGCTAGAGGGGAAATGTTTGTCCTGTCCAGGTTTCGGAACGGGAACGACAATAGCTTCCCGCCATCGTCTGGGAAAGGTACTGTCGGTCCAAATTCGATTATAAAGGCGAAGGAGGTAACGCAGACTATGGGTTGATAAATGCAGCAACATTTGGACGTGGATACCATCCGGCGGAGGAGCGAGAGGAAGAGTGCATGTTGGAGTTCGCGCATGGAGAAAACAGTATTGTAGCTTTCGCGATTTTGAGAGGAGAAAGCAAGATGTCGCACTTCCGCTGCACGTTTCTTCGGGAGAAACGCTGGTGGGTAATTTGAAGAGCTCGAAATCTCAACAAAGTGCTGACCCAATGAGTTAGAAATTGCGACGGGGTCCACTAAGGTATCATGCGCGACAGTGAGCCCAGAGACCGGGGAGAAACTAGGCGCGCCTGAGAACCGTCGAAGCCGACTCCAAACTTCCGAGGAGGGAGTGAAGGTGTTAAATGAGCTAATAAAGAATTTCCAGCTTGCCTTCTTGCTATCGCAGATGACGCGACGGCATCGCGCACGGAGCTGCTTATATCGGATACAGCTGGCCAAAGTTGGATGGTGACGGAAAATGCGAAGAGCACATCGCCGCTCACGTATTGCGTCACGGCATGCCTCGTTCCACCAAGGAACTGGGGGGCCTGGGGCAATTCGGAGGTGCGTGGTATTGAACGATCCGCAGCTGTAAGAATAACGTTGGTAAAATGTGTGACCTCATCGTCGACGCTGGGAAAGCGACGGTCATCGAATGTCGCTAGAGACGAAAAAAGTGTCCAATCAGCTTGGGCAAACTTCCAGTGTCGCGAGCGCATATATGGCAGTTGAGGCTGCAGTCTAAGGACACATGGAAAGTGGTCACTCGAGTGTGTATCATCAAGGGCGAACCATTCGAAGCGCCGAGCTAGCGGAACAGTACTGACCGCAAGGTCCAAATGAGAAATTTGTCGTGAAGGCAGACAAAAATGTGGGGACCCCAGTGTTGAGGCAAACTAGATCCGCTTGGTGGAAGCCGTCTAGCAATAGTGAGCCACGTGGACAAGGATGTGGAGATCCCCAAAGCGGGTGGTGGGCATTGAAGTCCCCAACCAGCAAATAGGGGGGTGGAAGCTGACCAAGAAGATGAAGGAGATCAGCTCGTGCCATTGGTGTGGACGATGGAATGTATACCGTACAAAGAGAGAACGTGTATCCAGAAAGGGAAAGACGGACGGCGACAGCTTGGAAGGAAGTGTTTAAATGGATTGGGTGATAATGGAGAGTATCATGGAGCAGAATCATGAGTCCTCCATGTGCTGGAGTGCCTTCAACAGAGGGGAGATCATATCGAACGGACTGAAAATAAGGGAGAACAAAGCGGTCATGGGGATGCAGCTTTGTTTCCTGAAGACAGAAGAGGACTGGCGAGTAGGATCGTAAGAGGATCGACAATTCATCCCGATTGGCTCGAATGCCGCGGATATTCCAGTGGATAATGGACATAGGGTGAACAGAAAATGGAGGAATGTGACCAAGGTCGCTGTCAACTCAATGACTGCTCAGAGCTTACGACCAACAGCATGAAATGGCATTCAGTCGAAGGCAGAAGATCCTGATCCATAGGTTGGTCAGGAGCAGCTCATGCCACCAGCGATCGGCCGGTTTACCGGCCACCAGCAGTGCGCCTCGGCGACACAGAAGATGGCCGAGGGGGATTTCCGCCAGGTGGTGCTGTAGATGGGACACGCCGTGGCGGAGAAGGAGAGGAACTGTGTTTCTTTGTAGCCTTCTTGGAAGTATGATGTTTAGATGAAGGAGGAACCGATGGTTGTGAAGTTGCGGTACGTAAAAACTCTTCACGAGTATGCTCTTTTTTCGAAGACTTGGCGTCTGACTTTTGGGCTCGAGATTTAGCAGAACCCGATGAAGGGTGAGCCATAGAGTGGGCAGGCGAAAGTGGTGAGGTTGAACGGGCGATCTTTGCGCTGGCCGAACTGACGACCGTGGCACTAAAGGTGTGGTCGCAAGTCTGCGTGGCCGCCTCCTTCGTTGGCCGAGGAGAAGCAAGGACAGTGCTGTATGTTCCTTTCTGAGGCACGGTGGGCTGTCGACTGGCGAATAATTTTCGAGTAGCAAAAGTCGACACCTTTTCCTTTACTCTAATTTCCTGGATGAGCTTTTCGTCCTTAAAAACGGGACAATCTCGAGAGGAAGCAGCGTGGTCACCCATACAGTTGATGCAGCGAGGGGATGGAGGTGGACAAGCACCCTCATGGGCATCCTTGACACACGTAACACATTTGGCCGGATTGGAACTGGACTGGCTGGTGTGATTGAACCGCTGACTTCAATAGCACCGCGTAGGGTTTGGGACGTAAAGGCAAACGGAAATTATCTCATACCCTGCTTTGATTTTCGATGGGAGTTGAACTTTGTCAAATGTCAAGAAGACAGTGCGGGTTGGAATGATGTTCGTGTCAACCCTTTTCGTAACCCTATGAACAGCCGTTACGCCCTGGTCAGACAGGTAGTGCTGAATTTCTTCGTCAGACAATCCATCGAGGGAGCGTGTATAAACGACTCCACGCGAGGAATTTAAGGTACGGTGCGGTTCCACCCGGACAGGGAAGGTGTGGAGCAGAGAAATACGCAGCAATTTTTGTGCCTGGAGGGCACTGTGTGTTTCTAACAACAGGGTGCCGTTCCGTAATCTGGAACAAGACTTTACAGGACCTGCAATTGCGTCGACACCTTTCTGAATAATGAAAGGGTTGACCGTGGAGAAGTCGTGACCTTCGTCAGACCGAGAAACAACAAGGAACTGTGGCAACGATGGAAGAACTGACTGTGGCTGAGACTCAGTGAACTTACGTTTGTGAGCAGACATAGTGGAAGGTGAGGAAACCATTGCGGAAGAATCCCCCATGATTACCGGCGTCTCCGATGGCGCGCTCCTCCCTTGTGGGGGCCCTCACTGAGGGCACACCCGCCTTAGGTGATTGTTCACACCTCAGGTCACACCTCCCGACAAACGGACGGAGGGACCAATCGGCACTTTCGGAAGGTATCAGCTCGGGTAATCACCCCTCCCTGGGCCTGGCCATTACCAGGGGGTACGTACGTGTCCTACCTGTCTACCCCGGGCGGGGAATTACGCGTTACCCCGTCACCGGCTGCGCATGGAAGTGCGTGGGTCGGCCTTCAGACACGCACAGGGAGGGAAAAAGAGAAAGGGAAAGGAAAGAAGAGGGGGTCTCAAACGCTGCAGCGGAGAAAAGGGTAAAGAGAAGAGGGAAGGAAAAGAGAAGGACAGAGGAAGGACGAGGACTTGCAAGTGTAGAAAGCAAGGAATTTGGAACAGTTTCGAGCGTCCGTCTCCGGACGTAGGCACAAACCATACTCCCAGAGGGGGAGAAAGGGAAGGAAAGAGCCAGAGGTGAGGGGGGGGGGGGCGAAGATGGGGGACGGGGAAGGATGCGGAAAGGGAAGGGAAGGTATACAGCCCGGAAAGGAAGGAGGGCCACATTAGCTCGGGGTCCCGTGCTCGCTACGCACGTGTCCACAAAAGAGTTGTGGACCCCCTAGGGGGGGAAACGTGTGTGAAACCCACTGGAAGGATGATAATGAAGAATTATGGCAGGAATATGTTAACAGAGGTTAAGTACTGTAAAATATAGGTGTGTAGGCATGTGTTGCAGGGTAATTTCCCTGTTCCAGAGTCCATGGAAACCTATAAGGTAGGTGTACTCCATGGGCCTCTGTGCCTACTGTAAGACATGGGCTGTATGGATCCTCTCACTAGACAGTGGTTCTTATGGACTTCAGAGATGAGAACTTGCCTCCCACACATCTCTACATCCCAACAGACTTATTAACTATCCCTCCATTTACACAACCCCTTTTTCACCACCACCACCACCACCACCACCACGCCTTTCCTCCCTTTCTCTATCCAACTCTTCTCACCCACTCCCATTTTTGATTGTATTACTCACGTCTCTCCTTCCTCATATTCTTTGAAGGGGTACAGCTCATGTAACAAAGTACAAACAGTACAGACAGAAACTTACAAAATCCAAAACTCACAACAGTGGTACTTTTGGGGGTAAATCAGAACCAATCCAGAGAATAATGAAGTGGAAAATGGAGGTAGTATTTACACTACTCACCATAAAGATGACACACTGAGTTGTAGATGATCACAATGGAGAGTGTTTGCTTTCAGCCAAAGCTGCCTTCAGAAAAGATAACGCACATTCACACAAGCAAGCACACATTATTGCTGTCTCAGGCTGCTCCAGCCATAATTCAGCAGTCACATCAAATAAAAGCAACAGGAAGGGTGACAAATAGCAGCATACAGATGTGGTGAGGGAAGAGCACTGCCTGACAGAGTGTGCAGGGTATAAATGGTAGCAGGACAAGGCTGCTGGACACAGGATCTGTAGGCTGTTGTGGAGTGTGTGGGGAAGGATATGGGAGGAAATGGAGTGGAAAAAGGAGAGGAGCAGAGAAGGGGAGAAAGACCAATGGGTGCACTGGCAGAGAGCAGCACACAATGAAGGTGAGGGGACATGAATAGAGGGTGGTGTGGGACAGAGTCAGCAGAATCTGTTGGGTAGAGAGTGTGGGAACAACAGGTAACAAAAGATTGAGGAAGGAATAATTTTGAGAGTGGATAAAGTGTCGAAAGGGTAACTACCAGTACAGGGATGCCGGTGATGAAGAGCACGATCCTGTTGGCACAGGTTGTGAAGTAGCCACATACAATAAATAGAGCATGTTATAGACAGCTGCACGTCATTTCACACGGTGAGCCACATACCGCTCAGCCGCAGATGGGACGTGGCCATTCATTCAGTCTGACTCCCGGTCACTAGTTCTACCGATATAAAAAGCTGTGCAATGACAGTAGCAAAGCTGGTATCTGATAAGGCCGTTTCCACATTTGGCCTGCCCTCTGCTGGGGGTAATAAGCCTGTGACAGGACTGGAAATGCAAGTGCTTTGTTGGTGGATGGGGCAGGTTTTGCACCCAGGTCAACCTCAGAGGTAATATACCTTCAGAGAGGTGATGGAATTGGGTGTGCTAAGGGAATGGACTACGATGTTGTGGAGATTTTGTTGGCACATAAAATCACTTTAGGAGGGTTGGGAAAAATCCATGTTAGGATGTGTCTCATTTCACAGCACAATGATAGACAATGAAAGCCCTGTTAAAGGGCTACAGCTCTCCTCGTGCCCTGAAATGAGGCACTTCCTACCCAAGATGCCTCCTACCTACCCAGAACAGTTCTCCACTCCCCACCCTATCCTTGAAACACCTTAGTGCATCCCTACGCCACTTCCCAATCCCCAACCCGTACCCCCCTGTGAAAGACCTATGCGCAAAATCTGCACTATCCAACCACCGAGCACTTCCTAGTCTAGTCCTGTCACAGGACTATCCCAACCCATTGGAGGACAGGCCACAAGCAGAAATAGCCTTATCATACAACAGCTCTGATGCATTCACTGCACAGCTTTTCATGAGGGAGCACAAGGAAAAGGAAATATTTCTTAAAAGCTACATATATTCAAATCGTTTACAAAACAACCTTATTCCTTTCAAAATACTCTCCAATACAATTGATACATTTGTCCTACTGGTGCTTCTACTGTTCAAACATTTTTGTAGTCACTTTTAGAAATGGCTGACAGCTCCATGCTCATTTCTTTCTTGATTTCTTCAATGTTGTCAAATCAGTGTACTTTAGTGGCCTTTTTCAGGCGTGTAAATAGTAAATAGTTGCACGAAGCCAGATTGGGCAAGTAAGGTGTGTTGGTCACCAAAACCATGCCATTTTTACCCAAAAACTAATAGATGGCTGTGTTTACAGGTGCATTGTCATGATGGAAGAACCAGTCTCCTGCCTGCCACAAATTGGGACATTATTGTGCAATTTTCTTAACACTTCCAAATAAAAGGTTTGATTGACAGTCTGACCTTGGGGGAGCAAATTCTTATTGAGCTATGCTCTTGGGACCAAGAAAGCAAATTTGCATTGTGTCAATGTTTGATTTGGCTTCACTACTTTTACCGGATGAGATTGCGATGACTTGTTCCACTGGCTTGACTCTTGCTTTGTTTCTGGGGCATACTCGTAACACTGTGATTCGTCATCAGTATGATCTGTGACAGAAAATCTGTATCATTTTCAAGCTGCTGTTTCAAAACATGACACATTTCAACTTGGCATTCCTTTTGATTGTCAGTCAGAACCTGAGGAACAGACTTGGCAGCAACCCTTTTCATTCCCAAATCGTCCATTAAAATTCATTGAACAGAGCTCCAAGATAACCCACTAATCTCTGACAGTTAATCAATTGTCTGTCAGTGGTCTGGGAGCGCAAACACACTAATTTTTTCAAACTTTTTGTCAATTTGAACAGTTGCTGGATGTCCAGAATGAGGTTTGTCAAGACTAGATATGTCACCATTGTTAAATTGAGAAAACCAATTCTACACTTTAGTTTCTCCATAGGATCACCTCAGTAAGCCATTTTCAACATCAAAAAGTTTCAGCAGCATTTTTACTGAGCAGAAATAAAATTACACAGCTGCACATTGTTCATTTAAACATGACATCATAAAAAATGATCCAAGAACAAAACAGCACTAGCAAAACCAATCACTGCAGATGTACAGAACAAGCTAGATGAACAACACAGGTGGCACTGAACTGGCAATGAGTTATGTTATGTAGTATACTGTATTTACTCGAATCTAAGCCTCACTTTTTTTCCGGTTTTTGTAATCCAAAAAACCGTGTGTGGCTTAGAATCAAGTGCAAAGCAAGCGACGTTCTGAAAAATATTGGTAGGTGTCGCCACAACTAACTTCTGCCGTCGAATATATGTAGCGCTACACAGGCATGCTTTGTAGGCACAAAGATAAATACTGGCGCCAAAACCTCTGCGTCAATAAAAAAAAAAAAAAAAAAGATGGAAGACGAGCTTTTTTTCTCCGCCCCGAGTTTCGACCACTGCATTTTCATACATAATCCAAGGAAGTAAATACAAATTCCATATTGTTCATCTTCGAGTGTAGCAGCATTTCAATGTACTACGAAAATCCGACTGGCGAGACTCTTGGGATGTTTGTCACTATGGCCAACTCTACGTTCTGAATTTTTTCCTACCTGAGAGAAGAGATGGTTGCTAATAGGAACCTGATGAAATGTGAATCACTTGCAGTATTCTCTTCACCATAAGAATAATACGAATATAAACATTTTGCCATGTATTCTTTCGTGTTTGTTGCTATCTCATTTAAATCCTGTCTGCCTAATAAACTACGAAACTAGAGTTAGACAACAGCAAACGCGGAAGAATATACATATTGTGTCCTGTTTATATTCGTATTATTCTTATGCCTAATAGTGATACAGTCATAAATGAAGCACGGCAATTGACTAGATTTTTAAATCTACAATGACTAATTTCTCTGCAGAATGTGATGTACTAAAGAGGCGTCTGCAAAGATTTTCAACGGAGAAAAATTTTCTCTAAACTCTCATTCAGAACATCTTCTATCATACGCAGTCTATTATTTGGTTCTTGTAGATAATTAACAAAGAAAGCAGCAGTGTAAGTAACAACAAATAGCAGTCTCTTCCCATTGTTTCGCTAATGAGACGATTCCTCTCTCTCTCTTTTCTTTTCTTTATTGTAAGCGGCGGTAGCGCGCACAAAAGCAATCCATGCTGCGAGCGTCAACAGGCCATAAACACGCACTATCAGAATGCGACAAACAATGCATGACACAGTACAGTAATGCATTTTCAGCTTAGAGTGATGTAAACACCTATAACAAAGAAAACGGCACTTATCAGATCAAAGCAAAATAAGCAATCAATTCAAACCAGACAAAGCACGTGAAAAAGGAAGGGTTCCCGTATAAATACGGACGGAGCGCCTGACGCATAGCAATGGCTACCTGGTAAAGCTTAACTGCTAAGCTTACGACTCGAACCAAACTACTGTAGCTGTATCGTCATTCATTCGACCTAAATCGTGTCTCATATTACAATGGACCAACTTTGTTTCGATTTGGAGGTGCGGCTTAAAACTTTTCTCTCCCCTTGAATTTCAAGTCTCAAATTTCACGTGCGGCTTAGATTCGGGAATTTTTTTTTTCTTTATTTCGAGTCTCATTTTTCAGGTGCGGCTTAGATTCGAGTAAATACGGTACATTTCTGCTGCTAGGCATATATAAGCTCCACCCACAGCAATGTTATTTCAGTTTTTTTCTGGGTACCCCTACATATATTGGTAGAATTACCAACCAGGTGTCAACCAGGATGAAAGGCCACTACTAAACTGTGGCCAAGAGTTATGTGGACCTCCCTGTGGAGCAACATGCAGCTTAATGTGGCTGTTTCATAACCTGGGTCACCTGGAGTCTTCCCTCTACCACCAGCTTTTCTTAACTGGGCAGATGGGAATTATCTTTACAACACAATCTCCACTTCTGAAATTATCATGTCCCCTCATCCTCAGAGTGTTGCTCTATGAAAATGTGCCCACCAGTCTTTTTCGCCTTCTCTGCTCCACATCTGCTCCACTGACGTTTCTCCAGGCTCCCTTCCCCACAGCTGTCTGATACTGCACCTGGTATCCTTACTGTGCTACCATCTAGCCTCTGCATGCTCCACCAAATGACATTCTTCTCTCACCCCACCTGCAGACTGCTATCCGTCTCCCTTCCACAGCCCACTTTGAATTGCTGTTTTCATTCAACATGATTATCACATTCTGGCCACAGCAGCCGGAGGTACTGGTTACAACTGCGCAATATGTTCTTGCTTGTGAGAATGTGTGTTCATTTTCTCTTCTCAAAAGTGCTTTGGCAAAAAGCTATGTGCAACTGTCATTTTGTTGTACCTGTCTGCCACTCAATGTGTCACTGTTATGGTAAGTAGCAGTCTATCTTTTCTGTAATGTTGTTGATATTCCAACCTGGAATTTCAGTTGTTTGGGGTGGTTTATTTGTAAAAGTAGACAATCAAATCTAGCCAAGTGGGAAGTGAATACGCATGCAAGATTGATTGAGTAAGACGTGGTATCTAGTGTGAGCACATACATGTAATTAGACTTTCCCAACAACCACCAGGCTACCTCATATCTAACAAAAACTTCAGAGAAAACAGTTCACTAACACATAAATTACTCAATCACACCGTCATTGTTGGGGGAGGCTATAAACACCCACCAACCATTTGAGAAAAATCATCATTTTGTAATATGTCAGTGTGACATAATATCCTGTTAACCACCACAAATGCCAACTCATGATGAAAATATATATTTGACTAGATGACATTACTCAGTTATGATATTTTGTCATTACAACTGCTTCGCATTCACGGATTCTCAAATCCCAAATTACAAAGGTCAGCTAGAACTAGCAGGAAACACTATGTATCCAACCAACTAGATAGAGATGCTGTCATGTCATATCTCTAAGAGGATTTCAAAAGAATTACCTCTGAGCTGGAGAATGAAGAAGGACTGTGGCTGAAATTTAGAAGGAAAGTCAACCATTTGATGGTCATATAAGTATGTAGTAGAACCATTCTCGATGGAGGGACATTTGATGGTATGGAGTCATTGTGAAAAAACTTCGAAACTAACAGATTACTGCATAAAAACATGTAGAACAAAGCTTAGAGCTATGAACAGAGACATGTTGCCATCAAAAACTACCACAGTCAAACTTTATTGAAAGACTTCCCACAAGACCAATGTTAATTCTGCTCATACATGAACACTATTAGTGGCACCAACATTAGTATCCAGAGACTTATGCATGAAAGGAATGAGAAATGGGTAGTAAACCAAACAAAACTCCAGACCTCAGTGGAATCCTTGTAAGAATATGTACAAAATTCACAGCTGAGTAAGCTCCTGTTTTAGTTGTTATATACTGTAGATCCCTTGAACAAAAAACATGTAATCAGCTAGTGAAAGAAAGCACAGGTAAAATTTGTCTTGAGATATCCAATCTACCAATACCCATCTGTTGTAGAACACTGAGATATGTCATCATGTTTGAGTTCAAAGAGCATGAACTCAGCACCATGATTATATGGACACTGGTTGATGGGGATAACATCAATTTCTCCTTTTGTTACATGGTGTCCTGAAAGCCAGGGACTATGGCAATTATGAGCAACTTAAATTAGAAATACCACATAGATAATATTGTGGGGAAGGTGAAACGAGGATGTGCTTTGTTGGCAGAACACTTAGGAGATGCAACAAACCTACATTACACTTGTCCGTCCTCTGCTAGAATATTGCCGAGCAGTATAGGATCCTTACCAGGGAGGATTGATGGAGGACATCAAAAAATGCAGAGAAGGGCAGCTCATTTTGAGTTATCATGCAATAGTGATGAGAGGGTCACCGATATGTTACGCGAGTTGGGGTGGCAGTCACTGAAACATGGGCAGTTTTCTTTGTGGCGAGATCTGTTTAGGAAATTTCAATTACAACTTTCTCTTCCGAATGTGAAAATATTTTGTTGACACCCACCTACAGAGGGAGAAATGATCATCATAATAAAATAAGAGAAATCAGAGTTCTAATGGAAAGATTTAGATGTTCCTTTTTCCCACACGCCATTCGAGAGTGGAATGGTAGAGAAGTAGTATGAAAATGGTTCGATGAACCCTCTGCCAGGCACTTAAGTGTGAATTGCAGAGTAACCATGTAGATGTAAATGTAGATGTTGATGCAGTATATCTCTAGTTCTGAAAAGCGTCTGACTCTCTACATCATGAATGTTTATTAATGAAAGTGTGACAGTGTGGGTTATCAAACAAAACTTGTTTCTGCATTGATGATATGTAGGTAGGAAAGAAGGAGCATGTTATATAGAATGGAGAGACATCAACAGAATTAGAAGGAACTTCAGGCTTTCCCCAAGGAAGTGTTCAAAAATGGTTCAAATGGCTCTGAGCACTATGGGACTTAACTACTGTGGTCGTCAGTCCCCTAGAACTTAGAACTACTTAAACCTAACTAACCTAAGGACATCACACACATCCATGCCCGAGGCAGGATTCGAACCTGCGACCGTAGCAGTCGCGCGGTTCCGGACTGCGCGCCTAGAACCGCTAGACCACCGCGGCCGGCTCCAAGGAAGTATGTTGGGTCTGTTGCTCCTTATATTTTGTATGGATGACATGGAAGACATTATAACTTGTAACCTCAGACTTTTTACTGATGGTGCAGTTATCTATAACTAAGTACTGTCTGGAGAAAGCTGCACAAATATCCAGAAATATCTTTGCAAGATTTCAGAGCATTGCAACAACAGGTAAATTATAATGAAGGTCCGGAAATGTAAAACAGTGTCCTGCACAAAAGAAAATGTTGTATACTATGACTATGACATTCACTACAGAAAACTGCCATCAGTTAACTCAGATAAAATATCCGAGTGAAGCAGTTCATTGGGGTATCAAGTGGAATGGGTATTAGGCTTAATAATAAGTAAGGCACATGGTGCATGTCACTTCAATGAGTGGATAGTAGGAAAATGGAGTCCATCTGCAAAAGAGACACTGTACGATTGATTAGTCTATCGCATGTCCGAATACTGCTCGTGTGTGGGACTCTTACCGAATAGGATTAACATCAGATATGGAATGTATACAAAGATGGTAGCAGGTATTTTTTCAGGTTAGTTTGACTTACTGGATAGCGTCACACAAATGACGGAAAACCTAAATTGGTAGATTCACCCCATAACTGCCTAATTATGAAGTTTTCAGGTCCAGAATTAAGTGAAGAATATGGGCATATTCTTCAGCCCTCTATGTACCACACCAGCAGGGATTGCAAAGGCAAGATTAGTTTAATTAAACTCCAGAGCCATTTAAGTAGTCAGTCTACCTGAACTTCAGATACGATTTGAATGGGAAGAAAACTTAATATATTACAATGCTAAGTATCCTATGCCGCGCACTTCACAGCAGTTTGAAGATGATATAAAACTGCAAACAAAAGATTCTATTTTGGTTGCCTTTTTTCTTTTAGGAGGGACTCCCCACTGAAAGTGCCTTATACCATACCACTTTCACTCACTATGTATTATAATGCCTGAATGACAAATTCATTTGCAGTATTTTCATTTTTATTGTAATCTGGATGAGGCATCAATTATTTCCAGAAGAATGGAAAATCTGGTAGAAGCTGACCTCGTGGAAGATGAGTTTGGATTCTGGAGAACTGTAGGAACACACGAGCCAATACTGACCCCATGACTTACCTGAGAAGATAGTCTAAAAATGCTATGAATGTAGGTTTGCCTTTTCTTAATCTAAGAGAAAGCTTTTGACAATACAGACTGGGAAAGTACGAGGAGTGAAAAGTTATAGTCGAGGGGCATGAAACACAAGGAGTGGTTGAGAAGGAATGAGACAGAATTGTAGCTCATCTCTGATGTTACACAGTGTGTATATTGAATGACCAGTAAAAGAAACCAAAGAAATATTTGGAGTATGAATTAAAGTTCAAGGAGAGTAAATCTTTTAGGTTTGCCAATGACATTATAATTGGGTCAGACAGCAAAGGACTTGGGAGAGCAGCTGCACAGAATGGACGCTGTCTTGAAAGGAAGATATGAGATGAACACAACAAAAGCAAAACAAGGATAATGGGATGTAGTTGAATTAAATCAGGTGATGCTAAGGGAGTCGGATTAGGATACGAGGCACCTGTAGTACTCCATGAGTTTTGCCATTTTGATAGCAAAGTAACTGATGGTGGCCAAAGTAGAGAGGATATAGAATTTAGACTGGCAATGGCAAGAAGAGCATTTCAGAGAAATTTGTTGACATTGAACACAGCTTTAAGTGTTAGGAAGTCTTTCCTGGAAGTATTTGTCTGGAATTCAGCCATGAATGGAAATGAAACATTGACCATCAACAGCTGGGACAAAAGGAGAATAGAAGCTTTTGAAATGCGGTCCTACAGAAAATGTTGAAGACTAGGTGGGTGGATGATGTAACTAATAACTAATATTTGGGCAGACAAATTTGGGACACAACTGGACCGAAAGAAGGGATCGGTTGATTGGACACATTTGGGGTCATCAAGGTGTTTCCAATATTGTGGGGAGGGAAGCAGGGGGAGGGGCTGGTAATAATCTTGGAGGGGAACCAAGAACCAAGTGATGAATACAAGCAAATTCAGAAGGATGTAAGTTGCATTAACATGGAGAGCTGTAACAAACCAATCTTCGGACTCAAGACAAGAACAAGAACAAGAAGAAGAAGAATGAAAACAACAACAACATGAGGAACTGAGATGATTTCGAGGTACAATGAGTAAGTGGTCCAGTTATTACTTAAACAAAAGAATACAAAGTACTGTGTCAGATAGAAGATTCATCTTGATAGCATCTTGAGTTGAGAAGGGACAAATCGCTACTGTTGTCCTGTAGGATTCAACTGCAGAACCACTCCTGTTCTGGTTTCATGTAACTGATCTTCCACTTTACACTGGTAAAGCAGAAAGAGTACTGTTTTTGTATGATGCCAGCATCATAATCCAAGCTACAACACCTTTTAACATTTAATTTATTGGACATGGTATCACTAACTGATTTTTGGTAAAAGTGTATCACATAGCTTATAAAAGGTACACTTCATTCAGTTATGTACAAGTCAAGTCACATCATAGCAATCAAGAATATGGGACATAAGGCAAGATAACCTGCACAACCAGCTGTTCAAAATTCCTCGGTGCCCTTATAATTTTAATTTTAACTGGAAATCACGTTATAGATGTTCAGTAACCCTCGGTTCCAGAAACTTTGCTCTCTGCATCATTTCAGACTTTGGTGATGAAAGCTTAGCTTACTCCACATACTTCCATTCACTGGTGTCAAATGAAATAATTTTCTGGGTCAGTTCTATGCAATACACAATGTATTTCACAGACATGTGTAGTAAAAATATTATCTGATGTATTTACCTCTGTAGACAAGATGGCTATTCAACATGTGTGTAGTAGAGCTCAATTCGAAGGTCTGATGGTTAGAATCCTGGTGGTGGAGAATAACTTCACTGTTAGTGTTTGGCCAGTGAGGAGAGAAGAGGTGGTAGCATGAAGGTCTTGAAGAGCTTTATTTGTGTGAAAGTCCTGCATTAAATTCCACACACCACCACCATCACCTCGAACCAACACAAGCATGACAAGCTCTCCCAAAAGTTATCCACAGAACATGTAAATAAATGGAACCAAACCAAACTTGTGACACTTTCTACTCACAGCACAGTTCACTCAGTCTGTGATCTGAGTGAGTTGCCCCATTTTCCCCGAACTTCCCTAACCAATATTTCCTACTACAAGGAAGAAGAAATGTACAACTCAAACACCTAGGTTTTTCTTCTTTTTTCCTTTTTTTTTTTTTACCAAGTATGGTACTATTACCAGTTTTAGTACTGCATTATATTGTCAGAAAAGTGCAGATTGGATGAGGTAACAGTAGAAACTGAACCCTAATATGTCAGCTGTCATAGATACATTAGTCGAGATTTGTTGGGGAGCAGTATCTGACACCAGCGCAGAAGAGGCAGACTTGACATTTTAATCACCACCTTAATAAAAAATTACATAATACATAACTGTTTGATTGTTCGCAGGCAAATCTCTGCAGGCCTGATAAATTGTGTGGCATTTTCTGCATTTAAAGGAGGACAATGTTGCTACAATCCGAAATTAAGTGGAAGTGTATGGCAACAATGTGTCATGACAGGATGCAATTATCAGATGCCACAGGCACTTTGAGTTTTTTGTTTAAAAACTTTACAATCTGTGTTATATCCTAGCCAGTAATGCCACCCGAGCCCACTGCCAAAAAGGTTGGCAGCATCAAAGTCCGGACGCCGTCCACATAAGCAGCGCCAGCGGGACAGGAAATCGCCGCAAGTCTGCGCGCGCCACCGCTGGCTTCTGGTTTCTTAAGCGCTGGAGTCGCGAGCGCTAGGACAGTTCTGTATTCGCCGCTCAGTTGTATACTCGCCACCGAATTGTGTACTTGCTAGTCAGTCGTGTGTTCATCGCAGCAGAGTTGTTGTTTGTAGTCAGCCGACGCTGACCTAGACGCTCCGACTCGAACTAGACAGATTTCTGTAGACACGGAGTTCACTACTGTGTTGCTGTATCTTCGTTAATAAAGATAAGTACCGACTTTTATTTAATCAGAGTGTTTGGGTTTTCCTCTTTCTGTTCACTGTTCCAGCGGACCGGTCGGCCCGCTATTAAAAGTGTGGCGGTGACTTCGTAAGCCGTTTCTACAGCGAATTGCTTGTCGCTACGAACGCCGCCACAAAACTGGCGACGAGGACTTCCGAACTCGTGTGCAGGGCTGGTTCAACTTGTTTCTGGTTATACTAATTATAGCGATAAAATTTTGGGGGCTGGTTTAATTTGTGTTCACTATGTCTGCCGAATTACAACAGTTGATCTTGTTACAGAGTCAGCAAATACAATGTCTGGTGGAAGCAATCGCCAAACAAGCGGCTAATCCTCCAACACAAAAGGAACAAGCACTGGCAGCACCACCTTTCCGTGCTTTTGATGCATCACAAGAAGAATGGCGAGAATATTTCGCGCAGTTGCAGGCGCACATGACAGTCTACAAAATCACAGGTACTGAGCGGCAGCTTTATTTAATTTCCACTGCAGGCGTGGAAGTCTATCGACTACTTTGTAAGTTGTTCCCGGAATCCCAGCCAGAAGCTTTAGACTATGACGTTGTTGTTAACAAGTTTGCTGAGTATTTCGAGTCGCGAGTTCATGTGGCAGCAGCCAGATTCAAGTTCTTCAGATTAAAGAAACTGCCACATCAATCTAATAAACAGTGGTTAACAGATTTACGGGGCCTCACCCGTCAGTGCCGATTTAATTGTGTGTGTGGAGCTTCCTACAGTGATGTCATGTTACGAGACGCTATTACTCAAAACATTGCAGATTCTCGTATTCGTGCTGCTATCTTAAAGTTGCCTGACCCGTCATTAGAGACTGTGATGAACATCATTGAAGCCCAAGATACTTTTGACTATGCTGATGGTTGGTTGGTTGTTTGAGGTTAAAGGGACCAAACAGCAAGGTCATCAGTCCCTTGTTTCAAATAGACTCCATTCTGCTAACGGGACATCTCAGTATAGTCAGAAAAATAAAACGGATAAAGGGGAAACGTAAAAGGGCAGTCACGTTGTCATTAGTAAAAACAAATGAGGGAAGTTGGCAAGAGAACGAACCCAACACTATGCTGAAACAGCATAGGCAAGACCACCTGTGACTTAAAAGGTACAACTGCTATAATGCAGAAAGTACGTATGGGAATAGAAAAACTAACCAAGCCTTAAAAAGAAGGGGTAAAAACAGAGTAAAAGGGAAAGAGAAGAGGATTCCGGTCAGGGAGGTGAATCGGGAATCTCTGAACACTGCCTACAGTGGGAGACACCCAAACACTCACCGCCCTGCCCCAACACCAGAGGGAGATTAAAAACTTTAAAACTGAGAATAAAAACCACTCTCCCGGAGGAAACCTAGAACCAGAGAGACCATCCGGGAATCGTCAGCCAACATCAAAGGTAAAGTGTGGGGGAGTCTGTACTTAGCACGCAGAGCCAAAAGAAGGGGGCATTCAACCAAAATGTGGGCCACTGACTGGAAGGCTCCACAACCACATAGCGGGGGTGGCTCATCACGCAAAAGGAAACCATGGGTCAGCCTGGTATGGCCAATGCGGAGACGACACAGTGTGGTCGAGTCCTTGCGGGAGAGGCTAAAGGAAGAACGCCATGGGCCTGTATTCACCTTAATGGCACGAAGTTTATTAGACAGTGGAGTAGCCTCCCAAGAATTGGCCCATGACTGTGCAAAGTGGGATTTGATGTGAAACCGTAAATCCGCTGCAGGAGGGGTTACAGAAAACGGGGGGTAAGTAACTGCTCCCCCAGCCAAACGATCAGCGAGCTCATTACCCGGGATACCCACATGGCCCGGGACCCATAGGAAGTCAATGGAACAAGCAGCACGGTGAAGATCAGCGAGATGGTCATGGATGGCAGAGACCAAGGGATGGCGCGAAAAACACCGGTCAATAGCAAGAAGGCCACTCATCGAGTCCGTACATAACAAAACGCGGTTGTGTTGGGATTGTTTAATAAAGGTAAGGGCCCGGGAAATTGCCATCAATTCCGCAGTAAACACCCCACATGAGGGTGGCAGTAGATGATTTTCCGTTCCAACAAAGGACGTGAAGGCATACCCAACATGATCAGCAGATTTAGAGCCATCAGTGTAAAAAACAACAGCATCCCGAAACTCCCATAAAATTTGGCGGAAAAAGGAACGGAACACCACCGGGGGGATGGAATCTTTCGGACCGCGGCGGAGATCCATCCGAATTCGAGGCCGAGGGATTAACCAAGGAGGGGTGGAGGGGAGGGAGCGAGGAAGACAGGACAAAGAAGGAAGCCGAAAATCACGGGTAAGAGACGCAAGGCGCAGCCCAACCGGTAAACCCGCCCGAGGGCGGGAGTCAGGCGGGCGACGTCCATGGTCTGGGAATAGGATAGAATAGGAAGGATGAGCGGGAGAAGAACGGATAGTAAGGGCATAAGACACCAGAAGCTGGGACCGCCGAACAGAAAGGGGGGGGATCCCAGCTTCAACCAGGAGACTATCAACAGGGCTAGTTGGGAAGGCACCGGTGGCCAAACGGATACCACAATGGTGGACTGGATCCAGCACGTGCAGCGTGGAAGGAGCAGCTGAACCATAAACTTGACAACCATAGTCCAAACGTGACAGAACTAGAGCACGATAAAGACGGAGGAGGAGGGAACGGTCCGCACCCCAGGAGGAGTGGGCAAGGAAGCGAAGGACATTGAGTTTACGGAAACATCCTACCTTCAGGAGTCTGATATGGGGCAGCCAAGTGAGCTTGTTGTCGAAAAGAAGACCTAGGAAACGAAACTGTGGAACCACAGGCAATCTTTGTGCAGCGAGATAGAGCTCTGGATCAGGGTGGACCGTAGTACGGCGACAGAAGTGGACCACCCGCGATTTTAAAGGAGAGAATTGAAACCCGTGGGAGAGGGTCCATGCAGAGGCACGCCGTATAGCCACCTGGAGCTGCCGTTCTGCACATGGCATCGAGGAGGAACTAACCCAAATGCAGAAATCATCCACATACAGGGCAGGGGCGACCAAGGGACCGACAGAGGCCACAAGTCCATCGATAGCAATGAGGAAAAGAAGGACACTCAAGACAGAACCCTGTGGGATGCCCGTCTCCTGGGTCCGTGGAGAACTAAAAGCAGTACCAACTCGAACTCTGAATGACCGATGGATCAGGAACTGGCGGATAAAAATCGGGAGTGGGCCCCGAAGACCCCACTGATGAAGGGTTAGTAAGATGTGATGGCGCCAGGCCGTGTCATAGGCCTTGCGAAGGTCAAAAAACACTGCAACCAAATGGCGGCGCTGGGAAAAAGCCTGCCGAACTGCGGATTCCAAGCGAAGCAAATGATCGATTGGAGATCGTCCCTCTCGAAAGCCACACTGGTAAGGGGACAATAGATCCCGAGATTCGAGGACCCAAGTGAGCCGACGGGCTACCAGCCGTTCAAGTAACTTACAACCAACATTGGTCAAACTAATTGGCCGATAGCTATCAACAGATAGGGGGTTCTGACCAGGCTTAAGGACAGGAACCACAATGCTATCCCTCCACTGAGAAGGGAAGTCACCCTGGAGCCAGATACGGTTAAACACCCGAAGAAGATGGTGCCGTTGTGGAGCACTGAGATGTTGAAGCAGCTGGTTATGAATGGAATCTGGGCCAGGAGCTGTATCATGAGAAGCAGATAGAGCAGAAAGAAATTCCCATTCAGTGAAAGGTTCGTTGTAAGATTCTGACTCACAAGTGGTGAAACATAAGGTGACAGCTTCAGCCTGCTGTTTTTGATGAAGGAAAGCAGCTGGATAGGAGGCCGACGCTGATGCCACTGCAAAATGGGTTGCAAGATGTTCTGCGAGAACTAATGGGTCCGTACAAATGCCATCTGGGAGGTGAAGGCCTGGGAGGGTGGACTGCCGATGGCAACCTTGGAGAGAGCGAAGTGTAGCCCATACCCGTGACAGAGGGACAGTGGAACCAAGGGAAGAAACGAATCGTTCCCAACATATCCGCTTGCTCTGTTTGATTAAATAACGGGCTTTAGCGCGAAGGCGCTTAAAGGTAGAAAGGCTGGCTACAGATGGGTGCCTCTTAAACTGTTGCAAAGCTCGACGGCGATCACGGATGGCAATGGCAATGGCCGTACTCCACCACGGGACTTGCCGACGACGAAATTGTCCAGATGAGCGCGGGACAGCAAGGTTAGCAGCGCGAACAATCGCGTCAGACACGTCACGTAGGACGTCATCAATACAACCCGACAAAGAGGGAGAAAACTCGACCTGTGCAGTATATAGAGGCCAATCGGCGCGGTGGAAAGACCAACGAGGTAACCTCTCCATCGGGGAGCGGGAAGGGAGCGTGATAATCAACGGGAAATGGTCACTATCACAAAGGTCGTCGTGTGGCGACCAGTGTAATGAAGGGAGGAGAGAGGGAGAAGAAAGAGAAAGATCAATGGCAGAAAAAGTACCATGACCAGCACTGAAATGAGTAGGGGAGCCATCATTAAGAAGGCACAGGTCGTGGTCTGCAATAAATTGGTCGATAAGAAGACCTCGTCTAGATGGAAAGGCACTGCCCCACAAAGGATGATGAGCATTAAAATCCCCAAGGAGGAGGAAGGGAGGAGGAAGTTGCTGAAGAAGGGTGGTTAAGGCAGCAGGTGTAAGAGTCCTGTCAGGAGGGAGATAAAGATTGCATACTGTGACTGCAGAGTCTAAGTGGACCCTAACAGCAACTGCTTCCAATGTAGTTTGGAGAGGAATCCACGTGCTAGCAATGTCTGTACGGACCAACGTACAAACGCCACCAGAAGCCCGCAAGGGTCCGACCCGATTTCGACAGAAAACACGGAACCCACGGAGGGTCGGTGAGTGAGCATCAGTGAAATGAGATTCCTGGAGAACCACACAAGCTGCAGAGTAGGACGAAAGAAGGGATTTCAATTCCGGAAGGTGACGATAGTAGCCATTACAATTCCATTGGAGAACCACAGAACGATGGTTTAAATGAGGGCTGAACACGCTAAATCCAGTCATACCGCCGGGTCCCCACCCGTCACCGACAAGGAGGGGGCGACATCCATAAACGACAGGTCAGAATCCGGTTGTGAAGCCGGAGAAGGGACCTCCGGTGACACCAGAGGCTCTTTGTCCCGGGACTTATGTTTCTTCTTCTTTTCAGGCTGAGATCGAGGAGGGCTGTGTGGCATAATGGAGCCAGCTGCAGCAAGATCAGGAACAGAAAGAGACCGGGCGACCTGGGGGCCGATAGACCGCGGCTCTCGCGGTCGCCGCGCTGCAGCAGACCTTTGACCTGGAAGGTGCCGGGAAGGGGCATCCCGGGAGAGGCGCCCTTGACCGGCAGACGCCGAAGGAGTGGGACACTTCTCCGGCTGGGGAGGGGGAGCGGCGCCCAGAGGAGAAGGTGTGGGAGCCGCAGGGGAGGGGGGAAGGAGAGGGGTCCGGGACGGGGGTAAGGAAGGGGGAGGAAGGGATGAAGATGTAACCAAGGCGTAACTAGATGTCATGGACACAGGGTGCAATCGTGCATATTTCTTACGGGCCTCTGTGTAGCTTAAACGATCAAGAGACTTATACTCCTGTATCTTTTTTTCTTTCTTATAGACTGGGCAATCTGCTGAACGTGGAGAATGACTACCATGACAATTTACACATACAGGAGGGGGAACACAGGGACTCCCCTCATGGAGTGGACGTCCACAGTCACCACAGAGAGGGTCCTGGGTACAGCGAGAAGACATGTGGCCAAAACGCAAGCACTTAAAACACCGCATAGGAGGTGGGATGTACGGCTTCACATCACAGCGATAGACCATAATCTTAACTTTCTCAGGAAGGGTATCCCCTTCAAAGGCCAGGATAAAGGCACCAGTATCAATACGATTATCTTTAGGACCCTTCTGAACACGCCGAACAAAGTGAACACCCCGCCGTCCGAGATTGTCCCGAAGTTCCTCATCAGTTTGAAGGATGAGGTCTCTGTGAAAAATCACACCTTGTACCATATTTAGAGACTGGTGAGGGGTAATGGACACGGGAATTGTGCCAAGATGGGTACAGGCACGAAGGGCCGCAGATTGGGCAGCCGAAGCAGTTTTTATCAGTAATGAACCCGACCGCATCTTGCTCAGGGAGTCCACTTCGCCGAACTTGTCTTCAATGTGTTCCACAAAGAATAAAGGTTTGACACTGGTGAAAGTATCTCCATCAGTCCTGGTGCAAACTAGATAACGGGGGAAAGGTTTTGCCCCTAGACGACGGGCCTGACCCTCCTCCCAGGGGGTAGCCACGGAAGGGAAGGCCGAAGGGGCAAGAGAAGCAGCACTTGAGGAATCAGTACCACGCAGAGAGACGGCCGCAGAAGAGCGGCCAGAGGTTTGGACCCTTATGCGTTTCATCTGCATAGCGTCCGCCCTGATACCACCCACTCCGATCAGGGGCTCTCCTCACGGGCGCCACCCAGCCACAGCAAGGGCCGTCTGGCACGGCGGCCATTGCCGGGAGTTCCGATGCTCCAGGATGACGAGCAACCACTCCAAGGCATGCATGAGGAGGTCACAGCTCAGGTATCAGAAGTGTGATCCCTGTGTGTTCAGGGGGCTCAACCAAAAGGGTACATAGCGACCCCACCACACGGGCTGGCTACCGTGCTGGCTATGCACCCTAGCATCAGACGACGTAGAAGAAAAGGTGGAATATACTAGGAGGGCACACGTCGGAGACACTAGGTAAGGTGCTCTTCCCCAAATGGCTCACACTACGGAAGAGAAATTTTGGAATGGAGGTCAAACCCCAGAGGGGGACCAAGGAATGCCAAAAGGAGGAGATGATTACGCAACAAAGCCAGAGTGTAAAACCAACAGAACCAGGAGGATAGCGGGGGCCAACATAAGCAAGGACACCAATAGAGGGAGAGGAGAGGGCGAGGGGAAAGGGGTATGGAGGGGAAAGGAGGGGAAGGGAAAGGAAATGCAGCCCGGGAGAGAAAGAAGGCTGCAATGGCTCGGGGCCCCGTGCTCGCCACGCACGTATCCACGAAAGAGTTGTGGACCCCCTGGGGGGTTGACTATGCTGAGTGTGAGTTAGATCAGCCATGTATTTCTCAAATTGCCTGTGCTAAGCAAGTTATGTCACGCCCGCGGCCCCACGGGCAGAGTCAGACTGTAAACACTAGCCGGCCGCGTCATGTTAAACGCATTCGTCAGCCGCGTGTGCAAAATGATAGAGTTAAGTCTTGCCCTAAGTGTGTTCTTGCTCATCCTCGTGAACGTTGCCCGTTAAGAAACGCGGTTTGTCACTTTTGTCAAAGGAAAGGACACATCCAGACTGTTTGTTTGCGTAAACGCAAGAACAATTCTAGTGCTGCCCAGCCCATGGATATTCATGTTCTTCAAAGCCAGCCCGCCCAGAAGGTCGCGTTTAAAGACTCTTCCACGGTTCGTGTGGGTAATAAACTTGTTCGCAATAAGCCACCCACCCAGCCCTCTGCTATGCGACCCAAGCGTAATTCAAACGCTGTAAAAAGTAATGTACAGACTGCAAGTGAAGCGGTAGTTGTTATTCCACCCGCCCAACCCACGAGTTGTCGTAAGCAGCGAACACGCACTAAACGCGCTGATTTTGTGTCTTCCGCCTCCACTGCACCGATCCAGAGACAGTGTAATAAGCTATTTGTAAAGCTACGCATCCAGGATAAGACCTTCAATTTTCAATTAGACACCGGTGCGTCTGTGACTCTCATAAATAGTGCTACGTATGCGGCTATCGGGCGCCCTAAACTTTCAGCGGCAAAACATTCTTTGGCTACTTATAGTGGAGAACAAATTCCTGTGTTAGGTGTATGTAGCGTGCCAGCCACATTCCGTGGCAATACAAAAACAGTTTCATTCACAGTGCTCCGCGCTACAGACAGTGTAAACATTTTCGGATTAGACTGTTTTGACTTGTTTGGCCTGTCTATCCAAGACAATGTGTTGCAAATTAATTCTGTTGTTGTTCCTCAAGACAGCATAACCGAGTTGTGTAAACGATACAGTGACATATTTAAAGACGAACTAGGTTGTGCTGCGAACTTTGCCGCTCATATTACGTTAAAAGATAATGCTCAGCCTCGATTTTGTCGTGCTCGTCCAGTGCCTCACGCCCTCCGGGCACCTGTAGAAGATGAACTTCGTCGTTGGCAAAACGGTGTTATTCAACCCGTTTCAGCGAGCCAGTGGGCTTCTCCCTTAGTTATTACAAAGAAACCGTCTGGCAAGTTACGTTTGTGTGCTGATTTTAAGTCGACAGTTAATCCTCAGACTGTCATTGATTCTTTTCCTTTGCCTAGACCGGACGAGCTGATGGATAAGTTAGGGGAAGCTCGTTTCTTTTCCAAAATTTATCTCCGTGAAGCATATTTGCAATTGCCCCTCGACAAGCAATCACAACAGTATTTTGTCATAAACACGTCGTTGGGGTTGTTCCGTTTTCTGCGTTTGCCTTTTGGTTGTGCGTCAGCTCCAGCTGTTTTTCAGCGTTTTTCGTCACAACTTCTGGCTAATGTGCCATCGTGTTGCAACTATTTAGACGATATTGTTGTTTTTTTTTTTGTTTGTGGTTTAGGGCGCAAAACTTCTATGGTCATTAGCGCCCAGCCCGTGACGTAGGAAACAGGAAAAAAACGAAATTTAAAATCAGCAGCAATGGGAACAAAGTCATAAAATTTGAGAAACTAAAGGCAGAAGGAATGCTTAAAAATCCACTATAGAAAGGGGTTGGTTGTCCCCAAAAAAGCTTCAAATGACTGACGTCATTTCACTGTCACTCATGAACTGTAGAACGCGGTCAGCTGAGCGCGTGTCATCTGCTAAAATCGACGATAGATCAGGCGATAGCTGTAGACGGGAGCGTAACGGATTAAAATAGGGGCATTCAATTAAAAGGTGTCTGACCGTCCACAGCTGAGAGCAGTGGGGACAGAGTGGGGGAGGATCACCGCTTAAAAGATGTCGATGGCTAAAAGGACAGTGCCCTATCCGGAGTCTAGCTAAAATTACCTCCTCCCGACGACGCGTTCGGGAGGAAGAGGTCCAAGCGCAAGGAAGGGCTTTCACTTCCCGCAATTTATTATGGGGAAGTGTTGACCAATGCGCATGCCATAAATGAGCAACTTGGTGACATAAACCGCTCCGTAGATCGGTAAACGGAAGAGACCGAATAGCTGGCCGAGGAAGAGAGACTGCAGCCTTGGCCGCTATATCGGCCGCCTCATTTCCACAGATACCAGCGTGTCCCGGGAGCCAGAGGAACGCCACTGAGACTCCCCCAGGTGGAGCAAGCGCAGACAGTCCTGAATCCGGTGGACCAGAGGGTGCACAGGGTAAAGAGCTTGGAGACTTAGGAGAGAGCTGAGAGAATCTGAGCAGATTACGTACTGTATCCGCTGATGGCGGCGGATGTAGTGGACAGCCTGGAGAACAGCGTAAAGCTCCGCAGTATAAACCGAACACTGGTCGGTAAGCCGAAAGTGATTTGGGGTGTCACCAACAATATAGGCACTCCCTACACCTAACGATGTTTTCGAGCCATCGGTGTAAATAAATGTGGCTTCTGTCATTTGTGCACATAGAGCAGCAAATGCCCGACAGTAAACAAGTGTAGGGGTACCATCCTTGGGAAATTGACATAGGTCTCTGAGCAAGTCGATCCGGGGACGGAGCCAAGGCAGTGCTGTACCCAAGTTGTCAAGAAGGTTTTAGGAAAGCGGAAGGAAAGAGAATGGAGCAGTTGACGGAAGCGGACTCCCGGGGCTAGGAGGGAGGAGGAGCGGCCTGCATACCCGACATCAAAGGAGGCGTCGAAAAAAAGGTCATGGGCTGGATTAGCAGGCATGGAAGACAGATGGCTAGCATAACGACTCAGAAGGACCGCCCGCCGATTGGACAGCGGAGGTTCAGCAGTCTCAGCATAAAGGCTTTCCACAGGGCTGGTGTAAAAAGCTCCAGACACTAAACGTAATCCACGGTGGTGGATCGAGTCGAGACGCCGAAGAATAGACGGCCGAGTCCGTTCCATAGTCCAATTTCGAGCGCACTAAGGCACGATAGAGGCGGAGAAGGACCACTCGGTCCGCTCCCCAGGAGGTACCATTCAGAACACGGAGGGTGTTAAGGGAACGCAGACAGCGAGCCGAAAGATAGGAAACGTGGGGGGACCAGCACAGTTTTCTGTCAAACATAAGACCCAAGAATTTAGCGACGTCGGAAAACGGAAGGTTGACAGGACCTAGATGTAAGGAGGGCAGAAGAAACTCCTTACGTCGCCAAAAATTAACACAAACGGTCTTACTGGGTGAGAACCGGAAGCCGGTTTCGATGCTCCACGAGTGGAGGCGATCGAGACATCCTTGAAGTCGTCTTTCAAGAAGGCTGGTCCGTTGAGAGCTGTAGTAGATCGCAAAATCGTCCACAAAGAGGGAGCCCGAGACATCAGGAAGGAGACAATCCATAATTGGATTAATGGCGATGGCAAACAGTACAACACTCAGCACGGAGCCCTGGGGTACCCCGTTTTCTTGGGAGAAAGTACGGGAGAGAGTAGTGTTCACCTGCACCCTAAACGTGCGCTCTGCCATAAATTCGCGAAGAAAAAGGGGCAGCCAGCCTCGAAATCCCCAGGAGAACAGTGTGCGGAGGATGCCTGTCCTCCAACAGGTATCGTATGCTCTCTCCAGATAAAAAAATATTGCTACCGTTTGGCGTTTCCGGAGAAAATTGTTCATTATACACTCCTGGAAATTGAAATAAGAACACCGTGAATTCATTGTCCCAGGAAGGGGAAACTTTATTGACACATTCCTGGGGTCAGATACATCACATGATCACACTGACAGAACCACAGGCACATAGACACAGGCAACAGAGCATGCACAATGTCGGCACTAGTACAGTGTATATCCACCTTTCGCAGCAATGCAGGCTGCTATTCTCCCATGGAGACGATCGTAGAGATGCTGGATGTAGTCCTGTGGAACGGCTTGCCATGCCATTTCCACCTGGCGCCTCAGTTGGACCAGCGTTCGTGCTGGACGTGCAGACCGCGTGAGACGACGCTTCATCCAGTCCCAAACATGCTCAATGGGGGACAGATCCGGAGATCTTGCTGGCCAGGGTAGTTGACTTACACCTTCTAGAGCACATTGGGTGGCACAGGATACATGCGGACGTGCATTGTCCTGTTGGAACAGCAAGTTCCCTTGCCGGTCTAGGAATGGTAGAACGATGGGTTCGATGACAGTTTGAATAGTGAACGGTACATCCAGTGTCCCCTCGACGATCACCAGTGGTGTACGGCCAGTGTAGGAGATCGCTCCCCACACCATGATGCCGGGTGTTGGCCCTGTGTGCCTCGGTCGTATGCAGTCCTGATTGTGCCGCTCACCTGCACGGCGCCAAACACGCATACGACCATCATTGGCACTAAGGCAGAAGCGACTCTCATCGCTGAAGACGACACGTCTCCATTCGTCCCTCCATTCATGCCTGTCGCGACACCACTGGAGGCGGGCTGCACGATGTTGGGGCGTGAGCGGAAGACGACCTAAGGGTGTGCGGGACGGTAGCCCAGCTTCATGGAGACGGTTGCGAATGGTCCTCGCCGATACCCCAGGAGCAACAGTGTCCCTAATTTGCTGGGAAGTGGCGGTGCGGTCCCCTACGGCACTGCGTAGGATCCTACGGTCTTGGCGTGCATCCGTGCGTCGCTGCGGTCCGGTCCCAGGTCGACGGCCACGTGCACCTTCCGCCGACCACTGGCGACAACATCGATGTACTGTGGAGACCTCACGCCCCACGTGTTGAGCAATTCGGCGGTACGCCCACCCGGCCTCCCGCATGCCCACTATACGCCCTCGCTCAAAGTCCGTCAACTGCACATACGGTTCACGTCCACGCGGTCGCGGCATGCTACCAGTGTTAAAGACTGCGATGGAGCTCCGTATGCCACGGCAAACTGATTGACACTGACGCCGGCGGTGCACAAATCCTGCGCAGCTAGCGCCATTCGACGGCCAACACCGCGGTTCCTGGTGTGTCCGCTGTGCCGTGCGTGTGATCATTGCTTGTACAGCCCTCTCGCAGTGTCCGGAGCAAATATGGTGGGTCTGACACACCGGTGTCAATGTGTTCTTTTTTCCATTTCCAGGAGTGTATAAGTGGAGAGAGCAACAAGATGGTCAACTGCAGAACGATGCTTTCGGAATCCACATTGGGCTGGTGTTAAAAGACTGCGGGATTTCAGCCACCAAGCTAAACGGTAATTCACCATACGCTCCAAAACCTTACAGACACTACTCGTGAGAGAAATGGGGCGATAGCTAGAGGGGAGATGTTTGTCCTTTCCAGGTTTCGGAACGGGAACGACAATAGTTTCCCGCCACCGCTTGGGAAAGGTACTGTCGGTCCAAATTCGATTATAAAGGCTAAGGAGGTAACGCAGGCTATGGGTTGATAAATGCAGCAACATTTGGACATGGATACCATCCGGTCCTGGGGCGGAGGAGCGAGAAGAAGAGAGGGCACGTTGGAGTTCCCGCATGGAGAAAACAGTATTGTAGCTTTCGTGATTTTGAGAGGAGAAAGCAAGATGTCGCACTTCCGCTGCACGTTTCTTCGGGAGAAACGCTGGCGGGTAATTTGAAGAGCTCGAAATCTCAGCAAAGTGCTGACCCAATGAGTTAGAAATTGCGACGGGGTCCACTAAGGTATCACGCGCGACAGTGAGCCCAGAGACCGGGGAGAAACCAGGCGCGCCTGAGAACCGTCGAAGCCGACTCCAAACTTCCGAGGAGGGAGTGAAGGTGTTAAATGAGCTAATAAAGAATTTCCAGCTTGCCTTCTTGCTATCGCAGATGACGCGACGGCATCGCGCACGGAGCTGCTTATATCGGATACAGCTGGCCAAAGTTGGATGGTGACGGAAAATGCGAAGAGCACATCGCCGCTCACGTATTGCGTCACGGCATGCCTCGTTCCACCAAGGAACTGGGGGGCGCCGGGGCAATTCGGAGGTCCGTGGTATTGAACGTTCCGCAGCTGTGAGAATAACGTCAGTAACATGTGTGACCTCATCGTCGACGCTCGGAAAGCGACGGTCATCGAATGTCGCTAGAGACGAAAAAAGTGTCCAATCGGCTTGGGCAAACTTCCAGCGTCGCGAGCGCATATATGGCAGTTGAGGCTGCAGTCGAAGAACACATGGAAAGTGGTCACTCGAGTGTGTATCATCAAGGGCGAACCATTCGAAGCGCCGAGCTAGCGGAACAGTACCGACCGCAAGGTCCAAATGAGATAAATTTGTCGTGGAGGCAGACAAAAATGTGGGGACCCCAGTGTTGAGGCAGACTAGATCCGCTTGGTGGAAGACGTCTAGCAATAGTGAGCCACGTGGACAAGGATGTGGAGATCCCCAAAGCGGGTGGTGGGCATTGAAGTCCCCAACCAGCAAATAGGGGGGTGGAAGCTGATCAAGAAGATGAAGGAGATCAGCTCGTGCCATTGGTGTGGACGATGGAATGTATACCGTACAAAGAGAGAACGTGTATCCAGAAAGGGAAAGACGGACGGCGACAGCTTGGAAGGAACTGTTTAAGGGGATTTGGTGATAATGGAGAGTATCATGGAGCAGAATCATGAGTCCTCCATGGGCTGGAGTGCCTTCAACAGAGGGGAGGTCATATCGGACGGACTGAAAATGAGGGAGAACAAAGCGGTCATGGGGACGCAGCTTTGTTTCCTGAAGACAGAAGATGACCGGCGAGTAAGATCGTAAGAGGATCGACAATTCATCCCGATTGCCTCGAATGCCGCGGATATTCCAGTGGATAATGGACATAGGGTGAACAGAAAATAGAGGAACGTGACCAAGGGTGCTGTCAACTCAACGACTGCTCAGAGCTTGCGACCGACAGCATGGAATGGCATTCAGTCGAAGGCAGAAGATCCTGATCCATAGGTTGGTCAGGAGCAGCTCCTGCCACCGACGATCGGCCAGTTGACCGGCCACCAGCAGTGCGCCTCGGCGACACAGAAGACGGCCGAAGGCGATTGCCGCCAGGTGGTGCTGTAGATGGAACACGCCTTGGTGGAGAAGGAGAGGAACTGTGTTTCTTCGTAGCCTTCTTGGACGTATGATGTTTAGAAGAAGGAGGAACCGATGGTTGTGAAGTAGCGGTACGTAAAAACTCTTCACGAGAATGCTCTTTTTTCGAAGACTTGGCGTCTGACTTTTGGGTTCGAGATTTAGCAGAACCCGACGAAGGGCGAGCCATAGAGTGGGCAGGCGAAAGTGGTGAGGTTGAACGGGCGATCTTTGCGCTGGCCGATCTGACGACCGTGGTACTAAAGGTGAGGTCGCAAGTCTGCGTGGCCGCCTCCTTTGTTGGCCGAGGAGAAGCAAGGACAGTGCTGTATTTTCCTTTCTGAGGCACGGTGGGCTGTCGACTGGCGAGTAACTTTCGAGCAGCAAAGGTCGACACCTTTTCCTTCACTCTTATTTCCTGGATGAGCTTTTTGTCCTTAAAAACGGGGCAATCTCGAGAGGAAGCAGCGTGGTCACCCATACAGTTGATGCAGCGAGGGGATGGATGTGGACAAGCACCCTCATGGGCATCCTTGCCACACGTAACACATTTGGCCGGATTGGAACAGGCCTGGCTGGTGTGATTGAACCGCTGACATCGATAGCAACGCGTAGGGTTTGGGACATAAGGGCAAACGGAAATTATCTCATAGCCTGCTTTGATTTTTGATGGGAGTTGAACTTTGTCAAATGTCAAAAAGACAGTGCGGGTTGGAATGATGTTCGAGTCAACCCTTTTCATAACCCGATGAACAGCCGTGACGCCCTGGTCAGACAGGTAGTGCTGAATTTCTTCGTCAGACAATCCATCGAGGGAGCGGGTATAAACGACTCCACGCGAGGAATTTAAGGCACGGTGCGGTTCCACCCGGACAGGGAAGGTGTGGAGCAAAGAAGTACGCAGCAATTTTTGAGCCTGGAGGGCACTGTGCATTTCTAACAACAGGGTGCCATTCCGTAATCTGGAACAAGACTTTACAGGACCCGCAATTGCGTCGACACCTTTCTGAATAATGAAAGGGTTGACCGCGGAAAAGTCGTGACCTTAGTCAGACCGAGAAACAACAAGGAACTGTGGCAACGATGGAAGAACCGTCTGTGGCTGAGACTCAGTGAACTTACGTTTGTGAGCAGACATAGTGGAAGGTGAGGAAACCATTGCGGAAGAATCCCCCATGATTACCGGCGTCTCCGATGGCGCGCTCCTCCCTTGTGGGGGCCCTCACCGAGGGCACACCCACCTTAGGTGATTGTTCACACCTCAGGTCACACCTCCCGACAAACGGACGGAGGGACCAATCGGCACTTTTAGAAGGTATCAGCTCGGGTAATCACCCCTCCCTGGGCCTGGCCGTTACCAGGGGGTACGTACGTGTCCTACCTGTCTACCCGGGGCGGGGAATTACGCGTTACCCCGTCATCGGCTACGCATGGAAGTGCGTGGGTCGGCCTTCAGACACGCACAGGGAGGAAAAAAGAGAAAGGGAAAGGAAAGAAGAGGGGGTCTCAAACGCCGCAGCGGAGAAAAGGGCAAGGAGAAGAGGGAAGGAAAAGAGAAGGACAGAGGAAGGACGAGGACTTGCAAGTGTAAAGGCAAGGAATTTGGAACAGTTTCGAGCGTCCGTCTCCGGACGTAGGCACAAACCATACTCCCAGAGGGGGAGAAAGGGAAGGAAAGAGCCAGAGGTGAGGGGGGGGGCGAAGATGGGGGACGGGGAGGGATGCGGAAAGGGAAGGGAAGGTATGCAGCCCGGAAAGGAAGGAGGGCCACATTGGCTCGGGGTCCCGTGCTCGCTACGCACGTGTCCACAAAAGAGTTGTGGACCCCCTGGGGGGACGACGATATTGTTGTGTCCGGTCGGACGCCTGCTGAACATTTCCGTAATTTGGAGTGTTTGTTTACAGTGTTGTCTCAGGCAGGCCTACGTTGGAACATCGATAAATGTTCATTTTTCCTTACGGAGTTGGAGTATCTGGGACATGTTATTAATGCTCAAGGCATTCATCCCTCCCAGTCACATTTAGCAGCTATTCGTGATTTGCCCGCCCCTCGCAATCTGCATGAATTGCAAGTAGTTCTTGGCAAATTGACATATTATATTAGGTTTATACCTAATGCATCACAGATTGCTGCAACGTTGCATCGTCTCCGCCGTAAGAATGTTCCGTTTGTGTGGTCAGCTGATTGCCAATCAGCCTTTCAGCAGCTTAAAGAGGCTTTATTGAATGATCGTTGTCTGGTCCATTACGACCCTAACAAGCCTCTGGTGTTAGCTTGTGATGCCTCTTCTTTCGCCCTCGGTGCTGTGTTGTCTCACCGAGTCGGTAACACCGAACGTCCTATTGCGTTCGCATCTAAATTGCTAAACAAAGCTCAGAGTAAATATAGCCAATTGGACAAGGAAGCGTTGGCTATTGTGTTCGGTGTCACAAAATTCCATCACTACCTCTATGGTAGACCATTCTATTTAGTAACAGATCACAAGCCCCTGACGTCACTGTTTCATCCGTCTAAACCAGTTCCTCAGCGGACAGCTCAGAGACTACAACGTTGGGCTCTTTTGTTATCACAATACCAGTATGAGATACTGTATCGCCCTACAGCTCAGCATGCAAACGCTGACGCGCTTTCTAGATTGCCGATTGCTGCGGATGATGTCTTCGATTCCTCTGACGACTCTTGCCATCAGATTGACGCCGATGAGCATCAATCCCTCCGGGATTTTCCGATTGATTATCGTCAGGTGGCACGTGAGACAGCTACGGATCCTCATCTGAGTTTACTATTACGTTTTGTTCAACGTGGTTGGCCGTCCAAGGCAAAGGACATATCGGATCCTGTGGTTCGTCGCTATTATCCGCAACATCATCTGTTGTCTGTTTCACACGGAGTTTTGGTGTTACGCTCCGAGAATGACCAGCTTCGTGTAGTGGTTCCCGAAGTGCTCCAATCCAAGGTCCTCGACTTGTTGCATCAAGGTCATTGGGGACTGGTCCGCACCAAGCAGCTTGCCCGCCGTCATTGTACATGGATCGGCATTGATAAGCGGATTACGCAGATGTCTACACATGGTTCGACGTGTGCCGAACACCAAGCTGCTCCGCCTCAACGCTATTTTGAGTGGACACGCCCTGCTGATCCCTGGCAGCGAGTACATATTGATTTCGCTGGTCCATATTGGAATTCTCGTTGGCTCATCGTGATAGATGCATTTAGTAATTTTCCGTTTGTTGTGCCCATGCAGTCTACAACGTCTGCACAAACTATACAGGCGTTGACTTCAATTTTTTGTATTGAGGGTCTTCCAGAAGTTTTAGTGTCTGACAATGGTCCACAATTTACCTCTGCTGAATTTGACAGTTTTTGTTCTGCCAATGGCATTCGCCATGTTTTTACTCCGAAGTTCCACCCTCAATCGAATGGTGCAGCGGAACGTTTTGTACGCACATTCAAGGATCATATGGACCGCCTTCATGCTACGCACTCTCGTCAGCAGGCCCTCATCACGCTCCTGTCGTCGTACCGGACCACGCCACGCGACGGCCCTTCGCCTGCGGAGCTTCTCCACGGCCGTCGTCATCGCACCCTACTACGGTTGTTGCACCCCCCGGATCGACCCGCCGCTTCTGAGCATCGCACGCGTTTTCAGCGCAACGACGCCGTTTTTTTTTCAGAGTTTATCACGGTCGCCGTCGTTGGGAACGTGGTACCGTGATAAGTGTCCAGGGTCGCGGTTTTATACTGTTCAAGGTGCTACTGGGGTGCACAGGAGGCATCAGAACCAGTTGCGCCGCGCTGGCCGCCCGGATTCTGCCGCTGGTTCTTTGTCCACAGATTTGGTCCGCGGCGGGTTCCAGCCGCGCCTTCCGACTTCGCTGCCGCCCCCAGGGCAGCAGCAGCAGCCGTCGCCGCTACCACGCCGATAGCCCGTCCCGTTGATGCCTCCAGTGCAGCTTCATCCGGGAGCGCCCCAGGTGGTCGCTCCGGCGCCTGCGGTCCCTCTTCAGTCGCCACCGCCTTCGGAGCTGATGGACGTCGACCCCTCAGCCGGGCCGCCTTCCCAAGCGGTGGCTGTGCAGCCTGTCCTGCAGCCGCTTTCCTTGGGCACCCCCAAGGGGTCTGAAACCGCAGCGCCTTGTCCGGCGCCCACTCAGCAGCCGTCGACGCAGCGTCAGGAGACGCTGCCTCTCTTCATGGGTCCCGACGCCCCATCGCGTCCAGTACCAGAAGCTGCGCCCGTGGTCACAGGCGTGCACCCTGACCTCGGTTTTCAGTCGGTGTTTCCCGAGGCCCCGCGCAGCCAATGCTGGGGTGCGGACCGGGGACTGCCACCGACAACAGTCTCCGTCCCGGTCTCGTCCGCTATGCCTGCGGCCAGACCCCTCCCCCGCCGTCGACGCTCGCCACGTCATTATTCAACGACGGTGCGGCGATTTGGGGGGGAGGAGTGTTATATCCTAGCCAGTAATGCCACCCGAGCCCGCTGCCAAAAAGGTTGGCAGCATCAAAGTCCGGACGCCGTCCGCATAAGCAGCGCCAGCGAGACAGGAAATCGCCGCAAGTCTGCGCGCGCCACCGCTGGCTTCTGGTTTCTTAAGCGCTGGAGTAGCGAGCGCTAGGACAGTTCTGTATTCGCTGCTCAGTTGTATACTCGCCACCGAATTGTGTACTTGCTAGTCAGTCGTGTGTTCATCGCAGCAGAGTAGTTGTTTGTCGTCAGCCGACGCTGACCTAGCCGCTCCGACTCGAACTAGACAGATTTCTGTAGACACGGAGTTCACTACT
The DNA here is from genome assembly GCF_023864345.2 of Schistocerca serialis cubense. NCBI lineage: Eukaryota > Metazoa > Arthropoda > Insecta > Orthoptera > Acrididae > Schistocerca > Schistocerca serialis. Next base: position 82,385,495 of record NC_064643.1, read on the forward strand.
GTGTTGCTGTATCTTCGTTAATAAAGACAAGTACCGACTTTTATTTAATCAGCGTGTTTGGGTTTTCCTCTTTCTATTCACTGTTCCAGCGGACCGGTCGGCCCGCTATTAAATGTGTGGCGGTGACTTCGTAAGCCGTTTCTACAGCGAATTGCTTGTCGCTACGAACGCCGCCACAAAAATCTGGGTAACCATAGCCTTGACAAATCATGTTGAGAAATGAAGCTCCTTCAGCTGTATAATCCTTTTATTCTTAGACACTATCAGTTTCACAACACTTCCAGCTGCATCTTCAGTGAAAAAACAACCATGTAGAAAATAAATAATCCTAAACATAAGGTGAAACTACAATGAAACATGTACTCACTGGAGTTAAGAAATCATTTATACAACTATTATTGGAAGATCCAGCACTCACTGTCAGTCCCATAAAATATGTTATCTCCAAAAATGTGTGTGTTCTAGAAGTAATATGATAGTGTTTTCATCCTTCTTCATTGGTTTTATGTAAGCTATCTCCACCCTAAGGAGGAATTTGCACAATTCCCTGATTAATAGGAAGGAGATTTAAGAGGCACTTGCCAAATGTTACTGTGTAAATCAGAAAACACTATTGTATGCTACCTAGGTAACATTCTATTGGCGAAAGGCTTTTGACTGCTATAATAGCAGTATGTCAAGGAATCTGTACTGCCATATATGGAGTCACATTAAAACTTTGAATAAAAATTGATTCTATAAGAAACAGGTGTAATCCATGACCTGAATGGTTGGCTAGTGACACATAACATATGACGTTCACACAGTATGAAAATGACAATAACTTAATTAATAGATAAAAATCTACTAATCAAGTGGTAGCAGAAAACGCACATAAAAGAAGGTTGCAATTAGGCAAGCTTTTGAAGCCTGTAGCTCCTCCTTCAGGCACAACAGTTAAAGGGGAAGGAAGAGGGGTTAAGGGAAAGCACTAGAGTCGTCTAGAGAAACAGGTAGATCTTGGGAAAGTCAACTGGGACTGCGGGTCAGGAGAGATTTTTTTTTTTTTTTTTTTTTGGTAGGGTTTAAGGGTGCTCAACTGCTCAGGTCATTAGCGCCCAGTCACTGGTGTTAGAGCACATGGAATCTTCTAAAACTCAAGGGGATGGGGGGACACCAGAAGGACCTACAAAGATGCAGATTAAATAAGTAAAAAGGTTAAATGTCTTTGGACAAGCCAGTTAAAGTTATAAAACGCAGAATACGAGCAGCTGCTCGAGCGTCATCAGCTAAAACATCCGGTAAAGTGGATGGCAGGGACAGGATAACACGAAATTGATTAAAACGGGGACACGACAATAAAACATGGCGCACTGTTAATGCCTGACCACAAGGGCACTGCGGGGTTGGATCACCGGAGAGCAGGTAGCGGTGGCTAAACCGGCAATGCCCAATCCGCAACCTGGTCAGAAGGACCTCCTCACGCCGAGATGGTCGGGAGGACGTTGTCCAAGCAGTTGGGAGCGGTTTTACTGCCCCGGAGCTTGTTTCCTTGGAGGGATGACCAAGCATCCCACCACAACGACACAAGCCTCTTACATACATCCCCACGAACGTCAGATGACGGGACACAAAGGGAGGCTGGCCGAGGCAGGAGGACTGCAGCCTTGGCTGCAACATCCGCAGCCTCATTCCCAGGCACTCCTACATGTCCGGGAACCCACAGAAAGCTGACAGAACCACCATTATTAGCGAAAGAATGGAGGGACTGCTGTATCCGTTGAATCAAGGGATGGACCGGATAGGGAGCTCCAAGGCTCTGAAGAGCACTGAGTGAGTCAGAGCAGAGTACATACGATGAATGGCGGTGGCGGCGGGCATACTGAACGGCCTGATGGAGAGCAAAAAGCTCGGCCGTAAAGCTGGAACATTGGTCGAGGAGCCGGTATTTAAAGGTGGCGGCCCCGACGACAAAGGCACAGCCGACACCATCGTCAGTTTTGGAGCCATCGGTGTAAATAAAGGTGTGACCGGCAAGTCGAGCACGAATTTCGACAAACCGTGAGCAATACACTGCAGCCGGAGTACCCTCCTTCGGGAGTGAGCTGAGGTCGAGATAAATAGGAACTGGAGCCTGGAGCCAAGGTGGTGTCGGGCTCTCACCCTCCCTGAAGGTGGTAGGGAGGGCAAAATCCAATTGTCGAAGCAGGCGACGGAAGCGGACTCCGGGGGGCAGCAGGGCAGACACATACAACCCGTACTGACGGTCGAGAGAATCGGCGAAGAAGGACTTGTAAGAGGGGTGTTCGGGCATACACAACAGCCGGCAGGCATACCGACACAGCAGTACGTCGCGCCGGTAGGTCAATGGTAACTCGGCAGCTTCAGCATAAAGACTCTCGACAGGACTAGTGTAGAAGGCTCCGGTCGCAAGACGTATCCCCCGATGGTGGATGGAGTTGAGCCGGTGTAAGAGGGATGGCCGAGCGGACGAGTAGACGAAGCTCCCACAATCCAGCTTCGATCGGACTATGGACCGATACAAGCAAAGCAGGACAGTGCGATCCGCTCCCCAAGATGAACCGCTAAGAACTCTGAGGACATTAAGGGAACGTGTACAACGGGCCGCCAAATAAGAGACATGTGGAGACCAACACAGTTTCCTGTCCAACGTGAGCCCTAGAAACTTAGTTGTGTCCACGAATGGGAGAACAACGGGACCGAGATGTAAGGATGGCGGAAGGAACGCTTTATATCGCCAAAAGTTGATACAAACCGTCTTCTCTTCAGAGAACCGGAAGCCATTTGCCACGCTCCATGAGTAGAGGCTGTCTAGACAACGCTGAATGCAGCGCTCCAGGAGGCATGTTCTCTGGGCACTGCAGTAGATCGCGAAGTCATCGACAAAGAGAGAGCCTGAGACATTAGGTGGAATGCAATCCATAATTGGTTTGATCGCAATGGCAAAAAGGGCTACGCTCAAGACGGAGCCCTGAGGCACTCCGTTCTCCTGGAGGAAGACGTCGGACAATACGGAACCCACACGTACCCTAAACTTTCGATCCGTTAAAAAGGAATCAATAAAAAGGGGCAGACGACCGCGTAGGCCCCACTTGTGCATAGTGCGGAGGATACCTCCTCTCCAACAGTTATCATAAGCCTTCTCGAAGTCGAAGAACACGGCTACCGTTTGGCGCCTTTGCAAAAAGTTGTTCATGATGAATGTCGACAAGGTCACAAGGTGGTCAACAGCGGAGCGGCGGCGACGAAAGCCGCATTGGACATTAGTAAGTAGTCGTCGAGATTCAAGAATCCAAACTAACCGAGCATTAACCATGTGCTCCATCACCTTACAGACATAGCTTGTAAGAGAAATGGGGCGGTAACTAGAAGGAAGGTGTCTATCCTTCCCGGGTTTGGGTATAGGAACAACAACGGCGTCACGCCAACGCATGGGGACTTGACCTTCGGTCCAGACGCGATTGTAGGTACGAAGAAGGAAGCTTTTGCCCGCCGGAGAAAGGTGTGCCAGCATCTGAACGTGAATGGCATCTGGCCCCGGAGCAGAGGACCGGGACAGTGCAAGCGCACGTTCGAGTTCCCGCATAGTAGAGGGGGCATTGTAAGTTTCCAGATTCAGCGAGTGGAAGGAAGGTCGCCGAGCCTCGTCTGCCTCTTTCCTGGGAAGGAAGGCAGGATGGTAATGGGCGGAGCTTGAAACCTCCGCAAAAAAGCGGCCAAAGGCGTTGGAGACAGCCACAGGATCAACAAGGACCTCATTACCTGAGGTCAGGCCAAGTACCGAGGAGTGGGCCTTAATGCCCGACAGCCGGCGCAGGCTACCCCAAACGACGGAAGAGGGAGTAAAACTGGTAAAGGAGCTCGTGAAAGAGGCCCAACAAGCTTTTTTGCTGTCTTTGATGACTCTACGGCACTGCGCTTGGAGTCGTTTGTATTCAATACAATTCGCCAACGTAGGATGGCGACGAAAGGTGCGTAAAGCACGTCGTCGAGCACGGATAGCGTCCCTACAAGCCTCGTTCCACCAGGGAACGGAAACGCGACGTGAAGAAGAAGTAGTACGAGGTATGGAACGTTCGGCAGCATTGATAACAGCCGTGAGGTATTCGACCTGACTGTCACAACTGGGAAAATCGTGGTCCGGAAAGGTCGTCAGGGAGGAGTAAAGTCCCCAGTCAGCTTTCAGTATGTTCCAGCTCGAAGGACGTGGGGATGGGGTGTGGTGCAGGAGACGAACGACACAGGGGAAGTGGTCGCTCGAATAGGTGTCAGAAAGGACATACCACTCGAACCGACGGGCAAGAGTGGTAGAACAGATCGAGAGGTCCAAGTGGGAGTAGGTATGAGTACAGTCCGAGAGGAAAGTCGGGGCGCCAGTATTGAGGCAGACAAGATTGAGATGGTTGAAGACATCCGCCAAGAGTGAGCCTCTGTGACAGGATGCAGGAGAGCCCCAAAGGGGATGATGGGCATTGAAGTCGCCAAACAATAAGAACGGCGGGGGAAGCTGAACGATCAGGTGCATCATGTCAGCCCAACTAACAGCAGATGACGGTGGAGTGTAGATGGTACAAACTGAAAAAGTAAAAGCAGAAAGAGTAATGCGGACAGCTATTGCTTGGAGTGGGGTGGTCAATGGGCTGGGATGGTAATAGACATTGTCCCGAACGAGCGACATGACCCCACCATGAGCTGGGATACCGTCCACAGGGGTGAGATCTTACCGCTCCGAGGTATAGTGGGTAAAGGCAATACGGTCAGTCGGGCGCAACTTGGTTTCCTGGAGACCAAGGACGAGCGGACAGTGCAGGTGGAGGAGCAGTTGTAATTCCTCCCGATTAGATCGAATACCTCTTATGTTCCAATGAAAGGGTCAGGAGAGACTTACCACACAGCGTGAGAAGGAAAGACTGATTGTTGGGGACTGCATTGTATGAGATTTAAAAATATTTGAGCTGAAAGGTGGAAGACTGGATAATACGCAAGATGCACATTACTGATTAAACATCACACACATGAGTTAATAAGAGTGAAAAGCTAAGTGCAGATGTAGATGTAGATGTAACAGAGGTCAGATGGGGCAGTGAAAAATAGACAGGTAAGACAATGAAAGATGTAGAAAATAAAACTGAGTGACAGAAGGAGAACTTACTGTGAAGAAATGCCGAGCCAGAAGAAATTAATGTAAATTAATGCCAGGTGGGTGGTAAGAACTGAGGGCATGTTTTGGCATTAGTTTCCACCTGCAGAGTTCAGAGAAACTGTTGTTTGGGGGGAAGATTCCAAACAGCATATGTGGTGAAACAGGCACCGAGGTCACAATTGCGATGTTGTAGCACATGCTCTGCAACACTATATTGTGTGTTGCCAGTATACACCCACTACCTATGCCCATTCATCCTAATTGGTAATTTGGTGAAAAAAGGCCAAACAGTTGGTGTATGACATGTGTCGGCTGGAACAGTGGTTGGTAGGAGGGTGCATGGAGCATGGCACATCTTGCATTGGAGCAGTTGAAGGGTAGGAGCCATAGGGTAGGGTGATGGGTGCAAAAGGAGCACAGGGTCTGACAGGAATGTTGCAGATATTGGGAGGGTGGCAAAAAGCTGTTCTAGGTGTGGAAAACAAAATTTTAGATACAATGGATATCATTTCAGGGCATGAGAAATTGTATTACATTATATTAGCCCACACACACACACACACACACACACACACACACACACACACACACACAGTCTCTGGCTGCTATAGTGTGAAGAGTGAAGAACACGTGCTGAAAAAGCTCACCAAACTGAAGCAACAGTGGGTATGTTGTAGTTGTGTATGGCTAACAGAGATGGTGGCTTCTTTGGTCATTTAATCACTGAATGAGTGCTGAGTGTATCTACATCCATCTACTTCTACATACATACATAATCCACATACCACCACACAGTGTAGGGTGAAGGCATATTGCATCACTTCCAGTCATTACCCCAAAAGGAAGGAGCATAGAAAGCAGGGTAAACATGGATTCATGACAAATAAAAAAAGCGGAGATGCAAACATCATCAGGTAAGTTGATGCTGGGTGTTCTTTGAAAGCGCCATTGTGTGTTGCTATCAGATTATAACAATAAGGAGAAAAATTCCACGTACTGGTGAAATCTCCAGACGAGGTAATGCGAGGCTGTCAGGTGAAGTGTCACAAGAAGCTTAATGAGGTCATATTTTTGCTCAATGACAATGTATCAGCTCATTCTGTACAGATCAGACATGCCGTCTCTTTCAGCTATCAAATTTTGCCTTATCTCCATATCCTCCACTCAGTGATTTTTTCTTCAGACATAGAAACCATTGTGTGGCAGCCATTTTTCATATGGAATCAAGTCAATTTTTAGGGTGGAACATTTTCTAAACAATCAAAATGCCGACTTCTACAACTGAGGTATCTGTCAAGGAATATGTAATTCAATAAAGTATGTTGCATCAACTGTTGTGTGTAAACACAAAGAATTATGCCTTGTTCTATAATCAGTTCACCACTGTAACCCAAGGAAGTTACTGTACATGCACAACTGTGTTGTAAGTACAAAATCATTACAACAACATAGTCGAAGTGTTGCTGGCTACTCTCGTGGACAGTATACAAAAGGATTCTCTGAATCTGAATACAGCAGATTAAGCTACAAATCAAAGAAAACTATAACGTAAAGTAATTATCTACTGTTGAAACTACGAATGTCGGAGAAGAAAATTCTGCAGGCAAATGCATTCCAGGTAAGAAAGATGCTGCTTCATATGTTGAACATGCTATTTGTACTTTAAGTGATCAATAAGTCAAAAGAGATGAGCGATAAACAGCTCTACCAGTGTCATTTCCACTATTAAGACATTAAAGCTATTGTGTCTTCTTCAGACACTATGTGGTAAATATAGAACCAAGTGGCATAGGGAACCTTCTGAAAAATTATTTTCGTGGGAAAGATCTAATCCAACACATGTAGCAAAATTTCTTTCTATGAAATATAACTTTTTGATTATATTAACGGATGAAATGTTTTACATAATTATACATGAAACCAGCTGGAAGGCAAATTATATATTTAGAAATTGTAACCAATCTAGAAGGATCAGTGAAAATGAGCATGCCATTTACAACTAAAGAATTTGATGCATATCCTGGTATACTAGTTACAGCAGGAGTAAGTGTGTACACAGAGAAAATGTCAAAAATAAATGGATTCCCTTTGGCCTGAAGCCTGTGTCTGCTAGCTACAATACACTTCATAGATTTCCAGATACAATTACAAAGGTTATATGGTTAATTTTTGAGGGAATAATTAGAAGTTTGCAACCACTTTCTCATACCATAGACCGAATGGCAGTTCTTACAAATGGCTTATTCTAGAAGTTTGTGTCAGTGTTCTGTGATCCATTTTACATGTTCTAATGGCAAATCCCCCTAATTTTTTCATCACAGCAGATGCTGACATGAAACTGGACTACACAAATTTACTGGTTTCATTTCTCAACTGCTTTTTGAACCAAACGTTTTTGTCATTAAGCACAGTTGACCTGCACAGTCAATTTTCTGGATTTGAAAATTTGTGTTCTTCACGGCTTAAAAAATTTCTCTGCAGAAAATCTTGTTCTGTCTGTTGTCATGTGCTGTCTTTTCATTTGCATTCCTCCATTTTTGGGACAGAGCTAATGAAATTATCCTTATCAGAAATTGTTTTACAGCATATAATAATCAAAAAACAAATTAGTTTATCTACTTGTAATGTTTACAGTGTAACCACCAGTGTTTCTATGAAGCAGCACATCACACGTGGCCATTGACTTTTTCAGTTTTCAGTACAATGAATATTCTTAAACATGCACTAGTCCCTAATCATGATCATAGCAATAGAGACAGAACCTGTTGGCCCTTTCAGTCCAGCACTTTGGCCTGCAGTCATTTTGGCGGCTGTCTGCTCTACTTCACACCCAGCAGTCTGTCACTAACTGGAGTTTACGCGGTCACTTTGTGAAAAAGAATGTTATTTCAGCTGTCTATTCCTATCTCATTGGAGATTTAATAAATTCTCTCTGCTTCATAATAATTCTCTGACGCCAAACAGAAAAAAAAAAAAAAATTAGGAAAATCTGAAAATGTTTTTGTGAACGTACAACTTGACTGATTAATGTGTGCCACAGAATAATTTATCAACTGGGTTTCTGTATGCATCTACATGTATTGTCAGCTTTCTTATCTTGAAATTCTACTTCAGTATGAGAACCAACTGGATTTAAATGACCATTTCAAGGTCAGAAGTGTGTACTTATATTTACCACTGAACTAGCTCAACAGCTTGACTCATTACAAGAAAGAGTGCTTGAAAATGTGATTGCACATGGAACCAGATTTCTTTTTCTTTTCTTTTTATATTTTATTCATTTATTTATTTATTAATTAAGGGGGGGGGGGATGAATAACAACTCAATCATCATATTTACAAGCTCAGCTACCTAGAATGGACTGCTTTCTTCCTATGCTTCCAATGTTTTAAATATAAGGAAGTAAGTATTATTAATCTCGCTTGTTATTGACAAGTTTGGTGACTTCAAATGTGACCAGTAACTAGGCTGCAGACCAAGTTAGGTTTATATCGCCAATACACATTCTCAGTCCAAGATAAGCAACATGCTGCAAACTTGCATGATCTCCAAAACCCCTGGATCAGTTGTAACCACATTTGGCACACTAACAACAAGCTTCACAGGTATCTGCAGTGTGGCTGTCAGAAACGCCTAGCTGACACTGGGGCTGAGATGTGGGCAGATAGCACAGCTGGCATGTCATGTCTGTGTAGTATTTGTCTCTTTATTCAATTGTTTTGCTCCTGGAGGGGCAGTACATGGGCAGGCAAAGCCAGGGTGGATGAAATTGAGAGAGGTAAGTGAGGCGTTGTGGAAGAAATGTACATGTAGAGGTTCGAGTGTAAGGTGGTCGAAGTGTGGGAGGTAGAGGTAGAGTGTGGGGAGGGGGAAAATGGGTGATATGTATGTGTCAGATGCAGATGCAGGTGCAAGCAGGGGCACAGGAAAAATCCTGGATTGGATTGTGGACAAATGCTGTGCACAGGGTGCTGCTGCCTCACCCACCTACCTCAAGATCAAACGAGTCAAATGTGTGAACAGCAAGCATTACAGAGAAGTCTCTGTGTTGCTATTGCTCTGTTGAAGGCTATCGTTCTGATTTTTTTTTAAACTGTCCAAAGCATTCCAAACTACAAGAACTTTCCTTTCGCTGGACTCACTATTGGGGCCTGTAACAATCTGATGCATCACAGCTTACTCAAATAAGTTTCCTTTGTGTATGAAGATTCATTTATCTGGACTTTTCTTAAGGTGGTGTATTTGAATGGCATATTTAGATAACTTTGGTAAAGTTACGTTTTACCCAACATTTACCTATTAATGGAATTGGGATTGTAGACTGGTCAGAAGTTTTGTTATTTTTCATGTATGTAAACTTTTTTTGTTTTTTTTTTTTTTTTTTGTGGTTTTCGGGCGCACAACTTCAGTGGTCATTAGCGCCCTGACTACTCTAAGAATGCACCGCGAGGCACAAGTTGACAACAACAACTAAAAGGGAAAACACAATAAAAGACAGACTGACAGGCATAGGACTAAAAAACATCATCAAATGTCCTTAGCGAGGTTTGTCAAATTGATAAAACAAAGAACACGAGCAGCTGCTCGTGGGTCATCCGCTAAAATGGCATCTAAAGTATTAGGCAGGTTAAGATCGAGGCGCAGTGGACAGGACATTAAAATGTGTCTAACCGTCAGCAAGTGCCCACATGGGCAGAACGGCGCCGGCGCAGCCATCAGCAGATGGCGATGGCTGAACTGGCAGTGTCCAATTCGTAACCTTGCTAAAACGACCTCCTCCCGCCGAGAAGGGCGTGAGGAGGACGTCCAAGCCACGGGAAGAGGTTTTAAGGCCCGAAGCTTGTTGTCGGTAAGTGCAGCCCAATCGGCATGCCACAGCGACACAACGCACCGACAAATGACCCTGCTAAAATCGGACGAAGGGACACAACAAGAAGCTGTCTGAGGCTGGAGGACCGCAGCCTTGGCCGCGGCATCTGCAGCTTCGTTCCCAGGGATACCGACATGGCCAGGAACCCACATAAAGATAACCGGCGTACCGACGTCCACCAGCTGCTGAAGAGAGCGTTGGATCCGGTGTACGAAAGGGTGAACCGGGTACGGATCACTGAGGCTCTGGATGGCGCTCAGGGAATCTGAGCAGATGACATAAGCAGAATGTCGGTGGCGGCAGATGTAAAGAACAGCCTGGTAGAGGGCAAAGAGCTCAGCTGTGAAGACCGAACAATGGCCATGGAGCCGGTATTGGAAACTTTGTGCCCCAACAATAAAGGAACACCCGACCCCGTCATTGGTCTTAGAGCCATCTGTATAAATTAAAGTCATGTCGATGAACTTCGAACGAAGTTCCAAAAAACGGGAGTGGTAGACCGAACCGGGGGTGACCTCTTTTGGGAGCGAGCTGAGGTCGAGGTGAACGCGGACCTGAGCCTGGAGCCAAGGTGGTGTGTGGCTCTCGCCCACTCGAAAGGTTGCAGGGAGTGAAAAATGAAGGTGTTGAAGGAGGCGACGAAAGCGAACTCCAGGGGGTAGCAAGGCAGAGACATACAACCCGTATTGAAGGTCAAGAGAGTCGTCAAAAAAGGAACGATAAGACGGATGGTCGGGCATTGACAGTAGCCGACAGGCATACCGACAAAGCAGTATATCGCGCCGGTAGGTGAGTGGCAATTCGCCAGCGTCAGCATGAAGACTCTCTACGGGACTGGTATAAAATGCTCCGATCGCAAGTCGTAAACCCCGATGTTGTATGGAGTTGAGGCGGCGTAAGATGGATGGCCGTGCAGAGGAGTATACGAAGCTCCCATAATCCAGCTTGGAGCGGACGATCGACCGATATAGACGAAGTAGGACGGTTCGATCCGCTCCCCACGACATACCACTGAGAACACTGAGGACATTTAAAGAACGGGTACAACGGGCGGCCAAATATGACACATGTGGAGACCAGCTAAGTTTCCTGTCAAAGGTAAGGCCTAAAAATTTGATTGTCTCCACGAGTGGGAGAGCAACGGGACCGAGTCGTAAGGACGGTGGGAGAAACTCTTTGTAGCGCCAGAAGTTAATACAGACCGTCTTCTCGGCAGAAAAACGGAAGCAATTGGCGACACTCCAGGAGTAAAGACGGTCAAGAGAACGCTGAAGACAGCGCTCCAGGACACGTGTACACTGCGCGCTGCAGTAGATGGTAAAATCGTCCACGAAAAGGGAGCCTGATACATCAGCTGGGATGCAATCCATTATTGGATTGATCGCGATGGCGAAGAGAGCGACGCTCAAAACTGAGCCCTGTGGCACCCCATTCTCCTGGCGAAAGGTGTCTGACAGGACAGATCCCACACGTACCCGAAACTGTCGATCCAGTAAAAAGGAACGAATAAAAAGAGGGAGGCGACCGCGAAGGCCCCATGTATGCATGGTGCGGAGAATGCCCGCCCTCCAACAGGTGTCATAAGCCTTCTCCAAATCAAAGAACACAGCCGCGGTCGGGCGCTTCCGCAAGAAGTTATTCATAATGAAGGTCGACAAGGTAACCAGATGGTCAACAGCAGAGCGGCGCCTACGAAATCCACATTGTACATTGGTAAGTAGGCGTCGAGACTCGAGCAGCCAAACCAATCGAGAGTTAACCATTCGCTCCATCACTTTACAGACACAGCTGGTAAGCGAGATAGGTCGATAACTGGAAGGCAAGTGCTTGTCCTTCCCCGGCTTAGGAATCGGGACAACGATAGACTCGCGCCAGCATGCGGGAACATGTCCCTCAATCCAGATGCGATTGTATGTACGAAGAAGAAAACCTTTACCCGCAGGAGAAAGGTTCTTCAGCATCTGAATATGAATATAATCAGGCCAAGGAGCGGAGGACCGTGATCGGCCAAGTGCGGTTTCGAGTTCCCGCATGGTGAATGGGGCATTATAACTTTCACAATTCGAGGAGCGGAAGTCAGGTGGCCTAGCCTCCTCTGCCTGTTTGCGGGGGAGGAAGGCAGGGTGGTAATGAGCGGAGCTTGAAACCTCGGCGAAAAAGCGGCCGAAGGCATTGGAGACAGCCTCAGGGGCCACAAGGACTTCATTCGCGACCTTCAAGCCAGAAACTGGGGAGTGGACCTTAGTGCCAGATAGCCGGCGCAGGCTACCCCAGACAACAGAAGAAGGAGTAAAACTGTTGAAGGTGCTTGTGAAAGCAGCCCAGCTGGCTTTCTTGCTTTCTTTAATAATACGACGACACTGAGCACGTAATCGTTTATAATTAATACAATTCTCCACTGTAGGGTGGCGTTTAAAGGTGCGTAAAGCACGTCGACGAGCACGTAAAGCGTCTCTACATGCTGCGGTCCACCAGGGGACCGGTACGCGACGTGGAGAAGAAGTAGAGTGAGGGATGGAATATTCAGCAGCAGCGAGAATGACTTCCGTGAGGTGTGCGACCTGACGATCGCAGCTTGTGAAGGTTTGATCCTGAAAGGTCGCCCTGGAAGAGAAGAGCCCCCAGTCTGCCTTGGAGATGGCCCAACTAGAGGAGCACGGAGAGGGAGTACGCTGCAGGAGATGGATAACACACGGGAAGTGGTCGCTCGAATATGTATCAGCAAGTGCATACCACTCAAACCGGCGTGCAAGTTGGGGAGTACATATAGAGAGGTCTAAATGGGAATAGGTGTGAGATGTGTCCGAAAGAAAAGTTGGGGCGCCAGTATTGAGGCAGACAAGATTGAGCTGGGTGAAAAGGTCTGCTAACAAGGAGCCCCTCGGGCAGGATGCTGGAGAGCCCCAAAGGGGATGGTGGGCATTGAAGTCTCCAGTTAACAAAAATGGTGCAGGTAGCTGAGCAATAAGTTGCGTCATGTCTGCCCTGGTAACGGCAGATGACGATGGAGCGTAAACGGTACAAAAGGAAAACGTAAAAGTTGGGAGAGTAATGCGGATGGCAACTGCCTGCAGGCCGGTGTGCAACGTGATGGGATCGTAGTAAATATCATCCCGGACCAGCAACATAACCCCTCCATGAGCTGGGATACCTACCACAGGGGGTAGGTCAAAACGCACAGAGGTGTAGTGTGCCAAGGCAATTTGATCGCATGGGCGTAGCTTCGTTTCCTGGAGGGCTACGACGAGCGGACGATGCAAGCGGAGCAGCAACTTCAAGTCCTCTCGGTTGGAGCGAATGCTGCGAATATTCCAGTTAATAAGTGCCATCGTAAGAAAAAGAAGATGAGAGAAGGGGTCACCTCTAAGGCCGCTTAGGGCCTGGCTTCAAGCGAGCACTGCCGCCGCTATCAGGAGGCGGACAGTCATCGTCCATTGGGTCTATAGGGTCATCGGCCATCTCGGGAGGATGGCCGGGAGGGGGAGCTTCCTCCGCCGGTGAACGGCCAGATGTTCGGCTACCAGCGGTGCGGCCAGGCGAAACGGATGACGGCCTGGGGCGGCAACCGCTGGGTGGCGCAGGAGAAGAAAGGCGCCGCGGCGGAGAAGGAGAACTGTGCTTCCTATGCGCCTTTTTAGAAGGACGTTTGGTGGAAGTACCGGTCGAAGGCTGTGAGGTCGAGGTACGGAGGAAGTCTGCACGGGATGGTTCCTTCTTGAAGGCCCGTGCATCTGACTTCGGGGTCTTCGACTTAGCAGAAACTGAGGAAGTGGCTGGTGTCTGTGGGGTGACGGGAGGAAGAGGAGACGTCGACCGCGCGATCTTAGCACTGGCCGAACGGACGACCGTGGTGCTGAAGGTCAGATCGCATGTCTGGGTTGCTACCTCCCGGGTAGTCCGAGGAGAGGCGAGGACAGTGCTGTATTTCCCCGCTGGGAGCAGCGTGGGCTTCCTACTAGCCAATAGCTTGCGAGCAGCCGAGGTGGACACTTTCTCTTTGACTCGAATTTCCTGGATACAGCGTTCTTCCTTATAAACAGGACAGTCGCGGGAGGATGCGGCATGGTCACCCTGACAGTTCACACAACGAGGAGACGGAGGTGGACAGTCACCCTCATGGGCATCCCTGCCACAAGTGACACATTTAGCCGCATTGGAGCAAGACTGTCGAGTGTGATTGAAACGCTGACACTGGTAGCAGCGCGTAGGTGTCGGGACATAGGGGCGAACAGAAATAACCTCGTAGCCCGCCTTGATGCGCGATGGCAGCTTAACACTATCGAAGGTCAAGAAAAGTGTCCGGGTCGGTACAAGGTCATTGTTGACCTTTTTCATGACCCGATGGACAGCCGTCACACCCTGCTCAGCGAGGAAAGATTGAAGCTCCTCGTCAGTCAATCCGTCGAGGGAGCTACTATAGACTACACCACGAGACGAATTCAAAGTGCGGTGGGCCTCCACCCGGACAGGGAACGTGTACAAGAGTGTGGCCCGAAGCAGTTTTTGCGCCTGAAAGGCACTCTCAGTTTCTAGTAATAAGGTACCGTTACGCAACCTGGTACAAGATTTGACAGATCCGGCTATGGCATCTACGCCCTTCTGAATGACGAAAGGGTTGACAGAGGAAAAATCCTTTCCGTCCTCAGATCGAGAAACTACGAGGAACTGTGGGGCAGGCGGTAGTACTTTTGTCACTGTTGGCTGGTCACGTTTCCGTTTTTGGGTCGAAGCCGAAAGCGATGGAGTAGAATCCATTGCGGAGGAATCCCCCATGATTGCCAGCGTCTCCGATGGCGCGCTCCTTCCTTGTGGGGACCCTCTCAGAGGGCACTCCCGCCTTAGGTGAATGTTTACACCTCAGGTCACACCTCCCGAGAAACAGACGGAGGGACCAATCGGCATGGTCAGAAGGTATCAGCTCAGGCAATCACCCCTCCCCGGGCCTGGCCTTTACCAGGGGGTACGCGCGTGCCTTACATGTCTACCCAGGGCGGGGACTTACGCGTTACCCCGTCACCGGCTACGCGTGCGAACGCGTGGGTCGGCCTTCAGACACGCACAGGGAGGAAGGAAGAAGAGGAAAAAGAAGAGAGAGAGGGAGAAAGAGGACAGACTGTCTCAAACGCCGAGGCGGAGACCAGAGAAGGCAAGGAGAAGAAGGCAATGAGAAGGCAAGGAGAAGAAGGCAATGAGAAGGAAAGGAGAAAAAGGCAAGGAGAAGAAGGCAATGAGAAGGAAAGGAGAAAAAGGCAATGAGAAGGAAAGGAGAAGTCAAGGGAAAGAGTAAGGAAGACAGTGAAGTGGAGAAGAGCAAGGAAAGGAACCAACAAAAGGAAGGAAGAAACGAGAAGTGAAAAACCAAAGAGACCACGATTATAGGTCGTGAAACCGTCCGTCTCCGGACGCAGGCGCTAACTACCCCCGTGAGGGGGGTGGACTCCTTTTAGTCGCCTCTTACGACAGGCAGGAATACCTCGGACCTATTCTAATCCCCGGACCCGCAGGGGGTATGTATGTAAACTGATAGGGATGGACACCACACTTGTTGAAGCCAGAATAGTACTTGCAGCCTCAGCACAACTCACAGCACAGTGCCTGCAGAGTGTTACATTATTCTGTGCTACAGCATCCTGTCTTGAAGATGTGTGGCAGGCCAGGAAATTTTAGAACTGTCATTCAACTGTCAAACTGAGTTCACATAATGTCAGAACAGATGTATGAACACTGTTTAAGCTACGTTACCTTGCATACAGTGATTTTAAACAAAGGTGCAATTGCAATATTTCTCTGTTCAAAAGACACGTTTTATTCTCTCTCTCTCTCTCTCTCTCTCTCTCTCTCTCTCTTTCGCACAAACACACACAAATTTACTGCTGCCATGATTGCTACCTAGCAGTGAGATCTAGCTTTTCCTGCTCACCTCATTTCTGATGTGCATCATAATAAAAATTTAATAGTATGCTGCACCCAACTTTCTTGTAGAGCTCAATGAGGTTCCTGCCCTCAACCAGGTAACAGGTTGTATTCATTCTTTTGCTCAAAAATAAGAGAATTATCCAAACTGCTGCCTTTCCCTCTTCCTTGATTCTGTTCATCCCCTCCAACAGAACTAAATTTTTTCTACCTCAATCTGAGCTTAAATGACAGAAAGCTTTTATCTTTGCCATTAGTTCTGTGATCTTCGTGTCTTTTACACATAATCTCCATAAGCCTTTGGCCAGTCTCACTGGGAATCTTCTCCTGTCCCAATACAGTTGCCCATGCATCTGAAACAGAGTTCTGTAGTCATGTCGTCCAAAGGGTCAGGTCTTACATTACAGTTGGTACCTTAGAACAGCCACAAATGAGAGTTGCCAGTGGAAACACAACTTGCTAAAATACACAGCATCCAAAATGTAGAAATGTTCTTTTATTTGATGTAACTGTACGCCATAGGGGGTCAGGGAAATCAGTCATTGTACGGCACTTATACTGAGGAACACATTAAATGATCCAATGTAGTAATTGAAATACGAGATAATAAAAATCTTATGGTGCAAACAAAAGACCTAAAAAGAGTTCTTATAGTCACAGGATGGCAGAGGCACATTCTGGAAGTGAGAATAACCATAACAGAATTCAGGATTACTTTGGTCCAATTGTGGAGTATCATCCATATCTGTAACTTATTATAGTCCGTTCATCCCCAGGATCACACTATGACAGCAGGAGGGGAGTCAGTGTTTACAGCAAGATATATGAGGGGTGGTCAAAAAGTTTATAGCCTAAGTTAGTTACCATAGTGCCTTCCACAAATACCACCACCTACTTTTATAGTGACCCTTTCCGGGTATGCAAGTCAAATTTCGCATCTCCTGCTTCGTTAGTTTTGCCACTTGGATGTGTTTTATATCTTAGTATAAGCAAAATAGTGAATATTGAGAGAATAAGGAACTGTGCTGTGATTGCATATCTTCATTTGAAGAGAGTGACACCCAAGGAAATTGTGGAGGACATGTGGAATATACATAAGGACAGTGCTATGTCTTATGAAACAATGAGAAACTGGGTGTCCAACTTCAAACATTGAAGAATGAGTGTTGAAGACTTGCCAAGCAGTGGAAGACCTGACACCATTGCCACTGATGAAACAGTGACTGCAATTCATGGTACGATTTTATAGGATCATCAAACAACATTGCAGCACACTGAAACCACATTTGGAATCTTTCATGGGCATGCTCACAACATTGCATTCCCAGAATATCAATAACAATGTTTCATCTCAGTTGGTCCTGGAAGACTTGAATGCAGATCAGAGGTGGGAACATGTGCAGCATTATGAATAAATCGTGCACCAATTTGAAGTGGATGAAGACAGCTTTCTTGCAAGGAATGTGATAATGGACAAAATGTTGATTCACCACTTTGATTCCAAGACAAAACAGCTGTCACAACAATGGAAACGTCCTTCATCCCCTATCCCAAACAGACTCCAGGTGCAAAAATCAGCTGGTAAGTTATTGGCATTGGTCTTCTGTGATGCAGAAGGGGTAAACACGGCGGATTACTTGCGAAAAGGTGTAACTGTCAGTGGATCATACTATTGCACCCTCCTGCACCATTTGCAAGAAGAGATAAAGGAAATAAGTGTGGAAAATTGGCACGTGGAGTTCTTTTCCATCAGAACAGTGCATCAGCACACAAAGCCCTCGCAATACTGTGTGACGGTGGGTTTGAATTTTTACATTATCTGCCATATTCCTCAGATTTGGCTCCATCAGTCTTATTTCTTTTTCCAAACCTAAAAATGACCTCAAAGGACAATGATGATGCAGTGAATGCTTGGTTGGATTTGAAATTAAAGACTTTTTATTTGAATGGTTTGCAGAAGTTATCTGAGTGTGCCCACAAATGTATTGGTGTACATGGGTATCATATTGAAAAATAAATTGATATAACCCCCTCTCATAGAGTGTCCTAAGTAATTTTAAATTGAAGAAATTAAGGAACTAATTTGAAACCATGTGGGTACTTGCCAAGACAGCAGTAGATTCTTGTCAGGAGAATCATTTTAAGTATCATGAGTGCCTTTGAGTGTGCTGGTGCAAAACGGACTTGAAAATGGCACTGGTGGAAAGAGAGAAAAATCACAATATAATTGGACAACTGGGTAGACAAGTGCAAAAATCAAGAAACTGGGGAGCAATGAATTCCCTCTGAGTAATATGTAAACTCAATTTGGGGTCCTAGATGAAAATGATGCATCTTATTTTAAAGCACACATCGGGGTATTATGAGGGCAACAAAATCACTTGCCAACAGAAAAATGCCCCTATCAGAGCACAAAAAGGCAAATATGCTCCTGTTTAATAGACCAATTAAAAAGTGGGGTACTAGCTGCCACATTCTATCTTCCTCAAACTGTAACTTGCTTACACTCACTCGCTATCACACCAAGTCGCTTATACCCATCAATCACTGTCATTTTCTCTCTGTCTCTAACTGTCCCCCGTGTCATAGTCATGGTTCCCTTCCTTCTGCCCTGCTACTATTGTCTCCTCTCACTGCCACCTTCTTACTGCTAATGTCTCATTCAATCCTTTACATTGCAGCTGTCTTCTCACTACTGTTATCTTCTCTGTTCTTTGTTGCCACTGTTGATGACTGTCTCTGATTATCACCGGTTCTCACTCATACTAATTTCTTCTTCTGGGGATTTTTCTCCTACTGGAACTGTCTTTCACTATTTTCCTTGTACCCTTCTGTCACAGCCATGTGTGTTCCAATCCCACTTTGTTACTCTCTTTCTCTCAAACTCTGTCTATTTCACTCCACCCTTTCTATACCACAACCACTGTATAATATCTGTGGTGTCACCGCCAGACACCACACTTGCTAGGTGGTAGCATTTAAATCGGCCGCGGTCCATTAGTATACGTCGGACCCGCGTGTCGCCACTGTCAGTGATCGCAGACCGAGCGCCGCCACGCGGCAGGTCTAGAGAGACTTACTAGCACTCGCCCCAGTTGTACAGCAGACTTTGCTAGCAATGCTACACTGACAAATACGCTGTCATTTGCCGAGACGATAGTTAGCATAGCCTTCAGCTACGTCATTTGCTACGACCTAGCAAGGCGCCTTTACCAGTTAATATTGAGATTATAAAACATGTACCGTCAAGAGCGATGTACACCAATTATGGATTAAAGTTAAGTATTACATCAACTACGTACTTTATTTGCTACTATTAATTCCCTTAACTGTTCCAGACCTCACTCCAGTTTGCGTGAGCTTAAACGCGTGCCTTTCGGCTACCCGTCACTGTGGATTGGCTGTCTTGCCAGTCCACAACAATATCATCCATTATTTATTACTTTTCCAGCATTTTACTGCTGTTTCCATTCTTTCCCTACTATGGCAAGGAATGTCAGTTGTATGACAAGAATTTCATGGGTCAGTAACATTTTGAGATTTTGCTTCTGTGAAACCGAGTAAGTCCAAGGTAAATTTACACCTCCGTCCAGAATTTACATGCACAAAACTTTCACATGTGCTCAAAGATTACAACTTTAAGTTCCAGAACCCTTCTGATTACAACAGACACTTCACTTCTCCATTACTAAGTCACTTTATTCACTTTTAAACAATGTTTTTTGCCTCACACTGCATTTTATGTGCATATTTTACAAGCACAGGTACGCTAACTTTTAAACACTGTATCTTAGAAACGGTTAACGATATCTATAAAATTTTCAACTTTTTTCAGGACTGGAATCTTAAGAATGTGTCATAAAAATTACAGCCATTGCCTGTACATAGCCATCTTGGAATCTGTGGCTTGGATTTGATACTCAAAAACCACATTTTTGGGGTATTTCATGATAATGGATACTGATATTTGAAAACAGGAAGACGGTATTTCTAGATAAATGCATAGAGATTATATCCTTAAAACTTCAGCAGTTAGCATTTGCTTATGTCAGCACTGGATAAATTAAATAACTAACAAGAGCAAAGAAACTTTTTTTTTGTATTGTTTGGGGTCTTTGCAGGAACCACCAATGATCTAATTGGTGCCTCCATGAGCTTCTTAAGGCACGCTGTAGACCACATTGAACACAAAAACAACCAACCTATTTGCTCCATTTGCCTAACCTGAAAAACATGTGTAATATTAAAAAAACTGACCCTGTACTGCAGGATAGTTACAGGTACACAACTGCTTCCTAGCCCAAGGCCTATACAAAACACTTGACCCTAACTTTATGTCACCAATAGACCCCACAGTCAGAGCCCTGGAAAAACCACTTTTTATGCATTTGGAAAGTACTGGTATGACTCAGAGTCATATGTATTCCAGTTGAGGTTGACCAGGCAACAGATAATGATAGCAAGAGCCACATTAACAAATGTCAATTATGTAGTAAGTTTTATGGAAGGACATGAACAGATTATTAGTCAAGGACTGAAAAGCCTCTGTCTGCATACAATACAATTCAAAAACATCACTTATCAAATGCAGCAACGAGCTGTTACGTTGATACCACTGATGTGTATTTAAAATCTGAAATCTACTCACCAAGCAGTGGCAGAACAACACACACACACACACACACACACACACACACACACACACACACACACACACACACACACGCACACACAGGTTAAACTTATAAAAGCTTTCAAAGGCAGCGGCAACTCCCAGTGGAAGAGTTGAAGCTGTAGGAAGAGCAGTGAAGGAAGAGGACTTGAGAGATGTAGGAAAAGGAGTACAGTTCAAGAAAGAATTTGAAACTTATTGCTTGTCCAACATCCCACTATAGGTATTATTAGCCTTTATCCAGGGCTCAGAAAGGCATATGAGCTCCGATTTTTAATTTTGCCAATTATGTCATTGGCGATAGATATTGCAGATCCACTGAAAGGGGTGGTGACTCAATAATAATTTTAAGAAATTGCATTAAGTTCAGTGAAACAAATAAAATGTATCATCTAAATGTAGAAAAGCACTTTGAACATTGTGTACTTTAACTGAAACAACAGCAAACAGTCATTACTTGCAGCTACAGATCACGAGATGGAAACATCGCTCACTTTCTACAAAATCTGTAATCTGCAATTACTTATTACATTTCAAAAAGGAAAAAAGTTATTGTGTACTTTTAATGTAAAATAGTGGTGGTTTCACGTGAAGCCAGTGACTTAAGAAAAGAGCTAGCAACTTTCTCAATGGAAAATACTCCGAAAGAACCTACTAGACTAACATCAACTTTCTCTTCTTCCACTGACACTATCACTGTAAATCCCTACTCTGCCCCAGTAATAAAACTTGAGAACTCGTCAAATGGTCTCTCTGATGGCAAAGGCCTCCTGTTGGATGAAAACCTACAATATGAAGTAAATTCCATGTCCACCTCACTCAAAATAATTCACTGGAGGTGCATTTATGATCCTGATAGTTAACAATTATTTAAGGATTTGTTAAAACACAGTCTTTGGTAAATGTTTACCTGGAAGAAGACACTCATATAAAGGCTAAGAATTTTGTTGACACTCTGAACCTGAAAATGAAGGGTTGATAACACAATGAATATTCAGCTCCTACACAACTAAGCAAAGACTGTAAAAGGAAAGAGAAAGTAAGAGAAGCCCCAGTTTTCTTAATTATTTCAAAAAATATGAGAAAGTTCTTCAGAAACTGATATCCAAGTCAGATAGGCTCTCAGTCAATCAGTACATTAAAAATTCAATCAACACGAATAAAGCTGTGTGGAAAGTTGTCAGTGGTACTAGAAGAACAAACCACTGCCTTATTTTCTAGGTGAGAATGGAAAAGAATATCAGATCATAAAGAAATAAGTGAATTTTTTAATACACATGCCACAAATAATGTGAGTATTCCTTCTTTAGGAATGACCAAACAACAAAAAAACCTTTCTGAAATAATTGCTAAAAAATCAGACCGGTCAATCTTCTTAACACCAACGCCAGCTGCAGAGGTTATAACAATTATCAGAGAAACAAATATCTCATGCTTTTGTGATACTGATGGTTTGTCTGACCATTTAATAAGAAACTGGCCACAGAAATTGCTGGATCCCTTTGTGATGAAATAAACGGTGTATTAAGCAATGACTGCTTTCTGGAACTCTTCAAAATCTCAAGAGTCATTCTGGTTCTCAAAAATGGTGATCAACATGCTGTAAATAATTACTAACCAATATACCCCTTAGCAGCAGTAAGGAATGTAACTGAAAAAGTAATGTGTAATTATGTGTTATAATTCCTGAATAAAGCAAACTTATTAACAAATCTGTACTTGCAAAACCCACATTGATGTTTTGATAATGAGCCCTTCTTGCTCCCTGTGACCAAATTTTCTTTTCTTTCAATCACAGAGATTGGGTTGTTCTTTGATGTAACCAAAGCATTTGATTTGGTTAATCACCAGATATTGTTTCAGAAATTAGGCACATATGGCAACCAAGCAGTGTGTAATCAATGGTTTGAATCATACTAACAAACAGGATGCACATAACTGAAGTCCCTTCCACTAGCAGAAAAAGGACTTGCTCTAACAAAGCCCTCATTACTTGTGATGCACCACCAGGCTCTGTTCTGGATCCACTTTTCTTTCTGCTTTTTATTAATGGCATCCATTGAACCTCCCTAAAATTTCTCCTGTGCTCTTTGCTGATGAATTAAATATGTTGTTCAATAGCACATCAGAGCAACAGATGACGGACCAAATATCAGATACATCAAGTCGGCTGCTTTCCTGACTTCACGAAGGAAGCGACTGCATCAGTTTCAATGGACAATAGGGGACAGCTAAAAAAGGCATGTGGTAAAAGGACTAAAAAGCAGTATACAAAAATGGAAGTCTAAAACTAAAAATTAAATGGCCTTCGCCATATTGCTTCAGTAGACAAAGAATGAAATGCAGCCGACCGCGCACAAGGCATTCGCTAAAACAGCTCATAAATCAGATGGCAAACCCAAGCTGGAATGTCAATTGGTAAAAAAAAAAAAGGGCATTACAGCTGGAAGTGGTGGACGGTTAAAATTTGGGTGCAATGTGTACAAAGTGGTGGGGCAGCACCACTGAGCAAATGACAATGACTAAAAAGGCAGTGCCCAATATACAGCCAAGTTAAAATAATCTCCTTCCAGTGAGAGGGCCAAGATGAGGTCATCCAAGGTGCTGGGAGAGGCTTAATAAGCCTAAGGTTATTCCTGTGAAGGAGGACCATTGGCGATGCCAAATGGGCACCACCTCCTCACAGGTGGGAAGTCAGAGATCACCAGAGAGAATAGAGGTACTCGTGGGCTGAGGTACAAGTTTGGTTGTTTGGTTGGTTTAGGGGTGGGAGAAGGGACCAAACTATGAGGTAATTGGTCCCTTGGTCATAATAAATCAATGCCACAAGTGTGAGAGTAAAATGGATGAAACATGTAACACCAAACGGAAAGAAAGGAAAAGCCACAAGAACAAAGGGCAAGCAATGAATAATAAAAGGAACAAAACAGGACAAGAAAACAGAGTGACACTAGAAACGGAAGGGAGTAAAACATGGAAGCAGATTACAGTGGCTGCCCAACCACGAGAATAAAAAGGGAAAGCCAGCCACTCTGCAATACATTAAAACCTCTACCCTAAAAGTACTAGGGTGGAGGACACAGAGGGACAAAGGACATGCACTGAAACCTACATAGTAGTATAAACCCCACTCTCTTGGATAAAACGTAGAGCTAAAGCTGCTGCGGAGGCATTGTCACCTGACACCGAAGCCGGGGTGCTGGGAAAGTTAAAAGTCTGCTGCAGAGCAGCTAAAAGTAGGCAGTCCAGCAAGAGGTGGACGACTGTCATTTGGGAGCCACAGTGACACTGAGGTGGGTCTTGCAATGGAGTAGGCAACCATGCGTTAGCCACGTATGGCCAATGTGGAGCCGGCAGTGGACAACTGATTCCCTGTGAGAGGCCTCCAGGAAGACTTCAACACATTCATAGTCTCCTTAATGACACGCAGTTTTTTATGTGTGCCGTTATGACATTCCATCTTCAAAAGCCAGAAAACCCTGCGGTGTAAGACAGAATGCAGGTCAGCTTCGGAGATGCCTATCTCTGGAAGCTGCTTCTGCATCGCCCGTTCGGCCAGCCTGTCGGCAAGTTCGTTGCCGGGGATTCTGACGTGTCCTGGGGTCCACACATACACCACAGAATGGTAGGACTGTTCCACAGCACTGACGGACTCCTGAATGGACGCTACAAGAGGGTGGTCAGGGTAGCACTGGCCAATAGCTTGTAGGCTAATCAGTCAGTACACATGAGAAATGACTCACCAGGGCACGAGCGAATGTACTCGAGAGCATGAGACATGGCCGCCAGCTCTGCAGGGAAAAAACTGCAGCCAACTGGCAAGGAGTGCTGCTCAACATGTCCTCCATGAACATAAGTGAAGCCTACGTGACCATCAGCCATTGAGCTGTTGGTGTAAACCACTTCAGGGCTTCCAAACTCGTCAAGAATCAATAGGAAGTAACGGCAGAGAGCCACAGAGTTAATTGTGTCCTCAGGGCCGCGCAAAAGGTCCAGGCAAAGCTACAGCCGAGGTGTACACCGTGGAGGCGTATGTTGAAGGGACCACAAGTAGAGGTGGTAAAGGGAAGGACTGCAGTACAGAGAGAAGGGACCACACGCGAACTGCAGTTATTAGCCCTGATCTGGGTCGCCAATGTGGGAGATGGGCTGCCATAGGCAGGAAAAGGAGACAGTAGTTCAGATGCTCAGAGGAACTACAAATGTGTGCTGCGTAACTGGCGAGCACCAGTGCGCTGTTCACCGGACTGATCCTAAAAGCTCCTGTCGCTAATCGAACCCCACAGTGGTGCACAGGGTCAAGTAAATGCAATGCTGAAGGCACTGCGAACCATAAACCACACCCCCCCATAGCCTATTAGGGATTGGACAAGGGCTCTGTAGAGCTGTAGCAGTGTACTGCAATCTGCACCCCAATTGGTGTTACTCAGGCAATGAAGGGCATTGAGTTATTGCCACCACTTCTGCTTAAGCTGCTGGTACGGTGAGTGGATCATCATTAAGGTAAAGTGCGGGTTCCGGATGAATAGTACGAAGCTGACAGAAGTGCATGACACACGAATTTGCAGCTGAAAACTGGAAGCTGTGGGCTAGAGCCCATGACTGCACCTTGTGCATGGTTCCCTGGAGGCGCTGCTCAGCAACAATAGTACTGGAACAGCAATATGAAATGCAGAAGTCGTCTGCATACAGAGAAGGTGAGACGGAGGGGCTGACAACTGCGGCTAGACCATTAATGGTCACTAAAAATAGAGAGACAATAGAGATCCCTGCGGGACTCCATTCTCCTGGATATGTATGGAACTCTGGGACTCACCAACTTGGACACGGAAAGTACGGAGCGACAGAAAGTTTTGGATAAAAATCGGAAGTGGTCTCCGGAGACCCCACTCATAAAATGTGGCAAGGATATGATGTCGCCAAGTCATGTCGTAATCTTTATGTAAGTCAGAAAGACGGCAATCAGGAGTTGCCATCTGCAAAAGGCAGTTCAGATGGCAGACTTTATGGACACAAGGTTATCAGTGGTAGAGCGACCCTGGTGGAAGCCACCCTGACATGGAGCCAGCAAGCCATGTGATTCCAGTACCCAACCCAACTGTCGTCATACCATACATTCCAGCAGCCTACAAAGAATGTTGGTGAGGCTGATGGGCCGATAGCTATCCACATCAAGCTGGTTTATACCGGGTTTGAGCACCGGAATGATGGAGCTCTCCCGCATTGCAATGGAAAGACGCCGTCACACCAGATCCAGTTCAAGCTGAAGAGAATATGTCGCTTGTAGTCAGATGAAAGCTGTTTAATCATCTTGCTGTGGATGCTACCAGGCCCAGGAGCTGTGTTGGGGCAATGTGCAAGGGCACTGAGGAACTCCCACTCTGTAAGTAGGGCGTTATAGGATACAATGCAGCGTGTAGTGAATGAGAGGACGTTCCCTTCCAGCCGCTGTCCGAGTGTGCGAAAGGCTGGGGGGTAATTCTCTGACGCAGAGGCTCGAGCAAAGCGCTCAGCAAAGCGCTCAGCAATCGCGTTTGCGTCGGTACATAACTCGCCATTTGTGGTAACACCAGGGACAGCTGTTGGGGCCTGGTACCCGAAAAGACGTTTCATCTTGCGCAGACTTGGGAAGGTTCCGTGTGGCACCCAATGGTGCAGACGTATCTCTCCCAACACTCCTGCTTCCGTCATCTGGTAAGTTGGCAAACTTGGACACGAAGACGTTTAAAGGCTGCGAGGTGCTCCAGGGAAAGGTGCCGCTTATGCCACTGTAGAGCTCACTAACGCTCCTTAATTGCTTCAGCGACTTCTGGCTACCACCAAGGGATTGCCTTACACTGCAGGCTCCCTAAAAAGCGAGAGATCGAGTTTTCAGCCGCAGCAACAATTGTGCTAGTCACCTGCTCAACCATCACATCGATGTTGCCGTGTGGAGGAGATTCTGCAGTGACAGCAGACGTAAAAGTGCCCCAGTCCGCCTTGTTCCAAGCCCATGTGGGCAGGCATCCATGTGCCTGATGCTGGGGCAGTGATAGAAAAATGGGAAAGTGCCACTACCACGCAGATCGTCATGTGCTCTCCAGTCCTGGCAGCAAATTGATAAATCAATTGCCGAGTAACTACCATGAGCCACACTGAGCTTTGTGGCAGCCCCAGTATTTGAGAGACAGAGGTCGAATTGCAACAGTAAAGTGTCGACATCTCTGCCTCGGCCAGTAAGCACGGTACCACCCCACATGCGCTTATGGGCATTAAAATCTCCCAGAAGTATAGGAAAGCTTCAGGGAGTTGATCAATCACTGCAGCTAATACATTCAAGGGTAGTGCACCATCTGGAGGAAGATAGACATTGCAGACAGTTATTTCTTGTGTCGTCCTTATTCTGACAGCCACAGCTTCAAGAGGGATTTGAAAGGGCAAGTGTTCACTACAGACCGAGTTTAGGACATAAATGCGAACTCCACCAGACATACTATTATAGTCACTACGGTTCCTCTAATGTAATGTAACGCCAGGGAGGGCAGGGGTCCACATTGCTGGGAATGAGGTTTCCTGGAGGGCAATGCAGATAGCAGGTGTAAAGCTTAACAGTTGCTGTAGCTCAACCAGGCGGTGGAAAAAACCGCCGCAATTCCACTGGAGGATGACATCATGAGAGTGGGAAGGCATGGAACATTCAATGAGGCAGTTTACGCCTCAGAGTCCCCTGCTGTCATCGATTTATTGCCTGAGCAGTCTATATGCATTGTGTGTGAGGGTGTCCTCAGCGGACACCAAAATCTCCATTCCATCCTCAGCTGCAGAGCTTGTAGGTAGCAATTTCCTTGGTCTTAGGGATTTTCTTTTTTGATTTCTCTCGCTGCTTCTTGGATTTCTCTGGCTGGGAGGACTTAACTGCCTCAGTCTCTGGGACTGAGAATGAGTGTGAAGCCCTATGATCAGTTGCTTTTGGGCTCTTCAGCCACTCGTGGGTGTCATCTTACCCACTAGAAGAAACCTGGGAAGGGAGCGACCCAAAGGACACTTTCCTAGCAAGAGAAGCCAAAGAAGACTTGCGAATCTCCAGCTTACAAGCGGAGACGTATGTCCCCGATGGTTGGGGGGTGGAGGTATTGCTCCCAAAGTTGATGATACAGGAGCAACAGGGAGGGAAATACCCCCACCATCAAGGGCGAAGGTGTAGTCTTCCAGCTCTGAGAGGTGACCTGGGTTGGCGGAGCTGATGGTGCCAGGAGTGTTGTAGCGGCGGTGTAAGACGATGCCATACGCACTGGATGCAGGTGTTCAAATTTTGTCTTAGCCTCAGTGTAGATCATTTTGTCCAGGGTATTTTACTCCATGATTTTCCATTCTCTCTGGAAAATCCTGCAGTCAGGCGAGCAAGTTGAATGGTGCTCTCCACAGCTGACACAAATGGGAGGCAGGGCACATTCAGTATTGGGATGTGATGGGTGTCTGCAGTCTCGGCATGTGATGCTGGAAGTACGGCGGGAAGACATATGGCCGAACTTCCAGCACTTAAAGCACCACATTGGGGAGTCATATAGGGCTTTACATCACACCGGGACACCATCACCTTGACCTTGACCTTCTCAAGCAATGTATCACCCTCAAAGGCCAAGATGAAGGCACTGGAGGCAACCTGACTACCCTTATGTCCCCAGTTGATACGCCAGATGAAATGTACACAATGTACACCTCGCACCTCTAAATTGGCGCGCAGCTCTTTATCAGACTGCAAAAGAATGTCTCTGTGAAATATGATACCCTGGACCATATTTAAGCTCTTAGGGGGTGTGATGGTTACAGAAACATCCCCAGCATGTCAGAAGTGAGTAACTGCTGTGACTGGGCGGAGGATGCTGTTTTGATGAAGACCGACCCAGATCTCATTTTGGAGAAGCCCTCCAGCTCGCCAAATTTGTCCTCTAAATGCTCAACAGAAAACTGAAGCTCCATCACCATGAAAGCTCTCGAACATACAAGGTACCAGGGAAAATAAGATCCACTGCCATCCTTAGTCTGACGTTTCTCCCACGGCGTGGCCACGGAGGGGAACAATTTGGGGTTGTACTTCTGTGTGCTGAATTGAGCTCATTATCACTTGGAGACTGCTGGTGTTTGACCACCAGCAAGAGACGATGGACTATGCTTCATCGCGCATCATCCGCCATGATGCCACCCACTCTGACCAGGGGCCCTCCCCATGGGCGCCACCCAGCTGCAGCAAATGCTACCTGGCAGGATGGCCATTGCTGGGAGTACAATGCCCCAGGGGCACATGTGGGGAGTTAGCAGCGCAGGCATCAGCAGAGTGATCCCTGTGTGGTCAGGGGGTACAATTAACAGGGTACTGGCTACAGTTCTGGATATCAGGGGCAAATAACTCCACGGTCATTGTTGATGCAGAAATTGACATTGCATAGTGCATGGTGGAAAACACTCAGGAAGGTGTCCTCACCCAATAAATGGAGAATGGGCAGGACTGCAATCCAACAATGAGAAAGTTGGCTAAAGATCTCAATGCACGATGGACACAATGCACCTTTTAAGGCACCCTTCCAGAATTGGCTTGCTCTTCGGAAAAATTTTGAAGAATGGAGGTCAAAACCTATAGGGGACCATCACACAAATGCCAAAATGTGTGAAATCCCTTTTAGTCACTAAGTATGAAAGGCACAAATACCCTGGACCCACAGGATGCAGCCTCATTTCCTGGCAGACCAACATGACCAGGGACTCTCAGAAAAGTGACATTGGCTCCACCAAGAGTGACCAAGTGACAGTTTTCCTGTACCCGCCGTGCTAAGGAATGAGCAGTGTACAGTGCACAAAGACTTTGGAGGGAGCTGAGTGATTCTGAGTAGAGGAAAGAATTTGGAAGTTGTGTCACCAGATGTACTCCACGGTCTGATACAAGGCAGAAAGCTCGGCTGTAAATACTGAAGAGGATGCCAGAAGCCAATATCAAAAGACACAGGTGCCAGAAGGCACACCTGACTACACGGTCATTCCGAGAGCCATCAGTGTATACAAAGGTACCATAGCTAAGTTCCCTGCGAAGGTCATGACATTGAAGGCGATAGACCGATGCTGGAGTAGTGTCCTTAGGAAACGAATGTAGGCCAAAGTTAATGGGCCACTTCATGAAGCCAAGGTGATGAAGGGTTCACACCCACTGGGAAAGTTCAAGTAGCATGAAGTGAAGCCACTGTAGCAAGTGGCGAAAGCGAACACCAGGAGGTAACAGAAGAGGGACGAGCCCCAAATGAAGATCAAAGGTATCATCAAAGAAGGAGGCATAGGAGGGGTGGCTATGCATGGCAGACAAATGGCACGCATACCTGCTGAGGAGCAGGTAACGGTGGTAGGACAGCAGTAGTTCAGCAGCACACAGACTCTCAACCGGGTTGGTGTAAAAGGCACCTGTGGCAACACTGATGCCACGATGGTAGATTGTATGGAGACAGCATAAAAGAAATGGGCATGCAGATGCACAAACAAAGCACCCGTAGCCGAGTTTTGAACGGACAAGGGACTGGTATAAACAGAGGAGGGTGGTTCGATTGGTAACCCAAGAAGTACCATTGAGGACACGGAGGACATTGAGGGGCAGTGTACAGAGGGCTGCCTGATAAGACACAAGGGAGGACCAAGAGTGTTTCCTAACGTGCATGAGCCTCAAGAAATTCTTAGTGTTAAGCAATGGAAGGGCAACAGGCCCAAGATGTAGAGATGGTGGGGGAAACCATTTGCGCCACCAGAAATTAATACAGATGGGTTTTGTCAGTGGAAAAGTGAAAGCCATTGGTGGTGTTTCCGGAGTGAAGACTATCAAGACAGCACTGAAGATGCTGCTCAGTTAGACAGGTCCACGGAGAACTGCAAAAGATCGCAAAATCATTGACAGAAAGGGAGTCGGAGATGCCCGGTGGGAGGCAGGCTATTATAGTGTTAATGGCGATAGCAAAGAGGTTGCCACTCATGACGGAACCCTGAGGAACACCATTTTCCTGAATAAAGGTGTCTAACAAGGCACAACACTCACACAACTCGAAAACTCAGTGTTGTAAAAATGCCTAAAGAAAACACGAAATCCACACTGTGCATTTGTGGGTAAATGGCGAGACTCTAGCCACCACACTAGCTGGGCACAAATCATATGTTCTATCACCTTGCAAATGCAGCTGGTAAGAGAGATGGGGTGGTAGCTAGAAGGAAGGTTTCTGTCCTTACCGGGCTTAGGTACGGGTACGGCGCCGGCTTCATGACAGCACCCTGGAAATGTGCCCTCGGCCCAGATGCGGTTGTATGTGTTAAGCAGAAAGCACTTGCCCCCAAGAGACAGGTGCTGCAACATATGAATGTGGATAGAGTCTGGCCCTGGGGTGGAGGACTGAGATGAACTGAGAGCACGACCTAGCTCCCTAATAGTGAATGCGTCATTATAGCACTCACGATTTGGAGAGGGTAAGGGTATGGCCTGAACCTCCGATGACACTGGCACCTACTGTCAAACCAGAAATGGGGTAATGTATCTTTGTTCCAGAGAGCCATCAGAGGCTGTCCCACATGACAGAGGAAGGTGTGGAACTGTTAAAGGAACTAGTGAATGGAATCGAGCTAGCTATTTTGCTACCCCGGATAACTCGACCGTTGGCACACAACTGTTTATAATAAATGCAGTTTTCCAGTGTAGGGTGGTACATCTCCATGCACGAATTTTATTGACAGAGGTCGAGTTGATGAAGAAGATCAGCCAATAGGGCACCTCTCCGCTGGGTTCTGCGAGAACCCCAAAAGGGGTGATGCCCGTTAATGCCACCGAGTAGCAGAAGTGGGCGACATACCTGCCCAATAAGCTGAAGGAAGTCTGCCCTGGTGACATCGAAGGACAGAGGTACCTAAATGGTACAGAGGGAGAAAGTCAGGTGAGGAAGGAAAAGGCGAATGGCAACAGCTTGAAGATGGGAAGTCAGGGAGACAGGATGGCTGCAAAGGAATCCCATATGAGCAGCACGACACCCCCACGAGATGAGATGCCAATGTCAGGGGGGAAGGTCAAAACGGATTGGTAAGTAATGTGGAAGCTCGAAGCAGTCTCGAGGCCGAAATTTTGTTTCCTAAAGGCAGATTACAAGGGGATGCTCTGATGCCAGAAGCAGCCACAAATCCTCTCTGTGGACCGAAGGCCGCAAACTTTACGTCGGAGGACAGTCACGGGGACGAAGGACGTAGGGGTGTCAACTCGGCGGCTGCAGAGGGACATCCAGTGTGGAGTCACTACTACAGGGCACAGAAGCAGAAGGATCCTGCTCGGGGGGGTCCACAGAAGCATCGGCACACTCATGCGGTCGGCCTGTGGAGTCCGATGCAGAAAAACGGTCAGTGGTGTGCACTGGAGAGACAGAGGCATTCCAGGCTACGTGATCACATGGTCACACTGTCGAGCAGGACCTTTGAGTGGATGAAGGAGAATACCTTTGTCCCTCCAGCCAAACGACACCCGAGTCTTCCTCTGACCAGAAGGACTTGAAAAAGTGGACTAAGGGCAAAGAGTCGTCTTCTCGGGGTACTCCTCCCGTCCTTTACCTTTTCTGCCTGCCAGTTGCGTAGCGGGCAGCTTTGCCCCTTTGCTACCTTGATACTAATCGGCTTCACAATATCAGAGCCAAAATTGAGGTTGCACGTCTGCTTGACCGTGTCCTTCATGGAGTGAGGGGGTAACGAGAATGGAACTATAGGTGCCAGACAGGAGAACACAGGGTTTGCGACTAGCCAGTAACTTGGGAACTACTGGGTAAGGCACTTTTTCCTTTACCTATATCTCCTGAATAGCCCACTCGTGTAGATAAATGGGACAATCCCGGAGGAGGGGGCACGGCCACCTTTGCAGTTGACACAGCGGGGAGGAGGAGGCGGAGATTCGCCCTCGTGTGCGTCCCTGCCACAGGTTATGCATATGGCTCGGTGTTGACAAGATGTTCGAGTATGTTTAAACAGTGACACTGGTAGCAGTGCATCGGATTCGCAATATACGGCCGGACTGTGATAATTTCATAGCCTGCTTTAATCTAGGATGGCAGCATCACCCTATCGAAGGAGAGGAAAATAGTGCGGGTGGGCAGCACGGAGGAATCTACCTCTTTCATTACACTACGGATGCCAATGACACCGTGATCAGAGAAGTAAGAGTATATTTCAGCCCCGGTTAGACCGTCAAGCAGCCCGGTGTAAATGACACCGTGGGAAGAATTCAGAGTTCTATGTGCCTCGATACGAAGAGGGTAGCCACAGAGAAGCCAGGCAGCCGTCAGTTGTTGTGCTTGAGAATCAGAAGCAGTCTCCAAAAGCAAAGTGCTATTCCATAAATGAGAGCAGGATTTCAGAGGCCCAGCAATGGCATTAACACCTTTTTGAATAATAAACGGACTGACTGTGGCAAAGGACCGACTGTCTTCAGTACACAATATGACAAGGAACCGCAGTGCAGTGGGAAGGGTCTGCGGATCTGTGGATCTGTAGCCTCAATAAGTTTACATTTCGTCGATGTTGATGGAGACAATGATTGAAATGCTGGAAATCATCTGGGATTTCCTCAGGGTGAGTCAAAGTGCATGCTCCTTCCAACTGGGGGACCCATTCCAAGGGGGCTCACCTGTCTTAGGTGATTGTTCACACCTCACGTCACACCTACCGAACAACTGACGGAGGGACCAATTGGCAAGTCAGGAAGGTTACAGCTCAGGCAATACCCTCCCTGGGCCTTGGCCTGTTCCAGGCGGTACGTGCGAACCCTACCTGTTGACCCAGGGCTGGGCATTACGCATTACCCAGTCACCTTTTGTGTGTCAGACACTTGGGCCGGCCTTCAGAAGTGCACAGGGAGGAAGAAGAGAAAAAGGATTCTCAAATGCTGAAGTGGAGGAACGAAAGGGGGAAGGGAACCAATAAAGGAAAAGGGAGCCTAAAATAAAGTCAAGAGTGTTCACAG
The DNA here is from genome assembly GCF_023864345.2 of Schistocerca serialis cubense. Classification (NCBI taxonomy): domain Eukaryota; kingdom Metazoa; phylum Arthropoda; class Insecta; order Orthoptera; family Acrididae; genus Schistocerca; species Schistocerca serialis. The sequence goes on from NC_064643.1 coordinate 82,419,088, forward strand.
GTCAGCGACAGAATCCAGAATGTTCCTAGTAATACCCCAAAAGTGTCCCCCAATGGAGGGGAAGAAGAACAGGAAGAGGATAGCCGTACAGAACGGCAGGGAAAAAGTGCGGCAAAGGCTGGGGCCCCACGTTAGCCATGAACAAACCCACCAAGGAGTGGCGAGCCCACTGAGGGGGTTTTTCATTTCCGTTTAGAGTTGCTGGCTATAAATGTGGGGAGGTACAATAATGAATCTCTGTCCTAAAAGAGAAATGATGAAATATAAACCTGCTGAAGACATTTCAGAGTGAATAGGGAAGAAGTGGTTGGAAGAACACCCATTAGATATGAAGTAAGTAGTAGTGATGTAATATCTGAAATAAACCACGTGTCAAGGCAATATATAGAGGATGTACAGGGAAGTGAACCACTGATGTTTATGTCAACAATAGGTAATAGATGAAAGGAAGTGGTAAAGTGGTTTTAAAAGACTTGAGTATATTTGTACTGTAATCACAATAATACTGTACTGTATATGGGTTGTTGTTGTTGTTGTTGTGGTCTTCAGTCCTGAGACTGGTTTGATGCAGCTCTCCATGCTACTCTATCCAGTGCAAGCTTCTTCATCTCCCAGTACCTACTGCAGCCTACATCCTTCTGAATTTGCTTAGTGTATTCATCTCTTGGTCTCCCTCTCTGATTTTTACCTTTCACGGTGCACTCCATTACTAAATTGGTGATCCCTTGATGCCTCAGAACATGTCCTACTAACCAACGCCTTCTTCTAGTCAATTTGTGCCACAAACTCCTGTTCTCCCCAATTCTATCCAATACCTCCTCATTAGTTATGTGATCTACCCATCTAATCATCAGCATTCTTCTGTAGCACCACATTTCGAAAGCATCTATTCTCTTCTTCTCCCAACAATTTATAGTCCATGTTTCACTTCCATACACGGCTATACTCCATACAAATACTTTCAGAAACGAATTCCAGACACTTAAATCTATACTCGATGTTAATAAATTTCCCTTCTTCAGAAACGCTTACCTTGCCATTGCCAGTCTACATTTTATATCCTCTCTATTTCGACCATCATGAGTTATTTTGCTCCCCAATAGCATAACTCCTTTACTTCTTTAATTGCCTCACTTCCTTATCTAATTCCCTCAGCATCACCCAAGTTAACTCGAGTACATTCCATTATCCTCGTTTTTCTTTTGTTGATGTTCATCTTATATCCTCCTTTCAAGACACAGAAGAGCAGTTGAATGGAATGGACAAAGTCCTTTGCTGTCTGACAGAATTACAATGTCATCGACGAACTTCGAAGTTTTTATTTCTTCTCCATGGATTTTAATACCTACTCCGACTTTTTCTTTTGTTTCCCTTACTGCTTGTTCAATATACAGACTGAATAACATTGGGGAGCGGCTACAACTCTCTCTCACTCACTTGCCAACCACTGCTTCTCTTTCACGTCCCTCGACTCTTACAACTGCCATCTGGTTTCTGTACAAATTGTAAACAGCCTTTCGCTCCCTGTATTTTACCCCTGCCACCTTTAGAATTTGAAAGAGAGAAAGCTTTTGACAATGTTCACTGGAATACTCTAAGTCTACAAATGCTAGAAATGTAGATTTGCCTTTCCTTAATCATTCTTCTAAGGTAAGTTGTAAGATCAGTATTGCCTCACATGTTTCTATATTTCTACGGAATCCAAACTGATCTTCCCCGAGGTCGGCTTCTACCAGTTTTTCCATTCGTCTGTAAAGAATTCGTGTTAGTTTAATAAGTCACAGCTGCAAAATACTGATATTTTGGTAATTTTCATATCTGTCAACACCTGCTTTCTTTGGGATTGGAATCATTATATTATTCTTGAATTCTGAGGGCATTTTGCCTGTCTCTACCATCTGGTGAGCAAGATGTATGAGTTTTGTCAGGACTGGCTCTCCCAAAGCCGTCAGTAGTTCTAATGGAATGTTGTCTACTCCTGGGTCCTGTTTTGATTCAGGTCTTTCAGTGCTCTGTCAAACTCTTCACGCAGTATCGTATCTCCCATTTCATCTTCATCTACATCCTCTTCCATTTCCATAATATTGTCCTCAAGCACATCGCCCTTGTATAGACCCTCTATATACTCCTTCCACCTTTCTGCTTTCCCTTCTTTGCTTAGAACTGGGTTTCCATCTGAGCTCTTGATATTCATACAAGTGGCTCTCTTTTCTCCAAAGGTCTCTCTAATTTTCCTGTAGGCAGTATCTATCTGGACCCTAGTGAGATAAGCCTCTACATCCTTACATTTGTGCTCTAGCCATCTGTGCTTAGCCATTTTGCACTTCCTTTCGATCTCATTTTTGAGACGTTTGTATTCCTTTTTGCCTGCTTCATTTACTGCGTTTTTATATTTTCTCCTTTCATCAATTAAATCCAATATATCTTCTGTTACCCAAGGATTTCTACTAACCCTCGTGTTTTTACCAACTTAATCCTCTGCTGCCTTCACTATATCATCCCTCAAAGCTACCCATTCTTCTTCTACTGTATTTCTTTCCCCAATTCCTGTCAATTGTTCCCTTATGCTCTCCATGAAACCCCGTACAACCTCTGGTTTAGTCAGTTTATCCAGGTCCCATCTCCTTAAATTCCCACCTTTTTGCAGTTTCTTCAGTTTTAATCTACAGTTCATAACCAATAGATTGTGGTCAGAGTCCACATCTGCCCTGGAAATGTCTTACAACTTAAAACCCGGTTCCTAAATCTCTGTGTTACCATTATATAATCTTTCTGATACCTTCTAGTATCTCCAGGATTCTTCCATGTATACAACCTTCTTTCATGATTCTTGAACCAAGTGTTAGCTATAATTAAGTTATGCTCTGTGGAAAATTCTAGAAGAGGACTTCCTCTTTTATTTCTTACCCCCAGTTCATATTCACCTACTATGTTTCCTTCTCTCCCTTTTCCTACACTCAAATTCCAGTCACACACGACTATTAAATTTTCGTCTCCATTCACAACCTGAATAATTTCTTTTATCTCATCATACATTTCTTCAATTTCTTCATCATATGCAGAGCTTGTTAGCATATAAACTTTTACTACTGTGGTAGGCATGGGCTTGGTATCTATCTTGGCCACAATAATGCGTTCACTATGCTGTTTGTAGTAGCTTACCCACACTTCTATTCACCTGACCAAAAGTCTTGTTCCTCCTGTCACCAAACTTCACTAATTCCCACTGTATCTAACTTCAACCTGTCCATTTCCCTTTTTAAATTTTCTAATCTACCTGCCTGATTAAGGGATCTGGCATTCCACACTCCGATCTGTAGAACGCCAGTTTTCTTTCTCCTGATAACGACGTCCTCTTGAGTAGTCCCCGTCCAGAGATCCAAATGGGGGACTATTTTACCTCTGGAATATTTTACCCAAGAGGACACCATCATCATTTAACCATACAGTAAAGCTGCATACCCTCGGGAAAAATTACGGCCGTAGTTTCCCCTTGCTTTCAGCCATTTGCAGTACCAGCACAGCAATGCCGCTTTGGGTAGTGTTACAAGAACAGGTCAGTCAATCATCCAGACTATTGCCCCTGCAACTACTGAAAAGGCTGCTGCCCCTCTTCAGGAACTACAAATTTGTCCGGCCTCTCAACAGGTACCCCTCCATTGTGGTTGCACCTGCAGTATGGCTATCTGTATGGCTGAGGCACGCAAGCCTCCCCACCAACGGCAAGGTCCATGGTTCATGGCAGGGTACTGTGTGTTATTCTTGATAAGAGAATGATAAATTTTTGTAGATTTAGGTATCTAAGATGATTAAATGCAAATCAGCGTAAAGAAATATTTTTATGTTCGAGATAAAAGATTGCCTTTTATAATATATTCATGTATTGAATGACTATGATTAACTGAAAAAGATGAATTCATAATGCATACTGGTAAATTTATATGGTGAAAGATTTAGGGTTACTTGAGAGAGATGAATTAAATATATAGAGAGGTTAATCCCTATATTAATGGATTTATAGAGCAATTAAAAATTAAAAATTAAAAAATTAATACATGTGTGTATGAACATAAATTGTGTGTGTGTGTCCTGCATAAAACCGACACAAATATTTTTGGAGTCCAAGGACAGACTTTCGCTAAAGGGGCAAGTATTGCAAATGATTTACATTAGGTACCTTGAGTAGTTTCAAAGAATGATATGGCATAATGTGTACATGCAGAAGTGAAACTTTATGTCAACCAGGTTGCTGAGAAACTGTTCTTTGGCTAAGGACAGCACGACTACATGGCAAAAAATAGTGAGGCTGGGATGGAAAAAGCCCAAGTGATACAGGCAGCATGCAATCCGTGGGTGTCACATTTGGGAGCTAATATAAGCACTACAACAGACACTGTGAGGTATTCCAATGACTGCTTGCCTCAGACACAGGAACTGCTATGCTCTGCTTCTGTAGTGGGGCTTACTTTCTCACAGCTCTTAGATATACAGGGTTGAACCAGGATTGTACAATACTGAAGATGTTTAAGTAATGGGAATTCTTGATTTTATTACAGAATATTTATTTATTCATCAATTTCAAATTTGTCCCTTTGGAAGTAATTGCCCTCAGCTATAATACACTTATACCAGCACTTTATCCGATCTTCAAACTTCTTAGGGAATTCACTTTCTGTCATGTTCTTCAGCTCCTTCGGCAATTCTGTTTTTACCTCATAGTGGGAAAATGACATCCTTACACAGTTCTCCTCAGCCTCAGGAATAGAAAAACATTGCAGGGGCTATGTCTGAAAAATACCCTACCTGAATCAACACAACAGTTTTGTTTTTTCTCGCCAAAAAATTGTGAACAGGCATTGAGGTGCGAGTGGGAAAATTATCGTGATGCACATTCCATGAGTAGTTTTGCCTCAGTCCTGGTCATTTTCTGTGTATTGCTTCACACAAATGGGGCTTAACTTGTGGTTAGTATTACTTACTGACTGTGCAACTGTGAAGCAGGAACTCGTGATGTAATATCCCATTTAAATCTAAGAAGAGTGGGGAAACTCTCACATGAGATCAAATTTTTAGAATTTTTTTCAGTCTTGGCTCTTCACGCAGTTTTCTTTGCTGGGCCTCAGTTCCTCAGTTTTGTCATCCATTATACCTTTCTTTGGAAGTTCTGGATCATTGCTGACCCGATTCAACAATTACTGAGCAATGTTACACACTGTCTTTTTTGGTCAAAATTCAACAACTTCACAGAAAAACTTAGCTGGTACAGGTTTTGTGCCTAAAACATTCAAAAAATTGCTTGGAAAGGGCCAAAGGATATGCCAAGATCAGCAGCAAACTCTCAGATTTTCCAGAACCATTCTGTTTGCTTCTTTCACACTGTCATCAGTTATTGGTGTGGTTGGGCATCCAGGGTGGTCATTGTCTTCAATACCTTCAACCCTCTTAGAAACATTTAAATCACTTTTAAATTCTTTCCTCTTTCGTAGCAGATTTGCCAAAACCCACGGCCAACATTTTTTTCGATTACTAGAAAATATTTATCACTTTTTCAACTGTCAACAAGAAAATAAATATTCAAAACAGTTGAGAATTCAAACATACATCAGCAACTGTGTGTATGAACAAGATAAAAGATGAAAATACAATGTATAAAGCCTAAAAAATTAAGAAATTCCTACTGTTTGATCACACCTTATACAAAGTCATTGTGTTACTACCTCATTGGATTAATCCCAGCTTCTTATCATACACAGCTGTCTGGCATTAGATATTTTGTTCAAAATTTCCTTGTCATTTTGCAGCAAGTTTCCTAGTTGGAAACCTTCCAGCTTATAATTTTAGACACCAATGCTACGAGTTGGAAGAGCCTACTGTACAACTGCAAATTAACATTAGTCAGCTCTGATCCTGACCTGCTTGCAGGATGCTAAAGAAAACACCAATACCCAGTTATATTCCTACTTATTGAGCATTTCCTAATGTCCCATCTGGAAACTTTTTTAATTCCCAGACATCATTACACGAATGAGTAAATTAATAGTAGGATTAAGAAAAGTTAACGAATAAAAAGTTGAACAGCAGAAAGACAGCAAGGTCCAAATACAAACACTTCTAAATAATACAGCTGCTTACGATATATGTATTTATCGGAATACTTACAATTACGAACATTGTGAAGTTTTCCGATCAGCTGGCAGGTGTTGCCACCACTGAGCCTGACCTGACTGCAGCTCCAACCCACTCTTGATGTCACAGCTGCAGTCAGGTATCTCGTTTTGTTTTGGCCGACGTATCTAATGAACATCACAAAGAGAATTAGATGTATACATTAATTTACTGTAAATGACATGCAAGAACAGAAAATAATAGGAAAGGTTAAGTACAAAATACTTCACTGAAACTTAATAATCATGAAACTTAGGTTGAGAACTGCAGCACTTTCAAATCTCCTGCATCAGGGTACATAAATAGCAAAAATGAGTTCCTCTGCTCTGTGGGCCGAACAGGAGCCCAACGTGCGGACAATGTTTTGGGTATTTTCACTGGGTTCCCTTCTGAGTGATGAAGGAGGTACTCTTCAAACTCAGGAGTGAAGAATGCCCACAGAAGACTGATTACCCTCCTAGCTGTAAATATACCACATTCTCACAGCCATTGTTGTTGTCATATGAAAATGGTATGTGGTGTTATAACTACGACAGGAACAGACAATGACATGCTCTTCTCAGTTTGTGTGTACCATGTAGTCAGAGATTTGGAAGTAGTTCAGTCTAGGAACTCGTTTTATATCCAAATGGTAACACCTTGGGTATGGGTTCATTATAAAAATTTATCTACAAATTCAGCACTTTATCTGTAGTGCATGGACCCAGAAACACATAAGAGAAGAGAATACTTTCCACTGGCTCCAGAGCTCTTGTTTTTTCTCCAGTACAAATGCTTTTCCACAATTGTGGCATTGAATATTGGAGGTGCAATTTCACCTCAGTAGCCACAAAATATTTTCTCCTTAGATATGACTTAGAGATTTTAGGACATGGATCTTTCTCCATTGGTTCCTACAAAGGTCTTTTAGTACCTGGTTAAGATCATAAATATAAACGAGCTGAAAGTATGATATTAGTGCAAATTGTTTTTAGATTCCCAGATTTTACAAGCATCTAAATTATTTCCTAATTGTCCTATAATAACCCCTGTTCACACTCTTTCCTCCCATTACTATTTTTGCAATTTTCAACCACTACAAGTTTCAACAACAGTTTGCATGTTGATTTACATGGAAATCAAATTCTCTTCTTGCTCATGCTCAACCAGTAGGTTAATGCATAACAAAACTCTATAGTTTGTTTCAGAATGTTATTCTATTTGGGTTCATTTAGAAATACATTTGGCATATTTATAGCTCCTCTAAAAATGGTTCCACAAGATTTTATTACCCAATTGCTGAAGACAGAGTTGTGTCTGGAGCATATTATTCCCAATAACTAATGTTTTCTGGTCTGGTCAGTGTTTCAGTCTTGCAAGTGATGTTAAAATCACACAAATGAATGTGCAGTAGAATCTGCCATAAGCTGATCCAGCCACTTTTGACTAGTTTTGTTGCTTTCCGACGTGAGTGCAGATTTTGTAAATATTACGAGTTCTACATATTTAAGTGATGTATAATGTTTCATAGGTATTTGTAGCTGAAGAATGAAAAATTTCTTCCGGAGACCTGTGGTGAATATAATTAATAATTTTTTAAAATATATTACATAGCATTCAGACTTGTCTGCCCATACAGCATCAGTTGCATGCCATCTTTTACCTTGACACAGAAGGCGGACTTGTACTGTAGCAATATTTGCAAACAAACAGTTACTTTCATGTCTAAAACTTTTTCCTGTCTTCAAAATGGAAATCTGTGTTAGTTGCCAAAAGCTTCTGTTTCACAGTTTTTTTAACTTTTAACTGATTTCTGATAATGCTACTTCCTAAAATTACTTACTATTGGTGTGTAGTAGATTATAAAGGTAAAACAGACTATCAAATACATTATAAACAAGATTTCTCAATTACAACACTTAAATTTGAATAGGACATTTCCTCATATGTACATGACCACAAGACCCTTTGGAACAGTTTTTCACTTTTGGAGCACTCTTACTTCTGTGGAGTAATTTTTGTAATTTCAGAAGAAGACTGAAATACACACAGTGAATTCAATAACAGCAAAATGGCTTAGAAAATTCTGGAAATGTTTGCCCTTACTTTAACCTGCTATTGATCATCAAAAATAGCATTTCAGTTTGTTTTACCTTTTAAAGGCAAGTCATTTAACATACAAAACAAAATGCAAGAAACATTTGATTAGTGTGTAATAATTTCACAAGATGCTAATTTATGAGTTATCTACACTCTTCATTTGGTTTGTCACAATGTTTACCAAATTACTTGACTTTTCAAGTGCATTTTTATTCCATATGAAATTCTCATGAAACTTTAATTCATAAATTCCAGAAGGTTTCATAAATGTGCAATGGCTTATAACTGTGCTACGATGACTGCTATTCATTATATATGGCTGAAAAAGCATACACAACTTAGACAGTATATGTTTATCTATTTCACAATAAACAAGCCATTGATATAATGAGAGTCAGATGAATCTCAGTGATCCACTATCTGGTTTATTGGGATTCATGATTTGTGTGCTTGGAATCAGATGCACATATCACTAGGAGTTTGACAGGACATTCTGGCCTGAACTGCTTTCACATCTGGACAATCCGCCACCACTTCTGGCCTGACCTACTTTCATATCCATGCAACTGGCCCACACTATCAAAAGAAATGTTATGCGATCTTATAGTGTAAGTGCTGAAGGGCATATAATACCACAAACTATTTCTAAGCTCTTGAGCCTAAATGTTCCAGGTTTAAGCTCCAGCATGTGGTCTTATCTTAATTATCATGTAATTTGATCAAATATTTGCATTTCTTTCGTGTTACTTGACTAATTAATTAACACAAAAAATACGGTATCAAGTAAAAACATCTTAATTGTCTCTGTCATGTGTAAAACACTGTGACATATTTATCCCCATTTGGGGTATGTGTTGCCTGCTTGGGGCCCATAGACCCATAGTGTTTGACCATAAAGCTATGTCACCATGCATAAATAGTTTAATTTTCTCCAAAAGCATTCAGTTCTGGCAAGCAAATAGAGGCTAACAGATTGTGTGTAAAGCAGATCTCAGGCAGTTAATAGCTTACGTTCCAGAGGTTGCTGAGAGCTGTAATCTCACACACACACACATTTCATCTATGAGATGCTTCCTCTTTGAGAATGGCCACATCAGAACTGATATCAGTGAGCATGATGCAGTTGTGACAGCAATTATTACCAAAGTACAAAGGACAACTCTAACTAGCAGAAAGATACATACGTTAAGTAAACTAGATTAAAATAAAAAAATAAAAAAAAAAAATCAGTAAGGTTTTGGCTCAGTGAGGAACTTCTAACTTTCAGCATAGGTCAGGAGGACGTAGATAAACTATTGCTCAAGTTTAAGAGAATAGTTGACCACACACTAGATGGGTATGTAACAGTTCATAATGGGAGGGAGCTTCCATGGTGTACAGTCCACTGCAAAGAAACTTCAAAAGTAACAGAGATGACCGCATAATGTAAGTAACACAAAGCATTGGACTATAGGTAGAGATGAGTGCCAAATGTCCATTCATCAAGAGAGCAATGCAAGATGTCTTCAATGACTTCCATACAAGAATATTGCCAAATTATGTGTCACAAAATGCCCAAAATAATTCTGGTTGTATGTAAAGGCTGTTGCTAGTATCAAAGCTAGTGTCCAGTATCTAGCAAATGAGGCAAGAACTGAAATTCAGGATGGCAAAGCAGAAGCTGAAATGCTGAACTACATTTTCAACTGTTCCTTTACAAAGGAAAACCAATGAGAACTGTCCAATTTAATCATCATACCACTGAAAACAATAATGAAATAATTATTCATGTCAGTGGTGTTGAGGAACAGCTGAAATCATTAAAGCTGAACAAAGCTCCAAGCTCCGACGGAATTCCTGCGAGATTCTATACTGACTTTGTGATTGAGTTAGGATCTCTTTTCACTATAGTCTATCACAGATCCTTTGAACAAAAAAGTAGTGCCCAGTTCTTGGAAAAAGGCACAGGTCACACCCATCTACAAGAAGGGTAGTAAAATTCATCCACAAAGAAGCTACTATCCACTATCCTTCACATTGATTTATTGTTGAATATTTGAACATACTATGGGCTCAAATATAATAGGTATCTTTAACACAGTGACCTCCCCAGTAAAAACCAGCACGGTTTTTGAAAATATTGATCAGGTGAAACCCAATTCGCATTTTTCGCACATGACTTACTGACAGCTTTGGGTTAAGGCAAGGCAGATGCAGTGTTTCTTGATTTCAAAGAAGTATTTGTCTCAGTACCACACATGTACAATCCTATGTGGTACCAAGTGACATTTGTGAGTGGACTGAAAACTTTTTGGTAGTGAGGACACAGAATGTTGCCCTGGATGGAAAGTCATCATCAGATGAAGAAGCAACTTCAGGTGTGCCCCAGAGATGTGTTTTGTGACTCCTGCCATTCATGTTGTATATTGAAGACCTTGCAGACAATATTAATAGTAAAATCAGGCTTTTTGCTGAAGACACAGTTATCTATAATGAGCTACTATCTGAGATAAGCTGCATATATAGTCCATCAGTTCATGACAAGATTTCAACATACCTGAAATACAGCACAATTTAAACCAAAGGTCAGTTAAACAGTAAATATGACTTTGAGCCCCCTGAGTAAACCCCACTCAGACCTGAGAATCTTATCACAATGTCCAATCCTTGAGCAACAAAACTGATGACTTAAGCATTTTGCTGATCAGTGAACTCAGTGGTATCTCAGTAGTATGCCTAGCAGAAGCACTGGCTCTGCACTGATTTAGTTAAGTTAATCTCATGACCAAATTTCAAATTGTGTGAACACTACTACAGATCAAATGATGGACATTGTGGGGTTGCCATCTTCTTAAAAGAATACATTGAATATAGACCACTTCCCACCCAAAAGGAAATAACAACAGACAAGTTCATTGAATGTGCAGCCATAAAGCTTACAGATCTAAATCTAATTGTAGCTACAATTTACCGTCCCCCTCCAGTAGTATCAATGATTTTCTGTTACAAATGGACTTGTTTCTATCCAAAGTAAATTAGTGGAAACAGGATGTGATTACATGTGGTGACTTTAATATAGACTTTCTCACCCACAGCAGAAACAGGGAGACATTGACTAACATTGCAAAAACTTATAATCTCCATGGCCTTGTAAACGAGCCCATTAGAATAACACCCACATCCAAGACAGCTCTAGATCAAATTTTTTGCAAATAGAAATAAACTTAACCCAACTCTTGAAGCATACAATGCAAGATTCAGCGACCACTAAGCTGTCATTCTAAAGGTTAATGTTAGCAAATATACCTCAAACCCAGTCCCACCTAAAACCTTATGAAGGTTTTCCACTCAAGATAACTCGAATAAGCTCCTCAGTAAAGAAAGGTGGACAGAGATGTACACAGCCAATGATGTCAACATGAAATTCTACATATTTCTTGACAAAATAATTCACCACTTTGAAGAGGCTTTTCCACAAAAACCAGTAAGAATATATAATAATAAGAGAAACAAGACTTGGATTACATCAGCTATAAGAATCTCTTACAAACATAAAAGAATACTCCACATGGTATTTATACACAGTAGTGACTCCCCCAACTAACAGAATACCATAAAAACTACACATGTATCCTAAGAAGAGTGGTAAGACAAGCAAAAATGATGCAAAATGATGAGTACATTGACAAATCCAGCAATAAAGTAAAAGCAATGTGGAATATCATAGAAAGGGAAAGAGGGGAAATGAAAGCTACACACACAAACAAAGAAATCAGACTCGACAATGAATCTATATCTAATCTGGAAGTTGTGGTGAACTCTTTCAACAATTTCTTTATGAGCATAGCTGAAAAATTGGTCAAAAATAATCCGAACACAAACTACCAACCACCAAACCAAAAATATCACATGTGCAGAGTCAATTTTCATTACCAAAGTCACTGAAAATCATGTTGCAAAAGCCATCAGAGAGTTAAGAAATTCATATTCTGCTGGATTCGATGGTATCCCAGCAAATGTAATCAAAAATTGTGAATACACAATTGCTGAACCATTAACTCACCTCTGTGACTGTTCTTTCCAGGCAGGTATTTTCCCTGAAGCTATGAAGCTTTCTAAAGTAATTCCTGTCTTCAAAAAAAGTGATGATAAAGATATGCATAACTACAGGCCTATCTCAATCTCATTTTGATTTTCTGAAGTTTTTGAAAAAATAATGCACAAAAAACTGATGGACTTCATTATAAAAAAAAAATTTAAAAAATGCTAAGTTTAGCTCAACATGGGTTCAGAAGCAAAAAATCTATTGTAACTGCAGTATATGATTGCATAAATATGCTATTAGTTTTGTTAGATAGAAAACAACCCTTAACAGGCATATTTCTGGATCTATCCAAGGCTTTTGACACTGTTGACCACAAAATATTGCTGGAAAAAATAGAACACTATGGTATCAGAAGAATAGCAAACAATTGGATTGCTTCATTCCTAACCAGTTGGATGCAGAGAGTCGGCATGAAATACACTAATAGAAAAAACGAACTCTATAACTGAAATCCTATCAAGTAATAAAACTGTGAAGCAAGGTATACCACAGGGCTCAATATTGGGACCCCTCCTTTTCCTCTTGTATATCAATGACTTGAGACTGAATGAAGATGCACACAAACCAATAATATTTGCTGATGACACAACTGCACTCCTCAAAGGGGAGAATACAGAGGCTGTGCAAAAAGCTGTGAACTTAGCAACTGGGCTAAAATCAACAGATTAACTTTCAACACCAAAAAGACAACTTGCATGAACTTTCACAAAACACAAAATCCAAATTCCTCTCAGCCACTTGTCACTGTACATAACCAGCCAAAAGATACTGACACTGTTTTCAAATTCCTGGGTCTGTGGGTTCAAGATAGCCTCAAATGGAACACACATACAAGAAAGGTAAATGCCAGAATTACTACTGGCTGTTATGCATTGAGTATACTGAAATCATGTGCTAGCCTGAAAACATTAACCAGTCCGTACTACGCTTACATACAAGCCCACCTAAAATATGATGTGATATTCTGGGGAAATTCTTCAACTGCTCTGAGCACATTCAAAATCCAGAAGAGAGCAATGAGGATTACTACTGGGAGCAAACCCAGAGACTCCTGCAAATCCATCTTCAGAAAGTTGGAAAACCTCTCACTGCCTTTCTATATATTCTCGAGACTAAAATTTTTCAGGAACTACATAGTGCCAATTGACTCCAGAGTCATAAAGAATAATGAAATACATAACCACAACACCAGGAAAAGCTCAAATCTGCATGTTATAATGAGAAACACTCAACTGTGAAAGACGGGCCATTCCATATGGGCCTCCAACTGTTCAACAATCTTCCCACTAATATTATGTCCACTGAAGACAACATAACATTTAGCAAAGCCATGGTGTCATATCTGTTGTGTCACTGTTTTTACTCTATAAATGAATACTTCAGTCCAATTGTGCAATGTTTTCAATTTAATGCAGATAGCAAGATTACTGTTTTAAGTAAACTTAACCAATCTTTGCAATATAATACATTAGATACTTTATGCCAATATATGTTAACAATGTTAACTGATATTTTCCAACACACTGTGTACCATCAGATCACATGGAATAAATAAATAAATAAATAAATAAATAAATTGCTGTGTAGAGCTACAACAACATAATATTATTATTGTCTCAGTATATATGATTGCATGCAGTGATGTGACTAATTTTTACAGAAATTGCAGTGTCTTCTTCATAAACTCAAAAAAGAAAATAAGAACATATTGTAATTGACTGATCAGCAGATAGTATTGGCAAAAAGAATTTGAATAGAAATGATCCCTTTCTATCTAATAATGTATGCTCAGTCATATTAGACCTGGCTGACTATGTTGTTGTTGTTGTTGTTGTTGTTGTGGTGGTGGTCTTCAGTCCTGAGACTGGTTTGATGCAGCTCTCCATGCTACTCTATCCTGTGCAAGCTTCATCTCCCAGTACCTACTGCAGCCTACATCCTTTTGAATCTGCTTAGTGTATTCATCTCTTGGTCTCCCTCTACGATTTTTACCCTCCACACTGCCCTACAGTATTAAATTGGTGATCCCTTGATGCCTCAGAACATGTCCTACCAACCGATCCCTTCTTCTAGTCAAGTTGTGCCACAAATTCCTCTTCTCCCCAATTCTATTCAATACCACCTCATTAGTTATGTGATCTACCCATCTAATCTTCAGCATTCTTCTGTAGCACCACATTTTGAAAGCTTCTATTCTCTGCTTGTCTAAACTATTTATCATCCATGTTTCACTTCCATACATGGCTACACTCCATACAAATACTTTCATAAACGACTTCATGACACTTAAATCAATACTCGATGTTAACAAATTCCTCTTCTTCAGAAACGCTTTCCTTGCCATTGCCAGTCTACATTTCATATCCTCTCTACTTTGACTATCATCAGTTATTTTGCTCCCCAAATAGAAAACTCCTTTACTGCTTTAAGTGTCTCATTTCCTAATCTAATACCCTCAACATCACCCGACTTAATTCGACTACATTCCATTATCCTCATTTTGCTTTTGTTGATGTTCATCTTATACCCTCCTTACCGTTCAGCTGCTCTTCCAGGTCCTTTGCTGTCTCTGAGGTTTGCCAATGACATTGTAATTCTGTCAAAGTTTTTATTTCTTCTCCACGGATTTTAATGCCTACTCCGAATTTTTCTTTTGTTTCATTTACTGCTTGCTCCATATACAGATTTAATAGCATCAGGGAGAGGCTACAACCCTGTCTCACTCCCTTCCGAACTACTGCTTCCCTTTCATGTCCCTCAACTCTTAACTGCCATCTGCTTTCTGTACAAACTGTAAATAGCCTTTCGCTCCCTGTATTCTACCCCTGCCACCTTTAGAATGTGAAAGAGAAAGCTTTTGACAATGTTGACTGGAATACTCTCTAAGTCTACAAATGCTAGAAATGTAGGTTTGCCTTTCCTTAATCTTTCTTCTAAGGAAGTCATAGGGTCAGTATTGCCTCACGTGTTCCGACATTTCTGCAGAATCCAAACTGATCTTCCCCGAGGTCAGCTTCTACCAGTTTTTCCATTCGTCTGTAAAGAATTCGCATTAGTATTTTGCAGCTGTGACTTACCGAACTATCAGTTTAATAATTTTCACATCTGTCAACACCTGCCTTCCTTGGGATTGGCATTATTGTATTCTTCTTGAAGCCTGAGGGTATTTTGCCTGTCTCATACATCTTGCTCACCAGATGGTAGAGTTATGTGAGGACTGGCTCTCCAAAGGCTGTGAGTAGTTCTAATGGAATGTTGTCTACTCCACGAGCCTTGTTTTCGACTCAGGTCTTTCAGTGCCCTGTCAAACTCTTCACGCAGTATCGTATCTCCCATTTCATCTTCATCTACATCCTCTTCCATTTCCATAATATTGTCCTCAAGAACATCACCCCTGAATAGACCCTCTATATGCTCCTTCCACCATTCTGCTTTCCCTACTTTGCTTAGAATTGGGTTTCCATCAGAGCTTTTGATATTCATGCAAGTGGTTCTCTCTTCTCCCAAGGTCTCTTTAATTCTTCTGTAGGCAGTATCTGTCTTAACCCTAGTGAGATAAGCCTCTACATACTTACATTTGTCCTCTAGCCATCCGTGCTTAGCCATTTTGCACTTCCTTTCGATCTCATTTTTGGGACATTTGTATTCCTTTTTGCCTGCTTCATTTACTGCATTTTTATATTTTCTCCTTTTATCAATTAAATTCAGTATTTGTTCTCTTACCCAAGGATTTCTACTAGCCCTCGTCTTTTTACCTACTTGATCCTCTGCTGCCTTCACTACTTCATTCCTCAAAGCTAGCCATTCGTCTTCTACTGTATTTCTTTCCCCCAGTCATGTCAATTGTTGCCTTATGCTCTCCCTGAAACTCTCTACAACCTCTGGTTCTTTCAGTTTATCCGGGCTCATCTCCTTAAATTCCCACCTTTTTGCAGGTTCTTCAGTTTTAATCTACAGTTCATAACCAAGAAATTGTGGTCAGAGACCTCATCTGCCCCTGGAAATGTGTTACAATTTTAAAGCTGGTTCCTAAATCTGGCTGACTATAGCAAACCAAATGTCCTGACATTATCAACTCACTCAGATCAACTTTGTTTTGAACATACATATATGTATGCGAGACCTGTTCAAAAAAATTCCAGAACATTTGCAATTTTGCAGCAATGGCGTGTTGAAATGAGATGTGGTTAGCATCCCTGCACATGCCTGTATTTAATGTGTAACTTCCGCAAGTTTCATTGTCATATGTCTGTTAGTTGTTGTTCAGTGCTCTATTGAGGAGAGCACTGTCACACAGTTTGAGAATTCCAACATGTCAGAGATAGAGGAGCTACATATCTGCATTAAATTTTGCATGGAACTCGAGAAAATCTTTAAAGAGCTACACCAAAGGATGGAGAAAGCTGGCAGTGATGAGTGCTTAGACCATACTTGGCATTACACGTAGTTCACACAGTTTAAAAATGGCCTGCAGGAATTTAAAGATGAGCATCATTCATTACACTCTTTGACACCTACTGATCGTGCTCGTGTCAGGAACATCAATAAAAATTTGTTTCCGAACTAAAGACTGGCCGCCCAAGAGACTGCAAAAGAGCAACCATTCAGCTCCATCTTGGAATGCGTAATTTTGTCGCTTACTTCATCCCACGGCTCACGAGTCAAGTCCAGAAAGACCGTCGCCTCACTATTAGTGAAGAGCTTTAGGATTGTGCAAATGAGAAAAAGACATTCCGTAAGAGAAGTGTAAGTGGTGACGAGATGTGCGTCTACTGTTACGATGTTGAGACCGAGGTTCAATCTTTACAATGGGTCGGGAAAGAGATTTCTTTGACTTTGAAGGATTAGTTCATAATGAATTTGTGCCACAGGAATAAACTGTTAATCAACAGTGCTACTGGGGCACGTTGCAGTGACCGTGAGAAAATGTGACAAGGAATCGGGCTGAAATGTGGTCCAATAATTCACGACTCTTGTATCACGATACCTCAGATGTGCAGTCATTCCCATAGGTGCGTGACTATTACACAAAAGGCAAAGTCTCTGTGCTGTGGCATCCTCCATACTCTCCAGACCTAGTCCCTGCAGACTACTTTATTTCCAAAGCTGAACACCTCTATGAAAGGATAAAGCTTTGCAACAATAAATGAGATAAAAAAGTTTCCAGATGGTGCTTCATGTGATCCATCAAGAGGTGTACCCAGATTGGTTCTGGAAGTGTTAACAGCATTGGGAGTGGTGTATCAACTGTGGAGGAGAGTATATCAAAGAAGTCCATGCACTAAGTAAAGGGTAAGCGTAGAAAAAAATTGTGGACAAATTTCCAGAATTTTCTTTACAGGCCTAGTATCAGCTATTAAAAGAAATTGAGACAGGAACTGAAGGAGCAACATTTGAAAAATATCATGGTAACACAGCAGCACCACTACCTAATAAGGTGGAACCAAACTAAGTCCTTATGTGTGACCATGTTACATGCAAGAAACAGAATCAGATTAAAATTATTCCCACTTTGAGAGACAGGTGTATTACGTATTTCTGAGACATTCAAAATACCTAAACAATGTATGCCACACTATACTAGCTTAGTATGTCAGCATGTCAACATAATAGAAAATTCTTGTCACATGTCATACAAAAAAAATCATGGTTTTTAACGCATGAGCAGCATACTGGAGATGAGTACCTAAAAGAAAAACTGAAACCTGTAACCAAAAGCACTGAACATGTCACACAAGCACTTAACAACACAACTAACCGTGAGGATGATGAAATGATCAGTCAATATAATAAACAGCATAGAGCTGCACATTTAATTAGTATGTATAGTGTGGGCATTGAAAGACCTGACAGACATGGCACATGTCCAATACAATTAGGCAGGAAACCAATATATAACGGAGACTGAATTTGTATCAAAACCTGGTTTACTAAACCTTATACTCCTAAAAAAGTTATCTGAACTCAATAGCTACACACTAGAATAGATAAAAATGTTTGCCAGAATACTACACATGAAAAAAGTACATGAGAAGACAAGAATGAAATAAAAGCAAGTGTAGCAAGAAATGTAAAAACGTTATTAATCCCGCATTGAACAGTATGTTGGTCTTGGTGATGGTGGTGGTGGTACAGTTACTGACACTCAGGATAAGGAACTGAATACTTTCCCTGCACAGTTCATATATTGCTACAATCCCAATGAGTTAGTGCAACATTTAAGACATTTCCAAACTATGAGAACTAAACATTATTGAATAAATATGGACACTATAACTAACAAACTTCACAGACTTGCACTGAAAAACTTTTCATGAAGTCCTGTAATACAGCAATTGGACAATTTATGGCAGGTTGATCTTGTACATAGGAAACAAAATAAAAAAAAACTGAGGTTTCAAATATATTCTTATGATTATTGAAACATACTTTAAATTTACGTGGGCTGTACTTGTAAAAACAATAACAAGAAATGTAGCAGCATGGATAATGGAACAGCTATAGCACACTGGAACCAATTTAGTTCCGAAGATCTTCAGAAAGATCACAGTGGAGGATTTTACAATCACTACTTTGCAACTCTGATGAAATACTATGGAATATCCTACTCTTCAATGTTTTCACACAGAAAGCATCCACCATGGAGAAATTGAAGAGAACAATAAAATGCCATTGTGTGACAACAATTATATTTACGTTGATTGTATAAATGGACTAATATACCTCCTCACATATCTCTACAGCTTAACCTCATCACACATCATATTTCACACTTCTAAACACAGTACACAGTCATATTGTAATGGCTGATTTACGCCATCAGAGATATGTCAGCAATTTCATCTGAATGTCCTCATTAAGGACAACATTTGATGAATCATATTTACCACACTCATTGACTGAGATATTTACAGTTTTGAAAGTACAGTGAAGAAACCACCAGACCTCTAATCTGGTAGATAGAAAAGGTGATGAAATAGTGGAGGAGTTTCTATATGGAGTAAAAACAGGAAATAAATGAAATAGGTGTGTTTCTCAATGAAAGAGTTGTTAGATGAGTGTGAAATGGAAAACCGGTTCAATGGTTCAGACTCCCATCATCACATGATAACTGGATTGAAATGAATGAATATTAAAAGGAAGTTCATTCTCCATTACACCTGAGCGAAGAAATTTTTAATACTGTATCGAGAACTTTTGAAGCATATAACTATTCCAAACATCACATCATCAAACTGTAAACTACATTTAACAAGTGATGATGTTCAGATTCCATGTGTTATGTATGATATTGGTTATTTAAACATATACTCAAAACAGAAAATAGAAGTGTTCAAATTATGTGCTAACACCAATACATTTAAAGCAGAGATATGAACCTGTGTGTACACAGATTGTATTAGCACAGGTAAACTACAAGTGGTACCCGAAACCATTAAGTGTGAAAACATGTATTATATTATTTGCAATGGCACAGCCCACAGAATATGATGAATGAGTTATGTGGTATGAGTACGTTTCACACAAATCTTATACATCAAGAATGTTAAGTAATTTTGATGAGATAAGAATAACAATCTAGCATGAATATTCTATTCTATTTATAGATCAAAGGGAAATCTTACACATGGATGGATCTGATACAAAAACATCAGATCTAATACACAACACTTTGGTTTCTTCAAAAAGAAATATAAAACAGGGTGGAGATAGATCGATTTTTTCCTGTGGGTGTGACATCAACGCCCAAGACCTACATTTCAGCATCCACATCTGACTTTAATGTGCTGAAAGACACCAGATGGTTTATAGATAAAATGCAGCAAATACCTACACCTGAATATAAACAAGTAGGCCTAAGTGTTTGCATATCACTGAACTTTTAATGAGATTCTTTCGATATGCAGAAAGTTCCTCTTTACATGAAACAAGAATTAATTCTCACAGAAAATGCTATAGGGAGTAACTTTTACATCCAAGGCACTGATGAAACA
Source organism: Schistocerca serialis cubense (assembly GCF_023864345.2). Lineage (NCBI taxonomy): Eukaryota > Metazoa > Arthropoda > Insecta > Orthoptera > Acrididae > Schistocerca > Schistocerca serialis. The sequence goes on from NC_064643.1 coordinate 82,439,410, forward strand.
CACAAGCTTGTAACTCACAAATCAATATGGAAGGTTCCACCCATTTCTGTAAATGATCAATAATGTCTGAAATTATTAATCATCATCAACAGATGGGTTGCATTACCATTAACCTTTATTTCATGGGAATTGCTCAAACATGTACCACTACTGTCTTCTTCAAGTTATGTATGGACTTCAAAAGCAGTGTTTCAATTTTAATCACCTTGATATATCATACTCGTACTGCAGACAAGCCATAAAATGAATCCTGCAAATAATTCTAGTTAATTTGATCACTGCAAGGGAATGGATGCAAAGATGTTTTCAAACAATGCTTTCTAACCATCTGTTAACCTTCAACATGATTATAGAGAAACATTTACACTCAGATATACAACATGTTTGCAAGATTTCCTAATTTGTATTATGTAAAAGCTAAAGATGATTGATGTATGCTCTAACAGGACACCATTTTCTAACAACCATTTTTTATAGAAATAGGTGATACCAAAAGGTATTGTAAATCTTACATAGGTTACAATTATCTCAGCTCTTTCACTAAAAGAATTTCATTTGATTTTTTTGTATGATGTATTATATTTCAAGCCAAAATGTGTAAAAAGAAATTGTTACAATCAATCTGTACATTTAAAATTACTCCTTTTAGAAATATTTGAAACTACGGAATGTCTGGCATACTTAAACTGAGCAATGATTAATATGAATTTTAACACTGATTATTAAGTTTATTTCAGGAACCATTTATAAAATAATGACTTAACTTTGTGAAATACTACTTTTGTCAAGAAAGTTTGTAAATTCTTTTGTTTTGTAAACTCTCTTGAGTACTGGTAAGTACCTCAGAATGAGCGAGTAGTAGTGGGCATGCCTCTGATGGAAATGCATTTATTTTTCATTTTTGTGAACAACAATGTAATCGTTGATTTTTTGAAAGTGGGGATTGTTGAATCAGTGTGACATAGAGAAATGGGGTAAAATAAAGTCATAGCAACAGAACGAATTTCATCAATTATTCAGTTCAACAGGAACAAAAAAATTATAGCCTCAAGAATGTACCCCTAGATACGAGTAATACATCCAACAAGAAGAGAAAATGAAGGTAAGAAAAAAGTTTCTTTTTTTATGTCTTAAACCTCTCAAAGCTTTTGAAACTAATGAAGACACCAAGAAGAACTTAATGGTAATATGTGGGAGAGTAAGATTACAACGTCGAACATTAGAGGGTTAAGGCATGCGGCACCTAGTGTTGTATTTGATTGTTCCAAACAGAACAAATCTTTAAAAACTATATTACTGAAGTAATAATTTTGTTTGAAGGTAAGAAACACTTTTCCTCAAATACATATATATAAGCTTTAATCATACTTGAGTGTTTATTCAGTTAGCACTAGCTAAATACATTAGTACAAAGTTCCCATAGTGAGAATGCGAGGTTTTAGCCTTAGAAGTGTTTCTTTCATGGTTCTTGGAGAGGAGAGATGTATTATCCCAACATACAACACAGGTTTAACAGATGAATACCATTTAGTGTAATCAAGTGTGCAAACAGATGACACACAGCTCACTGACACGCAGACAATTTCCATATACTTAAATGGGACACCAATGGTATCCATGTTCAAAACCTATGATCATTCACATAGTATTTTCTGTGTAAAAGGAGGCAAAAAGCTTGTTGGTCATGGGCTACTGTATTTCAGTGAGCCGAAGTGTGCAACATAAAAGATGAAGAACGTTTAGCACTACAGTTTGACATCTTAAAGTGAAATTTAAGAATGCATATAATAATGTACAACTACTGTTAAAATGGTCAGAAAAATATATTTTTTCCTTTTTTTTTTTTTTTTTGTTTAAAACTGTTTAACTCAACATGCTCATACACCCTTTTCAAGCCTGTAGGCAAGTGACTGAAAAAATGTGACCCACTTTTCGCTCCCAGCACACTTAACAGGGCTTAAACATTTTCTGAAAATGCTTTTCCAGAACAGCAAGAAAGTGTTTAAAAAAATTAACTCTTCTGTAATATTCTGTCTGTTCTTGGAAAAATGTAGACACATTAATAACTTGAATACAGGGTACTAATGCCCCACAATAATATTTAATAGTTAGTTATGAGCCAGCTTTCAGCTTCTCAGGTCATCTCCAGATTTTTAATTTAACACTAAACAGATAGTCCACATACGTTCTGCAAAAATTCATAGCTGTACAAAGATATGTGGTAATTTATGAGTATATTGATATAAAATGCAAGCATGATGCAACACCTAAGGAGACTGAACAAGTAAACCCTACATTACAGAATATTCAAATATTAAAACTATGTGACAGTACAACACGGAAATGTTTGACAAGCGAGCAGTGGCACAGGCCACCACGTCATATTGACAAACTGGTGAATGTGATCAACAGAGAAAATAAACGGAGGGGGCGAAGGACATCCATGTAATGTGTGAGTGGAACAGTTGTAACAATCTTATTATCTAATTTACTACATTACTTGAAATTCCAGTCATTAATAAACACCGAACAAAGACTCCTGGTCTGGTCCTTAATGACCAAAAACAGTTGCATTACTCACTCTTATCGAAGTAGCAGCCACTTGTTACTCCTCTCGCCATTAGATCATAAGCTTGTTATAACTCTTCCACATCCATATTCCACAAACTTCTTTCTCCACCTCCCTTTATTTGGTCTCTCTATCACATTCTTCAGTTTGTCCATATGACAGGGTGGCTTCTGCCACTCCTCACTCGATAAACATTTCCGTGTTATACATTCACATTGTTTTAATATCTGAATATGCTGTAATGTATGGTCTATTTGTTCAGACTTTTTGGGTGTTGCATCATATTTGTTATTCTCTACTGATATACTCATAAATCACCACGTGTCTTTGTACAGCTATGAATTCTTGCTGAAGTTGTGTGTACTATCCATTTAGTATTAAATTATCTAACAATGGCCTAAGAATCTAATATTTATTGGTTTGTTAGGAATCAGCTTTCATTGTGGAACATTGGTACTTTGAATTCAAGCTATTCAATACTTAATAACTCTAATACATACTCACCACTGTTGCAGAATACAATGCTAATAGCAAGATAAAAAAAGGACATGAACTCTGCAATTAATATAGACCACAAGTAATTCTACACTCACATTAGGGTCTTTTAAGTATAGTACATATACTCAGATATCTGTATACTTCATTTTTTTTTACAGAACTTTTTTCAAAGGATTTCCTCCCTCTCCTTGGCTGGAATTCTTTTGGCCTGCAATGATAAGTGCATAAGACTACCCAATGGCAGTGATGGTACCATTTCCCATCACGACGTGACACAATGAAGACAAATCCCTGGACTCATTGTCATATTCGTGATCATTATTTATTTATTCATGCTCTTGATTTATAGACATGCCAAGCTACAAAGCATAATCTACACTGAAGAGCCAAAGAAATTGGTATACCTGCCCAATATTGTGTAGGGCCTCACCCCACGAGCATAGAGAAGTGCTGCAATATGATGTGGCATGGACTCTACTAATGTCTGAAGTAGTGATGGAGGGATTTGACACCATGAATCCTGCAGGGCTGTCCATAAATGCATAACAGTATGAGAGGGTTGAGATTTCTTCTGAACAGCGTGTTGCAAGGTATCCAACTCAATGACGTCCAAGTGTTTAAACCCAGAAGAGAGTTCCTGGAGCCACTCTGTGCATTCCATCAGACTTGTGCAGTTTCAGCAGGAAAGTCTGACATCCCACACATCCAGAATCAATGCAATGGAAATGAATGGAGGCTAGTCATCAGACAGGATGACTATGTACGTGTCATCTGCCAGAATCTTATCTAGACATATCAGAGGTACCGTATCACTCCAACTACACACACCCCACACCATTATGGAGCTTCCACCAGCTTGAAAATTCCCCTGCTGACATGCAGGGTCCAAGGATTCACAGGCTGTCTCCATATCCATATATGTTCATCTGCTCGATACAATTTGAAACGAGAATTGTCTGACCAGGCAACACGTTTACACTCATCGACAGTCCAATGTTGGTGCTGACATGCCCAGGCAAGTCATAATGCCTTGTATCATGCAGTCATGAAGATTACATGAGTGGGCTTTTGGCTCCTAAGCCTATACTGATGATGTTTTATTGAATGGTTCACACACTGACACTTGTTGATGGCCCAGCATTGAATTCTGCAGCAATTTGCAGAAGGGTTGGACTTCCATCATTTTGAAGTATTCTCTTCAGTCACCATTGTTCCCATGCTTCCAGGATCTTGAATGGGTGTATTCTGTTCTTATGATGTGTGTGAAATTACTAAATGATCATTTTTTTCCTAAATTTATGTTCACCAGCACCATCACCAGCACCAGCACCAGCTGCTGCTGCCTAAAGCTACTGGCATGTAGGTAGTACACTTACTTTATAGACATGTTAAAATTGTACTTAACTGCATATTCTAACACACACATCTTTTCCACACATGAAAATATATCTGAGGGAGAGTTACGAAACCCTGTACTACCTGACACTTCTTTTCTATGGAAGTACTGTTCTTCCATGCTACTTCTGTTTTTTACATAACAGACAACACTTAAATATCTCTGGCAGATCCAGTACTGACAAGGGAACCTCCCCATCACGTCCCTCTCAGAGTTAGTTACAAGTTGGCACAGTGGATATGCCTTGAAAAACTGAACACATATCAATCAAGAAAACAGGAAGAAGTTGTGTGGAGCTATGAAAAAAGTAATCAAAATATACGAACTGAGTAGTCCATGGGTAAGATAGGCAACATCAAGGATAATGTGAAATCAGGAGCTCCGTGGTCCCATGGTTAGCGTGAGCAGCTGCGGAATGAAAGGTACTTGGTTCAAGTCTTCCCTCGAGTGAAAAGTTTAATTTTTTATTTTCAGACAATTATTATCTATCCGTCTGTCCGTCCAATGCGAGGTAACTGCGCCATAGTATGGGGATGCTACACCTAAACAAACATTGAAACAAAACATATGTTTTGACAGAGCACAGGGAAAACTGTGCGACTGTGAAACAGTCACAAACTGCAACAAATGAATGCAACAAACTCTTATGTTTTCATCACTTTTTTGGGAGTGATTATGACATCCACAAGAAAACCTAAATCGGGCAAGGTAGAAGAATCCTTTTACCCATTCGCCAAGTGTACAAGTTAGGTGGGTTGACAACATATATTCTATACGACATTGGTGACGGCATGTGCGTCACATGACAGGAATATCAGACGTGTTTTCCTGTGGAGGAATCGGTTGATCTAGGACCTTGCGATCAAATGTTTTCGGTTCCCATTGGAGAGGCACGTCCTTTCGTCTACTAATCACACAGTTTTGCGGTGCGGTCGCAAAACACAGACACTAAATGTATTACAGTGAACAGAGACGTCAATGAACGAATGGACACATCATAACTTTGCGAAAATAAAAAGGTAAACTTTTCACTCGAGGGAAGACTTGAACCAAGAATCACTCGTTCTGTAGCTGCTCATGCTAACCACGGGACCACAGTGCTCCTGAGCTCACACACTCCCTGATGTTGCCTACATTGCGCATGGACTACTCAGTTTGTATATTTTGCTTATTTTTTTCATAGTTCCACACAACTTCTTCCTGTTTTCTCGATTGATCTGTGTTCAGTTTTTCAAGGCCTATCCACTGTGCCAACTTATAACTAAATCTGAGCGGGGTGCGATGGGGAGGTTCCCTTGTGAGCTGGTTGAAGAACGTCAGGGGATTTAACACCTTTTTTGTGACTCGCCGATCTTTCAAAGTGCCGCCGCGCAGTTACGCGCGCCCTCTGCATGCGGTGCTGTCTGCCAGGCGTGCAGCAGCCACGCCACATAAGTGGCCAGCCAGCCAGCAGCCGCTAGACTTGGACTCATTTATGATTTGACTGCTAAAGTGTGCACACGTCTTACTCTGTTACTTGATCTGTGACTTTCATGTATTGCGTCTTCATTGAAATATATTTGTTCAACTTAAAGTTATAACAACCTTGTTGGTTCACCTGACCCCCGTGGTAGTACCTTGCAATGTTTCCTTGCCAGTATGATAGTGAACATCTTAACAGCAGTGAAGGTGGAGATTAAGAGTCACAGAATGACAGAAATGGTGGAAGAGAGAGGCTTTCATAGGAAAAGCACAAGACTGTAGTCTCTGTTCCAACAGTGAGCAACTACGAAAGCTTGTGTTAGTGGAGGCCTCATTTGTAATTCTAAGTTAAATGCTTGAATTTAAATCACAGAACGATTCAACTATCTTTCTTCCAACTTAACTTTAATCTAAGGCATGATGGTAAATTTCGAAAGGAAAACTTCTCCATGAAATAATCTTCCTTCCCTAGTCATGGTGGTGCAACTAGGTCTTTGGATTATGGAGAACTTAGGAAATCATATGAGGAGAGTTCGATCTTCCTAGAACTACTTCAGAGATAAGACCCAAGGAATAACACCTACTGAGCACTCTTAACACCAACTCACTCATGAAAGTTGGAAAACAAGTACCTAACTGACACCTTCATAAATGCAACATACTTATATTAGCACTTCAAGAAACAAGGCATCTAGATGAAAATATAATTGATTTTGGAGGACGCAGAATTTACAAAGGAAAACCAGCCACTAAACATTCCAATAATATGACTGTTAGGGGCAAGACTTGTGGTCAAATAGAAACTTACTGAATCTATAATTTTAGCTCTCTATCAGAACAAACCTCATTTCTGACTTAAAACAGGCAATAAACATTATACTGTTACAAATGCACATGGAACTATTAACCAATATAATGGAACAGATGCTGAAAAAGTGGAAGATTTCTGGGAAATGCTAGAATACAAAACATTCTAACTACCATAAAAATATATCAAAATTTTAGTGGGAGACTTCAATGCACAAGTTGATAAAGGAAGTAAATTTAAATCAGTAGTTGGAGACTAACCAACAAATGAAGGAACAAACAGATATGGGGAAAGGTTCAGACTTTTGTAAACTGTTTAACCTAAAATTCAAGACAACATTTTTCAGGAAACATGCACAAAAAAAAAAAAAAAGAACCGTGGGTTATCACCTAATCCAAATCAAGGTGAATATCAAATAGATTATATGGCAATAACTACTCATAACCACAAAGAAATCTTGGATGTCAGAGCGAGGAAGGGACTAACAAACTCAGACCATTATCTAACAGGAAGAAAGACCAAGTTTCAACCAAGCAAAACTAAACTAAAACCAAAAAGAATTCCAAGAGTAGACACTAAATTTCTCACACAAAACCCCCATAAATTCTGTGGCTTATTAAACACATGAAAAATGGGAGATCAGGAAGACATTAAAGAAACAATGATAGGAGTCATTAAAGAAATAGGACAACCATTAAGAATACCAAGATACTGACGATGGAAGGAGTTGTGTGATGAAGCAATTGACAATGAACTAAGGGCATGGAAAAATGGAACAGCTATAAGAAAACTATTGGATAGAGATTAAAAAATCATCAGAGCAGTGAAAAGAAAATATGGCAAAGACAGGCAAGAAGAAATGGAGTCATACTTTAAAAGAAACACTACACTTTCAAACAAGTTTTAACAGGATTCCAGTCACCAAGTTTACACTTTAAAGATAAAAATGGAAACATGGATTTGAGCAATGAAGGAAACTGTCAACTTTTAGCTGAACACTTTAAACTGTATTAAACTGTGAAGAGCTTATTGGCAGATTACAATTTCAAAAGCAAGAACATGAAGATCCACTATGGGAGCCACCTTAAATACAAGAAATAGAAAAGATTAAGTTGCTGAAGAATAACAAGGCACCAGGTAAGGATGGGATGATAGCAAAAATGTGCAAACTATGGAGTGTATCTGCATGGCAGAAAATTCACATGGTAATTGTAGACATTTGGACAAAAGGAATCATACCCAGTGACTGGAAATGAGCACTCGCCCATCCTTTCCATACTGATAACACAACAAATGAACAATATGTAAAGAAGGAAGAATTTGCGTACAAATTTACACTAAATTACTACAATAAAAAATCAATAACCATCCCAGTGAAGATTACACATTAAAATTCAGCTATTACCACACAGGTAACATATGGATTGAAGTTCCTAGCATTGAATAAGAAAGGCGAACTAAGTGAACTAGAAACAAAAGAGTGGAAAATGCTAATAAAAATTCTAGGTCCTAAGGAAAACAATGAAGACATATGGATTTAAAGATGAAATGGACATATATGTAAAAGTACAGAATTTTTAATTATGTTAATAAACTGAAGAAAATTCTAGCACAGATAGAAGCATTGAAGAAAGATGCAAACAACATAGTTGGTACAAAATAAATAATACACAATAGGAATCACTTCAAGTTACTGACAGAAAATGCTACCTCTGAAGAAAAGCCAAAAACTCAACCAAAGAGCGAGTGGACAGATGATCAGAGATGGGCAAAATGGCTCTGAGCACTATGGGACCTAACATCTGAGGTCATCAGTCCCCTAAAATTTAGAACTACTTGTCCTTAGGTTGGTTATGTTTATCACACACATCCATGCCCGAGGCAGGATTCGAACCTGCAGCCGTACCAGTCATGTGGTCTCAGACTGAACTGGCTGTTGTGGCTGAGCAGCTTGAGAGAAAATGAAGTACTGGGAAGATAGGAAGAAAAAGAAACAGCGTAAGTCTTCAATTGTTTGTGGTACATAGCCAGCCACATTTAGTAACTAATACTTAGTCATTGGCAACTCAAACTTAGTCTTGTATTATCACTTGTTTATCGTACAATTTATATTGCTTATGTTTCTCTTTTTGTTATAGAAATTACAGAGCAGTTGCATCCTGCTCCTGCAAATGTTGATTCAGCAGGGCTCTAAAAATATATACAGCTGTATAAGTAGTACTCCGGTACTGATTTAGAATGACTACAACTGTGTAAAGCTGAGCAGGTTATCTCTCTCTCTCTCTCTATATCTCTATATATATATATCTCTCTCTCTCTCTCTATATCTCTATATATATATATCTCTCTCTCTCTATATATATCTCTATATATATATATATATCTCTCTCTCTCTCTATATATATCTCTATATATATATATATCTCTCTCTCTCTCTCTCTATATATATCTCTATATATATATATCTCTCTCTCTCTATATATATCTCTATATATATATATATATATCTCTCTCTCTCTATATATATCTCTATATATATATATATCTCTCTATATATATATCTCTATATATATATATATCTCTCTCTCTATATATATATATCTCTCTCTCTCTCTATATATATCTCTATATATATATCTCTCTCTCTCTATATCTCTATATATATATCTCTCTCTCTCTATATCTCTATATATATATCTCTCTCTCTCTATATCTCTATATATATCTCTCTCTCTCTCTATATCTCTATATATATATCTCTCTCTCTCTCTATATCTCTATATATATATCTCTCTCTCTCTATATCTCTATATATATCTCTCTCTCTCTCTATATCTCTATATATATCTCTCTCTCTCTATATCTCTATATATATATATATATATCTCTCTATATCTCTCTCTCTCTCTCTCTCTCTCTCTCTATATCTCTCTCTCTCTCTCTCTCTCTCTATATCTCTCTCTCTCTATCTCTATATCTCTCTCTATATCTCTCTCTCTATCTCTCTATATCTCTATATCTCTATATCTCTATATCTCTATATCTCTATATCTCTATATCTCTATATCTCTATATCTCTCTCTCTATCTATCTCTCTCTCTCTATCTATCTATCTCTATCTCTCTCTATCTATCTCTCTCTCTCTATCTATCTCTCTCTCTCTATCTATCTCTCTCTCTCTCTCTATCTATCTCTCTCTCTCTCTATCTATCTCTCTCTCTCTCTATCTATCTCTCTCTCTCTCTATCTATCTCTCTCTCTCTCTCTATCTATCTCTCTCTCTCTCTATCTATCTCTCTCTCTCTCTATCTATCTCTCTCTCTCTCTATCTATCTCTCTCTCTCTATCTATCTATCTCTCTCTATCTATCTATCTCTCTATCTATCTATCTCTCTCTCTCTATCTATCTATCTCTCTCTCTATCTATCTATCTCTCTCTCTATCTATCTATCTCTCTCTCTCTATCTATCTATCTCTCTCTCTCTATCTATCTATCTCTCTCTCTCTATCTATCTATCTCTCTCTCTCTATCTATCTATCTCTCTCTCTCTATCTATCTATCTCTCTCTCTCTATCTATCTATCTCTCTCTCTCTATCTATCTATCTCTCTCTCTATCTATCTATCTCTCTCTCTATCTATCTATCTCTCTCTCTATCTATCTATCTCTCTCTCTATCTATCTATCTATCTCTCTCTCTATCTCTGTGTGTCACATTTAATCAATTCTGTTGTTGAAGGGTGTAACAACAGTAGCATTTCAATATTGGATTGCCTGCCACACAACTATAATATTCAATGACCTGAGGAGTGCTCAGAGATAGAATAACACAAGCCCAAATTGAGAATAAGGCCAGTTAGTGCGATACTCTCATATTTGTAAATGTATACTTCATAATGAGTGAATGAGGGAATCCTCAATAGCCATCCATTAAATGTAAAGTAATGCTGGGCAGCAAGTTTGCAATTACAAGAATGTCTGGTGCTAGTGACGTAACTGTCATACATTTATGGAGTAGAAACAATGTAATATTTCAAACCACTTCACTCACTTGTTGGTACAATAAATTTATTTATAACTAATTACAAACGAGGTTAACAGAGTTTGAGGTGAGAGAGTCAACTGAATTATTAAGTCAAGTGTTGCACTTTCACATCTTCACACATGTCTCCAACCCTCACAGAGATGTTGCATTGAAACATGCCGTTATTAACATTCAAAATAAATATCAAATATGATAAAATAACTGCACATTAAACTGTAGGTCCTATTCACTTCTGCAAATTATTTGCTGATCCGAGGCAGAAACATGCAGAATTACTGCTCATTACTCATGGTGTTAAGCAGCATTACTCTGGGTTAAAGTAGATGCTTGAATACATCTTATGCAGAGTCATCCTCATTACTCGCTACTGTGCCAAGTGTGGAGTGACAGTAAAACTGTCACCATGAGGGTTTAATGTAACGTGGGTTACAAGTAACATTTGTCAAGTGTCCCCAATTATTGTGGGTCAGCTGTCTGCAAATACTAAAAACTATACTGACAAGTGGAAAAGCAACTTTTTTTTTTAAGAAAAAAAAGGGGTTAATATAAATACATGGACTGCCAATTTTATGTATTCACTTCTAATTGCATGCCACAGTTTGCCATGTGAATCACATAATCACATGTAAAATGTATTCAAGCATCTACGACAAATGTTGCCCACCATGGTGTTTACTTAATTGGGATGAAATAGGCCAAGACATGTACCTTATTCTAGAGCAATGCTGCTTATTGCCATGAGTGATGAGCAGTAAATCTGCACGTTTCTGAATTGGGCCAGTAAATAATTTGGAGAAGTGAATCGGACCTGTGATGATACTATGAATGTATATGACCTGTGGAGAAATACACACAAATTTATCTATATCAATTATTGACAATATAATGTAAATGGATAAATATAATATCTACTCATGAAGTTGTGGAAATGGTACAAGTACACAAAAGGGTTTAACTTTTACAAGCTTCTGGAGCCAGTGGCTCCTCCTCTTGGCAGAATATTTGAAGGGGAGGGAATAGGGATTAAGGCATATTAACTGGAGTGGTTTAGGGAAAGAGGTACAGTTCCGGAAGGTCACCCAGAACCCTGTGGCAGATGAGATTTGGAAACCTACGAGGTGGAAAACAGGGTAATATGCAAAACAGAGAATATTACTAAAATATTGTGCATGATTTAATAAGAGTTAAAAGCTAAGTGTATTGTATATGACTGGTCATTAAAATTACTACACCACGAAGATGTGATACAGATGCAAAAATTAACTGATAGGAAGAAGATGCTGTGATACGCAAATGATTAGCTTTTAAGATCATTCACACCCTTTTTTAGGGTGGGGAGGACAGAAAGAAAGCAAGACCCTTTTTTAGAGTAGGGAGGACAGAAAGAAAGCAAATTTTAAGAGAGGTTAGAACTGAGACAAACCTTCAGTTTGAGAAAGAAATCAAAAAACATAATTCCACCTTCTTACATCAGCATAAACAGCCATTGGTTAAGAATTTTCAACTGTCAGCAGATATTTTAACTCCACCCAATATTAACTCAGTCAATGTGAAATGTCAGCTATCTTTAATTCATCTATGCAGATAGTTAATTCATTAATTTTATTTCTCAGTCCCTGGATATTTTGATGCAATAGTCTTCAAACCCAGCTGACAATCTGCCTCTCTGAACATCATGTGACCACTGGTATTGAACTTATAAGTGTTACAGGGTTTAGGTTAGCATCTCACTTTTGTAGATCAGAAATGGAGAAAGGAGGAGCTGCCACATTCATCAGGAACTGTCATAAATTTAAGAACATAGACATTCATAAAGTTTGCCTAAAAGCGCATATGGAAGGACGTGCAACAGAATTAGATTTTCACAAAAAATCCTTCATAATATTAAGTGTATGTCGAGCACCTGCAGGTAACTTTAATCTGTTTGTAAACCACCTTGAAGCTGTACTGGCCCATTTAACAACCAAAAACAAAGAAATAGTGGTTGCTGGTGGTTTCAATGTAGATTTCCTTAAAGACTCTCCCAATAAGAACTTATTTGAGTTAGTAACACTATCATTCAACTTAATTCCCACAGTAAAGTTCCCCACTAGGATAGCCACTTGCTCACAAACAGCCATTGATAATATCTTTATAGAAAAGTCTAATGAACAAAATTATATTACAAAACCAATAGTCAATGGCCTCTCAGACCATGACATGCAGTTCCTTCTGTTAAATGTTAATACTGAACAGGATATAAAATCTGTTAAATATGAGCTCAAGAGGGTATTCAGTAAACCAAAAATTGTCTCTGAGGAGTGTCCTAAAATAATCATTCACTGGACTGATGTTTACAGTGCTCATGGCATGAATGAAAAAAGTAACATTTTTGCTAATAAAGTGCTTACCTTATTCGAACACTGCTTTCCCCCAAAACTTACCAAGGTTAGAGCAAAGTCTACAAAGAAGCCATGGATTACTCGAGGAATAGGGGTATCTTGTAAAACAAAAAGAAAACTGTATCTGTCAATCCGAAACATTTCCAATGTTGATGCTATAGCACATTGTAAGAAATACTGCAAAATATTAATGACTGTAATACGGATGTCAAAGCAAATATATTACAAGGAAAAGATAGTCATATCAGATAACAAAATAAAGACAATATGGGATATAGTGAAAGAGGAGACCGGTGGAACCAGACATGAAGAGGAACAAATAGCATTAAGAGTAAATGATACATTGGTGACAAATGTGTATAGTGTTGCAGAACTTTCTAACAAATATTTTATAGCTGTTACTGAAAAGATGAGGTTGTCAGGTTTGGTAGATGCTGCTATGGATTACCTTAGACCAGACATTTCAAGTAACTTCCATAATATGAATTTGACCCTCACGACCCCAACAGAAATAATGTCCATCATAAAATCTTTAAAATCAAAAACATCTAGTGGGTATGATGAAATATCAACAAAGTTAATTAAAGAATGTGATTCTGAGCTAAGTAACATATTACGCTAATTGTGTAACCAGTCGTTTATCAGTGGAATATTTCCTGAATGGCTGAAATGTGCTGAAGTTAAGTCACTGTTTAAGAAGGGAGATAAAGAAATAGCATCAAATTTCCGTCCAATTTCACTGTTGCCAGCATTCTCAAAACTTTTTGAAAAAGTAATGTACAGTCATCTTTATAACCATCTTATCTCAAATAACATACTGTCAAAGTCACAGTTTGGATTTCTAAAAGGTTCTGATATTGAGAAGGCTATCTACACTTACAGTGAAAATGTGCTTAATTCATTAGACAAAAAATTGCAGGCAACTGGTATGTTTTGTAATCTGTCAAAGGCATTTGACTGTGTAAATCACAATATCCTTTTAAGTAAACTAGAATATTATAGTGTAACAGGAAATGCTGCAAAATGGTTCAAATCTTATATCTCTGGCAGGAAACAAAGGGTGTTATTAGGAAAGAGACGTATCAAGCTATCAGGCATCATCCAACTGGGAACTAATTACATGTGGGGTCCCACAAGGTTCCATTTTGGGGCCCTTAATTTTTCTTGTGTATATCAATGACCTTTAATCAGTAACATTACCAGAGGCCAGGTTTGTTTTGTTTGCCGATGATACAAACATCGCAATAAATAGCAAATCAAGTGTAGTCTTAGAAAGATCAGCCAATAAAATATTTGTGGACATTAATCACTGGTTCCTAACCAATTCTTTGTCACCAAACTTTGAAAAAACACACTACATGCAGGTCAGAGCTTGTAAGGGGTGTCCCAAGAGTATATGTCTAACATGCGATGACGAGAAGATAGAAGAAGTGGACAGTGTTAAATTCTTGGGATTACAGCTTGATAATAAATTCAACTGGGAGTAGTACACCACAGAACTGCTGAAGCGTCTTAACAAATCTCTGTTTTCAATGCGAATTTTGTCAGACATAGAGGATATAAAAATGAAAAAGCTGGCATACTATGCTTACTTTCATTCCATAATGTCGTATGGGATTCTTTTTTGGGGTAATTCATCAAGCCAAGCTAAAGTTTTCCAGGCACAAAAACGTGCAGTAAGAATTATGTGTGGTGTGAACTCAAGAACATCCTGCAGAAGCCTGTTTAGGGAACTAGGGATACTAACTACTGCTTCCCAATATATTTATTCCTTAATGAAATTTGTCATTAAAAATATATCACTTTTTCAAACCAACAGCTCAATTCATGGAATCAATACTAGGAATAAGAATAATCTTCAGGAGGATTTAAAGTCACTTACTCTAGTACGAAAAGGTGTGCATTATTCAATAACACACATTTTAATAACTTGCCAGCAGCCATAAAAAGCTTAACAACCAATGAAATTCAGTTTAAGAGAAGCCTAAAGGATTTATTGGTGACCAACTCCTTCTACTCCATTGATGAATTTCTTAGTAAAACCAACTGATTTTTATATAAGTACAACATAACTTCTGCATGATTTCAGTGCAGTAATGTGTTCATTGTAAGTAAGTATTACAGTAGTTGTATTACATGTTTATTACCTTATAAATAAATAAAAAACTTTTTTATTTTAAATTCAGTGCATTAGTATTCTTCATTTTTTAATGAACACAGAGTCATTTTACAATCATTCCACTTGGGACCTGGGGAATGGTACATTAGCTTATTTGTTTTAGTTGTAAATATTTGTAATGTATTGTTGTTTTTCTGACATGTTCCATATCCTGGAGGACCTCCTCACTACGGATCAATTGAAATGAAAGTAAATCTAATCTAATCTAAAAAACACAAGGTTGGCACCAGTGGCGACACCTACAACGTGCTGACAGGATGAAAGTATCCAACCAATTTCCCATAAACAAACAGCAGTTGACCGGTGCTGCCTTGCGAAACATCATTGTGTAAGGAGGAGAAATGCGTACCATCACGTTTCTGACGTTGCAATGGTGATAAGCTGCAATCTGACCATTATCAGTTTATCGTATCGCGACATTGCTGCTCACGTTGGTCGAGATCCAATGAGTGTTAGCAGAATATGGAATCCGTGGGTTCAGGAGAGTAATACGGAAAGCGATGCTGGATCCCAATGACCTCATATTACCAGCAGTTGAGATGACAGGCATCTTATCTGCATGGCTGTAACAGATCATGCAGGATTCGTGGTGTCAGTTACACATTAGTCTAGTCCACATCACATCGTGTTGTGGCCTTTCTGTGTGCTCACGGGGGCCCTACATGGCATTGGGTAGGTGTACCAGTTTCTTTAGCTCTTCATTGCACAGTAGTTTTAGACTCTGTTTCACAACCTAAGAGCATGGGAAGTACGAAAAGATGGTGGTGTTAGGAAAATGTATTTCCTGTGAAAAGTTTCTAAATGATTTATCACAAGAGAGGCAAGGTGTTCACAAGCAAATCAGACAGTACAATGTAATATGTAATTCATTAAGAGACTGTTACATAGCTGTATTAGTGGGTACACATTCAACAGTTTGAAGAACAAAAGCTGGGAAACAAAGCACACAACAAATTTAGATATGTCAGAGTGTCTGTTGTTGTCATCTTCAGTCCAAGGACTGGTCTGATACAGATCTCAACATAGTCCATCACGTACAAGCCTCTTCTTCATCTGTACCTATATAAATACTCTGCAAACCACTGCACGGTGCATGGCGAAGGGTACCCTGTGCCACTAATAATCATTTCCTTTTCTGTTCCACTCGCAAATACAGCGAGGAAACAACAACTGTCTATATGCGCCTGTAGGAGCTCTAATCTCTCTCTCATCTCATCTTCATTCTTCTTAAGCAAAGTATATGTTGGTGGCAGTATAACTGCTCTATAGTCAGCCTTAAATGCCAGTTCCCTAAATTTTCTCAATATTGCTCGTCGAAAAGATCATAATATTCCCTTCACATTTTCCCCGATCGAGTTCCGAAAGCATTTTGACAATATTTGCAACTTTGTTTGAACCTACCGGTAACAAATCTAAAGGCTCGCCTCTGAACTGTTTCAATGCCTTTCACCTGACCTGTTGCAAATCCCGAGGATTCTAACAATACTCGACAGTGGGTCATCTACTGTCCTACGTGCAGTCTCATTTAGAGATGAACCGCACTTTCCTAAATTTCTCCTAATAAACTAAAGTTGACCATTCGCCTTCCCTACTACAGTCCTTAGGTGCTCATTCTGTATCACATGGCTTTGCAACATTACAGCTAGATGTTTAATCAACGAGACTGTGTCAAGCAGCACATCGCTAATCCTGCAACCAAACATTATGGCTTTGTTTTTCTTACTCATCAGCAGTAACTTACATGTTTCTACATTTATAGCTACCTGCCATTCATCATACCAACTGGAAATTTTTTTGAAGCCATCTTGTATCCTCCTACAGTCACTCAACACCAACACCTTCCCGTGCACCACAGCATCGTCAGCAAACAGCTGCAGACTGCTGCTTACTCTATTTGCCAGATCATTTATGTATACAGAAAATAACAGTGGTTCCATTACATCCCCTCCACTCCCAGACAATCCTGAAGATACCCTCATCTCTGATGATCACTTGCTATTGAAGACAATATACGGAGTTCTGTTACTTAAGAAGTCACCGAGCCACTCGTGTACCTGGGAACCTATTCTGTATGCTTGTAGCTTCACTAATAGTTGGCAGTGTGGCACTGTGTCAAATGCTTTATGGAAGCGTAGGCATATGGAATCTGCCTATTGCCTTTCATCCATAATTCACAGGATATTATGGGAGGAAAGGGCAAGCCGAGTTTCACATGAGTGAAGGTTTCTAAAGATGTTTTGATTTGTGGACTGAAGCTTTTCCCTCTGAAAACAATAAATTTCTTGAGACTGTGAATATGTTGAAGGATTCTGCAACAAACTGATGTAAAGGATATTAGTCTGTAATTTTGTGAGTCCGCTCTTTTACACTGCTTATATACAAATGTCACCTGTGTTCCCATTATAATATACCAGATGTGTTTTCTGGTGGAGAATTCAGTTTAGTTGTCGCCTTGTCATCAAACATTTGTGGTTCCCATTCAAAAGCCACTTCCTTATAATTGCTAATACAATAATTGTGCAGTATCAACTTTCATTATAGGTCCCTTCCATACACCTCGCTGTTGCAAACTGGCATTAAACCGTAACACAGACACAAATTTGAACACAGTTCGCCCGCGTTGCAGTCCAACAACATGACCGTCGATCTGTGTTCAGTTTTTGACAGGCAATCCACTGGGCCCTCTTAACACTAAATATGAAGGATGTGCAATGGAGAGTTCCCTGGTCAGCATGACCTTTAACTAAAGTATAACAGTGGTAGTAGTTATAAGCTCTTAATGCCTGAATGACTACTGCCTATTATTCAGTGATGCATTAGGATGTGTCATCTGTCAAAGTGTATGAAAAGAGAAAGATGAGACAGGCGAATTTCTATCACAATTCAATATTATCTTGATCTTGAGCCCAGGAGATTCCATAAAAAAACTAACAATTATCTGAAGTTATTAGAATTTTTACTGCCCATCTAGAGCCATATGATATTTCACAACAATGTTGTTTTGTTTCATTGTTCAGTGGTGTGACTTAGATCCCTGCATCCTTATCCTTACTGCTCCATCTGTTAATATCCAGTTCCATTGCAACATATCCTATGTAAGGACTTCAACTATTAATCAATTTATTCCAGCAGCTGTTAACACTAACTGCTGAGAAGGTTACATCTGTTATGTCTTCAGATGTCAAATGTGAGGCTTGCTCATAAAGGATGACAGTATGAAATGGGCTTCACAAACCAAACATTATGTGGAAAATGGCTTCTGGAGTATTGATAATGCTAGTATCTTAACACCATCTAATCAAAAGTTATCAGGACATCTATTACCAGACATTAAAAAGGAGTGTGTCTACATATATGTGATGACTCTGCTATTCTCAATAAAGTACCTGGCAGAAGATTCAATGTTTAAGCTGTCTCTCCACCGTTCCACTCTAAAATGGCACATGGGAAAAACTAGTACTTAAAATAAGAGAAACTGGAGTTTACACAGAAAATTTATCGTGATGATGATTTCTCCCTGTGTAGGTCGGTTCCGACAATGTTTTCACAATCGGAGGAGAAAAATGGTGTTTGAAAATTCATGAGAAGATCCCACCGCAAGGAAAAATGCCTTTTTTTTAATGATTGGCACTCCAATTCACATATGATGTCTGTGGCACTATCTCTCCTAATTTGTGATAATACAAAACAAGCTGCCCTTCTTTGAACTTTCTCAAAGTCATCCGTCAGTCCCACCTCATGTGGATAAACACTGCACAGCAATACTAGGGTGGACAAGCCTGGTGTAAGCAGTCTCTTTAGTAGACCTGTTGCACCTTCTAAGTTACTACCAATGAATTGCAGTTTATGGTTTTCTCTACCCACAACATTATCTATGTGATCATTCAAATTAAGGTTATTTGTAATTGTAATCCATAAGTCAATGGCAAAGAAACGGTATACGATTTGGAATGTGGAATGTAAGGAGTCTGTACAAGACAGGAGCTGCAATCAGTGAGGTCAAGGAAATTCAGAGGTACGAACTAGACCTAGTTGCACTGCAAGAAAAGCGGTGGGACGATGCTGGGAGCATTGATGTTGAAAACTGTACAATTCTGTATGGAGCTTGTGAATGAGGTCATCTGTTAGGCACTGGTTTCTGCGTCAGTAAGACGTTGGCTACTAATGTTTCAGAGTTTGTTTCAGTCAACCCAAGAATATCTGTTCTAACACTGGAAGTAGAGCATATTAAGGTGACTTTTGTGAACTGTCATGCTCCCACGGAGGAGAGCGAATGTGAAGTGAAAGACGAGTTCTATGCACAGCTAGAGGCAGTGATGGACGCTATACCAAATGGACACCTGAGGATCCTCCTTGGTGATATGAATGCCAAGGTTGGGAAAGAACAAATATTCCAAGACACAACAGGTAGGCACAGTCTACACAACCTAAGCAATGACAATGGAGTTAGGTTCATCAGCTTTGCTACATCATTAGGGTTGTTCATTTCCAGCACAAACTTCCAGCAGAAAAACCTACATAAAGGTACCTGGGTATCACCAGATGGGAGAACTGTAAATCAAATAGACCATGTTGCCGTTGATCTCAGAGCCAAGAGATGGGTGTTAGACGTTAAGACAGCATGGGGTGCCGAAGGTGGGAGTGATCATATCCTGGTCAGAGGCCATTTAAACATACAGTGTAAAGGAAGAACGGGGCCTAAGTTAAAAAGAGTGGAAAGGTACCATGTGGAGAAACTAAAAGATGAGGCAACGAAGACCAGATACCAGTTGCAACTTAGTAACCGCTTTGAAGCACTCAGCGAAGTGGACGCAAATCAGGACCTCGAACTTATGTGGGGAAACATCCAGAGCTCAGTTAGGGATACAGCAAAGGAAACAATCATGGGAGACCCAGCGGGCAAGAAGATCTGGTTTGGAAAGGAATGTGCAGATGCCCTGGAAAGGAGAAAGGAAGCCAGGAACAAATGGCTTAAGGGGACAAATCTGGCACAGGCCAAAGCAAAATTTGAGGTGGTCCGAAAGACTACACAAGCAATTCTGAGAAGAGCAAAGAGGAAATACATAAGGAATATCATCACTGAAGCAGAAAGACTTCAGAGGACAAAAGACGAGGGAAATGTTTCTGAGGGTGAAGTACCTCTGCAAAGGTCACCAGGCCAAGTAGATTCCCGTGATAAGATCCTGAGAGATGGAAAGAGTACTTTCGACAGCTGCTAAATTGTGATGAACCCGAACTGCAGTTTGATTTCCAGTACCCAATTACAGCCGATGCAAACTATCCCCCACCTACCCTGGATGAGATAAAAACCAGAATCAGACACCTTAAACAGAATAAGAGTCCAGGTCAAGATCGAATACAGGCTGAAATGATCCTGGCAGGAGGAGAGAAACTTGCAGAAAAAATACACCGACTGATACAGGCAATATGGACCAAAGAAGAACTACCACGAGAATGGAAAACAGCTCTGATTTGTCGAATACATAAGAAGGGCGACAAACTGAAATGTGACAACTATCGAGGAATCACCCTGCTTATGTCTGCTATAAGATCCTGTCCAATTGCCTCATACATAGAATTCAGCCAGTGGCAGAATCGGTGATTGGGGAGTACCAGGGAGGTTTCCGGCCAGGACGGTCAACAGTAGATCATGTCTTCAGTCTCTGGCAGCGCACTGAGAAACTGGGTGAATATGGTAAAGATTTGCATATTTTATTCGTTGATTTTAAGAAGGCCTATGATTGCATACATCGCAAGAGAGTGTGTGTGTGTGTGTGTGTGTGTGTGTGTGTGTGTGTGTGTGTGTGTGTGTTGGGGTTTATGGGCGCTCAACATCGAGGTCATCAGCGCCCTGACACACATTAAAAGGAACGAATGTGGAGAGACCTAATAAAACGGAAAAACACATTCAAAGAAAACAGGAAAAGAGGGAAATTACTACATAAGAAAGTATAACCGAAGGGAAGGGAAAATATAGCAACAAGAATGACACAGGAATGTGTCATTGGCTGGCCACTTACAGAAAAGATGGGCGAGCTTGTCACACAGTGATCAAATTAAAATCCGCTCCCTAAAATCTTTGTAAAAACATTTGACAAGGCACAGAACTTTAAAACTTTAACCACATTCGTCCGAGTGTTGCCTAAAAGAGTTGGCAGGTCCGCTGGCAAATCAGCCGAGGCCCGCTGGTCAGAAAATAAAACACAATCCAGTAAAATGTGGCTCACAGTGACCTGGACACCGCAAGCACCACACAATGGAGGGTCTTCTCGCCGGAGCAGGAAGCCATGCGTCATAGGGCTGTGGCCTATTCGAAGCCGAGTGAGGAGAACCTCGTCCCGTCGATGGGGCTGAAAGGAAGTACACCACACACGCGTTGTGGGCTTGACTAGACGGAGCTTATTGTCAGTCACTTCCAGCCACTCATCCTCCCACCGACACACGACTCTGGAGCTCAACAGCGAGGTGAGTGCGTGCAACGGGATAGCACACTGAGATACATGTGGATCAAGACACGCCTCCTTGGCTGCGAGATCTGCCCGTTCATTCCCAGCAATGCCGACATGCCCCGGAACCCAGCAGAAAGCTACAACCTTCCCTAGTCGCTGTAGTCGGAGGAGGGCATCCTGGATGGTCTGGGCTACTTTATCCGCCGGATACAAACGGTGCAAGGATTGAAGGGCACTGAGTGAATCGGAACAGACAAGAAATTTAAGAGAGGAAGAAAGTCTCATCGGCTCCAGTGCCCGCAAGATCGCAGGCAATTCTGCAGCAAAGACAGTAAAAGTCTGAGGCAGGCGGACCTTGAGGACACGATCCGGAAAAACAACTGAGCAACCCACAGAATCCCCTTGTTTCGACCCATCCGTAAAAACAGCTACATAGTCGTGGTGCTCAGAGAAAATAGCAGAAAATGCTGCATTAAAAACGGTGGCAGGAGTGCAATCTCTCTTGTACTGCAATAAATCTAAAATCACACGTGGCCTCTTCAGTAACCAGGGTGGCAGGCAGTTAAAACCCAGGATTTGGGGTTGTACAGACTCCACACCGAGGGACTCAAGCACATGGTGCACTCTGATCCCAAACGGCAACGTAGCCCGGGGACGGCGGGAAAAAAGGCGATCCAGAGGTGGATGGGCAACAAGATAGTGAGCAGGCGAGCTGGGAGCTGCAAGAAACTTACAAGCTTGGCGCACCAGCAGGAGCTGCCGCCGGATGGTAAGTGGCGGTTCGCCAGCCTCAGCACAGAGGCTGGGTACGGGACTGGTCCGATAGGCACCCGTAGCCAGTCAAATCCCAGCATGGTGAACAGCGTCAAGGATCCGCAAATAAGACGGCCTCGCTGACCCATATACTGTGCAGCCATAGTCCAGCCGTGAGCGCACGAAAGCTCGATAAAACTGAAGGAGACTCGCCCTGTCCGCTCCCCAAGACCTGTGGCTGAGGCATTTGAGGATGTTCAGTGCCTTCAGCGTTCTGGCTTTCAAGTCACGTAGGTGTGGCAACCATGACAACCTGGAGTCAAAAATTAGGCCTAGAAACCGCACTGTGTCGCCAAACTGTAGGACAGTATCCCCCATATGCAAGGCAGGCAACGTAAAAAGACGACGAGAACGATTAAAATGAACACAAACACACTTATCGGCAGAAAACCTAAAACCCGTCTTTGCAGCCCACTCCTCTAACCGCCGCACCGTTAGTTGCAATTGACGGCTCGCGGATGCAACACTAGAGGAGGAACAGAAAACAGCAAAGTCGTCCACAAACAAGGAGCACTGTACTGGACTCCGCACTGTAGACGTTATACTGTTGATTGCTATGGCAAAGAGGGTAACGCTTAAAACACTGCCCTGGGGGACACCGTTCTCTTGCTCAAAGCGATCAGACAGTGTGTTACCAACGCGGGTCCGAAAAAGCCGCTGAGACAGGAAAGACTGAATGAAAATAGGGAGGCGGCCACGAAAGCCCCATTGATGCAGTTGTGCAAGAATACAGTGTCTCCAAGTAGTATCATATGCCTTACTGATATCAAAGAAGATACCGATACAGTGATGCTGACGGAGGAAAGCCTGCTGAATAGCCGCCTCGAGGAGGGTCAGGTTGTTGACTGTGGATCGAAATTTTCGGAATCCACACTGAAAGCGGCTAAGGAGCTGTCTGGTCTCTAGCAGCCAGACCAGACGACGGTTAACCATCCGTTCCAGGGTCTTTCCGACACAGCTTGTCAAGGCGATACTACGATAACTACTGGGACATGTGCGGTCCTTTCCTGGTTTGAGGAGAGGGATGAGGATTGCCTCCCTCCACGAGGTTGGGAACACTCCCGTGTGCCATATGAGATTAAAACATTCAAGGAGGATTTCCTTTGACGCCGCTGGAAGATGTCTAAGCATGGAGTACCGGATGCGGTCGTAACCTGGTGCAGTGTCAGAAGTCTCAGTAAGAGCCGACTCAAGTTCCCACATGGAGAAAGGGGAGTTGTAGGCCTCAGAACCGTTCGACCAAAAGTTCAAATTCGCTCTTTCGACAGTCGCACGGTAGCGACGAAACACTGGATCCTGGGTTGCAGTGGCAGTACTTTGTGCAAAATGCTCTGCCAGCGACTGAGCTATGGCGCTGGGTGTCGTTTGGAGGCATCCCTGGTTCAGGACTGCAGCTATTGGTAAACGGCTGCGTTTACCGGAAATCCTCCGGATGGCTTCCCATACCTTTGTGGAACAAGTGGAACGGTTGATGGAGTCCAGAAACTCCTGCCATGACCTTTTCTTGCTCTCTTTAATGACACGGCGTGCCCTGGCTCTCGCGATACGAAAGGCGGTAAGATTGACCGTCGTTGGGCGGCATTTAAATCGGCGAAGAGCCACACGCCTGTCACGGATGGCTGAACGGCACTCTTCTGTCCACCAAGGCACAAGGCGCCGCTTAAGAGTGCCAGAAGACTGTGGTATGGACAGGTCAGCAGCATGGTGGATCACAAGCGTGAGGTGATCCACCCATTCCTGTACGCTGGCGTGGTGGTCAAAGACAGCCAACCGAGTGAACAGTGGCCAGTTAGCCCTGCCAATCATCCACGATGGTGGCCGCTGCTCCAGCAATACACCATCCAGGAGATGAATGCGGATAGGGAAGTGATCGCTGGAATGTAGGTCGTCAATGACCTCCCAGTGAACGGAGTCAGTGAGGGTTGGAGAGCAGAAAGATAGGTCAATGGCTGAGAATGACCCTGTAGCACTAGAGAAATGAGTCGGAGTACCTGTGTTGAGGATGCACAACACTTGAGATGTTAGGAGGCCCTCCAAAATTCGACCTCGAGCGCAAAGAGAAGTGGAGCCCCACAGGACATGATGGGCATTGAAGTCTCCCAGGAGGAGAAATGGGCGGGGGAGTTGGTCGATAAGGTTTGTGAGAGCCTCTAAGTTCACTGCATCCAGAGGGGGTAAATAAAGGGAGCAAACGGTAAGCCTCCGACAGGAATAAATTGCAACTGCAACTGCTTGCAGGTCAGTATCCAGGGGGAGAGCAGAGGAGTGGTGGTCATTATCGACAAACACGGCGACTCCGCCTTTGGCCCTGTCTCCAGTCAGGTCATCTTTGCGATACAACCTATAGCCCCTGAGTACAGGAGCATCAGATTGTTTGAGATGTGTTTCCTGTAAACACAAGCACAGGGGGCGTTGCTGTGCTAGGAGGTGCAGTTCCTCCACATGTGCCCGGAATCCATTCATGTTCCACTGAATAATGGGAGCCATCTATCAGGGCGGGAGTACCTTCAGTCGCACTTTCTGTCGGGGAGGAGAGCCCACAACAGGTGGAGGCTCAGTTTTGGGGCGAGACGATTGCCCCAGTCTGACATCTACCTCCATCGCCTCAGAAGAGGAGTCTAGAGAGACGTCAGAGAGAATGACATCCACATCAGCAGACTGTAGAACTTCAGTCTCCTTTAGTGGGCGAGTCTTCACCTTTGTCTTTGGCTTCGATTTTCTGGCCTGAGGTGGCATTGGAGCCAAAACCTCAGAAGCAGTAGGGGGTGTACCAGCACTAGGCAGTACACAAGACTGGACCCGGGAAGGGGCAGGAAGTTCCATGATGTCAGCTACCACAGCCTGGTCAGAAGGCCGGGAGGGAGCAACAGGCTTCACAGGAATGGCAGCAGCACATGTACACTGACAAACGCAGGTGCTAGTGCTGACAGTAGCAACCTCCGTTTGGGTAGCGGCATCGGTTTTCAAGACAGGCTGTTTCAGAACGGAAGAAAAGGAGGCAGCGAACGTGGGCGGCTGCATGGACTTGTAGATTTTCTTTGCCTCACCATACGGGATGCGTTTAGTGGTTTTAAGTTCCTGGATCTTCCGTTCCTCAAGGAAAACTCTGCATTCCCTACTCCACACAGGGTGATCCCCAGAGCAGTTCACACACTTGGGAGGAGAGGAGCAATCAACTCCCTCATGAGCGGCTTTACCACATTTCCCACAAGTGGCTTCCCCTTTACAGCCGAGAGTAGTGTGGCCAAAGTGTTGGCATTTAAAACACCGCATGGGGTTGGGGTAATAAGGCCGTACACTGAGACGTAGGAAACCTGCCTTCACATGCTCTGGCAATTTGGTGCTGATAGTGTAAGAATAAATGAGTCAGTTTTTATGAGAGCACCATCCACCCGTTTCATAACGTGTTGCACGTCCACAATTCCTTCCCGGGACCATTCAGACTTCAGTTCGTCTTGGGGAATGTCAACGAGATCTCTGCAAGTCTCAACACCCTTGCTGTAGTTCAAGGTGTTGTGAAAGTCAGTCTCTATCGCAAACTCCCCAAGAAAGTGTGCCTTCTGAAGGTTCTGGACTTGCTGGAAGCTAGATGTTTCAACCAGCAAGGTGCCATTGCGCAGGCGCTTTACAGACTTTAACGTGCCAGCAATACCCTCTAAGCCCTTCTGTATATAAAATGGCGAAACTTTTTCAAAACTCCCATCTTTTCTTTTAATTATGAGAAACACATTCTGAGAAGCAGAATGCGTTCTGTTACTAGGACCTGAATCAGGAGGACTGGCTACACGAGCCCTCTTGTTAGATTGGGTGTTAGAACCTACCAGCGGCCCACCCTTTCCGCTGGGAGGAAAAGAAAAGTTCGAGGGTTCCATCTCGATCCCACGAGCAGCTAGGGAACTAAAGGTCCGCTCAGACAGAGCCCCGCATGCCTGAGTAAGCCCTATACAACTGGGGTGTGGCAGGTGCCCCAGGGATTGCCCGCTTGCGACTGTTCCACCTCAACAGCCATGCATCTCATAGGCGCGGAGCACACCGGAAGATTGAGGGTTTTTTTATAGAGGTTTGTTCCATCCTCGCGATCCGGGCGGCCAAGCCAAGATCCCCATTCCCTGAGACACACAACATTCCACCGCCGCGCCGCACGGTGGTCGCTGAAGTGTACTCGGAGCTTACGGTGACGGGGGACAGGTGGCGCTTACCAGTCCCCAGCTCAGGAACCCCGGGGTCGCCAAGCCCGTACCCAGCAAATGAATGCTGAGCCCCTGGGGGCTACATCGCAAGAGCCTGCTCAACTGTTTAAGGGAGTTTGATGAGTTTCTCTGCTATGCCAATATGATAAAGATCTGTCTGAACAAGACACATGCAAAGGTGAAGATGGGAAATCGCGTAACTGAGGAATTTGAAAATGTGACAGGACTCAGGCAAGGAGATGGGTTGTCCCCTATCCTGTTCAACTTTGCCCTCGAGAAGATCATATGCGAGACCTTCCAAGAGAATGAAGGGATTGAAATCGAAGGAAAGAGACTGGCATACCTAGCCTATGCAGACGACATCTGTTTACTCTCTAGGTTGGAAGAGGAGTTGGAGCAAATGACCAAAGCACTAAAGGAGGCTGCCAGCAAATTTGGGCTAAACATAAATGAAGCTAAGACAGAGTACCTCATTATGATGCGTGGTCATTGTCAGACTGCTGATCATCTACAATCACTGCAGGTTGGGGACCATTCCTACAAGAGTGCAAGAATTCAAATACCTAGGGGCACTTTTCACTGAGAACTCGTCATGTGAAGCAAAGATGAATGTCAGAATACAAGCAGGAAACCGATCTTACCACAGCCTAGCACAACTGCTTCGGTCCAAATCTCTCTCCACACAGTTAAAGATTCGACTGTACAAAACCCTGATCCAGCCTGTTGTTCTATATGGCTGTGAGACATGGAGTATCCGGAAACAGGATTTCCGTAAGCTCCTTGTCTTTGAGAGAAAAGTTCTTCGGAAGATCTTCGGTCCGGTTCTGGATGCAGATACAGGGGAATGGAGGATCAGATACAACCAAGAGCTTGAGGAACTATACCAGCAGCCCAACATAGCAGGAGCTGTCAAAGCCAAACGAATGCAGTGGGCCGGCCATGTGGCCCGGATGGAGGATCACAGATGGCCTCGGAAGCTCCTGGATTTCACACCTACAGGAAAGAGACCGCCAGGGAGACCCAAGAAGCGTTGGAGGGATGGACTCCATGAAGATTTAAAACAAATGTCAAGAGATGTGGACAAATGGCGGATAACAGCAATGGACAGAATACAGTGGAGGAGGAAACTTGTAGATGCGTGCGGTCCACTGGGCCTGATCACGTAGTAGTAGTAGCAGTAGTAGTAGTAGTAATCCATAAGTATTTAGTTGAATTTACAGCCTTCAGATTTGTTTGACTTATCGCTTAATTGAACCTTAGCGGATTTCTTTTAGTACTCATGTGAATAACTTCACACTTTTCTTTATTCAAGGTCAATTTCCACTTTTAGCACCACAAAGATACCTTATCTAAACCATTTTGCAATTCGTTTTGGTCATCTGATGACTTTACAAGATGGTAAATGACACAGCATCATTTGCAAACAATCTAAGATAACTAATAAGATTGTCTCCTATGTCATTCATATAGATCAGGGACAATAGTGGGCCTATAACACTTCCTTTGGGAATGCCCGATATTACTTCTGTTTTACTCAACGACTTTCCATCTATTACTACAAACTGTGACATTTCTGGCAGGAAATCATGAATCCAGTCACACAACTAATGCAATATTCCATAGGCACACAGTTTGGTTAGAAGATGCTTGTGAGAAATGGTGTCAAAAGCCTTCTGGGAAACTAAAAATATGGAATCAATTTGACACCCCCTGTCGATAGCACTCATTACTTCATGAGTATAAAGAGCTAGTTTTGTTTCACAGGAATGATATATTCTGAACCCATGCTGACTGTGTCAATAAATCATTTTCTTCGAGGTACTTCATAATGTTCGACCACAGTATATGTTCCAGAACCCTACTGCAAATCGGCATTAGTGATATGGGACTATAATTCAGCGGATTACTTCTACTTCCCTTATTGGGTATTTGTGTGACTTGAGAAATTTCCCAGTCTTTAAGTATGGATCTTTCTGTGAGTGACCAGTTGCATATAATTGCTCAATATGGAGCTATTGTATCAGCATACTCTGAAAGGAACCTTAAGTGATTTAAGCTGCTTTGCTAGACCAAGTATATTTACTTCTATGTTTTTCATCTTGGCAATTGTTGTGGACTGGAATACAGGAATATTTACTTCATCTTCTTTGGTGAAGGAGTTTTGGAAAACTGTGTTTAATAACTCTGCTTTAGTGGCACTGTCATCAGTGACTTCACCACTGTTGTCGCACAGTGAAGGTATCGGTTGCGTCTTGCAACTGGTATGCTTTGTGTACGACCAGAATCTCTCTGGGTTTTCTGCCAGATTATGAGACAGAGTTTTGTTGGGGAAATTATTAAAAGTATCTCACATTGAAGTACGCGCTGTATTTTGAACTTCTGCAAAATTTTGCCAATTTTGGGGATTTTGTGTTCTTTTAAATTTGGCACGCTTTTTTCGTTGCTTCTGCAACAGCAATCTGACTCGTTTTGTGTACCATGTGGGATCAGTACCATCACTTATTAATTTATGTGGCATATACACCCCAATTGATGTCGATATTATCTCTTTGAAATCATTCCACATCTTTTCTACACTTACACGATCAGATCGGAATAGTGAAGAGTGCCTCTTAAAAAGGCGTCAAGAGCATTTTCATCAACTTTTTTAAATAGATATACTTTGTGTTTCTTTTTATGGTTGTAGGTGTTGCAGTATTTAGCCTGGCAGCAACTGCCTTGTGGTCACTTTTTGATGGCTTTAGCTCAACTGGAGGCACTT
Source organism: Schistocerca serialis cubense (assembly GCF_023864345.2). Taxonomy (NCBI): domain Eukaryota; kingdom Metazoa; phylum Arthropoda; class Insecta; order Orthoptera; family Acrididae; genus Schistocerca; species Schistocerca serialis. Next base: position 82,468,959 of record NC_064643.1, read on the forward strand.
TCAATCATGTGTCTGAATGTCTGGAGGAATGGTGATCCAGAGAAGATAGGGATGCTGGGGACTGGAGCCAAGTTGACATTCTGACTCAGCCCAAAAGTGTTCCATTGGGTTCAGGTTGGGACTCCGGGCAGGCCAGTCCATATCAGGAACGTCACTGTCCACAAACCATTGCCTCACAGATGCTCTTTTATCACAGGGTGCACTCTCTCTCGACGACACAATCGATCGACAACCCCGATCTGTTCCTCCACTATACACAACACACAATGCTGTTAAATCTGTTCATACCCTACCACGCTTAGTGTATCTTAAACACGATAAGGTGACCACAACCTAACTGTGGAAAACACCCTCATACCACAATACAACCTCCTCTGTATGTCACTGTTCGTACTTTGTACGATAGTGGGAAATGTTCTCTGGCCATTCACATCGTGCGAACCCTTTCCATTCCATTGCCACAGGGTATAGTGTGATTGTCACTCCAAATCACTTGCTTTGAGTCATCCACTGTCTAGTGGTGTCACTATTTACACTATCTCATGTGTCTCTTAGCAGTGCATGGCTTATGAGGAGCTGCTCCACCACTGTACCCATTCTTTTTAACTCCTTGCATCAGTTATTGTGCTAACAGGATTCTCCCTCCAGCAGAGGGAAGAGAGTGAGTTCTACAAGCTGTGCAGACAGGTGTTCCAGCAGTTACCAACCAGCAACAGCAGGGAAAAAGAGAAGATGAAGGAGTGAATAACCCATTGCTGGTGTAAAAACAAAGTTTCATATTGAGTGATTGACTGATTGGTTATTTCTTGTTTGTCATTATACTTTCGTTCAATAAATTTAACACTTAATTTTTCTGCTTCTCATTGTTGAGGCGTTATGTACGTAAAAGCCGGCATTTAATGATTTTTCAATCAGTTTCGTTTCTGTAAGTATAAAACAATGTCTCATACACAACTGTTTGAAGAATGCATTTTGTGTACTGTTTGTAGTGATGCATAATTATCATACTGTAAGACTGATAGTATTTGTATTTATGTTCAATAAACAGTTTCTACAGAGGGGGAATAGTTAGGACTGCTGGTAGCTCTTTGGATCTGACAAGTGATTCCTTCCACCGATTTCTTGTGATATTTTTACAACCCCCTCTGCAGAGCTCGGCGATTCCTGTCAGTCAGTGCACGAGGCCTGCCCGGTCTCTGTTTAACTGTGGAAGTTCCTTCACATACCGATTTCACAGCTCAGCAAGGGTCGAAATGTCCCCGATCGATTTTGTACTCGGGTAACATCCGATGACTAGTCCGTGTTCGAAGTCACTGAACTCTCCTGATACACCCGGTCCGCTGTTACTGCTTCCCTACTGACAACATAATACTCATAACCACATTAACACTGAGCGGCCCACTTTTCATGGCATCTAGTGTATGGTTCCACATTACACAGAGGTGTCCAGATACTTTGATCAGATGGAATTATCTTAAAATGATGCATGTATGCATTACAACAAATGCAGAAAAAAGGTACTGCCTATCTTGTGTATCCACAGGAAATGTATTTCAACTAAACTGCCAATAAAATCTACACCCCTGTCTCTGAAACATACCATTCAAATAATCTTTTTCTCCTTTTGTAATCTACAAGCCACCATTTACAAAGAATGGAAAAGACAGTGCATAAAACATACTTAAGTTCCATTAATACATTACTTGCTGGAAGATCAACATTAGGTATGTTGCCCAATGCTTTCTACGTAACTGTGTAATATTATAACACTGAAACCGTGGCATATTTCTGATTGGCTTTTAAACCTTCAATTCCCTTTAATTTCTTAGCAACTGTGTCACCACTAAACTGTTGCAATTTTTTCCAGTCTGCCAGTATCTTCTGCACCATGAACTCGTTTAGCATATGTTCCTAAATTTTTTGAAACGCCACATCTTACCGTAATCGTGTTCGAATACTGAATAAAAGGAGGGTTTCTCACTTTGCCGTCACCGACCAATATGATCTGACAGTACTGTTAGAGAAAGAAAGTGAAGTCCTTTGAAGGGGAGGAAGAAATGAAATGAAACTTTGTAGGTCGAAAGGGGGTGTGATATTCTTTCCATGATTACAACAATGTGAGATACTATTTCAGTGATTACAATACTGAGAGTCACATTTTCAAAGACTTTTCCGTTATGGTATTGAACTCTCCCTGGCATGTATGCACGCACTGATTTTGTTAGGAAAGTTTGTAGTGATTTGAGAATTTCTGTGTAAATTCTAGAACCACTCAGCCTTCCACCATCTCGAACACATGATATTTTAGACGTGAGTGGGAGAGAAGAACCCTGTCTACTGCATGTCACCCGTCTATGTGTGCAGGTCTGAAGCTTGTCACGAGAAGACCGTAGACATGGCGGTCGAATGACACCGACAAGTACTTGTCGGTCGGTCCACTTAAGTTGTAATGACAGTGAGGAACTTCTGTGTTATTCTGTGTTGTTTTGTAACTGTGACAATTGTTAGTGAGAAAAGAACAGTCTAGTCAAGGAAGACTTAAGTAACTTGACAAAGACCTGATAGAGGTGAGACGTGTTTATGATTTTTGTGGTTGTTAAACCAACTCTGTTGTAAATGTATCTTAAGTGTGCGTATTGTGAGATGACACAGGTGGCTTACAAAATGATCATTTCTCACGTAAATATTCGACTTCTTGTCTTTTGTGGAGAATGAACTAAAAGTTTTCTTCGATTACCTACTTATTTCATCAGTAAAGAGTGTGTCTTATATGTCCCTTTAAACTAGCATCATTCTTCAGAGAACTAGTTTTCAGAGACTGACATAGCTGGCTATCTGGAAAAGAAGATCGGTTGCGCATACCAAGTAAGTTGACTCATTTAAAAGGAGTTCGAAGATTGCAATACAAATTCACACATTCTTGTCATCAAAAACATTAGAAGTTGTCAAAGCCACAGTACCTTTTCCTGCTGCAAGCTAGCCCCAGTGTCATAACTAGCCCTCGATATTCTGCTTACTGTCACCGACACGAGGCTGTCGCGTGAGCTGGTCCCACACGTGTCCCACTGGGGACAGATACAGGGTTCTTGCTGGCTCCAGGAGTAACTCGACTTCACGTAGGAAGTACAGAGAGACATATGTCACGTGTGGACGAACAGTGTCTTCTCAAAAAATGGGTCCACAATACTGTCGCATGAGGGGTTTACACGTGCGAACACAGGATGTCCGTGACGTATGTCTGTCCCGTCAGATCTCCCTCGATCGCTATCAGTCATGACCTGAAGCCGTACCCGAAGGCTCCTTACACTGTGAAGTCGGGAATTGTGTGACTGTGCCTCTCCAAAATGACGGAAGGAAAGGAGGTCCCCCAGCTCGGCACAGTTCTCGCCGACGGTAGTATCTGGAGTACTACAGAACTACAATTCGTCGCTGAACACAGTGTGACACCGTTAATTGGCAGTCGACAATTACTGCTCGCGGCAATGCTCCAAAACCGGCGGTTCGTTTTGTGTTGCTAATGGCACCCTAGGCGCAGGATGGTAATCCCCTAGTCTGGCTGCTGCTAGTCTCCAACCGATGTAGCAGGATGAAACAGAATGCTGCCGGGTGTCCAATACTTTCCTCAAATGGCAGGCCCAGGCATGACAGGGTTACTGTGTACTTTGTGTACTACACACTGATCCTCCCTCATGGTCGGGTGCGATCGGCCGGAACCTTATTTACGAATACGTCTGCCGTCACATTCACACGCGGCCCGTATGCTGCTGTTCACATTTCTTATATATCCTACCAGGCCTTGTAACTACACTAAATGTGAACGACACAAATGCACTTTGATGGCTTTTCTACCTCTCACAGAGAATTGCAACTCTGATCACTGACATACCCGCCGATCGTGTGCACGTGTAAAAGCTACATTGACATCCGACCGTGTTTCGTGGGTGATGTACCTTCACTCGTGATGTGTGCGACATCAGAGAGTGCACATCAATACAGTTCACAGGCCTGCTTGTAGAGGCCACCTGGGTCAGTCCCTGGTGTGCTCTGGTGACCTGCCAAAGAAACAGCATTATTTTAGTGACTGCACACGAGTGCTCGACTTGTTCTTTACACTGTATCACAGTTTGCAGTCAAAGTGTTCAGTCCTATGCACATCTCACATCTCGCACAACCTATACTTTACGTGTTGCTCTATAAAGTAGTATGTTCCACACACTGTGTTTATTGTCGCCGTAGCAAACTTGGCGACGAATGAAGGTTGTGTATTCTCCACGTGTTAGTGTCAGTGCTAAGTCACCTGACAAACATCTTGGTGGAAGAAATACTCCATCTCATTGCCCAGCACCCAGCTTTCATAGAACAACGGTTGGCTCTTACCATTACTCTAAATCAAGTGGTGTCTTCGTGTTCGTGCAGAAATCGTCAATTAAGCTGTTTCGATGCACAGAATTCAGCTTCTTGTTTGTATGAACAAAATAGTGTCACAACTTTCTTTGCCACTTGTTTCAATCCCAGTAATTAATGGTCTTGACAAAAACTCTTGCTTCTCTACCAAGAGAGCCAAAAATTCAGTGTTGGTTTTTGAATAGGAGATTTAAGATAGGGCTATCACAATTGATTATCTTCTGAATAAAATCATTAGAGAGCATTTTTAGTGGAATTTTGAACAAATTATGGGTCTGCCACAAACAAAAATTGCATGCACTTTGCACAGAAACTGCCTGCCTACATAGACTATTTTACATTTGAATTCAAGATTTGTATCACAAGCCACGACTGATTTTTCGACAGGAATATCTGTGGCGTCTCGAGTGACATCTAACTTGGACGTCGTTTGGAGCTGATGATTTCACTGATATGTGTATCTGAATGTGAACAGTTTTCCACATCCTGTTATGTGGTCGTCATTGTGGTCTTCAATCCAAAGACTGGTTTCAAACAATTCTCCATGTAAATCTATCCTGTAAATGCCTCTTCATCTCTGCATAGCTACTGTGACCTATACCAATCTGAACATACATACTTATTCACACTTTGATGCATACTTGTTCACACTTTTGTCACCCTTGTGCAGTTACAAAACTAGCGATTTCTTGATGATACAGAATGTGTGTCATCAATCATTCCCCCATTTCAATTCAGTACCTCATCTGTTAACTGATGTACCCATCTAATCTTTAACATTATTCTACAGCATCACATTTAAGAAGCTTCTGCAATTGCTTCTGCTTGTCCAAATTGCCTTTCATCCACATTTCACCTCCATACAAGGCAATACTAGACAAAAACCTTGACAACAGATTCCCTAAAACTTAAATGTGTATTAGATGTTAGCAAATTTGTCCTCTTCAGAAATTCTTTTCTTGCTATTGTCCCACTGCATTTTGCAATCTCTACTTTTTCCATACTAAAAGTATAGTGCTTAATTTTCTACTTAAATTACCTTAGGATCATCTACTTTAATTCATATAAATCTACATATAATCTGACAGTGTGTGGTGGAGAGTAATTCTGATACCACTATCTGATCCTAACCTTCCACATTCAATTTGTGAATGGCATATAGGAAGAACGAATTGTTGGTAAACAGCCACAATTGCTCTAAGTTCTCTAATATTCTCATTGTGGTCATTTTGTAAGATGTATTTGGGAGGAAGTAATATGTTACTCAACTCTTCCCAGAATGCACACTTTCGGAATTTCTATAATAAATCTCTCTGTGACACACAATACTTCTCTTGAAGTCTGCCATTGGAGTTCGGCTCAGTGCCTTTGTGACCCATTCATGTCATTTTAACGATCTTGTGACAAAAACACTGATAAGGAAATGTAATTCATCCATAAAAGAAATTGTTCAACCAATTCTAGAGTACTGCTTAAGACTCTTCCTGATAATCTCATTCCGACATTTGGCTTTCCTACTACGATGGTGCAGATCTGTAACAAATGCCCTACTGAATCCAAAGAACACATGATAAACCTGACTGGATTGGACTCATGAGGTTAAAGGGTCATTGCTCCATCCGTCCTATACGCGTAAAAACAGGAATAGTCCTCAAGGAGGAAGGACACGGAAGACAAATTGTGATGAATTGAACTACAAATGAGAATCAATAAAATCAATATACAGAAGCAAGTAGAAGTGAGAGAAGGGTGGGAAGAAGTAAGGTGGGTGAGGTCCTTTGTCCAGAAAGCAGCTCGAGGCCCCCGGGACACATTATGTGGTATGAGATGCACTTTTTCCATTTTCAGGCATTTCCTAATCCTTCATTACTACAATAAACTAGCAATGCAGTCAAGTTGATAAAATCACAGGAAAGAGAACAGTAATGATGAGACATTAAAACAATGAAAAGTGTAAAAGGAAATGAAGGATAATAAAGTGGGAAGGGCAGAAGCCATGCCGGTCCACTGCATAAAGGCAGCTACGATCCCCCTGGATCAGAGCAGACAAAGGGGCATCCCTCCAATCCCTCAAGCGATTGACGAGGCCAAAGCACCCTACCTCACAAAGGAGTACATGATACCTTCCTGGAGTAAATGTAAAATCAGATCTCCCGGTTGCGTGTTGTCTGCTAGCACCAATGTGTGCATGTCCATAACTAAGATTCCATTGTAATGTGGCCAAATAAGGGCAGTCCGATAGGATGTGGGCCACCGTCAGATGGGCACCGTACCGACAGTGGGTGGATACTCACATTGCAGGATGTAGCCACGGGTCATCCATTTGTGGCTAATGCAAAGTCGACAGATAATTGTCTATTTCCTGTGAGAAACACGAAGAGACAACTGCCACTCGATCGTGATCCCCTCTACTGTCCGCAATTTGTTCGGAGGAAATAGGGCACACCATTCCACGTTCCAAGCTTCCAACAATTTACAGCACACAGTCAACTTGTAATGGAACTGACGAATAAACGTCATTTTATTTTATGATACACTAATAGACGTCACTTTATTTTATTATTCACTAAAGTCGTGTTATAAAAGCTTTTGCTTAAGATAATACTAAGTTAGGTGTTGCGATCAATAATCGATATTGGAATTGTATGTTCTTTGTAGCTTATGACCGTGATCTTTGGTCTACTACGGGCTTTCGGCCACTTGTGTGTTGGCCGCGGTTGAGTGTAGTTGTGCATATAGTTCTTGCAATAAATGTGTTTGATACAAAGAAACCGTGGAATACTGCGTCATTTTTCGATAGTCCAGTAATAATTAAAAAACCCGCACCTTTTTCTTGGACCCAAAGCAGGCAAGGAATCATCGCCTAGACAACAAGAAGCCACAAGGACAACGCAGACACAGCAGCATCAACAAAGGAGACATCATGGCCTGCTCTACTAAATTACTTTACAGCCATTAGCTACACCGTAACGGCGTCCTTATGGAGTTAACTTTTCCTGCACAGTAGAGCCGGTTCATGACAACTGGGGGCTCGTCCAGGATCTAGACATTTATATGTACTGGATTGACGAAATCTGTTGTGCAGAAGTCTAATGACCACGTGGTACGAAGCAGTAAAGTGGACTGACCACACGCGTGAGGACCAAGACTGAAAAGATAAGTACATTTGTTTAGTGCTGTTTTTTTCTTCCTTTTATTATTTTGTGTGTGTGAAATTTCACGAAGATGACCATTGTGAAAGAGAAAAGTGGTGCGGAATCTTAACAGGAGTGTGAAAATTTGTTAGTCTTTGAGGACGTAGACATACCGATAAAAACGGAAGACGAGTCAGTCAATGAAACCGATCAGAGCCTTAATTCCTCAGAACGTGAGACGTCGGACATTAAATTACTGTTACAAATGATGAATCAATCGTTAGTTTTTAATCAGACTGTTGCAGCCCGCTTACAAGCTAATGAAGAACAATTGCAAAGCATGAATCAGACTGTTGCAGCCCGCTTACAAGCTAATGAAGAACAATTGCAAAGCATGAATCAGTTGGTCGCGGACAATTTTCGGGTTATAAATCAGAAAGTGTCGCGTCTAGAGGGAACTATGAACAAAAAATTTGATAATGTCTTAGTTTGGGGTAATAAACTTCGCAACGATATTTTAAAGATAGACAAGAAACTTAGCAAGGCAGAAACAAAGATTTTAGTGGTAGAATCTAAAGTGGGAGAAGTAAATTCTAGTCTGAATTTTGTTACTCAGTCTGTAAAAAATGAACTGGTCACAGACAGAGAGGAAAATGCAAAATGTTTTGTTAATGTTAATAATCAAATAGATACAGTTTGTGTAAATGTAAAAGCTATGGCAGTAGATCTTGAAAGTAGAGTAGACTCTAAACTAAATGTTGTGAATGATAAAGTGGAAACAGTCAGTAACACAGTAAAACTCCACGAGATTGAAACTAAGACAGATGTTAGTGAATTAAAAAGTACTGTATCAGAGTTAAACCAAAAGTTTGAAATATTTAGCAATGATGTAGCTAGCAAAAATTTTTCTATGAACACATGTACCTTATTATCCAATATTCCAGTTAAAAACTTTTCTTATGAGTGTAGTTTGCATCCTGTTGACTTTCTGCAGAGTTGTAGAGACAACTTTTTGCCCAATATGAGTGAAAGTTTCAAAATTAAGTTTGTTAAAAAATTTTTGGAGGGAGAATCTTTGTCATGGGCCAATCAAAATTTTTCTATGGACATGTCTTTTGCAGAATTTGAAATTGAGTTCTTAAAACGGTTCTGGTCTGAAACTGAACAAGCCAGGATAAAGAGCGAGTTCCTAAATGGGCCAAATTATAGAGAAACACAGGGGACTATGAAACAGTTTTGTAAGAATCAACTGAAGAAACTTGTACATTTGAGTAAACCCTTCGATGAGCTCACACAGATAGATGCTTTGAAGAGAAGGTTGCCAACAGATGTGCAATGGGACCTAGTGTATGCACCAGATGACAACATTGAACAATTTCTTAACTATGTGGACAAGCTTGACAGGATTATAGACAGCGTGGGGAAACCAAAAAACTATTTCAATCACGCACAAAGAGGTGGGGATCATAGTTGGGGAAACACTAGTTTTAACAGGAGGGAAAACAGTAGGCCCAACAACAATAGTGTTCATCATAGGGAACAAAATAGTCACAATATTAATAACAATTTCCATGCAAGGGAAAACTATAATTTCCATTTGAGAGGACAATCTGGGAACAATTGGAACAGAAGTAATTACAGGGATTCTGAAAACAGGAATCGGCGTGAACACAGTGACACCAGGGGTCAATATGCTATGGGAAGTCCTGAAGCAAAAACTAGTGTACGCTCCATTGTCGGTCCACAAGGTAGGGGCGAAAAGCATAAATAATAGAAGGACCAATAACAGTGACTACATTGCACCAAGAGATACGTCTCAAGTAATGAGTAGTTATCTTATGAATGTGTACTACCCTCTAAACACAGTACCTGTTAAGAATGAACACATTGATTGTAATAAAGAGCCAGAGAAGATATTTAACTTAGTTGAATTTTATGAATGGGCAGAAGCTTGTAGTTTGTCAGAGGACCTGCAGATTAACGATTTAAATAATCTAGGAACTGATGCACTGATGAGGGAACCAAGTGAGCAAATTGTCGACACTGATTTAACGGGCAAAGAATTAAAAACACCTGGGTGTGAAAGCAACGTTTTAAGTTTTCGGGAGAGAGAGGTTGATGATTGTAGTATGTGGGGAAATGAAGATTTAATGATACATGATGATGGTGAAAAATATTTTGCTTGCTTGAAAGAGGAAATGGAGGCATTAGGTGTTGTGGGAGATACTGATATGCATGTTGTAGATGTACCCAAAAGTGTTATTAACAATTTAAGCGGTGTTAATGCCAGTGTCACAACCAATAGGCTCTGTAATCCAACATCTTATGAAGGAACCTGGGCAGTTGATAAAGATTCCCTGAGCAGTGAAACTGACTGTGCAAGTAGGTTACCATGTACAATGAACAAAGGTGAATTATTTCTTTATAATATGTGGCTAAATAGTGATGCAATTAAAAATGATAGCAATTTTAGAAAAATGATTCTGCAATGTTAGAAAAATGATTCTTAATATGTCTCAAATTTTATATCCTGATTGGTGGAAAAACACTAAACATATTATTGTTAAGCAACTGAAGGATAAATACCTTAGTGGTGAACAATGTTATATGGGTGAAAATATTTGGATTGAGGAAATTATAAATGCAAGTGACAGTGCTAATGATGTGTGTGTTAATGTAATGACCATAGATAATAAAGCTGACAGTAATATAGGTACTTGTAAGTCAGAAAGTCATTGTTTCAGTGAAATTCAAAATGATTTATTGTATGAATACGTTCAGCCTGAAAAAGGTGGTGACATAGGTAGTCCGTTCATTAGAGCAAAAGTTGGTACCAAATGTTTATTATTTGTCTAATATGTATTCACTGTATGAAGTGTTTGCAATGAATTTTCTGTGTAATATGCTAGCCATGTTAGTTTTTGATATTTCTGTATGTTTATGCAATTTGATTGAAGTTTAATAATTTGTGTACTTTTAGTTTTTGTAACTCTCACACCACACTTGTTGAGATGTCATTTAAAATGCATGCCACTAATCTGCACTAAATCTGTCTTGCAACAATTAAGTTTTTTAAATTTGTTACTCTTAAAGGCAGAGTCCTAATTACTGCACACTTAAGTGCTTGAAATGTCCAACTCTACAAGGAGATAATCATTTTCAGTAAACCACATGAATTACTGTATATTTCTCCCTCAACCACTGCAAATGCAAAGGCAGTAATATTTTTTTTAATTTTGATATATACATACCATTCCAAAACTTTCATCCATGATTCTACCTTTGCACTTTTACTGTGAATATGAACCCTCGGAACAAACAATTGAACTTTTTTATCCTTGGAGTAATGTCTCTGTGATTAGATATTTTACACCCAATATGTTAATGCATTTGTATTACATGTTTATAGAATTTATTAGTATTTAAAGAATCTTTTTTGACCAGTTCATATCTGTGTAGTATTACTCAGACAGATACTGTAAACTTCTCCCACTAGATAAACATTACCAGAAGGTTAACTATGTATCCTAACCATGTACTTACATATAAACATTATGTAACCAAAAGGTAATCTCTGTATGTGATTTTTAGATAACATGGCATTATAGACAACAAAGCAATACAAACAGCTAAGCTTTGAAAACAGACGCACTGCAGGAATCAGACCTTTTAACGGACATCACCTATGTGCAGATGGTCAATGTGGGACAGACTGTGAGTAGTGTGAAAAGTGGGCACTTAAAGAAAATAAAACAAGCCTTCAGTTAAAAGTTACAGTTTTTCAATGGTCTCATGTGAAGTTCTAAAACATTATGGACTCTTCTAAGTGAAAATTGTGAAGTTCTAAAACATTATGGACTCTTCTAAGTGAAAATTGTGAATCTTCTTTCACATTTCATTTACCCTAAGGTTAAAAAATTGTATGTTTTCCTTTACTAAGTATAACAATTTCAGTGTTAGCATAACTCAAAGGAAACAGTCCTATTAAAAATTTTAATTTATTTAAAAACATATTTTTGGCAGTTCCATTATTCTGTTGTCAGAATTTTGTTCGCATGTTCATACTTACAAAATTCTTGGGGGGCTATTGTAATGGAACTGACGAATAGACGTCATTTTATTTTGTGATACACTAATAGACGTCACTTTATTTTATTATTCACTGAAGTCGTGTTATAAAAGCTTTTGCTTAAGATAATACTAAGTTAGGTGTTGCGATCAATAATCGATATTGGAATTGTATGTTCTTTGTAGCTTATGACCGTGATCTTTGGTCTACTACGGGCTTTCGGCCACTTGCGTGTTGGCCACGGTTGAGTGTAGTTGTGCATATAGTTCTTGCAATAAATGTGTTTGATACAAAGAAACCGTGGAATACTGCGCCATTTTTCGATAGTCCAGTAATAATTAAAAAACCCGCACCTTTTTCTTGGACCCAAAGCAGCCAAGGAATCATCGCCTAGACAACAAGAAGCCACAAGGACAACGCAGACACAGCAGCATCAACAAAGGAGACATCATGGTCAGCTCTACTAAATTACTTTACAGCCATTAGCCACACCGTAACGATGTCCTTATGGAGTTAACTTTTCCTGCACAGTGGGCCGGTTCGTGACAAAGTGAAGATTCAATTTCGGTACCCCACCTCCAAAATTGGCATCCTGGTAGCAACTTGGCCTACCAGTCAGCATGTCTGTTCCCTGGAATTACAGTGTGGCCTGGGACCCAGACAAAGATGACCGACTGTCCAGATTGACGGAGATCAGAAAGGAGATCCCAGATAGTCACAACCGACAAGTATCGAGGGTAGCACACGTCTGTAGCCTGAATACTACTGAAGGAGTCACTGCCAATTAAGAATCTCTCATCAGTGTGTCGTTAATGTGACTGAGGGCTCGACTGATGGCCACCAATTCAGCAGTGAATACACTGCACCTGTCCAGCAGTGTGTGTATTTCACTGCATCTCGAATGTGTGTAGGCAAAACTGGTTCCTCAGTCGACCTTCGAGCCATCAATATATACCACTTCCAATGCAGAAATGCATCAAGAACAGACAATAACAGACCGAGGAAAACGTACGTATTCGAGAATGGGGTACACAGAACGGAGATGTATGAGAAAGGAACCTGTTGCAAACTGGACTCCACATTGGTGTATCTGGTCCAGCATCTGCGGTGTTGAAGGCAATGCTGAGCCACATGCCGGACTTCTATAATCAAGATGGGATACGATTAGTGTTTTGTAAAGCCACAAAAGTATAGGTCGAGTGTTACTGGTCACACCTTAGTACTCTCGACTGCCTCAGTAAGTTTGCTCAAGTTGGTTAATACAGGAAAAGCTACATCAGCTGCGCATCAAAGACCAGTCACAAAAAACTATACGACTACACAACATCGAGCAACCGGTCACCGAGTTAGAGTACCGGGTACGGACGGATAGCACGACAGCGACAGAATTGAACGACCCGTGTCTCGGCGGCTGAAAACCGGAAACCGTTGGTGTGATCCCTGGACTGCAGCTTTCGTAAGGCACACAGCAGTTGGCATTCAGCGATGCCCAAAGTGGAGGAGTTATAGTAAAAACAAAAATCGTCAGCATGCAGGGAGGGTGACACTGCGGACCCCACAACTGAAGGAAGACCACCGATAGTCACTAGAAAAAGGGGGCACACTCAGTACTGAGCCTTTCTCTTGTGAATGGGGGGTACTATGGGAAGCACTAACTCGAATTCAGAGAGAATGACGTGACAAGACATACCAGACAAAAATCAGGTAGCCCAACTCGTGTAGGATAACGAGGATGTAATGGTGCCGTGCAATGTCACGAGCCTTTTGCAGGTCGAAGAAGAAGATGACTGGACAAAAGACACTAGGCAATCCAGACTGCCTGCACTAGAATGGCCTAGGTGAAAACTGCCCGGGGATGGAGCCAAAAACACCGAGACTCGAGGTAACGAAACTGCTTGAGGCTCACCCCAAGTTCGAGCAACTTGCAGGTAATATTAGTGAGACTAATTGGGTGATAGCTGTCCTACTAGAGGGGGGTGTTTACCCAGTTTCAGTACCGGGACGATCGTACCTTCTCGCCACTCAGATGGGAGTGCACCCTTGCTCCAGATAAAACTGAAAAAGATTAGGATGTGACTTTGGCACTCCAGCAATACGTGTTTGAACATTTGACTGTGGGCACGGTCCGGCTCTAGAAGCGTGTCAGGGCAAAGGGTCAGGGGCCTGGGTATTGGGGAATTCCCACTCACTCAATGGAGCTTTATATTGATCCAGGTGGCGTGTAGTTAAGAGGTAAGTGAATTCCCTCCACCTAATGTTTAAGGACACTGAAGGCGGGCTGATAATTCTCAGATTCAGAGACTTGAACGTGATGCAGGGCAAAATGTTCAGCATCAGCATCGGAGTCCGTGTAGACATATTTTTGAGACGTTTGTATTTCCCTTCTTGCCTGCTTCAGTTACTGCATTTTTATACTTTCTCCTTTCATCAATTAAATTCAATATTTCTTCTGTTACCCAAGGATTTCTACTAGCCCTCATCTTTTTACCTACTTGATCCTCTGCTACCTTCACTACTTCATCCCTCAAAGCTACCCATTCTTCTTCTACTGTATTTCTTTCCCCCATTCCTGTCAATTGTTCCCTTATGCTCTCCCTGAAACCCTGTACAACCTCTGGTTTAGTCAGTTTATCCCGGTCCCATCTCCTTAAATTCCCACCTTTTTGCAATTTCTTCAGTTTTAATCTACAGTTCATAACCAATAGATTGTGGTCAGAGTCCACATCTGCCCCTGGAAATGTTTTACAATTTAAAACCTGGCTCCTAAAAATCTGTCTTACCATTATATAATCTATCTGAAACCTTTTAGTGTCTCCATGATTCAGAGAGATATCAGGTACAATTGTGAGACTGGCATCCATAGAGGCACTGAATCTTCGCCCAAACTTGAGAGCAAGGGGTATGCTGTCGAGTGGTAATAACATACCATTCCTGGCATTCTTGTATCTGTCATTTTATTAGGTGGGAGATCTGGACATAGAGCAATTGAAAAGTGATGAGGTGTTCCACCGGTGGATGTCACTTATCACACTGGAGAGCCCATCTGTTATCTTTAATGGCTGTGTCCATTTTGGTGGTCCACAAAGGTATTGCCTTCCAGTTTGGGAGGAGGGGCATCCAGAGGAATAGAGGATTGGTAAGTTGGTGGCTGATATAATAGCTGTAGTCATGCTCTGTACATCTGCTTCAACACCTCCCTGTGGCGATGTGCTAAGGGTGACGGAAGAAGTGAAGGTACCCCAGTCAGAACAGCTGAGAGCCTATCTCGGTGGATGCCTGTGTTAATGAAGATGAGGGAAACAAAGGATAGTCGTGGAGTGGAATATCCAATGAATCGAGGAGAGAAAACCAGGGCAGGAAATGGAAATATCAACAGCCAAATAGGAGCAATATTCCACACTGAAAGTGTCGGGGCACCAGTATTTAAGAGATAAGAATCAATCTCTGTGAGGAAGTTTTTGACAACTTTGCTGTGAGCAGTGGTCTTGGTTTCATCTCACAAATGGTTATGAGCACTGAAGACTTCTAAAATTATGAAGGACAGATGGAGCTAAGAAATCACTGCAGACGACACATTCTGAAATACTTCACCATTGCAAGGGAGATACACATTACATACGTTGAAACACCATTAACCAGAACATGAATGTATACATCTCTGTGGACCTCAAGGCGGGACAGAATACACTGTGTTTGCAATACCATTGTCTGCGGTACCCATGCTGATATTTAAAGGAGACATTTTAGTTCTCCAAAACCATTGTAATACGAGAGCAAAAAACATACTCCATAATTCCACGACAGATTGAAGTCAGCAATATAAGCCTACAGTTATGTGCATCTGTCCTACAACCCTTCTTGAAAACGTGACTGACATGGGCTTTGTACCAGTCACTGGATACACTTTGCTGCTACTGCAACCCAACCTATGAATAAACTGCTGCCAGAAGAAAAGAAAGTTCTGTATGATCTCGCAGGTATCTCATCTGATCCAGATGCCTTTCCTCTAAGTGACTATCTGTTTTTCTATTCTGGGATCACTTATATCAATGTCTACCTCATAAGCATACATGTGATGACTGCTCCACAAAGAAGGTTGTAATATGGTGTCTCCTTTCAGTTCTGGAAGGCTGAATTTAGTATTTCAGCATGATCCCAATCACCTTCCATTTCAGTGCCCGTATGGTCATTTGGTGACAATGAAAGATTTTGATCCAATTAATACTTTAACACGAGATTAAAACTTTTTAGGATTCTTAGCCAGATCTGATTGCAAAATTTTACTTTAAAGTAACTGAACACTTCTCTCATTGCTCTGCTTATGCTCATGCTCATTTTCACTCCATACAGTTTTTGTTTGTCAGCAAGTTCCATAAACAGATTGGCTATCATTGCAGCTATGGAGTACTTTGCAGGATCTGGGTTCAAGGCAATGTCTTGAAAGTCTAGTAGTTTTTGTCATTACCATTTGTGATATATTGTGAAATTTTGAACATTTGCAGGTTCCACAATACACCGGTACTGTTATTGTCATTTATAGAGTTAAACTTAATTGTGCTCTTTTAAAGTATCTGAGAAGTCAGTCAGTCTATCATCATTCAAAACAACTGTTCTACAATTTTATTGTACAATTACATGAGAAACAGGTTATTTCTGAGAATTTTTGGATTCTTAAAAACTATTTTTTCATAAGTTCCCCGTACGAGTGTTTTGGATGTGATATTTATTTCGTAGAGGATCAGTGTTTGCATTTCACAGTTCAGCCAAATATACAGAACCCCTTAATTTTGTTGCTTAGTGACACAAATAAACATGCACTTTTGAGAACTTTCAGAAGCTACCATTGTCCTTTGCAGAATTCATGAGCAATATGTAGTAAATTAGCATTTGTGATTTAGTTAAAAATACCTGCTACAGTAACTAACATATTGTGTTACATATAGTTTACCCTTCAAGAGGAGTAGCCCTATATATTATCTGCATCTATCAGTAGTAACTAACACTCTATCTGAGTTCCCAAATAACCTAAAAATGTTTTAGGAAATTAGTAATTTTTGCCACAGGTATTTGTGTTGCTTTATAAGCAATCTCATTTTGTGTATTTGCTTCAATTTTTACAGGGAATTAGAAACTTTTAATTAAGCTTACTGGTTATCTTTTAGTATGTTGAACTAAAAAGTTATTTTTTCACTGCTTTGTAATACATTGCACCAGCCAAAATGCAGACCTACTTTGAATGCTGGTCTCGAACATGGGACGAATTGGTTGATGTACGTAAGCAGCTGTAAATCGTCCTGACTATAGTCGAACAATTGGTAGCTGCTGTGGATCACTGTGTTGGAAGAGCTCCCAAGAGGTACCTCAAGTATTATCCTGTCGCCTCTGCAGAAAGTACAGTATCTACAGACACAAACACACACGGACACGGACACAAAAACACAAAGACACACACGGACACGGACACAAAAACAACGCACACGCACACACAAAAACACAAAAAAAACGCACTCACACTCGCACACGCTTCACCTGTTTTGGGGAAATCTGAATCTGTTTTGTCCAGCATCAAAAGGAGGCAAACACAGAAGGGCAGGAGGCTATTAATTGTCAGCAGTTTAAATGTAGGGCAAATGGTGATACCCATGAAATGGCAGTGAGGGATACAGAAAGGTACCACGTGCACTCAGTGCGTGTTCCTGGGGGCCTCATTCAGTATGTTGAAGAGGCTATTCCAGCAGCCACTGAGGGAGCAGGGTGCAATCGACTGCAGATCGTGGCACACATTGGAACAAATAACACGTGTTATCTGGGCTCCGAGTTCATACTCGGGTCATTCCCGTGTCTGGCAGAGAAGGCTGAGAAGACCAGCCATGTGCACAGAGTTCAATGAGACTCACCATTTGCAGCATTGCCCCCCCCCCCCCCCCCCCAGAAGTGATCGTGACCCTTTGGTTCTGAGTAGAGTGTAAGGACTGAACCAGAGACTTTCGAAGCTCTGTGACAAGCTAGGCAGTGACTTCCTGGACTTGTGCCATAGGTTTAAGAACTGTACGGTCCCCATAAATGAGTCAGTTGTGCACTACACATCAGAGGCTGCTACTCAGGTACCTGTGTGTGGGGGTGCACAAAAAGCTTTTTTAGGTTACATGAGTCCCCATCCAATAGAGATAAAAGTAGCAGCAGGAAACCCAGAAATATCAGTGTAAGATTGAAAGAAATGCCTCCCACAGCCGAGAGTATTAAAATCCTAATTATAAACTGATGAAGTGTTCATAACAGTGTGCCAGAGTTTGAAGCAGTCATAAAAAGCAGTGAAGCTCGCATAATACTTGGTACAGAAAACTGGTCGAAACCTGAAAATTGATAATAGTGAGATTTCTTGGAGAAATTTAAGTGTATATTGAAAGGACAGGCAACTGGGAAATGAAGGTTGTGCATTTGTTGCAATAGACAAGAAACTCATATCCACTGAGATCGAAATTGAAGCTGCATGTGAGATTGTTTGGGTAAGATTCCTTATCGGGGTTGTGCACGTAATGGAAACTGGGTCCTTCTATTGACCTCCAGTCTCATCTCCTGATGTAACTCAAAACATAAGAGAAAACCACAGTTTGCTTGTATGCACAAGGTGTACAACTTTGCTTCTGCTGTTTTTTCCTAACATCTGTGGCTTTGAAAATACTTTGGTTGATACATATGTAACCAAATTGTTTCATTAATCACTGGCAACTACTTTCTCCCGTCTTTGGGGCAGTGTAAAAATCCCGCATCAAAAAAATCGATCCAATTTGTGACTTCTTCATGAGATTGGAAGTGTCGGTCAGCCAGGCCATGTGCCATTGACCTAAGCAGGTGATATTCAGAGGGAGCAATGTCTTTCCACTAACTTTTCCAAGTATGTTTCAACCTCTTTTGCTATGTGGGGTCGATCATTGTCATGCTGCAAAATCACTTTATTGTGGCGCTCACTGTATTGCAGCCGTTTGTCTTTTAATGCTCTGCTCAGATGCATTAATTGCATTTGATAATGAGCACCTGTGATTGTTTCACTCTATTTTAACACCTAAAAGTACACGATGCCATGCTGGTCCCACCAAATGCACAGCTGGGATATCCCCATAATTTTTTCATTTAGGGCTATCGTAATGAACCCATTTTTTGTCCCCGGTCACAATGTGATGCAGAAATACCTTCAATTTTTGCCTCTGAAGCAACTGTTCACAAACACACAAACGCCGTTCAACGTCTCTCAGTTTCAGATCACACGGGACCCAAGTTCCTTTTTTCTGAATCGTGCCCATAGCCTTGAGACATTTTGAAGTGGCCTGCTGTGTCACTCCCACTAATCATGACAATTCTTCTTCAGTTTGACACGAGTCTTCACTCAGTAATGTCTCCAATTCTGCATCTTCGAAAACACTCTCTTCCACCACTATGCTGGTCTATGACGTTAAAATCACCATTCTTGAAGTGTCAAAACTACTGGTGACATGTTCTTTCACTAACAGCATCTTTACCATATGTACTCCAGAGCATTCATATTGAAACAAAACCGTAACACCTCTGCAAATTACGAGAATTATGCTCGTAAACTGACATTTTCAATCGAGAACAACTTTCTGATGTAGACACAAATTGACTAATGTTTGAATGAGGTTATGTTGACCGAGGTCCAAGCTAACTGCCTGAGGTCTGCGAACTGTTTTTTTTTTACCCCTGCTTACCACTGTTGCCACCTATCGGCAAATGGTAGCAGTAAAGTTGTACACCTTGTAAGTTCCTCAAACTTACTGTAATCATCAGTGAAGCCTTTAATCACCCAACAGTCCGTAGGGAAAACTGCAGTTTTGTTAGTGGTGGGCATGATAAGACATCCTGTGAAACAGTACTAGATGCCTTTCCTGAAAACTACCTATAACAGATAGTTAGGAACACCACTCATAATGGAAACATGTTGGATCTAGCAGCAACAAATAGATATGGCCTCTTTGAGGATGTTCACAATGTAGCTGTTCTCAGTGACCGTGATGCGGATGTGGCAAGAATGATTACCCAAGTGAAAAGCACAACTAAAACGAACAGAAAGATGTACATGTTCAGTAAATCAGATAAATATCAGTAGTGTCATATCAATGACTTTAAACTTTCAGTATAGGGCAGGAGCGCATGGAGGAACTCTGGCTCAAGTTTAAAACAATACTTGACCACATACTGGATTGATATGTTCCCAGTAGAAGGGTCCATAATGGGAGGGAACCTCCATCGTACACAGTCACTGTAAAGAAATGTCTAAAGAAACAGATTACAGCCCTATGCTAGGTTTTACACCTTTTATGCAGTAGATAGATGCTGAATGAAATACGTTTGGCTGTCAAGAGAGCAATGCGTAATGCCTTCAATGACTACTGAAGCAGAATATTGTTAAATGATCTTTCACAGAATGTGAATAAATCCTGTTTGTATGTAAATTTGTGTGGATGTCCGTAGCAAATGATGTGGGAACTGAAATTGAGGATAACAAAGCAAAAGCTGAATGCTTAACCATATTTTCAAATGCTCCTTAAAAAAAAAAAAAAAAAAAAAAAAAAAAAAAAAAAAAAAAAAAAAAAAAAAAAAAAAAAAAATAGGAGAATTGCCCCAATTTAATCCTCATACCACTGAAAATATTAATAAAATAAGTATTAACACCAGTAGCATTGAGAAACAGCTGAAATAATTACAATTTAACAATGCTCCATGACCTGATGGAATCCCTATTTGATTCTATACTGAGTTTTTGGCTGAGTTAGCACCTCCTCGAACTATAACCTATCATAGACTCTTTTAAGAAAATCTCATGCCCAGTTCTTGGTAAAATGCACAGATCACGCCCATCTACTACAAGAAGGGGAGTAGAAGCAATCCACAAAACTACCAACCAATATTTTCAACATCAATTTGTTATAGAATCATGGAATATATTCTGAGCTCAAATGTAATGATGTATCTTTAACAGAGTGACCTCCTCAATGCCAACCACTACGAATCCTGAAAACGTCGATCGTGTGAAACCGAAGTTGCACTTTGCTGACATGACATACAGAAAGCTTTGGATTGAGGTGATCAGCTAGATATAGTATTTCTCAGTTTCTGAAAAGCATTCGACTCAGTACCATATCGACACTTATTGTCAAAAGTTTGATAGCACGGGGTATCGAGTGAAATTTGTGACTGGATTGAGGATTTTTAGGTAGGGAGGACATAGCATGTTATGTCGGATGGAAAGTCATCATTAGATGTAGAGGTAATTTTTGGTATACCCTAGGGAAGTGTGTTGCCATTCATGTTGTGTATCAATGGCCATGCAGACAATCTTTATGTAAAATCAGGCTTTTTGTAGATGGTGCAGGTATCTGTTATGAAGTACTATCTGAAAGAAGGTGCATAAATATTCAGTCAAGTCTCGATAAGGTTTTAGTGTCATACAAAGATTGGCAACTTGTTTTACATGTTCAGACATGTAAAGTTGTGCACTCCACAAAATGTAAAATCTATAGTATTATACGACTATAATATCAGTGAGTCACCGTTGGAATCAGTGAACTCATACAAATACCTGGGTGTAACACTCTGTACAAACATGAAATGGAATAATCACATACGCTCATGAGTAAAGCAGATGGTAGACACGAGTTTATTGGTAGAATACCAGGGAACTGCAATCAGTCTACAAAGAATATTGCTTACAAACCACTAGTGTGACACATCCTAGAATATTTCTAAAGTGCATGGGACCCATACCAAATAGGAGTAACAGAATATTGAATGTATAAACAGAAGCGCAGCACAAACTTTCACAGGTTTGTTTAATCTATAAGAGAGTGTCACAGAGATATTGAAGGGACTGAATTGGAAGATTCTTGAAGACAGATGTAAACTGTCCTGAGAAAGTAGCCACGTTCGCTGTCTGATCTCATGGAAGTGAAAAGCTAGGAGAATTCTTGGACCACTTCAACAATATCCCTGACAACATCAAGTTCACCGTGGAGGTAGACAAATGGTGCGCTGGGGTTCCTTGACATCCTTGTCCACTGTACAGCAAATAGGTGTCTCAGCCACAATTTTTACCAGAAATCCATCCAAACAGGACATCATCTCCATGCTAATAGTTATCACCATCCACCACAGAAACCTCCTGTTCTGAGACCCTCAATGTATTGAGCAGAAGTTGTATCTGATGCTGAAAATCACCCAAAAGAAATGAGCCACTTACAGAAAATACTCAGGGAAAACCGATGCAACAACCACCACCACCTTTCGCAAGCCATCTTACTGAATACACGTAAGCAGATGGACCCTGAGGAGAACACGAAGAAGCTTACATTCTTCTTGTTCTGTGGCTCAGTAACAGGAAAGATTGGTCAGCTCCTAAACAGGCATAAAAAAAAATAAAAGAAATAATTAAAAAAAAAGATTCAGTCTTCAGGATGCCAGCTAAAATTTATAAGTTCATGAGGCCTGTGAAAGATGAATGCAAAGTAAATACCATGTGGTTGTGGACAGTTTTGTGTTGGACAGAGTGTGCATACTATTAAACAGTGCTGTGTAGAACACAAGAGATATTTTTGACTTTGTTTTCTAGAGCATGCTCTGCTGCTGATAATTTCTCAGGGTACCAGACACTATTCCATTCAGAGACTTAACAGTTATTACGTGGACTAATAGTTTCTGGGACATGTTCATAACAGACGCAATTTGTTACAATACCCTTAATAAAGATGGTGGCCTGCAGCTAAGCGTGGCTCGGGAGCCGGCCATCAGAAGGTTGAAGCAGACGCGTAACAAAACAATTGACTTATAAAGCACTGGAGTGAGCACCAGTGACATCACAGTAGCAGCAACTAAAAGACAGTCGCTACTTGACAATGGTCACAGATTGCTATGCCAAAAGCTTGCAGATTTCAAAATCACTTTATGCAGCTTGAAGCCCGAGAGAATTTTACCAGTACAGATCACCGCAAAACTGTGGATTCGTACACATTCAGAATGATGTTTTATGATTGTGCCACCAGTTTTGGTTGCATTACTCTCCCATTCTATTGCTAGCAAGTTGAAGTCTCCCCCGTTACAACAGGGTGATCAGGAAACTTTTTCACAAATACTGTAATTTACCTAGAAATATGTGACCAATGAAGGGATTACCTGTGCATGCCAAGTAAGTCTACACATGTAAAAGAAGTGAGCAGGTTGCAATCCAACTTCACACATTCTTGTGGTCAATAATATTAGAATGTAGTGACCGGTGTGAAAGGACCGAAGGAAAAAAGGGATTTTGAGACGAAAACAAGAGAAAAAGCTATCAAGTGTTTCCATAGCAACCGAGCATAACAAGACTAAAGATCAATTTCAAGGACTTGGATTCTGCCTAAATATCCAAGGGAAAAAATTTGTAACTGTAAATAAGGGAGAAGTGAAAAAATCACAACAAGAAAAACTGGAGAGAAGATCTCAACATATTAGATTAAGATGCCTAGAATAATACGACTAAGGAGATCTGGTGTGGCGAGTATACACTTCTCACACATTGTGGGTACACAGATGCAGAAACCAGCATCCAGTCCTGCCGGCACCACTTGCTGTTCACTGGTGCTCACCTACTTCCATGTCCACTAACTGACGCCTATGTGGAAACCAACAACCGATGCCACCAGCACCAGTTGCTGTTCATCGGCGGCCGACCGCAGTGGCCGTGTGGTTCTAGGCACTGCAGTCTGGAACTGCAGGAATGCTACGGAGCAGGTTCGAATCCTGCCTTGGGCATGTCTGTTTGTGAAGTCCTTAGGTTAGTTAGGTTTAAGTAGTTCTAAGTTCTAGGGGACTGATGACCTAAGATGTTAAGTCCCATAGTGCTCAGAGCCATTTGAACCATTTTTTTTTTTTTGTTCATCGGTGCTGATTATCATCAGTGCTAATTACACTTACGCTCAATGACAGCCCAAATGCTAAGCCCGGTGAGCATAAAACATAACTTTATTATATTAATACAATGTTGTATAAGCTGTTGAATGAACATTAGTGTAGTTATTATACTTAAAGTTAATTTTTAGATGCTCACAAGGGCTGAAGCTTGTGAAATTATGGATCAGGAACACAAAGTTGGAGAAACTTCAGAACCAGGCATGGCTATAAAAATTAGTAAAGAAGGGCCAGACTGGTCTGAGTTAGTTCCTTTCTTAAAGTAGCATTTTGAGCTTTGATTAGATTTACTAAGTGCAACTTTAAGTGAAAAAATAGATACCCAGAGTCCCAAGTTAGACTCAATAAATGCTCAATTAAATGATAAATAGATGCCCAGAGTGAAACCATGAATAGTCAAGCAACCAATCTGGGTTTATTAAGTGCCAAGGTTGATGCACAGAGTAGAGAATTTAGTGATCTATGCAAAGAAAAGGATGCTTTAAAGACTGAATTTGACTCTCTAAATGATAAAATTGAATATCTGAAATTAGATTTAAAGAAGGAACTGACTAATTCTTTAAGCATTCATGTAAATCAAATGTTTGCTGAATTCAACAAAAATGGACTATTAATTTTCAGAATTTGACCAGAAAGTTTGAATTGAATATTGAGGAGAAATGTAATAGTGTAGAATTAGAGATTAATGGAAACTTAGGATCATTGGAGGATGTATGTCATGCTCAGTTTAATGCTGTAAAGCAGGGATGGCATACATTGAAAGAGAGCTCTATAAGCATATGTGTTATGTTATGTGTTATGTGGTTTATTCGTCTCATTACATACAATTTTCAAATCATTTGATTTGATGTACAGGAGACATGTCAAGGTTTACAAAAGAAACTTTTTTCACTTTTTTAAGAGAACTACAAAAGTTTACATTATATTTTACATTTCTAAGTTACAGCTACACATGTACATAAAATAATAAATGTCTTACAATCCCTGTGTTCAGATTGTGAAGCTGTCCTCAATGAATTCATCGACAGAATAATAACACTTTTCCACCAGGAGAGTAAAGAGCAATCTTTTCAGTGAACCAATCTCCATTTTAAATATATTACTACCTTTTATTTTATTGAAAATTTTTAACCCCATATACTCTGGCGTTTGGGCATAAAGTTTCAAACGATGTTTTGGAAGTTTGAAGTTATCTCTGTGGCGAGTGCTGTAGTTGTGGTCAAAACGGAAATTGTCTAGTGTATGTTGATTTATATATAGGAACACCACCATCTCATATATGTAAAGTGAGGGGATAGATAGTACTTTTACATTTTTTAACAGTGGTCGACAGGATTCCCGTTTTTTTTGCAACACACATGTTTCTAATTACTTTCTTTTGTAATACTAGGAGCCTAGTGACATTAGCTGAATTTCCCCAGAAGATTATGCCATAACGAATAACTGACTCAAAGTAGCAGTGATAAACTATCTTTCTGGTATCTATGTTTGTGGCACCTGACAAAATACACATTGCAAATGCTAAGTTGTTCAGTTGATTTGCTAAGTAATCTATGTGTACCTTCCAATTTAAATTTTTGTCAAGATTTAGGCCTAAGAACTTCACGTGGTTTGCTTCTGTGATATCCTGATCATTGCAAGTTATCTTTATTTCACTCCTTTCTACTGATTTAGCTTCAAATTGCATCATTTTGGTTTTAGTCACATTTAGTTTTAGTCAATTTTGATAGAACCAAGATTCAAGTTTTTCTAAAGTGTTTTTGGCTTTTTCTGGAATATTTTCAGATACCTCATTTTCAATTAGAACTGATGTATCATCAGCAAATAAGACTGAATGAACATCAATAGCAAGTGGTAGGTCATTTACGTAAAAAAGAAACAGATAGGGACCCAATATCGAACCTTGTGGGACTCCTTGGGGAACTGTTTTCCAGTCTGATGAATAATTGGTTCCATTTGAAGTTAAAATTACTCTTTGTTTCCTACCTGACAGGTAAGAGCTAAACCATTTTAAAGCAGTGTCTCTGATTACATACATCTGTAATTTGTGGAGGAGTAATGCATGGTTCACTGAATCAAAAGCTTTAGTCAGATCACAGAAAATACCTGTGACCTTTCTACCTTTATCTAACGTGGAGCATATTTTTTGGATAAACTCATTTATAGCATTCGCAGTGCTTTTACCCTGTTGGAATCCGAACTGGTTTTTAAAAATTATATCATTTACAGTAAGAAAGTTATTAATTTGTTTTGCTGCAATCTTTTCAAACACTTTAGAGAAGACCGGCAAGAGAGAGATAGGGCGGTAATTCCCCATATCTTCTGTCGATCCTTTCTTGAATAGAGGTTTGATCTCACCATATTTCGATACCTCTGGAAAGCATCCCTGTTCATAAGATTGATTTATAATAGTTGACAGTGGTTGGGAAATAATATCATACACATACTTGATTACAGATGTTATTTCATCCCACCCATGTGAGGTTTTGTTTTTTAGAGACAATATTTCCTTTTCCACATCCCTTTGGGTTATTTTTTCAAATTGTTTAAAAGATGTGTTCTGGCTGTTTTCCAAATTTGTGATGCCCTGATAGAATGTCATATCCACATCCGATCTTACTACGTTTAGGAAGAATTCATTGAAGCAACTTGACATCTGAACAGGGTTTACTATAATTTCATTTTCATGTCTAATTTTCAAAATCTCATGAATTTTTACTTTGGCTCCTAGTTCAGACTGAACAACTGACCACACTGCTTTTGTCTTATTTCTGTGTTCTCGTATGAATTTATTATTTGCCATTTTTTTAGCTGCCGCTACAACTTTCCTAAATACAGCTTTATACTGTTTGACATAAATGACAAAATCTGGATTTCTGTTTGATTTTAACTCATTGTGGAGCTCTCTCTTTCTGGCACTAGAGATCTTTATTCCTGTTGTAATCCATTTGAGTTTACCATCAACCTTCTTTTGCTTATATCTACGAGGAAATGATTCATTAAATACCTCTAAGAAACAATTTAAGAATTTGTCATAGTTAATCGAGCTTGAACTATTGTAGTCTACAGGCCAGCTTATTATACTTAATTTCCTGCGGAATAAATCCATTTTACTTTTACTGAGATCCCTTTTTATACACACTTCTGGAGACTTTAGGTTATTTGCTTTTGGGAGCTCAATAAACAGAGCTGAGTGATCTGAAATACCCAAGTCTAAGCAGTATTTGTGCTTATTTCCACTGTCAAATATGTAGTTAGTAATAATATTATCAATGCAGGTCACTGATCTGCTGTTTTCCCTAGTGCCTTCAGAAAAATTTAGCTTGAAACCAGATTTCTGAATTAAGTCACGAAATTTTGTGGAATCATTGCTTTCAACTAAGACATTTAAGTTGAAGTCTGCTGCTATAACAACTTTTTTCTTACTTTCTTTCTGGAGTTTTTCCAGGAGGCATTCGAATTTGGTTAAAAACACTTTTGTTACCGCACATTCAGGAATTCTGTAGATTGCTATAACCAATGTATTCAGATCACTCAGCTCTACAGAGCAACTTTCAAACACGCTCTCTTCATTTAAATAATTAAAACTATCTCTTACTGTATAACTTATGGAAGAATTGACAAGAATGCAGGAGCCTCCACGAGATTTGCTTATTCTACAAAAGCTAGCAGCTACCTTATAATTATTAATACTATTTAGTACTTTTATACTATCTTCTGTTAACCAG
Source organism: Schistocerca serialis cubense (assembly GCF_023864345.2). Classification (NCBI taxonomy): domain Eukaryota; kingdom Metazoa; phylum Arthropoda; class Insecta; order Orthoptera; family Acrididae; genus Schistocerca; species Schistocerca serialis. Next base: position 82,496,249 of record NC_064643.1, read on the forward strand.
TGTTCATTTAGGCAGATTATTTTAATATTTACGGATTCTGAAAGCAGAATTTTTAGTTCGTCGATTTTTGAGAATTTACGATTTGGCAGTTCTGCCCCTAAGCCATTTATGTTCAAGTGCATCAATAGATCATTTTTTCTTTTAGTTATTTCGCGTGCATCCTTTGTTTGGTACCTAAACTTTTTATTTTCAGTTTGAATTTTTTCTTTGTCACCCCTATCACAATGAATTAGTTTCCCTTGCTTCTTAGGACATTACACACGTCTACGAACATTTTACTAAGGTTCACAGAGCCTAATCTATTCAAGTGCAGGCCGTCTTTTCCCAGACACTTTGAGTTTAAGAATTTGTTTGGGTCAATGAATACTGCACCGAGTCTGTTGCACTGTTCCCTAATGCCGGTATTTATCCTGTTGATGTAAGCATCACTTACCGATCTTCGATGAATGATTCCACTAATTACCAGCCTGGCTGTTGGGTATACAGTTTTCGCCGATCTAATCAGATTCCGCGTTTCATTCACGATTTCTTCCTCACTGTTACTGCGGATGGAGTTTGTGCCCACGTGGATTAAGACACCTCTGTAATCGTCGGTACTTAAAGTTTTGTTACCAGTTTCGCCCGTGTTTCTTTTCGTGGACAATACATTCTTAAAGTGTTTGTTGAGCTGATGCGATCGGATTCCAGGTCGAACATCGACCTTGCAGTCCGGCACAATAACATTTTTTAATATAGAATCACCTATTAACAGAAAATCGTTTTTGTCATCTTCTTTGTTCGTTGCACTTTTACATTCGCCCTTCTTATTATAGGAAACTGTTTTCCATTTACACTTATCACTTGTTTCACTGACAGAGTTCTCTGTTGTATTATTTGCCGTATTACACAAATGCGGATGTTTGCCACTTTGTTCAATAATGGGTTGATTTCTACACACGCAGGATTTTCTTTCAATAACCAGTTCAGAATTTTCTTGTTTCAATGCTAAAATTTCCGCCTTCAGCGCTTCAATGTCACTTTGAAGCAATTTAATAATTTCTTCTTTTGAGTTCACGGTACTTACGAGTTCGGCCGTCTCCATATGCAAACAATGTGGACACGACCCTGGAAACTCGTCTTTTATGAGTTTTAAATTCACTTTCGCGCATTTTTCATGAAACCAGTAGTTACACTTCACACAAAAGATGCCTTTCATGACGCGTTTCGAACATTCCCTACACGATGAACTATTTCATTTAACCTTTTTTGAGGACTGAGATGTGTCACAACACTCTTCTATCGGCGCCATCTTGTTATAGAACAGTGCAATAAAGTAGGAGTCGTTTTCATTGATTCCAACAAATTTCTAGCGAATTAATGCCTGACATTCATTCACAAATTACAAGTGTAAGTACACGAGTGGACAGTTTAGAAAGAAGCTTCAAAGAGAAGATAGCGAGCTCTGGTATCATAAATGTAAGTAGTCTGGAGGAGCGGGTAGAGGAAATTATAGATTGGAAAGTCACAGAGAATAACATTGAGGAATGCATTGCCTATGGCTTCTTCCAAATTGGAGAGAAGTCAAACTTATGCAGGAACATGTAGAAGAATGAGGAACTTCACCCAATGTTGTGCTGACCAGTGAAGTAGTTTCTGATTTGTAATTTTTGAGGGGGGGGGGGGGGGTGAATTCAGGGTTATTGAGACAATTCCCTTAATTCAAGCCAGACGGAGAGGTGCATCCGACTCATTTTTCGAAAAAATGGTTCAAAAAGCTTTCTTGAAGAACTGGTAAGTTTCTGAAATGATTAAATTTGCTGTGGGGTACCTTTTAGGGGAATCCTCAGAATGGGGTACTGTGAATTTCTTCTGAAACTCTCCCCACGAAGAAAAGTTCTCAATATTTAAAGAGAAATATTAATTTCTCCTGTGTACTAGCAGACCAATATCAGATTTGTGGGACCCAAAATATTACAATAATACTTAGATGCCAGTCTAAATATTTCCTCGTGGTACCCTAATATGGGCAAAGTATTTAGAAAAGCTGATGGAGGAAGAGGGTTTAATTCAAATTTTGATTAGACAATTACCCATCTACGCAAGAAAGAGACATCTGGTGTAGTGGCTGTAAAATGGTTGAAGAATTGTTATCCTTCATTGATGCACTAGATGCCCTAAATAAAGACTGTAATGAAACTTTACATCAAGGGGAAAATTCGAATTTCAAAAGGAATAGTGGGAATAATTTAAAAAAGCATCAAGTCAACCTAGCTGGAGTTCACCAGTGCAACAGAAAAATGGTAACAACAATCATCAGAAGAAGCATCCACCTTCGAATTTATGTCCAGTAACTTCACTAGAATTTGTACCAAGTAATAATAGAGCACAAAGTGGTATCATACTATCTCGATTCGGTTACCAACCTGTGATTACTAATAATGAGGAAAACGTGGTGCGATCTGGATCCAGGGCCAGTATCAATGTCGTAGAGATTCACTAGGAGGCCTGATTAATGATAAGTACGTTATTTTCATGCACAGAATACCTACAAAAGTATGGTTATTGCTAGAAGAACCAAACCTCTAGAGACATTAACGTTCTGAATTAATGGCCAGAGTGACAACTGTCGGTTCCCGAGTTGTTTTCAGTGTTTCTTCTATAATAGTTTTTAATACATCGAATTTCTTCAATATCTTAAGCTACTCTACCAATCCACGCTCAAAGATATGATGAAAAAAGAAAAAAAATCGTACTAAACAGCATTTGTGATTACGTTACCCCCAACAGTTACTGGTGGTGGATTTCCTTATCCCATTCAGTCAGACTACTAACAACTTCTGACTCCCTATAAAATTCTGCATACAGGTTTCTGGTACTACACTTTTGTCCCCAGCAAGAGCACATATGAGGTAGGTATTTGCACAGTGCATCTGCACCTACCTGTCCCCAATCTGGACTTGTCCCAACTATGCTCGGTTGCAGCACGAGGTGGAAATTTGTGCACATGTTATCTCCAACCTCCATCATTTGGCACAGTCTTGGGACAAGATGCATTAAGTGTGCCTGGTCAGCTCCTGTCTCCCTTGGTTTCAACCATCATGGTCTCCATGTATAATTAGTTTATATTTTTGCTTGGACCTCAGTTTCGACCAGCACAGTCTCCATGTATAGTTAAGTCAAATTTTTCCGTGGAATGATCTTGGTATATAATCCCTTCACCAGTTGCTTTGCAAACCTGTGTGTAGAGGCCTTGGTAAAAATCAGTGTCATCAATTTTGTATGTATTATTGATTAAGATGACTCCAACACTGTTTATCTTGAAAGATGCCAGGTAATCCTTTCATTGGTCACATATTTCTAGGTAAATAGGGAGGCCAGCCGGTGTGGCTCAGCAGTTCTAGGCACTACAGTGTGGAACCGCGTGACCGCTACAGTCGCAGGTTCAAATCCTGCCTCGATCATGAATGTATGTGATGTCCTTAAGATAGCTAGGTTTAAGTAGTTCCAAGTTCTAGGGGACTGATGACCTCAGATGTTAAGTCCCATAGTGCTCAGAGCCGTTTTGAGGTAAATAGGGAGAACAGTGTCCTGGCACTTAACTTTAAAAATAATTTCTGATGACATGAGAATATGATTCTCATACTGAATGTAATATATTCGGGCGAGAGTTCCAATCGATATTTCTTGACGCATATTTTTCTTAGTGAACTGAAGGAAATATGTTAGCAAAACATATAATAATGGTTGACTAATTAAACAACTATGATAACATAGTATTTAGGTTTACTTCTTTGTGCAGAATATTTTGTACCTTTTATGAGATGTGATATAAACCCTTCCATCTACATCAGTTTTGAAAGTGGAGGGTACTGTGCATAACAGCATGATTTATAAGAGCACATATATCATGACAAACCCAAAATATACATCACACCTTTCAAACAACCCTCACAAACATGTTTGCCTGATTCTTCATCACTTGCAATTTCCATAGAGTTGCTAAGATTTCCTCAAGGGTGAAGGTGGGAATGTCCATTCTATAGGAGATGATTAATAACAAACCTCCCTGTGGCTCTCACTCAAGTAACTATGAGGTAGGGATCCTGGAGAGGGGTGGGGTGGGGTGGGGGTAAGGGTTTCCTGTCTTTGAGGCTATCTTCTTTCTCTTCTTTGATTTTAGGTCCTAAAAATGAGAAGTAAGAAAGAAAATAAATAGAAATGGTTTCTATCTTTTGTTACCTCTTTCCATATTCACCTACATCTATTGCAGAAGTCCTCCTTGGTTTCCATGGTTTCCAATGATTCTTTGGCTTTCTTATCTGAAGATAAGATGTAGGTCATACTACACAAACACACATCTGCGTACACACAAAATTACATTATACACAAACATTAAAATTACAGACTAGAAATGAGTCACAAAGTGAGAAGTGCCAGGTGTTATAGGGGAAAGATATGTGTACACAGGGAAATATACGTACACACACACACACACACACACACACACACACACACACGCACACACACACGCACACACACACACGATTATTTCACATCAAGCAAGAATACATAAGAAGGAGGTATGAGTAATAAAAGAGCATGCAAGAGGGACAGTATCATGACAGAAGTCACACATATTACATTTTATAGGGATTATTCTGGTAAGTTTGAATTCTGTGCACAACGAATATTATTACATTTTATGTTATGTAAGTTTAGGATGGTCAAAAGGAACACTCTTATTTTCCCCAGAGTTCCTCCAAACTACAACAGATAATGAATGAGTAAATACTTAGAAAAGGTAGTACAAAAATTGAAACAGAAAGTAGATTTCTCATGTGTCATGAACACCTGGAGTTCACGATATTATATGTGATATTAATGTACACAATCATTATGTATAAAATATCGCGTGTTTGATCTGAGGAGGGGGATACGTAGTGTTTCGAGAATTCCCGCATAAATTCTAGAACCTCTCAGCCCTCTACCATCTTGAACACATGATATTTTAAATATAAGTGTGAGAGTGTCTGTCTACTGTGCATCACCTGTCTGTGTGTGTGGAGGTGCAAAGTATATAGTGAGAAGGCCATAGACACAGCACTCAAATGGCACTGACAAGGACTTGTCAGTCGAGCCAAGCAAGTTGTAATGAAAGAACACAGCAGCCCCAAGGAACTTCTGTGTTATTCTGTGCTGTTTTATAACTTTGACTACAGTAGTGATGAAAAAACAGTCGAGCTGAAAAAAAGATTTTCAGTAACTTTTAACACTGACACAAGACTTTTTCATGATTTCTGTGGTTGTTGACTCAACTATGTGGTAAATGTATCTTAATTTGTGTCTAATGTGAGATGACACTGGTGACTTACAAGAAGTCTAATGTTAATGTGAAAACTGATAATTACATCCTTTATTGAAGTTTTTTGAAATACACTGACAGTGAACTAAAAGTATTCTTTGAGTACCTACGTATCTCACGATCACGAGGGGGGGGGGGGGGGGGGCGAGGAGAGAGAGAGAGAGAGAGAGAGAGAGAGAGAGAGAGAGAGAGAGAGAGAGAGAGAGAATGAATGAATCATATATATTCCTTTAACTAGCATCGTTCTTTGGAGAAGAAGTTTTTGGAGACTGACATAGAGCTGGCTATCCAGAGAAGAAGATCAATATTGCTAGGTGTTCATTTAAAAGATGGCATGCACAGCTGAATTTCAGTGGTGCAAAGATAAAATTGAGTGTAAATGGTGGAAACTGTGTTTTATGTCAAAATACCAGGGTTAGTTTTCTGAGATTTTTCACTCCATCTAGGCCACCAATTGAGCTAAGATCCTTTGATGGATGTACAGGACTGTCAGAATGTGATGTGATCATAAACAATCTGCTTGTGTCCTAAATTTTTTTCAGGACTACTTAATGGCAGGTTAAAACTGTACATCAGACTCAGACCCTTAAACTGGAAACTTTGGATAGCTCACTCCACAAAAGACAAACATGACTCATACTGCCCCTATCTGTATAGATTCAATATGCCTTGCTAGTCCTATTTGGTAAGGGTCCCACACACTTCAGCAATTTTCTAGAACTGATTACCCAAGTGATTTGTAAGATTTGTAAGCTATCTCCTTTATAGACAGTTCAAGATGACACTGGGTGAAAGCACCTCATGTAGTGATGTCTCAGTTACTGTAAAACGTGATTGTGATGTGTGTAAAATTTGTGTGAAAAGGTCAAGTGAGGTATCCTGTGTACTGAGTGCAAGTCGTGGTACCATAATAAATGTGTAGAAGTGAATCTGAAGTATATAGAAGATGATCATGACTGTACATGTCATCCGTGCTTTACGAGTGCTGCAAAAAACGTAATGCAAAACACACTAAATTCAGAAGAAACAACAATAGGGGTTCTTACAGACAATATCAAGGACTAGAGCAAAATCATCACCTAGTACAAGATGTTGCTGCAATCAGTCTTTCTACACAGAAAATGTGGCATGAGCCAACTAAAGCATGTAAACATACAGTAAGTACAGCTATGGTGATACCGCTATCAAATAAATAATTGATTCTAGATGAAGACTGTAAGAAAACAGCAAACACAGATGAACCAAAATCAGTGACAAAACGTCAAATAAAGTTCACAGTCAAGAAAATTTGTACAGTCAATAAAACAGGGAACTACAAAAAACGAGTCCTTCAACAGAATCACTGATAAAACGAATGAATAGAATTAGTCATTTACAGCCACAGGAATAACTAAGCTGACCACACCTTTGACAGATAATGAAAAGCAGTTATTCACTAAATGACTTAACTAAGAATGACATGATCATAATCATGGGTGGAAGCAACGAATTATACTTAAACGAGGGTAAATTTGCCACACAGTGTCTAGAAACAACACTACTGAACCCCAAAGTGCTTAATATTGTAGTGACAAGCATGCCTCACAGACATGATCTGCAGGGTAACTCAATCATAATCTTTGAGCTTACAAAAATAAACAATTTCGTGAAATATGCAAGTTTTATCAAAACATAACATTCTTTGAGCTCCCCAACTCAAGAGATCTGTTCACAAAATATGGTCAACACCATAACAGCGCTGCCAAGTCGTGCATTGGCAAAATTCAGACGAAACTAATACAGAAAGACGACCATGCTGGAAGAAATACAATTGCTTTGATCAAGGAAATATGAAAACACCATAACAGCTCCATAAAAGGAAAGTCAGTCACAGCCACAGCATTAGCACAGCCAGGATCAACACTTTAACAAGAAGAGTCAGTGCCAGAATTAACTTCAGCAAAAACAACAAGAAAATGTGAGGATCCAACAGAAGAAACAGTGTCCATTACATCAGTTGGTAGGATAACTAACACCTCATCACCAAAAGGATTTTTTTTTATACCAAGGCAAGAGAAACAAAGTCTACAAGGTAAGCAGTGCACAGTGCTTCTCAGTCTCCCACCAAAACATGCAAAGCATAAGAAAGAAAGTGCAACAATTATTGGTGGAACTGCAGTCTATTGACAGCTCACTTGTTTGCATAACAGAACATTGGTGTAACAGTTCAGAATTAACAAATGTAGCACTATATTCCTACAGTCTAGCCCGTCATTACAGTATAAACACTATGAAATGTGGTGTATCGTGGATATGCACGGAGGAGGGGATTATGTAAATAATTAGAAATGACATTATGGCATTAAGTGAGGATAAACATGTAGAAATATAAGTCTTTGGAATACATGTAGTTTTTTATCTCTAAAGCTAACTGTACTATGTAGTTATCATGCTCTCAGTGGTGATATGGACACATTCACTACAAAGGTAACCCAACCATTACATACGGTCACCCGCCCCCTAAGGCAAAAATCATTATTTGTGAAGTTCTAAACATTAACATGATGAACCCAGATATGCCATGCAATATTTTTCGGAATATTATCTACACCTATGGCATATCACTATTAATTAATGCTGCCACTAGGATAACCAGACATTCAGCATCAAGTATTGACCATACGCTACAGACACAGAGAAAGATAGGTGAGACATTGTCATAGATGACCTTGGCATCTCAGTCCATTCCAGTCGGTTATTAAAATCAGGCATAGAATTAGATAATAACACTAAAATACTCAAGTACAGTAAGGGTTTTTTTGTAAGTCAAAAAGAGCTCTGATTAACAGTGAAACATGGGAGGAAATGTACTTTGAAAACTTCCCAATTGTAATAGTTTCTAAGATTCTGTCAATATTTAAATTAAGATTTGAAGAAGTGTCTCCTAAAGTTGTAAGAATCACTAAATCATGCAACAATAACAGCTGGGTAACCAATGGGATAAGGAAACCCTCTGAAACCCTAATGCACCTTAGCTCATTGAAAAACTACGGTAACAATTCAGCATTTCATAACTTATCATACATACAGAAAGATCTACAGAAAAGTATTGTTAGTGGCTAAAAGGTACCAAAATTACAAATTTACAGAAAAAACTAATAACAAAATTAAAGCAGCATGGAAAATCACCAAACAGGAAAGTAACAGGAAAAAATTAAAGCCAGTAAATATACAGTTCCAACACAAAGATACCAAAATAAATGACCACAAAAAACTATCAAACTTTGGTTGCTATGTTGCTGAAATACTTATTGACAAAGTTCAACAAAACAAAGCATTTACACAGGCACTGACTCCATGGGGACTGAGGGGGCCCAAGCTCCCTCAAAAAATCATTTGGGTGAGGGGGTGGGGGGCGAAGGGGGGGGGGGCCTCCGCGAACCCTCCCAATAATTTAAGAAATTTATTAGTTTTATTATGCTTTGCAAAATAAAAAATTCCAACCTAATTGTTTTTTTTTTTTCATTGTTTGTGAGAGTAACCTTTTAAGATATGTTCAGTAATGCGTTAAAACAAATAGTTATTCTGGTAGTAAGCAGGTTAACTGAAAATGAGTGGTGTGAATCATGATAGTGTTACAGTGCTGCACGAACACTTAGTATTTGACCCAGTGTGTGTAACTTCAGGTCAAGTCTGGTGCCAGCAGGCCAGCACTGAGGCTGCGGTGGCATTAAAGGACTAGAGCAGAAGCGCCTGGAACCCTCCGCCATGCGTCGCCTTGATGCTTTGAGACATTAGGAAGACGCGGCTATATAAATCCCACCCTGCTGTCACAGTCATTCACTGTGGGTAGTTTCATTCAGTGCATGCTGCAGCCATGTTTAGTATTTTGACTTTAGTGTCTAGTGGACCATTTTTTGTATGACTATATTTTATTCATGTACTTTAGTCTCTTAGTGTATTGTGATTTAAGTTTGCAATGGATAAATTTGTTACCAAAAATGTGCACTTTGAAGTTGATGATGCTGCAAGTCAGCCTCCAACAATTATTGTGTCATCAATTGCTTTGTTGTCTTCAGGCAAGAACCATTCACAGCCGAAACCTGGTCAATCTGGTAAGGGAAGATCATTTCAGAAATCTTGGTTGATCAAATATATATGACTAGAATATAAAGAATCTACCGAAGAAGTTTTTTGCAAAGCCTGCAAAGAGGCAGATGCTAAAAATCTATTACAATTCTTTAAAAAAAAAAAAAAAAAAAAAAAAAAAAAAAAAAAAAAAAAAAAAAAAAAAAGCATTTACTTCCATAGGGTTTTCTAACTGGAAAAATGCTTTGGAAAAATTCCGGTTTCATGAAAATATGTCTACGCATAAAGAAGGTATTTAGTTTCAGAAGTGTGGTGTCCCAATTGAATGAACAGTTAGACAGTGATATGAAGAAAGGCTGTTTAGCTCTTGAGACGATTTTTACTATCGTGCAGTTTCTATGGTGACGAGGAATAGCAATTAGATGGCATGAAGATGAAAACTCAATTTTTTTTCCAATTGCTGGAAATCCAGAAGAATGACATACCTGAGTTTAAAGATTGGTTAGGTCATTTGCGGTATAAGTGGACGCCCCATGATATTCAAAATGATATCATTGGTCTACTACGAAAGTCTGTGTAGAGAGAGGGATTGGCTTCATTCAAGAAGACTGAATATTTTTATATTATGGTTGACGAAACAAATGATTCTTTGATTCATGAACAAGTGTCATTTTGTGTTTATACTGCCGATGATTCCTTAATCATCAATGGAGTCTCTATTGGCTTGCCCGAGTCCCCCAACACTGAATTACAGACACTGTTTAGTATTTTAAAAGATGTTTTTGCTCATCTTGATTTGTCAATGGATAACTTTAGAGGATAGTGCTATGCTGGTACCTCGAATATGAGAGGTAAGTTCAAAGGACTAAAATATTTAGTTTTGGATATACAACCAAAAGCACGTTATATGCTCCGCACTGCTCACAGTTTAGACTTGGCAGTTGTAGACAGTCTCCGCCATCTTACATCTATGAGGGATATTATGGCTATAGCCAAGGACTTAATAAATACCATAGGGAATCCAACAAAAGGCTGGGACTTTTCAGAAGCATACGCTGTGAGAGCGCCAATGACCCAGCTGGTCTATGAACCCTTTGGCCGACTCAATGGACTATGTGAGCTTTAAGTATCTTGAGAATATTGAAAAACTTTGAAGAACTTCAACAAGTTTTTTTTTTTAAACATTTTCTGCAGAGGACAAAAGAGGCAGGCTACAAATGTGCAGGCTACCTTGAGTCAATGTTACAATTAAAGGCTTATTTCTTTTTACATCTTCATTGCCATGCAATTAACCCAGTAGAGGATATCAATGGAAAAGAAATCAATGCCCTCATCTAAGTGTGGCTGATCTGGAAAAAACATATGAGGGCTTGATTTGTATATTGAATGGAAGGCGTGATAGTTTGGAACACTTTTGGGGATTGTGTTTAAAAGAAAAACCTTCACAACTTGATGATCCTTCACTTCCTTGGAAACTATGTATACGAAAGAAGTACAGAAACAATGAAGCAATCTCACCACACACTTTCACAAACTTCGAAGTAAACAGGTTTGTAGTATTCCTTTTGGGTTTTGAAATGGTAAAGTCTTGCATTACTGAGCGGTTTGCTTCTACTGGACTCACACAGGTCATTGCAGTTGAACAAGAGTGCTTCCTTTTAATAAACAGAGATGATACAAATTTGGAAAATCAACCGAGTTTTTCAAAAATGATGTATAGATTGGCAGACTGCACTCACACTCGAATATGTTAGCCGATATTGCTAATAATGATATTCTAATAAAAAACAACAGCTCTTAAAAATAATGCATGATGTAAGAAAGTACATTACACAAGACCCTGCAGTAGGATAAATGTTATGTGAGGTAGTGAAGTGCATTAAACTTCTCCAAGTATTTCCAGTCATGACAGCAACAGCAGAATGGTCATTTAGCACACTTAGATGCCTGAAGTCACATCTCCGATCAAGAATGGGACAAAAGTGATTGAACAACTTGGCTGTACTTCATGCCCAATGAGATATTTTGGATGAATTGGATATCTGACCAGTCATCAATTACTTCATATTCAGTAATACAGTCATATGGTCAACATTTGTACCTTTTTAAAGACACTCTAGCCCAAATAATGGCATTTAGAGCAATATTAAAAATCTTTATAAAATAGAGAATTAAATACATACATAATGCTAAATTTTCAGTTTCACAATATTAGTACTAGTTTAATACTGTATTATTATATTACTATAGTACTGTATTAGTCATTTTCAAATACTTAACTATTTTTAGGGTGTATGACCCAATTAAAACCACTATTTACAGACATTTTGACTAAAATTATTAGGCATACTGTATTAACTTTATTAACTGTATTACAGCATTAACTTTGAGTATCGTTTTAATGTTTTTATTTAATGAATCCTGAGCTTTATTCAAAGTAAGCTTAAATTAGCTGTTTCACTTATTAATCAAAGTGCTATTACTGTGCAACAGCAATATGTTATGTTTTATTCTTTTGATGATAGACTAGGATTTATTTAAATATAATTTCAGTCTTTTCAGAGCTATGTATTCACTGCTCTGTAATAGTCTATAAGTATGATTATCACAGTAAATTAAATTAGCTTTTTACGAAAGTAACGTGCGTGTTTATGATTTGTTTTTTTATTTCAAAGCCAAAAAATAAGTCAGGCTTGTTGAGTTTCCTGGAGTGTCAAGTTATTGAGAGTCCAGTTTTCCTGGTTCTAATGCTGAGCAAATGACTCTAAAATGCTTAAAAAATTTTCAAACTCTATTTTTCCATCTAACATTTAGAAAATTTCCCAGGGTGAGACCCCCAGTATGGGACACCCAAAATATTTTACAAGTCGGCACCCCTGGTGCTTACTGAAGGACTGCATAGACAACATCGAAGACCCTTTAGAGTACATCATCAATGAGTCCTTCTCGACTGGTTTCTTCCCAGATATACTGAAGCATACAAAAATAACTATATATAAGAAAGGTGACAAAAAAAGCATAGAAAATTACAGATCAATCTCGTTACTGTCATCCTTTGTAAAGGTCATAGAGACCATAATGAAAAACAGATTCATGGGGTACTTAAAGTTCAATCTTCTGAGTAAAGAGCAATTTGGTTTCTGGGCTGGCAAAAGCACAAATTCAGCTGTAGCTCAATTCTCAAACGTTATCCTCGAAGCACTAGACAAAGGAGACCACATAACAAGTATCTTCCTTGATTTGACCAAAGTGTGACACAGCAGACCACACAATTCTGCTAAGCAAACTAAATGCACTACGAGTAAGAGAAGCAAACAAACATGTGGTTTCGTTCATACCTGCAAAATAGGGTCCAACAGGTGGAGATCACTCAAACTAACTCAAATCATATGTTTCAAATTCAGAATACATCAATTTAGGAGTCCCCCAAGGAAGTGTGCTGGGCCCAGTCCTTTTTTTAATATACATCAATGATTTTCCAGAAAGTGTCAAACATGGTGAATCAGTACTGTTTGCTGATGGTGACTCAGCTTTGATTTAGATGTTACTGTAAAGTGTACTCAATGAAAAAGCTGAGGAATCACTTACGCATGCATGCCAGTGAATAGAGACTAATAAAATAATCCTAAATATAAAAAAGGAACCAACAGCATTTGTTTCCACTTAAACAGAAAACCAAACAGTACCAAGCTAAAAGTTAATGAAGAGCACATAGAACGTGTACTATCAACAAAATTTTTAGGCATGCATGTCTACTCTCAACTAAACTGGACGAAGCACACTGCAGTACTTGGAAAGCAAATAGCTTCAGCATGCTATGCACTTGGGATAATAAATTCAGTGTGTAGTAGGTCATGTACTAGAAAGGCATACTTTGCGCATGTCCACTTCATAATTGGTTGTGGCATATCCTTCTGGGGATCAACATAGCACAACAGACAAACAATATTTAAGTTGCAAAAAAGGGCTGTACGAATCATAACAGAAAGTAGCAATAGATCCCATTGTATGGAGTTATTCGAATCTTTGTGTATATTGACAGTTCCATGTGAATACATTTTCCAGAAAGTAATATACATAAAAAACACATTGACCAGTACCCGATAAACAGTTGATACATGCACATGAAACCAGACACAGACAACACACCTCTATAGGAAAAACAAATGAAAAACTGAAAATAGCATGTTATATAATGGAATTAAACTGTACAACAATCTTCCACAAGCGATCACAGACATAAGCAAAATAGATAACTTCAGGAATTTGCTAAAAAACATCTCTTGGAAAAGTATTTTTTCTTTACTGTCAAGTATTATTTGGAATAAAGTAAATATATCTAAAAACAAAGATGATGTGACTTACCAAACGAAAGCGCACAATGTCTGCTTGTGGATGGATGTTAGTGATTTAATTACTAACTCAAAGACCAAGAACTCTCATGGATATGACGGTGTATCTAGCAGTATACTGAAGTATTGTTCTATGTATGTGAGCCCAGTTCTCAGCCATATCTGTAACTTTTCCTTCAGGAGTGGTCGGTTTCCTGACCGATTAAAGTACTCTGTAGTGAAGCCACTTTATAAAAAGGGAGACATTGATAATGTTGACAATTTTAGACCTATTTCTATGCCATCGGTGTTTGCTAAAGTTATCGAGAAGGTTGTATATACAAGGTTACTGGAGCATTTAAATTCACGTAATTTGCTGTCAAATGTTCAGTTTGGTTTTAGAAATGGTTTAACAACTAAAATGCTATATTCAGTTTTCTCTGTGAGGTTTTGGACGGATTAAATAAAAGGTTCCGAACGCTAGGTGTTTCCTTTGATTTAATGAAGGCTTTTGACTGTGTTGACCACAAAATATTACTGCAGAAGTTGGACCATTATGGAGTAAGGGGAGTAGCTTACAATTGGTTCGCCTCTTACTTTAAGAACAGAAAGCAGAGCGTAATTCTCTGCAATATTGAGAGTGGTAGTGATGTTCAGTCCCAATGGGGCACTGTTAAGTGGGGCGTTCCCCAAGGGTTGGTGCTGGGCCCACTGCTGTTTCTTATTTATATAAATGATATGCCTTCTAGTATTACAGGTGATTCAAAAATATTTCTGTTTCCTGATGACACCAGCTTGATAGTGAAGGATCTTGTGTGTAATATTGAAACAGAAACAAATAATGTAGTTCACGAAATACGTTCGTGGCTTGTGGAAAATACAGAATTAGGTGTAATAGCTTCTTATCTTGACAGTACAAGACAGCTTGTCACAGTTAAAAATAAACACTCCCGTGTTGCTGGTGTTCCACAGGGAACATTACTTCGACCATTCTTCTTCATTGTCGCTATCAGTGATGTTTCTCTCTATACAGGGTGTTACAAAAAGGTACGGCCACACTTTCAGGAAACATTCCTCACACACAAATAAAGAAAAGATGTTATGTGGAAATGTGTCCGGAAACGCTAAATTTCCATGTTAGAGTTAATTTTAGTTTCGTCATTCCAATGTGATCAAATTGTAAATTTTCACAATCAACATGTGAGGGCTGACGAGAATCCGCTCGCAATCATGTCATCAACACAGATTTTCTGTGAACGTTTGGGCAGGCATTGTTGGTGATGTCTTGATTGGGCCCCATGTTCTTCCACCTATGCTCAATCGAGCACATTATCATGATTTCATACGTGATACTCTACCTGTGCTGCTAGAACATGTGCCTTTAAAAGTACGAGACAACATGTGGTTCATGCATGATGGAGCTCCTGCACATTTCAGTCAAAGTGTTCGTACGCTTCTCAACAACAGATTCGGTGACTGATGGATTGGTAGAGGCGGACCAATTCCATGGCCTCCACACTCTCCTGACCTCAACCCTCTTGACTCATTTATGGGGGCATTTGAAAGCTCTTGTCTACGCAACCCTGGTACCAAATGTAGAAACCCTTCGTGCTTGTATTGTGGATGGCTGTGATACAATACACCATTCTCCAGGACTGCATCAGCGCATCAGGGATTCCATGCGACGGAAGGTGGATGTATGTATCCTCGCTAACGGAGGACATTTTGAACATTTCCTGTAACAAAGTGCTTGAAGTCACGCTGGTACGTTCTGTTGCTGTGTGTTTCCATTCCATGATTAATGTGATTTGAGGAGAAGTAATAAAATGAGCTCTAACATGGAAAGGAGCGTTTCCGGACACATGTCCACATAATATATTTTCTTTCTTTGTGTGTGAGGAATGTTTCCTGAAAGTTTGGCCATACCTTTTGTAACACCCTGTATAATTCATGCTCTCATATGCTATGTGGATGACAACACTGGTCACCTCATGTCAGAAAATCTCAGCCTTGCATAAAAGCAAACAGCAATCACTCAAATCTGCCATCCACTGGCACTCATCAAATAAATTACCCCGTAACCCAGAGAAAACATAACAGCTTCTTTATGGTCACCCAGGACCACAGAAAACAAATACGTAAAACTGTTAGAAATGCATATGGATTCCAAACTTAACTGTGAAGAACATTTTAGTCAGGTATGCAAAAAGACTTTGTGGGTCTCCTATCTGCTTTGGAAACTTACAGACATGATTAGTATTGTCTTCCTGAGACTAATATACTTCGGACTGTTGCAATCGCATATACTTATGGTCTTCTTGTTTGATGAGACACCCTCTCACACAAGCAAAATTCAGAGAATACAGTGAAGGACATGACACACAATGTATAAAACATGTCCCAGAGAGCAGTGTCATCCGCTCTTTACCAGGCACAGACTACTGTCTGTTGTACGCATGTACATGTGTGTGTGTACTATATGCAAACAAAAATGGCATGAAAAATTCTTCTAGGGAAGAAATTCAGGACTAAAACACTAGAATATAGGTGGATGATGACATACCAGGATACAGATTATGGCCACCTTGCGTCTAACGTACGGTGAATACTTTAAAACTCTTCAATTACTATTACAAACTGCTCAGGCCATGCCATTGCAATTTTTTAAGGAAAGACTGCAGAACAGGTTACTGGACATCACATTTCTCTATCTGCAACATTTCATGATCTGAGTAATGCTGAGATCAATATATAAAATTGACGATCTGTGAAATGACTGCAAGTTTTCCATGAATGTGATTTATACTTTTCAGTGTGGTAGGACAGCTGTCATCAGAAATGTGCAGCACATTTCTCTGCTCTGCTATTTTTCCAGGAAAAATACAATGAAGGATGAAGTTTGTTAACCTATATTGAAGTAGTAAAGATCATGCAGGTCAATACATTGGGTGAGAGTATACATTTGCATTCCTTAAAATACTAACCACAGTGTGTATGTCAAATTATTTTAAATGCTTGTTCACTGGAGTGAGAACATATACATTTTGCTTGTGGTGTTGGTGCTGAGCGAGTCACTTGCTAATGAGAGTTTCATTCGCGGCAAAAAATTTTCATGCCTCCCATCAAAATTCATTGGCGATGATCACATATTATGTGTGTGTTTATATATTTATTGAACAGACATATAAAGCACACAAACATTTTAAGCCTACAGTAGTCTACTGAATGTTTTTTGAACAATTTAAGAGCTCTGTCTACAAATGTTACATTATGCAGTCACGTATCACTGAACCATTATTTACCTCTCCAATTACACAACATTGTTCTAACGAACTACAACAATTTTTCCCATTTTCTTATTTATCAATAGTATTTTAAAAGCACCTTTCTATTGTTGCACGGCTTGGTAAGTGCCAAAATGTATGGACAGAAGGGATAATGGAGGATAACAGTATGAAAATGGAATGAAAGAAGCAGTTTGTGATGGTAGGAAATTTATCACAAACCAGACAAGATACGGGATCTCCTGATGAGAACTTTTAAGAGACTGAGAGGTGAACAGGCTTGTAAAGAAAGCAATTTGTCGAAAACATGGCATTTTGCAGTCACATACAACCTCCGGACATGTAATGTAGGGGTCGGCTTGCAACACAGTGGTAGGCTAAACAAGCGATTTTGGAAGTAGAAAGTTAAATATGGTCATTAAATAAGATTAGATGTATGATAATGGTAATATACTGTAGACTGGGACACACTTTATGGTGCTAATACTCATCATGGTGGATATTCTAAAATATGCCGTTTTGCATTCAGCACAAAAACTTTAACTATGAAGCGCATTACATGTGGCACACGATTTTGGACTAGACTTTTATGAATGATGAGGATATGCACTTATTATTTACCTACCTGTAACCATGAAAAACATGTCCAACAGGTTGTGTGGCATAACTGCTCACAATTCTCTGACTACTTCATGGAAAGGAGATGTCCGATTGCAATACATGTAATCACAGAGTTTGTGATAAATGTGGTATGAGCATCCTACATGAAAGAAAGAAAGAGAGAGAGAGAGAGAGAGAGAGAGAGAGAGAAATTAAAATTAGCTTCGAAGGATGAGGACTGAAGTTAAACATGTTTGACTAAGCACATGTATCCCACAGAAAAATGGCAGTGCAAGACAACACACCCTACCACACACCAAAAGTACTTGCATCCCTAGACGGACGAACAGTATATCTCATGTGCATTGCGAGGTCACATGTGTGGAAGATGGCACTCATGTGCACACATTATACAGTAGTGGCATTTATTGTGGTGGGTGTTATTAGTGAATAATGAATCTCGGGACAGGCCTGTTCAACTGTTCAATATTGGTGTTATGGAAATGAGGTTTGGTAGTGAGATTACCAAAATGGTGTTTAATCCCCATGCTTTGTATGGACACCAATGATGGAGGTAACCCAGACCTACCCTCTGACTACATAGCTCCAACACATATTGTAACGGAGTTGTCGAACCTGTCCGACCAAAATTTTGAAAGAGATACTATCATGTTGGAAAGACAGACATTTTATGTGATATTCCTAACAGTGCAAGTGATGAGAAAATAGGGACATCGTCCAACAGTGATACCCCACGGTTACACACTGGAAAATGTGGCAAAGAGTTCCAGTTCTTAATATCTATCAACCCTTCTAATTCTTTTAGACACACATCAAATCCCATGACTGACCACACTATCCACAGTGATCCAGTTTCTCTCTTGTTATACAGTTAAATTCCTTTTCTTGCTTGTTGCAAGTGTGTACTACAGCAGCAGTGTCAGACAGGAGTGGTGGAGTGAACTGCCATGCTAAGACTGTCTCTGTTATAAAAATCATAGCAAATCACTGCAATTCCAGCAGTCACGTCACATAATAATCATACACTGTGGCAGCCCCCTCATGACACAGGTGCACACAACTGAAGCCCCAACTGTTACCACCCAGTGCAAAATGATTATTTGTCAGCCTGTTTGTGCGCACTGTAATTCTCAGAAAGGTCAGCTGAAGCAGTAGGGCAATGGTGTAATCAATTGCCATCTGCCGAAACTGCTGACAAAAACATACCCACTTTCCAATCCTCAAAATGTGCTTCACTAGTTAAATGTAAAATCAGACCACTTCAGGTTTTTGCTTGCCTGTCATATTATGGAGCCTGGAAAAAGTACTATTATGTTCATACCATATCAAAGATATTGCTTTCAGCTGTGACTGTGGATAGATAACCAGAAATATCTGTATTATGTACTGTATTTGAGGACATCACCTCCCCACACACAGTGTCCTCCTCCAGTATCTACTAGTGACTGGATCCCTCTGGAACCCTTTACAGGGCCCTCTCTCCGGGAATCCCCAGACCAGAGACATAAGGAAGGGGAAGGGGCGGGGGTCTTTATAACAATTTTTTGAAAGTCTCATCTACAGTTAAGGCACATTATACAAGCAAGCTATTGCAAAGATAATATTTAAGCATTTCAAAGGTTTCTACAAAAACTGGAGTATTACAACTTGAATTTTTGATCGTGATTCTTCCGTCACTGATGGAAGCTAGAGGTGTTGCCACAGCCATACAGACCAAGTAACTGGAAATCAAAGACGAAGATTTCTAAATGAGTGTGATTCAGAGATCAGTAGCCTCAGATGCCAAAAATGCACAATGACAACAATTATGGCAGTAGGTTCAGTAGAAATGGCTATGAGTAGAAAAAAATTGTCGAGATTGGATCTGAAGGATGAGGAAATAATCCTGTGGGAGACAGTACCTCATAACAACAAAAGCAACACCACCAATGACAACAATTACAAAGATGATGACACAGGTGATAGTTGAGTCAACAGTCAGGGTAGAACATGATGATGATGATTTGTTTGTGTTGTGCTCAACTGGGCAGTTATCAGTGCCTGTACAAATCCTTAAATTTACTCTATCCAATCTCACCACTTTCATGAATGATGATGAAAACTATACAAACACAGTCCACATGTGGAGAAAATACCCAACCGGCCCAGGAATCGGACCCAGGACCCTGTAATCCAGAGGAAGCACTATTAGCCACTAGACGGGTTAAACAGAGCAGACTTTGTAGCAATCACATTTTACATCATGATGATATATGGGGATGGTATCTGATACACGTTGTTTCATTTTTTACACATCTACACCTACATACATACTCGGCAAGCCACGGTGTAGTGCATGGTTGAAAGTATCCCATAACTCTAGTAGTCATAACTATTTCTGTTCAACTTGGAAACAGAGCGAGGGGAAAACAATTATCTGAATTGCTCCATTCAAGCCCTAATTTCTCTCTATCTTACATGAAATGTATGTTGCCAACAGTAGGATCGTTGTGCAGTCAGCTTCAAATAGTGGTTCCCTAAATTTTTTCAACAGTGCTCCTAAAAAAGAAAGTTCCCTTTCTTCCAGAGAGTCATTTAACTTCCCGCTCTCTATAATACTCACATGTTGTTCAAACCTATGGGTAAAATATCTTGCAGCATGCTTCTGAATCTTTCTTTAATCTGACTTTGTACAGAACCCGCAAAGTCATTCACCATTTTATTATTTCTTTAGGTGAGCTCTTGCTGTTTTGCATGAAGTGGTGTTCTGGTTATCAGCAATATCATGTGTCAAGATGAGAAACCTCACTATTTCAATCACAAAAAATAATTGACGTTTGAATTGTGGGAAGGAGAAAAATTCAGTGCTAATTAGGTTGGCCCAGATGTACCGAGGACATAAGCTGTCTCACACACACACACACACACACACACACACACACACACACACACACACACACACACACACAGTTGTAGGAGGAGATCTTTAAAATTAACACCAAGCAGTATTGAATTTCAGTGGTGCAAAAACAGAGCTGAGTGTAAATGGAATTTGTGTGTTATTAAGAGCAGCTGCATCAAACCCGTATTTGCACTGAAGCCCACAACAAGAAAATGGTTTGAAAACTGTGTTTTGGGAAAAGATATCGGAACAGATTGACTGATGTTTCTCACTCCATCTAGATCATGAACTGAACTAGGATTCTTTGAAGGGGGTACAGGTGAGATCAGAATGTCATCAGGCTGAAAGTTTTTCAGATTCAGGCAGACTGTAACTTGTTTATATTTTGTGATTCCAACGTCATGAGAAAGGGAGGTAGAGAAAGAACCGGCACTAAAAGGATGCAACATATTGGCGGAGGCATCAAATTCCTTTGCCATGCAGTGCAACACTTTACAAATCCATCCAAAATTAAATGTCAACCTGGGACACTCTTAGATTTCTCGCATTTACCAGTGGAGGGCATACCAGTAGGCTGGCACTGTGATGTTCATGAAATGTTTTCACTGTTTCAAATATGAACAGCCATCAGTTGTATAATGGAATGACAATCATGAAAATTTCTGCCGGGCCAGGACTCTCAGCCAGATTTCTCCTTACTGCACAAGGTAGTCTTACCATTATGCTATCAAAGCACAATTCATGGGCAAACCCAGGTTCCACTTATTGTCAACCTTGTGTCTTCAACTCTCACTCTTACATTCACTAGGTACACTCCTGTATGGGTGAAATATTGTAATTGAAATGCACATTTTGATTCAAATGTCACTTACCTGGTGTCAGGGGAGAGACATGCTCTGTGTTGTTAAGAAGTACCGTCCAATGTTCCTTCGGACAGGCATGCATGTCCAAAGCAACACTGCATCATACTTCTGAGCATCACTAGCACTGCGTTACCCCACTCCAGTGTTCAGATTGCCACGCTTCACACACTGTATAAGGAACCACAGATAATTGCAATTACCATACAGGCAGCTTCATTCTGACTTCAATCAAGGCTGTCAAAGAATGTGCAACAATTTTTGTAGCTGTGACATAAAATATGGGTGTAAAAAGTATTCAGGTATGTGTTGATACAAATACAGTTTTTTAACCAAGATCAGAGGCTTTTTGTTCAATGTCACATCTGTGAAAGTTGTTGCAGAGCTATTTCACAGATAAAGGTATTGTGCTATGTAATGGACTGAAATTAAGACGTTTCTGTACCATGTTCTTCATAACTAATCAAAAGAGTGGCCTAACATTAATAAACTGCATTACTGAGGTAAAACTTTAGTCTAACTGGTTGAGCAAGGCAGGATGTAAGGATGAAATCATGCCTATTTTCATGATGAATAGTCCAGTCCTTGAAGTACATTCTATGCAAACACACTAAGGGTTACTCTACTGGAGTCAATGACATACTTTATGTGCTGAACTACAGAATCCCGAAAGATAAAGGTTCACCTCTATGCAACAGATTTGGAATCTGTATTACAATTCAGGAGAATACTATAAAAGTTACTGTATGTCATATATTGACAACATATTGACTGGTACATTGTTAAGCGGAAGGCTGTTGGAAGTCAGCTTTGGAACTAGAGGATAGGAAATCAGACACAAAGCAGACAGGAGGCAGAGTGACAGTATTTAGAATACCAGAGGTAGATGGTATTGCCTCCAAATAGCAGGCACTAACTGACCCAGGGTAGAATCTTCAGTTCAGAAAATTAAATGGCAACAGCATCCACTGCCTAAATGCTGCTGAACAGTGTCACTTTAGAAGATGGCTGCCCACACACCCACCCACAAACACACAAAATGTCTTATTATGGGCAAGTATCAAGCCTGCTGCCTATGCTAACTGCAATTTAGTTTGTTTACACAGGTTAGAATCTGATGAGAAAGGGGAACAGTGCTGCAACATCACTCCCCACTCATGAGATGCCTCAGGGTAGTGCCAGGTGACATGGAACATGGTTGTTGCTAGTCATAATACGAAGTGCAGTGACCTTCAGCATTCGTTGCTACAAAACTTGGAGTTAATTTAATGGCCAGATCGTCACCACCTACACAATAGGAGAAGAGAAGAGAAACGATACAAAGTTGCTAGCCCAAGACACCAGGGAAGTACAAAGCCACAATGCACAATGCATGTGGTATGAGTGGATTGGTTGGCAAACTACGGATAAGGAGAATTAGTGTGCTGCCACTATCCCTCAAAAACCCATATTTTTTTATTCAGGGCAAGTTTTCTATCTGACCATTGGGGCCCCAACTCCTTGTCATTCATAGCCAGCCTCTACTTCTACATTGCTCCAGCAGATTGCCACAACTCTGGATCTCTTATTATATTGGCCACAGTAGTGGAGAGGAGATGGTCCACTTCACATACAAGTGGTAGAAACTATGGTCTCCATACCTGTACTGAGGGATTGCCAATCAACACTTACGTTTTCTGGAATAATTTTTCTCTTGTTTTTCAAGCACGTGAATTGTCTCGATTATGAACCTTGCATGAATGCCAGGATTCTTGGCTTATCCCAAGCAGACGATATCAAGTACTGATACTGCCTGGTCTCTATCATGACCCCTCTCTCCAGACATTGGAAACCTTTCATATGCACACTAACACACAGTGGAAATTACAATGGGTTTATTACTGAAGTTTAATGAGAAGCAATCACATAACAAAGTAATTTCCACTAGAAAAAATCATATGCTGCCAGCTGACCCAATCTAACACTTCTACAAGCATATTTGATAATGCACTGCCAGTAAGTCTTATTTTTTCATCCTATGCAGTACCAGTTCATTCAACACAAGATGGTATGTGCAAACTTGCAACCAGTGAGATCTGAACTTACGCATATTTGACAGAGTTGTCAAGTCCTAATGGTCTGTCTTATATCTATGATGTGTATCTTAGGTGGCTTTCCGTACCTTCACTTCTGCAAGATACCAAATGGCAACCCTCCAGAATTATGGAGGGGTACAAAGTTTAACATAAATTATCATTGTTCAGAGCCAATAACTCCATTGACACTATGACCTCAAATAATAAGGAGAACAAGGCTACATTATCACATCTCCTCCACATGGATCAGCCAAACAGTACAGGTATAAGGCTGCAGACATTTTAAATGCTAAAGTTGAACGACAGTTGCATTACCCCGTATTTGGTTCTTAATAACTAAGACCTGGAACAGATACTTCTCTGAAAATGCACCTGTTCTGGTGAGAGAATTTTTTTTACCACCCAGTCTCACAAGCTATTAAAAAGATTTCTCTAATGAAATTGTGTTTTTCAAGCTTTTTGGCACTAATATTCCAGATATGATAGTATCCCTTACTACCAAATATACTGACAACCTTGAAAAAAAATAAAAATGTACAACAGATTGTATAACCATGGATAGTCATGAAATTATGCCAATATTTGGCATTTTGCATTTGACAAGTATAGAGAAAGGTCAGCATGTAAATGTAAAATAATTTCGGGAGTCAGGCAGTACACATATGAATATCCTGAATGCCATAATGGGCTACGAGAGACTTCTGCTTGTAATACATTGTACGAGATTTGCTGACATTTCCACTCCAAATGAAAGGAAAAAACTTGACAGCATAACTGCTGTCAGAAAATGTCCACATTCCTTTGCAGTCAACCTGAAGTGATTCTATAATCCTGCTGATTATGTTACAGTCCATGAAATGTTGACTGTTTAGAGGCTGCTACTCCTGGACCCTATATATACACCACACAAACCCACAAAATATTCAATTAAAATATGTGCCATGAGTGACAAAAACGTTTTATACCAGTAATATTGAAGTATATGTAGGAAAGCAGCTAGATGGACCATTTCTAGTAACAAACAGCCCAGCAATAATTGTAGGAAGGCTTGTCAGTGACATCAAAGATACACACAGAAATGTCATCATTGACAATTGTCACACGAACTGCCAGTAGTGGAGGACATGTTGGAGAAAAAATTGACCATTCTACGCACTCCTCACAAGAAGGAAAGGGAGATACCTCTTGAATTCTGCATCTAAGAGACCAACATGTGGAGTTTCAAAATGTTGCTTCCAAGCTAATGAATTCATTTTTTTGTACCCAACCAAGAAGTAACTGTTTGCTGATACTCCTATCTACAATGCATGACATGGATGATATCAACTCCAAAACAGGGAAGCCAATATTCATTATTATTTTACATTCACACTGAAGGAGGAGTGGATACTGTAGATAAAATGATTACAGGTTATTCTGTTTCCAAAAGCAGAAAAAGTTGGCCTATGGTGTTATTTCATATTAAGCTAAACATATCTGGGATAAATTGCCAAATTTTGGATTCACTTTCGAAACCAAAAGTAACCGTAAAAATTTTATGTAATTTTCTGAAGAATTTAGCATTTCCATTAACAAATGAACACTTAAAAAGTAAATTGGAAATCATATCACTCAGGAGTAAAATTCGGAGTAGGTATTAAAATCCATGGAGAAGAAATAAAAACTTTGAGGTTCGCCGATGACATTGTAATTCTGTCAGAGACAGCAAAGGACTTGGAAGAACAGTTGAACGGAATGGACAGTGTCTTGAAAGGAGGATATAAGATGAACATCAACAAAAGCAAAACGAGGATAATGGAATGCAGTCGAATTAAGTGGGGTGATGCTGAGGGAATTGGATTAGGAAATGAGGTGTAAAGGAGTGAGGAGTGAAGGAGTTTTGATATTTGAGGAGACAAATAACTGATGATGGTCAAAGTAGAGAGGATATAAAATGTAGACTAGCAATGGCAAGGAAAGTGTTTCTGAAGAAGAGAAATTTGTTGGTTGGTTGGTTTGGGGGATTAAAGGGACCAGACTGCTACGGTCATCGGTCCCTTTGTCCAAGTACCAAAAAACACCCACAGAGAATAAAAAACGAGTAACAGAATAGAGCACAGACGACACTTAACAAGAGAAACTGAGACAAAGACCAGACAAAACGAACTAAAAGCACACAGAGTGTTACGGTGGTTGGCCGACCAGAGAAATAAAAAAGGAAAAGCCAACCACTTGAAACACATCAAAAAATCAGTTTAAAACCGGAGGCCAAAGGCCAGAATCAACACGAAACAATAAGATAAAAACAGAAACACTCAGTTTTACGTTTTATTCGGGCAGGGGGTTTTTATTCTTTAATCTGAGTCAGCCATAGCCGAGTCATCTGTTAAAAGGGCAGGGAGCGAGTCAGGCAGTGCGAACGACTGCCTGAGCGCAGCTAAAAACGGACACTCCAATAAAACATGAACCACGGATAAAACGGAGCCGCAGCGACATAGAGGCGCGTCCTCACGGCGCAATAAGTGGCCGTGCGTAAGCCGAGTGTGCCCAATGCGCAGCCGGCAGAGGACAACAGACTCCTTGCGAGAGACCCGCAAGGAGGAGCGCCACACACCGGTAGCCCCCTTGATGGCCCGAAGTTTGTTGCGTGAAGGCAGGGCGCGCCATTCAGTGTCCCAAAGGTCCAGAATTTTGCGGCGTAGGAACGCTCGCAAATCTGTCTCCGGGAGGCCAACGTCCAGAGATGGTGCACTAGTCGCCTCTTTCGCCAGCCGGTCAACATTCTCGTTGCCGGGGATCCCAATATGGCCTGGGGTCCACACGAAGACCGCAGAGCGGCCGCAACGCGCAAGAGTATGCAGGGACTCATGAATAGCCATCACCAGACGGGAACGAGGAAAACACTGGTCGAGTGCTCGTAAACTGCTCAGGGAATCGCTACAGGTAACGAAGGACTCACCTGAGCAGGAGTGGATATACTCTAGGGCTCGAAAGATGGCGACCAGCTCAGCAGTGTAAACGCTGCAGCCAGCCGGCAAGGAACGTTGTTCGGAATGGTCCCCTAGAGTGAGCGCATAACCGATTCGACCAGCAACCATCGAGCCGTCGGTGTAAACAATGCCAGAGCCCTGATACGTGGCCAGGATGGAATAAAAGCGGTCGCGGAAGGCCTCTGGAGGGACTGAGTCCTTCGAGCCCTGTGCCAAGTCTAGCCGAAGGCAAGGGCGAGGAACGCACCACGGGGGTGTACGCAGAGGTGCCCGGAAAGGAGGTGGAACAGGGACAAGCCCAAGCCCGGAGAGAAGCTCCTTGACGCGTATGGCGATCGGACAACCCGACCGGGGCCGACGTTCCGGCAGATGGACGACCGACTGCGGGAACAGGAGACGATAGTTAGGATGCCCGGGCGAGCTTAGAACATGGGCAGCATAAGCGGCTAGCAAACGTTGGCGTCGGAACCGCAGTGGAGGGACACCTGCCTCCACGAGTAAGCTGTCCACAGGGCTGGTGCGGAAAGCACCAGTGGCAAGGCGTATCCCGCTGTGGAGAATTGGGTCCAGCACCCGCAACGCAGACGGGGATGCTGAGCCATATGCCAGGCACCCATAATCCAGACGGGACTGGATTAACGCCTGGTAGAGCCGTAACAGGGTAGAGCGGTCGGCTCCCCAGCGGGTGTAGCTCAAACATCGCAGTGCATTGAGATGCCGCCAACACGTCTGTTTGAGCTGCCGGATATGAGGCAGCCAAGTCAACCGGGCATCGAAAACCACCCCCAAAAACCTGTGTGATTCCACCACCGAAAGAAGTTCGCCGTTAAGAGAAAGCTGCGGCTCCGGGTGGACAGTACGTCGCCGGCAGAAATGCATAACGCAGGTCTTGGCTGCCGAAAACTGAAACCCATGCGCTAAAGCCCAAGACTGCGCCCTACGGATAGCGCCCTGTAGCTGACGTTCAACAGCTGCAATGCCAGTAGAGCTGTAGTAAAGGCAGAAGTCGTCAGCATACAGGGAAGCGGAGACAGAATTTCCCACGGCCGCAGCAAGACCGTTAATGGCTATTAAAAACAGACACTTAAAACGGAACCCTGTGGCACACCGTTCTCCTGGACGTGGGAGGAACTATACGAGGCCGTGACTTGCACGCGGAAGGTACGACACGACAGAAAATTGCGGATAAAAATCGGCAGAGGACCCCGAAGACCCCATCCATGATGCGCAGAAAGGATGTGATGACGCCACGTCGTATCGTATGCCTTCCGCATGTCGAAAAAGACAGCGACCAGGTGCTGACGGCGGGAAAAGGCAGTACGGATGGCCGACTCCAGGCTCACCAGATTGTCGGCGGCGGAGCGGCCTTTACGGAACCCACCCTGAGATGGAGCCAGAAGGCCCCGAGACTCCAGTACCCAATTCAAGCGCCGGCTCACCATCCGTTCAAGCAACTTGCAAAGAACGTTGGTGAGGCTAATGGGACGGTAGCTGTCCACCTCCAGAGGGTTCTTACCAGGTTTCAAAACGGGGATGACAATGCCTTCCCACCATTGCGACGGAAACTCCCCCTCGACCCAAAGACAGTTGTAAAGATCGAGAAGGCGCCGCTGGCAGTCCACTGAAAGGTGTTTCAGCATCTGACAGTGGATGCCATCTGGCCCAGGAGCGGTATCAGGGCAAGCAGCGAGGGCACTGCGAAATTCCCACTCACTGAATGGAGCATTGTAAGATTCTGGGTGGTTGGTGCGAAACAAAAGGCTCCGACGTTCCATCCGCTCTTTAATGGAGCGGAAGGCCTGGGGGTAATTCGCAGAAGCGGAACTCATAGCAAAATGCTCTGCTAAGCGATTCGCAATGACGTCGGAGTCAGTACACACGGCTCCATTCAGTGAGAGCGCAGGGACGCTGGCAGGGGTCCGATAGCCGTAGACGCGTCGAATCTTGGCCCAGACCTGCGATGGAGTGACATGGAGGCCAATGGTGGACACATACCGCTCCCAGCACTCCTTCTTGCCTTGGCGGATAAGGAGGTGGGCCCGCACACGCAGCCGTTTGAAGGCGATAAGGTGGTCTATGGAGGGATGTCGCTTGTGACGCTGGAGCGCCCGCCGGCGATCTTTAATCGCTTCAGCGATCTCAGGCGACCACCAAGGCACAGCCTTCCGCCTAGGGGACCCACAGGAATGGAGAATGGCAGATTCGGCGGCAGTAACGATGCTGGTGGTGACCGATTGAACCACCGCATCAATGTCATCGGTAGAGAGAGGCTCAAAAGCGGCAGTGGAGGAGAACAAATCCCAGTCAGCCTTATTCATAGCCCATCTGCTAGGGCGCCCAGAAGAGTGACGCTGTGGTAGTGACAAAAAGAGCGTAAAGTGGTCACTACCACACAGGTCGTCATGCACACTCCATTGGACAGACGGTAAGAGGCTATGGCTACAGATGGAAAGGTCAATGGCGGAGTAGGTGCCATGCGCCACACTGAAGTGTGTGAAGGCACTATCATTTAACAGCGAGAGATCGAGCTGCGACAATAAATGCTCAACGATGACGCCTCGACCTGTGGCCACTGACCCATCCCACAGAGGGTTATGGGCGTTGAAGTCGCCCAATAGCAAGAAAGGTGGCGGCAATTGGGCGACCAGTGCAGCCAGGACATGCTGCGAGACATCACCATCCGGTGGAATGTAAAGACTGCAGACGGTAACAGCCTGTGGCGTCCACACGCGTACAGCGACAGCCTCTAAAGGCGTCTGGAGAGGGACAGACTCGCTGTGCAGAGTGTGAAGAACATATATGCAGACGCCACCAGACACCCTTTCATAAGCTGCTCGGTTCTTATAATAACCCCGATAGCCACAGAGGGCGGGGGTTCGCATTGCCGGAAACCAAGTTTCCTGCAGAGCAATGCAAAGGAAAGGATGAAGGCTGATAAGCTGGCGGAGCTCAGCTAGATGGTGGAAGAAACCTCTGCAGTTCCACTGGAGGATGGTATTGTCCATGGCTGGGAAAGGCGTGACGGGACTGGGAAGGCAGATTACGCCACTGGGGCACCTGCTGCCTCCGATGGAGAATCCGTGCAAATGCCATCCATTGCGTCCGAGGGACCGGCAAGAGCGAGGTCCTCAGCGGACGCCAGAATCTCCACCTCGTCCTCAGAGGCAGAGCTTGTAGGAAGCGGTGGGATCAGTGCCACCGCAATACCGTTGGTCTTGGGGACTTTCTTCTTTTTCTGCTTGTCACGCTGTGCCTTCGGCGGTTCAGGCTGCATGGGCTTCACTGGGTCAGTCTCAGGGACAGACGACGACCGCGAGGCCCGACGACCAGGGACTGGCGGTTGTTTCAACCACTTGCGGGCGTCCGCTTTTCCACTGGTCGGAACTTGCGAAGGGAGGTCCCCAAGGGATCCCTTCCTGGCGAGAGCAGCCAAAGAAGTCTTACGCTTCTCCGGCTGGGAAGGGGGAGCTGATGTCCCCGATGGTTGGGAGGGTGTTGCTCCTGGAGAAGATGGAGCAGGAGCAACAGGGTGTGAAGTGCCCCCCACAAGCAAGGGGGCTGGTGGATGCTGACCGATCTTAGAGCCGATTCGTGATGACGGGAGAACCGTCGTTGCAGCAGCGACGTAGGTTGACGTCATTGCCACAGGACGGAGCCACTCGTATTTCCGTCTAGCCTCGGGGTAGGTCAGCCGGTCCAAGGTCTTATATTCCAGAATCTTCCGTTCTTTCTGCAATATCCTACAGTCCGGCGAGCAGGGGGAATGGTGTTCTCCGCAGTTAACACAGATAGGAGGCGGGGCACATGGAGTATCAGGATGCGAAGGACGTCCACAATCCCGACACATGAGGCTGGAAGTACAAAGAGATGACATGTGCCCGAACTTCCAGCATTTAAAACACCGCATCGGAGGAGGGATATATGGCTTCACATCACAACGGTAAACCATCACCTTGACCTTTTCGGGTAAGACATCACCCTCAAAGGCCAAGATGAAGGCACCGGTGGCTACCTGATTATCCCTCGGACCCCGATGGACGCGCCGGATGAAGCGAACACCTCGTCGTTCGAGGTTGGCGCGTAATTCATCGTCGGACTGCAGAAGAAGATCCCTGTGGAATATAAGACCCTGGACCATGTTGAGACACTTATGCGGCGTGATGCTAACGGAAACATCCCCCAACTTGTCACAATTGAGCAACCTCCGTGACTGGGCAGAGGATGCCGTTTTGATGAGCACAGAACCAGAGCGTATCTTGGACAAGCCCTCCACCTCCCCGAACTTGTCCTCTAAATGCTCCACAAAAAACTGGGGCTTGGTCGACATGAACGATTCTCCATCAACCCGCGTACACACGAGGTACCGGGGTGAATATTCTCTACTGCCTTCTTTAGCAAGACGTTCCTCCCAAGGAGTAGCTAGGGAGGGAAACGATCTCTGATCAAATTTTTTCCCGTTGAGGTTAGACCTCGATCGCTTAGAGACTGCTGGTGGAGGCCCACCAGCGATAGGTGATGTACCACGCTTCATTGCGGGTCATCCGCCCTGATGCCACCTACTCCGACCAAGGGCCCTCCCCACAGGCGCCACCCAGCCGCAGCAATAGCCATCTGGCAGGACGGCCATTGCCGGGAGTCCTGATGCCCCAAGGAGATGGGCATCTACTCCTTGGCATACGTGGGGAGTTAACGGCGCAGGCATCAGTAGAGCGATCCCTGTGTTGTCAGGGGGGCTACAACCAAGAGGGTACATGGCGGCCCCACCACAACAGACTGGCTACCGTGCTGGATGTTAGGTGACATGTGGTCCATGGTCGCCGTCAGTGCAGAAAATGGCCCTGCACAGTGTTTGGCAGAAAGTGTACGCAGAGCGTAGCCATACCCAAGCGATGGAGAGCAGGCAGGACTGCAATGCAACGACGAAGAAGATGGCGAAAGTTCTGAACACAACGTGGACACAAGGCACCAAGTAAGGCACCCTTCCCCAATTGGCTCGCTCTTCGGAATAATTTAGAAAGATGGAGGTCAAACCCAAGAGGGGACCATCACATAAGGCCGAAACAGTTGAGACTCCTTTTAGTCGCCTCTTACGACAGGCAGGAATACCGCGGGCCTATTCTTACCCCCGAACCCGCAGGGGGAAGAAATTTGTTAACATTGAGTATGGATTTAAGTGTCAGGCAGTCATTTCTGAAAGTATTTGTATGGAGTGTAGCTATGTGTGGAAGTGAAACATGGACGGTAAATAATTTGGACAAGAAGACAATAGAAGCTTTCAAAATGTGGCTCTACATGAGAATACTGAAGATTACATGGGTTGTCACATAACTAATGAGGAGGTATTGAATAGAATTGGGGAGAAGAGGAGTTTGTGGCACAACTTGGCAAGAAGAAGGGACCGGTTGGTGGGACATGTTCTGAGGCATCAAGGGATCACCAATTTAGTACTGAAGGGCAGCATGGAGGGTAAAAATCGTAGAGCAAGACGAACAGATGAATAGACTAAGCAGATTAAGAAGGATGTAGGTTGCAGTAAGTACTGGGAGATGATGAAGATTGCACAGGATAGAGTAGCATGGAGAGCTGCATCAAACCAGTCTCACGACTGAAGGGCACAACAACAAACAACAACAACAACGACAACAACGACAACGACAGTCCTGTCAAATTAGGTTTTGACTTAAAGTTTTGGGAACTATTTATTAATAGAATGTATTATTTCCTTTGAAATTTTCATCCTAGTGGAAGGATGATTGTTGTATCTTCATTTCTACGAAAATGTACTCTTTGTGCCTACTACCAGCAACGTGTGAACACATTTGTCTAACTACTGTTGCATTTTTAGCAGTTACATGGAAGAATGATTTAGCCAACAAGATTGCAAAGCATACTCAATATCAAGAAGTAAAGAAATTCAAAAGCAGATTTCCATATCCACTCTGTGAGGAAATATACTGAAGATGCACATATATTCCATCAAAACTAGCTAATATGGAATTTTCCCTTACAAATGAGAAAATATGAAAATCCAGTGCAAAAGAGAACAGTGCCAATATGAGCAATTTACGTACAATGCATTTAAATCTTGGAGTCCAAACACAGATTTCTGAGCAGGAACAGAAATACATGAGAACACAGATCGTGTTGTGAAACCAGATTCTGTATCATACGAAATGAAATCATATATGAAGTATGTAGAAACCCTTACACTGCTGCACCTCCACCACCACTATTGCTCATTAGAGTAGTGCACTGTTCACTTGCTTTGTGTCCCGAACAGAAGCCACTGATCTCTATCCTGCACCTCTATTGCCTGCAGCTGAAACAGAGCTGTCCTTGGCAGGAAAATGTTTCTCATGTAGCTACCTACCTCATATTTATGCTGACACGTCCTTACTCACTAACTAGACCATTTCTAACAGCCACAAGTTTTATTGGGTCCAGAGTTAGAAAACAAGTGTAACCAAGTACAACTTTCAAACACTCAGTTTTTGTGTGACTTTCTTCTTGTATCTTACCTACAAATGTGGTACCTCTACCACTTGTCTGGCACCAGCAATTTACTATAGCCACCTCGGAAAAACTAGTGGCTACGTTGATGGTTCAGGTTCCACCATCACAGGTGCTACCCACGATGGTTTAGGTCATACGACGACTCTGCTGAAGAAGTGAAACATGAAAACTGGCTACACCAACACCTCATTGCATTCAGGATAATTGACACAAACTTAAGGGTTTGTTGGGGGTTCCTGCCATGTGTCCAACAGTAGTTGTGCTTTAAATGAACTGGCCTCACACTTTTGATGAAACGTGTAGTTTGTCATCACCTTATAGCCACGAGCGCGTTCAAATCAGTGTCACTTGTGTAGAGTTTTACCAGTAACGCAGGCAGTCACATCAGTCTTATCAGGATTAGGTAGCAGAGCTGAAGGGTTTGAGGGCCGTAAGTGTCACTTTGTTCCTAAAAGCTCCACAGAATCTAACGCAGACTTTGCAATTGATGATATGATCATCTGCCTAGTGCCGAATAAGGATACTCATCAGAGAACCCTTTGAAGTGAAGATCTGTCTTCAGAAAACATTTTAATACTGGTCATTGTCTAAGTCCCCCATGCAGCAGCCTACCAAATCGAAGAACCAGGGAACGTCACCATCATTTACAGTGAACAATTTCTGCACTTGGCACAAGATGATGAAGACATTGCTGCTCAAGCTGGGAAGCCTAGCTGAGATGGATAAACCCAATGATGATGCTGACAAGGAAACCGTGTGGCACTTGCAACAAATCCCTCTCACTTTGTGCGGCGTGAGGAGGCTGCTTGCCCCCCCAGATGGTGAGAGTTGTGGGGCAACATAAACTACATGGCTTCAATTTGTCACACCCAGCCTTCCTCAATATGAATGGACCTTGACATTCATTCCATTTCATTATTGTCTACAGGTTAGAATGAACTTTTTATTTAAGTGTTTGCACTGAAGAAACTGTTATCTCCAAAAGTGAACATCATATCAACTGTTCCACTCCTCAGCTCTCAGACTCGCACACAGATAAGCTCCATCTGTCAGCAACCATCAAATGCCATGTGCTAAGCTAGAAACGAGCAGCATATCACAATTCTCACTCTGTTTCTGTCCACCACAGCTCATGTGGTTGAACGGACTGCAGATGTGTATTTGGTTATTAATGATACTGACACCAAAAATTTGTTTGGGTTCCATGCTTTTGTTACTTTTGAATTTTCTATAAATTAAAACATGTATCTTGTCAGATCTGGTTCCTTATCAAGACCTAGATTAACTGTGTTCTGAATTTTTGGATTTGTTTTCTGTGCGATTATGGTGTGTGAACAACTTCATAGCACACATCAATGTAACAATTTGGCTTCACTGCATTTTTTCATGTCCTTACATGAATGAGTACAACTGAATCTCTCGAGTCACCAGGCATAATTCAACTGCTTTAGAGAAGTGAGTGGGCTACATGGTTATTTTTGTTTATTTTTTTGATCATTAAATAAATAAATAAATAAATAAACAGGTGTGTCACCTCCAACTTTGTGGAGACATGAAATTTATCACAGTCATGTTATCTGCACATACCTTCTGCCACAAGCTGATGAGTTACTTGCAAAATTGCACTAATCCTTTTCCCAAACTGACTGGGGTATGGTCTCCCTCCAGGCTCCATTAAAAGACCAGACACTGCAGCTTTCCAGTTCACAGTACCACTCTCATGGAGGAGGCCAGCAACTGTGCATCTCTGCACACACACGACTTTCATTCCTACTCAGCAGTTCACACAAAATGGGAACTGTTGACACCTGTCATGACCGCTTCAAAACTATGGATGTGTCAACTTTAGTGCACCACAGAGGTGCTGGCATCTGGTCACTTTTCCCCCCCGAAGCAATGAGAGTTTGTAGTAACATACACACTACTGTACCTTTGCTATCACTAATGTACAGTGTGTTGGTATGTGTGCTGATTTGGGTAGCGTGCTGTTGAGCTGTTGTGTGCCCCCACCCAAGAACCCTGACCTCTGTCCAACACCTTTATCACATGCAGAAAAAAGTCTAGTGCATGGCATATAGGAGCTCCAACTGGAAAACTTGTTTATGGTCTCTAAACTGTATTGTACTTATGCCTTCACACCATGACTTAATAGGTATTAGGTTGGGGTATAATTTTGTAGCTTTTGTGTTTTGCATGTTGTTATTCCAATTGCTATGAATTTATTTATTGCTTATTTTTTATTTGAGGTTCACCATTGCTTGTCAAGTTTATATATTGTCATTTTTTCAGTTAAAGGCACCTTAACCCACGATGAACTACATCAGTGTACTTGAGAACAGGGAAATACGATTAAGTGTGATCATTTTACCATATGTTACATTTGCATGCAAAAGGGGAATATTCAAAAACTGTTTTTACAGGTAGTGTGTGCTCCAAGCCAAAATCACAAAAACCGGCAGGGGTACATCTGTGTCTCACTGCTTGATCGGATTCTACTGGTTCATTAAGAACACCAATGATTCCTATCCTGTATTGTCACTGGCCTTGAGAAATGGTGTGTGTATGCTAGCACAAGGAAAAGAAAGGAATGATTGCGTCCAGACAAAGCAGCAACTCCCCATACAAAGATCTGCACACATCAACAAAAGATTCACAAAGAAAATACATTCATTTTAAACAACTACGACTTCTTGCAGATGCAGTCCAAGAACAATGACCAGGAAGACTGTATGAAGTGATGCTGCTCCATTATAACAGCCTCTATCATTCTACTAGACTGACAAAAAATATTGTACAGGAGTTTATTTTAGAAGTCATTCCAGACCAATGTGGTTCACTTAATCTTGTGCACTCAGATTTTCACCTTTTTTGCTCTCTGCATAACAACCTTTGAGAAACTTACTTCCTTTCTTTCTTTCTGGATGAAAAGGCACTGTGAACATGGATTGGTGAGTTCTTTGCCTCAAAACCACACGATTTCTAGTCACAGAATAGTAAAGTTGCCCCAGTTTTGGAAGACTGTTGTAAATAGTGAAGAAAAACACATTACTGGTGATTGAAATCTCTTATGTGTGTGCCTTGTGTTTATCAAAATTGGAAAAATGATATGAACATATACACCAACCCAGTATTTGCTTTCTTACTGCCATGACTTTCATCAAGTTCACCATACACACTATCATTTTCTCTCTAACAGATGTAAGTGAATGTCATGCTCAACACAAGCAACATTTTAACAGTTCAATTTGGAGACTGTAAGATGCAGAAGTCCCAATCAAATACAGAGGACAAGAAAAAAAAATCACACAATGAGATCCACACATTGGACTGAAAAACGTGGAGCACTTCAAATCGCCTAAGAGCATACCAGAATTGTGTTTCCAGAAGTCCCTGCATGAGTTTCAGTCCCCCTGCTGTCATGCACAAATGGAAATTGCATCTTTCATTCTGATTTCGAAACTCCTGCTTTCTACACATTAGTTTGTGTGGTGTTTGTTTCCTTTTCTTTTGTTTTGTATTTGGGTGCAAAAGCAACTATAATGATATGCGCCCATATCAGAACTATACAACATGAAGACTAAGAGAGGAGGTAGAAATGACAACACACTATTCACAATCGATGGAACAGAAGAATGCTAAAACAAAGACCTGGAGGAAAGTGTATAACGTATGCCATAGAGTAATGGAGGTCCTGAAATAAAAATTACATGGTCTTCGCCATATTGCTTTTATGGATAAAAAGTAACACGGGGTCAACAGCTTGCTTGTCGTTCGCTAAAACGGGTGATAATTCAGATGGAAAACTCAAACAGGCACACAAACTATTAAAAAAAAAAAACACCATTCTGCCAGGAAATGCCTGACATTTTAACATTGCACCCAATGTCCACAACATGCTGCGGGAGCGCCACTTAACAAATGGCGAAGGCTGAAAAGGCAGTGCAAAATACGCAGCCTAGATAAAATGACCTCATGAAGGGAGGGCTGACAGGAGTTTGTCCAAGCCACAGGGAGAAGCTTAATAACCCAGAGCTTATTCCATTGAATGGAAAACCAGTGAAGCTAAAGTGACACCACGTCCTGACAGATGGCAACACAGTAATCATTAGACGGAATTTATGAACCAATGGGCTGAGGTAAAATTACTGCACCCTTGGCACCAGTATCAGTAGCTTTGTTTCCTGCCACACCGACATGGGCATGAACCCATATGAACATCTCAGTGGCTCTATCACGAGTGATTAAGTGACAGTTTCCCTGGAACGATTGCACTAAGGGATGGGTGGTGTACAGCCCACAGAGGCTTTGAAGGGTGCCGACAGTGACACATCTAAAAAGCCTGTGTCGCCAAATGTATTCTGTGGCCTGATACAGGATGAAAACTACGCTGTAAATACTGAGCAGTGCACCAGAAGCCAATAACTAAAGACGTTGGCACCAATGACAGTGGTGTACCCAACACCATGGTCAATCCGAGAACCATCAGTATACACAAAGATACAGTCACTGAGGAAGGAATACTTAGGAACACAATCTTCAGGAATAAAGGTGATTGAGTTTTCAAGGCCCAAGTGTCCTCTCCCTTGTCAGTCTTTGGTATCCTGTGCACTCTCTACACACGGGACTTCCATGGCAGCCTGAACTATTTCCTTGAGGAATTTTTCAGGCATGGAGCAGGTGTCTTAGGTTTTCTCCAAATCATAAAACATGGTCATAATCTGGGATTTCTGCAGGAAACCATTCATAACACGGGTGGACGTAGTGACGAGATGGTGAATTGCAGAACAGCGTCCTCGATATCCACACTGTGCAGTGGTTATTAAATTGCGAGACTCGAGCCAACATACCACCCAGGCACAAATCATATGCTGCATCACCTTGCAAACTAATCTGGAAAGAGAAATTGGGTGATAACTAGAAATAATGCGTTTGTCCTTACCGGACTTAGGTATGGGTACGACAATGGCTTCCCACCAGTGACTGGGGAACGTGCATTCTGGTTGTCCACAAGAGAGTATTGCCCTCTCATATCATAGGCAGTACTGTGCCTCACAATTCAGAGAAGGGAAGGGTATCACTTGAGCCATCTCCATTCATTTCTGATGGAAGAAGGCCGGGCGACAGTGGGAAGAGCTTGAAATTTCCGCAAAATCATGACCTAAGGTGTTTGACATGCATTGTATAGACAAAGAGCAGGGAACAGAACGTTCTGCGGTGATACGGATAATGTTTGTAAGATATTCTACCTGGCATCACAATTGGGGAAGTGTTGGTCATTGTAAGGACAATCACGATGAGGATAAAAGTCAAGGGGTTTCATTTTTAGGAGAAGACCGTTTGCCTTTGTTGGATTTCTTGAGCCTTTCCAGTTGGCAGAGGAAGTCTTAGATGTTGGTTGACTGAAAGGAGATAGGAAGTCTTCATGGGAGTATTTCATCTGTCCTTTCCAGCAGGTCGGTTATGTATCTGGTGACTTCTCCCATTGTGGCGAGGGTTTGATGGCTTGTTGCACAGCTGGACAAGGGGATGATGATACTACCATGACAATGGGAGATTTAACAATCTCTGAGATGTATTTGAGCTCACATGTCTGCACAGCCATGTCCTTCATGGAGCAAGATGAAGCAAGAACCACATTATAAGTGCCTGACAGTAGGACACAGGGATTTTAACTAGCCAGTAACTTGCGAGTGACCGTGTAAGGAACTTTTTCCTTTACCCAGATCTCCTAGACAGCTGCTCATCAAAACATAACAGATAATTACGACAGGAGGTGGCATGATAACCATTGCAGTAGATGCAGCAGCAAGGTGGTTAGCTTCCCTACATCAAGTTACACAGTTGGCCGCTTGTCAACAAGACTATAAAGTGTGGTTGAAATGATGACACTGGGAGCAGCATTTTAGGTTCATAATGTACAGTTAGACTGTGATAACGTCATAGCCTGCTTTGATCCTGGACAGATTCTCCCACTGTAACAAAGATGAGAAAAATAGTGCTTGTGGGCACTAAGGAGGCATCTACCTTTTTTTGTCACCCGATGGACTGCAATGCCACCCTGATCAGACATACATTTGGATTTAGGCCTCTGTTAGACTGTTGAGCAGCACTGTGATGCAGTTGGAAGGGTCTTTGAATTGGGAGCTTCATTCCATTTATGTTTGGTAGACGTGGACTGCAAAGATGATAATTGGCTCACTTCGAGGAAATCTCCCATGACTGCCAGCATGTCTGATGGCTTGCTCCTTCCAACTGGGTGCCCCTTTCAAATGGGCACACAGCAACCTTAGGTGATTGGTCCCTGTGCCAGGTGTTTGGTACATGTGACTTAGGAGTGAACAATCAGCAATTTAGGAAGGTAGCAGTGCAGGCAATCGCCCCTCTCTAGGCCTGGCCTGCACCAGGTGGTACATGCAAACATTACCAGTTGGCCCAAGGCTGGGAATTACATGTTACCCAGTCACCTACAACATTTTAGATGCATTTACTGGCCTTCGCGTGGACAAAGGGAGGAAGAAGGACAAAGAGGAACCTCAAATATTGAAGAGGAGGAATGATAGGAGAAGGTGAATGAAGGAAGGAATATGGGCATGAAAACCAGTGGTGAGACTGTGTATGTCAGCTATGGACAGTGTGCAACATTCCAAAAAAAAAAAAAAGAAGAAAACACCAGATATGTTCTCCAAGGAAAGGGAAAAATGATACTAACATGATAGACATGCAGCACGAAAGGGAAAAGATGCTGCAAAGGCTGGGAGCCTGTGGTAGCCAAGCATGAACCCACCAAAGAGCGGCGAGTCCCATGGAGGTTGTGAGCTCAAGGTTGAAGTGTAAGGTGGGCATTATGTTGTGAGCAGAGAGTACTGTTAATGGATGTGATAGGAGTTGTTAGTAAACAAAATGCACAGCACACATCTTCAGCATTGGCAGTGTTGTGATATTTTTAGTGCAATACAGATACTGAGCTAATCTGGCATGAAAGCAAATGGAATGCAATAACTCTCAAATGAGTTACTGGGGAGTGCAGACCCCTTATGCCAAAATACTGAAAAGGTAACCCTAAATAACCTCTGAAAACTGGTTGGTGGAGGACTGTTTCACTGTACATGTGGAGTGCTGCTGGATCTGTCTTACGACAGATTTAAACTGGAGTCAGTCTGTCTGTCCTGTTCTAACGATCTTTCTTCATCTGTTTCTATGCGCATCTTCCCCTATGTCGTCCACCACTCCAATTATTTGTTATAGACAATTCCCACACAGTATACATCAGAGGCAATACTACTAACTGAAGTGAAATTGATGGATGGATAGATCAGTGAATAACTGACTTTCTTGCATCTCATCAGCAGAGTGGCAGCAGCTCTAACAGATGCAAGAGCTGGGAGACCCCAATGCTGTACATTAGCCACTCTTCCTTTTTCTGCCCCATTCAGACACTGATTGACACAGGTGCGCAACCACAGGTGCGCAACCACAGGTGCGCAACCACAGGTGCGCAACCACAGGTGCGCAACCACAGGTGCGCAACCACAGGTGCGCAACCACAGGTGCGCAACCACAGGTGCGCAACCACAGGTGCGCAACCACAGGTGCGCAACCACAGGTGCGCAACCACAGGTGCGCAACCACAGGTGCGCAACCACAGGTGCGCAACCACAGGTGCGCAACCACAGGTGCGCAACCACAGGTGCGCAACCACAGGTGCGCAACCACAGGTGCGCAACCACAGGTGCGCAACCACAGGTGCGCAACCACAGGTGCGCAACCACAGGTGCGCAACCACAGGTGCGCAACCACAGGTGCGCAACCACAGGTGCGCAACCACAGGTGCGCAACCACAGGTGCGCAACCACAGGTGCGCAACCACAGGTGCGCAACCACAGGTGCGCAACCACAGGTGCGCAACCACAGGTGCGCAACCACAGGTGCGCAACCACAGGTGCGCAACCACAGGTGCGCAACCACAGGTGCGCAACCACAGGTGCGCAACCACAGGTGCGCAACCACAGGTGCGCAACCACAGGTGCGCAACCACAGGTGCGCAACCACAGGTGCGCAACCACAGGTGCGCAACCACAGGTGCGCAACCACAGGTGCGCAACCACAGGTGCGCAACCACAGGTGCGCAACCACAGGTGCGCAACCACAGGTGCGCAACCACAGGTGCGCAACCACAGGTGCGCAACCACAGGTGCGCAACCACAGGTGCGCAACCACAGGTGCGCAACCACAGGTGCGCAACCACAGGTGCGCAACCACAGGTGCGCAACCACAGGTGCGCAACCACAGGTGCGCAACCACAGGTGCGCAACCACAGGTGCGCAACCACAGGTGCGCAACCACAGGTGCGCAACCACAGGTGCGCAACCACAGGTGCGCAACCACAGGTGCGCAACCACAGGTGCGCAACCACAGGTGCGCAACCACAGGTGCGCAACCACAGGTGCGCAACCACAGGTGCGCAACCACAGGTGCGCAACCACAGGTGCGCAACCACAGGTGCGCAACCACAGGTGCGCAACCACAGGTGCGCAACCACAGGTGCGCAACCACAGGTGCGCAACCACAGGTGCGCAACCACAGGTGCGCAACCACAGGTGCGCAACCACAGGTGCGCAACCACAGGTGCGCAACCACAGGTGCGCAACCACAGGTGCGCAACCACAGGTGCGCAACCACAGGTGCGCAACCACAGGTGCGCAACCACAGGTGCGCAACCACAGGTGCGCAACCACAGGTGCGCAACCACAGGTGCGCAACCACAGGTGCGCAACCACAGGTGCGCAACCACAGGTGCGCAACCACAGGTGCGCAACCACAGGTGCGCAACCACAGGTGCGCAACCACAGGTGCGCAACCACAGGTGCGCAACCACAGGTGCGCAACCACAGGTGCGCAACCACAGGTGCGCAACCACAGGTGCGCAACCACATGAAAAAAATGTGGAAGTCGGGAGATGTTTTAAAACTCAATTAAAACACAACTGAAACAAGAGGAAAACTAGGAGACACAGGGGTGTATGTGGCTGGCTGACCATTTACAATATACACTGAAAAAGTATTTATAGGTGAGAGGTCCTTGAGGAGCAGAAGTTGGTCATATAGTAATTTAATGAAGCAAGTCAATTTTGTAACTCCCCCATGAAGGCTCTACAAGTTATTCATCCAAAGAATGATGAAGTCTGATTTTATTTGGGGGGGGGGGGGGGGGGGTGTTATGTAACAGTCTGGCTTCCAAGTATTCCGTAACCCCCTTGATGTTCACATGGATGTTTAAATCTTAATTCTTGTGTTCAAAGTGGTTTCTGGACGTTACAGTAAAATGTAGTCT
This sequence comes from Schistocerca serialis cubense, assembly GCF_023864345.2. Lineage (NCBI taxonomy): Eukaryota > Metazoa > Arthropoda > Insecta > Orthoptera > Acrididae > Schistocerca > Schistocerca serialis. The sequence continues at coordinate 82,538,522 of NC_064643.1, forward strand.
GGGTATTACTGAGCTAACGAATAACATGGGGATTCTAGTAGCAGTCACAAGACATTTGTGTCGCAGGACCAACAGCAACAAAAGAAACTGGATTATGATCAAATGGCTGTTAACTTAGTGGGGAATAGAAAATGCAATATTTTAAAGCTGCCACAATGTCCCTTGGGTGACACTTTTGGTTGGCTAAGTCAGAGAAAGAGGCAGCAACAATGAAATTAGCATGTTGAACTGTGTTACCAGCGAATCTCCACCTAAGCATTGAGGCTCTTCTCTGCAAGTAGGATTCATCATGTTCACTTAGTTAGACTCCCTTCTCACTGGACCTGTAGGATCCAGCCACTGGATAAAATGTTTATGGGACTGCTGAAGACCTATTACAGTGAAGAAACGTGGCAATGACTGAGGATGCAATATAACACTAGGACCGGACCAACTAATGTTGCAAAACTCTGGTCAAGCCTATATGGAAGTTCAGGATTACTTATTCCTGATGTGGAATAGGTGCTTCTGGATGCCATGGCGAACAGAGGTTTTTGCCAATTGCAGACGGTGGCTCATGTTGGTACTAACACTGATCTGATCCAAAGCAACACACACAGTGCGTCTGGTTTTTGGTGGCTAGCTGATATGGTAAAGATTGCCTGTCTTGCTATTTGAAGGTGGAGCTCACTATCAATAGCATTATGACAGAATTGATCATGGTCCTTTGTAACATACCACCAATTCAGCTCTGTATCAGGGGCTACGACAGTCCTGCACTCAGTCTGCAGATTCTCTGACTTGCGCCTTACGGTGGTGTTTCCAGGGTTACGCTTAATATGTCAGGGGACCACTACACACAGGAGGTGCCTACTCGGATAGTGGGGGCTGTGTTGTGGTGAATGGCTGTCTTACTATATTAGAGGGTCTCGGTAAGCTACTGAATGGTTGACAGTTTAAAACAGTGCAGGGCAAAAACAGGATGAAGGTAGTTTTAGATGCAGTTGGTATTGTAACTGTAAATTATTGTAGCTGTGTTGGGAAAGATCCAGAACACCAATCGCTAATAGAAACCACTGAAGCTTACATACCTTGTTTAACCAACCACCTGAATGAGTTGCTGAACAGCTCAAAGAAGAGCTTAGCCATTCCAAATAGGTACCCCAGTCATACCAACACAGTTGATGACTTCAATCTAGCCTCCATATGTTGGCTAAAATACATGTCGCACGTCAATTTTAGGTATGTCATCTGACATCATACCAAAAGCTTTCTCAGAGAAGTATTTACAGCAACAATTATTAGTGCAGGTGCCCACATTAATTGTAAATTATTGCAAAAGCATTGTTGACTACTTAGCAACAAATAATAATGAGCAAATAGGGAGCATTACGATGGATACACGGGTTAGTGTCCACACGCTTATTGTAGCGAGACTAAATGTTGTAAGATTCAAACACACAAAAATAAACGAAAAGTATACATATAGAAACACAGTTAAAAATGCACTTGACACCTTTTTCAGAGGCAGCCTGAACTCCATCTGATCTGACTATGTAGGCCTAGACCAGAGATCATGGATACAAATAAATGGAAACAATGGCAGTTCAGAGCTATGTACAAAATAAATTAATAAGAGGTCCCACATAGTACACAAAACAGATTCGAACACTATTACAGAAGCTATGAAGAAATGAATGCCAAATGTAAAACTATGTAAAATCCCAGTGTGAGAGGCTTTTAGTAAGTTCCACAATGAAACTGGCCATAAAACTAGAAGAATCGATAGAGATCTTGGTTGTATGTAAAGTACAACAACACCAACAAGGAATCAATACCTTCACTGTGTGATAACAATGGTGATGTTACTGATGAAGTGAGACTAAAGCTGAGTCACAGAAAGCATAGTTTACTTTGCTGAAAGAATTTCAAAAACCAAGAATATATTCCAGTATTCAAATCAAGAATGAATGCGAACATGACTAACTTGGTTGCAGGTTTTCTCCATGTTGAGAAGCAGCTTACATTACTTAATAAAGAATGCTTCTGGTCGTGATTGTATGCCACTCAGGTTTGTTTCAGAGTATGCTTACATAATAACTCCATAATTAGACGAATGGAAAAACTGGTAGAAGCCGACGTCGGGGAAGATCAGTTTCGATTCCGTAGAAAAACTGGAACACGTGAGGCAATACTGACCTTACAACTTATCTTAGAAGAAAGATAAAGGAAACACAAACCTACATTTCTAGCATTTGTAGACTTCGAGAAAGCTTTTGACAATGTTTACTGGAATATTCTCTTTCAAATTCTAAAGGTGGCAGGGGTAAAATACTGGGAGCGAAAGGCTATTTACAGTTTGTACAGAAAGCAGATGGCAGTTAAGAGTCGAGGTACATGAAAGGGAAGCAATAGTTGGGAAGGGAGTGAGAGGGTTGTAGCCTCTCCCTAATGTTATTCAATCTGTATATTGAGAAAGCAGTAAAGGAAACAAAAGAAAAATTCGGAGTAGGTATTAAAATCCATGGAGAAGAAATAAAAGTGTAGAGGTTCGCCGATGACATTGCAATTCTGTCAGACACATCAAAGGACCTGGAAGAGCAGCTGAACGGAATGGACAGTGTCTTGAAAGGGGTATATAAGATGAGTGATGCTGAGGGAATTAGATTAGGAAATGAGACACAAAGTATTGAAAGAGTTTTGCTATTTGGGGAGCAAAATAACTGATGATGGACGAAGTAGAGAAGATTATAAAATGTAAACTGGCAATGGCAAGAAGAGAAATTTGTTAACATCGAGTGTAGATTTAAGTGTCAGGAAGTTATTTCTGAAAGTATTTGTATGGAGTGTAGCCATGTATGGAAGTGAAACATGGACGATAAATAGTTTGGACAAGGAGAGAATAGAAGCTTTCGAAATGTGGTGCTACAGAATAATGCTGAAGATTAGATGGGTAGATCACGTAACTAATGAATAGGTATTGAATAAGTATTGAATAGAATTGGGGAGAAGAGGAGTTTGTGGCACAACTTGACGATAAGAATGGACTGTTGGTGGGACATGTTCTGTGGCATCAAGGGATCACAAATTTAATATTGGAGGGCAGTGTGGAGGGTAAAAATTGTAGAGGGAGACCAAGAGATGAATACACTGAGCAGATTCAGAAGGACTTAGGTAGCAGTAGGTACTGGGAGATGAAGAAACTTGCACAGTATAGGGTAGCTTGGAGAGCTGCATCGAACCAGACTCAATACTGAAGACAACAACAACAACATCATCATCAACACACCCATTTGCTGTGGGAAAACAATCTGTTGATACACAGTCAGCATGGATTCAGAAAATGTTTTTCTCGTTAAGCAAGGCAACACATCCACACTTTAGTTCCACAATGAAACATTTGAGACTGAAAGGGGGATCCAAAGTGGTGTCATATTTTTAGGCTTCCAGAAGGCTTTCGACACTATTCCTTAGACACAACTTCTAATAAAATTGCATAGTTATGTGTCAAATCTTAGTTATGCACTGGATTCATGATTTCCTGGCAAAAAGGTCATAGGCCATAATAATTTATGGTGAGCCACTGGACTGTTATAGGCCCTCTGCTGCTCCTGATCTACGCAAATGATTTAGGAAACAATCTGAGCAGTCCTCTTAGATTGTTAGCAGATGATGCTTTCATTTACCATCTAGCACAGTCGTCAGATGTTTAATACGAATTGCAAAATGATTTATACGATATTTGTATGGTGTGAAGAGTGGCAATTGTCTCTCAATAAGGAGAAATGAGAACATCCACAAGAGTGCAAGGGGATAGCTGCTAAATTTCTGTTTCACAATATCTCAATCTAAAGGCTATCAATTAAGCTTAATACCTAGAAATTACAATTTCAGACAAATTAAATTGGAATGATCATATAGGCATTGTTGTGAGAAAACCTAACCAATGACTGCACTTTATTGACAGTACACTTTGAGAGAACCTCAGGTCTACAAGAAAGAGTGCATATAATCAAGGTTGTCCACCGTCATCTGAAGTATTGCTGTGCTTTATGAGATCTGCATCAGATATTATTGACAGACTAAAACAATCAGTTCATAGAAGGGCCACTCAATTAGTATTATCCTGAACTAGGGGGAGACAGTGTCATGGATATAATAAGCGAATTTGTGTGGCGATCATTAAAACCAAGGTCTTCTTCATTGCAGTGAGATCTTCTGATGAAACTTCAATCACCAGTTTTCTCCTAGTGTGAAAATATTTTGTTGGCACCAACCTACATAGGTTGAAATGATGATGCCCACCACCACCACCACCACCACCACCACCACCAATTAAAGTAGAGCTCACATGGTGTGACTAAAGTGTTCATTTTTCCCCATGCTGTCCGTGAGTGGAACGGAAAAGATAGCTTGAAGGTCAGTCAACGAACCCTCTGCACGCACTTTATTCTGAATAGCAGATTAGTCACGTGGATGTAGATGGTGTCAAGCATCACAGTACTGATACTGTGTTTGAACATTAATGGCTTGTTTCTCCTACTCGTCCACATCCACTTACATTTTTTACATGTGGAACAAGCTGCCGTTCATCATACTAAATAGAAATTCAGTCCAAGTCAACATGTATCCTCCAAGAGTTCCTAAATGATGATACGTTTCTGTGTATTACAGCGTCATTAGCAGATGGTACTCTAGGTAAAGTGACCAAAAGGCAAAGCAGCTGAACATAATGCATGTAAGTGTAGAACAACATAAAGTTATCTTATTTGCTGAGGGTTTGATAGTTCTAATAAAAGTTGAAAACAACGAGAAGCTGCAACAGGTTGTTAACTGCTCCATGAGTCAGATCAGCAGTCTGCCAGACCACATCCACCAATAAGACTGTGGCTTATGTGGGTTCTTCTGTTGTTGTGTACTAACATTTACTGCAACTGTGTTTTCCTTAAGGGTGATAAATTGGAGAGTAGGCCTGTTACAAAACGCAGTGGTGTTTGACCGTGAGGCTATGAAAGTGCTTCCCACAGGTACACTTATTACGTTTAATCCACCACAGAAAATCATGTTTCTAGAGACTGCATCCTTGGCGACAGAACTCAGCAATTCACATGTGTGGCACTAAACTAAAGAATTATGTGCAGTGCCACTGTTGCAGAGAGATTCTATATATGCTGCTGTAAAAATTTTCAACCTCCTTCCCATGGAGCTGGAAACCTTCTGTAGTTTTCTCATATTGCTCAGTTTTGAATAGTTATTTACTATTCCGTAACTGTATCTTTAATGACTGTTGTACAATGTGTTTATAAACTACTTATCCAACATAAGATATTCCTGACAAAAGGTTAATAAAAGTATTTCAGGGGGCAATGCAGCTTCACATGTGCACGTGTCAACCTAAACGGACCCAACACGTGGTCTCTGGGTGTTACTAAAAAACCGACACAACTAGCTAACCTGACTACATGAGAAGTACATACCTGTCAGGGAAGGAATGACTCATCATCACACCAAAAGCTCTTTACCAGGGCCTAACATCTACAGAAGTGAGACCAAGTATTAAAACATGTCAACTCAACAATGAAGGCATTAGTTGAACCAACCAAATTCTAGGGAAGATACTGTTTAAGCATGTTATCAACATGGTTGTCCAACAGCAAAGCCATACTAATCATGGAGATCAGCTACATACAAGAGGAACGTGGCTAGCAAGCATCAATGTGCAGTAGCACGTGTGACAAGAAATATCTGTAGAGGTTGTAGGTGAGCAGCTGTGCATTGCGTAAAAGACAAAATTCACCGGAAATCCTCAGACTGTGACAAAGGATGAAAAGGAATAAATAAAGAGCTTCTACTACACAAAATTAATGCAGCATTAGACAAAATAGAGTAACATTGACAATGCACCTCAAATAACCGCAGATAACGGAACTTTCAGGACAGTCAAAAATGGGCACAGGGTGTTCACCTTGGTTGGGTTCAAACAGCTCAAACATTTCAGAAACATTAAACCAAACAGGGCAAAGTAGACATGTGTGTTAGCCAGATGTAATGTTAAGCAAATATCTGTGTCATTTGTTTAACAAAAACTTATTCCAATTCTGCAGAATTTAAACCACCTTCATAAACAAATTTTGGTTTTGTGAAAAAAAAGGAGGATTGAATATAAAATACTTCCAACATATGCCAGAGAGAGTGCAAAACCAATGGCCAGGTATTCCAAAGCTGAAATCATAAAGCTGAAGCTGTAATATGTGAAGTTATGATACAGTGAACTAAATGAATTTTGGAAGTTGGCCACTCAGAAACTGAAATTGTCAGAAATGAGTCAGAACACAACCTAGTGCAAACCTGTCACTGTAGTGAGTTAGGATTTATAGAGGAAGGAGAAATGGAAATGAATACATTTTAATGCTTTTCATGCGAGGAAGACGGGAGCTATTACAGAAAATCTACATCCTTGCATTTTGAATATTTCCTGTTGATCATTTCCATATTGCCATTGCTGTAAACAATCAATGCAATCCCACCAAAGGCCAAGCACTATTAAATTTCAGAATTCAGGAGAGTATGTACAAGCAGAGTGTATTCATTTTAGCATCACTTGACATCAGTTTAGTTCTCAGAGTTGGCTGATTCTGAATAGCTTTGTAAATGCATTCTCTTGCACTTCCTTCCACTAGTCAGACAGAAATGAACAGAAGAGATAGTTTTAGGATTCATCAAGGGAGACAATTAGGGTGCTCCATTCATGAATATGAGCTTGGGAACTGCATCTTCAAGTAGGTCTGAGAAAATGCTGGTCTGCAGGAGAATAATAATGATTAAGATGCTGCGACTAGTACTCAAAATATGATTCAATCATTAGTGGACATGCCTGAAGGTAAATGGGAGGAACAGGTAAAAATACAAGGGTGTTATGTCGATCTGTTCTAAGAACACCTGGTCTGATCAGATGATGCGCTTGTGAAACTCCAGTTAAGAATCACGAGTCATTCCATAGCAAATTGTACCCAATATCCTTGCCCTAGAAAGTAGTAGTTAATAAAGCAATTAAGAATATGTAGGAGAATCAGATGATTTATAACTCAGGTAGGGAAGGCTCTATTCCAATCCCCACTGTAACAAAAGAAGATGGCAGTGTGCATTTACTAACTGATGCTCATGGAGAAATGATGCAGTTTACTGTACAATGTGACCAACTGGAAGATGTAGGCATAGCAGGCAGAACACAGGCTTTCTGTGGAGTGGAAGGTGTTACCAGTTTAAAAGAATGGCCTTTGGTCTGTCAGTATCATCAGTGGCCTTTATGACAGCACTTAACGAAGTTCAAAGAGAAGACTTATTGACACACTTAGTCCGCACCTCGTGGTCGTGCAGTAGCGTTCTCGCTTCCCACGCCCGGGTTCCCGGATTCGATTCCCGGCGGGGTCAGTGATTTTCTCTGCCTCGTGATGAATGGGTGTTCTGTGATGTCCTTAGGTTAGTTAGGTTTAAGTAGTTCTAAGTTCTAGGGGACTGATGACCATAGATATGAAGTCCCATAGTGCTCAGAGCCATTCAAACCATTGACACACTTAACATTATGTAGGCAGTATACAAATTAGTACTGCCTTTAGAGGGCACATTTAGACATTCTGTGCCATGTAATTGAAGTGTTTAGTGGAGAAAGAGTCACATTAAGGATGGATAAATAAGAATTTGCCAAATTACAAAACAATTTCCCTGGGCATGTAATTTCTTTGTGTGGAATCATATCTGATCTGGTGAAAATGAAACCAGTGAGAACTTTTCCTGCACAAATATGCTGTAGACAACTGAAAAATCTCTCATTTCATGCTATATCTATCACAGTATTCATCCTTGATTTTTTTTATCTTCACAAGTCCATCTCCAACTGGAAATGGAATAAGGACTATCAAGAAGCATTTGAGTTAATTAAAAACCAGCTGCATGAGGCACCAGTACTTGATCAACCTGATTTAAGAAGAAATTTTTACATCAGTACTGATTCCATTTATTCCTACTGGTTGCTTAGTACATTTAATCCACCACAGGAAATGAATATGAGTATAGCAATCTCCCTAAATAGGCACATTGAAAGTATTTAGAAACATTCTAGAGAACTATTCCAGCTCTTTGCCTGCTATCCAATCGTAAAGTTACTGAATCACAGTAATAGAGAGGAACAGTGAAAGAATTGAAGTGTGCAAACATGTCTAACTTCCCCTACATTGCAAGTCAATGGGGGTAAACTGCTAAATCAAACCTACTGCAGCTCACTATCTTGGTAATGACCTGATCAGATCCCCCAACATAATTACAAGTAAATCATGGAGGAACAACTTATGGAAACAGCTGTCTCCTGCTTTTGATGGTATTTGTGGGTCTTTGGATTGTGGTAGTCCACCCTCACATGCTCCGAGTCCTGTATCCACTAACAGAAGTTCATATTCAAACAACAACAGTTAACAGACACTTTGTATACTTGGTCCCCTGTATTGCAGTGATCAGTATCAGAAGAAGAATGGAACATGTGTTTAAGTAAAGATATGACATAGGAGAATCAAGAACCTTCCACAGCTGGGAACTGCTTCTAACTTTAGCCATAAATTAATGGACTGAGTTAATGATTTATGACCACCCAACAACCAGGTACACAAACAAGATCTACACTAATCAATGTTCATGTACCCAAAATTCTTACACATTAAGTAAGAAATGTGCATGGAGTGAACATGCATGGACACATGCATCTGATGGAGAAAAATCTGTAGCCAATGGCTAGTGTAATAAAAAACAGAGAAGAGCCCCAATGAAGATGCACTATATTAATAACAAGGCTTTTTTGACATGAGTCACTTTACAATCAGACAGTATTGCGAAACTAACTTTCTATGCACAGGATACACATAACGAATGACTTCACTTATTAAACTGACCTTCAAGTTAACTCTTACACTGTGGTACTGGAGATTCAGTTGTATATCCTGGAACCCAGTACCAGTCGCAAGTTGTCTAATTAAAGCCTTCCAGGAAATACAAAAATATTTTGCTTAATTATTGATGGACTTTAACACAAGACATTTTTAATGTTAGATTATACGTCTTAGCGAGTAGATATTGGCCAGTAGTACAGTGGGAAACTGTGTGCTTGTCAAGGCAGTGTAACATTATTTGTTCAGTATTTCAGGATGAGTGCACTTACAGACTTCTGATGACTTCAAGCATGTAAGGAAGAAAACGTCAAGCAAATGTTTGCAATTATGCTTCAAGTGAAACATTGAGCTCATTAACTTATTTGCAAACCAGTCAGAAGATTAACTCTTGTGTATAAAAGGGCATCAGAGTCTGAACAATTGGCAATTTGGTGATACCTTTACAAAATCTGGATGGTGAGGTACTAAATTTTCACATATGAACAGGAACATGCAAATATCACTATAATTTGTGTACATATGATTATCACAACAGGGATATTATGAATACAAAGACATTATGGCAGTAACTTGTGAACCACAAAAAAGTTTGCTGTAACAGAGTAAGTGTGCCATATATACATTCTTGCTGACAGCACATGCACTCAGAATATATTTATGAACGAACTATTGTAATATTACCTGTTGTGTTTCAGTCACATTCTTCACCACTGTAATACTGAATTTAAAAGGGAAACATGGAAGTCAATAACTGAAAACTCCAAACTGAGGTAATATTACTAATAAAGATATCTAAACTGAGAATCATATGGACTTCACCAAATAATGATGTTTTTGTATTATTGCATATTTATATTGATTAGGTAAGAATAAAGCAAAACTTCTTAAGTGCAAGATTTTTGTGACTATTGAGCCTCAGTAAGTCTACACTCAACACATGCCATCCACCTGCTCACTAATAATTCCAGAGTGTTTCACAATTCCTATTACAGAGAGGTTCTAGAGCAAACTTTATCCACCAGGTTTCATTAATGAACCCATGTCTGGAAACATACAAAGTCCCTTCTATAACTCTTATACACCTGTAATAGGAGTTCTGACATGCCTTGGGTACAGCAAGAGGAATCTGTGGCAGTTTTACAACAGATTGCATATTTTACATTAAATGCATGTAACACCAATGAAAATATCCCAGAAGCATATGGCATTTAAGACTAAATAAATAAATGACCAAAATAGCAACTTTACCATTTCTATTATCCATTTAATTCTGAAGTTATGTGATCCTGCCTAACCACACCAGGTCTCACTGGATGTGTCTTAAACCATCTGGAAGGGAATTCCACATCTGAAGTGCTGGGTTAACACTGGAAACTTGCTCAATATTTATTTTAAGCTGGCTCCTTCCACACCAGACAATAGTGATATCCACAACCACTTAACATCACTTTCTGACCAATATGAAGTGCTGTGAGAAACTACAGTGTCGACACGTGATGGAGAATCCACAACTTTTAGTTGACGACACTCGTGAACTACCCTTAATACATTTGTGCTCTGGCTTTTATAATGCTGATGCACATTTTTGGGAAGGTGAGGCATGCAAATGGCTGGAAAAAGTGTGATGCTCAGCAAGTAGGGCTTCTGATGTGAGACAGTTTGGTGCCTTCCCCAAGTGATAGGTTGCAGGTAAAGGTACTTCAGGAATCTGACAATGCTAGCTGGGCCTTGTGTCATCTTCCTGTTAGCAGCCTTGGAGAACATTCACCCATGATAATTGTCTGTCTCCCAGTAGTGGACACCAAAATACAAATGATAGGAGCAGAGCAGACATCCACGAGGTCTGGGGTGAGAGACATCACTCTGAACATAGTAGCATCTGGGAAACTGTTTAGCAAGAAGATACTCTCTTGTGAGGAGATACAGCAGTACCTCATACTTTCAACACTGCTCCATCACAAAGTCCTGTCCTCATTTCTATTTCAGTCTTCTCCAAACATCTGGAACCTCAAAATTACTTCTGTGTCCATCAGAGATGTCCAGTCTTTTGCACAACTTAACGGAAATTTAATAATGCTCCACCACAGCATGGTCATCACTCTGTTCTGATACAAGTATTGCTAAAGATTTCTCCAGACACTTTGAGGAGATACTAGATTATATCACAACTGCTTCCTCTTCATCTTGTTCTTTTTCTTCAATACATGAGCATGTCCTCCTTCCATCAGAGAGAAGATTAAATAAAGAAAATGAAAGACACCCTCTGGCCTCGCAACCTAATACCATTGGGGTCCCAAAGATCAAGAGTTGGTCAAGTGAGACCGACAGGAAAGAAAACAGAATATGTCTGACACAAGTAAGTGGAAGTAATGTCAGACATTTCTAGAAAGGTGATAGTGAGACACACATGATTGTTCTGTTTATGGCAAGTGGTATTTGACCATATTTAAAACCAAAGATCATGTCAAATTTAATACTATGAGATTTACATGTTTATGCTGAGCCTACAAGTTGGCAATACCATGTTTCCTAACATTGCATGTACATTGTTTGGTCATGGTACAATTAACAATGGGTAAATATACAGAAGTGCAACATTAAATTATTCAAAAATGTAACAGCACTTTATGCACTGATGTATGCTGTTAGATATTCCTTCCAAGTAACTGGTACCTTGCTGATATTAAATTGTTTGAAATTTTATTTTTACAACACAGACACATTAATGGAATTTAACATCTAACAAGCATCTGTAGTCAGTACAGGCTACACCTCAGCTAACATTAAATAATAAGTGTTAAAAGGAATTTCTTAGCACCTATTACAATAGAAATAACTATGCAGCTTGTTTGAGCTGATCATAATACACAAAATAGTATATCCTACATTACTAAATTGGAACATTGGATTGTCTAAAATGCTCAATTAATTGTATTAGGGATATACAGTAAGTAATGCAACAATTTTTCAGAAAGCAGGTTGGTTCTATTCAGGATTCCGTAACACCGTATTATTTCCTATCATCTTTGATACAAAACCTGAGTTTTCAACATTATTTCTGTTCAATTTGATGGCCTTATGCCACCTTTCTGGGAGGCCTTGTATACCTGTGCGACACCAATCTACTGATTGACATTGGTGCCATCTTGTTGCTTCATCAACTACCCTATCATCCACACACTGCTTTCTGTAGAGAGCGTCCTTCAATGGATAGTTCTTCCTTGTCCACACAACAGTCTGGATATCGCACCTTCTGGCTTTCGTTTCTTTGTCCCAATGAAGTATGTGTGCTCCTCTAAAGAGTGCAGACTTGGTGCAGTGTTGCCATGCCATGGAGAAGGAAAAGTTCATTTCAATTTTTGTGGTGATCTACATGCTGAAGTCATTTTTCAACTTCCTGATGGTAGTGCAGAACACTACATTATGATGGAGGTAAGCACAAAGAATAACAACTTCAAAATTTGAGAAGACCACCACCATGACTTCGTTGGTTGAGGATGCAGCTTTGAACTTGTTCTTCAGAGGTGGTGATGTGGCACTACTCTGTGGATTGCTGTTTTGCTTCTCAGTTCAAAGTGTTTCACCGTCTGACAAATTCAACAAAAATTATCACTATAACCCTCCTAATGCACAGTGTTTGGCACAGATGGTCGTTCGTTGGTCTTTACCATCTCTAGTTTGCCGGAACAGAGCAGGGCACATCTTTGATTACCCTAACTGGTGGACAACTGTGTCTGCACTAACAACAGAGATGTCCAGCTGAGAAACAAGATTGTTCCATCCATTGTGATTGCCAGATCACCATCAGAGTGTTTGCATGTTCCGACACTGCAGAGTCACAACTGTCAGCGAATGGCACACACCTTTTTTCCACTACCAGGTCTCTGAAGATATTCATCAAGTGCCTATGAATAACTGTGATGGTCTGCTTTTGCACTGAAAACTCAACAGGTCCCTGCTTGGAACATACCTCTGTTACAGACAATTTTTAAGGCACAATTAGTGCTGCCACTTAATGGAACTTTGTGGAATATTCCTACTTCAGCTCCTATAGTTTCATCATATCCAAAGATGTTTCGTGCACATTTTTTTGAACTGGAATAGAAACATGAATAGAAATATGTTCCATTACTTAGTGAATGCCCCTCCTACATTGGGTTACAAATGCAGACTGTCATTATATAGAAAAGCATCATACAGAAATATCAAAGTTGAGAGAAACTAGAATTTTAGGAAAACATACTGCTATTGTGGTAACTGTATGAACGTGCGCAGATAACAATTTAACCAACACAAAATATGGTAATTGCCTGTATACACAGGTTACCTAACACATGGTAAATATAACATTCCACAAATTCCTTTGAGTTTCTAAATTATGCAAAAGTAAATTTTCTATGAATAAATAAAATTTAAAAACTAATAACAATCATATTTACAATGTCATTAACAAACTCCCATACCTTCTTGACCAGCAGTTATGGTAGCTACATTTAACAAGTTTGATTATATGCACGTCCGCAGCCTCCAAATATGATAATCATTTTGTAAAAGAAAACATCGTCCACTGTAGACTGCACTGGAAAATATGCACCATGTTCCATGAAATGTGATATACAGATAATGAACAGCCCACACACACAGGCACACATGAACAACAGTATATTCTGTATCAAATACAAAGGAAGGAGCAGTACAGTATGTGAAAATATCCATACCTAGTAAAATTTAAGAATGAAGATCCTGTCCTTTCACCTCAGAACCATACTGGATCATGTGTAAACTACAACTAATCGAATCTACCAGTAACATCAACACACAGAATGAGGGATTAATCAGCTCTTCCAATTTCCACCACAGACACATTAAAAAACAATATACAAGTCTTCCGATACTGTATGCCAAGGCACATTACATAGTTTTCTGTTGTGCCAATTAGTGTCAGTTGAATCTTACATTCTAAAATAGACCAAAATGGTATAAACAGTGTTACTGGAATGTTAGCAACAACTGTATGCAGTGAGACGACTGATAATATCCAGTCACTCACGCTTGGCATCTCATACTTTAGTATTATAAAATATGCATCATATTAGTATAGTAAAGTGCTCTGTCAATCTTGAAAGATTGCTGCTTAGTAGAAATGTATGTACATCATTAACTGCTTTTTCAAGTTTTAATGCATGTATCCTTGTAACAAACTACTAACATTCTGATTATTAGGACAATGGCACAATACATTTCAGCAAACAGGTGTATCCATTAATTATCTGTGAAGTACAGTTAGAAGAGAAACCTATAACTGAAACTTCTAATAATACTTAGTAATCATTTAGGATATATACTATTGTTACATCTGCATAAGAGAATTTCAGGCATGAGTGACGAGCCACATTATTGTAAAAATATGCTCAAATTATGATGCACAACAAGTATCTTCCATATAAAACATATTCAGTATGTTTAAGGAATCAAACTACAATGTATATAACAACTTCATACTTCTGACTGCTTTGCAAATGCACAAGTATGTTCTGACATTTAGCATTTAGGAGAGGTTTGAAATTATGTTTGAAGTTTTTGGAAATCACAAAGTGCTCTCACTATGAAACATTGGATATTTACAGTATGTATAAATAGCGCAACTCGAGCAACACTGCTGCAAGACGTGCATGCACAGTTTGCGACTGTAATACTCGTCCTACAGGGTAAAACTTTTGTTGCAACATATAAGTACTAAATTATGGCAGGGATTTAAATTCACTCTACATTTGTATTAAATACTGAAAATCAAAGAAAGCACTTATATAGGCTACATGCAACTGGTACTGTGTGTCATGAACCTGATAAGTCATCTAGTAGTACAGCTGGAACAGAGTTTGGGTAAAGAAACACCTTCTGTCCTTCCGAGTCCTTCAGCATCTCTGATTTATGCTAAGATCTGCCTGCAGTAGTGAATGGTGTATAGTGGAAATGTACCATGTTTACAGATGACACCATCATTGTAACAGAATATCTGTCAAACACAGTCTCCAATAACATTTCACAAAACTTCTGTAACAGGTTCATTAACTCCCTTCCTGCCAATATAAACATGTTAAATTTTATGCAATGTACATGAACTCACAAAAAGCCAGACAAAACACCCAGTGACACTGAATAACCAGCATATTATCAGTTGATACCATCAAGTTATTGGGCATTGACATCCACTGCAGAACATGCAAGTAATGTCACATTTATCACGCTGAGCAGAGTGTCAGCATCTTTTGTTCTCTCATTCTGGATGATGAAGGGGTCAGACAGGTAGCTTATTCTGCTTCTGTGCACTCTATAGTGTCACATAGCAATATGCCCTGGGGGAACTCTTCCTTAATCAAACTATAATCTCCCTGCTGAGCAGTGAAAATAGTCATATATAGAATGAGTCCATGGAACTCTCATTGCAAATAATTTAGCCAGCTGAGAATATTTGCTACTGCTTCTCAACACTTATTTTCTCTAATGTATAGTGTTCCTGGAAACTGGATCCTTTGTGACAGAACTCAGCAGCTCACAGGTGTGGCACTAAACAAAGAATTATGCACACCGTCTCTGCCGCAGCAAGATGCTATGTATGCTGCTGTAAAAATTCTCGACCTCCTTCCCACTGAGCTGAAAATCTTATGGAAAAGTAAATATCTATTAAAAACTAAATTACATAACTTTCTCTTGAATCACTATGTTGTAATATATGTTTATAAACTACTTATCCAACATAAGATATACTTTTATTAACCTTCTGTCAGTTATGAAGCTTGTTAGCTATATCAGGGGTCAATGTAGCTTCACAAGTGCATGTGTCAACCTCAAAGGACTCTCCATGTGATCCCTGGGTGGTACTACAAAAAAGAACACAACTGGCTAATCTCCCAACTACATGAGAAGTACATACGTCAGGAAAGGAATGACTCATCAAGAGCTCTTTACCTGTGCCAAACATCTACAGAAGTGAGACCAAGTCTTAAAACATTTCAACTAAACAATGAAGCATTAGTTGAACCAAAGGCCTAATTCTAGGAAAGATACTTTTTATGCATGTTAACATGGTTGTCCAACAATGAAGTCCTACAAATAATGGAGATCAGCTATGTGCAAGAAGAAAGTGACTAGAAAGTGATGTCATAGTTACAAAGTACCACTGTAACTAATGAAGGGAGCAGTACCCATACATCTTTAAATCTAATATCCCCGACAGCATTAATGTACAGCAGCACACATGGCAAAAAATGTCAATAGAGGTTGTGGGTGAGTGGTAGTGTGCACTGGAGAAAATGAAATCCACCAGCAAGTCATACACTATGAGGAAGTGTCGATGGAATAAATAGAGGGCTTCTACTGCACAACATTAATGCAGCATTAAGCAAAGTAGAGACTAACATTGATAATGCAACTCAAATAATTGTAGATAACACAACTTTCAGGACAATCAAAAAAGGCCACAGGATTTATGCCATGGTTGGGTTCAAACAGTTCATACATTTATTTCAGAGACATTAAACGAAACAGGGCAAAATAGACACATGCATTAGCCACATGTAATGTTAAGCACATATCTGGGTCATTTGTGTAACCAAAAATTATTCCAAAGGTGAATAATTTTAAGCCACATTCTTAAACAAATTTTTGTTTTGTGACAAGCAACAGGATTAAAAACCAAAAATTCCAACATATGCCAGAGAAAGAGTGCAAAAATAATGGCTAGAATTTACACAAGCCCAAGTCATAATATGAGAAGTCGTGATTCAGCAAACTAAATAAAGCTTTGGAAATGGGTCACTCCAAAACTGAAGTTGTCGGAAATGGTTCAGAAGTCACAATGAACACTACCAAGTGCAAACCTTTCACTGAAGTGAAAGAAGATTTATAGAGGGAGGAAACACAGCATCATAAATACATTTTAATGCCTTTTGTGGAGGTCCAAATATGCTGAATTATGGATGTAACAGCCATTTCGTTGGGGAGAATGGGAATTATTATGGAAAATCTACTTCATTGCATTTTCGGTATTTCCCGTTAATAATTTGCATATTGCCATTGCTGTAAACAATCAAAGTAAACCCATTAAGGATACTGGGTACTTTTAATTGGTGGAAAAACCTAAATTTTTTAATGACTTTATTAAATTCTATAGTCTTTCCCAATTACATTGATATATGTACATTATAGGGTTTCAAATGAAAAATGACCTACATATAGCAAATTTTAGAGTTATGGACATGTATGCCACCACACCCCCTTTATTTCTGTTGCAAAAACCAGTATTATTTTGGGAAGAACAGTGAACTTTCTGTTTCCAGTGATTATTCGTATGATACATTGTATTTGTTAGTAACAGTGCAGGTTTCTAGTGTCTGTAAATGATTATCTTTGTTAGTATTTACCACTGTTCTGCTGAAACAGTTTACGCACGTGTTACTGAATGTCTGTTGCCCAAGTGCTACATATATGACAAAGCAAGCCACACTGTTGAAAGTAACTTATGTATCATTTCTTTGGGGAGAAATTCCCACCATGCCTCCCAGTGATTAAAATTTTTTGTTAATGATGCTGTCTGTAGTGGATTTGTTGTTGGTGATGAGGGCATTTTTTCTTCTTTGATAAAGGAAGTGGGGAAATGTAAGCAGCGTGATGGTGTAGGCTGCCTGAAAATAACTGAACAACAAGGTAGCAGGAAGGGTTTAGCATCAAAAGTAGCTGTTCTGTGTACATCCTCCAATAAATGAACTCAAAAATGACTTAACATTGTGCATAATACATATGGTGTGAGTCTTAAGTTATGCCTGCATGTGTGCAATACGAAAAGGGAAAAGGCTACTCAAACATTTTGTGGTTTGATGGACCTTCCTCTTCCTCAAACTAGGTTCAACAAGTACATAAAAATACTTTTAGGTGCCTTGACAGTTGTGCCTAAGGCATCTACAAAATGTGCAGTAAAAGAAACTGTAAATATTAGTGGAACCAGGGACATCGCCATGTCCCATCAAGTGCAACAGCAATGTCAAGGACATGGTTTCTTGAATGGTGTTTTAAGTGGTACTTCTCTGGAGAATGGAAAAGTAGTAGTTGATGAGTGCTTATCTAAGAACTGCCACACCCGTGATGGTAACACTGAAGTATGTATTGAACGTCAGTGTTCTAAGAATTATGGTGGTTACAGTGGTGGTACGGAGTGTGATGGAGCTCTAAAAAATATTTCAGAGGTCGGTGCCCACTTATAATGTTACATATACGAAGTACCTAGGCGATGGGGACTCTAAAGCTTTCAACAAAATTTGTTACTAAGATGTCACCATAGACACTGAAGTCATTAAACTGGAGTGATGTGGAAATATGCAAAAGAGGATGGGTGCTAGATTGAGGAAGCTTTGATTAGAAACGAAAGGAAAGTTGCTATCGGATGGAAAATCTCTGTCTGGCCAAAGCAGATTGACAAACTGAAATAGACCTTCATTCAGAGGTGCATGTCATCTAAAGGTCAGTCCATAACAACTCTGAAGATGTTACAGCAATGAGAAAAGCTGTATGGGCTACCTACTTTTACGAGTTGCCTGTTCACGGACTTTGCCCTAGAGGAGCAGATTCTTGGTGTGGTTACAATAAAGAAAAAAAAATTCAGATATATTGTTATAAGCATTCTCTTCCTGAGCCTGTTATGAATAAAATAAAACCAATTTTTAGAGATGTGAGTGACCTTGTTTTGCTTAGTAAATGTCTTCATGGGGTCACTCATAATAAAAATGAAAGTTTCAACCACTGCGTATGGGAAAGATTACGCAACAATGTTTTTCTAAGACTAAATACATTAAAAATGGTGTACTAGATGCAGTGATATGTTTCAATGATGGAGTGATAGGAAGGTTGGAAGCTCTGAGAAATTTAGGCATAAAATGTGGATCTAATATGGAAGATCAATTTCTTGTGTGTGATGGACGATGGGTACATGAAGCTGAAAGATTCAGCTCTTGATGTTACCTAAGAAGCAAGAAGTGCTAAAAGGAGGGCCAAGAGGGAGCTTTAAGATGAATAAATGCTGCAGGGTGAAGAATATGTTTCATCAATGTTCTGAGGCACGATTTAATTGGACTCATCTTCATTCACAATTTCCCACAACCTGTATTTTTCAGATTTCAAGTACAAATATTTCCTGAAGTTATATACCATTGCTCTAATATTTTTCTTTAACTTGTAATAGTTGATAGTTAGGTAGGAGATATAAGGTATATTGCAGAATCAACTAAATTATAGAACATGTAACATTTTTATTAGGATAAAAATTGTAAAGGTTAAAATGTAAGATACAATGTTTTCATACTTATAATATACATAATAGGTGGAATTAAATAGGTCTAGCACCTCAGCCATAATATTATGCATATCTGGTAAAAATTTGGTCTCCTTCAAATGTGCAACATTGGATTAAAATGTCATGTCAATTTGAGGAAGCATTTTGGTAAAAAAAGAGTTGCATCAGTTTCTATGTAATCTTTTTGAATAACCTTCAGCAGGTTCAAAAATATTGAAAATACTTCTAATTTACTTAGAAAGTGTGCTGCATTATCTGATATCAACAAAAAAAATCTGTGAACATATACAATATAAACAGTGCCTGAAAGAAATAGGTGTTGAGTTTCACATAATATGGAGCCGGAAAAGTACCCTGTATAATTGAAGACCAGGCACTGTTAAAATTCAGAATTCAGGAAAGTATGTGTGAGCAGACGGAATTCATTTTTGGATCACTTAATATCAGTTTATTTCTCAGAATTGACCAATTCTGAATAGCTTTGTAAATGCATTCCCCTACACTTCATTTCTGTCTGACTAGTGGAGGGAACAGAAGAGAAGAGTGTTTCAGGATTCAACAAGGGAGACGATTAGGGAGCTGCAATCATAAATATGAGCTTATTCATTTTCAACAAAAGGGGGAACTGCAACTTTAAGTAAGTCTGAGGAAGATACTGAGTTCCAGGAGAATAATATTGATGAAGATGCTCTGACTAATCCTCACAGTATGATTCAAACATTAGTGGACATGCCTCTAGCTAAATGGAACAAACAGGTAAAAATATTAAGGTCTATATTTTAAAAACACCTGGTCTGATCAGATGTTGCACTTGTAAAACTGTAGTTAAGAATCGTGAGTCATTCCATAGCATACTGTATCCAGTAGCCTTGCCCTAGAAAGCAGTAGTTAAAGTAATTAAGGGTAAGTTGGAGAATCAGGTAATTTAACACTCAGATAGTGAATGTTCTAATCCGATCCACAGTGTAGCACAAAGGGATGGCAGTGTGAATTTACTAACTGATGCTCATGGTGCAGTGATGTGGTTTACTGTGCAATGTGACCAACTGGAAGATGAAGGTATAGCTGGAAAAACACAGGCTTTCTGTTGAATGGAACATGTTACGTGTTTAAACGAATACCCTTCAGTCTGTCAGGATCATCAGTAGCCTTTACGACAGAACTCACAGAAGTTCTAAGAGAAGAATTGACACACTCAGCATTATGTGGGTCACATTCTAATTAGTGCTGCCTTTAGGGAGAACATTTAGACACACTGTGCTATGTAATTTAAGCATTTAGTGTAGCACGAGTCACATTAAAGATGGATAAAAAAAGAATTCACCAAGTCACAAAACAATTTCCTTGGGCACATTTCTTTGTGCAGGATCATATCTGATCTGACAAAAATAGAACCAGAGGGAAAATTTCCTGCGCCAAAATATTGTAGACAACTGAAAGACACACAGTATATGTAATTTCTATCACAGTTTTCAACCTCAAAGTTTTTCATCTTCACAAGTCCATCTCCATTTGGAAATGGAATAAGGATGGTTGGTTGGTTGGTTGTTTGAGGTTAAAGGGACCAAACAGCAAGGTCATCAGTCCCTTGTTTCAAATAGACTCCATTCTGCTAACGGGACATCTCAGTATAGTCAGAAAAATAAAACGGATAAAGGGGAAACGTAAAAGGGCAGTCACGTTGTCATTAGTAAAAACAAATGAGGGAAGTTGGCAAGAGAACGAACCCAACACTATGCTGAAACAGCATAGGCAAGACCACCTGTGACTTAAAAGGTACAACTGCTATAATGCAGAAAGTACGTATGGGAATAGAAAAACTAACCAAGCCTTAAAAAGAAGGGGTAAAAACAGAGTAAAAGGGAAAGAAAAGAAAATTCCGGTCAGGGAGGTGAATCGGGAATCTCTGAACACTGCCTACAGTGGGAGACACCCAAACACTCACCGCCCTGCCCCAACACCAGAGGGAGATTAAAAACTTTAAAACTGAGAATAAAAACCACTCTCCCGGAGGAAATCTAGAACCAGAGAGACCATCCGGGAATCGTCAGCCAACATCAAAGGTAAAGTGTGGGGGAGTCTGTACTTAGCACGCAGAGCCAAAAGAAGGGGGCATTCAACCAAAATGTGGGCCACTGACTGGAAGGCTCCACAACCACATAGCGGGGGTGGCTCATCACGCAAAAGGAAACCATGGGTCAGCCTGGTATGGCCAATGCGGAGACGACACAGTGTGGTCGAGTCCTTGCGGGAGAGGCTAAAGGAAGAACGCCATGGGCCTGGATTCACCTTAATGGCACGAAGTTTATTAGACAGTGGAGTAGCCTCCCAAGAATTGGCCCATGACTGTGCAAAGTGGGATTTGATGTGAAGCCGTAAATCCGCTGCAGGAGGGGTTACAGAAAACGGGGGGTAAGTAACTGCTCCCCCAGCCAAACGATCAGCGAGCTCATTACCCGGGATACCCACATGGCCCGGGACCCATAGGAAGTCAATGGAACAAGCAGCACGGTGAAGATCAGCGAGATGGTCATGGATGGCAGAGACCAAGGGATGGCGCGAAAAACACCGGTCAATAGCAAGAAGGCCACTCATCGAGTCCGTACATAACAAAACGCGGTTGTGTTGGGATTGTTTAATAAAGGTAAGGGCCCGGGAAATTGCCATCAATTCCGCAGTAAACACCCCACATGAGGGTGGCAGTAGATGATTTTCCGTTCCAACAAAGGACGTGAAGGCATACCCAACATGATCAGCAGATTTAGAACCATCAGTGTAAAAAACAACAGCATCCCGAAACTCCCATAAAATTTGGCGGAAAAAGGAACGAACACCACCGGGGGGATGGAATCTTTCGGACCGCGGCGGAGATCCATCCGAATTCGAGGCCGAGGAACTAACCAAGGAGGGGTGGAGGGGAGGGAGCGAGGAAGACAGGACAAAGAAGGAAGCCGAAAATCACGGGTAAGAGACGCAAGGCGCAGCCCAACCGGTAAACCCGCCCGAGGGCGGGAGTCAGGCGGGCGACGCCCATGGTCTGGGAATAGGATAGAATAGGAAGGATGAGCGGGAGAAGAACGGATAGTAAGGGCATAAGACACCAGAAGCTGGGACCGCCGAACAGAAAGGGGGGGATCCCAGCTTCAACCAGGAGACTATCAACAGGGCTAGTAGGGAAGGCACCGGTGGCCAAACGGATACCACGATGGTGGACTGGATCCAGCACGTGCAGCGTGGAAGGAGCAGCTGAACCATAAACTTGACAACCATAGTCCAAACGTGACAGAACTAGAGCACGATAAAGACGGAGGAGGAGGGAACGGTCCGCACCCCAGGAGGAGTGGGCAAGGAAGCGAAGGACATTGAGTTTACGGAAACATCCTACCTTCAGGAGTCTGATATGGGGCAGCCAAGTGAGCTTGTTGTCGAAAAGAAGACCTAGGAAACGAAACTGTGGAACCACAGGCAATCTTTGTGCAGCGAGATAGAGCTCTGGATCAGGGTGGACCGTAGTACGGCGACAGAAGTGGACCACCCGCGATTTTAAAGGAGAGAATTGAAACCCGTGGGAGAGGGTCCATGCAGAGGCACGCCGTATAGCCACCTGGAGCTGCCGTTCTGCAGATGGCATCGAGGAGGAACTAACCCAAATGCAGAAATCATCCACATACAGGGCAGGGGCGACCAAGGGACCGACAGAGGCCACAAGTCCATCGATAGCAATGAGGAAAAGAAGGACACTCAAGACAGAACCCTGTGGGATGCCCGTCTCCTGGGTCCGTGGAGAACTAAAAGCAGTACCAACTCGAACTCTGAATGACCGATGGATCAGGAACTGGCGGATAAAAATCGGGAGTGGGCCCCGAAGACCCCACTGATGAAGGGTTAGTAAGATGTGATGGCGCCAGGCCGTGTCATAGGCCTTGCGAAGGTCAAAAAACACTGCAACCAAATGGCGGCGCTGGGAAAAAGCCTGCCGAACTGCGGATTCCAAGCGAAGCAAATGATCGATTGGAGATCGTCCCTCTCGAAAGCCACACTGGTAAGGGGACAATAGATCCCGAGATTCGAGGACCCAAGTGAGCCGACGGGCTACCAGCCGTTCAAGTAACTTACAACCAACATTGGTCAAACTAATTGGCCGATAGCTATCAACAGATAGGGGGTTCTGACCAGGCTTAAGGACAGGAACCACAATGCTATCCCTCCACTGAGAAGGGAAGTCACCCTGGAGCCAGATACGGTTAAACACCCGAAGAAGATGGTGCCGTTGTGGAGCACTGAGATGTTGAAGCAGCTGGTTATGAATGGAATCTGGGCCAGGAGCCGTATCATGAGAAGCAGATAGAGCAGAAAGAAATTCCCATTCAGTGAAAGGTTCGTTGTAAGATTCTGACTCACAAGTGGTGAAACATTAGGTGACAGCTTCAGCCTGCTGTTTTTGATGAAGGATAGCAGCTGGATAGGAGGCCGACGCTGATGCCACTGCAAAATGGGTCGCAAGATGTTCTGCGAGAACTAATGGGTCCGTACAAATGCCATCTGGGAGGTGAAGGCCTGGGAGGGTGGACTGCCGATGGCAACCTTGGAGAGAGCGAAGTGTAGCCCATACCCGTGACAGAGGGACAGTGGAACCAAGGGAAGAAACGAATCGTTCCCAACATATCCACTTGCTCTGTTTGATTAAATAACGGGCTTTAGCGCGAAGGCGCTTAAAGGTAGAAAGGCTGGCTACAGATGGGTGCCTCTTAAAGTGTTGCAAAGCTCGACGGCGATCACGGATGGCAATGGCAATGGCCGTACTCCACCACGGGACTTGCCGACGACGAAATTGTCCAGATGAGCGCGGGACAGCAAGGTTAGCAGCGCGAACAATCGCGTCAGACACGTCACGTAGGACGTCATCAATACAACCCGACAAAGAGGGAGAAAACTCGACCTGTGCAGTATATAGAGGCCAATCGGCGCGGTGGAAAGACCAACGAGGTAACCTCTCCATCGGGGAGCGGGAAGGGAGCGTGATAATCAACGGGAAATGGTCACTATCACAAAGGTCGTCGTGTGGCGACCAGTGTAATGAAGGGAGGAGAGAGGGAGAAGAAAGAGAAAGATCAATGGCAGAAAGGTACCATGACCAGCACTGAAATGAGTAGGGGAGCCATCATTAAGAAGGCACAGGTCGTGGTCTGCAATAAATTGGTCGATAAGAAGACCTCGTCTAGATGGAAAGGCACTGCCCCACAAAGGATGATGAGCATTAAAATCCCCAAGGAGGAGGAAGGGAGGAGGAAGTTGCTGAAGAAGGGTGGTTAAGGCAGCAGGTGTAAGAGTCCTGTCAGGAGGGAGATAAAGATTGCATACTGTGACTGCAGAGTCTAAGTGGACCCTAACAGCAACTGCTTCCAATGTAGTTTGGAGAGGAATCCACGTGCTAGCAATGTCTGTATGGACCAACGTACAAACGCCACCAGAAGCCCGCAAGGGTCCGACCCGATTTCGACAGAAAACACGGAACCCACGGAGGGTCGGTGAGTGAGCATCAGTAAAATGAGATTCCTGGAGAACCACACAAGCTGCCGAGTAGGACAAAAGAAGGGATTTCAATTCCGGAAGGTGACGATAGTAGCCATTACAGTTCCATTGGAGAACCACAGAACGATGGTTTAAATGAGGGCTGAACACGCTAAATCCAGTCATACCGCCGGGTCCCCACCCGTCACCGACAAGGAGGGGGCGACATCCATAAACGACAGGTCAGAATCCGGTTGTGAAGCCGGGGAAGGGACCTCCGGTGACACCAGAGGCTCTTCGTCCCGGGACTTATGTTTCTTCTTCTTGTCAGGCTGAGATCGAGGAGGGCTGTGTGGCATAATGGAGCCAGCTGCAGCAAGATCAGGAACAGAAAGAGACCGGGCGACCTGGGGGCCGATAGACCGCGGCTCTCGCGGTCGCCGCGCTGCAGCAGACCTTTGACCTGGAAGGTGCCGGGAAGGGGCATCCCGGGAGAGGCGCCCTTGACCGGCAGACGCCGAAGGAGTGGGACACTTCTCCGGCTGGGGAGGGGGAGCGGCGCCCAGAGGAGAAGGTGTGGGAGCCGCAGGGGAGGGGGGAAGGAAAGGGGTCCGGGACGGGGGTAAGGAAGGGGGAGGAAGGGATGAAGATGTAACCAAGGCATAACTAGATGTCATGGACACAGGGTGCAATCGTGCATATTTCTTACGGGCCTCTGTGTAGCTTAAACGATCAAGAGACTTATACTCCTGTATCTTTTTTTCTTTCTTATAGACTGGGCAATCTGCTGAACGTGGAGAATGACTACCATGACAATTTACACATACAGGAGGGGGAACACAGGGACTCCCCTCATGGAGTGGACGTCCACAGTCACCACAGAGAGGGTCCTGGGTACAGCGAGAAGACATGTGGCCAAAACGCAAGCACTTAAAACACCGCATAGGAGGTGGGATGTACGGCTTCACATCACAGCGATAGACCATAATCTTAACTTTCTCAGGAAGGGTATCCCCTTCAAAGGCCAGGATAAAGGCACCAGTATCAATACGATTATCTTTAGGACCCTTCTGAACACGCCGAACAAAGTGAACACCCCGCCGTCCGAGATTGTCCCGAAGTTTCTCATCAGTTTGAAGGATGAGGTCTCTGAAAAATCACACCTTGTACCATATTTAGAGACTGGTGAGGGGTAATGGACACGGGAATTGTGCCAAGATGGGTACAGGCACGAAGGGCCGCAGATTGGGCAGCCGAAGCAGTTTTTATCAGTAACGAACCCGACCGCATCTTGCTCAGGGAGTCCACTTCGCCGAACTTGTCTTCAATGTGTTCCACAAAGAATAAAGGTTTGACACTGGTGAAAGTATCTCCATCAGTCCTGGTGCAAACTAGATAACGGGGGAAAGGCTTTGCCCCTAGACGACGGGCCTGACCCTCCTCCCAGGGGGTAGCCACGGAAGGGAAGGCCGAAGGGGCAAGAGAAGCAGCACTTGAGGAATCAGTACCACGCAGAGAGACGGCCGCAGAAGAGCGGCCAGAGGTTTGGACCCTTATGCGTTTCATCTGCATAGCGTCCGCCCTGATACCACCCACTCCGATCAGGGGCTCTCCTCACGGGCGCCACCCAGCCACAGCAAGGGCCGTCTGGCACGGCGGCCATTGCCGGGAGTTCCGATGCTCCAGGATGACGAGCAACCACTCCAAGGCATGCATGAGGAGGTCACAGCTCAGGTATCAGAAGTGTGATCCCTGTGTGTTCAGGGGGCTCAACCAAAAGGGTACATAGCGACCCCACCACACGGGCTGGCTACCGTGCTGGCTATGCACCCTAGCATCAGACAACGACGTAGAAGAAAAGGTGGAATATACTAGGAGGGCACACGTCGGAGACACTAGGTAAGGTGCTCTTCCCCAAATGGCTCACACTACGGAAAAAGAAATTTTGGAATGGAGGTCAAACCCCAGAAGGGGACCAAGGAATGCCAAAAGGAGGAGATGATTACGCAACAAAGCCAGAGTGTAAAACCAACAGAACCAGGAGGATAGCGGGGGCCAACATAAGCAAGGACACCAATAGAGGGAGAGGAGAGGGCGAGGGGAAAGGGGTATGGAGGGGAAAGGAGGGGAAGGGAAAGGAAATGCAGCCCGGGAGAGAAAGAAGGCTGCAATGGCTCGGGGCCCCGTGCTCGCCACGCACGTATCCACGAAAGAGTTGTGGACCCCCTGGGGGGAGAAGCCATTGGCGACACTCCAGGAGTAAAGACGGTCAAGAGAGGGCTGAAGACAGCACTCCAGGACACGTGTACGCTGTGCACTGCAATAGATGGTAAAATCGTCCACGAAAAGGGAGCCTGATACATCAGCTGGTAGGCAATCTATTATTGGATTGATAGCTATGGCGAAGAGAGCGACGCTCAAAACTGAGCCCTGTGGCACCCCATTCTCCTGGCGAAAGGTGTCTGACAGGACAGAACCCACACGTACCCTGAACTGTCGATCCATTAAAAAGGAACGAATAAAAAGATGGAGGTGACCGCAAAGACCCCATGTGTGCATGGTGCGGAGAATGCCTGCCCTCCAACAGGTGTTGTAAGCCTTCTCCACATCAAAGAACACTGCCGCGGTCAGGCGCTTCCGCAAGAAGTTATTCATAATGAAGGTCAACAAGGTTACCAGATGGTCAACAGCAAAGTGGCGCCTACGAAATCCACATTGTACATTCGTAAGTAGGCGTCGAGACTCGAGCAGCCAAACCAATCGAGAGTTAACCATTCGCTCCATCACTTTACAGACACAGCTGGTAAGCGAGATAGGTCGATAACTGGAAGGCAAGTGCTTGTCCTTCCCCGGCTTAGGAATCGGGACAACAATAGACTCGCGCCAGCATGCGGGAACATGTCCCTCAATCCAGATGCGATTGTATGTACGAAGAAGAAAACCTTTACCCGCAGGAGAAAGGTTCTTCAGCATCTGAATATGAATAGAATCTGGCCCTGGAGCAGAGGACCGTGATCGGCCAAGTGCGTTTTCGAGTTCCCGCATGGTGAAGGGGGCATTATAACTTTCACGATTCGAGGAGCGGAAGTTAGGTGGCCTAGCCTCCTTTGCCTGTTTGCGGGGGAGGAAGGCAGGGTGGTAATGAGCGGAGCTCGAAACCTCTGCGAAAAAGCGGCCGAAGGCATTGGAGACATCCTCCGGGGCCACAAGGACGTCATTCGCGACAATCAAGCCAGAAACTGGTGAGTGGACCTTAGTGCCAGATAGCCGGCGCAGGTTACCCCAGAGAACAGAAGGAGTAAAGCTGTTGAAGGTGCTTGTGAAAGCAGCCCAGCTGGCTTTCTTGGTTTCTTTAATAACACGACGACACTGTGCACGTAATCGTTTATAAGTGATACAATTCACCACTGTAGGGTGGCGTTTAAAGGTGCGTAAAGCACGTCGACGAGCATGTAAAGCGTCTCTACATGCTGCGGTCCACCAGGGGACCAGTACGCGACGTGGAGAAGTAGGGTGAGGGATGGAATATTCAGCAGCAGTGAGTGACTTCCGTGAGGTGGGCGACCTGACGATCGCAGCTTGTGTAGGTTTGATCCTGAAAGGCCGCCCTGGTAGAGAAGAGCCCCCAGTCTGCTTTGGAGATGTTCCAACTAGATGAGCACGGGGAGGGGGTATGCTGCAGGAGATGGATATCACATGGGAAGTGGTCGCTCCAATATGTATCAGAAAGTGCTTACCACTCAAACCGGCGTGCAAGTTGGGTAGTACATATAGAGAGGTCTAAATGGGAATAGGTGTGAGGTGTGTCCGAAAGAAAAGTAGGGGCACCAGTATCGAGGCAGACAAGATTGAGCTGGTTGAAAAGGTCTGCTAACAGGGAGCCCCTCTGGCAGGATGCCGGAGAGCCCCAAAGGGGATGGTGGGCATTGAAGTCTCCAGTTAACAAAAATGGGGCAGGTAGCTGAGCAATAAGCTGCATCATGTCTGTCCTGGTAACGGCAGATGACAATGGAGTGTAAACGGTACAAATGGAAAATGTAGAAGTGGGGAGAGTAATGCAGATGGCAACTGGCTGCAGGCCGGTGTGCAATATGATGGGATCGTAGTAAATATCATCCCGGACCAGCAATATAACCCCTCCATGAGCCGGAATACCTACCACAGGGGGTACGTCAAAACGCACAGAGGTGTAGTGTGCCAAGGCAATTTGATCGCATGGGCGTAGATTCATTTCCTGGAGGGCTACGACGAGCGGACGGTGCAAGTGGAGCAGCAACTTCCAGTCCTCTCGGTTGGAGCGAATGCTGTGAATATTCCAGTGAATAAGTGCCATCGTAAGAAGAAAAGGAAGATGAAAGAAGGGGTCACCTCGAAGGCCACTGAGGGCCTGGCTTCGAGCGAGCACTGCTGCCGCTATCAGTAGGCGGACAGTCATCGTCCATTGGGTCTAGAGGTTCATCGGCCATCTTTGTAAGATGGCCGGGAGGGGGAGCTTCCTCCGCCGGTGAACGGCAAGATGTTCGGCTACCAGCAGTGAGCGGTGTGGCCAGGCGAAACGGATGACGGCCTTGGGCGGCAACCGCTGGGTGGCGCAGGAGAAGAAATGCGCCGTGGCGGAGAAGGAGAACTGTGCTTCCTATGAGCCTTCTTGGAAGGTCGTTTGGTGGAAGTACCGGTCGAAGGCTGGGAGGTCGAGGTACGTAGGAAGTCTGCACGGGACGGTTCCTTCTTGAAGGCCCGTGCATCTGACTTCTGGGTCTTCATCTTAGCAGAAGCTGATGAAGGGGCTAGTGTCTGTGGGGCGATGTGAGGAAGAGAAGAGGTCGACCGCGCGATCTTAGCACTGGCCGAATGGACGACCGTGATGGTGAAGGTCAGATCGCATGTCTGGGTTACCACCTCCCTGGTAGTCCGAGGAGAGACGAGGACAGTACTGTATTTCCCCGCTGGGAGCAGCGTGGGCTTCCTACTAGCCAATAGCTTGCGAGCAGCTGAGGTGGACACTTTCTCTTTGACCCGAATTTCTTGGATACAGCGTTCTTCCTTATAGACAGGACAGTCGCGGGAGGATGCGGCATGGTCACCCTGACAGTTCGCACAACGAGGAGACGGAGGTGGACAGTCACCCTCATGGGCATCCCTGCCACAAGTGACATTTAGCCGCATTGGAACAAGACTGTCGAGTGTGATTGAAATGCTGATACTGGTAGCAGTGCGTAGGTGTCGGGACATAGGGGCGAACAGAAATAACCTCGTAGCCCGCCTTGATGCGCGATGGCAGCTTAACACTATCAAAGGTCAAGAAAAGTGTCCAGGTCGGTACAAGGTCATTGTTGACCTTTTTCATGACCCTATGGACAGCCGTCACGCCCTGCTCAGCGAGGAATGATTGAAGCTCCTCGTTAGTCAATCCGTTGAGGGATCTAGTATAGACCACACCAAGAGACGAATTCAAAGTTCGATGAGCCTCCACCCGGACAAGGAACGTGTACAGGTGTGTGGCCCGAAGCAGTTTTTGTGCCTGAAAGGCGCTCTCAGTTTCTAGGAATAAGGTACCGTTACGCAACCTGGTACGAGATTTGACAGATCCGGCTATGGCATCTACGCCCTTCTGGATAACGAAAGGGTTGACAGGAAAAATCCTTTCCGTCCTCAGATCGAGAAACGACAAGGAACTGTAGGGCAGGCAGTAGTACTTTTGTCACTGGTGGCTGGTCAAGTTTCCGTTTTTGGGCAGAAATCGAGAGAGTGAGTGAAATCCATTGCGGAGGAATCCCCCATGATTGCCAGCGTCTCCGATGGCGCGCTCCTTCCTTGTGGGGACCCTCTCAGAGGGCACTCCCGCCTTAGGTGAATGTTTACACCTCATGTCACACCTCCCGAGAAACAGACGGAGGGACCAATCGGCATGGTCAGAAGGTATCAGCTCAGGCAATCACCCCTCCCTGGGCCTGGCCTTTACCAGGGGGTACGTGCGTGCCTTGCATGTCTACCCAGGGCGGGGAATTACGCGTTACCCCGTCACCGGCTACGCGTGCGAACGCGTGGGTCGGCCTTCCGGCACGCACAGGGAGGAAGGAAGAAGAGAAAAAGAAGGGAGAGAGAGGACAGACTGTCTCAAACGCCGAGGCGGTGACCAGAGAAGGCAAGGGGGGGAGGAGGGGGGGAAAGAAGGCAAGGGGGGGAGGAGGGGGGGAAAGAAGGCAAGGGGGGAGGAGGGGGGGAAAGAAGGCAAGGGGGGAGGAGGGGGGGAAAAAAGGCAAGGGGGGGAGGAGGGGGGGAAAGAAGGCAAGGGGGGAGGAGGGGGGGAAAGAAGGCAAGGGGGGGAGGAGGGGGGGAAAGAAGGCAAGGGGGGAGGAGGGGGGGAAGGAAGGCAAGGGGGGAGGAGGGGGGGAAGGAAGGCAAGGGGGGAGGAGGGGGGGAAAGAAGGCAAGGGGGGAGGAGGGGGGGAAAGAAGGCAAGGGGGGAGGAGGGGGGGAAAGAAGGCAAGGGGGGAGGAGGGGGGGAAAGAAGGCAAGGGGGGAGGAGGGGGGGAAAAGAAGGCAAGGGGGGAGGAGGGGGGGAAAAGAAGGCAAGGGGGGGAGGAGGGGGGGAAAAGAAGGCAAGGGGGGGAGGAGGGGGGGAAAAGAAGGCAAGGGGGGGAGGAGGGGGGGAAAAGAAGGCAAGGGGGGGAGGAGGGGGGGAAAAGAAGGCAAGGGGGGGGAGGAGGGGGGGAAAAGAAGGCAAGGGGGGAGGAGGGGGGGAAAAGAAGGCAAGGGGGGGAGGAGGGGGGGAAAGAAGGCAAGGGTGGAGGAGGGGGGGAAAAGAAGGCAAGGGGGGGAGGAGGGGGGGAAAAGAAGGCAAGTGGCGGAGGAGGGGGGGAAAAGAAGGCAAGGGGGGAGGAGGGGGGGAAAAGAAGGCAAGGGGGGGAGGAGGGGGGGAAAAGAAGGCAAGGGGGGGAGGAGGGGGGGAAAAGAAGGCAAGGGGGGAGGAGGGGGGGAAAAGAAGGCAAGGGGGGAGGAGGGGGGGAAAAGAAGGCAAGGGGGGAGGAGGGGGGGAAAAGAAGGCAAGGGGGGAGGAGGGGGGGAAAAGAAGGCAAGGGGGGAGGAGGGGGGGAAAAGAAGGCAAGGGGGGGAGGAGGGGGGGAAAAGAAGGCAAGGGGGGAGGAGGGGGGGAAAAGAAGGCAAGGGGGGAGGAGGGGGGGAAAAGAAGGCAAGGGGGGAGGAGGGGGGAAAAGAAGGCAAGGGGGGAGGAGGGGGGAAAGAAGGCAAGGGGGGAGGAGGGGGGGAAAGAAGGCAAGGGGGGGAGGAGGGGGGGAAAGAAGGCAAGGGGGGAGGAGGGGGGGAAAGAAGGCAAGGGGGGGAGGAGGGGGGGAAAGAAGGCAAGGGGGGAGGAGGGGGGGAAAGAAGGCAAGGGGGGAGGAGGGGGGGAAAGAAGGCAAGGGAAAGAGTAAGGAAGACAGTGAGGTGGAGAAGAGCAAAGAAAGGAACCAACCAAAGGAAGGAACAAACGAGAAGTGGAAAACCAAAAAGACCACAAATATAGGTCGCGGAACCACCCGTCTCCAGACGCAGGCGCTAACTACCCCCCCTGAGGGAGATGGACTCCTTTTAGTCGCCTCTTGTGACAGGCAGGAATACCTTGGGTCTATTCTAACCCCCAGACCCGCAGTGGGTCCATGAACAGTGTCCAAGCCCAGAACAGCATGACACCGTTCTACTGTTCTGACCAATTTGCGAGAACTACAGGCATTCCTCAAAAGGAAAGCATTCTATCACCAGTTTACTTCAGGTGCAGGCACGCTGGGACACCCTCTGCACCAGTTCCTTTATAAAGTTTTTCCTTTTAAGCAGTCTCACCTGCGAGCACACCTTTTTGGAACTTTAAAACACATTATGCTCTAATCATAACATGTAAGCTTTCATGACCGGCGTCCTCATTAATTAAAACTTCCGGGCTGAATTGCCATGGTCGATATATAAAACTACTACTTCCTGACATTTCGTTGCTGATAAAGATCTGTTGGGTTTCCAGTTATAGACAGATGCATGATAGTTTCCCCTGTACGAGCTCCAGGACTACACCTGCAGTAGCTGCGGAGCCAGGGCTTAAACGAGTTGTGTGCACGTTTGACAAGGGCAGATTGACTGTCTGCCAGGACACCTGTCTGGCCGTTTTTGGATCTTGTACAATTTCAATCATCATCTTTCTCTGTTAGATAGTGTCATTCTCTTCTCAATGGAGGAGGGTACTACCCTCGACGTGATTCTTACAATGTTACTTAGGGAGGATCTCAACCTGTTACTTAGAGGTCATCAGAAAGGCCACCAAACTAAACACTTGGCACATCTGCATATGTTCTGGACAGGTATCAATTATGAAGTAGAGTGCCCAGTCACGGCATGTCAAAAGTGTTCAAATTGACAGAAGGCACCGTGAACTGCCATCTATATTTCAGATTTTATTTTACTTATGTGACCAGTCTTGCCATTTCAGTACACCAATTTCAAGCCACCTGATCAACATGTAAGAAGAATTCAACCTCTGGTACAATCGAAATAGGGGACACCATTCATTCAGCAACTGGTATCCCCAGACTACCTTTGTAACATTTTGATTGTCTATCTATCAATGTGTAATTGACTATTGTGCATTAATCTGTGATTGACCAATGAAGGGATAACATTGTTAAAAAGTAGTCTACAGATACCAGTTACTGAATGCTGGCCTCTCTTTCAATTGCACATGAGGTCAGATTCTTCACACACGTCAGCCAGGCGGCACGTATATGGTATAGTGAAATGCCGGAACTGATCGCATAACTAAAATATAATCTGAAATATAGACAGCTGAAGGTTTTTTCAGTCGGACACTTTCTACTGAACAGGTACAGGGAGGTTGATTCTGGTATCGGAATTTGGGATGAAACTAAGGCCTTGAGGAGCTACAGGAGTTCCTCAGCAAACCTGTATAAAGACGGACTTGAGACAGTTTGAAAGTTGGCTTCACGTGGTCCACCTCAAATCATAGCCCCACCATCCAAGATGTGGATCTCGACCTCTCACTCTGCTCCATAATTAAGTCCATCAGTATCGAGTGCACCAACCACTAACACCTTCTCCAATGTGACAGTTACCAACCATTCAATGTTGAAAACCTCTTTTCTACAGCCCCATCATCTGTCAATGCCACATCAGTAATGGGACAGGGCCATGTATGAAAGCAGCCACTTACATGGGCACAACAGGTCTACTAATAACTGTCTATTTATATGGATGGCAGTGGCTACCACCAAACTGTGGCATACTGCAAATTGATCATCCAGCTGCCAAATATTGACATTGCGACACAAGTGACTTCAACAACTGCTTCATTATATGGGCCTTTTGAATACTCCCTTACAGCACACATTTCTCTGAACTATTCAGTTGTACAGTGAATGGGTGCTCAAAAGGAGTGTAGAGTGTACTGAATAAACAACAATTCTTGACTTATTGACTGTTAGGAACAATTAGGAGGTGAACATACAAGTTCCAACCCTTGGGAGGTGAGCTAGAGGTGGGAATTTTTTTTCTTTTTTTGTCTTGCAAACAGTGTACTGTAAAAAAAAGTGTTCAAACATGAAAGCTAATTAAATTTACTATGAGATATATGTGTTTGTCAGATTCCCAATAGTTTCTGACATATGTTACTGAAAATCTATTTTCAAAAGAAATCATTTTTACCTCTTCCTTTTTGTCAATCATTTGTTTGTAGTGCCTCCCAAGATGGTTTCTCAGAAAGATTGTCATGGACGAAGTATTAGAGCAAAAAATTTCATTCAATTTCATATAAACATTTGCAATTTTGTCTTCAACAAATCCAAATTACTGAAATTCCATGCTGTAAGCTCAAGTTCGATGCCCCTCTGCAAGCGAGCATGTTTAGAGTCTTAGCATTTTAACTGCTGTAACTTGTGATCATGATGAATAATATCACTAACATTGGACAAAATGTTATTCCACTTTGAACAACTTTTTTTAAATTTATAGCTTTTATTATATCATTAGGAATCATATACTGAAAGTGACTTTTTCATAGAAAGAGTGTATTTAAACGGACCAATAGTACTTCACAAATGGAAGAAAATATGCATTCATGACAACATATTGGTTTTTTGAGGTGGAAGATTCAAGGCCATTGCTTTTCATCAGCAATGGAGATGCCGTCAAAGTTGCCCATACCTCAAGCACAGGAACGCATTAACAATGGGGAGGCCCTTCAAGGAACAACAAATGCCAACCACATGGCTTCTTCTGAGAGACTGTGAGAAGGGGAGTGGGGATCTCACTCACTCCATTTATCTTCAGTTCACTTCAAACGTTCATTGTTGAGAGCTGAGAATTTGTTTCGTTTAAGTGTCATACATCTATTCTATAAATATTTTAATTTATAGAAACGTTGACAGTGTAGAGCATGTTACAGGATACAGAAAGCCTCTGTGTTCTACTTACAACAGAAGTATGAGAAGTTTGTGAACAAACGCTACTTCACTATGAAAAGTAATGACCAGCTCTGGTCAGGTATGTGGCCAGACATTACATTGAGACAATTTTGATCTGGCCATTCTCAAGCCAAGGTGGTGTTATGACAGATAGTTCTCCCAGTAAATGGGTAACTGGGATGACTGCAGGTCAAGATGTATGTGCTTCACATTAAGAATATTTTAGTGTATTGTTTTCATCAAGTGGGCAGCACAAGAATTTGAGAATCTCACCAAAGTTAACATGAAAATGACATTGACAAGCTTACACATTAATTTCATAATCACCCTCATTTTCTGAGTACCAAGAAAATGATGTTAATAGTGACTGGAGTAATGGGAGATGATACAATTATATGCCATGATGCACTTACAATTGCCAAAACAAGCAATGACAAAAATGGAAAACCAGCCATTCACAAGTATCAAACTGTCACAGAAAGCTCTCACACTTCTGCTCTCCCAAGCAAATTCAACAATAGAGATTGACAATGAAACTTATCAATTCTTGCTCTTTCACAAATCTCAACTATCAAGAAATCAGATGAGTATTTGAAGAATGACATGCAATATGAACTGGCTCCCTAGCCACAGCTTTCTTCAACGAAACTGGAATGAGGAAGTTCAAAAACTCAGCACTACACACACGGGTTAAGCAAACTGATGAGGACATTCCTTTGACTTTATTGTTTATAGGGGATTACTAGTCCACAAAGAGAGAACTGTATCAATCTTTTGTGATGCTTACATTAGGTTTTTGAAGACTCATTATTAAGGGAGATGTGAGAGGATGTACAGCAGTTTTTGGTGGGTACACTGGCAGTTCAGTAAGCACGAAGACACCTGAACAATGTTGACAGTATTGACTCCGGGACATGAGGACATGAATGCCCAGTTTGGAAGGTGAAATTAAAGGTAAACACCATTATTTGTTTTCCAGCTTTCATCAT
Organism: Schistocerca serialis cubense; assembly: GCF_023864345.2. Taxonomy (NCBI): domain Eukaryota; kingdom Metazoa; phylum Arthropoda; class Insecta; order Orthoptera; family Acrididae; genus Schistocerca; species Schistocerca serialis. The sequence continues at coordinate 82,574,744 of NC_064643.1, forward strand.
AGGAGTCAGCTGATAAATTCACTTCAAGCTTCAGCTGATGCTGATGTTGATGTTGCAAGGACAGCTATGAAAACAGATCACAAAATTCCTTCATTGCTGCTATTGGAGTGGATGTCAACCCATCTGTTCTCTTGGCAGCCAACTCATTGTGATATTCTTCCAGTAAAATCTGAAAGAGTGAAGGTCAAGATGAGCTTGTGTTCCTCACAACAACTGTTCCAGGAGTTGAAAATTAAGGACAATGCACATCTGCTATTCATAGGTGCATTTACAGGCTGAGACAATACATCACTACATCCATGGCATATTGCAAGAGTAAAGTGGGTTTTGTCAAAATATACCAAAACCCAAAATCTTATTACATGCAGCTTAAGTATTTGCTAGCTGTTGCTCTTCCTCAGAATTCATTGAGACAGCTGGCATCGTGAGTACTTTCTCATGGTATGGATCTCCAGCTACAGAAAAATCCCTTAAAAAGCTTTGCTAGAAATCATTTAACAAAGAAGCTGGAAACATTTTGCCTGATCTGTCAGCTATCCATCCAACTGAAGGATGTTGTGAAGCAGCATGCATTCCTGATGCACCACGAAGTAAACCTGTGGTTAGGAGAGAAACCTAATGGTGGGGTACTCAACTGAAATTGGAAGAGGAGGAATGACCAGCAAGTTCTGTAACACTCACGGTTGGTTGCTGCCTGTGATGAAATTTTTAAGCTTATTTTTTGCCAATGTAAGCAACTATGACAGTGGCAGATGTCTTAGCTAAAGGCATCACTAAATTGCTTTGTCACTGATCTGAATTAAAAGGGCAATATTGCAATATTAAGTCAAGAAGCAGGTGTCAGTAATGATATATATACTCTACCAATCTAGAAGGACAACGTCTTTACTGCTTATGAAGATGAATGACCCTCAACTGTTATGCCTTAAAGCCCAAGGTGTTCCTTTGAAAGCATTTTTTTAAATTATTTTATTACTATCACTCCATGTAAACACTTTTATTACATGATTTCAAATGATATAATTAAATCTACAATTATAAATAAATTATATTTCAATTGCAGTTACCTGATGTCTATTGTTGAAGTGGTCTTATCACGACAATAAGTTACAGCAGTTGAAATGCTACAAGTTCTCAATATATTCACTTCTAGAGGAACATCAGAATTGAGCATACATCACGAAAATTCTGTAACTTTCAATTGGTTGGAGATAAAGTGGCAAAAGTCCACCTCAAAAAAAATCTAATTTAATGACCTACCAACTTTTTCCCTGACAATTTTTCCGAGAAACTATCTTGGGAAGCACTACAAGCAAATATTTGACACTGTCAGGTACAAATTATTTTTTCTAAAAATTATCAACTTTCTATAATGTGTATCTCTGAAACAACGGGGAATCCAACAAATACGTATTGCAACAATTTTATAAGAATTTTAATTACCTTTCATGTTTATTCAGAACACTTTTTCTACAGTGCACTCTTTCTGAGATGTAAGTGAAAAGCCAAAAAATGGGTCCTTTCCACCCTCTCCCACCTTTGGCTCACCTCCCGGGGGTGGGGAATTTTAGAACATTTATCTCCTAACTACTAACAATGTCCGGAAATCAATTATTGTTGCATACTTCATGCACGGTACAAGGCGTTCATTGACTGGAATATTGGCAGTTGTCTGTCAAACAACTCCTGCACTGTTGCAAACCCTGTGCCCTAAGCATGCGCTAACCTGTTTCCTCTGCCTCATCTTGCACTTTCCCTTCCCTCTTCTGTCACCACTACTCTTTCTTGGTCCAGATCATGCACTGCCTTACCCACCATTGTTCTCCCTCCTCCCTCCCACATTGGCATCCTCCCTCTCCCCTAACCCCTCTTCCCCCCTAATTATCTTTTTAACACTTCCCTCTTCTCTCCACCCTCCCTTTATCTCTCTACATCTTCAGGTTTCTCTCCTTTACCCTGTCCCTCTGGAAGGTGAGTCAGAAGTAAGGTTTTATAAGACACTCAGTATAATAGTGGTGTACACCTGTTAGCATATTCTCTTTTGTTACAACTGATCCAAGGATTGTCAGATTTGAGACCAAACATTGTCTGTAATAAAAATAAAGCACAGTTATGTATTACACTGTACAATTTTCAACCTTTATTAATTTAGTCCAGCACTGCTTGCACAAAATATGTCAAATAAGAAATATGTACGTCCTGTGAAGAATCAAATTACAGAAATATGTTGATGCAAGGTACGTTTCATTTATTGTTCAAACCATGACACGAAATCTAATTCTGCTACTGAACTTATCTATGAATCATCATCTCACTTTCAATACCTGGGATCAAATAAATCCTGGTGGATGGACCATGTTCACCAAAGGAAATTCCCAATGACTTACAACCATCAGTGATTTTCTTCCTGAGCTTACTGTATACACCACAACAGTTATCAGATTTGCAGATCCCATTTTTATATTTGTGAATAAAGAAAATTCTGGATGTAACACATACTTTATGAAAAGCAATCTCTGAAACTTGTCTGTGCTCATGTGCCCAATGTTCTTTTTCTTGGGACTTCCAAGACTTGCTTTTTAAAGTTCAGTTTCCAAAACATGTTTGTACTCCCAAAAGGCTTCATCACTTACAATCACATTTGATAAGAAGTTGAAGCAACTTTGGAGATGTTGCTGTGGGAAACATTATCATTTTGTATCAAAAGCCCGCAAGAGGACAGCCAGCTACTTTGCTGATGAATAACGTGAAAAATTGCTCTAACACGGTGGCACAGTATCCTAACAGATTTTGGAGCCAATTGTTTAACCACAGAGGAGGTCATCAAATTGAATAATGCCTTCACAGACCCAGTTGATTGTAGCCATCACTTCACCAGATGGAAGTACTCTCTTGAAATACTACTTCTAAAGAATCATGTTGTACCATAAAGTGGACTGCCATTTTGTTTCATGCTGAAGGTGGTAACAGCCTCAGCAGTGACACTGACACTCGCTGTCCATAATGGATCGAATCCAATCCACTCACTCCAAATTGAGGCAAACATGATAACCACCTCTTTTTCCCCACATGCGCCATCTTAAAACATAAAGAAAGTGATGTTCTCCCTTAAATATTTACACGAGAAGAAAGTTTTGTTCTTGACATCCTTAAACATTCATTCATGTATCATCTCTATTTCCACCAACTCCCACCAGATAGCAGCATGTAACTGGTCCTCCAAATGGTGCACTGGAACTGAGGTACATTCCAAGCAAACAGCAGTTTTCAAATTTCTTTCTGCAAAAAACCAGATTGTCACAAATATTCACAGCCATCTACAGACACCAGGCATTGGATAAAAAGAGTGATAAGTTGCTGAGAAAATTCATCGAAAGACCACGAAACAGGACATCTTTGTTATCTCCCATGGAATGACTGGCTATACAAAACTTTGTGCAGACACACTTATTCAAGGTAATCAATGAGCAACTATCAAACAACTTGCTCACCTTTTCATCTCTGCCAGTAGAGCTGACAACTGTCCACCAGTTACTAAGCTCTGTGGCCACCATGTTCCTCAATGCCTAACCAAAGAACATCAACATGAATGCTCATTATGAGGCTGACGGTGACTTGTGAAACATTGTCAATAATGTCAAAACGTGAATTCGTGATGTTCAGCCAAAAACAAAATGTCAATCCACATTCTGGTACAATGTAACACCTTCAAAGAAGTACTTTGAAAGAGTACCCTCAGCTGGTGAAGTCATAGCTACTGTCAACTGGGAGGCAGAAGGCCTTATTCTGTTCAACAAACTCCTCCACAGTTAATGAATAAATGACTGCACTGTGCTTGTGGCCACAAAGATGCAAACCCATTTCTCCTTTTCCCTGTAACATGTGGCGAGGAAAGTCTGTGCACCTGAGAGGAGACCATAAAACTTTGGTGACTGTTCTCTCCCATCTGCCATACAGACCAGAATTCACACCTTCATACTTTGACCTCTTTGGTCCACTGAAGGATGAATTCCCTGGAAGCACTACAGTAATGATCAGAAAGTTATTGATGCAAGAAGAACTCTACCCAGACAGACTAGTAGACGGCTACCATTACAGCATATGGACTCACATTAATGTCATGTAATGCTACAGAACTGAACAGAGGCTATGTTGGGAGGCACAGTTTTATAGCCAAAGAGTTGGGAATGAATATGGGTTATTGAAATCATGATTAAAACCATCACACATTACTCATGAAATGATCCTTGCATAAAATACATTAGGATATATGAAAATTGGTATTGGACCTCATGAAGCTAATTTTTTGGCATACACAATAGTTTCCCAAAACTTTTTCATAGAATTTGCAACTATTAATAACAACTGAAAAAACTGCTGTCACGCAAAGTATCTTGGTCTACATGCAGCCCCTTTCCCAATATATGTTGTTAGTGACTGGAGTTTGTGGTAAACTACTTTTCTTAGGTTGCCTTCCACGTATGGCAAAACTGATGCAAACTCATGACAAGTCAACTTGAAATGAACTTCGTACCTCTCTATCATATTGTTGATCAATATGTTCAATACATCCTTATCCTCTCAGTTCAAAAGTTTATAATATATTGCTAGCTACTTTCCTGCCCTTAGTGATGGATTGGGAGAGGGTTTTAAGGTGAAGCATTAGAATGGCTACTATGGTTTCTGGAGGGATAAATAAATGAACTAAACCAACTGCAGTGTAAGCTATAGCTTACATTATGTTTTATTAGTAATAGCTAACTAGAAACACTTATGTGTATTTCTGTCCATTTTACAACCTTTTAATGCATAATGCCTTGTTACACCAAGAAGAAATGCAGATGATAAATGGGTATTCATTGGACAAATATATTTACTAGAACTGACATGTGATTACATTTTCACACAATTTGGGTACATAGATCGTGAGAAATTAGTTCTCAGTACAACCACCTCTGGCCATAATAATGGCCTTGATATGCCTGGGCTTTGGGTCAAACAGAGCTTGGATCGCATGTACAGGTACAGTTGCCCATGCAGCTTCAACACAATACCACAGTTCATCAAGAGTAGTAACTGGCGTATTGTGACGAGTCAGTCGCTTGGCCACCATTGACCAGACGTTTTCAATTGGTGGGAGATCTGGAGAATGTGCTGGCCAGGGCAGCAGTCTAACATTTATGTATCCAGAAAGGTTAGTACAGGACCTGCAACATGCGGTCGTGCATTATCGTGCTGAAATATAGCATTTCACAGGGTTCGAATGAAGGGTAACGCCATGGATCTTAACACATCTGAAATGTGATGTCCACTGGTCAAAGTGCCATCAATGCAAACAAGAGGTGACCCAGATGTGTAACCAATGGCACCCCATACCATCACGCCGGGTGATACGCCAATATGGTGATGCAAAATACACATTTCCAATGTGCATTCACTGCGATGTCGCTGAACACGGATGCGACCATCATGATGCTGTAAGCAGAATCTGGATTCATCTGAAAAAAATTATGTTTTCCCATTCGTGCACCCAGTTGCTCCTGCTTGTGATTCAGTGTCGAGGGTAACCGCAGCCATGGTCTCCGAGCTGATAGTCCATGCTGCTGCAAACATCATTGAACTGTTCATGCAGGTAGTTGTTGTCTTGCAAACGTCCCCATCTGTTGACTCAGGGTTCGAGACGTGTCTGTACAATCCATTACAGCCATGCGGATAAGATGCATTTCATCTCGACTGCTAGTGATACGAGGCCATTGGGATACAGTACGGCATTCTGTATTATCCTCCTGAACACACCGTTCCATATTCTGCTAACAGTCATTGCATCTCTACCAACGTGAGCAGCAATCTACATCTACATTGATACTCCGCAAGCCACCCAACGGTGTGTGGCGGAGGGCACTTTACGTGCCACTGTCATTACCTCCCTTTCCTGTTCCAGTCGCGTATGGTTCACGGGAAGAACGACTGTCTGAAAGCCTCTGTGCGCGCTCTAATCTCTCTAATTTTACATTCGTGATCTCCTCGGGAGGTGTAAGTAGGGGGAAGCAATATATTCGATACCTCATCCAGAAACGCACCCTCTCGAAACCTGGCGAGCAAGTTACACCGCGATGCAGAGCGCCTCTCTTGCAGAGTCTGCCACTTGAGTTTATTAAACATCTCCGTAACGCTATCGCGGTTACCAAATAACCCGGTAACGAAACACGCCGCTCTTCTTTGGATCTTCTCAATCTCTTCCGTCAACCCGACCTGGTACGGATCCCACACTGATGAGCAATACTCAAGTATAGGTCGAATGAGTGTTTTGTAAGCCACCTCCTTTGTTGATGGACTACATTTTCTAAGCACTCTCCCAATGAATCTCAACCTGGTACCCGCCTTACCAACAATTTTATATGATCATTCCACTTCAAATCGTTCCGCACGCATACTCCCAGATATTTTACAGAAGTAACTGCTACCAGTGTTTGTTCCGCTATCATATAATCATACAATAAAGGATCCTTCTTTCTATGTATTCGCAATACATTACATTTGTCTATGTTAAGGGTCAGTTGCCACTCCCTGCACCAAGTGCCTATCCGCTGCAGATCTTCCTGCATTTCGCTACAATTTTCTAATGCTGCAACTTCTCTGTATACTACAGCATCATCCGCGAAAAGCCGCATGGGACTTCCGACACTATCTACTAAGTCATTTATATATATTGTGAAAAGCAATGGTCCCATAACACTCCCCTGTGGCACGCCAGAGGTTATTTTAACGTCTGTAGACGTCTCTCCATTGATAACAACATGCTGTGTTCTGTTTGCTAAAAACTCTTCAATCCAGCCACACAGCTGGTCTGATATTCCGTAGGCTCTTACTTTGTTTATCAGGCGACAGTGCGGAACTGTATCGAACGCCTTCCGGAAGTCAAGAAAAATAGCATCTACCTGGGAGCCTGTATCTAATATTTTTTGGGTCTCATGAACAAATAAGGCGAGTTGGGTCTCACACGATCGCTGTTTCCGGAATCCATGTTGATTCCTACATAGTAGATTCTGGGTTTCCAGAAATGACATGATACGCGAGCAAAAAACATGTTCTAAAATTCTACAAGAGATCGACGTAAGAGATATAGGTCTATAGTTTTGCGCATCTGCTCGACGACCCTTCTTGAAGACTGGGACTATCTGTGCTCTTTTCCAATCATTTGGAACCCTCCGTTCCTCTAGAGACTTGCAGTACACGGCTGTTAGAAGGGGGGCAAGTTCTTTCGCGTACTCTGTGTAGAATCGAATTGGTATCCCGTCAGGTCCAGTGGACTTTCCTCTATTGAGTGATTCCAGTTGCTTTTCTATTCCTTGGACACTTATTTCGATGTAGCGATACGATAAACCACAGTCATGATAAGCTACAATCCGACCTTTATCAAAGTCGGAAACGTGTTGGTATGCTTTTCTCCTCCTTACATGAGGCATCATCACAATGTTTCGCCAGTCAACTGCTGAGAAATTGCTTGGAAACTTTCCTCATGTCAACACGTTGTAGGTGTCGCCACCTGCGCCAATCTTGTGTGAATGCTCTGTAAAACTAATCATTTGCATATCACAGCATCATCTTCCTCTCGGTTAAATTTCACGTCTGTAGCACATCATCTTAGTGGTGTAGCAATTTTAATGGTCAGTAATGTATGTTATTGTACATGTGTACACTTTCACAAAAATGTCCCACACTTCTAGTAACAAACGTGATATCTACATAGTTGTAACAAAAGTTATTTGTGGTACAAGAAGATGACCATTGATTAAAAGTGAAACAAACATTCAGCTTTTATTTCAGGTGTAGAGTTGGAAAGCAAGGTAAATTGTGGCCTCCACACCTATGTTGTACCCCAGTTTGTCTAAACTGAATGCCTGGATGCATGGAAACGGCTTTTCCATTAAGTTTACTGTGCCAATAATGTGAACCCACAAATCATACACAAGTTTGCTATTTTTGCATGGTGCCTCCCTCGAGGAAAGGGGTCAGTCAACTTTAAGAGGAACAGGAATATTCAATACCATGATATTCCACCTGTCATTCATGTTGTGGTTGATTGCAAAGGATTGCCAGTTCCAGTTCCCTGACGTGCACCATCATTGAGCATTGATAACAGTGGCTGAACTGACACACAGCCAAAAAAGTGTGATCATCCACCAATGACACTGACCCTATATTCACACCAACATAGTCACCAGGAAACCACACAAAATCCTGTAGTGTGACCTCAATGATCTGATTAGGGATTTAGATCTTCCAAAGCATAATGCTGAACTGTTAGCGTTATGACTGCAGCAGTGGAATCTCCTTGCTGACGTGGGAAGGCAAGCCAACATTACATTCTGCAGTGACTGAATTTGTTTGATATCCTGAACATCACATATAAATAGGAAAAGTGGAGTCCTTTTTTATAGACAAACCTGAAGGCACTGCTGTTACCCAATATTAACAAAAGGCCATCCACCGATATTCATTATAAACTACATTAATAACAATAAGCATTAACTAAGTGGGACAGTCAGACATGATAAAAACAACATACAGGGAATGGCCTCCATGAGCAGTTCTGGTGCCTTGGTCAAAAAATATTGGCAAAGAAGCTCTAGTGAATCCAAACAATATTGTTCTCCAATCACTGAACATTACACGGACTTGACAGCATTCAGTAAGGCTGTGCACAGGAATGAAGCAGGATTTCAGCACTTGTGTAAGATGTTTCCATGACTCAGAACAGAAAATATCTGAAAGTGGATATTCATTGGTTCACAGATATGCCAGCTGTTGAGGGTAACACACTGAGTCCACTACCCCCGATCAGCTCCACAAATGGCATTGCTCTTGGCAAACAGGAGACCTGAAAATTACGTGGTCATTATGGATGACCTCATTCATGCTTTAAAGTCACTGGCTGCAACATGGCACTGGAGATGCACTTCCTTTACTTCCACTTTGATGTGTTCCTAGAGAACTGTGGTGTGTTAAGTGATGAGCACAGTGAACACTACTATCACAACTTTTCTCTCATGGAACAGCAGTACACTGGATTGTGGGCTATGGCTATGTTGGCCACTACTAACAAGGGGAAGGCAAAGAAGCGGCACAAATAAACTAGGTAAGTTCAATTAACCCTTTTAGTGCAAATACGATCTGATCGTGATCCAGATTTTCGGCGAAAAATGCCAGTAACGATCTGATCGTGATGCCTTTCTCATTCATTTTTTCCGCGCTTGAAGGCAAAGTTGTTAGTATTTCCTAGCGAATGAGAAAGGCATCACGATCAGATCGTTACTGGCATTTTTCGCCGAAAATCTGGATCACGATCAGATCGTATTTGGCACTAAAAGGGTTAATGTAGACACTAATCAGCGAGAGCACTATGCCCTCCTACCAAATAACTGGTATGTCCATCTTTGGCACAGATAACCACAGCTATGCATTGTGACGTGGAAGCAATGTGGCCTTCGACGGTTGCTGGAGGGAGTTGGCACCACATCTGCATGAACAAGTCACCTAATTCCTGTAAATTAGGAGGTGAGGAGGGGCACGAACTCTGACACCACGTCCCTTCACCTCTCAGATGTGTTCAGTTGGGTTCACTTCTGTTTAGTTGTGGGCCCAGTGCATGAATTGGAACTCACCAGTGTGTTCCTCTAGCCATTCCATCACACTCCTGCCATTGTGACATGGCACACTGTCTTACTGGAAAATACCACTCCCACTGGCAAACTTGACTGTCATGAAGTAGTGCACATGGTCTGCAATAAGTGTGTGACACTCCTTGGCTGTCATGGTACCTCGCATGGAAGCAAAGGCAAAACTGAACCAAACTTGAGTGATTCCCTTAAAGAAGGAAGGAAACTGTCAAGACTAGTTTTGTAAACAGCTTCCTAATGGACAAAAGGTGTGCTGATTTTGGTTAGCACAGAGTAAATTAAATTTAAAAAATTAAAAATGGTTTGTTTTGCAAATCATGCGAAATATTTAACAATAACTTATTTGAGCAAACTCTCTTATGGTTAAGGAAGTGTTTAATGTTAAACAAAACAATTCCAGAGCACAAAAACGAATTGAGCCCCAAAAAATAGTTTTGCTCATGGTGAACATTAGAGGCATCTCTATGTACAGGTGGCATTGACAAACAGTTGCAACAACAAATATCAGATAAGAAGGCTTGTAAATCAGTTTTAGTTGTCACTGCCAGTATGATTCTGTATTTGGCATAACAGGGCACCCATATTAAAGCTTTAGATGAAAGATCTAGACACTGGTGCTCCAAGTTAAAGGAAGTTCTTGAGCACCATCAACATTGTCTCATTATCACACCAAACTGAGGGAGCTGTAAGGTTGTCACAAAAAAATGTCAAGTCAACTACTTGTCATATGGCATCCAAGATGAGTTTTGGAAACAATTATATGCAAAATAAGGAATAAATATGAAACTTCCTGGCAGATTAAAACTGTGTGCCCGACCGAGACTCAAACTCGGGACCTTTGCCTTTCGGGGGCAAGTGCTCTACCAACTGAGCTACCGAAGCACGACTCACGCCCGGTACTCACAGCTTTACTTCTGCCAGTATCTCGTCTCCTACCTTCCAAACTTTACAGAAGCTCTCCTGCAAACCATGCAGAACTAGCACTCCTGAAAGAAAGGATATATATCGGAGACATGGCTTAGCCACAGCCTGGGGGATGTTTCCAGAATTTCTGTAGGAAAGTCGTGCCCCACTGTAACCAAAAGACAATATCCTAATAATACACATAAGCAATGTCCTAACAAGTGGCTCACTTCAAAACTTACCAAACTTAGGATACTACTTCTAATTCTGAAGGATAAGTCTAATAAAAGTGATCGAGACAAAACAAATTACATAAATATGAGAAAACTTACAAATCAGAAATGAAAGGGGCTAAGTGCAACGCAAATGATGAATACATTTTGAAGTTCAAATATATATGTAAAGCAGCCTGGAATGTCAAAACAGGAAATTAATAACATCAATAAAGAAAAGATCCCAATAGACTGTGATACACTCAATCATTATTTTGTTAATTGTGCCACTAAATCTCCACTCAATAATTCTACCATAGACGCAAAAGCACTACTCATCCATACGAAACACATTAGTGAGAAATTTACTTGGACCCCTATCACCGTAAATGACATTTGCAAATCAATAAACAAACAATTCCAAAACAGAAGACTATTATAGACTCAGTAATTTCATCATAAAGCATATAGGAAAGGAAATCAGCTTCCTGTTTTTCCTCTTTTTGACGTGAACTGAAATTAGTTTCCTCATCTTTCCACTGTAGTTTTTCCTATCATTTTTCCCAAGAATGAGCACCTCTCTCACTCTGTGTGTGTCTGTCTTTGTGTGTGTGTGTGTGTGTGTGTGTGTGTGTGTGTGTGTGTGTGTGTGTGTGTACACACATCGTGATATGTTGTGCAGTCTGTGCTACTGTTCTACCAACCGAATTGAAAATATTACGTTATAATTGAAAAGTGAATAACTGTAGGTCTCTTCTATAATTTACTCAATTTCCTACGAATCGTGAACAAGGGAAGACAGACATAACCAGGTGCGAAACATGGTACCATTCGCTTCTACGACGTGTGGTCAAAAAGTAACGGCAATTTTTGGTTTCCTTAAAGAATGTTTATTTTCTGATCAACTCAACCTTGTGCCCTTCAGAGCACACCCCTTCAGAATACATATGCGCCAGCCCTTCTTCCAATATTGGAAGCACATCTCCAACTCCCTTTTCCTTACACCGTTCACCTCCGATTTTATCTGATCAGTGGTGGCAAAACGTCGTTTTATGGTTCTCTTCAGGCCCGGAAATAGAAGTCTCATGGGGCCACGCCAAGCGAAAATGCTTCTTGAGGAAACTATAGATTTTTTTGCCAAAAAATCACGTATTTCTTATTGACCATACGACGCACTGTAATCGAATAGATCAGTGAAAGGAACCCGCACATGTGATCGTGATTGAATTTTTTTTTCGATGTTTGCTCTTCAGGCTGTTTGCATTGGGACGGTCTGGCTCCTATACCCATTTTTCGTCACCTGTTAAACCTTCTTTAGAAGTTTTGTATGGTCGACTTCTTTCACCAACTCCTGAGCTATGTAAAGCGACGTTGCTTTTGGCCGAAGTTCAATTTTGGAAAAACTTTGCTGCTAGACGTTTCATGCCTAAAACTCCCGGAAGAAAAAAAAAAAAAAAAAAAAAAAAAAAAAAAAAAAAAAAAAAAAATGGCATGAGCCGAAGGATATGCCGACATCGTTAGAAACTTCTCTGATCGTAATTCGACTGTTTTCCAGAACCATTTTCTTTACTTCTTCCACATGTCTAATTTATGTGCTAGATAGTCCAACACTGTCTTCGTCTTCATTGTCTTCTCGACGCTCTTTGTAACACTTATCCCACTCGTAAACTCCTGTCTTACTCATGGGAGACTCGCAGTCAATATTTCGAATGCAGTGCTGCACTGTATTCCTGTTTTCAAGCAAAATTTTATGCAAATTCTGTGATACATCTTCAAAAGCAAAAATTCGCCCAGCACTCCAAAAGACGTGTAATCTTTTCGATTGTCATCAAACTAAACATTCAAAATAGTTTGATACATCAGGATCATGTGTAACAACAAGACAACAGAGTTTGAAAACCATATGTCCACAGCCAGCGAAATTAAAAAATTCGTTATTTTTTATCACACCTCATATTGGGGGCTAATTTTTCGAAGGTAGAAGATACATTAGCACAACTCTCTGAACATGAGAATAAATATGGCCATGTGCTTAGAAAAAAGAAAGCCATTTGCCGCTGGTTTGGGTAAATTAACCATTTACGTTAGCTCGGTTACGAGGCAGCAGATGTAATACAGAGCGGCCTTTCGGAGGTTGTGTCGAATCCCTATGCAGCATCATTTTTTTATTTTGCAGATAGGCCGAAATAACGTTCACTGCATCATATTTACGAGTATTGATATTTTGATCAAGGCATGAGAAGCAAGGGCAAAGGAAAATTAGGAATTGGAAATAAACTTCCAGGAAGGTATATGCAATTAGATACTGTTATCATTTTACAGTTTATTTACACGTGTTCTGGTGATATTCAACGTGAAAAGAGGGATGCAGTAATTGTCTCGGTACCTTCTACGCGTCATACACGCCACATTTTTTACAAATTGGGCTACATGGTTGTCTAAGAGTTTCTATAGACACACGAACTTTTACATTCATCGCACAGTTTGCCAACAAAGTGTTACCAATTATTTCGTCCAATTTTGATGAAGATAGTTCGTGATGGGGAATTTTGTTTTAGGATATGTTTGAGGGCGCAGAAACAACTGAGGTCATAAGAGCCCGTGATGTTGAATGAAACATATTTTGATTTAGCCTTCTCGGTCTACGATTTCTTTTTCACTCTGGATTGGCCGATTTTAGCTCACTGGGAACACAGTGAGCGAGTGCATTTGCTGAGCGCTGTTAAATGCCAAAATTAAACTAACGGAGTACTAAGTCCTGTAGACTAACTACGATTCTTTCTTGGAAAGTAATTTGCAGTGCCAAATTTTCCTTTGTCTCCTTTTCATGCCTTTCATGGTATTATTAATAAACAAGATATATTGTGCATTATTCCGGTTGTTTGCCAGTAACTTTTCATATGAAGACTCGACCCTGCGACTCTCTGATTACCTTCCGCTGTGCCAATCGTTACATGAAACGTACGTTAACAGATGGCAGATGCATCGGCCGACCTGCGCTAAAAATGCAATTTCTTCTAAACACTTGGCCATAGGGAGTTCCTCCCCCTGTGTTTCATTGATTGAGCACCGTATATACCATAAATTTGGGAGGAATCTAATGACTATGGGCGGTCCCCTGATATTGTCTTACAGTCAGATTACGTCATCTGAACAAATATAAACCCTCGGAGCAAACGAACAACAAAAATTGAGATTTAGCGAACAGAATAAAGGGAAAATTTTAGTTGCATATTCACTGTTGATACGCTTTATTATTCCAAGCACCGTACAAAAATTTCAAGAATATATAGTCAACAGTTTATTGTTGAGATCCGCCTGAATTAGTGTATCGACTGCAATTGAAAACAGATAAATCAGTTTCGTGTTGTTACCAAACATTTTTATTTGAAGGGTTGACTGCCCCAAAAATCAAAACAGATTCTGCACTGCAATTTAAAACGGCTTACTTTTGGATTAATGAATTTAAACGAGGTCAGATAAACACCGTAGACGTCGTGCGCTCCATCATCAGACTGTCACCACAGAGTAAACCCCCCGACAAATATCCACGCTACGGTAATGCAAGGCTGTCGAATAAGAATTGCTGACTGACTGATAGATATCTGAACTGAGCGAGTGCGTAGTATTCTGTTGACTACGAAGAAACTGTAAGAGATGGGTGGCTCCATTTGCTCACTGTTGAACAAAAGCACATCCGGCACAATATTTCAACATAATGTCTGGCGATATCTTATCAGAATCCGCCAGGCTTTTTACGCAGATTTGTGACTATTGATCAAACATGGAACGATCAGACCATTATACTCCAGAGTGGAAACGTTGGAAATAGGCTAAGGTGTTAGCCGGTGTTTTTTGTGAATCCCAAGGAATAATCCTCATAGGTTACTTTGTGAAAGAATCAAGGTTGGACCCTATTACGGTTCATTGCTGGATCGTTTGAAACTTCTGTTGGCTGAATAAAGATCAAGGTTGGCAGGCAAAACGCGTTGTTTCATCAGGCCAGTGCACCATTCCCAAGTACCGGTGCTAAATATGCTGGAAGTGCAAAGTCTGGTGACTAAATCCAGTTCGAAGCTCAACTGACTTCTTCCAGTTTCCAAACTTCAAACTCTGGCTTGCTCTGAAGAAATTTTATTCAAATGAAGTGACAGTTGCAGTCGACGAGTATTTTGAACAGTTTGACAGAATGTATCTTTCCGCTGAGATCAATAAGTTGGAGGATCGCTGGACCAAGTGCACATCTCTCACAGGAAACAATGTCGAGAAGTAAGGTGAACTGTTTACGAAAAAAACAGTTTTGTTTTCTTTGCCAGACCGATCAAACCACTATCATATACAACAATACACTGCGTGTAAACGATGATCTTTTACAACGTGCTATCACTGAACAAAAATCTGCAGCTACACGAATAATTTCTAATAATCAATATTTTTTGGTCTTCATTGACAGAATGTTTGTTATGCACCGGCTTGCCTGTGTACTTCAAAATGTACAAGAGATGTTTATGTAAATTTCGTCTCGCAAGATCGCTCAAGGCAAACAAACACAGCCTTCGACATTTTGTGCTCGAAACTCAAGTAGACATTTGTTTCATCACCGAAACACGGTTAAAACCGAACGAATAGTTCGCACTCCAGGGCTACTCTGTCATTAGAGAAGACAGACGACGCGGTGCAGCGTGGTTCGTAAAACAAGACAGCCACTTTTGCGTTGTCAATCCGGGAACTCGGCATGACCCACTGCAAACGATGGGTATCCCTCAGCCGACCAACTACCTCCCTCTGAATTTGATCTCTGTACTCGAAGCACCTAGTGAAAGGCTCTCCAGACAGCAGTTAACAACGATCACTGGCTCCCAGGTGGCTGTAATGGCCACCGTGTACTGTGGCGCTGCAGAAATGCCAACGCAACGGGGAAAAATGCTAGTGGATGTACTTGACTGGGAAAAC